>NC_059346.1:33745000-35097500 GCF_019703515.2 Myxocyprinus asiaticus | reverse complement strand
TTAATTTTACATTATAACATTTCTTTTGTTTTAATAATTTCAAAACACTAAAATTAGTATGGATTTATTGTCATTTTATCCTTTCATCAGTACTTTTATCATGCTGGGATAGCAAGTGGATGCTTATTGTGTGATTTTAACTCCATAAAATGCTCTTTTTAATATGTTTTTCAGGGAATTTTTACGGCTAGGGAATCCTCTGAATTGCGGTGCCTGGGACAAAAAGCTCCTGAAGCAGTACCGGGTCCACAAGCCGAGCTCCCTCAGCTATGAATCTGAAATGCGAAGTAAGAAAAAAAAAAAGTGAATGCAGAAATACTTCTAGACCTGTCACTGTGTTTCTGTACAATCCTGCAAACAGTTTGTGTCATTGTTGTGTGGTCTTGTCTCTGTGGTTTCTCTGTGAGCTGGTGAAAGGAGGGACATTTCAGGCTTGACTGACTGTGGACTTTACTGAAATGCCATTAATCAACATCAGAATCAAACAAAACAAATTCCTCTCTCGCTCTCTTCAGCTCTGCCAGCACAGAGCAATTCAACTGAACAGGGTTTTGCCAGAGACAAATTCCCAGTTTCACTAATTACCAATGGAATTACTTCTCTCCAAGCTCACACCATGTTCAGCGAGTCCTCTTTGAATGTGCTAATTTAAAAGGTTTTCTGCTTGCTTGCTTGGATGCCTTTATGTGATTCTGCAATCTGTCCAGGATTCAGTACAAGCAGCTAATTTTATTGGTTATACCCTCAACAGAATGAGGCTATTTAAAAGAACAAAAACAGATTGAGGGCGAATTTTACCAGACAGTGTCAGATTTATGAAATTCCTTTACATTCCCTTTTTTAACCTTTTGCCCTTTCCATTACACTGGTTCACTCTTTACACACCAACATAAACATTAGATGAAAAAATGACAAACTTCATACATAAGTAATACCATGTGTATTATTTTCCTAAATAACAGTGGCCCAATCAAGTATTTGGAAACTTAAGGCACACTTAAAAATGTATGGATTTCATTACATAGATAAAAAATTCCAAATCAGTCTGCAAAAAAAATTGTACTAGACCTTTTTTCAGAATTAGCTTACTTTCCTTGGTCATTATTTCAATTACTTTTAACCAAGAAGTTTTAAAACAATTTGCTTACAAATGTGTTTTGCTTATGAAAGTGTATTTGTTAGATTTCTTTAAAATTGGTTATACAATGTAATTTGTTTTATACATTTGTACAGTTTTATGTGTCCAAATACTTTTTGGGGCCACTGTACATGGTATTTTTTTTTTTTTTATTTTGTTATTTTTTATTAACAATTTGTATTGATTCCATGCAGCAAATCAAATAGACAGAAAATGCAGAATCAAACCACATGAAATCACAAATTTTCCCCCCGAACATTAACCCCCCCCACTCCCACCCGACACAAACGAGCACCCCTGTGGTCAAAAGCCAACTGACAAAGACATAAAATTTAGAAACATAAAAAAACAAAACAAAAAATAAATACAAAAAAACACTAGTCTCTCCCCGAGAGCCTTCCAAAAAGGCTAAATAGCTGCCCCATTTCCTGATGTATAAATCCAGGTTGCCTAGCCTTCTACATGCCATCTCCTCAAATGCAGCTACCCTGCCCATCTCGGTAGACCACTCATGAAATGAGGGCGCATCAGTTGACTTCCATCCCCTGAGAATTACCTGTCTGCCAATCATCACGCTGGTTAGGACCCAGATTTTTATATATTTATCATCTATATTCAGGACCGCCCCATCACCCAAAATACACAGTCTGGGGCAAAACGAAAATTGAGTGTCCACTACATCACACATAAAGCTCTGAACCCTCAACCAAAACTCCTGGATCCCAACACATCCTCAAAAAACATGGGTTGTGCCCCCGTCTTCTGATTGGCATCGCCAGCAGGTGGGAGTGTCTTTAAAACCAAGTCTATACAATCTAGAGTGGGTCCAGTAAAATCGATGCAAAATCTTAAATTGCATCAGACACACCCTTGCATCTCTAGATGCAGACTTGACATTTTTTGGATTCTAGCCCACACCCCTCCCCCAATGTCAAGTTTAGATCTTTCTCCCATAATCTTTTGAGAGAATTCAAAGTTCCGTCCCCCAGACTCTGAATTAGCAGGGAGTACACTGATGCCTCATGACCCTTCCCAAAAGCAGCAATTACCACTCCCAGAGTATCCGCCACTTTAGGGGTGTGCGTGCCACTCCCAAAAACTGTGCAGAGTAAGTGGCGAAGCTGTAAATACTTATAAAACTGAGATCTGGGAATGCCAAAATGTTGAACCAAATTTTCAAAAGGTCTCAATACTCCACTCTCATATAGGTCACCGAGTGCATTAACCCCCCTCACAGTCCAATCTGACCAACAGAAAGGGGACTTATTAATACATAGTTTAGGGTTCAACCATATGCTCGAGGCTGCGTTTAAATAAATATCCGAATTAAACACTCTGGACACTTTTGTCCATATCGAGTGCAAATGCAAAATAACGGGGTGCGACTTAACCTCTCCGGCTAGTTTGATGGAAAGGCTTTGCAGTGGCGAGATATGGGCAAGAATTTCCTTTTCAATACAAAACCAGGGAGGAGCTCTCTCAGGTGGAAGCGACCAATGAGCCAAATGTCTAAGATCAAATGCATAATAATAAAATAAAATCTTGGGTAGACCTAACCCACCATTGTCAGTCGGCCTATGTAACTTATTGGAATTTAACCTGGGACGCTTACCATTCCAAATAAAGGACTTCGCTATTCTATCAAATTGCTTGAAATAAGAGAGAAGGACATCTACAGGGAGAGACTGTAGCAGGTAGTTCAATTTTGGAACTACCTGCTGAAAAGCCGTTACTGGACAGTACGCTGTCAAAGCCAAAGCTTCGGATTTAGACCAATTGACTTTGTATCCTGAGAACTTGGAAAAGGAATTAATAATTCGGTGGAGGCAAGGCATAGATCTAGTGGGGTCGGAGACGAATAATAAAACATCATCTGTGTAAAGCAGAAGCTTATGCGCCATGCCTCCAGCAATCACTCCTGGAAAATCATCCTCCTTTCTTATCGCGGCTGCTAATGGTACCAGGGCAAGACAGAACAGTAAGGGGGAAAGAGGGCAACCCTGCCGGGTGCCCCTATCCAGAGTAAAAAAATCTGAAATTAGTCCATTTGTTTGTACCGCTGCTACAGTGTGTCTATAAAGTAGCTTAATCCAACCAATAAAAGTACTCCCGAACCCATACATTACCAAAATCTTAAAAAGATAATCTTTTTAAAATAAAATTTTACCCACCCTCACGTTGTTTCAAGACTTCTTTATTCCATGAAAGTTCCATGGAACACAAAAAGAGATGTTGGGCAGAGTGTTAGCCTCAGTCACGATTCACATAAGTAAATTATGTGTATTTTTTTTGGTGAACTATCCCTTCAAGAGTGTTTTGGACTGTTATAATATATGTAGTACTTTAACCCTACCAACATTTGAACTTTTTCACCTCCAGACAGCATGACATTGTCCATGGAGGGTTTTGGGCCGGACAGCGTATTCACGATTAATGAGGACAACAGTCAGTACAGAATCAGCAGAAGTCTGGTGCGCTCTGCTGAGGATAGCACTGTGCCCCTCACCCGAGTCAAGTGCCTGGTCTCCATGACAACGCCCCATGACATCCGTCTCCATGGCTCCTCTGTCACACCTGCCTTCGTGGAGTTTGACACGTCATTAGAGGGATTCGGGTAAGGCTCACAGTCTCGACCAACTTTTGAAAATCAAAAAATTATTTGTTTACGTAGTCACTGTTTGTAAACAGGATATATCTGTTTACTTGTTAGGCATCAGAGATTTATTGTTTTTACCAACTGCATACATTGATCAAAAATAAATTCAGTGTTGTGCTTTTAAAAGCTTGACCTAGTTTAAAGCTACCAAAAAACAGAGGCTTGAAATGCGCTTAAATCTCGTAACGTAATCAGTTCAAAACGCAAGAAAGGATCCACACTGAGCCTCCATCTGTTTCTGTTTAACATAATCCCATCAGAATGGAATGTAAACTGGAAATAACAGATCTTTTAATATGTCAGCACTTTCATTAATACTGAAAGTACAATGATTATACTTTGTCTTCTTTTCAGATGATAAAATGGGACATTTATGTTTCTGAAATGGGACAAAATTTCCGTTTTTGCATCCAACACACTCTACTCTGACCACATGCTTCAAATACTATTAGTTGTACACAGACTGAATTTTGTTACTGTATCCCAAAGGCCTTTCTGTCAGTTTAACAATGCTATTATACAGCACTTCTACCGCACAGTGGACTACCATTCAACCTGTACCAGCTAAACAGACAAACTTAGTTGAGCATATTTTATGTCTTAGTCAGAATTCTCCCATGTCCTTAAATACTTTCTCCTTCATCTGAATAGAACATGGAGTTTAGAATAATTGAAGATGTAAAAGTCACTTGTACTGGCCCACATTTCATTTCATCGCAAATGCTGAGAAAATGCGCACACACTCTCACTCACACACACGGTGTGCTCTCCATCTGCCTTCATGAAAAATTCATGTAAACACGTTCCGTATTGGGGCGTACGGACCAGCCTAATGGTGACGCCACAGCTGGGCTTAGAGCTTTTTGGGTTATGAGGGAGCGCTCAGGGTGAAGGGAGTGGACATTAACCCCCTCAAACACACATGTCTGGTGGGGAGTGTTAATGTGTAGCTTTTTTTGGGGTGGGTGCTTGTATTGTTGGTGTGGGGTGGGATGTTTATTAGGCCACAGATTTTTCAATATTAAAATGATATGTGAGGCTTCCTTTGTCAAAGTTAATTAGCTTCCATAGAGAGTCTTTTAGAAGCTGTTTTGAGTGACACTGGGTTTTCTGTATATTTGATGAATCACAGAATGTTTAATAAATTAGAGATTGACAGAAATATTGCATAAGGACACACCCATTTTCATATTTGTAAACCATCAAACATCATAAACATATAGTCTGATCGCCTGTTTTTTGAATCAGTGAGTTTTCTAATGTGGTAAAAAACAATGTAATGCACTGCTGATATGATAAGCACATTGTGCAAATGTTACATAAAGCATGACACCCCCAAAAATAAATCCACATCTCCTCTTTAAGCCTCCAATGTGAAATATTCTCTAATTTTATCTCAGAGAGGCAAGAAAAAATTGTGCAAAATGCCTGGCCCACGGGAATTCCTGATAAATTGACATTTATTTTTTATTTCCTGCTTGTTTCCTGCTCTCTCCAGCTGTTTGTTTTTGCCCAGTCTGGCCCCTCACAATGCACCATCCAGCAATGCCAACACATCTGGAGTCAGTGACGGGGCAGTGGTCAGCGGCATGGGAAACGGTCTGTATACACAAACATGCGTAAACCCTTGATTTGCATAACACCAGCCAGCAGCCTTTTACTTTTATAGGGAAATGCAAATATTTTATGAAGATGAAGCCCAAAATATGAATAAAATGTTCATTAAATTGATAAAGTATGCTAGTTATTCATCCATTAAAGGTGAAGAGGATAATTTCTGCATCATTAGCATCACTAAATGAAATTCAACTCTCTGGCTGTATAAACAGATATCCCTGTCCCAAACTCACACTATTGGTTGCACCAGTGTTGTAATGTTGGGCTGGCCAGGAGATGCTGAAATAATTTTGAGAGGAATTTTTGATAGCACCACAGTGTTTATGTTTTCAGGGAAATCAACTTACAAATGGCTTACTTATAGTTTTCTCTGCATATTAAACTGTGATAGAACAAAGTATTTTAACATTGAAAAAAATTACACAAATCAGCTTTAATGTTTGGAAAAAAAGATAGCAAAAGGGGAAAAAAGGAGTTGTTTTTGAGTTATGTAGGTGGGATGGGTTCGTGAAGGAGGATGTAGCATCTTGTCAGAATTTGAGAAGTGTCTGCACTTGACGGGGGAGAGGTAGAGAGCGAACGAGAGCACAGGAGTGTGACTGTATGTTTGCAAAGACGCAGGAGTCTAGAGAAAAGAGAGAGTGTACTGAAACTTGACGGAGCTTGACAGAAATTGTGTGTGTTTTTGCTCCTGTGCGAATGTCACGGTCTCACAGCAGCCCTGAGTGGGCATATAAGTGCCTATGTAGTATTAATGAGGTGATTCAGGGCTCGCTGCCTCTCCTTCTCTCTTTGTTTTACTGTCTCTATCGTTCATCCTCCCCATTTTCTCCTCCCTTCTCTCTCTCTCTCTCTCTCTCTCTCTCTCTCTCTCTCTCTCTCTCTCTCTCTCTATCTATCTATCTTGAATGTAAAAGGATGAGTTCAGTATTTACAGATGGACTCCTGCATCATATCTTCTGACCTATTTTTGTCATTCCTGCTTTGAGGGTTTCATTCAGATCCTTTGCAGTCTGGTCCATTGTTCCTGTCTCTCTTCCAGGGGTTTCTTGGTTGTAAGGGTGCAGGCCAAAATGGATTTGCTGTATCTAAGTAACTTGAGTTAATGTTTCAAGAATGTGCACTCATCATAAGTAAGGTCATTATTCCAGGGATCTTTGTTTAGTAATAATGTTGTTCACTTACAGGAATAGTTCACCCAAAAAAAAAAAATCTGTATCATTTACACTCATGCTTTTCCAGACCAATATGGCTTCATTTCTTCTGTGGAACACAGGAGATGTTAAGCAGAATGTTCCATATCAGTCACCATTCAGTTTCATTGAATGGATAAAAGGTTCAGTGAAACTAGTGATTGATGACTTGACAGTCTGCCTTACATCTGCTTTTGTGGTGTAAATGATGACATCATTTTAATTTTCAGGCGAGCAATCCCTTTAAATAAAGGCTTTATAGGGATAGTTCACCCAAAAATGAAAATTGTCTCATCGTTTACTCAAACTCATGCCATCCCAAACATGTACGACTTTCTTTCAGAACACAAACAGAAGAATATCTCAGCTCTATTGGTCCTTTCAATGCAAGTGAATTGTGGCCAGAAATCTGAAGGTCCAAAAAACATATAAAAGTAGCATAAAAGTAATCCATAAGACTCCGGTGGTAAAATCCATATCTAATCCTATGCTGCTTTTATCTGCTTTCATTGAAAGGACCAACAGAGTTGAGCTATTCTTCTAAAAATCTTCATTTGTGTTCTGCTGAAGAAAGAAACAATAGGATGAGTAAATCATTTTTGGGTGAACTATCCCTTTAAATGTGAGACCATTGAGAACGTTGTTTCAGTAAGGTGTGAAATGCTATATATGTTTATATAGTCAAGTTTTTTAATAACACCACTTGAATTCTCCCTTTCCAACAACAATTCAGTTGCTGTTCAAGCACCATCAGAATTTAAAAGCAATCTTACCTAGCCATAAAAAGTTACTCTAATTCTGATAATAACCAACATTCATTTTTATGCAGCATTGAATGCTAATGATACTATTATATATCATTCTGTATACAGAGTATATTGAATGAAAATACACTTACTGTAGTTCTTAAAGAAAGTAGCCCCTAATGTTAAATATTCATATCTCTCTTATCTCTAGGTGAGCGCTTCTTTCCACCTCCATCCGGCCTTAGCTACTCTACATGGTTTTGTGTTGAACGCTTCAGCACGCCACCCCAGAGCCACGCTGTACGTCTGCTCACAGTGGTGCGAAGGGCCACCTCGTCTGAGCAGCACTACGTATGCCTGGCCATCGTGCTCTCCGCTAAGGATCGATCTCTCATTGTGTCCACCAAGGAAGAGCTGCTTCAGACATACAGCAAGTGTTTCCACACCTCTTTCACTTCTTGTTCTACCTCTTCATTTTGTGTTGATGTCTGTTGTAATTTGTGAGATGTAATGTTTCCGAATATCTGTACACAGGCCAAGAAATATAAATTACAAACATTGAAAGTACATGTTCAGAAATGGTGTTTGTGATCATAATTATTTTTAAATGAAAAATAATTTAAATTAGATCTAGCAAGGCAGCAAAAGATTAGTGTTACAGTTACATTTTTGTTTAGGTTAGGTTTAAATGGAAGTTAAGGTTTTAAGCTTTGGTTGCAATGTAAAGGTGTTTATAAATGGTTAAATATATGCAAGAAAGACCAGTCACAATTCAGTATGTTAATAGATGTAAGAGAAAAGGCTAATTGCAATTCCTAAGGGCAAATGTGATACCGTTGATTGCATTTTACATTTTGAACATTGTCAGTGTAAGTCTATGGGAGATTTTCAAGCTTTAATCTTAGGTTTCTTAAAGTTTAATGTTTACAAAAGGAAAATGCCACTCCAAAGAATATAATTATCTACAAAACGTTTGAATGGAGTTTGTACATTTAGTGATTCTGGTTTAATTAATTTGGGAAGTTTAATACTTGGAGTTAGAGATTTTGAGCTAACCCTAACCAGAATGTTAGAGGAATATCAATACTGTGATTCCTTGCTATGCACTGTAAATATTTTTTGGCTTGTGATGTCACAACATTTATTTATTGTGGGCAAATGACAATTAAAGCATTTAAATCTAGGATTTTAGAAATATTTCCTTTTGAATTGCAGAGGAAAAGTTCCTTTGTCTGCAGTTAGTGCTGTGACATCATTTCCTCTCTCCCCTTGCAGTGGATGACTTCAGTGAAGAGTCCTCCTTCTATGAGATCCTGCCCTGCTGTGCTCGCTTCCGCTGTGCTGACCTCATCACTGAGGAACAATGGCACCACCTGGTGTTGGTTATGAGCAAAGGAATGCTGAAGAACAGCATGGCAACTCTCTATATTGATGGCCAGATGGTCAGCACAGTCAAGGTGTGGCCCAGCTCCTGATGTGGATACACTTGTTTTGTTTTGACTTAAGTTGATGTTGTTATTTTTTATTGTCCTAGCTAGTTTCTGTACTGTAATATTTGCACTGGTAAATGAGGACCTTGGAATTCTATTTTAGGACAACTTTCATAATGAATTAACATTGACTATAGGTCAAGCAAACCAGGAAGTGACCTTGTACAGGAGAAGTACATTGAGCTTGTAGTAGAGTCCTTACTAGAACATTGTACATGCAGCTTACTATTTTGTGGTCCGAATATTCTGCCCTGTTTTCACTTAACTTCTTTCAGTGTATCTTCAAACTGGCCTCAGATCTGAAATTAGGAACATAAGTACTCTACATGGAACATTGTACTCTATCTGTTTCATTAGCAACTAATGGTCATATATAAAGTTATGAACAGCAGATCTTGTTTTGAGTCCTAGAGATAGTTGCTGTAACATCGGTTCCCAAGACTACTATTAAACAATCATAGATCTGATCATCCCTATCAAACAAATTAGCCACCAGTGCTTGGTAGTAACAGATTACATGTAATGTAGATTACATAATCAGATTACAAAAATCTAGTACTTGTAATTCGATTAAATTCGATTCGATAAATACTTCGAATCAGATTACAGTTACATTTTATGGATTACATGATTACATATTAATCGGGCATTAAATTGTACATACTAGACACTAGCCATAATTACACTGAAGATGGAACGGTAATCCATATAAATGCTAAACCGATTGCATTAGTGTGGTAAAGTTAGTTTTAGTTTCGCAGATTGCTTTTGTACTCTGCTTCAAAAATGTGCCTGAATGCGTTTTTGCTTTTGTGACAATTTTTTATTTTTTTTTTTACTTTAATACACAAATATTATTGGTCTGATATGTTACCACATATGGATGGCATTTGTAATGCCAAAATCGCTGGAGTAAGAACATTGTAAATCTTTCTGTTTCACTCAGAAACAGACAAATAGTGAGTAAAACTAAATCTTATCAATTGTCATATTTTGATCCATTTGTAAAAGTTTCAGATTTGTACTAAAGTTTCCTTTAATGCATTTAAGCATCATTATGTCAAAATGGTACAAGCTTTTCCTATTCAGATGCATGTGACATCAGATAAACAAGAATTACTGTAAGTCAGAGGTAATTTAAAAGTAATCCAAAAGCAATCAGATTATATTAATTAAAAAATGTAATCTAAGAGATTACTGACTACAATTTTAATCATGTAATTTGTAATCAGTACCAGATTACAATTTAGAAGTAATCTACCCAGCACTGTTAGCCACATAATCTGTTCATTACCTGTTCCTAACAGACATCACACACACACGTTTGCTTTTCTTCCAAGGTGGGGCCTTTCCCTTAACAATATTTGTTTTATACTGTGCTAATGATATTTTCTATGCCCTAACCCTCACACAAATGTTTTTGCACTTTTAATTAAATGGATATAAACATTTTATGAAATGTTTTTAGTATGTTTATTAAAATGTTATCCTTGAGGAAACATTTGGTGCCCACACACAATGTTGAAAACCTGACATACACACACCTACGCGCACATGTAGTCAAAGAATCTGCTGTGGTAAACCTATACTTTTTCCAAGGTTTCCGTTTATGCTCATATTTAATTCCACTAGTGACACCCTCACCACTGCAGGCTTTGCTGTAAAATAGCAAAATAGTTTGAAAACCACTTCCTGTTTTGGAAACCAATAAGGTCTCACCACTCTTTATTCACTGTGTTTGTCTTCATAGCTGCACTATGTTCACAATGCTCCCGGCGGTTCTGCCTCCACAAATCCACCCGTCGTAAGCACGGTGTACAGCTACATCGGCACGCCGCCGGCCCAGCGCCAGCTCTCCGCGCTTGTCTGGCGACTTGGACCCACACACTTTTTGGAGGAGGGGCTGCCTGCTGCCAGTGTGGCTGCCATCTATGAGCTGGGGCCCAATTATGTGGGCAGTTTCCAAGCTGTTTACCTGCCGTGTGAGTACCTGTGATTTCACACTGTGGTGGATAACTAGGGACTATGGAACTAAAAGATTGACATCAAAGTAGATATATTTTTATACTGAAAATTTATGGATATTGTATTCATTAAATGTTTTGCCTTGCATGTGTTGTCTAGTGAAATGCATGTATTGACTCCTGTGTTTGCTTGTTGTGGTTTATGACATCAATTGTGAATAATTGAAAGATTTTCTTCTCATATCTCCAGGTAAAGACTCTAAGACCGAGTCTGTGCCAGCCTGTCCCGTTGCATTGGTACCTGAGGAGAAGGTCTCCTTCAGTCTCTTTGCACACTCAGTCTCCACTGTCACTGTGGCCAAGATCAGAAAGGTCTACAACAAACTGGACAGCAAAGCCATCGCCAAGCAGGTAAGCTCCCTCTTGTAAGGATGTTATATAAACTTGGATGTTAATAATATATTACTAATATGAAATCCTTGAATTTTTGTATATAATGTGTTTTTTGTTTCTTGAAGTGTTTACATTCCATATTTTGGTATTAAATGCAAAATGACCCCAGTCTTCTGAAACCAAACAACTATTAGTAGTGACCCCTGATTAATTTCTTTTGCAATTTATCTTTAGTGATTATTGAACTCAAATCTGTCTAAAAACAAAAATCCAGGAGCATAACTAAATCACAAAGCCAGCAGCTTTTCTTCAATTGCATCATTAGCACTTTGTCAGAGTGTGGGACAGATTTGCCTTCACAGATAGAGCTAGATTAACGGGGCTTCATTCTTTTTACAACCTTCTACTTCATTTATGGAAGTCTTAACTCATTAGTGATATTTTCATCATTTTAAGCTGGGGGTTTCCTCTCATGAAAGTGCCACACCAGTAAAGCTTGTCCACAATGCTGTGGGCCATCTCAACGGACCAGCCAGAACCATTGGAGCAGCAGTTATTGGTTACCTGGGTGAGTGCTGACTCAGTCAGACATGTGTTGTTTTCCTCATTTATGGACAGTGGGAACCTTAGGTTTGTGGCAGAATAAAATGGAACATTTTAAAAATGTTAATGAAAAATGGAGTGGCCAGCACAGCTTGTCCAAGAAACCAACAGTTTACGGAATGTATTCACATCTGCAATCTTGTTCTATCTAGGTGTGCGAGCCTTTGTAACTAAACCAGTGGCCACCAACCTCCAGTACACTGGAGGAGCAGCAGCCATTCTGGGCCTGGTTGCCATGGCATCAGATGTGGAGGGTCTCTACGCAGCGGTTAAAGCACTAGTGTGTGTCGTCAAGAGCAACCCACTAGCTAGCAAGGAGATGGAGCGTATCAAAGGCTACCAGGTGGGTTTCAATAACATGTACACCTTGACCTTTAAACTCAGGTTGTCCTGGTACTGGATTCCCTCAGATGTAGCTGTAGGCTGTTATAAGCCAATGAGGTGGCAAATTAAATGATAATAGTGAGCCCGGTCTGTTGTATAATCTGGCACTCTTGTTGATAGCAACCGATGTGTTAGGTGGGGGTTCATAAGGATGTGGCATGCTGGGATTGGCTTATTTGAAGATAACAGATGGCACACTTGTTTACTCCCCTGCTGCTTTTAGTAGGTCTGTAGATAGACTGCAATATTTCATGGTGCTAATGTTGATTGGCCACTATATAAACAAAATGTATGGCGGTGTGTTTAGTTATATTTGAAATGTAATTTCTGAATACTGAATCCTGAAGTGAGGATGAGAAAACAGCAGATCATTCTTTATAACCAAAAGTGCTTTCTTGTATAAATTCAGTGTCAGTCTGTTTTTTTTTCTCTCTTTGTCCAGTATCAGTTTCAGAACTGTCCTTTGTCTGAATTGCAAGACAGATCTTCTTTAACTGAACATATTCTGTTACAGCTGTTGGCCATGTTGCTAAAGAAGAAACGTCCTCTGTTGAACAGCCATATCCTACACTTGACCTTCTCCCTGGTTGGCACTGTGGATAGTGGCCACGAGACCTCCATCATTCCAAATTCCATGGCCTTTCAGGACCTACTCTGTGATTTTGAGGTGTGAAGCTGACATGAGGAGCTTTGATAGCAGGGCTTTTGCTTTAAATTGACAGGGCCCAAGACAAAAAATATTATGGGCCCTTCTGCCCAGGACCCAATGAGTAAGCTATACCATAGAGCACCTTAGTGGGCCCACCTCATCACAGGTTCTGGACAATGCTTTTATATTATATCATAAAAATAAAAGCAGGTGTGCCAGGTTATCCCTTTGTTAAAATTCTGAGTAGATATATCATCACAAAGAAAAATTTATTAACATTTTCTTTTTAAAATGTCCCCCCTCTTTGCGCAGTTATTAGAATTTTTAAGATTAATTTTAAGATATATAAATCTGAAAATGAATATACAGTATGTACAGTAATTTTTTTTTTTTTTTTTTTTTTTTTTATTGTTATAAAGATTTGTAATTCTATAGGTTTTAGAATTTTTGTGTGTTTTTTGTTTTGTTTTTTTCAGGTTTGGCTCCATGCTCCTTATGAACTTCACCTATCTCTCTTCGAGCACTTCATTGAACTTTTAACTGAATCTAGGTAATCCATCTGTACTCCCAACACTCCTTATTGAATCATTGAATCTTTGATCCAGGGCAATTGACTGAAACCTTTCTGCAGTGCAATGGTATATGGGCCTGTCTTTACTCTTTAGCCCTAGAGAAGAATAAATAGAGCCCATTAAGCCTTATGGTGGTTATTCGTCAGTATTAGACAGCACTAATAGATCATTTAAAATGCATAACATATGTTTTGTGAAATAGGTCAGCTGCATAATATACAGTACTATACAAAAGTTTTAGGCAGTTGTGAAAAGTGTTGCATAGTGAGGATGTCTTATAAAAAATCCCATAACTAATTTTCTTTAATCAATTAATGTCATACAAAGTCCAGTAAACATAAAAAAGGCTGTTACCACCCTTGCCTTCAAAACAGCACCAATTCTCCTAGGTACACTCGGACACAGTTTCTCTTGGTTGTTGGCAGATAGGATGTTCCAAGCTTCTTGGAAAATTCGCCACAGTTCTTCTGCTTCGGTTTCTTTATGTAATCCCAGACTGACTCGATGTTCAGTGGGGGACTCTGTGGGGGCCATGCCATCTATTGCAGGGCTCACTGTTCTTCTATTCTACATTGCTGTTGAAAAGTATTTGCCCCCATCCTGATTTCTTCTCTTTTTGTGTATATCTCATATTAAATTGTTTCAAAAATTCAAACAAAATCTAACAAAATAAAACAATGGCAATCTGAGTAAAAGCAAAATACAGTTTTTAGTGTGTGAGTTGAAGCTCAAGTGCAACTGGATTATGCAGCAAGACAGTGATCCAAAGCATAGGAATAAGTCCACTTCTGATTGGCTCAAAAGAACCAAAATTAAAGTTTTGGAGTGGCCTAGTCAAAGTCCTGACTTGAACCTGATTGAAATGCTGTGGCAGGACCTTAAACGGGCAGTCCATGCTCAAAAACCCTCAAATGTGGCTGAACTAAAACAGTTCTGCAAAGAAGAGTGGGCCAAACTTCCACCACAGCGTTGTGAAAGACTGATCTCCAGTTATCAGAAGAGTTTGGTTGCAGTTGTTGCTGCTAAAGGTGACACAACCAGCTGGTAAGTTTAAGGGGGCAGTTAGTTTTTCACAAGAGTGATATAGGTGTTGGATAACTTTTTTGCTTCAATATAAAAAAAAGTATATATTTGAAACTGTATTTTGTGTTTACTCAGGTTGCCTTTGTTTTATGTTATATCTCGTTTGAAGATCGAAAACAATTTAATATGTAAAATGCACAAAAACAGAAGAAATCAGGATGGGGCAAATACTTTTTCAAAGCACTGTATTTTAATCTGTTATACTATGCGAAAGAAATGTTTAGTGGTCTAAACTTTATATTTCGCATTGACACACTAAAGCTGAAGATATAAATAACCATCTTAAGATAAATGTTTTTGTGAAACATCTTATGCACCTAAGACTTTTGAACAGTATTGTAGAAGGGGGAGACAGATTATGAGAGGAAATGTAATTTTGATCCAAAGTTGCAGAGTAAGAACTGCGAATTAATAAAGAATTTAGAATTAATACAACTTGTATCACTACAGCTGAGTCCATTTGTTTGTGTTCTCAGTGAGGCTGCTAAGAATGGCAAACTGTTGCGGGAGTTCCAGCTGATCCCCAAACTGCTGCTGACACTGAGGGATCAGTCTCTGTCTCAGCCCACCATTGCTGCCATTGGTAACGTCCTCAGTCTGCTATTGCAGGGGTTCCCCAACTCATATGACCTGCTCAGGTAAACACAGAGATGCAGAGATGTGCACTTTTTCAAAATACATCCTATTCAAACCACATAAAGAGAAGACCGAATCTAAATCGGAAGTGACAGGTTCTGATTCTGGACAATTTCAATACTCCATAACATACCGTATTTAAAAGTAGAGGTGACTTGACGAGGGTCTTGCTTGAGGATTTATTTGTTTTGGCTAAAGTAAGGGAACCTTTACTGCACGTGGTAAAACAACCTTCTTGTATGGTTATAATTCATTTCTAGATGTAGAAATGCCTTTGTGTTGACTGTCACTTTTTTATAAATCAAGATTTGGGCAGTTCATCTCTTCGACTTTGCCGACATTTGCAGTCTGTGAGAAGTTTGTTGTTATGGAGAACACCAATGAGGAGAAGATTGACAGAGGTGAGTCATCTTTCCAAATCTTGCTAGTATCAAAACATTTTAGCACCATGTTGTTGGAACAAGACGACTACATTTAGCATTGCCATGTTAACAAATCTGTAAGGTTTCTGTTGCTCAGTTGGTAGAGAATGGCACTCACAATGCCAAGATCTTGCGATTCCCAGGGAACACGCAAACTGATCAAATGTATACCCTGAATTCACTAAGTCGCTTTGGATAAAAGCTTCTGCCAAGTGCATAAATGGAAATGGAAATCCAATTCATGGGAACTTGGCATTAGCCACGTTTACATGCAACCAAATAAGCTGTTTATAATCTGATTGAGCTGGATCTGAATGAAATTTCCATCCGATTGAAATGGGTGGTGTAGATCTAAAATAATCAGTTTAAAAGAAAAATATTAGCCATGTAAACGTTTGAATCCGACTGCTTTCTCAATTGGATTCTAAAATACCTTACACTCATGCGCAAAGCAGTGATGATACTCTTTGCAGGAACCTAATTTATACAAAGTAACACGCATTATTAAGGGTATGTGGGCTCACACTGAATATTCTGTAGGGCACATACAGTATATTCTTTCATGATATCACATACAGCAAAAAATTATGTTGTGTTACTTAACTGGAATCAAGTGGCAGGTGTGGCTATACTGCGTTCTGTATTCTATTGAATGTACACGACTTCACTCGTTTCCTGATGTCGTAACCATAAGTTCTGAAGCATTTCTTCTTTGCCATAGTGACACTCAATTGTATGTGACAGATTAGGAAAGTAAATGTTAGAATATGTTTTACAATAGATGATGCAAAGTGAACACAGTAAATGGCCTAAATATCCTCCTCAAAACTTATGTTAAATTACACACAGTTATAGGCTTTGAATAAAGAACCTCTTAAATATCGATAGCATATTAATAAAACTATCTTGGTTTTAGACGTAGGCTATTTATATCGTAGAAGAGTAAACCTCTTCTTCTGACAGTTATTTAACACTGCAAGCATCCCTTTTCTTGCTGTTACAAAAAGCCTACCCTTTTTTCTTGAATGATTCAATTCTCCGTTCCTCAGTTATTATTGCTTAGTGATTTTTGCATAGCGTCCCGTCCGCAGCTGTTGCTTAAAGTCCCTATTATTTTGTTTCCATTCCACATCTTTAAACTCCTTTAAAACAACAAGGACAACTCTCACCCAACTGTCTTAACTTCATAATTGCATCCAAAGATGCCAGCGATTTATATTAGTGGAGGAATGGGCATGAGGCAAATATGGTCAGACACTGGTATTAGACACTGCTTCTAATTCTTCGTTTGCTGAGTAGAGTGAGTAACATGTGAAGAAAGCTTTTCTGGCATATTTTTTTAGATATCTTAACAAAGCAAAAAAACGCCAATTACGGACTTTGTTTGGTGCCATTCTCACTTTCTCCACTTCTTCAGAGCGCAACGACTGACACTCTTCGCATGCGCAGAAGTTTTGCACATGTAAACTAATATTTGTATCGGATTGCAAAGTTTAGGGGACATGTAAACAGTACATTTGGAATCTGTAATTGGACTGAATTAATTCGGATTGACGAAAATTTGTCCATGTAAGCATAGCCATTGTCAGTTATGACTGTTGGTGTCTTACAACACAAGAAGCTAAAAAAAACAACAACAAAAACAAATTGTTAACTGGATCATTTCACTTTTCAATGATTTAATGTTTTCCTCCTGTGTTTTTAGGAGTTGATGATGAGTTTGGAGGCCTCATGTCATCCAACCTGATTCTTCTAAGGAACAGACTCCTAGACATCCTGCTTAAGCAGCTGTTCAGTTGTAAAGAGAAAAACACTGTTAATGCTCAGTGAGTGATGCTCCATATTAAATTATGGTCCAAAGATTAGACTTCATTGCACTGCATTTAAGGGTATTGGTTAAAGATGAAATTAGAAACATTGTAAATGTGGTGTTTAACTTTTAATTGTCTCTAAATTCAGGCCTTGATGAATTTGATTACTTAAATTGAACATTTATTACTTATATTTAGATATGCTTTACCTTCATAGATAACACTCACCATAACAGTTTCAACCCTTTTGAAGAATTTATGCCTAAATTGCCTCTACTTCACCCAGGGCATGCGAGGAGCTTGTGCGCACCTTGGGTTTTGATTGGTTGCTGATGTTTATGGAAGAGCACATTCACTCCAGCACGGTGACGGCAGCTCTCTTGATCTTGGTGGTGTTGCTTAGTAACCAATCCATCCTGATCCGGTTTAAAGAAGGTCTGTCTGGAGGAGGCTGGCTGGACCACACAGACTCTGTGCTCACTAATAAGATTGGCACTGTTCTGGGTGAGTAAGATGCCTAACAGTGCCCTAACCTTAAATTGCTAGTGCCACTTAACTAAATTGGGTCTTGAAAAATGTATCATATCGAGATAAATGATTTTAAACAGTCAGATTTGTTTTGTGATTATGAGGAATGTGTATGAGTTAAAGAGCAGGAAATCTGTGCTTTTAAAGTGCTATTTCACCATTATCCTACAATGTTTTAAATGGACATTTGTTGTAAGTAGCCTTCCATTAGTTGTTAATGGCTGCAGTTGGTGTTAATGTAAAGGATCCAAAGAATGCAAATGAGCTAAAACTGTAAACAAAACTGTCCCTCTGTGTTCAGTTTACATTGTTACCATACATAATTTATACATTTTATAAGTAAATTTTTTTTATCATCTCATTTCTGTCTGTTTGCTTCTTCCCTCCTCTCCTATCCTCTCTCAGGCTTTAACGTGGGTCGCAATGCAGGGGGCAGGTCAACAGTGCGTGAAATCAACCGAGATGCCTGCCATTTCCCAGGATTCCCTGTGTTGCAAACACTACTGCCTAAACACACCAATGTCCCAGAGATCTACTTCATGCTCATGGCCCTCTTCCTCCAGCAGCCAATCACAGAGCTGCCTGACAGCCTGCAGGTACATGTCAGTATGCAAACCTTTTTTCCCTACTAATCAACCTTAGCACATTCTTCACTGTGTTGTGTGTGTGTGTGTGTGTGTGTGTGTGTGTGTGTGTGTGTGTGTGTGTGTGTGTGTGTGTGTGTGTGTAATCTTACAATCCAATCATTGTGCTTATGTATATTAAAGGGATAGTTCACCCAGAAATTAAAATTCAATTATTTACTCAACCTCATGTCTTACCAAGCCCATATGACTTCCTTTCTTCTGTGGAACACAATAAGAAATTTTAGGCAAAATGTTATCCTCAGTCACCCTCCACTTTCATTGTATGTAAAAAAAAAAAATTTAAAAAAAATTTCCCTGGCATCCTGCCTAACATCTCCTTTTGAGGTCCGTGGAAAAGAAAATTTTATACTGGTTTGGAACAACATGGTGAGAGGGTATGTAAATTATGGCAGAATTTTCATTTTAGTGTGAACAATCCCTTTAAGGCAATTTGCATCAAAACATCCTGTATCAGTTTATTCATTATATCATCCATTCTGTCATGCATACTTTAGAAAATTGTAACCATCTAACACTAACCATCTACACTTGTGACTGTTCCCTCTATTTGAGATCATTGTAAGTGTCATTACTGTACATTCTATTTGAAGGCTTTTTAGCTAAATCAATTAAGGGACAATTGTTGCTATTAATTTAATTTTAGTTTTTTAATCATGTTAAGTAATTACAGCTTGTTGTCATTTATGTTCTGCTTTCATAAATCCACATTCAATAAAAAAAATTTCATGTAAGTGACGTGACCCTCTCTCTTCCCACAGTTTGACCTGGACTCTATCTGGACATTTATATTTGGCGTCCCAGCCTCCAGTGCTACAGTGGCGGGCTCCATTCACAACATGTGCACTGAAGCAGCTTTCCTGCTCTTGGCCATGCTGCGTAGTATGCTCAACCTGGTGAGTCTCCAACCCACCTGCCAAAGAAATATGACTCCCAGGAGTAGCTGTTGTCATCATGATGATTGTTTTGGTTTGCATTGGTAGTTTATCAAAGGTGTTTAAGCTTTAACTGATGGGGGTTGGCAAAAAATTGGTACTTCTGAAGTATTGCGATTTATTATACCTATATATTTTTTGTGGCATTAGGTGAACACACACATGATTCTATTGAACCAAAATCACACAGAACAAGCTAAGAATATAATTGCGCATTTGGACAATGTCCAAATACAAATTCATGAAAAAACTGTATGAAAAAATTGCAATATGTCACAAATTTAAGAGTGCATTACAAACCTAATCACAAATATGTGCTTTGTCAAAAATAATTAATTTAAAAATGAAAGTAGTTTTTTTTAGACTTAATATGTTGATATTTTGTTCAATAGATTTATTTCTTTTTCAGTATGTACCCAAAAAATACCACTTTACCACAAGCTTTTTTTAAATAAGCTGAAAGCAGAAGTTGACATAGCTTTGGATATTTTCTTTCTTTTCTAACTCGCAGCCCTGGCAGTCAGAGGAGGAGGGTTCGTGGCTGAGAGAATATCCCATCACTCTCATGCAGTTTTTCCGATACCTCTACCACAACATCCCAGACCTGGCACCCATGTGGCACAGTCCAGACTTCCTGTGTACACTTGCTGCCACAGTTTTCCCTTTCAATATTCGTCCCTACTCAGAGATGGTATGCTGTTGTGTTTTGATCTTGTTGTTGTATTAAAATGTATAAGCAGCTTTACACATAACTGCTTTTGGGTCCTTGTACAATTTGTGTTTTTGATTGTAAAGACAAAAATTACTTGTTTTTGATGTTTGGTGTGTTTAGAAAGTTAGTGGTCTAACTGAGAAATGTCTTGTTTTCTTAGGTGACTGATTTGGATGATGAAGCAGGCTCACCCACAGAAGAGTTCAAGGCCTTTGTAACAGATACAGGTATGAATCGCAGCCAGTCAGAATACTGTAATGTGGGCACTAAAACCTACCTAACCAACCACCCAGCCAAGAAGTACGTCTTTGACTTCATGAGGGTCCTTATCATGGACAACCTGTGCATGACACCTGCCAGCAAGCAGACCCCCATCATTGACCTTCTCCTAGAGGTGAGACTCCCTCTCAGATGCTCATTGACAAAAAAAAAATATTTTATTTGTTGCCAGTAATGCTATATGAAGCTTCAGGACCTCATTCCAATGCATCCTGTCTTGTTTAAATTTTATTGAATTTTGTAATCTGTAAATGTAGTTATTCCTGCAGCACTTTGCAGCTAGAGATTTTGAAAGTCATGTTGCTTCCCAGAAACCAATATGGGAGCCTCCATCTGTTGGTCTGAAACACTAACATTGCTTTTTGTCTCCAGGCCTCACCAGAGCGCTCCACCAGAACCCAGCAAAAGGAGTTTCAGTCCTATATCTTGGACAGTGTGATGGAACAGCTCCTCGCTGCAGATGTTCTACTGGGTTAGTTCAATATCCCAACAATCTGTATTTGTTCCAGGAAATAGTGTGGTACGTTTGTTTAACCCTCTGGGGTCGACGGACGCGTCCTGCTGGATTTTTTCCTCATAACAGCGGAAACAACTTAAAATACTAGATAAGTGTAAGACATCATTAGAGACTATAAAGGGTCTACTTTTATTTGTGTACACTCACAATAACAACAAAACCTTGTGCTTTTGTAAAATAAAGAAAATAAACAGGGTGCGCTTTCAGCCGTCTCTGTCTCCGCGAGCATCTTTCTGAAACACGACACAAAAATGAACTGAAACTCTGCGAATACTTATCAGACAAGCATGAAACATATGTCTAAAGAAAGCTTAAAATGTCTACTTTTAAATAAAACAATTCAAATTTAAAACAAATATTCTCATGCAATGTAATCTGTATGAAACAAAGCGATGTACAGTTACTCCTGGCTCAGCTAATTATCGCTAATGTGATCACACCCACCAGCAGAGCGCGCTATTCATATGGTAATGTGCTGAGGCGATCAATGCAAATGGTAAACGCCCTTAACAATGCCTTAAAAAACATCAAATTCATTCACGTTTCTGCGCGCTTGGAAGATGGCGCGCTACAAAGGTGAGGAAGCTCCTGGATAGTAACGAAGAGTTCACATTTTCCTCAGAAGAAGAGTGGGAATCCAACGAGGAACATTTGCATTTTGAAGAGAGACTTGATCCAGCCAAGGTTACAATTTCGGATGAGTCATTTAATAAAAAAAACATTTAGTTTTACGTACATTAGTTGACATGCTATTTTATATAAACATGTACATATTTTACTAGTTTACTATTTCCAGACTTGCATGCCAGGATTCAGAATATTGAAATTTGAAATATGTCCTAATTAGGCAAGTTTTAGTTACATTTAAATGTTTCGGCTGAAGAAGGTATTTAAATTGTATGGTGTATGATATAAATACGATATGTAATATGATATAAAAATAATATGAATGTTTAGATTATATTTTAACTAGTGTTTATGCTGCCTCATTATCATCAACGAAGCTTGTGCTTGCAAATATCTGTTCGGGTGTAAATGTGTAAAATGTGCTGTAAATATGCCCATATTAGAAAATCAGCATATTAGAATGATTTCTGAAGGATCATGTGACACTGAAGACTGCAGTAATGATGCTGAAAATTCAGCTTTGATCACAGGAATAAATTGCATTTGACAATATATTCAAATAGAAAAGTTATTTTAAATTGTAAAAATATTTCACAATATCACTGTTTTTGCTGTATTTTGGATCAAATAAATGCAGCCTTGGTGAGCAGAAGAGACTTCTTTTAAAAAAATCTTACAGATCTAAAACTTTTAAATGGTAGTGTAGGTCTAAAGTTTTTAAGTAAAGTCTTTATGTAAAGAAAATGTATAGTCAGATTACTACTTTTAACTTAAACTTGATTTTGTGAATAAGCTACAAACAATACATTCAATCATTAAGTCTCCTCACATTCATTCTCTCTCAGGGGAGAGGTCTTTGTCTCCTCAGGTTAGAATCACATCAGTATTCATGATCATCCACGCCTCCTCGCATATGGCCTTTCTAACACTAAAGTGTCTTACAAAAGTTAAATGACTATTTTGTTTTGTATGAATGTGTGATCAGGATGGTTTTCACATCATTTTTGTAGCAAAAACTCTAGGCTATAAGATCCAGTTCTCAAAAGTCTTGTGAACAAATGTTTAGTATGTGTTATATAGCCTTATTTCAGTGACTTAAAAAAATTTTTTTTTCAAAAACCACGCATAAACGTTATTTTCTCAAAAATACAAACATGTACATGTTGTTCACATATTATTGTAGCCCAGTTTGTGCTGAATACAGTGTTATCAGACTTTAGCCATTAATATGTTTTTAAGCAACTGAAAAAAGCACAAATGTCAAGGCATGTCAGAACTTCTCCAGGGCCCAAAACACCCTCGGACCCCAGAGGGTTAAAGGAATAGTTCATGCAAAAATGAATAATCACTCATGTCATTCCAAAACCATACAACATTCTTCTTTCCGTGGAACACATAAGGAGATAAAGTGCAGAATAGAGGTAGAACGATGATGCTTTTTGGAACTATCAATTGTCGTAAAAAATCTTTGCCAATAATTGCTGATTTTTTTTTTTTTTTTTAATTCTCATCAATAAAACTCATCATGGTGAGAGTTCCGTGGCGCCATGTGAGGGTCGGACGTGTGAACAGTGAGCTCTGCGCACTTTGCTAGTTTTTCATTCTTTTTGTGTCATAAACTGGTGAGATTCGATACACTCTTTCATAACTGTTCTATGAAGACAATATGTCAAAGAATTCAAAATCCTCGGGCTCTGGAGACATTAAAAGACACTTACGTGCTCAAGCAGATACCCCTGACAGGGCCGCAGACCGGAGACTTCAGCATCAACTGTCGAGCATGTCAGTGATGCTGACAGAGGTCGTAGCGGACTTGGAGCATCTTGCTGTAATACGTCGATCGATTATGGCCATGGAGACCAAATTCTCTGAGTTGGTTACAAGAATGGGGATGTCGAGAAACAGATCGATTATCTGGAGTCATCAGAGAGGGAATTAGCTGCTAACCCGCTAGCGACCAAGGCAGATTTGCTGTGCATCTGGGAAAAGTTGGAAGACCTTGAGAATCGTAATCGGCGAAACAACGTCCGAATAGTTGGAATTGCTGGGGATGAAAAAGGCAGAGATATGGTGAAATTCCTAGGCAGGCTCTTCCCGAGTCTGTTCGACATAACAGGCCATAACTGGAAATTGAGCGAGCTCACAGAGACCCGGCTCAGAGATCCACTGAGGGAGACAGGCCCTGATCAATTCTGGCCAAATTTCTGAGATCATCTGATAAAGATCTCGTGTTACGCGAGGCGAGGAGTAACGGAAGGTTTTCTTGGAAAAACCACAGCATTTTCTTATTCCCAGAGTTTGCGAATTTGACGAGAGAAACGTGATAGATTCAAGGATTGCAAGAAACTCTTACATCAACGGAAGATCGCTTTTGCACGGATGTTTCCAGACAGATTGGGAATAGATACAGAGGATAGGAGCAACGCATTTACATGTCCCCAGCAAGCATTGTCCTTCATAAAGTCATTGGAATGAGTAAGCCATGGTGTGATTCTCGCGTTGCTCCCAAGTGAGCCTGACTCACTGAAAATTCACTTGACTGTCCGAGGAAGCCGGGCACATTTTTTGTTTCTTTTTGTGCTGGTTCCGCCTAGTGATTGAAGTTTGTTTTGTGGAATAACACTCCTTCAAGAAACCTTTGCATCGACGGAGGGTCGCTTTTACACTGAAGTTCCCAGCCAGATTGAGAATAGATGCTAAGGATGGCCGCAAAGTATTTACTTGTCCCCAACATGCATTGTCCTTTATAAAATCAAGGGAATGAGTAAATCATTGTGTGGCGCTCGCTTTGCAGCCAAGGGGACCTGACTCACTGAACATTCAAAATAGGTGCCTTTTTGTTTCTTTTTGTGCTGGTTCCACCTAGCGGCAGGAGTTTGTTTTTTTGGAAAAACATTCCTTTGGGACAGTTGTGGATGAATCTGCTTGTTGTTTGTGCTTATACCTCCTATTGGATGGAGTTTGTTTTGTGGAATATTTATTTGCAGGTTGCAGGACATTGGAAGGATTAGGTCATCTTTTATATATGTGTTGGTTCTGCTAGAGGTTGGAACTTGTTTTTGGGAGGAACACACTTCTGTCTCACAAAATTTGTTTAGAAGCACCGGATTTGAGCAATCCAATGGCAAAGTTGTTGCGGGGGCTCTCGTTGGCGTACATGGACTGTTTGAGTTTAGAGGGATGGACACCAGTTGCTGCTGTCGTGCGCCGGATGAATGCGCATGTTTTTCTTTTTTCTGTTTGTTTGGGGGGGGGGAGTTCGGGGTTTGATGTGGTCTTTATAATTTTGTTTTTGACACAATCTATTTTTTCTAATATGTCAATGTCAAATGTTAATATGAGTGGATTGTCACTCTCCACGTGGAATGTGAATGGGTTGGGGCACCCCATAAAAAGAAGGAAGGTTATTTCTTTTCTTAAATGTAAGAAATATGATATTGGGTTTCTTTAAGAAACACATCTTTCCCCGCAGGAAGCTGAAAAATATAGGAAGATATGGGGTGGACATGTTTTCTTTAGTGCTGGCTCAAGTAAGAGCAGGGGAGTCATAACATTAATAAGTAAGCATCTACAATTCAAATGTCTCAAACAGATTAAAGATAAATTAGGAAGAGTCATTATTGTTTTAGCAGAAATTCAGGGGCAAAGGTTTATTTTGGCTAATATTTATGCACCTAATGTTGATGATCAGGGCTTTTTTTATAAATCTTGAAGGGATGTTGCAAGCCGCTGGCACCCCTCATGATATAATATTGGGAGGAGACTTTTGATGGACTCAGTCCTTGATTATAGTGGAGCAAAATTGTGCAAGCCCCCTTGAGCAACATTGACGCTTCACAGGATGTGTAAAAATCTTGGTCTTACAGATATTTGGAGACTTTTGAACCCATCTGGTTGGGACTATAAATGTTTTTTCATCAGTCCATAAGATTTATTCCAGAATAGATTTTTTTTTTTTTTTAAATATCTAAGTCCCATTATTTCATCTGTTGTGGATTGCTCAATTAGAAACATCTTAGTCTCGGATCATGCCCTGGTCAGTTTAGAGGTTGTTGCCACATACAGAGAAAAATAAATCATATAGTTGGCACTTTAAAGTATCCCTTTTGCAAAATCCTGAATTCCAACAAATGTTAAAGGCTGAAATCAATGTGTATATGGAGACCAACTGGTCCTCAGTATCCTCTGTGGGCGTGGCTTGGGAGGCACTTAAGGCGGTTCTTAGGGGTCGGATCATACAGTATGCCTCATTCATCAAAAAATCCAAAGCACGAGAACTCGTGGAGTTGGAAGGGAATATTAAAAGTGCTGAGGCAGAGCTGAAGCGCCGAATGTTGTCTGATGGCCTCAGAGAATTGACCCGATTGAAATACAGATATAATACTATTTTGTCGCGAAAGGTGGAGTTTTGTCTATTCAGGGCAAGACAGTCATACTTTGAGTTGGGGGACAAAGCAGGGACGTTTTTGGCTAGGTATATAAAGCAGAGAGACATTCCCTCAGTGAAATTTTTACCTCGACCACTGATAGTAATAATGCTTTTAAAGAATTCTATCTTGATCTTTATAGTTCCACGTCTTCGTCTACTGTTGAAGATATTAGAAACTTTGTGGAACGATTAGAACTCCCTAAACTGACGACTGAGCAAAAAAATTCTCTTGATTCTGAGATAACCTTGGAGGAGCTTGGCGAGGTAATTAAGGCCTTGCCTACAGGCAATGCTCCGGGGCCAGATGGCTTTGCTGCTTAATTTTTTAGATCTTATGCTACAGAACTTGCTCCACTTTTGCTAGAAGTTTATACGGAATCATTAAAGAATGGAAAGCTTCTGCCAACCATGACACAAACCCGGATCAGTCTGATACCTAAAGGTGCAATATGTAACAATTTTCATGTAATGTTCGTCTTTTTTTTGCCAATGTGTGAACGGCTTGTAACGCAACTTAAAAAATGAGCCCTTCCCAGACTTCCTAGGTTGCCTATTAAAGTCTGTAGACTAATTTTCATGTGAACGGAGCGGTCGCTTTTGCCGGGAAAATCCAAAGGATGTGACATTTATGTGCGTTCCCGAGAGCCTTGCCTCAGTAATCACTTCTCTTCCGCTATTCAACAGCAACAACAAACTGCAACACTAGGTAACATAATCTTAGAGATGGAATCCATCAAACGTCCGGCTCCCCGCACAACACCGACTCATACACAAACTCAGAGTAAGCCAAAAAACATTTATCTACTGAATCCCATCTGGCTAAGCGGGAACATGGTCGAGGGGAAACTAGAGTGAACATCGGCAGGGCATTTGATTCCTGGAGGGAACTTCGTTCGGTTTTGGGGATCAAAACCGACCCTGAATTGGCATTCTTGTTGTTGGACAGGTAAGCTTACATAACTACAAAGCATGTGAAATATAGTGCCATAAGGATTGATCGATGTCATTTTAGCTAAACTACAATATCACATGAAATGAATGCTAGAAAATGTTCAAGATAATGCAAAAAGACACATTCATTAGTGTAACATAACTTAGTTATACAAAAAATATATACATTCTATTATTATAAAACAATAGCGCATCAATATATCAAAATGACAGTTGTGATGGAATCACATCAATATTGAATTGTGTCAACATATTTATAATGTACAGTCTATTTTATAAACAGCTACTGTCATCATCCACCAAATTTAGCTAACAGCTATTGATAAGGCTGGTCAGCTAGTTAACGCCGACATTGTATAAATGCAGTCAATGTATCATGCAAAGACCCCACTAGATCTATGCCTTGCCTCCACAGAATTATTAATTCCTTTTCCAAGTTCTCAGGTTACAGAGTCAATTGGTCTAAATCTGAAGCTTTGGCTCTGACAGCGTACCGCCCAGTAATGGCTTTTCAGCCAGGCGCCTTTCAGTGGCCCAAACAGGGCATGAAGTATTTGGGCATTTTATTCCCAGCAAATTTGTCTGATTTAGTTAGTTAATTTTGACCCCTTAATAAAAAAGGTTTCGAGCGATGTGGGCAGGTGGGCTTCATTACATTTATCTATGATTGGGAAGGTTAATGTTATTAAAATGAATTGTATTCCAAAATTTAACTACCTGTTGCAGTCTCTCCCTGTAGATGTCCTTCTCTCTTATTTCAAGCAATTTGATAGTATAGCAAAGTCCTTCATTTGGAATGGTAAGCGTCCCAGATTACATTTCAATAAGTTACATAGGCTGATTGACAAAGGTGGGCTAGGCCTACCCAAGATTTTGTTTTATTATTATGCATTTGGTCTCATACATTTGGCTCATTGGTCTCTTCCACCTGAGACAGCCCCTCCCTGGTTTTGTTTTGAACAGGAAGTTCTGGCCCCTATTTTGCCATTGCACAAAGCCTTTCTATCAAACTAACTGGAGAAGTTAAGTTACAC
Source organism: Myxocyprinus asiaticus (assembly GCF_019703515.2). Taxonomy (NCBI): domain Eukaryota; kingdom Metazoa; phylum Chordata; class Actinopteri; order Cypriniformes; family Catostomidae; genus Myxocyprinus; species Myxocyprinus asiaticus. The sequence goes on along the minus strand of NC_059346.1, from coordinate 35,069,487 downwards.
CCCGTTGTCTCGCATTTGCACTCAGTGTGGACAAAATTGTCCAGAGTGTTTAATTCAGACATTTATTTAAATGTTGCCTTGAGCATATGGCTGAATCCCAAATTATATATTAACAAGTCCCCTTTTTTCTGGTCAGAGTGGATCGGGAGGGGGATTACTACACTCGGTGACCTATATGAGAATGCCCAGATCTCAGTTCTAAAGGTATTTACAGCTGTGCCACCTGCTCTGTACTGTTTTTGGGAGTAGTTTACACCCCCCTAAAGCAGCAGATACTCTGGGAGTGGTGATTACTGCTTTTGGAAAAGGTCATGAGGCATCAGTGTATTACTCCCTGCTAATTCAGAGTCTGGGGGACAGAACTTCAACTTCTCTTAGGAGATTATGGGAGAAAGATTTAAACTTGTATTGGAGGAGGGAGTGTGGGCTAGGATTCTAAATAACATCAAGTCTGCACCTAGAGATGCAAGGGTGCGCCTTATGCAATTCAAGATTTTACATAGAGTCTATTGGATCCCCTCTAGATTGTATAGGCTTGGTCTTAAAGACACACCCACCTGCTGGCGATGTCAATCAGAAGATGGAGACACAACCCATGTCTTTTGGGGATGTGTTAAGATCCAAGAATTTTGGTTGAAGATTCAGAGTTTTATGTGTGAGGCATTGTTTTATTTTTATTTTGCCCCAGACTATGTATTTTAGGTGATGGGGCGGTCATTAATATGGAGAATAAGCACATAAAAAACTGGGTCCTAACTGGTGTTATGATCGCCAGACAGATAATTTTAAGGGGTTGGTAGTCAGCTGGAGTGAAGTTCGGAGATGGGCAGGGTGGCAGCTTTAGAAGAGAGGTCATCCAGAAGACTTGGGAATTTAGACTTGTTTGTGGGGAAATGGGGCAAATATATGGCTTTTTTGGAGGGCTCTCGGGGAGGGACAGTGGTGAGCGAGGTGTAGTGGATGTGTGATTATTGTGTATATATATATATATATATATATATATATATATATATATATATATATATATATATATATTATTTGTTTGTTTTGTTTTTTTGTTTGTTTGTGTGTCTATAATTATGTGACCACTGGGGTGTTGTTGGGGGTCAGGCTGGGATTGGGGGGGGTGGGGTGGCAATAGTGAGGGTTAAATATTGATTCTGTTTGTATATGTTTTGCTTTTCTTTGTTTAATAGATGAATTAATAATTATTTAAATCATATAAATATTATATAATATATCATATAAACAATAAAAATAAAAAATAAATCACAAAAATAAATAAATAAATAAATAAACCTCATTATGGTGACACATATAGGCTATAAAAAAACTTAATTTGGTAAATACTTGCTTATAGAGCCTTGTAACAGAGCCAAGTCTCCAGTGTATTTCAGGCTTGTTTCTAGTTAAAAATACAGCATTCTGCACCAAATCTTTTTTTGTTGTTGTTGTTGTTTTTGGTTAGTATTGGGATTTTTCTAAACAGCTTTTGGGATTTTATTCATTTTGGACTCTTGTAGCCTCAATCTCTGTGCCTGTCATAGTAAGGAAAGACTAAGAAATATTTTATATGTATATAAATCGATAAAATAAAATAAAAACTATCGGCCAATTAATCTGTTGTCTGCCTTTTCCACCTCCTTGGTTATCAGTATTAGGAAAATTAACTGTCGGTTGACCACTAGTACAGATTGTCCTGTCTGCTCTTTTCCATACAATAAAAGTGAAATGAGACTGGGACTGTCAAGCTTTAAAATAAAATAAATAATAAAAAAAAACACCATAAAAGTAGGCCATACTACTAATGCAATATATTACTAGTCTTATGAAGTCATAATATAGCTTTCTTTGAGAAATAGACTGAAATAACTTTATTCACTGAAGTCATTATTAACTGAAAATCATTTGCGCTTGCATACATTGAAATATGCTTGACATCAATAACTACGATTCCATCCAAGGATTTTTTGCGAAAAAGTTTTAGTGCATCAAAATAAAGCTGATGGAAATGCAAATTATCGCTAAAATTTCACAAATGTTGACATAATATTTTTCCGTTTAACTCTAGCGCATAAACTCTATGTCGATACTTCAGATGTTGTGAAAAACTGGTTTGGAAACACTTTTTGTTGAGAAAATTGTCTTTAACCCAAAAATGTAGTGTCACATGACAGAATTCACCCCAATCGTTAGCCTGTGTTAATCATGACCACAAGGTATACATCCTTGAAAGCCAATTTATTGTGAGTGATTATGGATTGATCTTAACGCCATAGCACAGATCTGATGCTGCAAACATGACACTTCCAGGAGTACCAACACAAATATCTCGTATCATGCACATCGACAGGTGCACAGAGAACAAATGAATGGCCACTGTTTGCGATTAATCATGATAGACATCCGTTTATTTATTAAAGTTGTTTTTCCACACCATTCAAAATAATAGACAGCAGTCACGGAATTAGCCCACAATACAAAAAACATAAAATTTCTGTGCACAAAGAGGTTTTAAATTAAAAATAAATACACAATACTAGGAGAAAAACTTGTGTGCTTTTTTGAAAAACTAACATATAGCCAATTTTATTAAATTATTGTTAAGCTTTTGAAAAAATGCCTGCAAAATTCCCTGTATTCAATTAAATAAATTACCAAATGAAAAAAAAATTTTTTTTAGACCTATATATGCCTTTTCTGTACACAAACTTAAATTAGCCTTACCCTGATCTGTGGATGAAAAAAGTCAGCAGAATGTTCTACACTTTTTTCAAGACTATAAACAATCAGAATTATTTGTCCAATGCTGAGTTCACTTTCAGAAAATGAGCTTTTGAACATTTTAAAATATTTTAAATCTAACCCTCTACCTCAGATCGCATTTGCTGAGCTTCTTCAGAAAATATAAATTGCATTATGACACTAAAATTAATTTTAGATGATGATCAAGTTCAGTTGGTTTTAAAAGTTGCGGGACATAATGCAGTTGTGATGGCAATCCTTTTGATGATTGTTCAAAATAGCCTATTGAATATCAGGAATGTATCTTATGCAAACCCTGATATTACACCACATCAGTTTTTCTTTAATAGCTGTGCACACAGCATATACACATTGATGGATGGTCCTTATACTAAGACCGAAAGTTTCCTCCACTACTTGGTGCAGGTTGCCAGCTTGAACAGTATCATGACGATTCGCTTTCGGGTCGGAACCGGTGGCAACCTGCGATAGACGCAACATCAGGAACAATATTACAGTCCTATCAGAATGGCAACAGTTCCCTTTTGATTGCATTTCTGTCTTCTGATTGCATTTATTTGTGAAATTAAAATGACAGTAAGCTGCCTAATTTCAGTGAATTGTCTCAATACTCTCCCCTTTTTACCAAAACTTCAGATGAAAAAATTAGGAACATCTGGGAGGCGAATTAGTGATGAACACACATTTCTGTATGGAAACGGCTTAAGGGCAGATTTATTTTGCGATAAACCAAAACTTACGCGACAGAGTTTTTTTAGGCATGACGTCATAACGCACACCATTTTTATTGATAAAAGGCCATTTGAATGGAAACAGGCAGAAGACGGCAAATTTTACAAAAAATGTTTTACGCATTTTCACTTTGTCGATAACAAAATAGCGTGAAAAGTGGATGGAAATTAGGCTAATGACAATTGGTCACGAAACACGCAAGAACTTTTTTGACATCAAACGTATGGAAGTGCCATGAGCAACATAAGCGAGAGTAAACAACTCCTTTAACTGTCGCTGTGTTCCCCTGAAGCTATAAGATGACCACTTGTTTTCTACAAAATGTCCTATTATTGTAAGTTTCCATAAGTTATTATGATCTCTCAGATAATTAAGTCCTTCGGTGCGAATCTTACCTGTGTGTGGGTCTTTCCTCCAACAGGTGAGGAGGCATCATTGCCAATATCAACTGGAGGAAGTTACAATGTCCTGGTCAATAACGTCTTCTACTTCACCCAGCGTGTGGTGGATAAGTTGTGGCAGGGCATGTTCAACAAAGAGTCCAAGCTAGTGGTGGATTTTATAGTTCAACTAATCACCCAGGTGAGGGCAGTCCTGCGACCTCATACCAGGGGTTGCCCAGGTAACCTACAATCATGCTTTCACACCACATTCAACCATCAAGACAACTACACTTGTCCCCAATCCAAAAACATCTCTTAAGAATTATAAGGGGAAATGGAAAATTGATAGAAAATAAAGGCAATATAAAGTCTTGCTTGAACATGTTTTGACTATATATCCTGACTAGTTTATCATAATTGATGCAAAATTCCATAGTTTCATACAAAGCAGCTTTAAGTGGATGTCTATGTTTACACAAACATGTAAACAGTGTATCAAATTATTTAGTTTATTTGTTGTATGAGCATTTTCATGGAGAGATGACAAAATTAAAATCTGTTGGAATTACATAACATTATACATTATATACCTTGTTCCAAAATTAATTAATTGTTCCAGTTAACTTATCTATAGAAGCAACAAAACCACAATTGTGTGATGGCCGCCACGTAGAGGTATTCTAAAATTATCCTGTTACTACTGTAAATATTTTTGTTAGTTATACAATCGCTACACTCTCTCTCTTTTGCACATTCCCAAGAGAGACTTAAAGTTGCATTCCCATGTGACTTATGCCAGTGCTGGTTTCTCAACAAATCCTCTTTTCTCCCTTTTTATGCTTTCCCTCATTTTTTATTTTTTCCCACAACAGTCCAAACGGCGAGCTCAGGGTTTGTCTTTGGACTCAATTTACCATTGTCTGAACCGAACGATCCTCTACCAGCTCTCCAGACCACACAAAACGGTCCCGCAACAGGTGACACTGCTAGATTCACTGCGTGTGCTGACAGTAAACCGAAACCTTGTGCTGGGACCTGGCAACCACGACCAGGAGTTTGTGGCCTGCCTGGCTCACTGCTTAATCAACCTGCACACAGGGAGGTGAGAGTGACAAAGAAGTGGAAATGTTTTCAGGCACTTTAGATTAAATCAAGGGCTTATGATTATATAGGTAGGTGGATGGATGGATACATGAATGGATGGATACTGTGGATGGATAGATGGATGGATGGATGGATACAATGAATGGATGAATACTATGGGTGGATGGATACTATAAATGGCAGATACTATGGATGGATAGATAGATGGGTCGGTGGATGGATGGATACTATGAATGGATGGATGGATGGATGGATACAATGAATTAATGGATAGATACAAAAGATAGATGGATGGATGTATGGATGGACACTCTGGATTGATGGATGGATACTGTGGGTGGATGGATGGATGATAGATAGATGTTATACATGAGCTATTATATAGTATGCTTGTTAAGAAATAACAAAAAAATTCTCAATCTCAGCAATGTTTGTGTGTGCGCACCTCTCTAAATTACTTTGCTGTTATATATGTGTGAGTCACTATGAGATTTGAGGGGAAGGCTTGCGTTGTCATGGCTCTGTATCCAGGCTGACTCAGAACGCTGGCTTCAGAGAGACTGTGAAATGAGAGCAGCACAGAGACGGTGAACAGAATGGTAAACTGAGCGTCTGTGCTCTGCTGATGCAGGAAGATCAATAGCCTTGATTTTGAGTGCCTGATGATGTGCTGAAATGATAGTAAATGCTGCTTGTCACCTGGAATTTGGACTCATATAATTGACTTACTGAATGAATATCTTCAGATGATGTTATGTAACCTGCACTTGCCATACTTCGTACATGAATGGTTCAGGAAAAATTCACCCAAAAAATTTTGTCATCACACTATTTTCTTTCTTCCTTGAAACATAATGTCCAAGCAGCTTTTTACATAAAACAAAAGTGGATGGTGATATAAAAGCTAAGCTCCAAAAAAGAACAATAAAAGTATCATAAAAGTAGTCCATATGATGATTGCTTTGTTTGAGGAAAAGACCCACATTTAAGTTGTTATTAACTGATAATATTCCCCTTAGTCATTGCTCTTGTATATAATCGGAATACTCTGATCTTCTGTTACAGTAGTGTGGAGGGCTTTGGTCTGGAGGCAGAGGCCAGAATGACTACCTGGCATGTCGCAGTTCCTTCTGAGAATGATTCGGACAATGTTCAGAGCCAGGATGTTAGTGAAGGTTGTTGTTCAGTTTTCCTCCTAAGAATTTTGCAAAAATAATAATAATAATAATCTGTGGTGTAGGATTAAAGTGTAGATATTTAATGCCTCAAACTCTTAACAAACCTTCATACATCCATTACTTCATTTTGAACGTTATTGAGTCTTTCTAAACCTTTTTGGGATGTGTTTGTCAGGTCGTCAGTTGCTGCTTAAGGCAGTGAATCGTGTGTGGACCGAGCTCATGCACAGTAAAAGGCAAATGCTGGAGGACATATTTAAAGTGTCTCTACCTGTCAATGACAGAGGACACGTGGACATCGCCACTGCCCGACCTGCTCTGGAGGAACCTGCTGCCAAAAGCTGGCAGAATCACCTAGGTGAGAAAAACACACACACTCAAATGTTCACTTCATATGTCCAACACATTGTCCCACATACCTGACAGTTTAATTTGAGCTGTTTGCGGCTCACACACTCAATCCTGTCTCCTTTTTTGTCACTCTGTGCTTATTTTATTCTTGTTGCAAGTGCTTGTTAAAGGTGAAGTGTATAGTTTCTGCACCACTAGAGGCATACAATGGAATTGCAAAATTATGAAAACACATTTCAAACACTCCCCGTTTTCATTGGTCGGACAAGCAGGTAGTCCCGCCCAAAACTCACACCATTGGTTGACCCAGTGTGTTTATGTCTGGCCCAATCTGACACAATTCACCAGATTGACATGCTTCACCTTTAAAGATTTTCACTACTGTCCCCATACTCAGATCATTTGTCATACTGTTTCAAACCTCTGTTCTTCCTCTAGTCCATGAGAAGAAATGCATCAGCAGAGGTGAGACTGTTGCTCCAGTGAATCAGTCCAAACTCTCTCGAGTCAGCAGTGGCTTTGGTCTGTCCAAACTGACCGGTTCCCGTCGCAGCAAGAGGGAAAGCGGAATGAACAAGAACAACCTCTCTGCTCAGGTACCTAAACCAGATCAAAAAACTGATATGTCTTGCACAGACAGCGTTTATTTGTTCTATAAAAGTGTTCTGTTTTAACTGTGCACAGGAAGCCTTCCAGTGGATGTTTACGCACATTGCTGTGGTTAGAGACTTGGTGGCAATGCAGTACAAGGAGTATCAAGAGGTAACCTGCACCTAAAGTGAAAATTGGTCTATTGGATATACTGAATCAAAACAATAATAATTCTCAGCCTCAGTTGTTTAAGCTCAGTTGTTAAATTTTTTCAACAAAACACCAAAAATTAATTTTGCTCCAAATATACTGTATATCGTTTTTTCACAGAGGCAGCAGAATGCATTGAAGTATGTTATGGATGAATGGGCAGGGATTGAATATGAGCTGCTTAGGGAGAGAGGCCTCTGGGGGCCCCCTATTGGCTCGCACCTTGACAAATTTCAGTTGGACATGACTGAGGGACCCTGCAGAATGAGGAAAAAGATGGTTCGGAACGACATGTTTTACATTCACTATCCCTATGTCCCTGATCCCGAGCCCAATGCTAGCACTCAGGTTAGTGCAAGTCATTTTTTCTTCCTTTCCCCTTTCATTTTTTGTAATTTTGAGTTTGAATATATACAGTTAGTGTAGTTTTGTCCCAGGTAAGTCTGTATTTGGATTTAAATGTTGAAGTGGATTGAAATGAACTAAAACCAAAAGATAGTCAGCCACAGCCAGCTTTCCAAAGGCATTGTTTTGAAACATATTCCCTTCACAAACCTTGAACACTGGATCAGGTGACCCACAGTCATAGAAAATCTGTAAATATCAATTTAAAAATTGTGATTTTCAGGCCTGGAAAAGTCAAGGAAATAAATTAAAATCTTGTGGGGAAATCATATTTATATAGCAAATTCATTTTACAGGCTATGCTCAACTATAAAATATTTTATCATTTTGATATTGTTTTTGCAAGTACATTCACTTAAATATTATTCAGTAATCATGAATAACTGGAAAACCATTGAAATTCATTAGTCTACTGTAAATGTGTGTGAGAACCCTTTTGAATGAAAGAAAATTCCATATACAGTACACATAATTGGCTTAATTTATATTTTACCCCATTAACCAAAGCAAGAAAATGCATCTGAACATGGGAGACTGGAAATGCAATTTTTGTGTGGCACTGCGTACCAAAGTTCAAGCTTGCTGAACTCTGAACTGTGAATTCGTACGATGAAAGGACACTTGACCAATAAAAGATCGAAACGTCACAAGCTGACCTCTCGGCTCAGTACAAAGATTTTAAAGCTGTGTGTTTTATTGTTGCAGGAAAGTGAGTAGACAATATATTTTTTAACATTTACAATATAATGTTATTTATTTTTGATGTATTATTTACTTGAAGTATACAAGAAGTCCTCACACGTGACATCATATCCTGGTCTGTTGAGTTGTACGAAAAAAATTTGTGCTCTCACAGCCTAGTGTGAACACCCCTTTACTAAATGCTCAACCTCTGAAAGTCTCAGACCTAAAGCTTATTTTTCTTGATGTGTTTGTCTCACCGAGTGGATTTATCCCTCTGCACAGCTCTTGGAATGCTGGTTGCAGTTGTTTCTTCTGCTCTCATTCCTTTTAAATATATTTCATACATCTCTAGAAAAATCCTTTATAATCCATATACTCTATATAAAGTTGAACAATATTCTGTGACAGGCAAGAGCGTTGCCTATCATTGTTACAACAGACTAATAGAATAGATATTTCTTTTGGTATTTGTAAAAGGTGACATGTAATTTCTGCGGCACTAGTGGAACCAAATGGAATTTTCTGAAGTTTTCAAACAAGTTTCAAATATGTAGTCCTACCCCAAACTCACACGATTAGTTGAGCCGTTGTTGCTATGTCAGGTTGGTCCTAGCTGCGCATAAATACACGCTTTAATTAAGGATTTTATATTGTTAATTATGCTATATTAGACCTTTTAGATATTTTAATAGTCACTCCTGTAAATGGTTGAGTAAAACCTGAAATCCTCATGTTTCTCACATTTTAAAGTTGAGGCAGTCTGCTATCTGGTTTAATGGGTAGTTGACAAACAACTTGTCCAAGAACTGTTTCTTTCCAATATCAAGGGTTTAGGTTCCATATAAGGGGAAGTGTGTATTTTAGGTGCTTTTTTCACCAGTTATCCACTGCCGTTACAGGTGTGTGCATGCCTGTGTGGGTTTCACTTAAAGGTGCACTAAGTAATTGTTTTTTAAGTATGTCGAAGTGACTTACATTGGCTTACACTGATACCTAGTGTCTTGGATGCTGCATCATTCAAACACAGTGGTTTTCAGTTGCCAAAGCCATTGTAGAAATCCACTATGCACAGTAAGCCAGGATTAATTTAATCTATAAATGAAAGTGTCCAATAACAGGGCAAGTTACTGAGATTAAGCGAGTAGTATTTGGCTGGTCATGTAATCATAACATGGCTGCCCCCATGAGGTGCTCTGTCACAAGGAGACAAAGAGACCAAAAAGCAGAGGAACAGTTCAAAGGATTTATTTACAATAAATTATAAGTATAAAGGTGATGGGAGTTTGTCGATCTATGTGTGCTGTGTCCGTGCAGTGAGCAGATCTGTGAGGAATCCTCTATGTAGAGTGTGTTCGTAGGTGAGTGTATGCATTGTGGAAGTCAGGAGAAGATTTGTGAGGAATCCTCCATTAAAGTGTAGATTTACGCAGAATTAACTTGCCGGAGGTGAAACTGATCTATGAGGGCGCAGTCCAGGATGTCACGGGCCGGGACCCAACATCTCTCCTCAGGTCCATAACCCTCCCAGTCAATCAGGTACTGGAAAACTCTGCCCCTCCGCCTGACGTCAATCAAAATCTTGACCGTATACGCCAGAGATGTGGAGGAAGCGGGATGGGTGTGGTGGGGTGTAAATTGGAAATTAAAACAGGTTTGACCTTGGAAACATGAAAAACGGGGTGGATGCATTTGAGGCACCAAACTAATGACCTTGGTGATGGGAAACGGCCCAATAAACTTGGGACCCAGCTTACGTGAGGGGAGTCGGAGAGGAATGTCTGTAGAGGACATCCAAACCTTCTGACCACACACGTAAGCTGGGGGTTTAGGCCGGTCCGCAGACCTCATAACAAGAGCGCCAGTCCGTATGAGCATCTGGGTGCGAGTCGCCCCTGGATGACAAGCAACATTGGATGAGTGGCCCCATTGTAGGAAGTGCATCCAAACTGATCGCAGAACAAACAACTGACTCACTGGACACATAGCAGGAGACGCTGTGTTTCGTAGCGCAGCATAGACTTTAGCCTCCACCTCCCAGAATACCATGCCCACAACCCGAGTGGCGAGTAGAATGTTATCCGGTGGGATGAGAGAGGTCTTGACCTTGAAACATCGAGACAAAGAGTCGGGCTTGATGTTTGTAGAGCCCGGGCGATATGAAAGGATAAAATTAAAACGGGTGAAAAATAGTGCCCAGCAAGCCTGTCTAGACTTAAGACGTTTGCCGCTACGAATGTACTCTGGGTTCTTTCTATTTTCTTTTTTTTCCCCTCCCCTTTTCTCCCCAATTTGGAATTCCCAATGTGCTCTAAGTCCACGTGGTGGCATAGTGACTCGCCTCAATCGGGGTAGTGGAGGACGAATCTCAGTTGCCTCCACATCTGAGACCGCCAATCCACGTATCTTATCACGTGGCTTGTTGAGCGCGTTACCGCGGAGACTTAGCGCGTGTGGTGGCTTCACGCTATTCTCCACGGCATCCACGCACAACTCACCACACGCCCCACAGAGAGCGAGTACTACATTATAGCGACCACGAGGAGGTTACTCCATGTGACTCTACCCTCCCTAGCAACCGGGCCAATTTGGTTGCTTAGGAGACCTGGCTGGAGTCACTCAGCACACCCTGGATTTGAACTCGCGACTCCAGGGGTGGTAGTCAGCGGCTTTACTTGCTGAGCTACCCAGGCCCCCCTGTACTCTAGGTTCTTATGATCAGTTCATACCACGAAAGGTATCACCGAACACTCTAACCAATGACGCTACTCACCCAAAGCCAGCCGGACAGACAGCAATTCTCTGTTACTGACTTCGTAGTTCCGTTCAGCTCGTGTTAAGTGGTGTGAAAAAAAGGTGCACGGATGCGTCTTCTCGTCCCGACAAGGCCGCTCCAATACCAACCTCTGACTTATCCACCTCCACCACAAACTGATATGTAGGTCGGGAGTTATTAGAATAGGCACAGAAGAAAACCACTTCTTTAATTTAGAAAACACGGCCTCGGCCCGCAGGGACCAACAAAAGTCAGTGCGGGTGGAAGTGAGATCCATCAGAGGCACGGCGAGTAGGTTGTAATTACAAATAAACCTACGATAGAAATTAGTGAACCCCAGAAACCTCTGCAAAGCCTTGCAAGAATCTGGGGTTGGCCAATCGGAGATGGCTCTGACCTTGACAGGGTTCATGCGCACTCCCTCGGACGAAATGATGAACCCCAGGAACGGAATTGACTGTGCATGAAAAGCACACTTCTCCGCCTTGACAAACAGTTGATTATCTAGCAGCCGCTGAAGCACATGCCTGACGTGCTGAACATGTTCCTGGATATTCTGGGAGAAGATCAGAATATCATCTAAATAGACAAACACAAAATGGTCAACCATGTCTCTGAGTTCAAAAGCTGAGGACATCAGCAGATAATGATTCTTCACTGTGATGTCATTCAGCGCCCGATAATCTATGCAAGGTCTAAGCGAGCCGTCCTTCTCCACAAAGAAGAACCCCACCCCTGCCGGCGAAGAGGAAGTGCTGATGAGACCGGCTGCCAGAGAATCATTGATATACCTGTTCATGGCCTCCCTCTTTGGAGCCGAGAGCGAATATAGCCATCCCCGAGGAGGAGAAGTGCGAGGGAGCAATTCAATAGCACAGTCGTACGGGCGATGAGGAGGAAGGGTCGTGGCGTGGGACCTGCTGAAAACCTCTTTCAAGTTATGGTATGCCAACGGTACGCTGGATAAATCCACCGGTTCATCCTGCAATGAAAAATAAGACAGGACAGGGTCACAAGGTCCTTTGCTGTTGTTCTGGGATTGATTTGCACTTTTCGCACCAAACTACGTTCATCTCTTGGAGACTGAATGCATGTCCTTCCTGAGCGGTATGATGACTGCATGGTGCCGTGGTGTTTATACTTGCATACTATTGTTTGTACAGATGAACATGGTACCTTCAGGCATTTGAAAATTGCTCCCAAGGATGAACCAGACTTGTGGAGGTCCACAATTTGTTTTGTTTTTTTCTGAGGTCTTGGCTGATTTCTTTTGATTTTCCCACGGTGTCAAGCAAAGAGGTACTGAGTTTGAAGGTAGGCCTTAAAATACATCCACAGGTACTCCTCCAGTTGACTCCAATTAGCCTGTCAGAATCTAATTAGCTAATTGAATAAAGGCTTGACATCATTTTCTGGAATTTTCCAAGCTGCTTAAAGGCACAGTTAACTTAGTGTAGGTAAACTTCTGAGTCACTGGAATTGTGATATAGTCAATTAAAAGTGAAATAATCTGTCTGTAAACAATTGTTGGAAAAATTACTCATGTTATGCACAAAGTAGATGTCCTAAACGACTTGCCAAAACTATAGTTTTCTAATATGAAATCTGTGGAGTGGTTAAAAAATGAGTTTTAATGACTTCAACCTAAGTGTATGTAAACTTCTGCATTCAACTGTAGAATAAAAGAGCTTTTATAAGGTTATTGATATGACTGAACTCTTCATCTCACATGAGTGGTCATGATTTTATACATGTTTCAAAAATTACTATTCATTTCTTTAGACTTAAAACTTTTTAAATTAGGGAAAAAAAATTACTGTGGGAACCTTTAAGAATTTTGTGGCACATGAGGTTGTGCCGAGCCTAAAGTGTTTGCATGCATCTGACTGGATTTCTCTGCCTGTTTCTCACTTGCAAGATTGTATTTTTCACTATTACGGTTTTCATTAGGATCCATTTAAATCCAAGAAATGTGTTAAAGGGAGACTTTCCTTCTGAATTAATCATTTGAATTGTAATTTATTTTATTTTTTTGCATTTTTCTTGTTATATTTCAATTCTTTCAGAAACCAGTGCGTTACCGACGAGCAATCAGCTATGACAGTAAGGAGTATTATATGCGGCTGCTGTCAGGGAACCCGGGGATGTACCAGCACTCTATAGAGCAGAACACAGAGGGAGAGACAACACAACACGAGCCTGAACATGGAGAGGACACCATTGCAAGAGTCAAAGGTCATTTTAACATGATGGTGCTCTCTATGATATGTATCACAGTGAAAACACAACCGAAAGAATGCCAACTGATGTAATTCCAGTTTGGTTATGTTCCCAAAATGGGTGGAATTCTGTAAAATTCTTACTGGTTGCTGAAAACTGCAAGGAACTGTTGAATAAAAAACTTTGAGGTCATTCTTAAACATACAGTAATGTATTAGTCGAGATAATTTCAGATCGAAGACAAATACAGTGTATTGTCAATATGTATTATCAATACAGTGATGTCTGTCATTGTTCAAAAGACTGACACCCACTACCAAGTCACTTGTGAAGGAAAATTCTATAAACTTTTAAAAATAAAGAGCTTTAAGCATAGCTTTGTAATGATGTTTGTGTGTCTATCAGAACATGTAAACAGCTGACTATCTGTGTGGTGTTTTAGGTCTGGTGAAGGCTCCCTTAAAGCGGTCCCGTTCCACAGCAGATGGGGCTGATGAGGACAGTCAAGACCAGCTGCAGGAGTTGCTGGAGTCAGGAGCTATGGACGAGGAGCAGAAAACTGATAACACCTCACTGCTCCGCCTGCTGGAGGAGGGAGAAAAGGTCTGCAGCCCTAAACAGCTCCACCTCTTTCTTATCAACATCCTTTTCACACTTCAACACAATTCTAATTGATTTAATTCTAATAGGGATTAGACTATCTCCCATTGTTATGAAAGAAGTATTTAGTAATATCAGTCTGGTTGGATGATTATGCTGTTTACTTTATGGTGCAGAGAATTTAGACTGATTAGTATGAACGGTCTACTGCAATGTGTTTCCCATGTGTTTTATGAAAGATCCAGCACATGTACCGCTGTGCTCGAGTTCAGGGTCTGGACACCAGTGAAGGACTGCTCTTATTTGGGAAAGAACATTTCTACGTGATTGATGGCTTCACCATGACTGTCACCAGAGAGATAAGAGACATTGAGACACTACCTGCAAAGTAAGAGTTTAAACTATATAAAAAGTGGAAAGAAGTCTGTAGTTACTTAAAAGACCCAATTTATATAAAAACAATACTCGTTATTTGTGGACCTGAATTCTGATTTTGTTTTACCATAATGTAAAAAATAAAAACTAATTTAACTTTAATTTGTTGTCTTTTGTTGACAATGGAGCAACCTTTTTCTGTGCTTGCTCCCCTGATTTTATATATATATATATATATATATATATATATATATATATATATATATATATATATATATTTATTTTATTTTTATTATTATTATTATTATTAAAACATTTCAGAATTTGTGTTTCTCTAGTGATTAAACTGGATCTTTAGGCTGCTTTTTTTGTGATGTTTTCAGTATGGATGAGCCAATCATCCCTCGAGGGGCCCGGCAAAGTAAGAGTCAGCTTAAACGAACCTACAGCATCTTTGCTTATGAAGACATCAGAGAGGTTCACAAACGTCGCTACCTGCTTCAGGTGTGAAAATGAATCATTCGGCTCAGTTAATTACCTAATTGCACCCATATAAAACATGAGTCCACTTTCATGTAAGACTGATAAAATTATCATGTGCTGTCTTCCTCATAGCCAATGGCAGTAGAAGTGTTTTCCGGAGATGGGAGAAATTACCTATTGGCTTTCCAAAAGGGAGTCCGGAACAAAGTCTATCAGAGGTAGAATGAACACAGATGTCTCTTAACATAACACATTACCAAACTGTCCCAGAATTTCTTTTCAAGGCGATTAAAAGCGAAATCTTGTTTTCTAGATTCCTGGCAGTTGTTCCCTCACTAGCCGACAGTTCAGAGTCAGTTTCTGGACAACGTCCCAACACCAGTGTGGAACAGGGGTAAGTTCCCCAAATATAACAAGTCATAATATTTACAGGGTCATTAAGTATTTAGGGGTCAAGTTAAATTTGATTATGCCTGTTTCTTTGTTAATAGGTCTGGCCTTCTCAGTACATTGGTCGGTGAGAAGTCAGTAACCCAAAGATGGGAGGTACGGTCTCTTTCCAGTAAAGTACTTTTTTTGTTTGTTTGTTTGTTTTTGTGGTGTTGCTCACGAAAGACTCCTTTTTTTGCAGAGAGGAGAAATCAGTAACTTCCAGTATCTGATGCATCTCAACACATTGGCCGGCAGGTCATATAATGACCTGATGCAGTATCCAGTCTTTCCATGGATCCTGGCAGACTTTGACTCTGAGGTACAGATGTGTCATTGTCTCTTCCATACAATAATTACTGCATACAATAATTAGTGTTTCTAAAGTCAGATCCTCTGTCCGTAGCTGTCAGTACTTTTACATTTACATTTACGAGTATTGGTGCTAGTTCAGTGTCATTCTCTTCCTTTGATGGATCCAGTTTTGCAATCTGAGATTTAATCTTCTTTAGAAAGTTAATGATGTTGAGTTATTCCACAGGAACTGGACCTCAACAATCCAAAGACATTCCGAAACTTATCCAAACCTATGGGAGCTCAGACAGATGACAGATTGATCCAGTACAAGAAAAGATTCAAAGACTGGGAGGATCCTAATGGTGAGTTAAAGACTAGTGTTGAAGATGTTTGAGCTGTACTTGTTGTACAGAAACATTTTAAATATGTTTTGATTTCGTCACAGGTGAGACTCCAGCGTATCATTATGGCACTCATTACTCCTCTGCAATGATTGTGGCCTCATATCTTGTCAGAATGGAACCATTCACACAGATCTTCCTCAGGCTCCAGGTTAGTATACTTTAGCAGAGATTTTCTTACATACTGTAAGGGACATAAAACAAAGCACAAAATTAACATTAATGCCAATTTCTAACATAGGTGGATAAGAATAGATAATGCATGCTAAACAAAGAAACAGTGTCATGTTGCTTCTAAACTAATAGATAACCAGGATTTTGCCACAGATGGTTTGAGACAATGAGCACAGGACAGTTTTAGTGCAGGTGTGGACTGGAGACATTGAAGTTCTTCCATGGACAAGTTTTAGGATATATCAGGGTTTTGCAGTGTACGCATTATATCAAAAGTTTAAGCCAGGTTCAGTGTGTTGAATTCTCATACAGAGTGGCAACCAGTTTCGAGATCCATGCCAACATGAGGCGAAACATGAGAGGCATGAGAGGCTGTATTTTCCTTTTGGAGAGGGGCATTGTACAGTAGGACATAACCCTAACCGCAGATGACAAGAAAGCTGGTCATCTCTGGTGACACCAAGTATTGTAACACAGCTAGATGCTACACTTGTGTGACCTTCAACTGAGATAATAGTGAGTGAGGTCTTAGCTGGGAGGAGGAAAGCCTCAATCTTGTCATTTGTTTTTTCAACCTTCCTCCTTTTGTCGCCCTTTTACACCTATTATTATGCAGATGATAAATATTTTCTATATTATAAAAGAGATGACTCTAAAGTCTGATTGAATGAGATGCATTTGAAGCCGATGTGAAATGGTTATTAACACACACACCTGTGAGCACACAGCCTCCATTAGGATAGTAATCTGTTGTATATGGAAAAATAGTTTATTCTTATAATTCTCAATAATAAATGTATCTCTTCAATATTGGTGTCTTTTATTATAGTGCTGTTGCCACTGTTTTAATAAGCCACTCAAGTCTGCTTTGCTTCATGCCTAAGAACACCTCGTGGCTTATTGTTTTAATAAATGCTCTATATAAAGCCTCCGCAGAGCATTGAAAACAAACTTGAACAGACTAGCACAGTGGTTCTCAACCCTGTTCCTGGAGCCCCCCCAACACTGCTCATTTTGTAAATCTCCCTCTTCTGACACACCCAATTCGGGTCTTAAGGGGGTCGTACACCAGACATGACTGGCAGATGACATGGCACATTCTAAAATTAGAAACAGTTGTTTTCTATGAATGTACGCACATCGGTGTCTGTCGGCGGTGCACACCTACAACTCCGGAGGTTGCTCAAATTTCTGCCGCGCCACAGAATGCAACTCGAATATTTTCCATTAAATTCTACCCAAATCATTATCAGCAGACATATATTATTTACTCTAGCCTTGTTCATTCTTTAAGAAGGGAAAAACCCTGGTAACTTTTGTGTGTACTGTACTAGCCGGGACACGGTGTGGCGCTGCTTGTCCGGTGTGCAACTGCCTTTAGAGTCTCCACTAACGAGCTAATGAGTTGATCAGGTGTGTTTGATTAGGGAGATATCCAAAATGTGTAGTGTTGGCGGGGCTCCAGGAACAGGGTTCAGAACCACTGGAAAAGCACAATAAGCATAGCATCTTTCACTCAATCACTTTTATTTACATATGACAATATGTACACTGATGAGCCAAAACATTATGAACACCTGCCTAATATGCTGTTGGTCCTCCGTGTGCTGCCAAAACAGCACCGACATGATGAGGAATGGATTCTGCAAGACCCCTGAATGTGTCCTGTGGTATCTGGCACCAAGACATTAGCAGCAGATCCTTCAAGTGAGGTGGAGCCGCCATAGATCGGACTTGTTGGTCCAGCACATCCCATAGATGCTCAATCGGATTGAGATCTGGGGAATTTGGAGGCCAGGGCAACACCTTGAACTCTTCATCATGTTCCTCAAACCATTCCCAAACAAAGTGTGCAGTGTGGCAGGGTGCATTATCCTGCTGAAAGAGGCCACTGCCATCAGGGAATTCCATTGCCATGAAGGGGTTTACCTGGTCTGTAACGATGTTTAGGTTGGTGGCACGTGTCAAATTGACATCCACATGAATGGTTGAACCCAGGGTTTCCCAGCAGAACATTGCCCAGAGCATCACATTCCCTCCACCGGCTCGTCATCTTTCCACAGTGTATCCTCATGCCATCACTTCCCCAGGTAAATGGCGCACACGTACACGGCCATCCACGTGATGTAAAAGAAAATGGGACTCATCGGACCAGACGACCTTCTTCCATTGCTCCAAGGTCCAGTTCCAACGTTCACGTGCCCATTTTAGGCGCTTCCGGTGGACAGGAGTCATCATGGGCACTCTGACGCAGCAGGGTGCAATGCACTGTGTGTTGTGACACATTCCTCCCGTAACCATCATTAACATTTTCTGTGACTTGTGCCACAGCAGACTGTCGGTTTGGACCAGACGGGATAGCCTTCGTTGCCCTTGCACATCGATGAGCATTGGGCGCCCAGCGCCATGTCGCCAGTTTGTGGTTTGTTCCTCCTCGGACTATTGTCAGTAGGTACTCACCACTGCTGACAGGGAGCACCCCACAAGCCTTGCCGTTTCAGAGATGCTCTGACCCAGTCGTCATAAAAATTTGGCCCTAGTCAAAGATGCTCAGGTCTTTACTCCTGCCCATTTCTCCTGAATTCAACAAGTTGACTACAAGAACTGATTGTTCGTTTACCATCTAATTTACCCAAACCTTGACATGTGGCCTTATTAGGAGATGATCAATGTTATTCACTTCACCTGTGAGTGGTCATAATGTTTTGGCTCATCAGTGTATGTTTCTCAAGAGTTACAGTACTATTTCTACAAGGCTAAAACATGCAAAAAGAAGGATATTCCTTTGTTTCTTACAGTATGTTGTTATTTAAAGGCAGCTAGAGTTCATCCAGTGCTTGTTTCAGTGAGAGGTTGAAGTCATGGGTTGAATGTGAGTTTCATCTTTGTACCCTCAGGGAGGACATTTTGATCTGGCCGATCGAATGTTCCACAGTGTCCGAGAGGCATGGCTCTCTGCTTCCAAGCACAACATGGCTGATGTAAAGGAGCTCATCCCAGAGTTCTTCTACCTTCCTGAGTTCCTGCTCAATTCCAACAACTTCGATCTCGGTGAGAAAACTAGCCACATTTGGGTGAATTTAACAAAACTTGTCAAGAACATTTAAAATTAAACAAATTTTTTCCCCAAATCACCTTGCTGAAATGCAAAAAAATATTATTATTATTATTATTATTGTATAGTTCATGATTCACCCATCTTTACGCTGGATACAGCCTCTCATTTTTTGTTAAATTAAATTGATCTTTCTTAAAGGGAGTAAACAAAATGGCATCAAGCTTGGAGATGTGATTCTGCCTCCATGGGCTAAAGGAGACCCAAGGGAGTTTATCAGGGTTCACAGAGAGGCAAGTATTTACATCAAAATACTACAACCCTCATTAAACCAACAGCATGTAGAAGAGACTCTGTGTATCGATGTTGTATACTGTTTTGACTTGGCAGTGTTTGGTGCATTACTTGATACTTTTCTCTTAATTCCACCTTAAAGGTGCACTCAGTGATTATTATAATTTTTAATTTAATTTTATTTATTTTTTTTTGCTTATTGCTGAACTTTTAAATAGAAAGAAATAGTATATTTTGAAAAATATTTTTAAAATGATGCACACTCCCATGAGATAAAGACTCTTGTCATGTCAGATTATTGCTGGCGGTGTCTGGATAATCCCCTGTAATTGGGCACCTTTAATCGTGGAATTAATTAGTCATAGCTGACAGCGAATAGTGCATATTTACGATGGCATCAGTAATGGAGAACTTTTATTCTTGAGAATTGCAGAATCTATGGCGCTAGATGTCAGCACAGCATAAACAAAAAAAATTACTGAGTGCTACTTTAAAAAATTAAAGAAGTAAATTCAGAAAACTCATTAACCTGTGGATGCATGTGTGCTTTCAGGCATTGGAGTGTGACTATGTCAGCGCCCATTTGCATGAATGGATCGACCTGATCTTTGGTTATAAGCAACAAGGTCCTCCAGCAGTGGAGGCTGTTAATGTCTTCCACCATCTCTTCTATGAGGGCCAGGTGGACATCTACAACATTAATGACCCACTTAAAGAAACTGCTACCATTGGATTCATCAACAACTTTGGCCAGATCCCAAAACAGGTTCCCTACTTTACTTTTATAAAGATTATTGAAAATCTTTCATGTCAGACACTCCATATACAGTATATACCAGGGGTACTCAATAGGCAGACTCCCTTCGGGATCCGGACCAAAGGACAATTAAATCCTGACCAAGCTCTGATTCTTTGTGCTAGTTATCTGACACATGGCTGAGTGATTGTGTAAACATATGTGTTTACGCGTGCGGAGCGGGAATAAATAGCGTTCAGCGCGCGTTGCCTCTCTCCCTGCTATAGACATGAGGCACAGCATAAAGCCTGATTTACTGTACATATGAGTTGCAGGTGCAGTTATTTTAACAACAGTAGCAGAGACACCGCTACAGATACTGGCATCTTTTGCTAAATTAAGCAAAGTGAAGCTATCTTCATCTGTCTGATATGTAGGGGTGAAATGGTTCTTTGTAAAAAAACGAACCATACGGTTCACCACCCACGATTCGGGAAGCATTGGCACCGCGGTTCACCTCAAGTTTATTGACGCATCTGGAGCACAAGGTTTTGTGAAGAAAATAGTGTCAACTAGACACGCACAGTTACAACCTCCGCTAATGCACCTGAATGGATCTGTAATTTATATGCTTCACCTGTGTTTCACGTGGGTCAACTTGATGACATCACTGTTCTTCAAGCGTTGTTGAAAATGGCAAGTGGAGAAAATGAGCCACTGATATAGAAGCCCCCTGCATTATTCAGGTCTCCTGTCTGGAAACATTTTTTCTGTCTATTACAACAGCGATGGTCAAAAACTTTACAAAACAGGCACTGTTTGCAGACATCGCTTGACATGAGTGCTGTATACTGGTAATACATCGACATATGATCATTTACGCAGAAATCACCGGGGTAAGATGTGGGATTTCCATGTATGATTAAAACACTCGAGCCACGTCACAACATCCCTCATATCCATTTTAATAGCAAGTTCCTTCTGTAGTGATGTAGGCCTACAGCTTCTGAATATTGAATATACAGTATGTGCAGTAGAGTTTGAAATGCATTTGATGTCAACGCATGTAGCATAATAGTGCAGGTATTAAGTAAAAATGTGGATTTATTAATTAGAGAAAAGGGCTTTTTAGTTAAAGACCCAATGAAAATTAACCATGGTTTTGCTATAGTACTATTGCAGTAACCATGACTGCTGTCACCATGGTTTTCTTTGAAGAAATCAGTTTGATACAATTAACCATGGTTTTACAACAGTAGAACTGTAGTTTCCATATAGTAACCATGATTATACTATATATTGTAAACATGACAGTAACCATGTTGATTTTGTGGTTACTATGTTTTTACTACAAATACCATAGTTAAACTATGGTTACTGTAAAACAATGATTTTTATTCAGGGCAAACCTGTTGAAGTGTTTGTTACCAAATGGAGTATTCTTACTTTGGATTTGGCAGTAGTATTTTTTTTTTCTGTACATTGCAAATACCGAACTGTACCGAAACCGTGACCCTAAAACAGTGATACAAACCGAACCGTGAGAAATTTGAACTGTTACACCCCTACTGATATGTAAATAAGGTGCTTCAGCTAAGCCAGGTTTGTGTCAGGACATGGCATGATGGCAAGGAAAGCCTGTTTATCCTTATTAAGCAAACCGCTATTTAATGCTTCACTGTTGTTATGTAAATTGTTTGTTTGTTGTTAGTAGATTCTCACTTGAAGGAAAATATAAAAATGGTCCATCCAGACTTTTACATTTTTATAAATTCTCAGGGGACACCCCTGAACCACCATACAGTATTTTTATCTATCAAAAGGCCTCCTATATCCCATTCATACAGTTGAAGTCAGAAGTTTACATACACTTAGGTTGAAGACATTAAACCTAATTTTTTAACCACTCCACAGATTTAATATTTGCATACTATAGTTTTGGCAAGTTTAGGACATCTACTTTGTGCATGACGTGTAATTTTTTGAACAATTGTTTACAGACAGATTGTTTCACTTTTAACCTTTTAAAGCCTGAGCCCAAAATTCCGAAAATTCCATTCTGTGCCAGAATATGATATTCATATCCAAATTCATATTATATTCATATAACATCACACACCTGAACTGTATATACCATATTGAAGAGAAGAACTAGGGCTTTCAAATGATATAAATATATGTATGATTATTTAAGGCTAATCATCCTTTATCAATAAGTTTCTCATAGTAATTTTTACAAAAATCTTCTCCGGCCACCATACTTCTGCATTTTCAACCATTTTAATTACAAGCTAGAGGGAAACTTAGAGTGTATGAAATATACATAATTTTGTGGGCAATGTAGAATAGCAGACAGATTAGAAATATAATCTATTGTTTAAAAGTTATGACCATTCTAGTGATTAGTGGGAAAACGGAATAAAACAAACATTTAGAATGTTAATAAACATTTCACATGACCACTCCTCAAATACTCCTTTTGAGCACCTGTAATTATAAATTGAGATTGCATCTGAAATTGAAGGACACAAACACTGAAATATTCATTTTATGTGTTCAATAAAACACACACTTTATTTAATTTGAACATTAGAATTACACACAAATTACACAGCAAAACATACAAAATCAAACTTTCGAACTCTCTACAGTACATTTTTAATAAAGAGTGCAGGAACAGAATATATATATATATAAATTCATAAATACTCAACAACTGCAATACCTGTGGGGAGAAGAGAGGGAGAAAAGAGGGGAGGGGGAGGATGACAACACCAGTAAACACAGCCCAACCTAGGCCTTTTTGCAAAACTGGTCACACTCAGCTGAGTGTCAAGACTGAAAACAGTTCCTATCACGAACCAAGCAAAGTCTTTTGCCATTACATTCCTGCGCGCAACAAGCTACTTTAGTTTTATTTTCAGTCCTACTTTTCTGATAGCATAGCCAACATCTCTTAGAGGACTCTTCAAATTTAGGGACATTGGCTGTGTGGAGTGATGACAAAGGAGGGACTACAGGCTTTAGTGTATGCAAAGGGAAACTTGCATGAATATTGATACCTCCCAGCTGACGAGCCAGGTTTTCTCTGAAATCTATCTGGGTTAAGTTCACCGGTCTCTCCTCATCCCCTGGTGCCGCATGAATGTGTTGCCATTCCTTAAACAATATGAAACTATTGATGATGGCAATGTCTATGAAGTGGAAAAAAAGTCTTCCACCACTTCTGAGTTTTTTTGTAGGACGTTGTAAGATTTTATCATTTGGTCTGACCTGTCAACACCGCCCATGTTTTTGTTATAATCGCTGATGACAGTGGGCTGGAGGGCTACTTCTTTTGTCCAGTCGCCATCATTTTTTACAAACCTGGTAATTTCGGTTGAGCCATTTGCATTGTGGAAATTGGAGAGGCATGTAACTGCACGCGTGTCCTTCCAATGAATTACAAGTATATTCTTCTCAATACTACACCACCTCATATCCCCACGAGTTGTCTTGCGTTCCCATCTTTTTATGTCTTTAAATACTGCAGGAAACAGTTTACGATTCACCCTGCATGTCCCACAGGCATTAGTTCCCATTTCTAACAACTTAACCATAAGAGCTGGGGACGTGTAAAAGTTGTCAAACCAAACATTGTGGCCCTGGTCTTTGAATGGCTGCAGTAAAGATTTAACTACTTTGGTGGCCAAGTCAGTGACACGCCCATCATGACTACCTGTGTAAACATTAAAGTCGAGAGTATACCCCGAGTCTGATGTTGCAACTACCCATAATTTAAAACCCCATCGAGTAGGTTTGCCCTTCATGTATTGTTTAAATCCTGACCGAGCTTTAGACTTGACCATACGTTCATCTATAGCGAGATTTTGGTTAGGCTGAGAGAGCTGCTGGCATTTATGTTTGAGGTGGTCCATAAGATAACGCAACTTCCTAAGGCGATCCCGATTATCCTATGTGGTGGGGTCTACAACATGTAGAGCTGCTAAAAGAGCCTTGTAGCGGTCACGTGACATAAATCCACTCACCCACGAGCCCTGAAGTGACTTGGTTCCCCAATGACGATGGGAATCAGGGAGAATTGAAAACCCCATGTAAATGAGCAACCCAAGAAATTTGTAAAATTCATCGGGGGTCACCTCCATCCAAGCTCTTGGTAGCTGGAATATGACGGAAAGTTTAGGACGAGCTCCCACCCCTGACGGTTTGTAAAGCTGCATATCTCAGCAACTACAGCCTGAGTAAAAAACAGCATGAAAAAGTCAATTTCTCACAACATCATATTGGAGGTTGACCGCACAGCCTGATGCACGCTACCTAAATCAATACCGAATGGACGGCTAGGCTTAAATGGGAGAGGTTTTGGTGCCTGTGAATTGATGTCAGAGTACGAGGGATAAGAAACAGAGTCAGGGAAGTGTTTATGCTTTCTAGCCGACTTGGGACCTATGCGAGAATGGCTAGCCATACCCAAAATAATAAAAGTAACAGTGTTAGTGTTACTGTGAGTATCAGTCATATGAGAAATAGAAACAAACAATAGATACGCATTCATATATACCCAGTTGATGGTCTTGGCTGGGGATCAGGTTCCGTCTCATCCTCCATCTCCTTGTGGTCCGGGTCTTCCTGCAGTAGTTCCTGGTCCAGCAGATCTTCCTCCTGTGTGCTCATGCCCTCATGAGCCATGTCCTTCTCTGCTATGAACCTAAGCTCATCAGCAGCCAGCTGCCTCCTCCTCTTGAGGGTGCTGAGTAGGGAGCCATAGTCTCTATCCATCTCTACAACAGAAAAGTACACAATTGGTAGCCAGCAGTGTGTTCTTCACAAATCCGTACCCTGAATAGTCACCAAAGTCTTGCAAACTAACCAGAATGTCCAACTGCAGAAAGCCCTCTCACACTTTCGTTATGAACAGGAAGCTACACACAATCTAAAATCATGTCTGTGTGATGGATGGGTAAGGCTATCTGCTAAATTATAGAAAGATATCTACCATTTTTTTTATTACATGGGAAAATCAACAAGCTAGATAACTTATCTAACTAGCAGGGCAGTTTTCAGGCAGGTCTAAAGAAAAAAGGTCTGAACAGCATCTGCTCTCTGCCTCACACTACTTCAGGCGGATTTTTCGCAAGCAACAAAATTGGCAAAAGAAAAGTTATTGATATTTAGTTAAAAATGTACATAGTATTGCTAGCTATTGTTTATTTAGCAAGTTTCACAGAAACTGCCAAAAAAAACATTTATAAAAAGGCTCGCCGATGACGTTCACGTCAGTTTTTCCAGAAAAAAACTAGCTAGCGCAAATAAATGCTTCGTCACTAAAAAGGTTTGACTATCTTCCACAAGTAACAAAATTGGGCAAAAAATGTATTGATATTTAGCTAAAAATTTACATAGTATTGCTAGCTAATATTTATTTAGCAAGTTTCACAGAAATTTGCTTAAAAATAGAGGCTAGTTGCCTGTCCGATGAACACAGACAGTCATGTCATTTTTTCCAGAAATAACTAGCATTACTCCTACAAATAAATGCTTCGTAACTAAAACTTTTTGACTTTCAATAGACAATATTGACAACACATGTTAAATAACTCGTCTTACCTCGAAAGATCGCCTCAGTTTTCAATTTGAAGCAGTAAGTCCAACACTGGAGGTAATCTCCAGGGAAGTCCTCTCTGGCTCCACTCAGACAAATGGAGGATGACGATACATTTATTATTCACGCCCAGTAACCCCTTAACCAATCTTATATTGTCATGAGTATCTGGCAGTTTTCAGAAATAAAATCGGTGATTGGACGGCGAAGATACTGAGACAGGAACCATGGGAATAATTGTTCCCAAATTTGAATGCTCCTGCTGGCATAGGCTAATTGGAGTCAATTGGAGGTTTACCTGTGGATGTCATTTAAGGCCTACCTTCAAACTCAGTGCCTCTTTGCTTGACATCGTGGGAAAATAAAAAGGAATTAGCCAAGACCTCAGAAAAAAAATTGTGGACCTCCACAAGTCTGGTTCATCCTTGGGAGCAATTTCCAAACACCTGAAGGTACCACGTTCATCTGTACAAACAATAGTACGCAAGTATAAACACCATGGGGACCATGCAGCCATCATACTGCTCAGGAAGGAGATGCATTCTGTCTCCAAAAGATGAACGCAGTTTGGTGCGAAAAGTGCAAATCAATCCCAGAACAACAGCAAAGGACCTTGAGAAGATGCTGGAGGAAACAGGTTGACAAGTATCTATATCCACAGTAAAATGAGTCCTATATCAATATAACCTGCTGCTCAGCAAAGAAGAAGCCACTACTCCAAAACCACCATAAAAAAGCCAGACTACAGTTTGCAAGTGCACATGGGGACAAATCGTACTTTTTGGAGAAATGTCCTCTGGTCTGATGAAATGGACTGGTGCACTTCACGAAATAGATGGCATCATGAGGAAGGAAAATGATGTAGATATATTGAAGCAACATCTCAATATATAAGCCAGGAAGTTAAAGTTTGGTCACAAATGGGTCTTCCAAATGGACAATTACCCCAAGCATACCTCCAAAGTTGTGACAAATGGCTTAAGGACAACAAAGTCAAGGTATTGGAGTGGCCATCACAAAGCCCTGATATGAAAATTTGTGGGCAGAACTGAAAAAGCAGTTGTGAGCAAGGAGGCCTAAAAACCTGACTCCGTTACACCAGTTCTGTCTGGAGGAATGGGCCAAAATTCCAGCAACTTATTGTGAGAAGCTTGTGGAAAACTACCCAAAATGTTTGACCCAAGTTAAACAATTTAAAGGCAATGTTACCAAATACTAACAAAGTGTATGTAAACTTCTGACCCACTGGGAATGTAATGAAAGAAATAAAAGCTGAAATAAATCATTCTCTCTACTATTATTCTGACATTTCACATTCTAAAAATCGTGATCTTAACTGACCTAAGACAGGGAATGTTTTCTGTGAGTAAATGTCAGGAATTGTGAAAAAGTGAGTTTAAATGTATTTGGCTAAGGTGTATGTAAACTTCTGACTTCAACTGTAGGTGTAGATTCAGAATGTAAAAATATTTCAACACAACTAGACTGCTGACATTCAGCTTCAAAACAAACTGTTAATCTTATCTTTTAATATTCATATCCAGGTGCCCTCGACTGATGAATTCTTGATGAAATATTTTAATCTTTTGGTAGAAAAGATCTCTCAGACCTGTAGGGAATTTAGCAACTTTGCGGCAGAGTACATTTACAACTGCCAGCATTCATCACCATTAATATGTAAGAATTGAATAATGGAACGCTAAATGTAAAGATTTAAATATACCCATTATTATCCACCAAAATATGTAGGGAAATTTGGTAGTATAAATGTACACGGTATGGATTAAAGTGCCCGCGTACCTTCGCCAATAATATGTAGGAAATTGTATATTGGAATTAGCCATGTTCAGCCACCATTATAAGAAGGATAAATGACAAATGATCAGATTAGAAATCTGAATAAAGATTCTCCACCATTTAAAATGTAATACAACAGGCTCGTTGTATCCGCTCACAATTTATATGTAAGGAATTAGCTTAATAAATGAATTATGATTAATTCACTTATTGAAAGAATTACGGTATATGTCTAATCACTCAGCTACGCTGAGTTGATATGACACATCTGTTAACTCTTTAGAGTAATACTATTCTCATGGCTGTTGAAAATAATATCACAATTATGTCTAGATATGGTTCCAGCTTTGGAGCGCAGATCTTTTAAAAAATCAAGTGATGAGATTATTTTTCAAAATATACCACAGTCAAATTACCTTTGAATGCAAACAAGACTTTATTGCTATTCTAAAACATCAAACTAACTTAACACATATAGACAAACATAAACAACAGGTTGGTAAGTGAGCTGTAACAGAAGGTGAATGGAAATGATCTGTACAGAGAAAATTGAACTTCATGGAGTCTATAGACAGTGCCTTGAGAACCATTGATACTTTATTTAGATCATACTCGATTTGCAGTCGGTTTACTCAAATTATATTAAAGAGACACCAGCACTTTCAGCGAAAGTTGGAGATGTACTTGCATTTCCTGGCATTGCTTTGGACCTCAGTTAAGATCTTGGATAGTTTTTTGCTGAAATGATGAGGCGGGGCTTTGAAGTGAGGCCTCCCGCAAGAGAGACTCGCAACTTCCCGTCATGTGAGTCGTAGCGCAGAGAAGAGAAGAGCTTCGTCGGAATTTCACGTTCTGAATTTTCCTGGACTCTACATTGTGCAAAGCCAGGCGATGAAGGGCTAACAGCCCAGAGTCAAGAGGGCAGAAGCGGAAGAGGAAGAAGAGCAGAAGGGAGCCGAAGAAGAAGAGGAAGAGAGCGTTCGTCCTAGGTAGGGAAGTTTTGTTGAGTTGAGATTGGCCGCACCCTAAAGGTGTCTTGAGCTAATCAGAAGTATCTCTTCAGATAGCATGTGTACCATGTGTGGTACCCTCCTTCTGAAGGTGATTAATGAGTCTTTGTGTGCGAAGATTGCTATTTCCCACTCAAAATAGGGCAATGTTTAATCATGACCTTTTGTATTTTGGATACAACTGAATATATCAAAAATGAATTAACATAAACATTCCTGAAATGCGAAAGAATCTCAACAATAGTAAACATGATGTGCTTTATCATGAATGGTTAACATTCTAGTAATATAACATGAATAAAACAATATTAAAGATTATAATCATCAATTTGTCATTTATAAGTGATTACAAATCACTACACATTTTAAAGGTTACATCAGGCTACAATCATTTGTGTAAGATGAAATTTTAATATCAAAAATAGACTGTGTGTTGTGCAGTGTAGAGCAATACAGTGATGTCTTCTGATAGTGTTATAGCTCATAATACATGTATATGCATTGTTAAAACCCAAGAATAGTTAGTTTTGCGATTGTGTCAAAGTTCCTGGATTAAGATGAGATGTCCTGCTGAAAAGAGTTCAAAGGGATCCTTCCAAAGACAGTAAGACAGTTTTCAAGCTCTTTCAGCTCGTACAGAGTTTTAGCATGTAACACAGGAAATGTCTCATTTTTAAGTGTGTTAAATTGTTTATATCGAAGGGCAAAAGGAGAGTGTCTTAGATTTCATGGCATGGGGGGTTTCTTCGGAAGAGTAATCTTCAGGTCACGTGAATAATTATTAACATGAGTGTTTTCGGGTATGTGCTATCTGGACAAGTCTCCTTTGTTCATTTTATTGGCCAGATGTGGGTCATCTCAGACACCTTGGCACCAGCAGAGCAGCTTTTAATGGACTCTTTTCAGGCCTCTAGCTCGTTTTTTGGCGTTAACAGAGCAGAGTTTTAATTTATGACGTTAAGGAATTTTGGGTTTTCCTGGACCTTCTCCCTTGTTTTGTGACATTTTAGGCAGATGTAACAAACTTCTCATTTAGCTGGGCCATGCCAGACTTAAGGATGCCATTTTGGCAGTCTCTTAGTTTTATGGATTTGAGGAATTTTCGGTGTGGACTGCAGGGCCTCTTTATTATTTTCCTAATAATTTTTCTGCTTTCAGTCACTACAGACCCCACTACTTTAGCTTGTCAAAGTACTGTTGCTGCCAACGTGACAAGTTGTAAAAACTATTCAAAAAAAGATGCATAATTTTCTAGCCATATAACTACTGGTACCATGTAAGCTACATATTATTATCCAGACATTTGCTGGGAAGGAAATGTAGAGACCGGACCTCTTGGAACTTTAATTGAGTACCCCTGGTATATACCTTTGAGCACTAGTGTCTGATTTGACCACTATTTAGTGTAACATCTATGTTTTTTTTAAAATTACAGCTGTTCAAGAAGCCTCATCCTCCAAAGCGGGTGCGCAGTAAGTCCAACGGAGAGGTCCCAGGTGTGCCAGTTACTCTGAACTCCACTTTAGACAAGATCTTCTTCCATCATCTGGACAACTTGCGGCCCTCTCTCACCCCTGTCAAAGGTAACACAGGAAGGAATGGAGGCTTATAGTGGCTAAAGACTGGCAATACACATGCTCTGTGATGACCATGAAGCTGAATCTAATCACAACCAGTTCAGATCCAAATTTTTATAACAAGCTTACAACGTTTTGAATCTTGTCCTGTTCTGTCTTTTGTCAGTTATTACTGGCCATTGCTTTTACTATTCTTGTATTATTACAAATATATCTTAATGAATTATCTAATAGTTATTGTTTTTTTTGTTTTTTTTTATCACTCTTAATTTTATAAACTTGTTTTGTTCTTATCATTTTAATATCAAGGGTGTGGAATATTCTTAACTGCTCTGACCATACAGTAAAGATCATTTAAATGAGCTCTGTGTGTGTGTGTCATTTCTGTTTTATAGAACTAAAGGAGCCAGTGGGTCAGATAGTGTGCACTGACAAGGGCATTCTGGCTGTCGAGCAAAACAAGGTGTTTGTTCCTCCTGCCTGGAATAAGACCTTCGCCTGGGGCTACGCAGATCTCAGCTGCAGACTTGCCAACTATGAATCTGACAAGGTCATTAGAGTTCTTCCATTTATTTTCAGCAGAGTTTTTAGCATATGTTGTGAAGCAAGACTTTGCATATTCATATACAAGTAACATTATATAGTAATTGTGCTATTTTGTTGAGTAGTATTTATCCAGAAGCGTTTGCAATGTCTTTTTCGTTTTCTCTTGTCTTATTTCTACTTTATAATACACATTTTTTTTGCATAAATGCACAATGTTGCACATGTCTATCAGCTGTGGAAACATTCTACAAAATGTTGTTCAGATGAATTACATTTCACTAGCCAGTGTTCCCGTAGTCATGGAAAACATGGAAATATCAGGGATTTTTAGAATTGTGTTTTCCAGGCCTGGAAATATCAGGACATTTTAAATTTTTTTAATGGAAATTTGTTAGAGCTGTAGCCTTGTGGGCAGTGCTCTGACATATGGTGCGGTAGCATCCCAGGCGACCTTGTTTGAGTCCCAGCTCGAGGTCCTATCCTGATCCTGATTCCCCCTCCTGTCTCTCACTATCTCTCTCTCCACTAACCTATCTAATAAAGGTGAAAAATGCCCCAAAATGTATGATTAATGTGATTTTAAATATGATTTTTTTTTTGTTGTTGTTGTTGATGGATGTAATGTTAACTACAAAAACACTTGAGTTCTAAACTGTAGATAATGAGTTGTAAATTTTAGATAATGACGACTGTCGTAACTGCTGAATAAGGCGGAAACGCATCATCACATTATGTGAAATGGGTCCATTAAACCACAAAAGGCTACGATTTAATTAAATATATTATCTGCATGTGCTGCACACTTCAAAACTAAAGTGTGAAGATGACCGCTCATACATGAATGTACTGCATTGTAATCATCATTTGCGCTGTGTGTGTAATAAATGACAGAGAGCGAGCGCTCTGAAGTTCACAGCACATACAGACTGTTTATTAGGGATGTCAATTTTCAGACATTTTCATAATCGATCATTGTGGAAATTAACAATCAATTAATCGATTAATTACGTTAATATCACAAAACGCACGTGGAGGACTCCAAATAATATGTGCTTGTAGCCTATATATAATATAAATTAATAAACTTAAGAAATGCAAGTATTGGCATTTTCCTCTTTAAATATTCTTAGTTGTGTATTTTAATACATTTAGGCTATGTTTAGTACAGATTTGTGAATTGTTTGATAACTGTTCAAAATAACTGAAAATATATAACTTGTATACATGTTTGAGTTTTTATCAAAACTTAATTGTGGATCGTGGAATATTTCGGACCTTTTGGATTTTTAAAAAAAATTTTTTTATGGAAATTAAGTGAAATAATAACATGCTGCGTAAACAGTACATAACATACTGCTTTTCCGGTGATGGTGAGATGTCAGCTGAAAGTGCTTTCCCGGTGATTACTGACGTAATTGTAGGTTGGGATGAAACAAGGAGATCAACCGTGCTTGTTGTCATGTTGTACTTTAACACACTATCACGGTGTGCAGGGTTGGGAGGGTTACTTTTGAAATGTATTCCACTACAGATTACAGAATACATGCTCTAAAATTTAATTTGTAACGTATTCCGTTAGATTACTCAAGGTCAGTAACGTATTCTAAATACTTTGGATTACTTCTTCAGCACTGGTAGATTTTTTCACTTGTTTTGACTATAAAAACTCTGCCAGTACAGTAAGACAAAATACACGTTAAAAATACATTCTCTGAAAAACCTAAATATCTTATGCAGTGTTGTTTCTAAAACAAGATAAATCTAATTGATCTTGTTTTAAGGATTTTTAGATATTTTTACAGGAAACAATACAAAAATTATTACCAAGAATACGATTTTTGCCCTAATATCAAAGGTCTTACTAGAAAAAAAGAAATTATCTAACGTGAATTTTCTGGATAAAAAGAAAATATGATCATGCCTGGTAACATGCATGTAAAATGGCTAGAAATAGCATTTTAACAGCGTAAAGCTGACAGTTTACACAAGGTTTATTTCTATTTCTTCTGCTTCAAACTTACTTCAAACTTACTTCTCTGTCTGCTCGTATGAATGTAACACATCATAAGAAAGTGTTTCACCGCTGCTCAAACGCTCTTTGGATCGCATCATTTATATGAATAAATGTTTTCCATCTGAAAGGACTAAATATTAAATGAAACAAATGACAATAAAATGCAAAATAATCTCTTCAGTAATCAAAATACTTTTTGAATGTAACTATTCTAATTACCAGTGATTTAAATTGTAACTGTAATGGAATACAGTTACTTATATTTTGCATTTTAAATACGTAATCCCGTTACATGTATTTCGTTACTTCCCAACCCTGTTAATAATAATAATAATAATTATAATAATAACAATGTATTAAATAAATATCTCATGTCTGTGATGTTCTTTTGTGAAGCACTTCATTTCACAAAAATATCTCCAAAGTTGTTTCAAAATTTGATGCATTTTGTAAAAGCACTTCATTTGATAAAAATAATGCAATTTTATGTTATAAATTAATTTAGATAATTCTATTTTATTTGAAGTTTTAATTTGATTAGACACCATTTTGACTGTATATGTATATATAATTAATGGAAATTTCTGTAGTAAATATATGTTTTCCAGTTGGCTAGATATTGTTGTTCTTGACTAGGTATTCTTGTGTAGAGTAAAACCTGCTCAGTAGCCATAGTGATGCCCTGTTTATGTACTAATTGATCTTTTGAGTGATTTTTTTTCAGTGAATCATTCGAACCGGTTCAAAAATTGGTTTGAATGATTTATTAGTGAATAATTTGAATTCAATATCCAATATATATTTAAATTATTAAAATATTTAAATACATTTTTAATAATCAAAATCGAAGTGTTTTGGTAATTCATTGGTCAAAAATATGGGAACACTGACTAGCTGTACAGTAGTGCCCACTGGTTATTGTGTGCAGGGTTGTTGATGTTTTTTTCTAAGCAGCAGTTTTATGTTTTAAGCCTAAGTTGTTGGCTCATGCTGTATATTTAGTTTCCAATTGTCTAACTACAGTAATGTGTTCGTCTCACAGGCAGTGGTTGTATATGAGTGTTTGTCTGAGTGGGGGCAGATCCTGTGTGCTATCTGCCCCAACACCAAGCTGGTTATTACTGGAGGATTCAGCACAGCCATCTGTGTGTGGGAGACCGGGACATCCAAAGAGAAAGCCAAGACCCTTACACTCAAACAGGTAACCATTGTTATCACATAATATAGGAACTTCAAATTCAAAAATTCCTTGCTAGCTTGTTTGTTTCCTTTACATATATTATTTTGTATTAATAGCCAAAAATGAATTGGAGTTGTCCTTTAAACTGCTTTGTTATATCTACATGCCCTTTATAACTAAATGTCATGGTTTGTTTTTTTGTCGATTAATGTACTATATGTAATAAAAGTACTTGTGATGTTTTCAGGCTCTTCTGGGCCACACAGATGCAGTTACATGTCTCACAGCATCATCTGCTTACCACATCATCGTGAGTGGCTCTCGAGACCGAACGTGCATCATTTGGGACCTGAATAAGCTGTCTTTTGTCACCCAGCTGAGGGGCCACCGAGCTCCTGTCTCAGCACTCTGCATCAACGAGCTTACTGTGAGTGCACACTAAGACTTACTAAGAGAGCAGACTTGCCTCACGTAATACATGCCAGAAAATTTGAGTGACAAGTGTTGTAGTGATGTATTCAAACTACATTCAGAATCTTGTTAGATTGGTTTTGGGGGTTTCATTCATTGCAATTACTTATTGATTAGTGAGACTGTTACTTGTTTAGAAAAATAACAAATCATCCACCTGATTTATATCTTGCCTTTTATGATGCCTCAGAATGTCAGAATGAAAACTAGATTTGAATTTCCTGAAGGAAATACCACTGCTTTCAAGGCAGCAGAAGAATAGTGTTAAAGAAGAATGCAATGATTACATCATCTGTTTTGGTTACGTTTGAATGCTGAACATTCTATCACATGGTGGCCGAGAATTGCAGAACACAGCCAAATTAGCAAAGCAAATAAAAGCTAAAAACACAACGGAAATAGCCACAACACAACAAAATGAAGCCACAACACAGTGAAATGAACAGAAAATAAATATATATATTTTTATTAAGCACTGTATTTTAAGTCATGTGGCTGACTTGATGCATGAGAGATCATGATGCATAGAGCTGCTCATCCCACTGCAAAATGTTGGCTCTAAAATGTTTGTTTGTGCGTGTAGGGCGATATAGTGTCCTGTGCTGGCACCTACATCCATGTGTGGAGTATCAATGGAAGCCCCATCGCCAGTACCAACACTTTCACAGGCCGGAGCCAACAAATCCTCTGCTGCTGTTTCTCAGAGATGAATGAGTGGGACACACAGAATGTTATCGTAACGGGACACTCCGACGGTGTTGTCAGGGTGACAGTCTTCTCCATTAATTTACCTTCTGTATTTGCTTTTTATGTTTTTAAAGGATTCTGACAGACACTTAAGAGATATTGGTTGTTGACAAATTACTTGATCTTGTTGTCTTTTTTATCTAGTTTTGGAGAATAGAGTTCCTGCAAGTCCCTGAAACACCTGCTCCAGAGCCTGTAGAGCCCCATGATGTGCCAGACTGCTGTGGAGAGATTGGTAAAACATCCTTCCATTGCACCTTTCTATACTGCAGGGTTGAGCGAAATTCAGAATTTAAGAATTGGCTTCTTTTCCCTTTCATGAGTTGAACTGAAATGATTATGCCTCACTGGTTGTTTTGAAATGACAGGAAGAGGTATTTACTGAAATGCAATTCAGAGAAATTCTTTGTAATTAAGTGTTCTTCCACCATGGTCCATAAAATTATCAGGAATTTATTAAATATTTTATATATATATATATATATATATATATATACATATACACACTGGCAGCCAAAATGGAAAAATGTACAGATTTTGCTGTTTCGGAAGGAAATTGGTACTTTAATTCACCAAAGTGGCATTCAACTGATCACAAAGTATAGTCAGGACATTACTGATGTAAAAAAACAGCACCATCACTATTTGAAAAGCCATTTTTGATCAAATCTAGACAGGCTTCATATCCAGCAACCATCACTCCAACACCTTATCCTTAAGTAATCATGCTAAATTGCTAATTTGGTACTAGAAAATCACTTGCCATTATATCAAACACAGTTGAAAGCTATTTGGTTCGTTAAATGAAGCTTAACATTGTCTTTGTGTTTGTTTTTGAGTTGCCACAGTATGCAATAAACTGGAATGTCTTAAGGTCAATATTAGGTCAAAAATGGCAAAAAAAGAAACAGCTTTCTCTAGAAACTCATCAGTCAATCATTGTTTTGAGGAATGAAGGCTATACAATGCTTGAAATTGCCAAAAAACTGAAGATTTCATACAAAGGTGTACACTACAGTCTTCAAAGACAAAGGACAACTGGCTCTAACAAGGACAGAAAGAGATGTGGAAGGTCAGATGTACAACTAAACAAGAGGATAAGTACATCAGAGTCTCTAGTTTGAGAAATAGACACCTCACATGTCCTCAGCTGACAGTTTCATTGAATTCTACCTGCTCAACACCAGTTTCATGTACAACAGTAAAGAGAAGACTCAGGGGTGCAGGCCTTATGGGAAGAATTACAAAGAAAAAGCCACTTTTGAAACAGAAAAACAAAAAGAAAAGGTTAGAGTGGGCAAAGAAACACAGACATTGGACAACAGATAATTGGAAAAGAGTGTTATGGATCTTAACCCCATTGAGCTTTTGTAGGATCAGCTAGACTGTAAGGTGCATAAGTGCCCGACAAGACAAGCCACATATATGGCAAGTGCTACAAGGAAGCGTGGGGTGAAATTTCACCTGAGTATCTGGACAAACTGACAGCTGGAATGCCAAGGATCTGCAAAGTTGTCATTGCTGCACGTGGAGGATTTTTTGATGAGAACTCTTTGAAGTAGTTTAAGAAGTTCAAACTGTAACAGTAATTTTTCACGTTATTTATGTCCTGACGATACATTGTGATCAGTTGAATGCCACTTTGGTGAATAAAAGTATATTAGTGTGTGTGTGTGTGTGTGTGTGTGTGTGTGTGTGTGTGTGTGTATATATATATATATATATATATATATATATATATATATATATATAGTATATAGTATATACTGTATGTCTTTAAGTACTATGTACTAACATTAAAATACATACAATACAATGTACTTATTGTGTAACAACATATTGTTCTGCAAAATTCTCAAGATTCACATTTGCTGAGGTTGAGGTACTGGTAGGTTTAGGACTAGGGGTTAGGGTTTGTGTTTACGGTAAGGGTTGGGGCAGGGTTAGGTTTAGGTTTAGGATTTGGGGTAAGATTAACAGTGTAAGTACAGATGTAATTGCATGCAAGTACTTTAAATGTAAATACAATGCAACAACACTTATATACATAATAAGTACATTGTATCAAATGCTTAAGTACAATACATAGTAATTAAAGACACCTAGTATAAAGTGGGTCTAATATTTCTATAGGTGGCATTTCAGACATTGATTATTATCTAATGTTTCTGGAAACACTTTCCACAGTTGTATGAATTAGAAACTTCCTTGAAATCAAATTGAATGACAATTCTGTATCCTGTTTTCAATTTAATTCTGAATGGCACACAACCCTGCTATACAGAATACTTTGATCTTTTAATATTGCAAAAATACACTATTTATTTCACAGATGTCATTGTGACTAGCTTGATATTATCTGTTTTAGACCACCTGTAAATTTTAGCGACTACCATTGACTTTGAGCTGATCTTTACTAACTAACCTCACGTCTTGTTCTTAAAGAGGGTCCTGATGCTCCAGACGATGACAGCAGTGAATCTGAGGCAGAGGAAACTAGCCTAAATCAGGACCCCAAACCTCACACCTCAAATAGCCAGCCCAGCAGCTCCGTCCACAGACCTAAACCCCACAGTGGAGCCTCCTGGTTGGTGGACAGCAGCTCTGACGACTCCCGCCGCTGGTCGGACACACTCAGCATTGACGAGAAGGATGGCTTTGTTTTCGTTAACTACTCCGAAGGCCAGATTAGACCAGGAATGCCCTCACATCCACATTCTCACCCCCACTCAGCACCCCCACATGGGCCAGTGCCACAACCCCTTCAGCCCAGTATGATGGAGGCTCGGTCCTACAACAAACTCAGACCAGGTACTGTAGATTTAAACCAGTATTTGTATTTCCACAAACTTGAACATTATGTGGCCAAAAGTTTGTGGACACCATATGCGCTTTAAACATTTAATTTCAAAACCATTGCCATCAATTCCCCCTTTGCTACCACTCCTCTTTGAAGGCTTTCTACTATATGTTATGTGGTAACATGGCTGTAGGGATTTGTTCTTATTCAGACACATGCATTTCTAAGCAACACAACGGTTGATGAAGTTTTGACTTTGTTTGGTAGTAACTGTTTTACTTTTTGTTTAAAACTGTGAGTGGAGAAAAATAGACAAAATAACTGTCCGTATTGTGTCTAAAATGTAAATTACTCAAAATTAACTTGTTTATAGAACTGTTGTATAAAAGCAATATCAAACTCACAATCATGCTGTTGTACTAACAATCAGTGTGGCTGTTTGCAGATGAATGACAGACGTGCTGATATTCAGTAAAAGCGCACTCTTGCTCATGTGATATTGCATAATTGTGATATCCTCAGTGTAACATTAGCATCTTCATTCAAGTGTTATTCTCTTGTGATGGAGAATTCTTATATTGTTTTTAATGTGAGCAACTGGCATGTTTGTTGCCGTTTGCTTTGTCTTCTGTACAGGCTACAGATGGGAGAGACAGCTGGTGTTCCGGAGCAAACTCACCATGCACACAGCGTTTGACCGCAAGGACAACGTGCATCCTGCAGAAATCACTGCACTTTCCATTTCAAAGTAAGTGTTTCTCTCGCTCTCTCTCTCTCTCTCTCTCTCTCTCTCTCTCTCTCTCTCTGTGTGTGTGTGTGTGTGTGTGTGTGTGTGTGTGTGTGTGTGTGTGTGTGGTGGAATGAAAAAGAGAAGAGAAACTCAGGAACTAAGAGTGATTTAATATTAAGATAACAGTGTTTGATCAGGGGAAATCAAATGAATTGTCTCTAAAAATGATAGTTGCCCTAATAACAAGCTGTTGTTCTGTACTCAGAGACCACAGTAAGATCCTAGTTGGTGATGGCCGTGGCCGAGTGTTCAGCTGGTCTGTCAGTGATCAGCCAGGACGCTCTACCGCAGATCACTGGGTGAAGGACGAGCAGGTGGACAGCTGCTCTGGATGCACTGTACGCTTCTCCCTCACTGAAAGACGCCACCATTGCAGAAACTGTGGACAAGTCTTCTGCCAGAAGTAAGACACAGATATTATATACTATATATATTATATAGTACTGTGCAAGAGTGTTAGGCACTTGTGAAAAATGTTGCATAGTGAGGATGGCTTCAAAAATAATGCCATAAATAGTTTTCATTTATCAATTAATGTCATACAAAGTCCAGTAAACATAAAAAAGCTAAATCAATATTTGGTGTGGCCACCTTTGCCTTGAAAACAGCAGCAATTCTCTTAGGTACACCTGGACACAGTTTTTCTTGGTTGTCAGCAGATAGGATGTACCAAGCTTCTTGGAGAATTCGGCACATCTCTTTAGGCCGTCACAATTGCTTCCGTCTCTTCATGTAATCCCAGACTGTCTCGATGTTCAATGAGGGAAACTGTGGGGGCCATGCCATCTGTTGCAGGGCTCCCTGTTCTTCTATTCTATTTGCAAAAGGAATGTTTGGGAGTCTAAAATTAAAATTTCCAACTGACACACTAAAGCTGAAGCTATAAATAATCATCTTAAGACTTACACAAGTTTTTGTTATCTGTTAATTCCAAAGATTGGTTCTTCATGAAAAAAAAAAAAAAAGCCCCAGTAATCTCTATAAAAGGTTTTACTTTTTTTTTCCAGTAATCATAAATGACTGGAAAGGTCATGGAAATACCTTGGTCAAAGAGGGGAAAAGGACTGCCCTTGTTTCTTTGATTGCATTTTTTGCATTAAATGACTTGATACCTACAATAACATTTCAGTGACTAAATAGCTTTATTTTCAGTCTTCAGTGTTAAGAAGTCAAAATCTGTTGCTGTTCCCTCAGGTGCAGTCGCTTCGAATCGGAGATCAAGCGGCTGAAAATCTCCTCTCCTGTGCGTGTGTGTCAGAACTGTTACTACAACCTGCAGCATGAGCGGGGCTCTGAAGAAAGCCCTAAAAATTAGATCTCTCTCACCCACATCACCTCACACTCCAAACCTATACCTCTCTAAAAAAAAAAAAAAAAAACTCTGAAATTTCACTGCTCCCTGTGGAAAAACCCATTTGTATAGCACTGACGTAGACCAAAATGGGATCACTAACCCTCATGATTTCATATATTACGGAAGTGTGACCATAAAAGAGAGATGATTGTGGGTTTACTTTTTCCATTTATGCAGTTTCTTTTGCAGTATGCTCAAGTCATCTCCGCATTGGCATCGTCCAAAAAGTTTGCAACGTTTAGATTTTAGATAAAGCAATGCGTATAAAACACTTCCTCATGAAATGAGATGACATTTGTTTATATTGTAAATACTTACAATGGCCTTTTTAACTAAAAAGAGTTAAACAAAAAGTCATTATTAAGAGATAAAAGAACAAAAATTAAAACAACACATTGCTTGTAATATAGTATTATGTTTAAAATCACTCCTGGCAACAAAAATGTGTGTGCGTGTAGTCAATGTCACAAGTCACAGCATCCCAGCGGGAATAATATTGGGGACTATGAATGTTGATAATGTTTGTGGGTTCTAGTTATGTGAATGCTTAATTGTTTTGTTTTGTACCTTGTATGGAAGTGTTGCCCACAGTATCAGCTTGTTGCCATAGAACAGAAGACAACTTCGAAACTTGGTTTTAATGTAAAATTTTGTTGCCAAGCTGCCTTGAGCTGTAACTATTATCATATATTTTTACAATAGTATAGGCAACGATAGTTTGTACATTTTGAATTTAGAGTAAACACAGCTGGTTTTTATCACTCTTAATAATTTTGAAAGACAGGATTCAGATGGATGCTTATAAATCATTTCACCATCATTTTTATTATTAGTAGTATTATTATGCATTTCAATGACAAAAGTTTTTATAGTCAATTGAAAGACTTCAATTCAGTATGAGACATGTTTCTATAAGTGAACACTCGGTGCTTCTACTGACTATACACTTTAGTAAATCGTTCTCTGTAAATTTTGAGTTGTGTGGGACTACTCTTTTATTCATGACTAAATATGAATAGACAGCTTTAATGTTACTCTTACTCTAAACCAGCTCTTAAAAGTGAATGGTTTTGTTTTTTAGTATCAACAGCCATTTCATTCTTATTCTTTCTTAAAGTCTCACAAAGAAATGTTGAGTTTTAATCATTTGCAATGTTGCACCAGTATAAATGTTTGTCTGTAGATAATGAAAGCAATAGTTACTGATGTTTTCACTCCATGTGTATTTCAGAAAAGATTGTAGCTTGAAAGTTATTGTGTGTAGTAGAAAAAGGGATATAACACTTTTTAATGTATAATCTAAGACTGGAAGCCTAGTATCGCCATACCATACAATAAACTATGAAAGAGAAAGTTTGTTGTTTTCATCTATCCATTTGTCAGTGATACTGTGGGCAATACCCTATTAAAAGTGCTGCTTTTGATTAATAGAGAGAATTATTTTCTCTTTCTGTCTTTAAAGTCTGACACTTGCATCCTTTTAAAAAGATGAAAAATGTGTTTCACATGCAGTTGTTTTTATTCATTGTTGTATTATTTCCGTCATTTGCTATACAGCCTAATATGCACTCGTTATAGTTTAATTATGATACATTTATGTACTGTAATTGCAATCATAGCACCAAGCTGTTGGGATTTTGCTGTCAACAAGCAGCTCAAAGATCAAATGGCTATATCAATCTGATATGATTTGTGCACCTTGACATGTAGAAGGGAAAGAAAGACATAGCGTAATCATTGTTTTATCAGATGCATTTTTATGTTGTGAGCTATAATTTTAAAAGGGTGCATTTCTTTACAGTAAGATGAACTGTACAAAGTATTTATGCAATTCTAAGGTTTTCTTTTTTATGATTATGTTTTTGTAATTTCTCAGCAAGTTTGTTTACTTGTTGCATGTCTAACACAGCTGACTTTCTGTGTCAGTGTATTGTACATGTTTTGGCATTGTGTTTTAATTGTTTTCTCTTTTGACTCATTTTTACAGCATTATCTAATAAGTTGTTCCTGAAGCCCTGAAGGTTTTGTATACAGTTTAGGCAGATATACTGAAGATGTGTCCCACAACTCTGGTTTGACTTTTATACTCTCTTTATGGATGTTAAGGACTGATCCCAGGACTGATTAAATACGCACAGATTTTCCCTTTTTAGGTGGTCTCGTGATAGACTGCATTACTACAGTATCTAGTATGCAAAACTGTGGTAGCTGAATGTTCATTGTATATTTGTGTTGGAAAAACAATAATATGAAACCATCCCCCCAGAGAGTAACCTTATACCTTTTATTATGACGCAATAGATATGGTACTTATACTTTTTAACTTGATTTCAATTAAATACTTGCTGTTTACCACCACCAGTGTTTTCTGCTCGTATGTGTTATTTTCATCTTTAGTTGCAATATTGTACACAAATATCAAATTTGAAATGTCAGGAACTTGCTCTTGCTTTTCAATTCATGTGTAAGATTTTTAAGATAGAAATAGGATCACCACTGAAATCATGGCAGTGTTATTTCACACTTCTAAAATTGACAAAACTACATCATACCTCTTGGATACAGGGTATGTTTAATGAATGTAATGTTCATACTAAAACAGACTCCTTTAAAAACACAAGTAAATGCACACCTTAAATTTAGAGGTGCAAGTTATGGCAAAAATATTAAAAGGAAAAAATATAACTGCACAACTCAAAATGCAAGCTTATTTTTTGACCAATATTTTGGCTATTAGTCTTTTTAAAAGGTACTCTAAAACAGATCTTATTCGTTGTGATATAGTCTCATACTATGTTTGTCCCGATAGATTTTTTTTTTTTTTTTTTTGTATGTGTGTGCATAAAATAAACGTGTCTCTTTAGCTTAGCTACAACAAAGACTGATATTACACCTCTCTGACGATACCACTGAGG
The DNA here is from genome assembly GCF_019703515.2 of Myxocyprinus asiaticus. Lineage (NCBI taxonomy): Eukaryota > Metazoa > Chordata > Actinopteri > Cypriniformes > Catostomidae > Myxocyprinus > Myxocyprinus asiaticus. Next base: position 35,026,443 of record NC_059346.1, on the reverse strand, counting down.
TGTTTGATTACTGGTTTCCAAGAACACCACTGAACAGTCATTTGTTTGAGAAACGATCCATTCTAGTGGAACATGAATCCATGAGTCTTCTTGCAACATGCAGGTTTAAATTTAGGTATCCACTTAACCACTCAGCCGTCTTGAGAAAGCTATTGAGAAACAGTGTAGCAATCTGTTGACAAAGTGACAAGCCAGAACCACAGGTCTGTTTACAAAAACAATGGGTAACACTTAATAACATCTTTTATTAATATGTAATTAACAAACATGCTTAAAGGAATATTCCGGATTCAATACAAGTTAAGCAAAGTTGACAGCATTTGTGGCATAATGTTGATTACCACATAAAATAATTTTGACTCGTCCCTCCTTTTCTTAAAAAAACAATCAAAAATCAAGGTAACAGTGAGGCACTTACAACTGAAGTCAATGGGACCCATTTTTGGAGGGTTTAATAAAGGTAGAAATGTGAAACATTTTTTATGTTAAAACTCGTGTATTATTTGAGCTGTAAAGTTGTTTAAATCGTTGTTTCGGAGGGATTACAGCGTAATACGCCATTATGTCGTCATGGCAACGAAGCTGCAAAATTAAATCTTTACACAGTAAAGGTTGGTGATTTTATCACACTAAAATCATGATAACACACATATTGTTTATGTCTTGTGGCTATAATCTTGAAACAGTGAGTATTTTAACGTTTACAGATTGGCCCCATTCACTTCCATTGTAAGTGTCTCACTACAACCCAGATTATTGCTGCTTTTAAAGGAAAGGAGGGACGAATCAAAATTAATTTTTGTGGTAATCAACATTATGCCACAAATGCTATCGATTGAGCATATCTTGTACTTAACCCGGAACATTCCTTTACATATCAGTAGTTTATTAACATAAGTTTCATTACTTTTCTAATTGAATGCACAATAACTCATGTTAATTGTATAGTTAATTACATATAACTCTCATATAACATTATAAATGTTGGTAATGAAAGTTATAAAGTGTTACCCAAAAGTGTAGCATAATGCACTGTATTCTGTCAATAACATTCATGTCATTATACCGTCAGGGCCGTAGCTAGTGGGGTGAAAGATGGTATCGATTCTAGGGCCCCAAAGGTCCAGGGGGCCCCACAACAAATTCTAAAATGTATTTTTTAATAGGAAAGGGGCCCGGAGCAATATACAGTTAGGGGCCCCAGATTACCTTGTTACGGCCCTGTATACCATACTATCTTTATTGGTGGAAGAGACTTAAAACTTCCTCATCCTGGTATGGGACTTGCTGAGAAGAAGCGCTGGTGTGAGTAGAGCTCCAGCCGCAGAGAGGAGCAGTGTTTCCTCTTTATGTCGAGTCATTGAGTGAGTGAGCGGAGAGAGAGAGAGAGTGAGTGAAAGAAAGGAAAGGAGAGAGGCTGGTCTCTCACTGATTGAACTAACAAAACAGCAGCGCAGATCGCGGGCACAATCAAATGCACGCAGGCTGTCTGTCTCTCATCTGCCGCGTGAGACACTTTGATGGTCGCCGTCTTGTTAAATTAACCGGATTAACGAGATTGCCCGCAACACCGTTTTGCTTCTTTCTAACACGGACCTCCCATGATATCTATGAATTATTTAGACTGAAATAGCCGAAAATGACGGAGCTGAGAAGGCGAGGAGGAGGTGGAGACCCTGACAGCACAGAAAGCATCAGTGACAAGGTAATTTCTGTCGGATACATTCATTCACGGGGCTTTATTTCCCTCAGTCGACTGCGAATGACCTTCTAGCTAAGCAGCTAACGCAACCAGTCAAACCACTTCAACCTGAGCCAATGCTGCGCAAAAACAACTCTCATTTGATCATATTGGGCTTAAATGTGTTTTTCTGAATGGTGACGTTGTGTTGACATTGTAACGTTCTTGGTTGTGTTTTTAATTCCAGTTGCCTCATACAGTATGAAGTTGCTGAGCCAAACACTGCAAAGCCAGGGAGTCAGTGAGTGGCTGTGTTTCAAAACATAGTGAGCTGCCCACCTAGACAGCATTTTTGCCCATCATAGACGCGTTTGAAAGTATTTTAAACATCACATAGGCATGTTTCTCATGCCCCAAAATCTTGTTAAGCAGCTCACTGTTTTTAGACAGTCAGTCTGTCATAGTCAGTCATGGTGTGTCAACTTTCCATACAGAGGGAACAGTTGGATGTTTGTTTGATGTATTTTTTATTAGAGTTCAGAATCATTTAAGGTCAGACCAGAGCTAAACTATAAGTTTTTTTTTATTTGTTTGTTTGTTTGTTTGTGTGTGAGAAGAACTCTAACACTAACGTATAGCCCAATTCTATACAATTATTGTTTAGTTTACTTTTGAAAAAATGTCAGCAAAATTCCCTGTATTCAATTAAATAACTAAATGAATAAAGCATTAAATTACAAAAATAAATTAAATTATATTGTTAGGCCTATATAATTGCCTTTTCTTCACATAAACTTAAATTAGCCTTACATGTAGACAAAAAAAAGTCGGCTGAATGACATTCTCAGAATGTTCTACACCTTTTTCAAGACTATAAACGATCAGAACTATTTGTCCAATGCTGAGTTCACTTTCAGAAAACTTTTGAACACTTTAAAACTTTTACATTTTTTAAATCTAACCCTCTACCTCAGATCGCATTTGCTGAGCTTCTTCAGAAAATGTAAATTGGATTATGATGCTAAAATTAATTTTAGATGACAATCAAGTTCAGTTGGTTTTTAAAAGTTGCGGGACATAATGCAGTTGTGATGGCAATCCTTTTGATGATTGTTCAAAATAGCCTATTGAATATCAGGAATGTATCTTATGTGTAAACCCTGATATTACACCGCATCAGTTTTTCTTTAATAGCTGTGCACACAGCATATACACATCGATGGATGGTCCTTATACTAAGAACGAAAGTTTACTTGGTGCAGGTTGCCAGCTTGAACAGGATCATGACGATTCGCTTTCGGGTCGGAACCGGTGGCAACCTGCGATATCCGCAACATCAGGACCAATATTACAGTCCTATCAGAAGGGCAACTGTTCCCTTATGATTGCAATTCCTCGTCTTCTGATTGCATTTATTTGTGAAATTAAAATGACAGTAAGCTGGCTAATTTCAATGAATTGTCTCAAAGTCTTTTGTAGAAATACAATGTTGCATCTGTTTACAAGCAGGATGTTTTAATAATTGTAATATTGTGTAGTTTTATGGTGTTAAAAATATCTAATGGCCTAGAGTCTTTTCCTCTTCCCTGGAAATTATGTAGTGTTGATGATAGCTGAGCATCCAATTCAACAAACAATCTTTAGTTTGCCTTAGTTTGGCATAGATCCCAAATCAAATGTGAGAGAGGTCAACAAATCAATTAACCACAGTTTGGAAAAGTAGTGAATAATGAGTAACACAGTGGTTATTCTGGAAAAGGATGTAACACATAAGCACATGTCTGTTTTTCCAGATAAAAGCTACAAACATTTTAGTCACAGGCAAGGCCTCTGAAGGGAATCTTTGTTTCCTGTCACGTCTTCACTGTATTAAACTGGTTTAGGGGAGTTTACTAAGTTTACTGTTAAGATGTCACACTCTTTCTCTGGAAGAGTTCTCAACAAGAGGGTATGGGAAAGTGCTTGTCCAAAATCTTTAGATACATTAGAGTGTCTAATGGGCCAAGAGCATCTTAAGGAAGTCAGTTAACTCTTTTTCTTATTTCTCTGATTTTACATAATATATCTCTGGGTGTAAATAAGGTAGCTCCGAAAAACTGCTTTTGTTTTGTTCCGATCATGTCAACTGTATCTGAGAAAAATGTTGTGTTGATACGACAAAGCAATCAAAAGTTATAGAATTACAAATATAATTTATCCTAGTGTACAAAAACATCTCCAAGTGTCCAAAAGCCTCTCCAAACAAATAAAACATAATAATTGTACATAAGAACTAATTATACATGCAAATACAGCAATGACTAAAGGTTTGCTCTCTCTCCAAAACATGCAGGCATGAGTAACGAGATCTCATTCAGTTCCATTCTGTGTCATCTGAGCCATCATTGATTTTGTGTCATGCACTTGGAGCCATATCCTAGTGGCCATATGCAATTAGAGTGAACGATCCTCTCTGCCCATATTTGGTTGACTTCCGCCTCAGGTTGCAGTGATCTGAATCCAAATACAATTGGTTTAGTGTTCCATGACGCTGGACAACATACTACATAAATTTAGATGAAGTCATCTGATCCAGGAAAACTAACATGTTTTTAGCCAGATAGCATAATATGTGCTCTGTGTGCACATTCTGCTTTGTGTGGATTATCTAATGATCTATGCATCCGACTATGTTGTGTGTAGGCTTGTTTTAAAGATAATCGCCTCCTCTAAGTAATGGTTTAATATTTAAGTAATGGTTTATATTTAATGTTCTTTCTTGAATTTATAAGTAAAAACACCTCATATTAGCCACACCTGTTTACATGTAACATGTATGTCAGAGACAAATACTTTGCTATTACTTGCTATATTTTTGACTGTAAGGTAAAACAAATTGTTTGGCTGTACTCTATTCTTTGAGAGCTTTCAAACAACATATGACACATGGCTATTTGATGAGATTGCTGTTTTTACCAATAACAATAATATGTGGAGTGCAAAATCTATTAATAAATTATCAAAACGGAACACTCCTGATTTCTCTGCAAATTTCAAAGCACTTGTTCAGTTTTGGTCATAATGCCTAAGTGCATTGTAAAGTACAGCTTCTAAGCTTTAAAACAATACCTGTTTTGTGTTGGTCAAGACTGTCGTTTTTTTTTTTTTTTTGGGGGGGGGGGGGTGGGTTTCACAGTGGGCCCGCCGGCCTATCAGAGCTTAAAAGGTTAAAATATTTTAAGGGTTAAAATATAAAATACATAGCCATATTTCAAAAAGCTATATTTAAAAATATATATACACACACACACTGGTGGCCAGAAGTTTGGAATAATGTACAGATTTTGCTGTTTTGGAAAGAAATTGGTACTTTAATTCACCAAAGTGGCATTCAACTGATCACAAAGTATAGTCAGGACATTACTGATGTAAAAAAACAGCACCATCACTATTTGAAAAAAAGTCATTTTTGATCAAATCTAGACAGGCCCCATTTCCAGCAACCATCACTTCAACACCTTATCCTTGAGTAATCATGCTAAATTGCTAATTTGGTACTAGAAAATCACTTGCCATTATATCAAACACAGTTGAAAGCTATTTGGTTCGTTAAATGAAGCTTAACATTTTCTATGTGTTTGTTTTTGAGTTGCCACAGTATGCAAGAGACTGTCATGTCTTAAGGTCAATATTAGGTCAAAAATGGCAACAAAAAAAAAAGAAACAGCTTTCTCTAGAAACTCGTCAGTCAATCATTGTTTTGAGGAATGAAGGCTATACAATGCTTGAAATTGCCAAAAAACTGAAGATTTCATACAAAGGTGTACACTACAGTCTTCAAAGACAAAGGACAACTGGCTCTAACAAGGACAGAAAGAGGTGTGGAAGGCCAGATGTACAACTAAACAAGAGGATAAGTACATCAGAGTCTCTAGTTTGAGAAATAGACGCCTCACATGTCCTCAGCTGACAGCTTCATTGAATTCTACCCGCTCAACACCAGTTTCATGTACAAGAGTAAAGAGAAAACTCGGGGGTGCAGGCCTTATGGGAAGAATTGCAAAGAAAAAGCCACTTTTGAAACAGAAAAACAAAAAGAAAAGGTTAGAGTTGGCAAAGAAACACAGACATTGGACAACAGATAATTGGAAAAGAGTGTTATGGATCTTAACCCCATTGAGCTTTTGTAGGATCAGCTAGACTGTAAGGTGCATAAGTGCCTGACAAGACAAGCCACATCTATGGCAAGTGCTACAGGAAGCGTGGGGTGAAATTTCACCTGAGTATCTGGACAAACTGACAGCTAGAATGCCAAGGATCTGCAAAGCTGTCATTGGTGCACGTGGAGGATTTTTTGATGAGAACTCTTTGAAGTAGTTTAATTTTAATAGTAATTTTTCATGTTATTAAGGTCCTGACTATACATTGTGATCAGTTGAATACCACTTTGGTGAATAAAAGTGCAATTTCTTTCCATAAGAGCAAAATCTGTACTAAACACTACATTATTTCAAAGTTTTGGTCGCCGGTGTATATAAAATTAATCAGTTTATCCATTGCCTAACAAGAGTTTGCTTTATTTTATAAATGTTTTGTGCTTTTTGTTTATTCATGAATACATTGGTTTCAAATAAACACTGAGAAAAGTGGTAACCTGCAATTGTTACCTTAAGGATCTATTTCTACTTGATTATTTTTAAAATGTTGTTGTAAACTAACTTGTCAGGTAAATTTAGTCAGATTAAATTACATAAATTAACTGAATAAAACCAGTTGACTTAGATGTTACCGCATGAAGCACATTTTTAGGTTACCTGCCAAAACACATTTTTAAAAGCATTTTTTTACAGTGCAGCGCTTGGTCTTAGCTCTGAAAGAACAGTCAGGCATAAACACTTCTCTCCTTATAAGACTAACACTGATGTCTTAAGCTGAGCTTTGCCTGTCCTCTCAAGGTCAGTCTCTTCATCACTTCATCAGCAACCATTGTTTACAGCCATGTACTTTTACTCATTCTTCCTTCTTTCTCTGTTTGGTGGTTCTGCTTTTTGTTACCTTGATTCAAATCACTGGTAATTACACAACTTCAAAAGAAATGTAAATAATAACTGTATTCTCCATGTCTTTATTTGCCTCAATCTTTTGAGGTAACTGGTCTCAGTTAAAAACAAAACACCTAAACAAACTTGCATGAACATTCTTAAAGGGATAGTACACCCAAAAATTTTCAATTCTCTCATCATTTATCCCAGATGTGTATGACTTTCTTTCTTCTGATGAACACAAATGAAGATTTTTGGAAGAATATATCAGCTCTGTAGATCCTCTCAATGCAAGTGAATGGTGGCCCGAACTTTGAAGCTCCAAAAATCACATAAAGGCAGCATAAAAGTAATCCATATGGCTCCAGGGGTTAAATCCATTACTTCAGAAGCAATATGATAGGTGTGGTTGAGAAACGGAACAATAAAGTCCTTCTTTACTCTAAATCTCCACTTTCACTTTTAGATTTGAAAGTGAAACAACTTTTTGTGATTTAAAAAATTTCCAATTTGGAATGCCCAATTCCCGCTACTTAGTAGGTCCTCATGGTGGCGCGGTTACTCACCTCAATCTGGGTGGTGGAGAACAAGTCTCAGTTGCCTCCACTTCTGAGAAGATCAATCCGCACATCTTATCACATGGCTCGTTGTCCATGACACTGCGGAGACTCCCAGCATGTGGAGGCTCATGCTACTCTCCGCGATCCACGCACAACTTTCCACGTGCCCAATTGAGAGCGAGAACCACTAATCTCGACCACAAGGAGGTTACCCCATGTGACTCTACCCTCCCTAGCAACCGAGCCAATTTGGTTGCTTTGGAGACCTGGCTGGAGTCACTCAGCACACCCTGGATTTGAACTCGCGACTCCAGGGGTGGTAGCCAGCGTCAGTACTCGCTGAGCTACCCAGGCCCCCACTATTTGTGATTTTTGGAGCTACAAAGGTCTGGCCACCATTCAGTTGCATTGAAAGGACCAACAGAGCTGAGATATTCTTCTAAAAATCTTTGTTTCTGTTCAGCAGTAGAAAGAAAGTCAAACAAATCTGGGATGGTATGAGGGTGAGTAAATAATGAGAGAATTTTCCTTTTTGGGTGAACTATCCTTTTAATGTACATTCATTTACATAATTTATTGAATGTTCTTAACAATAGCTGAATTTTCTATGATTGAAGCTTGTCCCTTTTTAGCTGAAACAGCATCCCCTTTAGCTTTAACAAACTCATCTTTTGCTGTGCTTTGTAAAGCTTTGAGGTTATTAATCAAATTAGTTGTGTTATGAATTTAACAGTTGTTCCTCATTGTGAAATTCTGTCAATGCAGAGCTTACAAATTGCTACTCTGCTGTCATTATCACCCAATTCAAAGAAATTCCTCACAAAAGACATGTTCTTTCACATACAGCACAAGTTTGAAGCTAATTGTCTGACACATTTTCCCATCCCCTTTTTGATGAGAAATAATCAGCCCTGATTATCGGCTGTTTTTTTTTTTATTTATTTTTTTATTTTTTTATTGAACATTCGGCCGATTTCCAATAGTGCAGACAACCAGTGTTTGGCCAATACATTAGGGGATCTATAATTTCTACACCACTAGTGGCACCAAATGGATTTGAAAAGATAATCACTGTTTCCAAACAGGTCTCCCAAACACTCCCCAATCCTCCATTGTTTGGGCAAACAATTTGTCCCACCCCAAAATCTCAGCAATGACAGAGAGCCTCCTTCAAATTGTCTGATTGGATATCATTTTGGGGCTGAGGTCAGATTCTTTTTTGCTGTTTACAGAGCCTTGGCTCTGTCACAGGGACAAGAACACCTATCTGTCAGGTAGTAGGGACATGTTATGTGTAGTATTGCAATTCAGCAGGTTTACAGCTGCATCCCGCCCTGTGGAACAGCATCCAAAACACACAAAATGCCGGTTACCAAGTGTGCTGTTATTTTCAGCACGTTTCGCCCCCCTAAAATGCAACAGTGGACTAATTTGCACAGCACAGTATGCAACACTGCATTAGAAATTCTGCTGTCTGAGCTCTCTCACTTCCGCTTTGTTCTGCAGCAGTACGTTAGCCCAGTTTGGTATTTGATGCACCAGGAAGAATTCCTGACCAGCCCATTTTTTGCCACCCCTGTGAAGGATTTAAAGGGACATTGAAAGCTGGGCCAAGCTGTCATTCATCCCCTATAAAAAGTACTTTACTGAGGCTTTATTTTCACCCTTGTAGCACTTTAGAGAGGATTTAATAGGGTCCTAGTGATGATTTAGTGTTGATTTGGCAGGTTTTTTGACACTTCCAAAGTTATATGATCTCTGTTCGTTCAACACGTACAGTTACAGATACCAGCTCTGCCAGTAGACACTGAATGAGAAATGCAGTGAATGATGGCTAGGTCATTCTACCTTTGTGTGTTTGTGTTTTGGTATGTGCCTTTCTGGGGTGGAGCTGGACTGGGGCTTTTCCCTCTCCTGGGGATTAGTGTAGTCTCATTTATGGAGTAGCTAATCAGGCTAGTCTGCTTATCCCCTCTCTCACTGCACTCTCATAGGCAGGGTGATATATGCACGGAGCCGACAGCTCTGAAGGACAAATATATATGAATGAAAATTACACACGCTTATGTTTTTCCAAACCTGTATGAGTTTCTTTCTTCCATGGAACACAAAAGGAGATGTTTGGCAAAATAACAGCCTCAGTCACCATTCACCATTTTCATTATATGAAAAAAAGATTTTGTGTTCCACAGAAGACAGAACAATGATTGGAATGACATTAGGGTGAATTAATGATGACATGATTTTCATTTTTGGGTGGACTATTACTTCAAGGCTACATACCATGATTTTCCTTGCTCTTTTGAAATAAAAGAATTTGTTGTGCTATGTAGACATCATGTTTTCAATGCAAAGATCCCCCCCCCCGGTCAACCCTGACCATTTTAAATGAACAATTTGTCATGGTATTATTTAGCTGACAAATGAATTAACATATGGCCAATGACATTTACAGTTTACAGCAAGAAAAATTATTTGAATTTAACGTGGATTTCTGCTTAAATTGGTCATAAGATTTAATCTGATCTTCAAATAAGTCACAACAATATACATACACAGTCTGCTTAAACAACAGTGATCCATTTTTATTTATTTATTGAACACGCTGTATAAATATTTACAGTGCAGGGTGGAAAACGTATGTGTAAACCCTTGTATTTAATACCTGGTCGACCCTCGTTTGGTAGCAAAAACCTCCACCAAACACTTCCTGTAATTGCCGATCAGACCTGCACAACAGTCAGGAGGAATTTTGAAATTGTACCAGTCCGATTTTTCAAAGTTGGACTAACAGACCTAAATAATGCAATTGTTGCTCATCTTTGTCCAGCATATGTATATCATACTACTCGGACCAGAGGTGGCTTCAGTGTTGTGTGCATGCTCCGAAAGATACAGGTGACACACCATGTGTATCTGACACTTCCTTGGCTGATGCACTGAGAGTTGTAGGTATTCTAAGACCGTTGTCCACCATTCAAATGTTGAAAATTATACTGTATATCAGAGCACATTAATAAATGCTGATTATTTTTCTTGATTGCACACTGCAGTGTTTTACTAGTTTGCCATTAATCTGTAGTGTTAGGAAACTCTCTCTCTCTCTCTTCTCATTGATCTATTGTACAGGCAGAGTAGAGAGAGATAAAGATAATGTTTTTTATTTCTCCAAACTCACATTTTAATTTTCACAGTGCACAAAATCAATTTGCCTGCAGCTGATTGTGAATGAGTAAATTGCTTGGGCCTATAATTTTTCAAGAATGTTTTCAGGGGGTCTGAGTGTGTCCTCATTAAAAAGTTAGCAATAGGTTTCTTTTACAAGCCTTAATCTGAGCATGGTTTCAGACATGAGCGACCTCTCTGCTCAGCGCAACTTGCACCCAATTACCCACTGAGCACAGCTTCTTAGAGTCATGCTACAAAGACTTTTCCATTTGCTAATTTTGAAAATTTGGTCCATTTTAGTCTTGTACTAACTTACATGGCCAAATTTGGTATTCAGTAAGGGGTTCAGGAATCGACAGAAACACTACCAAATGCAATAGACACTAAAGCTATGAATAACAAAGCCTGCACATGGATAGTTTCGCAGGGGCAAGACTTTTGACTGGCATGAAATCTGGTGCACATTGTATCTTATTTGGACCAAGAACTGCTCTCTTAACGGAATAATTCACCCAAAAATGATCATTCTCTTTTCATTTATTCACTCTTATGCTGTCTCAAACTTGTATGACTTTCTTTATTCTACGGAACACAAACAAAGATATATTATGCTGAAGAATTCGTGCTGTCAGTTGATTACATTTTTGTTTAATTGCATTTTTTATTTTTTATTTTAGTTAATCGTGATTAATCGTGCTGAAATTTGACACTATATATACTTATTTTCCTGTCAAAATGCATTTATTTCCACCTTAGGAAAGAAAACAAAACATTATGTAAAAATATAATGCTTCATTAACATTTTCCAAATAAAGCCTTCCACACTATAAAGATAGAAATGCACTAAAATGGCACCAATTCATGTAACGTTTCCCTAATTCTAAGTGGGAGTTTGACTAATTGTAAGAACTAGTTTCCCCATAGGTTGCATTTTCATTGCAATGGGCATTACATTTCTTTAAACTCTTCTGGTGGCTATCCTTTTTCCTACATCATGAATCATGAAGCCGTGTTCATGATTCGCGTTCATTATTCACATCAGGGCGTCAGCACCGATTTGAACTCCACATGAAGAGCGCTTGCAGACAAAAATGTCTCATTCTGCTTTTTGGTGATAGTTAAGTCTTGCCGTACTTCTGTTGTAATTAAAATTTGCCTTACATTGGTTGGACATTCAGGAGCAGAGGAATCCGATGTCTCCACATTAAAAGAGTGACATGCAACAAATTGGATAAACAGTAAATACGAATTTTACTGTTTACTTCTTTCCCAGGAGTTTGCAATATATTAGACTTTAAATCCACATTACAGATTTATTGCAGATTAATTAGACAATTACGATTGAAGCTTTCCAAGATGTGGGCTGCTGCCCTTACTACATGGTGGATGCATTTCAAATTAGGCCTTGCATTAACTAGATACAATGTGCCAGGGTGGTTGAGGTGGTTCATCCAACAACTGACTAGTCAATTAGTGTGATTGACTTCTAACATTACTGTATTCATTGGTGGTGGTTTTAATGGGAGACGCATTTCTTGAATTAATGAAGAGACGCAACTACTTGGAGAACGTTTTTGCATGATGATAACCTGCTGTTCTTCATAGTGAATAACAGTAAGCACAGTAAAACTCTCTGCAAGAAGTTTAGTCTCTTTAATGTTTAGGTTTAGTCCTTTTATGCGCTGCTGTTACAGCAAAGCGCCACATCAACAATACATTTTAAGATCACTGTTGGGCGTTAAATCATCATAAACCATATTTGTGAGGTACTGTGGAGAGATTAAAGTTTTTTTGCTGATTCTGTTTGACACTGCTTAAATAAATAGTTGCAGTAAAAAAGGTTAAAACTGCTTAATGTCGTGAACTAAAGATGTAGCCGCAATATTTTCTTGCAGCTCTGCGTTTTTTAATGCACAGCGAGGATCATCCTGAAGTACTCTGGTTATGCTGAAGCCTGTCATTCTGTGTTCTGTGTCGCTCTGTATTGAAGCCTTTCTTATTTCTTTTCTTACTTTTATAGTTTTGTGCAATATTATGTTATATGAATGAACAAACATTACATTTATATAGTGCTTTCCTGACACTACAAAGCGTTTTACACAGTGAACAGGGGACTCTCCTCAACCACCACCAACGTGCAGCATCCACATGGATGATGCAACAGCAACCATAGTGCACCAGTATGCTCACCACACACCAGCTATTGGTGGAGAGGAGAGAGTAGAGTGATACAGCCAATTAATGGATGGGGATTATTAGGAGGCCATGATTGATAAGGGCCAATGGGGGGAATTTGGCCAGGACATCAGTGTTACACCCCTACTCTTTTTCAAGAAGTGTCCTGGGATTTTTTTAATGACCACAGAGAGTCAGGACCCCATCACTATACTGGGGCATTAGGACCCACACAGACAGCAGGGTGAGCACCCCCTGCTGGCCTCCATAATACCACTTCCAGCAGCAACCTTAGTTTTCCCCAGGAGGCCTCCCATCCAGGTATTGACCAGGCTCAACCCTGCTTAGCTTCAGTTGGCAACAGTCTTGAGCTACAGGGTGATATGGCTGCTTATAGTGATCAATGATCTTGTTAAGTTATGATGATGATTAAATATTTGTCCAACTTTACCTCTTTTAGTACATTTCCCTTCAGTTGAGCAATTCTTGCTATTTGACTTTAGCTTCCCTCGCCTCTGTTGCCTGCTACGTTTAATTCTGTTCTTTCACTTATTACTGTGGTATGTTGGCCAAGACAATAGAGAAAGAGGATTAACTGACCTTTCTACAGTTCTACAGACAGGTTTGAACTTCAGCCTACTCACCTGCACCTACTCAGGTGCCATGTCCTCAAGCCAGATTGATTTTCCTCAGAGGCATTTGTCTAGAATTTCCATAAATTATGCTGAGTAATGTCCTATCCACCGTCGCTCTCCATTACTTTTGACTGGTAAATCTATGATTTACATGGCGGCCTCCATTTCATTGTGATGGCTCAGGAGAATCGATTTAGCTCATTGGGAGTTAGTTTTGAGTCTTTGTCAAATTTTCTGACTTCTCTCACCTAGCAATTTTCCTGTACTTGTTTGTTTAGTGTCAGTCAGTGTTGAGTGTAATCCAATTAAAAAGTAATTAGTTACTTTAATATAATTACTTTTTTAGTAAAAAATGTAATCAGATTACAGTTACTAATTTTATTCCTTTTAAGTACATTATATACTATATGCTTATTATATTATATGCTTATTTCTAATATATTATTTATGTTGAATACATGAATTATGGCCCTGTAATGAGTCATTGTGAAGGAGAAATTTGAGGTGCTGATTGTTTGACTTGTGTGTAACAATGAACAATAAAGAAATATAGACTATTATTTTGAATTTGTTGAGTGTATAAGTGTTTTAGAAAGTACCTGAAAAGTAAAGTAATTAGATTAGTAATGTGATTACTTTTTAAATGAATTAATTAGTAAAGGAATCTGATTACTATTTTTAGAGAAATAATTAGTAATATGTAGTGTATTATTATTTTTATGTAACTTAACCAACACTGGTGTCAGTGAGATCATGTATGAGATAACAGAGCTACACATCTCATTTTCTTTTTAACATTTTGTCCTGAACACAAAATACAGTTTTGTCATTTGCCTTCAAGTGTTAGTTCACACAAAAATGAAAATTCTGTCAATATTTACTCACCTGTTTGTTGTTTCAAACCTGCATTTTCTTTCTTTCTACTTTGGAACACAAAAAGAGATGTTAGGCAGAATGTTTGGCTCATTCACCGTTCACTTTTATTGTATGGAAAAATATGCCCAAAATCTTTTTGTGTTCCATGGTAGACAGAAAGTCATACTGGTTTGGAACAACATGTACAGTAGGTGTGTAAATAATGACAGAATTTTCATTTTTGGGTGAACTATCCCTTTAATAGCAGAAAATTGCGTGATGTTTTGTGTATGTATTTGTGTTGAAGTTAGTGTATTAATATCTAGTGTGAGTGACTGACTCACGGTGTGTGTGTGTTTGTGTGCTCGCTGCAGGAGGCAGACGGAGATGACAGGCTTGGCTTTCCCGGTGAGGGGGAAGGAGACATGGAGGGCGACTCCAAAGCAGACACACCAGATGTGCCACCTTCCGCAGATAATACTCCAGAGTGTCTCAACAAAGCCCTGGAGGGCTTGTCATCTAGGTACTCTACTGATACTGGACTCACAAACAACTCCCCAAACATCCATGTAGGCAATATGTGTATGTGCACATATTTAGGCCCCAGTAAAAAGTATACAGGCCACTCTGAAGAGTCTGCAGTCACCTAAACACAGGGTTTTCCAGTAAAATCAGAGCCTTGTGAAAATTGATCAGTTAATCTGTGAATGCAGACACATAACCTTACAGCAAGTATTGCTCACCTATACAATTTGACTGTGATCAACAGGAGAGACTCTAGTGATAGTTGAAATGCAGATGAGGTTAGGGGGTAAGTTGATGGGGTATTGGGCCCTTCACAGGGGTTAAACAGGATCTTTTTTCAGAGGTCCAAGTCTTCCTCTGTTTTGCTGCTCTGTTGGTAGGATTTGCTCTAACCTCTTTAACAGACCGCAGAGGCGCTGGTGCAAAGCAGGGTGGTATGCCTGAACATCGGCGCCTGGCTAGCCACACTTTGTGATGATGCTGCACTCTTTTTCTCTCCCTCTCTTTTCTCTTCCTTTCCATTCAGCCGCATGTGTTGTGGCCAGCAAACAGTTTATGACACTCTGGTACAGAAAACTAAGAATTGATTCACATCTCTGATGGAACATCATTTATTACATGTATGCCACTGCATCATAAATCTCTCCCATACATTATTTTCTCACAAAGCTCACAACATCAAATTCAAACATATTCAACATTCAAGGTAAACAGTAAAGCTTAAAGCAAACTGAACTCATCACTGTTTATTTAAACAACAGATCTTTTTGCATTGCCATTTGATTCAGTTTAACACACCCACATTTCAATAGCAACAAAACAGGTAACCAGTTTCATACAGCTTATTTTCCAATACATCTCCTTCCAAGAAACCAGTCTTTTAGTGTAAAGTAAACAAAATGTAATCTATACCCTTACCAGTATAGATTTGG
Source organism: Myxocyprinus asiaticus (assembly GCF_019703515.2). Classification (NCBI taxonomy): domain Eukaryota; kingdom Metazoa; phylum Chordata; class Actinopteri; order Cypriniformes; family Catostomidae; genus Myxocyprinus; species Myxocyprinus asiaticus. The sequence goes on along the minus strand of NC_059346.1, from coordinate 35,010,891 downwards.
CAACATTCATAAATGTATCTCATGTATATATACAGTGTGTGTATATATATATATATATATACACACACACACACACACACGCACACACACACTCACTGAGCACTTTATTAGGAACACTATGGTCCTAATAAAGTGCCTGTCGTGGTCTTCTGCTGTTTTAGCCCATCCGCCTCAAGGTTCGACGTGTTGTGCGTTCTGAGATCCTATCCTGCTCACTACAATTGTACAGAGTGGTTATCTGAGTTACTGTAGCCTTTCTGGCAGCTCGACCTCTCTCATCAACAAGGCGTTTTCGTCTGCAGAACTGTCACTCACTGGATGTTTTTTTGTTTTTTGCACCATTCTGAGTAAACTCTAGAGACTGTTGTGCATGAAAGTCCATCTGGCACCAACAATCATGCCACAGTCAAAATTACTGAGATAAAATTTTTTCCCCATTCTGATGGTTGATTTAAACATTAACTGAAGCTCCTGACCCATATATGCATGATTTTATGCATTGCACTGATGTCACACAATTGACTGAATAGATAGTCGCATTAATAAGTAGGTGTACAGATGTTCCTAATAGAGTGCTCAGTGAGTGCACATATACATATTATATAAACTGCAAGTCCCAAAGACTTTGATGCAAAAGTGAAGTTTCTTTTGATTCTTTGTTAAAATATCTTGATTTTTGTTCAAAATATCTTGATCTTTACAGATGGAAGAACTGGTGGATAAGAGGTATTTTGTCATTGACGATGATCGTTGGCTTTTTCCTCATCATCTATTTGGGACCTATTATGCTTATTTTATTGGTAAGTACCACACAAACCCAATTAACATAAACACACTGACCACAGGCTATTCAGTGTCTGTGGTTCCTAGACCAGGCATTTACAAAATATCCCAGCTGTCCTCTCACAAACCCTGATGTTTTTAAAAATTATAAAGCATGATCTACAGTCGTTCATTTATTTTCATCATTTAAAAAATGTTCTTACTTAAACTTGACATAAATATTTTCAAATAAAAACTACTTTAAAAGGACTTTTGGTCTTTTAAGTAATCTGCAATTTAAAAGGTGCTATTTGAATGTTAATTTTGATTTTAATTTTATAGGTCATGGGTATTCAAATCAAATGTTTTCATGAAATTATCACCATTGGCTACAGAGTATACCATTCCTATGAGCTGCCATGGTTCAGAACTCTCAGCTGGTGAGTACAATGCAGACAAGGCAGAGTTTAAAGGTTCTCTTTCACTCATTAGCTCCCCTCTATCTCTTTCTCCCCACCCTCCCCCCTCGCTCTGATTCATGCACTTTACATTCATCTACACACTCAACTACAAACAAACACACACCCACTCTCTCACGTTTTTCCACAGTCACCTTTTATCGTAGATAAAGCAGTGATTAACTGGACTTGAGCAAAGTGCACATCCATGTTGGAAGATAGAATAAAGTACACCCCATCTGCATGCTTTGTTCAAACAAAACAGCTCCTCCATTAAACAAAACAGCTGCGCAACTAACAAGGCCCCAACACCGTTCCCATCAAATACATGTCTTTCACTCAGTCATCAAATCTTGACATAAACAAATGCTCCCTGTATTTTAGGTACTTCTTGATTTGTGTGAACTACTTTTTTTATGGAGAGACAGTGGCTGATTATTTCGGTGTGCTCGTCCAAAGGGAGGAACCTTTGCAGTTCCTTGTGCGTTATCATCGCTTCATTTCTTTTGCACTGTATTTGGCAGGTGAGTCTAACTGACTGCTCTTATAAAACACACTTAAAGGAGACCTCTGACTATCAGAGACTTTTATGACTAGGTCAAATGCCTACAGTCCACACTTGCTTATGTAGTGTATTATAGATTAAAAGGTGGTCAAAGCATTGTGTTCATAATGAGTTCACAAGAGTTGCTTGTTTGCTTGGTCACACTGACATGTGTTTCGACATGTATCGTTATGTACAGTATTTGCTCTATGCTGATAAAAGTCTGTTTTTTTTATTTCCAGTAAAGAAATGACAGTAGTTGACTTGTAAAATACAGTATGTGTAATTTTTTTTAATTGAGTTTTTTCCACTGGAAGACAAAAAGAGTTATTGAGAAAAATGTTTTCCCTTAAATTCTTGGAAAAAAAAAAAAAAATACTTTTTCCCAAACCATGGTTACTAACATTAGCCTATATAATAAAATATTAACCCATTTCAAACTGATGAATTGAAGTCTAAACTTACTTAATGTAGTCTCTGGATTTAGTCTTAAATGTATATTTTTTTGTTAATTTTGTCTTAAAAATATATGCATTTTATTCATTTTATTTACAACATCTCCTGTAGGTAACATAAGACATGGTTTAAGTACACAGGCAAAGAATAAAAGCATTAAAAAAGAATGGAGTGCTTGGAAGGATCAAATCAGTCAGATAATTTAGAGTTAAGACCAGTTTAGGTTCACAGCAGAGACATTGCTGCATATAGATGTGAATGTATATGTAAATGTATGTTGATACTCAAGACCAAACGTGCATGAAGCTCTGCCTCTGTTGTGACCATAAATACACAGCATGCTGACAGCTGTTGCAGCTTTCCTCCTCTGCAGTCAGTAGATGTTGCCTCTCAATATTCCTAGCTTGAAAAATTCTCTTTAGCACCCAATGGACGAACACTTTAATTGAGCATCTCTAGCATGAAGACTCCTTCATATTAGCAAGAGCCAAAAATAAAATAAGCAGAGGCTGTTTGCACTAAGCGATCGATGCAATTTACACTAAGTGTTAATAGTAACAAAAAGCATCTTCTTTGCACTAAGTGCAAATAGTGTCTGATACTATTTGCACCCCTAATTATATACTAACATACAGTATCACCGCAGTGTTTATTATGTTTATTTAGAGTTCCACAGACACCCTACACCAACCCCCTACCCTTAAACCTAACCCTAATCTTCCCTTTCAAAAATTAACCATGGTTTTACTGCAGTAACATAGTATCACCTTGGTATTTTGTAGTAAAATCATAACCACAAAATTAAACATGGTTACTATATTAACACCATATTACTGTAGTAATACCATCGTTAATTGCATTAGCCAAAAAACATGGTTACAACAAGATTACTATAGTAAAACAATGGTTAATTTGACCCGGATCAAACCTTTTTCTCAACTCCGTGACCTTCACTGTGACCAAATCACTGTGAGGAAATCAACCTTTATATTCATTTTTATTTATTATTATAAGTAGTAAAGGACATTTTAATAATGGAGACAGGAAATAGGATGGGAAAAAGTAGGACAAAAGCCAGAACTGAACCCAGGTCGCCCACACAAAAAACGCACATCCATATGTTGTTACTCCCCACACCACAGCAGTGAAACTAGAGGCGCAGTTTGTCTTCAATTTCTGTGTTTTTATCAGACGTTTGGAGTGAAAATATCTGCAGTGTGTGGCAGGTGTTATTTACTCCCAGTGCAAATAGTCACATCCAATAAAATATCTGATCTAGCGTGTTTGTTTGAAAGTCTTTCTAGCAAGTCAGTTCACTGGCGGCCATCTTTGGAATGCTTTAAGGCAGCTATTTTCCTATGTAAAGAAGGGGCATACAAGTGCAGCTCCTATGTACTTGAATGGGAAAAGACCAAAATCTCCAAAACGGTTGGTCAAGATTATGATCAAAGAACATATTTCAAATCAGCAGTAAAATCTGACAACACTGGAATCATAAATTGAGCTTCTTTACCTCAGATTACGATAAAAACGAAATTTTCCTGGCTTGTATAACTAATGCGCATGCACGCTCTTGATTTGATTTAAAGGCCATGTCTGTATCTAAAAGCTGATTGGCTCTTTTACCTGTAAGCAGGACTTTACATCTACATTGGGCATTCCAGTTTCTCCCATTCATTTTAATAGAAGTGGCTCTTATTTGCTAAATAGTCTCTGGTTTGTTTCATTATTTTGTGAAATCTATGAAACAAAAACCATGATAATTATGTGGAATATTGTCATTTCCATAAAACAAAGCTTCTAAAATGTTTTTTAATAAAATTAAATATTTATAAAATTAGAGAAAAATTGTTCTTGCTTAAATGCTGTCTCTCAGGTCCACGTTTTAGATGGGAAAACAGTATGATAATGTTTTAAACTGTTGTAAGTTTTATAATGTTCTCCTTTATTTCAGGAAATTAACTGCATGTTATTTGCCTTTTACAGGTTTCTGCATGTTTGTACTGAGTTTAGTGAAGAAACATTACCGCCTGCAGTTTTATATGGTGTGTATCAGTAATTTATTTTCCAGCCCTAGCTGAACTATCCTTTCCATTCACAGTCATGTGTTTATCAGTTTTGATTGAATATTTCATCCTTTGACAAAAGTTCCATGTCATATTATGCATTTAATATTGATTTAGAGGATACTGTTTTCATCTCTTATTTTTCTTTTATTTCTGTATAGTTTATTGATATTCTAATACATTGGGTATTTTGCAATTCTCAAAAGTCTTAAATATTTGTGTAAACAAGTTTTGAGTCATTGCAAATAAAAATGATTAATTGCATGTTATATATTTACAGAGCTCACCAGGCAGCACTGTATAAAACATTTCTCCTCTTTTTAATATTCTTCTTTACAACTTTCTGTAATTATTTCAGCTTGGACTGCTTAATGTACAGACTCCATTCAGACTAAGTTTTGAAGATAATTTTCAGCCTTGGATGTGCTTGCTATTTTCCATGTTTATTAACTTTATACTTTTTAAGAAATTTAAGATCAACGTTTAAAAATCTTCTATTGACTTGCAGTACATTATTAAAATATTTGCCATTCAAAATATCACTGAAAATGATGAGGTTATTGTTATATTATCATACTGAATTGCAATGGGTCTTCTTGCATTTATCTGCATACTAAATTGTGGTTGATCCTTTCTTGTATCCATTTAACTTTATATAGCTGCTTTTAAACTGCAAAGACAGTGTCGCATTGTAAGCTGTTTCTTCTGCATAGCCTACTGAAAACAAAACGTGTGCTAAGTGTCATGACAATGGCAAGGTGGCTCTGATGTGCCATTTTAATTATGTAGTAACAAAACAAAAGCCTTAAATCTTAGCTCACCTAAAACTTTAACACTATTTTTTATTGCCTTGCAAGCAATGGTATTTCCTTCTGGATTTAATGTAAGTTTCTGGTTACTTATTAACCAGAAACTTGAACTGGTTAATGTTGGGCTGTTGGGTTGAGTTCAGCAACAGCAGTTAAGCATCTCAAATAATGGGCACAAACTTATGTCAGCATGAAAATTGTAAGTTCCTTTGTGTGTGGTCACACCCATTTCTTATGAACTTTAAAAGCCACCACACTAGAACACTCAGCAGCAAAATATTCAACAAGCAATTGATCATCCTTCCAGCCAAGTTTTCTTTAACAATCTGTCTTGTTAGCTTTTAAAAGTATTTCATTTTCATATTAAATTTGAAGTCATTTTATAGTCTTAGTACAGGCTATTGAATTTCTTAATTAACATTTGAGTCTCCCATGGTGAGACAGAGGAATACAATTATATTATAACAATAATTCTGTGTTTATGCTCAGTGACAGAAAAATCTCTGTTGTGGCATCTCACCACACAGCCTTACCTTAGTGCCTTGTGTGTGTGTGTGTTTTATATGTGCTGTAACTGTGCATTATCACCATTGTTTCAGTGACCGACAACATTTCAAACTTTCACTGTGTGTGTGTGTGTGTGTGTGTGTTTGCCATTCCAGTTTGCTTGGACCCATGTGACCTTGTTGATTGTGGTGACTCAGTCACATCTGGTCATTCAGAACCTGTTTGAGGGAATGATCTGGTAAGCACACCCGACCTGATAGACCTGTCTGAGGTTTATAAACTGCACACTCTTACTTGAGTTTCTCAACTGTCTTTCCTGATTTTCCACATGACTACTGTATCTAGTTAATTATGGGAGAGCAGAAAAAAAAAACCTCTATCAAAGCTGAAGTGTGTAATTTTTCAGATGGTAAAATACTTACTTCTATCCCAACTTAATGTGCAAAGACAACAGTAAGCCATTCGATTTTCCTGAAAAGTGCTTTGTGGCACTATCAAAACATTGCTCTGTTTTGTTTGTGAAGCCCGACCAGCACAACCTAACAACATTGGTTCAACCAGTGGCGTGAGTTTGGGGTAGGACTATCTGTTTTCGACCAGTGGTGGGGGGAGAGTGTGCAAATTCTGTTTGAAAACAGTCATTATTTTTGCAATTCCATTCTGGTGCTGCAAGAGGTGCAGAAATCACACTTCACCTTTAAAGGGATAGTTCACCCAAAAATGAAAATTATCTCATAATTTACTCACTCTCATGCCATCCCTGATGTGTACGACTTTCTTTCTTCTGCTGAACACAAACAAGAATATTTCAGCTTTACTTTTATGCTGCCTTTATGTGATTTTTGGAGCTTTAAAGGTCTGGTCACCATTCACTTGCATTGTAAGGACCTACAGAACTGAGATATTCTTCTAAATTTCTTCATTTGTGTTCAGCAGAAGAAAGAAAGTCATACACATCTTTAATGGCATGAGGGTGAATAAATGAGAGAATTTTCATTTTTGGGTGAACTATCCCTTTAACTTAATGAACCTTTCAGAATTCCTCATCTTTTAGTTAATTTTCTCCAAATCTAATGACTAAATCTCTTAAAAAATAATCAGACTGAAACATTTTAACTTTCTTCTCTCCCAGTGGTTCTTTACACCTTGTTCACTGCAGCAATTGTAAATGTATGAAAATTTAAACTCTGTAATTCTGTTCTTTAGGTTTATACTTCCAATATCTACCGTCATCTGCAATGATATAATGGCCTACCTGTTTGGCTTCTTCTTTGGAAGAACACCACTGATTAAGGTAAATGGATATATGTTGTTTACATTGTAGATGTTGCCTAATAGAGATTTTGTGTAGATTCCTTGAATTAATCTATGAACTTCAGTTTATTTGTGTACAATAATTCTTATGGCATAGTTTCATAATTTTTCCATAGGAATGGTTTTTTCATTTTTACGATTTCAGTTAATTTGTGTACTCAAACCTCTTTGCTCCCTCTCAGCTCTCCCCCAAAAAGACCTGGGAAGGATTCATCGGAGGATTCTTTGCAACGGTGGCTTTCAGCTTTTTCGTAAGCCAGCCATTAGACCCTTCTTAATTTGAAACTATTAACATATACCAACATCAACAACTCTGTCAATAAATGACCCACGTGATATTCTTGTAAAAAACTGATGGAAACCTCCATGTCATTTTCTCATTCCAGTTTGCGTACTTGCTATCCCCGTACCAGCACTTTGTTTGTCCAGTGGAATACAACAGCGAGACAAACCGCTTTGCAGTAGAGTGTGAGCCCTCAAATCTGTTTGTGATGCAGGAATACACGCTGCCTGCAGTGGTGCAGAATGGAGTCAGATGGGTGAGTATAGGACAGGCTAGTTCTACATACTGTAGTGTATTGCCGGGTACACACTGTATGATTTTAACTGCCCTTTAGAATTATTGCTTGTCAGACTGTATACATTCATTTGATTCCAGTGAGATCTTGGGTAAAAGCTATCATATACCGTGTGAAATAATTTCAGACTATACAATACACATCGTATTCAGAGTAATGCCGTCCCAAATCATCCCAACTGACACCGTTGACTGGGTGTTTTATTTCATCTGGACGTCATAGGAGCAGTCACACTGCATGATTCAAACACAGAATTTTATGACACTGTCAAAACTTTGTCAGAGGCTAAGATTCATTGCAAATTACTGCCAATTTTGCCCTAGGACAATAGAAATAATTTACGATCCCTGAAATTTGACAGCAGTGTGAACCTGGCTTAAAGGGTTAGTTCACCCAAAAATGAAAATTCTTGCATTTACTCACCCTCATTCCATCCCAGATTTGTATGACTTTCTTTCTAAAAACAAAGATTTTTAGAAGAATATCTCAGCTCTATTGGATTCTGGTTCCATTTCCTCTGCAAGATGGTGCCAGTGTGGTTGTTGGCGTACCGTCGCCCCTGTCCTGTGCTATTTTCTCTGTACCTGTTCATATTGCTTATGTGTGTATGTGCTCAAGGAATCAGTACTGTGCTTTCCTACGATCGGCAAACACTTCTAGATATAAAATCCACTGTCATGGATTTGTGTGCTCGAGATCCGGAAGGAGAGAAGTTTTTTCATACCCGGTTTTCCTCACCTCTCCTGGAGGGCATCTGCCGTATTTTCGGCTGTTCATTTCATCGGAAAAAACACCACAGAAAGCGTGGAAACCGGGGCAGCATTTTGGTCAGAAGATCTCTGCGCACATCCACAATGTTTTGCGATATGAAGTTGACGGCCGATATGGAAACTTCTTTCTTCAGCGCATCACGGAGCCCCGATACACCTGTCTATCGCCTATTCTACCAGATACGGCTAACTCTATTTGCGATACAGCGTGGCCACGTATTATCAGAAGAGGAGCAAATCTACGAAATCTTCAGTCACTGGTCTACTCGGAGCCACCAAACGTGGTATCTGAAGAAAATACTCATGTTGCTAAGATGGTTCTGGTAAGCTCAAGATCTCTTCATAATAAAACATTCATTTTAAATGACTTTGTTAAGTCGCAGGACTTGGACCTCTTATTCATAACGGAGACTTGGCATTGCATCAGTGAGTTGGATCCTTTAATTGAACTTTCTCCAAATGCATATGATTTCTTTAGTTCCCCCAGGACTGTGGGGCGAGGTGGGAGATTTGCTTCAGTTTTTAGAAACATTTTTAAGTGCCGATTGCTTACCATGGATCAGTATAACTCCTTTGAATTACAACTACTACAGGCTCAGCTGCCTAGTCCAGTACTTTGTGCTCTCATTTATAGGCCACCTAACTGGTGCTAGGAAGAGGGAGAACATTTCACCGGTTTTAGCATCTCTCCACTGGTTACCGGTGCAATATAGGATCCATTTTTAGATCTTATTATTTGTTTTTAATGCTTTAAATGGCGTGGCCCCTTCTTATCTGTCAGAACTTCTGAGCTATCAACAATCCCCTAAAACCCTCAGATCCTCTGACAAATTTCTCCTGCAAATACCTCGCTCTCGCCTAAAGTTTAAAGGGGATCGTGCTTTTTCTGTTGCTGGCCCTAGACTATGGAAGAATATACCTCTGGACGTTAGGTCTGCCCCTTCCCTTCCTGTTTTTAAATCATGCCTGAAGACGTATCTGTATTCCTTGGCTTTTACATGAATGTTTATTGTAGATTTTATGGGTAATTTCTTGTTTTTGTGTTATTTTTCTTATTAGTCTTTTATTCCTCTGTATCCTGTTATCGTTTTATTTGCATATGTACAGCACTTTGGTATACACTAGTTGTTCTTATATATGCTATATTAATAAATTGACCTTGACCTTGACCTTGACCTATTGGTCCTTTCAATGCAAGTGAATGGGTACCAAAATGTTAAAGCTCCAAAAGCACATAAAGGCAGCATACATAAGACTCCAGTTGTTAAATCCATGTCTTCAGAAGCGATATGATAAGTGTGGGTGAGAAAGAGATCAAAATTTTAGTCCTTTTTTACTATCAATCTCTATTTTCACTTTCACATTCTCCTTTTTTTGTTTTTGATGATTCACGTTCTTCATGCATATCGCCACCTACTGGGCAGAGAGGACAATTTATAGTAAAAAAATACTTAAATATTGATCTTTTTCTCACCCACACCTTTCATAAAGTTTCTGAAGTCATGGATTTAACCACTGGAGTCTTATGGATTACTTTTATGCAGCCTTTATGTGCTTTTTGGACCTTAAAACTTTTGGTACCCATTCACTTGCATTGTATGGACCTACAGAGCTGAAATATTCTTCTAAAAATCTTTGTATTCAGCAGAAGAAAGAAAGTCATACACATCTGGGATGGCATTAGGGGGAGTAAATGATGAGAGAATTTTCATTTTTGGGTGAACTATCCCTTTAAGGGGATTATTTGTGGTCCAATAAATGTCTGATTAATGTATAATACTGTAAGAATTTGGAATGAGGGGTTTGTGGGCATACTGTATTTTTTAATAATTTGGAATGACGATAATTTTATAACATTCACGTTTCTTTATGTTGTATTGGCTGATAATGATGTTGGCATCTTCTCTTTTGTCTGCAGAAAACGGTGAACCTTTACCCATTTCAGATCCACAGTATTGCACTCTCTTCATTCGCCTCTCTGATTGGACCATTTGGTGGATTCTTTGCCAGTGGCTTCAAACGCGCTTTCAAAATCAAAGTAAGTTAACATTCAGTAAAAGTAATATACAGTATACACCCTAGATTTGTAACTTTACACAGAATTCACTTGCTTGAATAATAGAAATAAAATTATATTTTTAATAGCATTTTCATTTTCAATATAAATAACTGAAATCCTTCTGAATAGTTTACCAAAAAAACAAACAAAAAAAACAAACACCAAACTTGTACAAAAGCAGTCTATTTTGCTTGATAAAGCTCCTTACTAAAATCATACATTTAGTTCACACCAAGATATACATTGTCAAATGCTAAAACCTTATTTAAAGAACAATAAAACCCAACAATTGTGGAAATTAAGTCTCTGTGGTAATTAAAGGCAGATTTACTTGCAGTTACATTATAAACTTGTGCTTTCTCATTCTGTAGGACTTTGCGGACACCATCCCTGGTCATGGTGGGATTATGGATCGCTTTGACTGTCAGTATCTGATGGCCACGTTTGTTCATGTTTACATAGCAAGTTTTATCAGGTGAGGAAGTGACTTCTTGAAAATATTTGATCCCAATCAAGAATTAGATGTAATCTCATCACATCTGATTGATTCTGGTTTAGTTCTGAGAACTTATATATTTTGATAGTTGCACTTTCGTGTTTGCTCTCCCTGTTCTACCAGCAGTGTGCATACAGGAAGCAAGTCTGCTACTCTATTTTTAATGGTGATGGTTTCTCTCTTCCCTAGGGGGCCAAACCCCAGTAAGGTCTTACAGCAATTGCTCCTCCTGCATCCAGAGCAGCAACTAAGCATCTTCAACATGCTGCGCAATCACTTGCAAGAAAAGGGCATGCTGCCCCCTGCTGTGGAGGAGGCCCAATGATGGAAACCTCCACCATAGCAGACAAAAACAGATCATGTCCTCTTGAACTCTTTAAGCATTTACACATGCACACTCCCAATTAACTCTGAATGCAATAATAGAGAGTGACATCTGCTAAAAAAACTTTCTCTTTCAACCCATTAAAAACCAAATGCAAGAGGAAAATGACCACAAGGTGGAGGTGCGGTTCTCTAAAGCAGAGCCACTGTTTGGAACATAAAACATTGGTCTTCCAATCAAGAAACATGATAAAAAAAGAATAAAGCACATGGTAGGTGAATGTATACAGTAGCACTGTACAAGAACGGGTCTTGATTGGAGTGACATCTTTGTATGGGTACTGAGAGTGATTCTGGCCTAATTTAGGAGTGTGATATTTCAAGTGGAAGTCTGCAATAATTCATGGTGATGACATTGAATTTTTGAGATGCCATAATTGTCATAGTTAACATAAAATGTGAGCTTAATTTATAACAGGGGTCATAAACTCAAACCATTACAAAACAACAAGTCTAAAACAGAAGCGTGTTCTCAAGTCCTACTGTTACTGCTGAAAATAGCCATGTTCTCTTTTTCCTTCCACATTGTTATGTTTGTGCGAGTGTTAGTATAACAATAGCAGTGGATAAGGCATACATTGCATACTCACTTCTCTAATGTATTATTGTACATAGATGATATACTAGATCATAAATATATAGATTATACATTTATTAAAAAATGTAAGGGTTATTAAATTCTATAATATATAGAGTTATGAATATGATATGCAAAAGACCTAGATTTGTCTTATTTTCTTCACTCTAGCATGATTAAACTTCTCTAGGGATGGAGAATAACTTCACACAGCCTTTTTGAGAAAGATGATCTATGAATCATTTGCTGTGTTTCCCCTACTTGACCATTCCTTTTAGTTGCACTGGAGATACACGTCTCACTTTTAACCGTTTTAAATTTGCTGTTCAGGTTTTATCTACAAACACTGGTGCTTTTGAGTAGATATCTGATATTATTTTTAGGAATTATTTCAAAAGTAAGTAGATGCATTTATTTATTTTTTCGCTTTGTTCTCCCTGCAATGTTGTGATAAGCTGCTCTTAAAATTTAATTTTTTTTTAAATATGGATTTTCACGTTAATTTAAATTAGCTGAATTCCTTCGGAATTGTTTTCTAAACAAATCTACAAATTTGTACCAAAGCACTGTCTATATTTGCTGTGTAAAGCCCCTTAATATCACATTTAGTTCACACTGAGATAGCATTGTCAAATGCTGGAACCTTAGTTAAAGAACTTAAAAAGAACAGAAGTATAATATTACTCTTGACAGTTTCACCCTGTTAAAATAAGTTTCTAGTGAAACAACTTCCCTTAAAGTGGATTTACAGTAGCCTGTGTCCATGACCTTTGCCCTAATTACACACTGGGGACTCTGTAGTTTAGATAAGTATTGTAAATACTTAGTGTGTATTGTAAAACATAAAAGTCATTGAATCTGCGACCCCTTACCTCATTCATTCCTGTCTGCAATAGGTTTACATGTTCCTTTTCTTTACATCCGCTGCCCTGTTGATTTTAAGTTGGGCTCAACCAGCTTTATCATAGACGTTTTGCAGCCAAGTGAGAATGTTGTTTGTCTAGTAATGTTTAGTAATATGAAACCTATCATACCAAAGAGAACACACCTTCTCTGCCAGGTGTCTGTACCTTGTTTTGTGGCGGTCACAATTGTAATACCAATTTAGTTTGTTAAGAGCTTCTGTACTATTTAAGTTATGTTACTCAGTGTATAATATTGTGCAAGATTATGTTGTTGAGAGGTTTAACAGCAAATGGGTTTGTAATTATTATCAAAGTTTGTGTTAATCATTGTATAAAAAATATTGGGAATATTTATTTATGTCTGTTTAATTTTCAGAATTGTTTTCTGGCTTTTCAGTAGTAAATATTCACCAGAAGACATGGTGAACACATGAACAAAGTAACAGATTATGGGCAATACTGGGGGAAAAGCTAACAATATAAGCTATTATTATTGTTATTATTATGATTATTATTTCAATACATTTGGTGGCTAAACTCTTTACTTTTGACCTGTTCTCACTTTGGTCACATTCATTGTTTCATTATTCCACCAAGGTTACATGAAACAACTTCTGAGAGCAGAAAAATTGTATATTTGTTGCACTTAAACATAACATTTGAACAGACACAGTAATAATGTCAATCAATCCGCAAAAATAAAAACTGAAGCAGACTGCACTTGGACAGAAAGTCAGAAATGTGAGTTTAAAAAAAAAAAGGAAAAAAAAATTTAATACACAATTTAAATGTTTTGTTTTTTAAGTGCACTTTACATTGACATCTTCTGTATGGAAGTAACATTTAGATGAATTCCAAACAAAAACAAAAATTTCAAACACCATGACAAAAAAAGCACATTCAAACAATTCTTATAATGGCTTATGCTGCTTAATGTTCATCAAAGCATTCTCTCTATATGCTAGATCCAGAGTAAGCTGTATGTACAGTAAAGTGCTATGGGGACTTCATTGTTTCTAAGGTGCATTAATGGTTTCACGGTCACAAGACATGTAGCTTTCATACATTTCTAACATTGACACTTTGAGCATTCGCCCTTATTGTTTGTGTATGTGTGACCGATTTCTGCTACCAGAAACTGCCTTGAAGATCTCAATCACAGCTGCTTTAGATCTTCAGACTTTTAAAATATGGAACCTAAGAGACAAGACAAAATCCTACTAGCTGCAAATCTAATTTTCTTGCATGAACTGCTCTCCAGCTCTTTACATGTAGTCATATTTCCATTGCATGAAGTTAAGAGCTTAAGAGTGGTGATAATTAAAGCTAAGTATGTAACTTTTCCGGTGTTAAAATACTTTTATCTCAGCTTAATGTGTAAAGACAATTAAACGTAGGCCATGCATAGGTTAATTTTCTCGAAAACTGTAAACACTGTCTGTGTGGCACTATAAAAATTCATGTGTTTATTTTGAGCGACCCGCTTAGACCCGCCCACATAACGTTAGTAAACCAATGGCGTGACAATTTGAACAACTGCAGATGAGTAAAATAAAATAAACATTGTTTATTTTTGCAATTCCATTCAGTGGTGCTAGTGTAGCAGGAATTACATACTTCAGCTTTAAATAAACTAAACTAAAAAAATAATGATAAATTAATAAAACCAGTACATCTGATTATGGTTCCTAAATCTCTGCAACATTTGTAGTTCATATGAATAATGTAACACGCAAGTAAAAACTAAGTTTTTTACTTTTTTCGGTACAAAACCGAACAATTTTGATGGCTTTGCACATTACTGTAAAGAGAAGAAAAGGACGGTTTCTCTTCAGGTGATCCCTGCTGTGAGATCAGTGAACACCTTAAAGCCTGATACACATTGTTTCAGCCTAATCTTAGATCACACTCTATCAATCCTTTCTATAGTCTATGATACAAAATGACTGGGAAGATCTGAACGATGAGTGTCTTATCCATCAAAAAGCTGTCAGTTGCATAATTTATTATAGATTATGGGCCTGGAAATGGAGTCTGAACTGGGACTCATTAGCTATCCTATCCTTAATAGTTATTATAAAGGGCCGTTCACACAGGACGTGTTTTTGCATTAAAAAACAGCAAGACACAGACAGGTAAAATGGAACAGAATGCAGGGTGTTTTTGAAAAAACAGTGCATCGTAATGGTCATAGACGACCGTCTAGTGCATGTTTACTTAGACAAACACTTAAAAAATAGCGCAGACCCATGCATGTGCTGTGTGAACAGCCCCTAACAGCCCCTGGAGGGAGCTGATCTTAGATCAAAACACAGAGTTGTTGTCTTCTTCGTTCACTGCTAAGTAACTATATCATTAATGGGCAGCTGTGAATCCTCTTCCTCTACAGGAGAGCAGTCCACATCAGGCCTCCCAGGACAGAACAGCCATTTCAGCAGTGCCAGCATCACACGAACCAGCAGCCTCAGTAAAAGAAAAGCAAACGGCACACCTATCTCCATCATGTGAAAGATTTGCGCGCTGAAGCGACTGAGAATACAGGTGAGAAAGAATGACCCGAGTGCCACACAAGGGTAGAGTGAGAGCTTGGCCAACATGAAGGTGTGCTCTCGACCGCCATAGCGTGCATATGGGTGTAATGTCTCACGTTCTGTAAAAAGCGCCACCACCCACATAGCTAGCTGGAAGAGACCGGCAAAGAAGATGATGACGCAGCTGACCTGCACAGCTTCAAGCTCATTGCGCGAGCCTCTGGGAAACTCTTGTGTAAGTTGGTATGCCAGTGGCAGGCCGCCCACACAGGCCAGGGAGAAGGTGTTGAAGAGGCCCATGAGGCGTGTGACCTTCGTCACGTGCAGGAAGAGAGAGTGGTGAACGAACCAGAGCAGCCCAACTGTGACGAAAGAACCGAAGTAGGCCAGATACTCGGGACCGTACTCCTGAAGTGCAGCGTTGAGGTTGTTGTCAAACTGCTTTTTCACAACAGAGGGATCAGGCACGTTGTTTTCGCTGTTCACAGAGGACAGCAGAGAATACTTCTGTGAGTATCTACAGTAGTTTTTGTTTAAAAAGTGTCATAATGGCAAAACTTTAAAAGTAATATTACATTACATAATGCTTTTAACAGATAATGAATGTACAGTACATACAAATAGCTGATGGAAATGTTATGAAACTTGAATTTGTACATTCATATACAAATGTACATTTCCTGATATGTTTAGCATTACATGTTAGTTAATGATGTATTCATGAAAGCCAATCTATTAAGTATGTATGTACTACTTCAATGACCTTTAATAGAGCGCACTAGTGCCTGCCCACTTTTTCAGCTGCCGTGGTTCCAGAAGTGTTTTTCCCATTATTATTTTTTCCCATAGGGTTCATGAAAGCCTTCATAAAAGAGTTCTGAGCCATGAAACAAACCAACCATCTCCAAAGTGAATCACAAGATTACAAACTTTGATTTTGAAAAAAAAAAAAAAAAAAAAAAAAAATTATCAGACAAAACCAAAAAGGTACACTGTTGTACACTGTGCACTTAACGTCTTTAATGAGGGAATGAACTATAATCCCATGAAACGCTGAAAATTATGCAATTGAATTGAAAATGATGGAAATATACAAAACTATTGATTTTAAGTTGTTGACTGCAAGTATAGAAACAATTCATTTTAAGTTTATTACAAAATATTAAGATCTATACAACAGAGTTTCCGCTATGAAATTTTGGTGCTGGACAACATGTCTGGGAATTATAACGTTTACTGGACAAATTGGAAAAAATCTGGTCATCTCATGTTTATTTTGCGCTGTACCACGATGGACTATGCATAATATGCGATATAATAATGGCACAATTAAGTAAAATGAACAATAAACATTTGTTCATTATAGCTGCTTTTCCATAAATAAAAAAAACGTCAGTCATGAAATTAGCATCTAATTCAAAAAAACATTAGAAACAAAAACAGAGGACAAAGCAAAAAGCTAAACTGCAATCTTCAATGTATCTTTTCATTCACAAAGATATATTAAAATAACAAAAACCATTAGGTTATTATGTCATATAATTTCTCACCTTGGCTAATTACTTTCTCATTTTGTTCTACAAATCTCCACTTTCACATTCACATTCTATCCAATTTTGAAAGTGAAAGTAGAGATTTATGGTAACAAAGCACTTAAATATTGTTCTGTTTCTCACCCACACCTATCATATGGCTTCAGAAGATATGGATTAAACCACTGGAGTCTTATGGATTACTTTAATGCTGCCTTTATGTGCTTTTTGGAGCTTCAAAGGTCTGGTCACCAATCACTGAGATATTCAAAAGAGCTGAGATATTCTTCTAAAAATCTTTTTTGTGTTCTGCAGAAGAAAGTCATACACCTCCAGGATGGCATGAGGGTGAGTAAATGATTAGTTATCGTTA
Organism: Myxocyprinus asiaticus; assembly: GCF_019703515.2. Lineage (NCBI taxonomy): Eukaryota > Metazoa > Chordata > Actinopteri > Cypriniformes > Catostomidae > Myxocyprinus > Myxocyprinus asiaticus. The sequence goes on along the minus strand of NC_059346.1, from coordinate 34,993,770 downwards.
AAAAAAACAAAACAATTCCCCTATGGAAAAAAATGAATCCGTTTTTTACTTTTGGAACCCAAATACTGCGCTCTACTCTCAAATGTAATTTTTTTAAAGAAACATAAACAAAGCCTTGTGTTTCATGCCTTGCAAAAGTCATTTTAATACTACTGCAAGGCATTTGATGCAGTCAAACAACAAAAAATATGTCACTTACTGTCTTGACAAAATTGTACTGTTTGAGCAATAGAATAATACAAACCAAATATCTAAGATGAGCAGCGTAGCTACAATGGCGTACACCCCATCACTGAAAGCCTCCACTCGCTCTTTACTCAAAGGTTCACTGGGGTGGTAGGTGTAGAAAAGCATGGAATCTGGACTCTCATCTACCTGACCTGTGTTTATTGGAAAAGTGATACAATAAAGGTTTAAAGTAAATAATTTACTGTATATTGCCCCAATTATATATTAAAAGAATAACAAAACACTTTTATCCACCTTAAAAAAAAATGGAGTAAACAGTTATGACGTTTTGTGCTTACCACCAATGGCTTTATTCCGAATCCATTTCAAAGACTGAGAAATATAGGGCAGGAATATGACGATCGCCAAAAGGACGTAGGACTACCAGGAAAAACATATATATATATATATATATTATTATTATTATTATTATTATTATTATGTTATTATACTTTATAAGTAGCAAATAAGTAAATATGTGATACTATGTAAATATATTTGTTATATATCAAAAGGACATTACTGTAACTCATAATAGAACTCTTTAACTTGTACTACATGTTCAATATAGTATTTAAGTACAATTCACCTACCAGTTGGAAAAAGATGAATGAAAAGATACTGGCAAAGAAGCACATGATCGGAACCCTCATGATGACTTTGAGGATGTTCTGCTTGTAATAAGCCTGATTCTGTGACATCTGTATATGGTTGTTCAGGAGGAAAGGATGGCTAAATCCATACAAGACAATCACGGCCTGAGGACACAAAGTAAACATGACTGTCTAACAAAACAGTGATTAACATCAAGATGAAATATAACTACGAGGATATCTACCAAAGCTTATTTTTCACCTACTATGATATCAATGACCTTTATTAAAGATGAAGTTAGTTCAAATTGTTATATGTTGAGTATTGCTACTTTGTTGCTCCCTCACCTGAATTAATCCAATCACTATGACACAAGCACAGAAGAGGAGGATGCCAAGAAAATTATCAGGAAACGTCGCCATGAGGGAGAACTACAAAATAATGAATAAAATAAACATTAAAAACAATCATAAACAGACATAGGCTTTATTTTATTTTCTTATCATCTGGTGAAGTGAATACTAACTGTGTATGGCAGAAATGTGATGAGCATCATACAAGCCTGAAATAGAATAAAAAAGGATAGTTGAAAAGTCACTTCACACTTTCAAAACGAATGTAAAGCTCTTACTTTACATTCATCATTCTCATTCTACACCACTTCAGCCTTGTTGGTGCCCTTACCAAGTTAAGCAGTGCGAGAGTGTCGTCGATGCGCTCAATGACCTGAAACAACCTGACCACAAACAAATGATGGATTTAAATCTCTAAGCAAGTGGACGAAAGGAATGATTCAATGAAACAAACACATGATGCTCTACTGTGCAAATGCTTGAATGCTCTCACCGGATATGTGCAGCCCAAGCAACAGTGACAATCAAAAATGTCATCAAGTACACTGCAACCTTGGTAGTGAGCAAAGTCTGGATACTCTCTTTCAGCTCCTGCATATGAAAAGATAATATCATTTATAATGTACTGTATAACAACATTGTATTTCTTTCATTTATATTCTATGAAGGCTATTATAATTTGTTGTCACACCTCATTATCCTGAAATTTTGTATGTGCAACAGGCAATATCTGTGAACACAAAAATTCATGACATATTCATTTTTCACATGCGTAATCATATATCACAGAGCAAGGGTGACAGGTGACTAATAGAAAATGTGACAGCAGCTCTAGATTGTGTTCTGTTCGTATCATCTATAATACTGTATCTGTCATATGTGATATTTATTCAAATGTGCATCCCAGTACACTCAAATGTTGAGGTCAATGTGGATTTTGTTCCCCTTACCATTACAGTAGCAATGATGGAGATGAGTGCATCACTGTAGGCGAGCAGACGGTGTGATGACTGCGTGCTGCTGTGGCCGTTTTTCTCCTCCGACGACGTGACGCTCTCCAGAAAGGAATGCGAGAGATTTCTCGGCGTCCTTCTCTTCTCCATTTCCTCATCATCGTAGTGCTCGATTATTTCGCTCTCATCATTTTCTCCCATGACAGCAGTGGTATGTGATGTCAGTGGACGGTGCAGACATGCAGGCACGGGAGTTTTGTTTGCAAACACTGATGACACATTATCAGCTGACCGGAAATCACTGTCCAAATGAATGAAATGAAAAACAGCCTTCCGCGAGACCGCACACTTAAATGCAGCTCATTGTTTTTCAAAAAAAAAAAAAAAAAAATTATGTCTGCATTATTCATTATTGCATAATACGATTAAATAAAATTCATTTAGAGGGAATGCAAAAAGGGGAAGTGACGCAATATAGATGCACCGGCTCTGCGCATGCGTGTTTCTCATACATCGTGAATTTTTTTTAAAACTTTGTAAATACCACTGATCTATATACATAACTATATATATATAGATCAGTGGTAAATACTTTATTCGCAAGAACTAATTTCTTGATACTTTGTCCAGATTTGAATCATTTTTAGTTGCAATATCCGATATTATAAAATATCTTAAACTCACGAATGAAAGCGAGAATAACTGATTTCTTATTTATTATAATTATAATTATATTGTTATTTTCTTTTATATTGAGTTTTTTTATTATTTTAATATTTTTAATTATATCTATATAATTTCTGCTATTTATTTATATTTACATTTTTAAAATATTATTTTATTTTATTTTGAATACAATTTATATATCTATATTTTTCTGATACTTTCTGATTTTTTTTTCTTTTACTGTATTTCTTTAATGCAGTGTGCACTTTTCTTTGTTTTTTGTAATGTGCAACAAAATAAATAAAAAATAAATAAAAAATACAACAAAAAAATACAAAAAATAAAATACAAAAAAGTGAATTTCTCTTATAGAAAAAGCAGAGCATGGTTGACAACTGGAAACGAATTAGTTTTCGTTTCAATACAGAGGGCTCAGCTACAAAACTGAATGGTAAGGCATCAACATCTATAACAAAAACCATGTTATAATAGCAATGCAAACTTCAATAACTCAATACAGAACTTCCCTTCTAATAAAAACTCGGACTCTCATTTCCCAAGGTTAAATCTCAGCTTGCTGTGCTCGCAGAATAGTGTTGTAAAACAGCTCTGATGTAATTTCAAAAGTTTGAGTGCAAAATTCGCTTGTGAAATACAAGCAGACAGCAGAAATTTCAGATGCCACTAGAGGGAGACAAAAATCAATGTTTAAAAATGTGTTCAGCCAAGGACTTCTGTTAAAGGAATATTCCGGGTTCAAGACAAGTTAAACTCAATCAACAGTATACGTGGCATAATATTAATTAACACAAATGTTTTACCTTCCCCTCCTTTTTTTGTTTGTTGCTTTTTTTAATGAAAAGGGTGGATGAGTTTCCATCAATCGGGTTTAAACAATCAAAACAAGCAAGTACAACCCCCACAATATGTATACCATGATCACCGCGGAACGTGGAATATTCCTTTGAGGGATGACTGCCACCGTATATGCAGTTTATATAGGTAGTCTGATTTTAACAATTCATCATTACAACAGAGGCAGCAAAAGTTGCCCTTGGTGACTTGCATCCCGACCCTGCACTTATAAGATACATTTGACAAATGTATACTCTTGCATTGCCAAATGTTACAGTGTCACAGCAAGAATTCAGTGACATCCAAATCATGAAGCGTATCTCAATAAGGCTACATGGTCCTGACATAAGGTGTGTTTAACAGAGTGAGAGAAAGGAAGAGCGACGAAAGACAGAGTCTGATTTCATTAGCTCTCAGTACCTTTTCAGTCTCTGCAAATCAACCCATCCCAAACAAAACATTGTGAGGCTGCAACACAAGGGCCCCTTTTGTTTTTTTAATGGGATTTCAATCAAAGTGGGCAATTACAGAATGGAACGGTAACCTAGCAACTAACAGCTAGTCATACTCATTATCAAATGATTGTACAACTTGCCAAATATCACATTGTACATGCTCATGCACAATACATTTGCATGTGAGAACACATTTAAAAAAAAAAAAAAATTTATTTAAAAAGAGGAAAAGTCAATAAACCATGGCAAAGTTTCTTTTTCATTTGGCCTGTCTTGAGGAGGAGAGTCTAAATAGATATTCAGTAATTATAGCTTTGACCCACAGAAAAGATACACTTGTATATTTTAGAACATATTCAAAAAATATAACAACATAAGGCCAAAATATAACTACTTTTTCCACTGTTGTATCATTTATAGGCTTGGTCAAAAAAGATAATGTGTGTTATCATTCACACCCTTCATTCTATTGATGAGCATTGCTCATTCATCACTGAAAGGGAGAACCCAAAACAAAGCAATTTACAGTACACTAACTACAATATTGTCTATGTTACTTACTGCTGGCCCAACCTGTCTGTCTGTCCAAATAGTTGTTAAAAGAACTGTATTTTTATAGTCAACAATAGTCAGACATGTCAAGTTATATTCAACTATTTTGTTGCCAGCATTTCAAGCCCACAGTGTTATAATCATCCCTATAGTGTTACATAACATCAAAGTGCATCCAGTGCATGTTTTTGATTTCCTGAGAGAGTAATCCCTAATGTGAAGTTTATCTGAAAGCCATTGTAATAATTTAGAGTCATCTACATTGAGAGGAACAGATTAAATCTATGTAATCCTTCCCTGGTGAATCAAGATAGCTCTCCGCTTTAACACACGCTATACCTCATCATACACAAGTTCAAGTTTAGGTTAGTTAATTTTCTTAATTCTACTGTCTTAGCATAGAGAAATCTCCCTATAGTGGTTTACTAATCCAAATCAACTAAGTTCTGAGTGAAGGATTCAGAACTGCCACTGAATGTGTTCAAATAATTTGAGGCTCTGATCCTATTGAAATGCAATACCACATATTTCTCTCAATTTCTGTATGGGCACATACCTTAATATTCTTGGCTATAAAAAAGCTATTGAACTATTGCCTAGGAAAATGAACAGTTCATTGAACACGTGTTCACCTTTTGTTGCAACATGCCTCAATACTCATTACACAGCCTATTAAAGGATGCCAATGTAAAAATTCACTATTCACAGTCTGACACAGGGCCGTAGCTAGTGGGGTGATAGGTGGTAATGATTCTAGGGGCCCAAAGGTCCAGGGGGCCCCACAACAAATTCTAAACTGTACTTTTTTATAGGAAAGGGGCTCAGAACAATATACAGTCAGGGGGCCCAGATTACCTTGCTACGGCCCAGGTCTGAAATTATTAATTTAATCCATGAGTGAAAGTGTCCATTAACAGGGTGGTTAGTGAGATTAAGCCAGTAGTATTTGACTGCCCATGTGATTCAAAAATGGCAGCCCCCATGAGAGGGACTCTCTCCATGTAGAATAAAACAGCTTTTATAAATTTACTAATATGAATGGATTTTTCACATCATGCGAGTGTTCATTATTTTATACATATGTTTTAAAATTACAATTATTTTTTTTAGGGGTAACAGCTTTTTTAATGAGGAAAAAATTACAGAGTGCACCTTTAAAACACGTTACAACTTTTTCAACTGATTATTGACCTTTGTCAAAATGTACTGTATTTTAGTGTTGATTTTGAACTAGGTGTTTGAAATCAACAAACAAAAGCCACTGCTAGAGAAACACACACACTTTTGACTCAAAACCTAATAGGTACTGAGATACAGCCCTTGTGACAACTTCCCCCTGTGATAATTAGCCCTGGTCTCCTCTATATCAAGACAGACCAAATTCTCCATCACTGTTACAGGCTCATTTGACCCACACAGCACAGATCTCATAGCAGTGGACAACCCTTTTATCACTTTGACAGGTTCTAAGTTTGGTTCAACTCATTCACATTTAACCGACTGTCAGACTTCTTGACTGAGAAAAGGAAATGTGCAGCACATACCCCTAAATCACATAGTCAGACAAAAATGTCCATCACTTTCAAATCCTAGAAAACCTCTTGCTGGTCCTCAAAACTTGTCCTGCTGTTCTGAGCCAGAGATGTGACAGAAGTAGGTCAGCATTACATCTACATCCACTCCTTGTAATCTGTAATTCTTAGAGTGGCTCTTAATTGCTCTTTAATCTTAACACGTCAAGACTGGCTGCAGTGGGAGTGGCTGCATTAGCAGGTTAAGCAAATCCCTTTCTGTCTAAATGAGCAGCAGAGGTGGATTAGATCTGATCAGAGAGAGAGACAAGCAGTGCAGAAATGCAGTTTAGGCAAAACTCAGGCTATAAAAGAGGACCACAGCGTTAGAGAGGCAGAAATATAACAGTATGACACAAACAGAGGGAATTTGAGGATTGTTATTCAGTAAAATTATGAATTAATCTTATTACAGATTGGCTTGTATGTACATTATCGCTGCAGGTTCCTGGTGAAATGAACACTAGAGGTGCTAAAACAACAATTAGTTTTATTCCCTTTCACACAAATCATGAGTTAAAGGGCAGAATATCAGTTTATAAACACTTACTTTTTGCCCTGTTCCTTGCACAATGCAATGTTATTAAATCTTACTATAGTGCATGACTTATAAGATGATACATTTTAATGTTTACTTTACATAACTAACTACATTTCTAAGTTTATTTGAGTGCAGTCACTTTGGGCTGTAGCTCAACTGATAGTGTTGCACTGGAGTGATACTGTATGTACAAGCCACATACAAATAATTTAGTGGAGTGGTGGTGGTGTAGTGGGCTAAAGTACAGAACTAGTAAGCAGAAGGTTGTTGGTTTGATCCCCACAGTCACCACCATTGTGTCCTTGAACAAGGCACTTAAAGAATTAGTTCACCCAAAAATAAGTTACTCACCATCTGAGATGTGTATGACTTTCTTTCTTCCACATAACACTTTTGAAAATTTGTTGAAAAACATCCAGGCTCAGCAGGTCCTTAGAATGGGAGAGGATGGTGATTAGATATAGTCATCATAGTCAGCATAAAATTAATCCATCCTGTCTCCAGCAGCGACATTAATGTCTTCTAAAGCAAATCGATCACTTTGTGTGCGAAAAAGAACTATATTTGTTAAAAAATAAAAAAATGTTATTAATGAGAGAGTCCAACAAAAATCCATCTTCCAAACCATGTCTTTTCCCAAATACACTTTGATAAACCTATAATAATGATTTATATTTTAAAGCTGTCGGGACGGATTTCGCAGGAAATTGCATACATACATCATTCACCAGTGCGTGTTCACGTCATATCCGTACACAGAGAAAATAAGATCCGGCTACTGTATTGCATGTATGGTGTGGGAGTAGCTGAAGCTGAAAGTTTGTTGTCACAATGAACTAGAAAAATATACCATGGATCATTCAAAACGGCAAACCTCCGGGGAATCACCAGAAACCCTATAAGTCTATAAGTGTATATGGAGTCTATAAGCAAAAATGGAAAGCGACAGAGTCCGTAATAAAACCCAAATCAACATCGGCTTGGCTTTTCAGAGGTAGCGACAACTCCGAGATCTGAAAGGATTTAAAAGTGACACAGAGATGGCTTTTTCTTACTCAACAGGCAAGATATTTTATTGATATGGTTTATGTATAGTTGTGTAATCACACACACACACACATCTGTGTGTGTGTAGTGAAATACAATAATTATACTGTAATTGGTGCAGAACTTTTTGCTTGCTAGCAGACGTGCATATTTTTCTTTATAACGGCAATAATTTATAGAAATAAATCCTTTAGTACTAGGCTTGCCAAGGACATGTGAGTCTTGGAATGATACTGACCACTGGTTGATAACCATGACAATCTATAAATGACTGTGGTCTATTTGGTCAGAATATCCTGCAATTATAAAAACGTTACAACGTTTGACCTTATCAGACTAGCAATCGTTATGTCTAATGTTAACAAACGTTGCCTTTTTCCAATAAGTCAAAATAACAGCAGAAGATATGGCATTTACCTGCTCAGATGACATGTTTTCGGAGAGCCGTCTTTTCCTTTCTTTCGTTATTTATTTGTCAGTTCACTCTGATAAGATGTCCTGTATCCATGTGTACACCGGTGCCTCGAACCACATTCATCTGTGCAGAGGAGCAGAGCTGAAGCACAACCAAAACAACATTCTTCTGCAAGACGCATGCAGTTTTATATTTTAACCGCTGGGGGGGGGATTGTCCCTGTAATAAGTGCACTGTAAGTCACTTTGGATAAAAGCGTCTGCCAAATGCATAAATGTAAATGTAAAATGGACCCTTTTCACAGACTTTGATGACACGTTTCCACTTTATTTAGGAGCTTAAATCTTGCCAACTCGTTTTAGATATGCAGTTTTTTTTATTTTTATTTAGAGTACATTTATAACAATATACTTCATATTATATTACCCTGGAATACGTTTTAAAAATCATTTACCACAGCTGTGATGAGGTTTCTAATACGGTTTCTAATATGGAAATTTGAGAAGGGTCTGTCTGCATCCTGCAACACTAGTACAAGGCACGGCCACTACAAAGCACGCCTACTTCAAGTTTCTCCCCCTTTAAAATAACCAGTAAAATGCTTGAGTCTTGCAACAGTTTTATTTCACATTCATACACTGTGTTTTTTGTGTTTATTTGGAGTCCCGCAAAAACCCTACACCTACCCCAAACCTAACCCTAACAATAAAGATTAAACAATAAAAAAAGTTGTAAAATTATTAAATATACTGCAGCTTAACAGATCTATTAAAGGGTTATTTCACCCAAAAATGCAAAAATGCCACCACAGTCACATAATTTTCATGAGATTAAAGGAGTAGTTTACCCAAAAATTACAATTGTGCCATCATTTACATCCCCTAATGTCGTTCCAAACCCTTATGACTTTCTTTTGCCTGTGAAACACAAAAGGAGAAATTGTGAAGATCATTCTAGTCACTCTTTTTCATCCAATTAGTATAAATGGGGAAATTACAAGTCTTCTGAAGACATACTATACCTTAAGGCCAGCTATTCTTTTAAGATGGCAATGTAACTTCAAGAAACTATTATGAAGAATAAAGAGTAAATACCAAAGGTTCACTGAATAGCAGAAATAACTAAATGAAGCTTCTGAATCAAAATTGAACGTTACATTTTTCTTGAAATGTTCAGTGATAATTGTACACACCCCTCTGTAGGGGATTCACACTGCTAGATGTGGCATGGTTAATTAACTGACTCATAAAAACCTTTAATCTAATACAATCAGTTATGTTTTATAGTTTGAAAGAAGTACACATTTTAATATTAAAGGGATTTTCTAGAGCGTGTTTCTTAAATTTTTTATTATACCTCGGTGCAAGATGAAATCAAATTGAGATCTGAGAAAATCCCCTGTAGTCAGTTCTGTGGTCATTATAGACCGCCTTTGTGCTTGACTTTGTGTGTTCCTTAGGCAATGTGCTTGTGCAGTGTTTTATGATTAATGATGCTTATCTGAAGAGTAACCAGATGCCTGAGTGCAGTTTTGACATGAATTACTCCAGTCTGTTGGAGGTTTTCTGATGACTATTTGATTCTACCTCATTAAACTAAACCAACTCAAATCAGCATTCTGATATTTGATGTTATCTTTATGTAACAGACCTACGTGTATATAGACTGTATTTAGCACATACTGCAGATATTTGCCCTGTGTTAGAATCAACATCATGATAATCTAGAAATACATATAAAGCTCCTACATAGCTTTTTCGTTTGTCTATGACATTCTCTATGATGGCAGCAGCAGAACCAGTATGTAATAATCACTGGAATACTACTATCTCCAGTGAGTATGGCTCAGTACAGTTCCATGTAATCACCTAGCAGACTAGCAGAGCTCTCTCTATTTCCCTAGTTGTTTGAAGCTGTCAGGGCCTGGAGCTTTCAGATCAACCCAACAAAGAGGATGTGAGTGTGAAAAAGAGAGGTATAATCATTCTCTGCAGGGCTAGTGTACTTGAAATTCTAACTGTTGAGGAGCTGGTGACAAATAGGAATGGTCTCTTCATTGTATGGAATGGGTAAGGTTTTGGATTAATACATTAACCACCACTATAATTCAATGGAAACATTCTCTCAATCAAAAATGGAATTGTGTCATCTGTAGTTTCGCCACTATCACTGCTGCTGTGGTTCAAAATTGTGTTTTTAGTACTTTTGGCATTCATGTTCAGATCTACAGCCATACAAACTTGCCAGATGTTCCTGAATAATTTTCACTAAGATCATGTATGTATCTACAGTAACAGGCTATCTATTCTTAACCAATTCAATTCCTATCCAAATCAATTGTCTAAACAAGATCACTGTCCACAGTTTCCAGGCCTTGGTAATGATGTATGTTTTTCATTATCATGACCAATTGTTTACATTGCTCTATTCCTGATTTCCTCTGGCATGCATGTCTTTGACGTTATTCATTAACGCAGTGGAAGTAACCTTGCTGATTATATGGATTCTGAGTCTCTGAATTATTTAAATAAATTGAGATGCAGCACAGATGTGAAGTGTGGTATATGTGTGAGGACTAGTGTGTGGGTTTTGGCTACATTAATATTAATACTGTTTTTCCCTTTCTGGAATATCCTCTGTCTCTCTCTCTCACACACGCATGCACACGCTCGCACACCCACACACACATACACACACAGGTCTCAGCTCACACTTTGCTTATCTGCATGCAAAGTGAGGATGAAAAACTTAGCTGCCAAAATGTATAGATAAAAAGATCAAAGCCAAAATATTCACATGACAGCTGACAGTGACCATAAAACTCCAAATATCTGAAACGATTTCCTGACTTACCAGCCAGAAAGAATCGATTAGTGTCCTCTTCCTCCATTTGCCCCTAACATTCAGTCATATATGTGTAAAATTAAAGCTAAAGTGGGTAAAATACTGAAATGTTAAAATACTTTCTCCTATGCTAGCTTAATATGCAAAGATAGTTAAGCCATTTGTAGTCTGATTTCCCCTGAAAAGTGTAAACACTGTGCTTCTGTGGTGCTATTAAAACATTGTTCAGTTTGTTTGAGCATCCCGACCAGCCAACACAGCAACACACTGTTAACTGGGGGGATCTATCTGATTGTCCAGCCAGAGGAAGATTGTGGGAGTGTTTGGGAAACCTGTTTAAAAACAGTTATTATGTTGGGTTTTTGACTGTAACTCTGCTTAAAGCTTTTAAGCTACATCCACCAAACATTCAGACTGTTCTGGAATAGTGTGATGTCTTTTCTAACTGATTGGACTTATGATTTTCATGCAGCGGAGGATCAAAACAAATAATTCTATCTGTCTGTCTGTCTATCTGTCTGCCTGTCTGTCTGTTTAAACTTTTAGATAAGACTTTTAACAATCTACAATAGTTATTTTTGCAATTCTATTTGATGACACTAATTGTTCAAAAATTACACACTTTAGTTTTAAGGAAACACACACACATACACATACACACACACACACACACACACACACACACACACACACACTCACACACAAACACACACAAAGTGTAAAAGTTTGTCTTTACTCGCTGGCCAAATCCTGACAGTGCAAGTGAATAGAGTGAGGGGAGGCGTATGGGTTTGAGTGGGATGAACTGCCAGTGTGAATTAAAGCTCATTTTCTAATGGGCATGCCCTCATCCTGAGAGCAGCTGCGAGTGATAAATCAGGTGGTGCTGCAGTGCAGCCTCGTTGCTCAGGGACTGTACTGCAGTCACCACTGCTTTATAGGTCTAACTGAATGCCAGCTTGGCACACGGCATATCCGCAATTATGATTGAGATGGAGATAGAGTAAAAGAAAGAGAAAGATTTGCTGTTTTAAGCATTAGACACTTTGCAACAGCATTGAGCTTCTCAGTGGGGAGTGAGGGATGAGAGAGTGAGCGAGAAGTGGAGAGAAAACCGGAAAGAGGAGGATGTCTGAGTTTATCTCTACAATCTCCCACATGACTAGCTATTACAGCCACATGAAGATGCAAGATTGTCTTCGTGCACTAATTTATCAGAACATTCTAAACCCCTCAATACTTCCTTTCATCTTTTTTCCAACTCCTCCCTGCAGAGATTGTATAGCAGAGGGTCACTCACTGTGCTGTGAGACATGATATCCTGCACCCTACAGCTGTGAGACCATATGGAGCATCTTCAGGGCACAGCATGGAATCTGTCTAAAACCTCTTTATTACAATCACTAAACACTGCATGCTATTCTGCATGCTTTGGAGTGCACATACACCAACTGAAAATTTGGAATTCTCAATGAATAGTTCACCCAAAAATGAAAATTCTGTCATCATTTACTCGCCCTCAGGCTTTTCCAAAAAGTATGACACATGACAACATGACATTTGGTCACGAGACACACAAGAACCAATGAGGTTTACATTGACATTTATTCATTTAGCAGACACTTTTATCCAAAGTGACTTACAAAATGAGGAAGAATACAACATAAGCGATTCACCTTAAGGAGGTAGTAGTATGAAAAGTGCAGCGTTACAAAATTTCAGTTGCATTAGAAAAGTATTAGCCAAGACAGAGATTAGAGTGCAATATTTTTTTATTTTTTTATTATTGCATGGTTAAGTGCTCACGAAAAAGTTGTGTCTTTAGCAGCTTTTTGAAGAGAGAGGAGTCTGCTTCACAGATTGAGTTGGGAAGGTTATTCTACCACAGAGGTACAGTGAAGCTGAAATTCTGGGAAATTTATTTGGTGCCTCTTCGTTTGGTACCACAAGGTGCCGCTCATTGGCAGACTGAAGCCTTTTGTTGGGAACGTAGCTTTGCATGAATGATTTTAGGTAAGCTGGAGCAGACCCAGTGACTGTTCTGTATGCTAGCATCAGAGTCTTGAACTTGATACAGTACGTACAGCAACTGGCAGCCAGAAAGCTAAAGAGTGGTGTAAAATGCGCTCCCTTGGGTTAATTGAAAACCAGCCGTGCTGCTGCATTCTGTATAATTTGCAGAGGCCTAGTTGTGCATGCTGGAAAGCCAGCTAAAAGAGCATTACAGTAGTCCAGTCAAGATATGACAAGAGACTGAACAAGGAGTTGTGTGGCATGATCAGACAGGAAGGGTCTTATCTTCCTAATGTTGTAGAGTGCAAATTTACATGATTGTTCTGTTTTTGAGATATGGTCAGTGAAGAGTTGATTGTTGATGGTTACCCCTAGGATTCTGACCATTTTGAATGGTGTTATTGTGGATGAACCCAGCTGAACGGTGATGTTGTGCTCAGCAGCAGGCTTGGCTGGAAAGACAAGGAGCTCTCTCTTTTCCAGGTTGAGTTGATGGTGGTGTTCCTCTATCCAGGCCGAGATGTCTGCCAGATGTCTGCCAGTAACCGTGGGGTTGTCAGGCTGGAAAGACAGGTAGAGCTGCATGTCATCCGCGTAACATTGGTAAGAATGCTTGAATGATGGGTCCCAGTGATGCTGTATATATAGAGAAGAGAAGTGGGCCAAACACTGAGTCCTGAGGTACCCCAATAAGTAGCTGATGTGACTTGGACACCACACCACTCCAGGCTACCTTGAAAGACCTGAGAGATAGGACATGAACCAGTCAAGCACAGATCCAGTTATGCCCAGAGTAGAAAGTTTGGACAGGAGGATCTGATGGTTGACTTTGTCAAAAGCTGCAGATAGTTCCAGAAGAAGGAGGATGGATGATCTGGATCCAGTTCTCACCTGTTTCAGGGATTCAGTGACAGCAGGGCAGTCTCGTTGGAATGACCACTTTTGAAGCCTGACTGAATGACATCTAGCAGCTTGTTCTGTGAGAGAAAGGCAAAGATCTGATTGAAAAGAACCATTTTGAGTTTTTGCCATGAATGGGAGGAGAGAAATCTACTTGTAATTTTCTACATGTAGGTTTGATATTATTGGTGTTGCTGTCATATTTGATTCAGCATTGTTTACTGTTTACATGGTTTATCAGTGGTCTGATTGTTTTGAGAGTGAAAAACAACTGAAATTACAGTCTGTTTATCATACAAAGTTATTGTATGCCTTCAGAAGACATGGCATATGATGCATAGACTACCTTTATGACACTTTTAAGTGTTTGTTTAAATGTTCTGCCAATGTATTGAATTCAGTCAACAGGACTGGATTAAATTATAATTAAATTATTTTATTTTATTTTGCGTTCCACAGAAGAAAGAAAGTCAAACAAGTTTGGAACAACATGAAAGCGAGAAAATGATGAGAGAATTGACATTTTTAGGTGAACTATTCCTTTCAAATCAATGTTAAACACCGTTCCCGACCCATTGTACCCTTAACAACCATAGACATTAAAATTTGTATATTCATTGTTCAAAGTAGTATATTTAGATTAGTATTTGATTAGTATATTCCAATATTCAGATTAATGTTTGACAATATGTTTTTTCATTTCTTTCAAATTGTAACCTTGATCCCCCCAATATTTTAATGCCCTCCAATATATAGGCCTATATGGTTACCTCCTTAGTGTAATGTGATGTATTTCAGAGTGAAACACAATATTCAGTGAGGAAGGGCGGGACTTGAATTATCCATTAGTCATTGATTGGATCATGAAAAATGGACATTCGATACCAGAATGGTGCCAAATGTGAATGCGAGTAAACAATGTATAAATAGCTTTTTGGCTGTTGGTTAACATTATCTAAAAGACAGTGCTGTACAGTAAATGGGATACATTTTGTTTTCATGTTGAATTTCATGCTGAGAGGTTTAGTCAGTGTGTGTGCATATGTGTTTGTGTAAAAAGTGAGTGGCAGCTGGTAGAACAGCTGGCCACCTGCACATGAAAAGCAGAGGCACACCTGTCTCAACGGCCCATTCCCTCCAATGAGACCCGCTAGAGCACAGAGTCATACCCCTGGCACTGGAGACCCTGCAGAAACACACTGACAAAAATAAAACAGTTCATTTTTAATCTTTTTTTTCTTTTCTCTCTTCATCTAATATTATAAGTTTGATATAGTACTATAACGTATACAGTATATACACAAATCAATACTCAATAAATCACAATGCAATTGTATGTTCTGAGGTACTTGTGTGTTTTTCTAAGGAACTGTGCGTTCTTAGTGCTGTATTATCAGTCAATGCCACAAGAAACCAAATGCAGTATTACCATGGAGACCCCATGTCAGCTGCTTGGATACCAGAGAAATTAATGCTGAGTATATGACAAAGCTGTCTGAGCTGAGAGTAGGATGACTAACTCAGGCACCACACATACCTACATTCTGTCAAACATCCACAAAATAAATATAACAGGTTCATACACATTGGTTAAATTCAACAGTATTTAAAGGATTTGCAAATGTAGCTTTAGCATTTATGTAAACATTTGATTGACTTATTGTATCTAAATATACAGCATATTGACAGGACATTCTCATGGGTTTATAGATAATTAAGCTGTAATCCCTAAACTTGTAGGAATGTAGGGCCTTTATTTGTATTAAATGTTATAAATTCCACTGTCTTTACTAACAGATGCATGGTTGTGAGCACACATATTTCAATAGCTTAAGGAGGCCAAGATTTTAAAACTGAATTTTATATCAAATAAAAACACAAAAAGAGATAAATCTGTCCAGGGAGGTGAAAAACAGAAATGGATGAACCTGGACCTTAAGCAGCCCACATGGTGCATGTGCAGGGCAGAACACATGTAATACTGGATTTATGACAGCGATGATGAAACGCAATTAGCATTAGATGTGCCTAATCACGCACAGCCAGCAGTGTTCTGCTGTCACACCCCTTCTTTTGGCCACCCATTCCTCACGGGGTCTTGGACCTGGGCGACTATGATTTGATTTGTGATTTTCAGTCACATTTGATAAACATGCGAGTGTGAATTATAATTGCATTCCAGGGACGGGCTGTTTGTGAGCTTGCTCCACTTTACCCTGTTATTCTGTGTGCATTACGTACTGTATGTTCACGTTCACACGCAAATCAGTCTATGCTTAAAGGATTAGTTCACCAAAAATGAAAATTCTCTCATCATTTGCTAACCCTCATGCAATCCCAGATGTGTATGAATTTCAGTCTTCAGCAGAACACAGACTAACATTTTTAGAAGAATATCTCAGCTCTGTAGGTCCACACAATGCAAGTGAATGGTGATCAGGCCTTTGAAGCTCCAAAAAGGAGATAAAGTCAGCATAAACATAATCCATACAACACCAGTGGTTTAATCAATATCTTCTGAAGCGATTCAGTTGGTTTTGGGTGAAAAAAGACCAAAATATAACTCCTTTTTCACTGTACATCTGAGAAAAGACCAAAATATAACTCCTTTTTCACTGTACATCTGAGAAAAGACCAAAATATAACTCCTTTTTCACTGTACATCTGGCCATTGCAGTCTCTAGGCACGATCATTATTTCAAGCTCGATTACGCTTCCTAGTGCTTGACGCATACAGAGCGCTAGATGGCGCTTGGAAGTGTAATTGAGCTTGAAATCATGATCACCATGGAGACTGCTGATGTCAGGATTTACAGTGAAAAAGGAGTTACATTTTGGTCTGTTCTCACCCAAAACCAACTGAATCGCTTCAGAAGACATTGATTAAACCATTGATTAGATATTCTTTTAAAAATCTTTGTTTGTGTTCTGCAGAAGAAAGAAAGTCATACACATCTGGGATGGCATGAGGGTGAATAAATGATGAGAGAATTTCATTTTTGGGTGAACTAACCCTTTAAAAATGCTCTGAGCACATTTGGGGAAACATATGATTTAGCAGCAGTCTTTTAGAAGTAGTCTGTCTATGCTCTGTCTTAAGATTTTAATATGTTTTTATAAGTCAAAGGAAATCAAGAAAAAAGAGAGCAAAAAGAGAGCAAAAACTGCTTTTAAAGTTTGTTTTTTTACTACTGAGTGAAAAAATGATTCCAGTGTCACTCAATGACACAGACACACTTGAAAACCTGCCATAAAGCTTTCATCTGCTGCTCTGAAGAGTTTCCTTTTCACCTCGCTGGCAACAAAGTGGAAGACAGGTGCATACATCCGGCTCTATTTAGAAACACCAAAAGTAAGACTAAAGCAACAAAGACAAAGTAAAAAATGATATTAACATCATAGTTTTCAATTTTCATAGTGTTTTTAGGCAATTACTGAACTGGATGGGCTCCTCATCAGTGTGTTAGATAGACCTTGAACCCATGTTAAAAATTATGTTGGCATCAAAATGACTGCTCTTTGTAGCACCTTCCTTTGTTTTTCTTGCTCCTTCTTCTTTGTTCTGAATTTTGCTGGATTAAAATGACTGCAAGAAAGAGCATGTTCTTTACTTGGAATCAGAAACGCAGTCAGGGTGGGACAACCAGGAACGTTGTCCAGGCTCTGGGATGATGAATGTTCACTAAGGTCATCTATGTAATAGTCTACTTATTTGGAATAAGCACCGGTCATCTTTAACTCTCTCTGTCAAGAAAACTATTATGTTACTATAATTTCTTGGAATATAAAATTTTGACAGTATGTATATCTGTATGTAATGTATATTTCACAGAACTATGGTAAAGTAACCCTCCTATTCTGTTCAAGAAGGACCACTTACTTTGCTGTTTGTGGCCATTTTTGACAGGACACAGTACAGGTGTAACTTTTTTTTCTTTTTCTTTTTTTTTTTTTAAAGAAATGATTACATTTGTTCTTCCCTGAAGTAAAAACAATAAAATTATCCACTTTGAGATTTTATGTTTAAAAAAAAGAAAGAAGAAGAAAAAAAAATGTACATATACATTTCTCAGTTTCACTATTCATTTGCATATGCAAATAAGCAGTTTGATTTAACTTTAAAACATTAAAAACCTTCACTTCTATAAGTTGAAACATGAAGAAAATATGAGAATATGTCATATTGGGGCAGATTACTGCCATCTGGTGAAAAAAAGAAACATGACTTGAAAATCATGTTATGACAATAACAGCAGGTAGATGGCCACAGTGTTTTATACAACCTACTGTGTTAAAATTCTAAATTTTACAAGTTAAGCATTTAGATCATATTTAGACATGAGAAAGCACGAAAAATAAGGACTTCATAGCTCAGACAAATAACGTCTGAAATTTTTTTTTTCAACATACAGATGTTAGGTTAAAATGTACATGAAAGTACAAGGAAAAGTATGTATTTTAGGTGCTGTGACAAGTCTGCATTTCTTCAAAGATTTTAAAGATCTTAATCACCTTTCAACTTTTTTCCAGAATAACAAATAAACTATTGCCTTAGTTAATATGAGGTTGTGACATAACAAGTATAATAATAATATATTATATATGTATATACAACAGTTATTTCCGGTCCATGAATTTGATTGGACGAGAGATGTTCCATGAGCACTGATGGTCTCACACTATCAGCACTTGGATGCTTCACTGTGTGTATCACTCTGCTTGTGTTCGTGCCATTCTAAACTAAAGTGTAAGAGCAGTGCATATGTGTTAAGAGCTACTGTATGTGTCTCTTTTTTACATGTATTTTTTTTTTACATTACAAATGTTAGCCAACAGGTGGTGGCAAAAGATCATTTTTGTGTGTAATATGAGCCAGTTAGGTGAAGTGAATCCGCATCAGCCAGTGTTTACATTCAACAGTGCTCTGTGATCGCTCATATTATTACTACACTACTAAAGCTAGGAAATAGCTTTAAATGGCTTTGAATGAACAACTTCAGTATTAAGGCTCATCACAGCTGAGAGACACAACAGACTGATTAATTACACAACTCAAGGCGCTTACCTCTTACTGGAGTTTCCACATTGGAGAGGACATGCTGTTTAAAATGTCGGAGGACATTGCGGTTTCTATAGTGAGACTCTTGCGCACTGGCTACCGCGAAATAGGGAGAAATACCCCCGCTTGGACACAATTTTTCCACTGACAAAGCTGTTCTTCAGAAAGCTGACAGCATCTCTGCTTGGGAGTGGCAACAGGTGATCGCACACGCTCAGTCTCTCTCTCTTTCTCTCTCTCTCTCTCTCTCTCACACACACACACACACACACACACACATCCTTGTTTATCCAATAACTTGTTAGAAACAGCACAAGCCGTGATGCTATTTCTGAAGTGACATCTTTGTATTACTAAAGAAGGCTTGGATGCATCATTTGGTTTGAACCAGCAATGGCAGATTCTGATCTGTCGCGTAAGAAAGTAGTTCCATGCACAAATGCATTTTTTATGACCATATTCAGTTTTACCTCATTTTAAAAAATGTACTTGTTCATTGAACTGTTGTATATAAGCAATATCACACTCACAATCGTGCTATATGGCCCTAAATCAGCACTGCTGCGGCCGAATCACAGCAGTGCTGATGTAGGGCCATATCGCACTCTTGCTCGCATGATATTGCTTAAATATATAGCTATACAAGATCATAAAATGTTGTTTAAAATAGTTAGATGAAGAAAGTGCCACACAGCAGGACACTGATGACACTGCTCACAATTTCATATCAGTTACCCACATAACTAAGTGCAAATGTTTATTTAAACAAATGAAAACAGTATAAAGAACATGTACATATATAAATAAAAACAAATATAAATATATGTAAAATAAATAAATAAACATACCTCTTAATGTGTAGATCTTTGCACATATTTTCACTCTATGTGAGTTTGTTGCATCTTTATGTCTGCAGTGTTTTAATTCCTTCCCCAGATTAATCTTGAGTAAAAGTAAAAAGCCCAATGCTTTTACAAGTGCTGTTTCTGTTATCCTTTAAACAAAGTAAGCCTCAAAGACGCAAAGTAATATTTTTCATGACTTATTTTCTGCATTTTTATCAAGCGTGAGCATTATTCAGCAAGCCGCAATTCAGCTTCCTGTGATATGAATAAATTATGCAAATGACTATATACTGCTCATAGCTTTACTGTTTGCCTATTTTATTTACACTGCTGTTATTGTATTTGTAACTTGCAGTTATTTCTAATTTTGTGATTATTCGAGGTCATCTTATACTCAATGTTGTTTTTGGTTGTCACCATTGTTGTAATTTGTATGTCAAATAATGAGGTCCACGCAAGGTACAGCGTTTCTGTATACATACGCTGTGATGTGTTAGTAATTGTAATCTAAAAGTCATTACAATATTTCAAAAATGAAAATCATTATATTGGATTTATCCTAAGGAATAAATTGAATATTTGCTTTGTTTTGGGGTCTTTGCGGGCATGTTGGAGCTAAGGGCGGCCGCCTAGATCGCCTGTAGGATGGGCCAGTACTTGTGCAGCAGTGGGTCACTGGATAAGACGAGTTCATTTTTGTGTGTATGTGTGTGTGGCGGGATGTGTGTTTTGCATATTGTAAAGTCTCACCCCTTTATTTCATTTTTCTCTATTGGGGCTCATTTATACACTATATTGCCAAAAGTATTCGCTCACCCATCCAAATAATTGAATTCAGGTGTTCCAATCACTTCCATGGCCACAGGTGTATAAAATGAAGCACCTAGGCATGCAGACTGCTTCTACAAACATTTGTGAAAGAATGGGCCGCTCTCAGGAGCTCAGTGAATTCCAGCGTGGTACTGTGATAGGATGCCACCTGTGCAACAAGTCCAGTCGTGAAATTTCCTCACTACTAAATATTCCACAGTCAACTGTCAGTGGTATTATAACAAAGTGGAAGCGATTGGGAATGACAGCAACTCAGCCACGAAGTGGTAGGCCACGTAAAATGACAGAGCGGAGTCAGCGGATGCTGAGGCGCACAGTGCGCAGAGGTCGCCAACTTTCTGCAGAGTCAATCGCTACAGACCTCCAAAGTTCATGTGGCCTTCAGATTAGCTCAAGAACAGTGCGTAGAGAGCTTCATGGAATGGGTTTCCATGGCCGAGCAGCTGCATCCAAGCCATACATCACCAAGTGCAATGCAAAGCGTCAGATGCAGTGGTGTAAAGCATGCCGCCACTAGACTCTAGAGCAGTGGAGACGCGTTCTCTGGAGTGACAAATCATGCTTCTCCATCTGGCAATCTGATGGACGAGTCTGGGTTTGGCGGTTGCCAGGAGAACGGTACTTGTCTTACTGCATTGTGCCAACTGTGAAGTTTGGTGGAGGGGGGATTATGGTGTGGGGTTGTTTTTCAGGAGCTGGGCTTGGCCCCTTAGTTCCAGTGAAAGGAACTCTGAATGCTTCAGCATACCAAGAGATTTTGGACAATTCCATGCTCCCAACTCTGTGGGAACAGTTTGGGGATGGCCCCTTCCTGTTCCAACATGACTGCGCACCAGTGCACAAAGCAAGGTCCATAAAGACATGGATGAGTGAGTTTGATGTGGAAGAACTTGACTGGCCTGCACAGAGTCCTGACCTCAACCCGATAGAGCACCTTTGGGATGAATTAGAGCGAAGACTGCGAGCCAGGCCTTCTCATCCAACATCAGTGTCTGACCTCACAAATGCACTTCTGGAAGAATGGTCAAAAATTCCCATAAACACACTCCTAAACCTTGTGGAAAGCCTTCCCAGAAGAGTTGAAGCTGTTATAGCTGCAAAGGGTGGGCCGACGTCATATTAAACCCTATGGATTAAGAATGGGATGTCACTTAAGTTCATATGCGTCTAAAGGCAGATGAGCGAATGCTTTTGGCAATATAGTGTATATTATATTTGAAAAAAAAAAAAAAAAATGCTGTGTTTTTTAGTCTCCCATTCATTTCCTATGGTCGGACAATTTTGACTGGGAAAAGCAATGTTTTTTACGACCATTTAGACTTATCCAATCAAGTCCAATTTGTGTGTGTGTGTGTGTGTGTGTGTGAGTGTGTGTGTGTGTGTGTGTGTGTGTGTGTGTGTGTGTGTGTGTGTGTGTGTTAAGATGGCAAGTGGAGGAAAAGTCACAAAACCTTTACCGCTCAGATAAGGAAACCATTTATATTACATCAGAAAAATTGATTTCGGTTAAAAATGACCGAACAGAATAGGAAAGTTAACTTAATTTTATACTTGTATTAAAATTAGCAATATACTGTACTGAATAGTACTGAAATGTACTTGGAGTTCCTTTGAGTTTGCTTTTATCCAGTGTTGATATAATTTGCCTATCAAAATCCAACAATTTTGGGCTCTATTACAATTTTAATTTTGGGCTCAGTGCCTCCCTGTCCTCCAAAATTGACACCAAACTGATTTTAATAATAAAGGAATTTTGAAGTCTCTTTGTTACTAGAACGAAGTCGCATTAGTCAGCTAGCCTGACAATTTTCTGTTTCAACAGTTAAAACAATTTTAGTTTGAGAAGTTAGGGTTTATTTGTGTATCATTCTCAATAGTCAAGGACACTTTCACTGCTATGTAGCTACAGTTGCAAGTATGCAATTTTATTATTTGAGTCAACTGTGCATCATATAGCCTACTGTAAGGTATGGCAGTACTGATAGCCTATTAGTATCACACCACTCATGTGATAACACAGGTCTGCAAACGGTTTAATTCCATAGACTACCTATCAGAGCCGACTGGCATGCCCCTCACCGATCCCTCCCTCAATTACAAGCACGGTTCAATGAGATCGACTCCGACAGCGGCACTGCGCTCTCCAGTCACGCTGTAAACGGACACACGCCTTTGGCAAGACAAGGACAGAGAGCTATCACACATTACAAAAAAAAAACAAAAACAAAAAAACCCGCCTGTATCCTGAGTTCACAGTAAAAGAAATGCTGAATGGAAAGTCCAATGAGCGAAAAATCCGTTTGCTGTACTGTAGGAAACCGGTGCTGAAACGCGACTACCTGTCGGCACTGTAAAGTAACAACACCCAGCAGCGTTTTTAATCTACCGGGGAAATTGAACACATTTATATGGCAAAGTTCCTCGCCGAACTACTGGGATGTACTTTGCCAGAAAAAGGCGCATCTCCAATGTTCGAGGTAAGATTAGAGCCCGCCTGTCTTTATCAAAAGTGCCATTGTGTTGTTAGACCTAGCATTTCATTAGCCATAAAGTGATTAGCTATCAGTGTAATATATGTACAGTGAGTTGTGTTGCAGACTTGGAAGATTGCTTACCGTTTTAAGAAAAAAAAAAAAAAAGAGTGCCATATTGTGGTGTCATCTCATTGTTTAAAACTATTTAAGCTAAAGCAATGCCCACTTTAACAGTCTGTTGATGCTGCTGTCAGCAAACTCACAATTGGTGGCTACGATTATTCAGTCCACCAAGACATTGCAATAATATTTACAGGTTATATATTCTCACATATGAGTGGGTTCTACTGGACAGTGATCCTAAATTTTGAAATGTTGTTGAGTCAGCCTTGTGGTCACTAAGAATCTCTTGGTGTGCATGTGTGTCAGTGTGTCAGGGGAAAATGCACCTGTGCCAAAAACTGCAAGAACACAAAAGCACACATGGCTCAATGCATTCAGTTTAATGCATTCAGTCAAAACAAAGACAACCAATGTAACCCCGTTCCATGCAAATGTATGGCCCTAATTGGGCTATTGGTAATTAGTATGAAAACTGGATGAATTAGTCTTGAGTCATTTAATTTACAGGTGTGCTTTGTATTATTGGCCAGCTGTTCAATCAATGGATTATGAATAAGCACATGTACTTTGTATCCTCTTTTTGTTAAACCCTCACTTATGTGTCACATATGCATGTGAGGGTGACACATTCTGTCTCATAAAAAATAAGTTTGTTTGAATGATCTGTTTATCATGTCAACTCTACCGCCGCTTGGCTCAGTTTGCTTTCTAATCCCCCAGATCAAGCTATTTTAAATTAGTGTGTGAGCACCAGATGAATCCATGTGTCTATAAAGTGAATGAAGAATAACTGAATCACATTGGTGCTGAGGGATTAGCGGCCATGCCGTTATATAAGAGAATATTCTGTTTGGATGTGCCCAGAACTGTTGCCTCTAATCCCACCATGCCTCTGTTTCTTATTGTTTATATTTGAAACACTGTATTTGTCTTTTGTCCCCTATAGTTTTCCATATATCAGTAGATTATTAAAAAATTAAGTCATACAGTTTTTATGGTAAGATACAAAACTAGAAGGCCTACTATTATTAGTTATCCACTGTTTAAGAATGTTATATTTTGTCATATTTAGGTTTAGGATTGTTGGATGAGGTTTTTTTTTTTGTGGTTAGACTGGGTTTAAATTGGTGGTTATATTAGGTTTGCACTTGTTGGGTAATGTATAGGATTGTTGTTTGTGGTTAGACTTTGCTTTTTTAGGAAATAGTAAATGTTGAAATTATATGAGAATTTTGATGGACAGATGGATGTTCAGAGAGCTGTGTGGAGTTTTGAAAGTTTGTTTGGCTCAGATCTGCTCCTCATTAGTGTCCTGCGGTCATTTCTTTGGCACCCAGCAGGAGTTTGCTCTGTCAGGCAAGGTGAACATGCACACAAACACAAATATATCTCATACAACTCCCCCATCACACATTGCTGGTTGAACTTTAAGCTTGAAAAGATAAAATAAATGTTTTTTTTTTACAAAATTTAAGAGCCTATAATTTGTATTCATCAACATTAGTTGACTATATTAGTTAACACGAACGGAAAATTAACAATACATTTAGAGCACCTATTAATATTGATTCATGTTAATAACAACTGAGAAGAATACATTTAATTTAAAGGTATAGTTCACCCAAAAATGAAAATTCTTTCATCATTTATATACTAACCCATTTTTTTGAAGAATATCTCAGCTCTGTTGGTCCTTTCCATGCATGTGAATGGTGGCCAGAAATCTGAAGGTGCAAAAAGCAGATAAAAGCAGCATAAAAGTAAACCATAAGACTCCAGTGGTTAAATATATGTCTTCAAATATACTGTAGGTTTGGGTAAGAAACAGAACAATATTTAAGTCATTTTTTCCCCTATAAATCTCCACTTTCACTTTCAGATATGAAAATTAAACTAAACAAGCACCACATGTGACTTTCAGATGTAAAAGTGAAAATGGAGATTTATATTAAAAAAGAATTTAAACATTGATCTGTTTCTCACCCACACTCATTATATTGCTTCTGAAGACATGGATTTAACCACTGGAGTTTTATGGATTACTTTTATGTGCTTTCTGGACCTTAAGATTCTTGGCAACCATTCACTTACATTGAAAGGACCAACAGAGCTGAGATATTCTCCTAAAAATTTGTGGAGCACCAATCAGGAAATCTGAGGCCGATACCGTCTTTTTTTAATTTTTTTTATAAAGTGTCCTTTCCCACATGTTTGCAAGTTATATTGTGCAGTTAATGTTTATGCCCCACACAGTAAAATTACGGTAACACTTTACAAAAAGGTTCCATATGTTAACATTATAAACATTACTGTAGTTAACAATGTTAGTTACAACATACTGTATACTAATTCATTTTTAAAATCAAAAGTTGTATTAGTTAACATTAATGCTCTATAAACCAACATGAACTAACAATGAAATGTTTTATTAACTAACATTATAATTAATAAATGCTGTAAAAAAATATATTGTTCATTGTTTGTTCATGATACCTAATGCATTAATGTTAAAGAAATGAAACCTTTTTATAAAGTATTAATAAAATTACATTAATTGTGAAATGCTAACATTTATTGAAAACAGTTATTAATAGTTCTGTTGTCAATATCAAAAGGTCATTGTGACATACTGGCAACCAGTAAAAACCACGAGAGCATCACACACAGCAGAGATAGGTTAAAAACTAAGAAAAATATTTCCATTACAAGCTCTAAAACTGCTCCAGTGAGAAATCATTAATATCTGATTTGTTTACTGTCTTTGGCGTTTTGCTGTAACACAAATCACTAATTATTAAACAAATATGTGAAGACGCATGGCCGTTATTGAAGGTTAAACAGTTACATCTTTTATTAGTGGTTTTGTGACCAACATTAATCTGATTTAAATTGGGATCCTCACAGAATAGCACTGAGATGAGTGACTGATGAGATATTTAGAGCACCTGGAGAGCCGCTTGTTTGATTGACACCGAGAACGCTCATGTGAAAGAAAGTAAAGCTAAAAGCACTCATTGTTGCTCAAACAGTCTCTATTGGCACGACTCGCGTTACATCACATGTACTCCGATTTGTATTTGCATGTTTATTTGTTGATAATTAGTTTTTATACCTGTTTGCAGCATCTTTATCCTCTTCCTGCTCACTGTGCAACAAGTCAGAATAACTACCGTACTATCTCTAGAAAACGGGCAACATAATAGTCATACACATGTAATTCTTACACATTTTTAAAAACAAAACGGCATATTCATGTGAATTACATCAATTCTGAAAGTTTAAATTCATGAATGCTTAGAATTGCCAGCAACTCTGTCATGCTTCAAGGGCTGAGCAAGCGCTCAATCATTAGAGTAGCAGTGTATGTGTGATTCCCTGTGTGCTGCAAAAAAGATCGGCCCTAAATCTAGGCACAATCAGCCAATCATGGATTTAAGACGAAGATCGGCTGATTTCGATCGGTGGCCGATCGATCATTGCACCCCTACTAAAAATCTTCATTTGTGTATTGCAGAAGAAAGTCATACACATCTAGGGCTGGTTGCATAAAACTGTTTTAGACTAGTCTTAATAGTTAGTCATCTAAAATGTTGGTCTTAAGTTTTTCAGTCAGTTGCATAAAACTTAATTGCAACGGTCTAATTTAAGACCGAAATGTAAGACAGCACACCCCTAGGCTAACTTTTGTTTACATTCCATGTTGCCGTGGAAAATAACTGTAAGCTGAGCCAGTGGGGGCTTCAGTTGAGGATGAACTGAATTTATGATTGTTTTTTTTTAATGTTAACTGTCTTTTGCGAAACACTTTACCAGCAAGTAAATCGCAAACCTCTGTTTACAATACAGAATTAGTTTTTTTTCCTGTGGATCTCTCGAGCTTTCCAAACCATTCAGACATTTGGATTGTGCTATTTGTTTTTTGATGCCTAAACTGCTTAAAATGCTGGTTTCATGCAGAAGTGTCTAGAAGAAAACCTGCTTGTTTATTTTCGTGAACCACGAAAACATTTGGTTGTTGCACAATTTTGTTAACGTCCATCTCATCAAGACTTAAAATGATTTAAAGTTGTACATCCATAGTGGTGCTAGAGCCCTAGTCTCTGAATACATAAGTCAGGTATATAGTTTGAAGGCATATCATTTAAAAACTTAGAATCTTGTCATAGAAAACCATCACTTTTGTATTTGTTACATAAAATAACTAAATAAGGCCTTAAAACATGTGTTAGAAATAAACTTAAATCATATATCAAATGAAAGCTGTCATTCTGAGGAATGCGGCAGTACAGTTTATTTTGTTGCCCTAATACCACAGTTTGAAATATTTTTAAAAGAATCACAAAGTAAAATATGATATTTGTAAGACATCAAGTGCAAACTGTGAATGTCTGTTCTTTGTGAACTCAACAAGAGAGAAATGTGATCGATTCAAGGAATGCAAGAAACTTTTACATCAAAGGAAGGTTGCTTTGGCACTGATATTCCTGGCAAAATTGAGAATAGAGGCTAAGGATGGCCGTAAAACATTCACATGCCCACATCAAGCGATGTCCTTCATAATGTCAATGGAGTGAGTAAATCATCTTGTGGTACTCGCGTTGCAGCCAAGTGGACCGGCTCACTGAACATTCGCTTGACTGTTTGTAGATTCTGTGCGCTCTTTTTGTGCTGTTTCCGGCTATCGGCTGGAGTTTATATTGTGGAATAATTCCTGCAAAGTCATTGGAGTGAGTAAGTCATTTGCTTGTACTCATGTTGCAGCCGAGTGGACCGGCTCACTGAACATTCGTTTGACTGTTTGAAGAATCTGCGCGTTCTTTTTGTGCTGGTTCCGCCTAGCGGCTGGAGTTTATTTTGTAGAATAACACACCTTCAGGACAGTTTTATGGATGAATCTACATGTGCTCTTTGTGTTTATTCTGCCTATTGGCTGGAGTTTGTTTTATAGATTATTTTTGCTTTGTAATACTGCCTCACAAAATGTGTCTAGAAACACCGGACTTGAGCTATCCGACGGCAAGGTTGTCGCGAGGGCTCTAGTAGGCGTGCATAGACTGTTTGGGTTTGGAGGGATGGATGCCAGTTGGCGCTGTCGTACGCGGGGTTAATGCGCACATTTTTCTGTTTTTTTGTTCTAAGGGATGTTCGGGGTTTGATTGTTGCACTAATGTTGGAATGTGGTCTTTATAATCTTGCCTTTGACACACAATCTATTTTTTCTTATATGTCAAGATGTCAGATGTTAATATGGGTGGATTGTCTCTCTCCACGTGGAATGTGAATGGGTTGGGGCACCCCATAAAAAGAAGAAAGGTTATTTCTCTTCTTAAGTGTAAGAAATATGATATAGTGTTTCTTCAAGAAACGCACTTTTCTCCGCAGGAAGCTGAAAAATTTGGAAAGATATGGGGTGGGCATTTTTTTTATAGTGCTGGCTCAAGTAAGAGCAGGGGAGTCATTACACTAAGTAAACATCTACAATTCAAATGTCTCAAACAGAGCAAAGATAAATTAGGATGAGTCATTATTGTTTTAGCTGAAATTCAGGGACAAAGTCTTATTTTGGCTAATATTTATGCACCCAACGTCGATGATCAGGGTTTTTTTTATAGATCTTGAAGTGATGTTGCAAGCGCTGGCACCCCTCATGATATAATATTGGGAGGAGATTTTAATCTTTTGATGGACTCAGTCCTTGATCATAGTGAAGCAAAAGTGTGCAAGCCCCCTAGAGCAACATTGATGCTTTACAGGATGTGTAAAAAATCTTGGTCTTACAGATATTTGGAGACTTTTGAACCCATCTGGTAGGGACTATACATTTTTTTTCATCAGTCCATAAAATTTACTCTAGAATAGATTTATTTTATTTTATATCTAAGTCCCTCATTTCATCTGTCGTTGTTTGCTCAATTGGAAACATTTTATTCTCAGATCACACCCTGGTGTGTTTTGAGGTGTTGCCACATATGAAGAAAAGGAAATCATATAGTTGGTGCTTTAATGTTTCCTTCTTGCAAAATCCTGAATTCCAACAAATGCTAAAGGCTGAAATCAGTGTCCATATGGAGACCAACTGGTCCTCAGTATCCTCTGTGGGCGTGGCTTGGGAGGCACTTAAGGCGGTTCTTAGGGGCCAGAGTATACAGTATGCCGCTTTCACCAAAAAATCCAAAGCACGAGAACTCTTGGAGTTGGAAGGGAATATTAAAAGTGCCGAGGCAGAGCTGAAGTGCCGAATGTCGTCTAATGGCCTCCGAAAATTGACCCAATTGAAATACAGATATAATACTATTTTGTCACCGAAGGTGGAGTTTTGGCTATTCAGGGCAAGACAGTTATACTTTGAGTTGGAGGACAAAGCAGGGAAGCTTCTGGCTAGGTATAGCAGCTCAGCGGTTAAGGCTCTGGGTTACTGATCAGAAGGTCGGGGGTTCAAGCCCCAGCACCTCCAAGGCTCTTGACCCTATCTGCTCCAGGGGCACCGTATCATGGCTGACCCTGCACTCTGACCCCAGCTTAACTGGGATATGTGGAAAAAAAAAAGAATTTCACTGTATATGTGCAAATGTGTGATAAGTAAACTAAATTAATTATAACTCAGCCACTGATAGTAATAATGCTTTTAAAGAATTCTATCTTGATCTTTATAATTCCACATCTTCGTTTACTGAAGAGGATATTAGAAACTTTGTCGAACCATTAGAACTTCCTAAACTGTCGGCTGAGCAAAAAAAATTCTCTTGATTCTGAGATAACCTTGGAGGAGCTTTGTGAGATAATTAAAGCCTTGCCTACAGGCAAGGCTCCGGGGCCAGATGGATTTGCCGCTGAATTTTTTTAGATCTTATGCTACAGAACTGGCTCCACTCTTGCTAGAAGTTTATATGGAATCATTAAAGAATGGAAAGCTTCCGCCAACCATGACACAATCCCGGATCTGTCTGATTCTTAAAAAGGACAAAGATCCATGCGAGTGTCAGAGTTAATGTCCAATTTCCCTGATCCAGCTAGACATTAAAATATTGTAAAAAAAAATTTGTCTAACCGATTAAAGTTATGACATCTCTTATACATATAGATCAGGTGGGGTTTATTCAGGGCAGTAGCTCTTCTGATAACATTAGGCGTTTCATCAATATCATGTGGACAGTCATGAATGATCAGACTCCGATCGCTGCCATCTCACATGACGCCGTACAGGCCTTTTGATATGGTAGAATGGGATTATCTTTTTAAGATTTTGGAAATGTACATGTTCGGGAATACTTTTATTGGATGGATTAAGTTACTTAATAGACACCCGATAGTGGCAGTACAAACAAATGGACTAATTTCAGATTATTTTGCTCTGGATGGGGCAACCGGCAGGGTTGCCCTCTTTCCACATTATTGTTCTGTCTTGCCCTGGAACCATTAGCAGCCGCGATAAGAAAGGAGGATGATTTTCCAGGGGTGATGGTGGGAGGTGTGACGCATAAGCTTTTGCTTTATGCAGATGATATTTTATTATTCATCTCCGACCCCACTAGATCTATGCCTTGCCTCCACAGAATTATTAATTCCTTTTCTAAATTCTCAGGATACAGAGTTAGTTGGTCTAAATCTGAAGCTTTGGCTCTGACAGCATACTGCCCGGTAACGGCTTTCCAGCAGGTCACCTTCCAGTGGCCCAATAGGGCATTAAATATTTGAGTATTTTATTCCCAGCAAATTTGTGTGATTTAGTTAGATAATTTTGACCCTTTAATAAAAAGGTTTTCGAACGATGTGGGCAGGTGGGCTTCATTACATTTATCTATGACTGGGAAGGTTAATGTTAATATTATTAAATTCATTGTATTCCAAAATTCAACTACCTGCTGCAGTCTCTCCCTATAGATGTCCCCCTCTCTTATTTCAAGCAATTTGATAGCATAGCGAAGTCCTTCATTTGGAATGGTAAACCTACCAAATTACATTTCAGTAAGTTGCATAGGCCGATTGACAAAGGTGGGCTAGGCCTGCCCAAGATTTAGTTTTATTATGCATTCAGTCTCAGACATTTGGCTCATTGGTCGCTTCCACCTGAGAGAGCACCTCCCTGGTTTTATTTTGAACAGGAAGTTCTTGCTCCTATTTCGCCATTGCAAAGCCTTTCTATCAAACTAACTGGAGAAGTTAAGTTACACCCCGTTATCTTGCATTTGCACTCGGTATGAACAAAAGTGTCCAGAGTGTTTAATTCAGACATTTAATTAAATTATATATTAATAAGTCCCCTTTCTGCTGGACATAGTAGATTGAGAGGGAGGTTAATACCTATATAAGAGTGGAGTGTTGAGATCCCCAATGCGCTTTTAAGTCCACGTGGTCGCATAGTGATTCACCTCAATCCAGCAACTCACCATGCGCCCCACCGAGAACAAACCATATTATTGCAACCACGAGGAGGTTACCCCATGTGACCCTACCCTCCCTAGCAACCAGGCCAATTTGGCTGCTTAGGAGACTTGGTTTCATTCTTTGTTTCATTTCATTGGAGTCACTCAGTACGCCCTGGGATTCGAACTAGCGAACTCCAGGGGTGGTAGCCAGCGTCTTTACCACTGAGCTACCCAGGCCCCCCCAACTGTTGAGATCCTTTGAAAATATGGTTTCACATTTTGGGATCCCCAGGTCTCAATTCTTCAGGTATTTACAGCTGCGCCACCTGTTCTGTACTATATTTGGGAGTAGCATACACCCCCTTAAAGCGGCAGATGCTCTGGGAGTGGTGATTACTGCTTTTGGAAAAGGTCATGAGGCATCAGTGTATTACTCCCTGCTAATTCAGAGTCTGGGGGACGAAGCTTTGGCTTCTCTCAAGAGATTATGGGAGAAAGCTCTAAACTTGGTATTGGAGGAGGGAGTGTGGGCTAGGATTCTAAAAAACGTCAAGTCTACGTCTAGAGATGCAAGGGTGCGACTTATGCATTTTAAGATTTTACATCGATTCTATTGGACCCACTCTAGATTGTATAGGCTTGGTCTGAAAAACACCCACCTGCTGGCGATGGCAATCAGAAGATGGGGACACAACCCATGTTTTTTGGTGGTGTGTTAAGATCCAAGAATTTTGGTTGAGGGTTCAGTTTTATGTGTGATGTATTGGGCACTCAAATTAAATTTTGCCCCAGATTCTGTATTTTAGGCGATAAGGTGGTCATTAATATAAGAGATAAATATATAAAAAATTGGGTCCTAGCCAGTGTTATGATTGGCAGGCAGATTGTTCTTAGGGGATTGAAGTCGGCTGGAGCACCCTCATTTCAAGAGTGGTGCACAGAGATGGGGAGGGTGGCGGCATTCGGGGAAATGTCATGTAGAAGGCTTGGCAATTTAGATTCATTTAATAAAAAATGGGGCAGCTAACTGGCCTTCTTGGAGGGCTCTTGGAGAGGGGAGGTGGAGAGAGAAGTGTAGTTTTAAATGTGTGTGATTTATTTTTATTTATTTATTTTTATTATTATTTTTTTAAATATATTTTCTTTTTTCCTTTCTTTTTTTTGTGTGTATATTCAAGTGTGACCACAGGGATATTTGTTGAGGGTCAGGGTGCGGTTGGGTATTGGGAGGGGGAAAGGGAATAATGGGGGTTAAATGTTGTTTCTGTGAATATAAGTTTTGCTTTTCTATGTCAATTGTGTGAATCTAAAAACTGTTAATCAGAAAAAGATATGAAACTGTGTTAACAAAACATTATAAATATTGGTCATACTTACAGATTAGTTTAAATGAAAATGCATATTAAGTAGGGCTGAAATCGCGATATGACCCAGTGCGATTTTCAAACTGTGCTGTGCCCACTGTTCTGTGCCTATGTGCGTGGCTGTTTTGTCGGTAGTGTGAAGTGCTTTCTTAAATACATGTAAACAGGATCATTGTATTACACGTGATTTCAGAGTGATTCTGTGCTCCATACATACAAACTCTTATCTATCTGGTGCCCTGAGTGACAGATGTGCTCTGAGTTCAGTTAGGTGTGCTAACGTGATTTTAGCGCATTATTTAAAGCACTCCAGATTTACTTTACTTGCACATTTGTGTAATTTCACATACCTCTATATTTGGCCGCTACAATTTACTATACACATTTAAAATAATCCCACGAGACCGGGTTTTTGTTGACAGCAAGGCAGATGAGAGCATTTCACTGCATTAAAAGGCTGTTGTCAACTTAACTTCAAACAATATAAACTTCTGTCCCTTCAGTTTTCAAAATAAAAGCTTCCACCGAAATAAAGGTTTGAGGATTTACCAGGACTGCATAGTAATTTAAGAAATTATTAAAGAAAGAAATTACTATTAAATAATAATAGTAAAAAATTATAATAGAAATAATGATTATTATTATTATTATTATACAATAATATATTTCTATATTAATTTCTTAACATTATTATTATTGCAATAATATAATATTGAAGTTGACTGGGTTTCAAAAAAATAATGATGATAGTGAACTGACCCTTTCACAAATTTTTTACAAAGTAGACAGATGCAGTGTGATTGTGATGCTTTCCCCCACCCCCTCTGTTTCACTGTTTTATTTATTTATTATGGTTCTTTTTAGAGGACTCAAGTGTGAACACCCTTTCTAGAGCAGTATTTCTAGTCAGCAGTAAAGCATGGGCAAACCATGTTTTCATTTTTGTTAAAAGGAATGTTGCTCAGGAGGTCAGAAGGTTGTGAAAGTTTTCACATTTCTTGTATACAATATTTTCTCAAATGCTTTAATGAAAAACATATTTTAAACTGATGTAAGTTTTCACATCTGTTTAGACATAGGACAGACATTTATACTTAATCCTTTCACAAGTTTGTCTGTGAAATGTAAATCTACAGACCTGTATCCTTCAGCCTTCCATGTGCTTACTACAGGAGATGCAGCTGGCTGTTCTCTATGGTATAAAGAACCTAACTGAAAGATTGCTTTAGTTTTAAACATGGCTGACTTCACTGAAATGAAATACTTGTTTGTCTTCATTACAGTACAGTTTACACCAATACAAATCCGATTAAAGATTGAAAATGTGCACAATAATGTTTTTTACGGGCCACAACCAGTCATGAGGGAACCATAAAACCTATTGTTGTCTCAGAAGAAGGGGAAAGAATTTATGCTGAATAGGACAGAGTTGTGTTTCACTGTGTGCATTTCTAAAGTCTTAAGTGTTGTTATTATCATCATTAAGTTTTGGTTCAGAGGTGGTTCAGTGAAGTGTTTTGGCACAGTCTGTTTTAATATCAGTTAATTGATACCAGAGTATCTCAGCATAAAACAGTTTACCCTTATATACCCTTTGTGAATACAGCTCTCTATTTCTCTCTTTCTATATATACAGTTGAGCTCAAAAGTTTGCATACCTTTGGAGAATTGGTAATATATGTACCATTTTTAAATAAAAACATGAGTGAGCAGGCAAAACACATTTATTTCTTATGGGATTCATATTCAACTGTAGGTTATAACAGAATGGCACAATCATAAAACAAAACATGGCAACAAAGAAAAAAAATGAAATGACCCCTGTTCAAAAGTCTGCATACCCTTAGTTCTTAATACTGTGTATTGCCCCCTTTAGCATCAATGACAGTGTGCAGTCTTTTGGAATAGTTGTCTGAGGCCCCAAATTCTTGCAGGTGGTATAGCTGCCCATTCGTCTTGGCAAAATGCCTCCAGGTCATGCAAAGTCTTTGGTCGTCTTGCATGAACCGCATGTTTGAGATCTCCCCAGAGTGGCTCGATGATATTAAGGTCAGGAGACTGTGATGGCCACTCCAGAACCTTCATCTTTTTCTGCTGTAACCCCTGGAAGGTCAACTTGGCCTTGGTCATTGTCATGCTGGAAAGTCCAAGAGCGTCCCATGCGCAGCTTTCGTGCAGAAGAATGCAAATTGTGTGCCAGTATTTTCTGATAACATGCTGCATTCATCTTGCCATCAATTTTCACAAGATTCCCCGTGCCTTTAGAGCTCACACATCCCCAGAACATCAATGAGCCACCACCATGCTTCACAGTGGGGATGGTATTCTTTTCACTATAGGCCTTGTTGACCCCTCTCCCAACATAGCGCTTATGGTTGTGACCATAAAGCTCTATTTTGGTCTCATCATTCCAAATTACAGTGTGCCAGAAGCTGTGAGGCGTGTCAAGGTGTTGTCGGGCATATTGTAACCAGGCTTTTTTGTGACATTGGCACAGTAAAGGCTTCTTTCTGGCAACTCGACCATGCAGCTCTTTTTTGTTCAAGTATTGTCGTATTGTGCTCCTTGAAACAACCACACCGTCTTTTTCCAGAGCAACCTGTATTTCTCCTGAGGTTACCTGTGGGTTTTTCTTTGTATCCCGAACAATTCTTCTGGCAGTTGTGGCTGAAATCTTTCTTGGTCTACCTGACCTTGGCTTGGTATCAAGAGATCCCTGAATTTTCCACTTCTTAATAAGTGATTGAACAGTACTGACTGGCATTTTCAAGGCTTTGGATGTTCTTTACTGCTCCCCATGGCTCAGTATCTAGCCTGCTCAGTGCATCCACGTGAGAGCTAACAAACTCATTGACTATTTATACACACACACTAATTGCAATTTAAAAAGCCACAGGTGTGGGAAATTAACCTTTAATTGCCATTTAAACCTTTGTGTGTCATCTTTTGTGTCTGTAACAAGTCCAAACATTCAAAGGTATGTAAACTTTTGATCAGGGCCATTTGGGTGATTTCTGTTATCATTA
The DNA here is from genome assembly GCF_019703515.2 of Myxocyprinus asiaticus. Classification (NCBI taxonomy): domain Eukaryota; kingdom Metazoa; phylum Chordata; class Actinopteri; order Cypriniformes; family Catostomidae; genus Myxocyprinus; species Myxocyprinus asiaticus. The sequence goes on along the minus strand of NC_059346.1, from coordinate 34,957,695 downwards.
TGATTTAAAAAGGAACCAAACAACTATGTGATGATAAATGGCTTCATATGATCATTATCCTTAAATAAAAGTTTTTTTGCATGATCAGTCATATTTTCAATACCCATATAACTTTCTTTCTTCAGTGGAACACAAATGCAGAATTTTAGGGACTGACAGCTTCAGTCACCATTCACTTTAATTTTTGTTTTATTAGGGTAAGTGCACCCATTAAGCCCACGTACCCTTTAAACCCACTTTCAACTTTTAAGTGAAATGAAATAATTTATTTTTGCTTTTTTATATTTAAATAAGTCTGTTTGTCACTTCAGTGTTATTTTCATTGCAGGCCAATCAGATGACCCAGAAATGTTGTTTAGTACACTGTAAAACATTTCAAGTTGGTTAAACTTAGAAACGAAAGTTCACCTGCTGCCTTAAAAACGTGAGTAAACTCAACTTTAAGATAAACTTAATTTCAACTCAAATAGTTACTTTTTACAAGTTGTTTAACTAATAATCATTTGTTGTTTTATCTTGATACTCTGAGTTAAAAGAACTTACTCTGTTACATTATCAATTCAAGAAAACTCACTTTATCTTGTCAAATAAACATGCAATTCCTCACAATTTCAACTCACACTTTCAAGTTAAGATAACAAACTATATTCATATCAATTGCCATTTTAAGTTAAGAGCACACATTTTTTTAATTGTTTCTTAAATTTATTTATCATCTTGACTAATAACGGCAAGTTTGCCAATTTCTTTATTTACACTGAATGAACTTAACTTATCTGCTCAAAAATATCAAATGTATTTTAACAAGAACAGTGTTGCACAAGCTTTAACATTGGCTTGGGAGTTCATTTCTAGTAGGACAACAGGTTCTAATAAAGACTGGTTGTAAAAACATCCATTTCATCAAAATAATATCCAGGTTTCTCCAGTGTTTTACAGAACTGGTGCAGTCACAGTCGCAGAGCACAGTCAATGTGATAAACTTTTCACCTCGCAAGAAAGTGGTAACATTATTACATTTTATCAACACAAATTAAAAAATACAAACTCACCTCCTCACCACCTTTGTGTTACTCAACAGAAATTCAGCTACTCCAGCTCACTCAAAAAGTATTACCCCTCCTCCTCCTCCCCCTTCCCCTTTTTCAACGTATTACTTATAGACATGAGTTAAATGAACACTGAAAATCCAGACAAAACTCACAAAGTAGTCAAGCCAGTGGATTACTTTAAGTTTAATTTTTGAAAACTTATAAAATTGTCTCATGACAATTGGAGTTAAAGATAAGAAATAAGTTAACATAACTTAATGGAGCTATCATGTTTTACAGTGTACTGCCTCTGTGCAAGCATTCCCTAATGACCACACAAGAAGTGGAATTCTTTTAATTACCCTTTATTTTGTACAGCTCATTAATAAACCATAAATTGTTTTTCATTATGTATTTTGTTTTATTTATTTTTTAGGTGGGCTTAAATTACAGTATAACACAAAAACCAAGCCGCATATGAGGAGTTTGAATGAGAATAGCAAGTTATTTTTGTACATGAGCAGATTATTTTTTGTTATGTTTTACTTCAGTGAATATATTTTAACTCTCGATCTGTTTTTCTAATGGTATTACATAGTAAGTAATATTATCTCTTTTTAGCCACAAATCAATGCTGCACCATTTAAGCCAGGGGTCTTCAACCATTTTCAGGCCAAGGACCCCTTGGTGGGTAGAGAGACGGAGCCGGGACCCCTGTTACATATTGTGTAACATTGAGTGTTGCGTTTTATGCCTGTAAAAACATGTATGGTAGGCTACCATATTATAGTATGCACATACTTCATGATGTTTACATTGCAAAGCCAATAATCATTAAATGCTGCCCTCCTGAAAAGCTGGTCATAGTTGGTCATGCTGGTCAGGCTGGTTTTGGAGGGGTTTTGAACACTTTTTTTTTTTTTTAGCTGGTCAGGCTTGTCTTAGCTGGCCTTACTTGGCCTTAGCTAGTCAGGCTGGTCATGCTGATCTTAGTTGCTCAGACTTTTCTTAACTGGCCTTAGCTGGTCGGAACTGGTCAGGCTGGCCATGCTGATCTTAGTTGGTCAGGGTGGTCTTAGCTGGTCTCCCAGCCTGGCCAAGCTGGTTTAAGCTGGGAGGCTAGCTGGACTCCCAGCCTGACCAGCTAAAAAGTGTTCAAACCCCCCCTGAAACCAGCTAACTGACCAGACTAGCTAGGCTGGGCAAACAGCTAAAACCAGCCAACCCAACCATCTTAGGCTGGTTTTAGCTGGTCTTTTCAGCAAGGTGTACAGCAGGAGTCTGCAACATTTTTGACATGAAGTCGCATTTTTACGTTTCCTTGTTAATTCCTGTGCCAAACCTCCTCCAAAAAGAAAGAAAAAGACAGACAGAGAGACAGACCCTGTCCATATAAAATAAACAACTTTTATAAGGTTACTAAAATGGAGTTCATCTCATTTAAGTGGGTATACATATATTTCAAAATTACTGTTCATTTCATTGAGTAAAAATTTGCAATGAGGAAAACAATGACTGAGTGCACCTTTAATTATGTTGATTTGAGAGTCACCGTCTTTAATGTTGGAACGTTAAGGACCGTGTATGCCAGCTTGATAATCTCAGTGATAACTATTTATTTACACCAGGCATGTAGGCTATTGTTCTGAAAGCAAAAAGTAACTAACAATAAAATAAACTGTAGGCTGTCATCTGCTCAGCCACACAGCATGACCAACGCAAAGCAGATGCGTTTACTCACGCGACCCTCTACTGCAGAGCTGAACCTGATCTGTCGCGTTCTAGGCGGCTTGTGATGAGCAGTGGACGTGTGAATGGTTTGCCCACGCTGCGCGCTTCTGCTGACTAGCACTGTTTAGTCACACTTTAAAGGGGTCATGACATGAGGAATCAAATTTTCCTTGATCTTTTGACATATAAGAGGTCATTGTACTATGAAAACATACTGTAAGTTTCAGAACTGAAAACTTCCTCCTTAATAAAAAAAGAGCATTTATTTAAACCAAGATGCAAAAATGTCTCGTTTGGAATTTGTGAAACTTGTGACGTCACAAGGACCAAATACATCTGCATATGCAGCACCTATATGTCCATCATTGCACCCTTGGCCCCGCCCACTGGTGCTCAGTCAGTCACACAGTAGAGTGCAACAGTGACTGCCCACTTTTTCAGCCGCCTGGGTTCCCCATTCATTTCTTCCATAGACTTTTTATAAAATCCTTCATAAAAGTGTTGTAAGCCATGACCCAAACCAACCAGCTCCAATGAGAATCAACATCACAATTTTAGTTTTGAAGCTAAAAAGTATTTGAAAATCAGACATAAAGACAAGGGTCCAAGGCTGTGTACTTAGTGTCTTTCATGAGAGCATGGACTACAATCCCATGAAGCATTGCGAATGATGTCTGAATAAAATACGATGGAAAAATATAAAACTATTGATTTTGGGTTGTTGATTATAAGTATAGAAATTATATATTTTACATTTATTGCAAAATATTCCCATATGTACAAATATATAAGTAGTTTAAGGGTGAAGGGAGACCGACTCGATTACATCATTCACAGTGCGTCATGGGAGTGCGTGGTCGCTCCGAGGAACGTTTCGAGGGTTTCATTGGCCGCGGTTCTCTGATTGGTGGATCTTTCTCTGCTGTACCATGGGTAATGTAGTTATTTACTGTGAATTCTACTATCAAACACTATTTTTATACAATGAAGTTGAAATAATGCTGTCAGATGGCTTCGACGTAAGCCTATACCATCGGTGAACAACCTCGTAGATTTGTTTTTAAAAGTTTATAATAAGAATGTGCACTACGACTAATTTGACTGTCGTTTACACTGAAGTTTTGTAACCGACTAGTCTAAAGAGAAACCAACCTTCAGAAAACAGTAAAAAAAAAAAAAAGTGTGTTTATGCGACCCATTTAAAATACTTAATGTGTTCCAAATCCGATGCTAAATTCCACATTTATCTGCGACGTGCTCACCTTGAATTATGATCATTGTACATTAAATATAGAACATGACACGCATTCACTGAATCAACGTTAGCAAATACTTAACAGACATATTTATTGAAAACAATTGAATGAATAGTGCAGGATCAATGGAACAACCATTAAAAGCCTGTTCTAAACGGAAATCACCAAGTAAAAGTTACTTAACATATTAAAACAGTCAGGACATTGTTGAAAATAATTAACAGGTGGACTAAGCCAGATCTATAAGAGAGAAAAAAATGTGCTGAAAAGTTGCGTGTATTTCACGACGTGCAGTCGTGCATTAACCGTTGATCTAATATGACAGCTGTTCAGTAAAGAACGTCAACCAATAACAGTTATGATGTAAAAAAAATAAATAAAAATTAGCTAAAGGATAGAAAAAAATAGGCCTGTGATGTAGCCTTCAATAAACCTAATGTATTCTAAACATGACGTGCACACAGAATAAAAGATAGTTTAACATGTTAAGCAGTCAGCACCTCGTTGAAAATAGCCTTCTTAATCAGCAGATTAAAAAATGGCATACCTAGCCTAAAACAGTTCATTTCTAGGCTACTTACTCAAAAGCATAATTTTTTTGTTGAGCAAAATTAACCCATCGACATGGTCCGGTGAAAGACGGGACTTGACTCACCTGAGGTGGCTGTCCTGCTCTTGAAAAAGCCTGCACAGCAGAAAAATAACGTACAAGCATGCACTGATTTAAAGAAGACTCCAAATGTGAAAACATCACACTTTCAAACGTTTGGAAAGCCGATTCCCGCACCACCGAAGTGATTTCATAACTACTTTGCTGAGTTTGCTTGTCTAGTGAGAGGACATTTTCCTGCGCGCGCCGTGAGTGAGAGAGGAAGGGGGGGGGGGGATATTTCCCCTTTTTCACCCAATTTGGAATGCCCAATTCCCAGTGCTCTTAAGTGATTCACCTCCATCCGGGTGGCGGAGTATGAATCCCAGTTGCCTATATTGCTTTTGCCGCCGTTTTATAAAAGCATGCAAAACTCCTCAAGGACTTGGTGTCTTTCGTCATTGCTGTTTGGCCATTTTATAAAAGCAAGGAGGATTAGGTACTCTGAATCACATTATGCTAATGGCCCTGTCCCAGATGGAACCCTAAGCCCTTTTGGTCCACAAGTCCACATCAAATGTGAAATTTGAAGCAGGGCCTAAGAACACCCCTCACCCGTGGTAAAATCACTGTTCTGCATGGCCTATTGTGGCGTGTTGCTTTACTAGATGTTCCTTTTTATTAGATTTCCACTGTTCATCTATTTATTACATCTTTTAAATGTTTAAGTGTTTATAAATGTATTTAGTCTGTTCACTAAATATATTTACTGTTCACGTACTGATGTATTTTACATAATATAGAATTCATTATTGTTGCTTTAAATGTTAAATTATGTTTACCAGTCATACTGAATATTTTTTTACCAATTGTATACAATAAAATATTTATATTTTTCAATTAATCAAAAAGTGGGCATAATTGGAACACCCATGGGCTTAAACGGTACATCATGACTTCACATATTTCATGAAATAGTTAGAAATATTTGGAATTTCCATATAAAACTTCAAATGAGAGGGTAATCTTTAATTGTATCCATGTTTTTGTCATATATAAATAAAAAATGTCTGGAAACAGATTTTGGTGGGCTTAATTGGTATGCATCTTTTTTCTGTACAATTAAAGTGAATGGTTAATGAGGCTGTCTGTCTATAACAATCTGCCTTAACATGTCTTTTCTGTTCCACATATGGGTAAGTAGATAATGACCGATTTCATTTTTAGGCGACCTGTCCACTAATTCCTGTAGCTCAACTGGTAGAGCAACCACAAGGTCATGGATTTGATGCCCAGGGAGCGCATATACTGAAAATTTTTTGCTTGAATCCACTGTTGCAAGTCACTTTGGATAAAAGTGTCTATTAAATGCATATACTGTATGTAATAAATGTAAATGTCATAACCATTTCTAAAGTGTGTCTTAAGGAAAGGGCTGTCCATCAACCAAAGATCAGCACAAGAACCGGAGCAAAATGTTAGACAAGTATCACCAATCATGATAAATAGCACTCTTTCTGCTAAATTCTGCTGAATTTTTGTCATCATGGCTGCTATGCTTTGTGTTCTTAACAATTTGTGGCCTTATTTAATTGATCAGCTTTCTAAGAAACATTTGCTAGAATCCTTTTTTTATGTAAATTATTCATAGTTGGTTTAAACAATTTAATTATAATATAGTTGTAATTACCATTTAGAAAAATATGGAAATATGTTCAGAAAGTAATATGGTTTATAATATTATCTTGACAATAGCTAATATAATGGTGTGAATTACATTTAACATGGTAACATTTACATTGTTATAGTCTTTAATGTGCTTCCCATGTAGGAATGATTGCATTTTCATAAATGTATTCTCTGAGGTCTGGATTTGTCATACAGTATCTGCAGTTATTTTCTGGTGAAAGGGCTTTGAAGGCTTTATCTATTTTTGTGCCTATTAGAGTTTTAATTGACCTTCATTGACTGTTATCTGAGGCAATTTCCATTTTAATGACATATTTTTGACTTGGGGGTAATGAATCTCTCTTTCTTGGGTGAATAGTGCTGGTGTGGCATTTCACATGAAAACATTTTAATACTGAAAACGTATAAGACAAATTTTGGAGTTGGATGTTTTACCCAAACCGATAAACTATGTTTTAAAATCATTATATACTTGTATACTAATTAACTTTAATCCTTAAAGGGATCGTTTATTCAAAACTGAAAATTTAGTCATCAATTACTTACCGTCATATTGTTCTTTCTTCCATGGAACACTAAAAGGAGATGTCTGGCTGAATATTAACCTAAGCCACCATTTACTTTCATTGCATTTTTTTTTTCTTCCATACAATGAAAGTGAATGGGGTAACATCCCCATTTGTGTTCCACATTTGATCAGTCATCAACTTTGAGCATTATTATTTCCAAAACTCAGATGCTCAGATGTTTTCAGATGCTCTAACACACTTTCAGTGCTCTATTTATATTATAAATACAAATTTACTCTCACCACAAATTCATTTGAAGGATTTTTCCAGGAGAAACAGGGAAAGCCTCAGTTTTTTTTCCACAGCCAAATCTAATCAAACAACACTTTCCTTCAGAGACCTTCTCCTCCCAATGCCATGTGTCAATCTTCTTTGTGTCTCGTTAGTCATGAACGAAGGCCCAGCTCAATCCACCTGCTGTTTAGAATGGGGAATCATCAGACTCAAGGTCTCAAAAGAGAGATGTCATTCACACAAGTTAATCAGCGCAGATCTTGGCGCTGAATTACGCAAGGGGACTTACGATAGAAAAGGTGTTGCCAAAAAGATTTTTAATGAACACAGGTTGCCTGCATCTCACTTTTAATGTCTCTTGCGCTTTCATAAGCAGCTGGGTTTCAAAATCATGTAAAGCTCCCTCAACCTAAATAATAAGAGGAGGCTAATTTGCTCAAACATTGGTTAATTTGTATAAACTGTTTCATTTCTCTCAAATACTGCTTTGAGAAAAGCCACAAGGGGTCTCTGTTCATTTCTAAACTTTCTTTCAAAGGACCCTTTACTAATGTAACAGAGAAAACAATCTTCTAAAGTAAGTGCCTGATTCTTTTAGTTCAACCCATGAAGGTCTAAAATACCTGAAGAAAGCTATCCATTTGCTTGCAATTGTTTTATATCATTAGAATACACTGCTATTTTTGAATGGCCGTTAATGGAAAATTATGCTTTTTGCCCCTTGATAGTGTAATTACTGAAAATGTCCTCTACAAACATGCTAACCAGCCAAATCTTGACCCCTTCATAAATTAAAGGATTATTTCGGGTTCAATACAAGTTAAGCTCAATCGACAGCATTTGTTGCATAATGTTTATTGCCACAAACATTTATTTTGACTCGTCCCTCATTTTCTTTAAATAAGGCAAAAAGTGAGGTACCAGTGAGGCACTTACAATGGAAGTGAATGAGGCCAATCCGTAAACATTCAAATACTATTTCAAAATTATAGCTACAAGACATAAACAGTTTGTGTTAACATGATTTAAGTGTGATAAAATCATTTAATAACCTTTTCTGTGTTATGTTTTATCCAATTTAACAACTTCGTTGCCCTCCAAAAATTGGCCCCTTTCACTTCCATTGTAAGTGTCTCATTGTAACCCAGATTATAAAGAAAAGGACTAATTAAATTTTTTTTTTTTTTTTTTTTTTTGCCGTAATACTGTGTAACAAATTGTTTTTTTTTTTTTTTTTTTTGGTTCCTGGGTAGTAAGTGTTATTTCCTAATTGCTTATGCCTCAAAAGTATAGAAAATGGCTATTATTCCCCACAAACTTTGATTTTGTGACCAGGACAGTGATATTTTGAAATGTACCTATTTCCAATGAGAAAACGGTCTTTTCTCTCCTCAGCTCCACCTCTGAAATCCCTCAAACTCCATATCCTTGATGCTCATCTTGATAAATTCAAGGAGAAAATGGGAGCGTAATCATAGGAGCAAGTCGAGCGCTTCCATCAGGATATACTGGACTTTGAACGCCGCTACCAAGGACAGTATAACGAGAACATGATGAGAGACTACATTTGGGGGCGGACTCGTGAAATTGATTTACAGTATAATCGTAAATCTCGAAAAACTACTCGCTTCTAAATCTTTTGTAGTCATTTTTGTATTACTTTAGTATAAATACATGTTAATTTGGATTCATATGTTGTTTTATTCTGACTTTGTGAACGAAACCTATACTACCCCATCTAGGCTCAAGCAGTGGAACTTGTTGGATGAAAGTGTGCAAGTCGCAGATAAAAGGAAGCGTCACCAACCTTTTTCCAGCTTCTTCACCCGTCAAGATGGGCTCTGCTTCTGCCAAAATGCGAACAGTCTGTTCTAGGCAATCGGAATCGCCTGTAACCAGAATGAGTGGCACCTCTTCATTGACAACTCATCCAGGAGCCTCAAAGCCGTGCTGCTCCATAATGGTAACAAGTACCCTTCTCTTCCTCTGGCTCACTCGTTGCACCTCAAAGAGGATAACAACAGCATCAAGACCTTTCTGGATGCCTTGAAGTATGATGAGTACTGCTGGGAGGTCATAGGAGACTTCAAAATTGTAGCATTCCTGATGGGTCTCCAAGGTGGTTCTACCAAGTTTCCCTGCTATCTTTGCCTTTGGGACAGCAGGGACACCAAGGCACACTACCACAGGAGGGACTGGCCACAGTGGACCAGGTTCTCTGTGAGGAGGAACAACGTCAAGTGGGAGCCACTGGTGGACCCCCAGAAGTTGCTGATGCCACCACTGCACATCAAATTGAGCCTTATGAAACAATTTGTCAGAGCCCTAGATAAGGAGTCGGCAGCCTTCAAGACTTCTTCCCTAAGCTGTCTGAGGCAAAGGTCAAAGCCGGTGTTTTCATCGGACCACAGACAAAGAAGATTCTGCAGTGCAGTGAATTCCCAAAATTATGTTACATAGTGTAATAAATATTATGCCACAAATGATGTCGATTGAGCTTAACTTGTGTTGAACCCGGAATGTTCCTTTTAAGGTGAAGTGAGAGAATGAAATGTTTTAGCAATGTTTTGTCTTTATATATTAAAAAAAATAATAAATAAATAAAAAATTTTTTTTTTTTTTTTTAAAAGTAAACATGTATGTTGAGGGCTTTGCCACCATTAGTTGTACAAATCTCCATTTCTTATGAATGAGATTTAAAAAAAAAAAAATAATTTTGTAGAACATGCCATAAACCTGCCCTGAGATCATTTTTTGGTAATTACTTGAAAGCTCCAATATTCCAGCAAGCCCTAAAGATTGGGGCAATAAAACTTAATATTGCTTTCCTCTCAAGACCTTTCTCAAGATGTCACAGTAATTTATCCTGAACTATAAAAAAGACCCTCTACGTTATTCACTCCTTTTGTTTTATGAGGCATGTTCTGTGCATTGGCTGCCCCTGACTCTGCCCCGTCACACACTGAGAGAGAGCACCATCAGCTGGGCAGGCCAGGGGTGAGAAGACACTGTCAGGACATCAGATGTTAGTGTGTTGATATGGCTGTAGTCTGCTATATCTCATCCTCCTGACAGACATGCACTCCGTCACCTTGATGCCGATAAAATGGATGCCCACTGGAGCGGCTGCCTCTGTACTTTCAACACGCTTGGCAGACTGCGTTAGCCAAGGCCAGCTATTCGTAAGAGCTACTTAAAAAAAAAAAAAAAAAGGAAACAAACCAAAAAAAAAAAGGGGGATATTTTACACATACTCACCCTGATATTGTTCTTAAATCTGAATTATTTTCTTTCTTCTGTAGAACACGAGATGTTAGTCAGAATGTTAGCCTCAGTCAGCATTAACTTTCACTGTATTTTTTTTCTTTCATATAATGAAAGTGAATGGTGACTGAGCCTGTCATTTTTCTTAACATCTAATTTGGTGTTCCACGGAAGAAAGAAAGTCTTATTGGTTTGGAATCCTCTGAAATACTCCAAATAGCTTTGTTTGACCCTGATGAAGTCATAGTTTGGTATTTGATTGTCTCCAAGTGTCTACAGAACAACTGTTGCTAAGGAGTGTGTTGATATGAAAGCAACAGTTTTGTTCCCTCTACATAAACATCCCTCAAATTTTAGATTCCATGAAATCACTTGACGATGACCCCTTTTCTCCCCTGTGTTCACATATTTCCTATTGAAACTGAAAGTTTGGGCATGTCATATTGAAGGGCTTGTCCCCTTTTTTTAAATAGCCAGTAGGCATAGTCATTTATGTCAAAGCCATGAATCATGACATACTAGTGGTATGAATCTTCACTGGCCTCACAATTCGATTCGATCACGATTCAAAGGGTAACAATTCGATTACAGAACAATTCTCGATGCCTCACAATGCATCTTTTCCACCATTTCTTTTTTCCAATACACACACACAGTGTTAAATAATAATAAATTGTTAATTTAGAATAAATTGAACCTTAAAAAAACCACAACTATCGGTTGCTGGTCCAGGATGACTACATGAGATGTCAGTCTCTCCTTTTTACACCACAGGTGATAGTAAAGTGACACAAATAGGGTTGCTGCTTAAGAAATTAATCAAGCATCTTGTATGCGCACAGTTCCGACGAGCGAGAGACCGGTAATGAGCAACAGCCAAAGAAATAGCGCAAGAGGAGAGAAAGGCACTGGGAAGCAAGAGACAAAAATGATTACAAAATAAAAATATCACCCACGTCTCCCGAACTGCTTTCTCATCATTATTTTCAGCCATTTTTTCCCTTTCTGTGCAAATCAGTGTAGTAACGTGTTTGTTGATGTGTTATCACGAATAAACTCTCCCGTTGCCATGTGCTTGAATTTGTGAATGAATTTCGGGATAGTTGTTTCAGTCGGGGATGATGGTAGTGTGGTTGATACATCCAGTCTACATCAGTTCTTTAGTGTGCGCTTGACTTTAGTAAATGCGCATCTGAACTTTTTTTTTTTTCCAAGCATGTAAGCGCCACTGCGCTGCCATGGTTTAAATTTGACTCAGAATCGATTCTGAATCATTTTAGAAAGAATTGCGATGCAACGGAGAATAAATGTTTTTCCCCCACCCCTACGAAATGCTACTTATTATTGTTAGTCAAATGCTGGTGGTATTAGGGGCAGGGACATTCTCATTCTAGAAAGCATTTTATTGGACAAATTGAGTGAGTGCAGTGTGAGTCATCAATATTATGGTCCATATTCTTTGAAAGGAAAGACTGTAAATTTTTAAATGTGCATTTCTGCTAAAAGATCATTTTGTCAACTTTTAGAAGTAAACTATATGGACTCTAATAGACATGCACAAAACTTTCATGGGGTCTTTCAAAACACTGACTGTAAGGAAAGGCAAATCACCTTAAACATGCAGATTTTGAAGACAACTGTGCTCACTTTGTAGAATATCTCAATAATCAAGTGTGCATGAAATTTTCTGATGAAGAGTCTTTGGCCCTTAAGAAAGAGCTCAAGCCAATTAATGAAGCAGCCCACCATACTTAATTTGAATGTGTTCACAAAGAGTCTGATTGCTGTAAATTGCTTTGATGGACAATGTATTGTTATTATTTCTTTCTTGTGCAAATAGTTGTAATATTGTGCTTGTTATTTCCTTCAGTCTTATGCTCATTATTTTAAATGCATGGAGTAATGCTATACATAAAATTAAAGCTGTGATTCTGTATAATTAAACTGTATGCTCCAGAATTAAATGTGTTAACATTTAAGGAGTCATTACATTTCTGTCGTCATTCACACAGATCATTTGTTACCTTATCAAGCAACAAATATTTAAAGGAATATTCTGGGTTTAATACAAGTTTAGCTCAATCGACAGCTTTTCGACCCATCCCTACTTTTCTTTAAAAAAAGGAGGATTTAATGGCAAAAATGTGAAACTTGAAATCTTATTAACATTTTATACATTAATTTATTTGGCAGATGCTTTTATCCAATGTGAATTACAAAAGAGAAATAATAAATTATAAGAGATTCGTCTTAAGGTAACCGTAGTATGAAAAGTGCTGCATTACAAAGTTTCAGTTGCATCAGAAAAATACTATTCAAGACAGATTAGAGTGCACCGAGAATAATACATATATATATACACAGCTGTAAAGTTGTTTTTAACGATTGCTACAGAGTGACACCGTCATGGCAACAAAGTTGAAAAATTTAATATAACTACACAGAATGGTTTCGTAAGTGATTTTATTATACTAACGTTATGTTAACATGCATATTTTTTTACGTCTTGTGGCTATACTTTTGAAACAGTGAGTATTTTAATATTTGGCACCATTCATAACAGTACTATGAATTTTTCAGTACATTGACATTGCTTTCAGTGTTGTGAGATATAGTGGCTTTAGACTGTCAAAAGCCACTAGATTATTTGCCGTGATGCATTTTGATTTTAAAGTGAATTTGATTCCATTCATTATAACTCTTCATTTGAATTTGTTTGCCATTTACTGTAATGATTTCCTCTAGTATATGACCATTTGAGCCTCCTCTATCTCCCTGACATTTGTCTGTGGAATATGGTTTGATTGGCACTTGGCATTAAAAGGGACCCCCAAAAAATATATATTTAAATTTTTGGTGTTCACCAAACAGTGTTTCCTTTATTACATTTGAAAGAAAATGTATCTATTTGTCATTTTTGTTACTTTATATGATTTGTCACACCATATGACATTTTCAAAATTTGGCTGAGAAAATGTTACAATCATTAGGCTAAAACACAAAAATATTATTATATATTTAACAACTACTGAATGACATAGATTGGTCGTTAACCTTTTTTCATAACTTTCCGTATTTAAATGTTAGCAACCAGATGTGTTGAAAAGCCTTTACAAGTGTCCCAAGCATTTTGAATAGAACATTCAGAATGACACAGTTCAGACATCCATTGCCAGAGGGCTTGTATTGCTGTACTCATCACCACCATCCTTCATCTCCCCTCATTTCTTTTACAGAGATATCTTAGATCTGAGACTGTCTGTCATCCACCATGTCCTTGAGATAGGCTGTTACTCATAGGTTATCAACTGTGTTATGAATACCTAATGAAGCTAAACTTTTGTTAAATGGTTTAGTGTGTACAGTGTCACTTTGCAATATTGATTCACATTACATTGCATTTTACATTTGTATTTTCATTTGTAAAGTAAAAGCTTTTTACCCACTTTTAGAATATCTACGCTTCTTTATGCAGTTTTAGTCAATTTTGTCCAGCATGTCAATGTTTTGCCTTTAGTTGTGTCATTGTAGTGCAATTAAGTGGTTGTTATATCTTGAACTATTATAAAACTGGGAATGATTGGTCTTTACAAACTAATTTACTGGACCATTTCAGCAATTAGCAGTAAACTAATGCCATTCCTAACATGTGAATGTAAACAGCTTATTAGGTATTCTGGCCTTCATAAAATATTCAATTCATAAGATTAAATGTTTAAAGACGTTTTTCCAAGGGCTTCCAATGGCTCTGTTTCAAAGTTACAGGCAACTGAGGCAGCATCCTACCTAAAATGGAACCTCATCATAAGTGACCAATTTGGAATGTTCTACATATGCAGCAACTCTGTGTGTCAATCAAAATGTTCTATTCACACAAAGTGCACAAGTGTCTCGACTCACAATTGATTTCAATAGACTTTGGTGTTGACATGTTGCTAAGTCCATTTTAATCAGATTTAAAGGGATAGTTATTTTTGTTTTTGAATGAGTTATATTTATAATCAACATTTCTCTCGCTTTGTCTGCCATCTTGGATGGTCTTTTTCACTGAGCTTGTCGCAAAGTATTCTGTGATTTCCTTCTATGTGAAGGATACATGCAGGAGTGTCTTGGAATCTTAGATTGCTGCATAATTAGCATTTCCCTATTATACCTTAAAATTCTGCCTATGTAGAGTGCTTACTTGGTTGTATCTCCTTGCCTTTGGTCCCCTGCATGCAGACATCAGTTGACAGCTGACCTGGCATGCAATCATCCACATTGCCCAAAGACCTGGTTGACTGTAGAGCTGGAAAGAGCTCTGTGTCTTCCACCATAACCCTTGGCAACAGCCTGTTTACCTAACACACACACAAACATACACCCACCCATATGCATTACCTAGAGCCTCTCAGGCAACAGTCACAATAGAGCGTGACATAGATTCTCTAGACCGCCCAAATACATGCACGTAGCAGGTGGTGTCGTAACTAAGCAACCGGGCTCCCTCATAATGAAGGATCCATATGTGACGAGGCCCCTTTCTATTAGCAATTGTCTGCCCTCTCTCACGTTTTATACGCTGGACTTCAATATCGAGTTTACAGTGGCGACAGCATTCTGTGGGGATTCTTTCTAATAGTATAATTGGTGTGGATAGCAATAGTTTATTTTTCATTATGTATTGGTCTATAGCTAAATTAAATTTAATCTCTAATGGAAAGTTCCATCATCTTTAATGGGTTGAAACAGGCGTTGTTACCCCAGGCCCACATTATTTCTGCATCAACTGAATAAATACACTGTAGAATGTACAGGTCATCTCAGCTGTCACCTATTTCCCAGATAATTGCTTCGTCCTACCAGTAAAGAGAGTGGTGGCCTGTGGTTCAGGTCAGTGCATTTAAATCTTAGCTTCAGACATGAATTGAGTGAGGTAGTCAGATTGGTTTCTTTTGTGTGCTCTTGTGTGTACGTATGTGCATGTGTGTTTACTTAGTTATACTTTTATGGACAAAATTGTTTACTAAATCTGAAGAAACCTCCCATTTGGGATGTCTGGGAAAAATTAATAATAAAGTATATAATGATGTGTTTTTATTGTTTAAAAAATGCAAAACAGTTTTATTTAAGGGATATGCTTTGGACTTTGGGTACAGTTAGTCTGAATTAATTATAATTTGCTTTATTTAAAAACAATAGAAATGTACGGTATGTCCTCATTTATATAGGTAAATAAACGTGGATTTATAATTAGCTTTTTATAACAAAAAAATAAATAAATGAGGTGATGAATGTGTGTGGGCTAGGTGTTCTTTGTTCTGAGGAGATAGTTTAGGTATTTTTGTGTATGTGTTTATGCAGCTGGTGAGTTCTAGACTATGAACAGTAATAGACTCAGCTACAGACTCGTAACTATCTGTTTAAGAGAATCTTCCCTTGTTTGCTTTCACATGTCAGTTTTGAAATGTAAAATACAGGTATCAAAAACAGTAACACACACTCACACAAAAAACAAGAACATGCACTCACCCATGGATCACACAGAGAAACTAATCCACACACCCTTAAAAAGCCAAGCTAAAAAAGCTGCTGGCTTTGTTTTTTACAGACACACAAAACCTTATTTCTTTATCAGTTTGAATCCTTGTCCTCTGCCCAGACTATGGATGCATTACTAGGTTTAATTCTCCTGGAATAAACAGTGCTTTGCAAATTTCTTTTCAGATTACCTTTGTGTTGTTGCCATGTTCGATTTGTGTTCGCAGCTGTCATGTATTTTATGGCACTGTACTTTTACAAGTGCCACTTCAGATAACATTCACTGTTATGGGTTCCAATTGACCGTCACCTCAAAATTTTCCATCTAACTTGGATTGCCTGAATCATTATATGATTTAGAGCTAAAACATAATTTCGATATCTGAACAATAATTTAAGCCTTTACATCATTTGTTGACCAAGTTCAGAATATTTGCAGGTACTGCAAGAACGTTGAAGTTTTTTGAAAAGAGAGAATACACTCATCATATCTGTATCAGGCTGAGAGAACTATAAACACTTGCTCTGTTCTAAAACTTATTGAGCTGTCTCCTTAGGAAGCATGTTAAGACATCATAGGTTCACAACTGACATTAAGGCTGTTGCAGAAGGTTGAAAGCATAATTATACTCTCTTTTAAGATACCTTGTTTTGTTCAGCTTTGGTCAAATCTGTCCTTAAAGGAGAAAGCTTTATGTTTTAGTAGTGTGCTTAGCTTAGCAAATTACTAATGTGCAAACTATTTTGAAATCGATTGCTTGTTAAGACTTATGTAAGGAGCGATATTTGTGAGTTGCTGCATTTGTAGAGCATCTCAAATGAGCCACTTTTGAGGTCCCATGATGGTTTGGATGCTTCCTTAGAAGGCTGCCTATGTAGACTGTAGGCAGCTTGCTAGATTTTGTAATGGAGCTATTCTTTCAGAGTCAGTTCCTTTCTCTTAAAGCTTTACAATGTATACTAGAACAATAAATTCCCTCTCTTTTTATCTCCACAGTGCAGGAGTCAGCCGCATATCGGACTGAGGCATGTCACCAAACAACGGGTATGTTCTACATCCAATAATCTTTTCTTTTTGCCCATGTCCTATAGGAAGCACAACGTATTGATTTTATAGTACAGGCTTGAGTCACCCTGAGGCAGAAAACATCAGTGATATTTTCCCACCACTGGTTTTGTGACACCTAAAACATGTCAATCGAAAATGTATTTACAGTATGCTATAATGCACATCTGAACAGTGTGAGGCTTTAAAGGCTTTTGCATGCCATACAAACTTCACAAAGTTATTTGAACATTATAATAAAACTACAGATGTAGCATGGTATCAAAGAAGCTCCAGTTCTTTTATATAATTTTACAAAGCAAAACTATTCCGTTTTTAATGTGAAAGTCATTAAGATTAAAGGGATTTTTCACCCCAAAATGAAAAGTCTGTCATTTTTACAGACCCTCATGTTGTTCCAAACCTGTATGACTTTCTGTCTTCTGTGGAACACAAAAGATAATGTTTAGGAGAATGTTAGTCTCAGTCACTATTCACGTTTATTGCATCTTTTTTACACGCAGTTAAAGTGAATGGTGTCTAAAGGCTTATTCACACAGTCCGAATATTCGATGTGATTGTTCCTTCTGAACAAGCTTTTAAATAGGTACAATGGATTCCCTTGGTACTCTTCACATCGGGTCTGACAAATCGTTCGCCAACAATCCAAAGTTTTTTTTCTTTTAAAGAGCAGTCTGATTTATTTTTCTTTAGACTGCGATGAAAACTGACTGACCAATGAGGTAAGAGCTTTTTGTCATTTTCCGAGAGTCGCTGCTGCTGCTGCACAATCAAGCACATTGGTGGCACTAATCAACTGGCAAACACTGGTGCTGTGCTATTTTATCGTCTCGCACACAAAAACTCTGATTTCAATGCAAATATGTAATAAATAAATAATATAGAATCTGTAAAAAAATTTTTTTAGCATATTTATGTAATGTGCTGATACCTCATTATATAATATACCTGGTGTTTGTCTTAATGTACATTATTTAATATATATATTACTGTGCCTGTTATATTATCCTGGCAGAGAAAAAGAGCACCGTTACAGGAATACTTTGTGTTATTTTATCGTTGCAATAAAAATAGCAATGAGATTTGGAAATTCGTTTGGACTAAGCTCATAGTAAAATATCACATAAAGACTCTTTTCATGCAATACTTATCTACTAGTGTAGCCAAATGTTTCGCCAAACCTCACTACTATTTTTATTGCAAAGATAAAATAACCATCAAAGTAAATTGCATGCATAAATATAAAGACAAAAGGCACAGGAAGGATGCAACAGTGATCTTTACTCCTCTCACTCGCACAAAAAACACAGATTCCATATTCCTCAAAATACATCAAAAACTTGGAAAGAAAATAATGCCAAATAAGGTAAATAAATGACTTAACTGTGTTAAATATATTAAGCGAATGCATTGAAAGCTGAATGCTTAAAGATCCATGCAGTAAACCAGAATGTATATGTTTGTAGAACAGAGGTACAGGGGTGAAATTGTCTCCTTGTGAATAGACCTTTCGTCGGCAGTTCGTCTCACAAATTCATCTCTAATTTGGTGTGAATAAGCATTAATGCTGACATCTTTTGTGTTCCACTGAAAAAAGAAATTCATACAGGTTTGGAACAAAATGAGGGTGAGTAAATGATGACAAAATTTTCATTTTGGGTTGAACTATCCCTTTAAGCTCATTTTTTGCTGTATGTAAAGCTGTTGTATGTAAATTCTGTGTCACTAGTGGCGCCAAATGGAATTGCAAAAAAATAAAAAAGACTTTCCCAATCAGTCCCCCTGTTTTCTATTTTTCTCAAGAGATTGATTGAGCCAGTATTGCTGCATATACTGTATGTCGGGATTTATTAGTAGTTATGCTTACATATAGTAATTCTGCACATTAAACTGGGATAGGAGAAAGTATTTTACCATCGCAATTTACACACTCCAGCTTTAATACTCATCTGACCATTTGTTATGTATGAAAGAAAGATATTATCTCTTCTCACATCAATCAGTTAGTCAAATGACATCACCTGTCTAATGAAGAGTTGAAGAAGCTCTCTCTTACACCCGTGTGAACAGCATAACACCCCACTCAGTATAGCATGACTGTAGCCTGATCCACTGCCCTTCAGACAATGCAGCGATGACTAGGGGGGATCAGGCACAAGCTCTCCATCAAAGCCCACAGCTCACCCCTGTCCCCAATAACACAGGGACCTTGGCGGCCCCCACACACAACGCCATCAGCCTGGCACTGGAGGCAAGGCTTTGATCCTTGCGCACATAGTCACAGCTCTTCTGAAGAGTGTGTCCCGGAATGCTTAAACATCACTTTCATCTTTCCAAATTCAGATTCCCTTTCTGTCAGCATGTGCTCCGCTTGCTCTCAAGGCAGTAGTGCCCAGGCTCAACCACAGTTGGGGTCGACTGGGTTTATCTGACGCTTTGATAATATGCATTTTGATTGCAATTCTTTGAGGCTAGCAGATGAGTTTAAAAAGACAGAATGGGAATGTGGCAGATCGTGTTGCCAGTGCTTTTGAAAAGATCCAACTAACTTATACATTTGGCTCAGAGGACTGAGTTATAATATAAGAGCATCATTAAAAAGTGACATAAAGGAGCATTTATGCAGTCAGAACCACAATTAGCCCTGTGAGATCTGCCTCTAAACCTGAATTACTTTGAAGATGAAAGAAAAATATGTGATACTTTTCTCGTAGTAGATAAATAAGGACTGTAGCCCTGAGACGGTGTATGATACTAGATTATGGGGGTGTCTCATGTTTCATTGTGTGTGGTTTTGTTTGATATCAAAGAGCTCTGAGTGACTCCTTGGACTGGGCTTGTGTTTTTGGTTGCACCCTTTCCTCTATGTGCTCAGTCCTTTTTGCCAATGGATGATTGCTTCAACCTGTAGGATCTTTAAAAAATATTCCTCAGTAATTAAATTGATAGTTTACCCAAAAATTAAAATTCTCTCTTTACTCACCCTTATGCCATCCCAAATGTGTATGACTTTCTTTCTTCTGCTGAACACAAACATATATTTTTAGAAGAATATCTCAACTCTGTTGGTCCATGCAATGCAAGTGAATGGTGACATGGGCCGTATTCACAAAGATTTTTATCTTACCATTAGGAGTTCTCCAAAGATTTCCTAGCTAGGAGTTTTTGCTTAAAACCTATTCACATAACTGTTCACATCGTTAACTCATTTTTTAACCACTCCACAGATTTCATATTAGCAAACTATAGTCTTGGCAAGTCATTTATGATATCTACTTTGTGCATGACACGAGTAATTTTTCCAACAATTGTTTACAGATAGATTGTTTCACTTTTAATTGACTATCACAATTCCAGTTGGTTAGAAGTTTATATACACTATGTTAACTGTGCCTTTAAGCAGCTTGGAAAATTCCAGAAAATGATGTCAAGCATTTTGGCAATTATCCAATTAGCTTCTGATAGGCTAATTGGCTAATTGGAGTCATCTGGAGGTGTACCTGTGGATGTATTTTAAGGCCTACCTTCAAACTCAGTACCTCTTTGCTTAACATCATGGGAAAATCAAAAGTAATAAGCCAAGACCTCAGAAAAAAAAATTGTGGACCTCCACAAGTCTGGTTCATCCTTGGGAGCAATTTTCAAACACCTGAAGGTACCACATTCATCTGTACAAGTATGCGAGTATAAACACCATGGGACCACACAGCCATCATACCACTCAAGAAGGAAACACATTCTGTCTCCTAGAGATGAACGTAGTTTGGTGCGAAAAGTGCAAATCAATCCCAGAACAACAGCAAAGGACCTTGTGAAGATGCTGGAGGAAACAGGTAGACAAGTATCTATATCCACAGTAAAATGAGTCCTATATCGAAATAACCTGAAAGGCTGCTCAGCAAGGAAGAAGCCACTGCTCCAAAACTGGCATAAAAAAGCCAGACTACAGTTTACAAGTGCACATGGGGACAAAGATCTTACTTTTTGGAGAAATGTCCTCTGGTCTAATGAAACAAAATTTTAACTGTTTGGCCATAATGACCATCGTTATGTTTGGAGGAAAAAAGGTGAGGCTTGCAAGCTGAAGAACACCATCCCAACCACGAAGCATGGGGGTGGAAGCATCATGTTTTGGGGGTGCTTTGCTGCAGGAGGGACTGGTGCACTTCACAAAATAGATGGCATCATGAGGAAGGAAAATTATGTGGATATATTGAAGCAACATTTCAAGACATCAGCCAGGAAGTTAAAGCTCGGTCTCAAATGGATCTTCCAAATGAACAATGACCCCAAGCATACCTCCAAAGCTGTGGAAAATGGCTTAAGGACAACAAAGTCAAGGTATTGGAGTGGCCATTACAAAGCCCTGACCTCAATCCGATTGAAAATTTGTGGGCAGAACTGAAAAAGCATGTGTGAGCAAGGAGGCCTACAAACCTGACTCCAAAATTCCAGCAACTTATTGTGAGAAGCTTATGGAAGGCTACTCAAAATGTTTGACCCAAGTTAAACAATTTAAAGACAATGCTACCAAATACTAACAAAGTGTACTGTATGTAAACTTCTGACCCACTGGGAATGTGATGAAAGAAAGAAAAGATGAAATAAATAATTCTCACTACTATTATTCTGACATTCCACATTCTTAAAATAAAGTAGTAATCCTAACTGACCTAAAACAGGGAAAGTTTTATACGATTAAATGTCAGGAATTGTGAAAAACAGTAGATTAGATAGACAGACAGACAGACAGACAGACAGACAGACAGATACTGTAGATAGATAGATAGATATTTTTCTTGGTTGATGAACATTTCTTTATCCTGTGTTGATGTAATAAAACAAGCGTGCATCCTGTCAACAGCATCAAAACACTGGGTAGCCCCGCGATTGCCGTGATTCCCGTGAATGCCCTGAGAATGAATGAGTTTTTAAAACCTTTATCTCCAGTGTAATTGAGTTGTTTCAGATTGTGGGAGAGGTAACTGCATCTATAACTAAGTTTACAATAATAAAAACACCCTTGCGATTCAGGCGATAATGTCAATGTTAACATTATAATATTAAGAATATTTGGAATATAATATAGTCTTATATTATTAAAATACATAAACTCAATTGTGATTCAGGCTATACCTTTTTAAACGGTCAATGTCATAATAATATTCTAATACATTGTTTTTTAATGTGGATTGAGGACAGCAGCCATGCTTCGGATCGTTTGTGAGTCACTCTTAGGGACTTAGAAGTCCTCAGGAATTCTAAGTAAATGTCGTGGGTTTAGGATCTACTTTTAGCGTTGAAGTCGGCATGAAATGGAATTTGCAACCGACTTCCGTATTGTGACGTATTTCCGAGTGAAACAGCTTATCAAACAAGAAAAAAATGTGGGGTGGGGATTTGAGTTTATCCAGTGCTTGTTGATTGGATTGTGAAAATATGGGCGTTGCATAGCGGAACGGAGGCAGATCTGAATGCGAGTTTGTAGTGGACACGCACACCCCTACCACTGTGTTGCATGAGTCAGAGCCGGTTCACTCAACAGAATAACAATGAACAGAATAACAATATTCAGAATGACAAATAGCAATATACAGAATAACAGTACACAGATGTTTACACAGTTTGCATGTTACACAATACACATTACACAATATACAAACTGAACAGTTAGAGGCAGTTGCACTGAATTGAATTAAGCACAGTATACATAGTATACATAACGTGCAGTGATGTGTGGCATATACTATTGTGTTGCCATTAATCATCAGATGTGCATGAAGGGGTAGATATTAATAATGATAGATGTGATATACAGTTGTGCTCAAAAGTTTGCATACCCTTGGAGAATTGGTAATATATGTACCATTTTTAAAGAAAACATGAGGTGAGCAGGCAAAACACATTTCTTTTATTTCTTATGGGATTCATATTCAACTGTAGGTTATAACAGAATGGCACAATCATAAAACAAAACATGGCAACAATGAAAAAAATGAAATGACCTCTGTTCAAAAGTCTTCATACTCTTAGTTCTTAATACTGTGTTTTGCCCCATTTAGCATCAATGACAGTGTGCAGTCTTTTGTAATAGTTGTCTGTGAGGCCCCAAATTCTTGAAGGTGGTATAGCTGCCCATTCGTCTTGGCAAAATGCCTCCAGGTCATGCAAAGCCTTTGGTCGTCTTGCATGAACTGCACGTTTGAGATCTCCCCAGAGTGGCTCGATGATATTAAGGTCAGGAGACTGTGATGGCCACTCCAGAACCTTCACCTTTTTCTACTGTAACCACTGGAGGGACAACTTGGCCTTGTGCTTAGGGTCATTGTCGTGCTGGAAAGTCAAAGGGCGTTCCATGCGCAGCTTTCGTGCAGAAGAATGCAAATTGTCTGCCAGTATTTTCTGGTAACATGCTGCATTCATCTTGCCATCAATTTTCACAAGATTCCCCGTGCCTTTAGAGCTCACACACCCCCAAAACATCAGTGAGCCACCACCATGCTTCACAGTGGGGATGGTATTCTTTTCACTATAGGCCTTGCTGACACCTCTCCAAACATAGCGCTTATGGTTGTGACCATAAAGCTCTGTTTTGGTCTCGTCACTCCAAATTACTGTGTGCCAGAAGCTGTGAGGCGTGTCAAGGTGTTGTCATTTGTGGCATTGGCACAGTAAAGGCTTCTTTCTGGCAACTCGTCCATGCAGCTCATTTTTGTTCAAGTATCGTCGTATTGTGCTCCTTGAAACAACCACACCATCTTTTTCCAGAGCAGCCTGTATTTCTCCTGAGGTTACCTGTGGGTTTTTCTTTGTATCCCGAACAATTCTTCTGGCAGTTGTGGCTTGGTATCAAGAGATCCCCGAATTTTCCACTTCTTAATAAGTGATTGAACAGTACTGACTGGCATTTTCAAGGCTTTGGATATCTTTTTATATCCTTTTTCATCATTATAAAGTTCCATTACCTTGTTACGCAGGTCTTTTGACAGTTCTTTTCTGCTTCCCATGGCTCAGTATCTAGCCTGCTCAGTGCATCCATGTGAGAGTTAACAAACTCATTGACTATTTATACACAGACACTAATTGCAATTTAAAAAGCCACAGGTGTGGGAAATTAACCTTTAATTGCCATTTAAACCTGTCTGTGTCATCTTGTGTGTCTGTAACAAAGCCAAACATTCAAGGGTATGTAAACTTTTGATCAGGGCCATTTGGGTGATTTCTGTTATCATTATGATTTAAAAAGGAGCCAAACAACTATGTGATGATAAATGGCTTCATATGATCACTATCCTTAAATTTTTTATTTTCAAATTTTCAAAATCAATGCCAAAATTTCACAATTTCTAGGGTATGCAAACTTTTGAGCACAACTGTATGCCGTATGGTAGCAGTGAGAGCAGTCCATGGCTTGGATGGCTGGAGTCTCTGATGATCCTCTGTGATTTCCGTACACATCGCTTGATATAGATGTCCTGGAGGGAGGGAAGCTCACCTCCAATGATGTGCTGGGATGTTCATACTACCCTCTGCAGGGCTTTGCGTTTGAGAGCAGTATTGGTCCTGTACCAGATGGTGATGCAGCCAGTCAGAATGCTCTCCACAGTGCACATGTAGAATGATCTGAATATGTTGTGACTCATCCCAAACTTCCTTAGTCGTCTCAGGAAGAAGAGCCACTGGTGCACCTTCTTCACTACGGCCTCTGTGTGGATGGACCATGTGAAGTCCTCAGAGATGGGAACTCCGAGGAATCTGAAGCTGCTGATCCTCTGCACTGGTGTTCCATCGATAGTGATGGGGCTGTGTTCTTTGTCCAGTCTCCTGAAGTCCACCAAAAGCTCCTTGGTCTTGTTGACATTGAGAGAGAGGTTGTTCTCCTGGCACCAGTGTGTTAGGGAATGCACCTCCTCTTTGTAGGCCATCTTGTCATCATCTGTGATCAGGCCTACCACCGTTGTGTCATCTGCAAACTTGACGATGACGTTGGAGCTGTGTGTGGCCACGCAGTCGTGGGTTTACGGAGAGTACAGGAGTGGGCTGAGAACGCAGCCTTGCGGAGCTCCAGTGTTGAGGGTCAGTGAAGTAGAGATGTTGCTGCCCATTCTGACAACCTGGCGTCTGCCTGACAGGAAGTCCAGGATCCAGCTGCACTTTTAATGATAAAAGGCAAATATCAATAAAACTTCTATTATATACCATATGCAAATATGCAGATATCTCATTTAAACAGATGTAATTCATGAATCTCACGAAAATCCAGCATTTTCTTCCCGTCAAGCACTCATCTAATATCTTCCTCTGAAGCACGTATTCTAGCAGCCAGAATCAATACTTCAGAATCAGGATCAAAAGTTCCTCTGATTCACAAATCACGATGGTCTGTGGTCACAATCCAAGCAGGCGATCCAGGCAGTTTAAACTGTCAGGAGATTGCTGCTGCTCGCTGGATCCGCACGAGTGCTTGAGTGCAACCAAAGTTTTTCTAGCAAATCAGTCCACTGTCGGCCATGTTTGGAATGCTCTTGGGAGGCTATTTCCAGTCATGACAGTGCAGTTCTTATATACTTGAATGGTGAAAGACCAAAATCTCCAAAATGGTTGGCCAAGGTTACGATCATACATATTCAAATCAAGCAGTAAAATCTGACAACACACTTTGCACTTCTTATCGATTGCACATCGCTAAAAGTCTTTGTTTGTGTTCAGGAGAAGAAAAAAAGTCATACACATCTTAGATGTCATGAGGATGGGTATATGATAACAGAATTTAAATTTTTGGGTGAACTATCCCTTTAAGACTAAGAAAGAGCTTCATTTTAATACCTGTGTTATTGTATACATGACAGGGCCATATAGTGGATTTCCTTTAAAAAAACGTGACAGACTTACTGTGGCCGCAAAAAGTATTTAGGCATTTTTAAAATGTATGCTTAAAAACTGGCCACACATAAAATATATGAATTTCATTGCATTTAATTATAAAATATCAAACTAAGTGTCATCTGCAAACAAATTATGCTTGAGCTTTTCTTAGAACTAACTTTGTATTTCTTAGCACAGTTTTGCAGTTACTTTTATCTAGGGATGGAACGATACCATTTTTTATGTTCCGATACCTGAGCTATTAGTATCTCCCGATCTGATACCAGTGTTGTTTTTTTCTTAATGAGTTGAGAACATCTATAATTCACTGTATGGAACTGATTGGGAGTACTCTTTGTGTAAAGAAACAAAAACCTCTAACAGTACATTATTTCATTATAAAATAGGAAAACAATTACATAAGAACATGTGCAAAACTTTTATTTGCTTCATTTTAGTTTCATTAGTTTATCAATCCCCGTTTCAATCACAAAGTAATTTTTGGAGCCCAATTTGTTTTTATTTGAATTTCTAATAATAATAATAATAATAATAATAATAATAATAATTTTATGATACATTGGTAATACATTTCAGTTGTAATTTAAGGCTTTTATTTTGAAAGTCAGGCACTGAACGCTCCAGGTAGTCTGTGTTTGAATGTTTGTTTGTAGGCTAATTCACAGCAGTGTAATACGCTTCTCATTCAACATCTGGCAAAATGCTTGTCTGGTGCCATTCTCAGTGTATGTTACAGGCGGGCCGAACTATTGATCATCTATATCTGAGATGGAGTTTGTGTGGAGTGACCACGAGCCTCTGTGCGTGTTTCTGTGTGTGTGTGTCGGCAGAGCGGCGCTCGTTCAGATAAGCGGTGCCAGAGACTACTTTGCTGTGCATGCTGGCTGTATATTTATTATTAAACACAGCCTTTTGCAGTTCACAAAGCTTTTGGATGACTGTATGAGCCTGAATAAAATGCACGAGTTATATGGACTAATTTAATGGTGATTTGAAGGTTATTTATGTCATTAATTGAGCTTGACAGTAACATCAATGACCAACATGCGGTATCGATTTGGATCCGGCTCATCGGACCGATACCTGATCCAGGTAAAAATGTCAGTATTGGACCCGATACTGATCCAGGCATCGGATCGGTGCCATCTTTACTTTTATCCAACTGGTCTCGAGGTCATTCTTTAGCCTTTTTTATACTTTCTAAAAAAAAGTATAAAAAATGTTCTGCTTTTTTACAACAGCTCTCGACGGCCTGGGGCATTTATACTTGACAAACTTTGCTGAACTTTACGTTAAACTAGCTAGGTATAATAAATAGTTTATTTTTGTTGGTTTTGTGCAAGAGGTGAACAAAATAAAAACACTTAAGAACCAGTAGTAGGCTATTTACAATCTTTCTAAGGCTAACCTAAACACTTTTGTTTTCACTTAATATACTATTTTTTTTATATTTTATAGTCAAGATAAATTCTAAATGTAAAATAACTGAATGAACTACAATATACATGTATAAAAATGCTTTTATTTTACACAGTATAAAATAACAAAAGCATTCAATTCAATTTTATAAAACCAAACTCTAGTGCAGGGTTGCCCAATCCTGCTCCTGGAAGGCCACTGTCCTGCAAAGTTTAGCTCCAACCATAATCAAACACACCTACCTGTAATTTTCAAGTAATCCTGGAAATCTTAATTAGCTTGTTCAGGTGTGTTTGATTAGGGCTGGAGATAACTCTGCAGGACAGTGGCCCTCCAGGAGCAGGATTGTATTGTTTTGACCTTTTTATTTAGTGTATAAAAGGTAGTGGATTACTTGTCTTTCCAAACAAGAACAACTGAGGAGATGCAACATGTAATTTCACTGTGAAAACAGTGTCCTTTTAACATTATTTGCAGTAGTTACTCTGCCTCATAAGCGAAGGTACATCTGCCCTGCCCCTTTCCTTGAATTCATCCAATGGGATTGCCATGTACACAACTGCACGAAAACAAAGAAGGCTAGGCAACAGCCGCGATGACGTATCTTTGTGCGCGTGAACCCTCGCGAACAAGGGGACGCTTCAAGTATAAACCAGGCTTTAGTGGATGTATGAAGTCAGGATTTATGAAGCAGAGGAACTACAAATGTAGTTCACCACATTAACTATGGATATGTTCCACTAAGTTTGACAACCAGAAAATGTTCTAATACCTTGGTCATAATTTTGAACAATGTATGCAAATGTGCTTATAGCTTTCTTTACAATAAATGGCACTTGGTTTTATATTTTGTTAAATAATGCAGAGACAAAATGTCCATATTTTTTTACGGCGTAATAGTAATACCTTGATGTTTCCAACCATTACTTAGTAACCTTACATAATCAAGACCTGATCAAAATACATTTCAGCTGTAAACACTAATAGCACCTAACATAACATTTAACACAGTATCCAAACCACAAACACAATGAAAACATTGCTAATTGGAAGTGTTGTTATGCAGGCAAACCTTTTAGTTGGCTGAAGACACCAATTCTCCTAAATGCTTTTACCCCACCCTTCTGTTCCTGCTCTAACAATCTCAGCTTTAGCTATGAACTATGTCCTCTTTCTCATTTCTTCATATTTCTAGACAAAAGCTGCTTGGTATGAGTGCATATTTCTGCAAGTTCCATAAAATTATAATAAGTAGACTCAGAATGGGCTTTCACTGCCTTTACTTACATACTCTAAAGACCAGCATGAATTTCCATGCTGGTGTATGCTGGTTATGGCTGCTTTGGTGTTGGTCTAGCTGGTCTACCAGCATGGACTTTTTTAATTAAGCTAGTTGACCAAGAGAGGCTTGCAAGTTAATCTAGTTTTAAAAAGCTTGGGAGGGACAACAGCACACCAGCAAACAAAACACAACATATGTTGGTGACCAGCAATTCAGATCTTTTCAACAGGGTTTACCATTTAGCAAAACATCCTAAGCTTAGGTTGATTCTTTTTAGTGCTTATTTAGTTTTTTGTTTTTTTGTGATTTCATAGGATATACAGTGTGTATTTTAGGAATTTATACAAATTTAAAAAATGCACAATATTTTGGTAATATTTTAGGATGAATTACTTTAGATCAAACTCATTACAGCACTAATGCAGGATGCATTATAGGTCAAAATCAGTTTTAGCATATTTTACAATGTCTAAATCTGTCACAGAATTCATAATATTTTTTCTCGAAAAATCAGTGCAGAACATGCGAAAAAAGTCATCAGATCCCATCTGTTATGGCCTGTTATCGGTTATCTACAATTACAAAAATGATCACTTATTGATATTGTGCAAGATTTTTATAATTGGTGCATAACTAATGGTCAGTTCTATGTTAAGATGTTAGCTACGTCTGAAAATGCATACTTCCCTACTGTATAGTATGCCTTTTCTCAATCAATTCACATTGAATATGAAAAGACACATCTACAGAAGTCAGTAAAATAATTTATCTATTATACAGTGTGAATAGGGATTGATGCTGTTTTTTGTTTTGTTTTTTGTATTACAGATTATTGCATACATATAGTTTTGGAAGCTGAACATGAAGAGTCTGTTTTGATTTGAGATGTATAGCTAGTGTGCTCCCATTAAATAACAATACGAAGACTGCCAAAAATAAGCATTTGTGAAATGAATTAAAATTTGCAGCTGAGAGGATGAAGGGATTAAATAAATGTCTCCAATCTCCGGGATTTGATTTTTCAAATCCCTTTCCTTTGTGTTAATATACAGTATAAGTGGATTGCCTATACTGTAGGTCAAGTGAGATGCGATCAGTTCAAATCTAAGTGATGACACATTGCACTCAACACCAAACTAATAAAAGAGGTCAGAGGCCTCAAGAGAGGATCTACAGGGACATTCATGAACATCTTTTACACCTGTTAAAATGACAGCACGCACAAAAGTAAAACATCACTACCAAAGATTGCTGAACGCATATAATAAATGCATTGACCCGTCACTGTAACTTTGATTGCCTTAAAATATCAGCATGTCTGCTTGGCTGCATTAATCAGGCACGAAGGTGCTGCCCTGAGATGCTAAAAACTGGCAAGCCATTGATGTTCCCCTTTTTCATGTTACAAGGGGACAAGGGTTTAACCAAAGTCTTTCTAGCAAGTCAGTCCACTGTTGGCCATCTTTGGGACGCTCTCTGGAAGCTATTTCCAGTCATGCCAGTGCAGCTCCTATCTACTTGAATAGGAAAAGACTGAAATCTTCTAAACGGTTGGTCAAGATTACGATCTAAGGACATATTTCAAATCAGCAGTAAAATCTGAAAACACTGGGATCATAAATTGTGCTTCTTTACCTCAGATTATGCTAAAAAACTCAATTTTCTTGGCTTGTATAGCTAATGCACATGCGTGTTGTCGAGTTGATTGACAGGCGATGTCTGTATCTAAAAGGTGATTGGCTCTTTTACCTTTATGGTGGGACTTCTTTTCTACATCCGTTGACCGTTGGCTGCTGTTGGGCATTCCAATTTCTCCCATTCATTTTAATAGAAGTGACCCTTCTCTGCTAAATAATCTTTGGTTTATCGGACCCTCATTATGCCACTGCATGCAGTTGTGGTGTTTCACGCACTGTTCTCTGCCAAGACTCTACTCCAGCTAATTAAGAATTGGATGGCTGGCTTGATTAGCTGGCTCTGAGCTCTTGCTGAGCTCTGTTTGTTATCGGCTACTGGGGCTATAGCTATGATTACCTACAGCAACTTGTGTCCACTTGTGGTAAGGAACCAACATAATGCCAGGGTGAAATTGTTTTCTGACTAGTACACTGTTAGACCTGTTTGACTGGTTTTGAAATCATTAATTATGATGTCAATACTGAAATTGGGCCATAAGCACGAGGCCGCAGGTAATCACAGCCATACGTGATATATGGAACAACAGCACGATTGTGAGCGTAATATTGCTTTCACAACAGCAGTGGTGTAAAAAGTATTTAGAAATTATGCTTAAGTGAATGTATGGGTACTGACTGAAAATGTTACTCAATTAAAAGTCCAGGTATCTAGCCAAAAACATACTTGAGTGAAAGTAAAAAAGTATTGACATTAAATTATACTTACAGTAAGTATTAAGAAAGTAAAAAGTAAGTTTTTCCTAGCTAGAATGAAACAAAGAGAGGAGATTGTGTGAGAGAGGATGTTGTTAAATTCTTTAAATTAAAAATTAAATTAAATTAAAAATTGGTTTAAGTCGCCTTTTTACAGGCATATATTTTTTTAAATATCTGATGATATTTCTCTTCCAGTGGCATTCGCAACCTGGTCAAAGAATCATGTTACAATTAGGGATGTGCGCTACGACTAATTTGATTGTCGTTTAAACGGAAGTTTTGTAACCGACTAGTCGACTAGTCTAAAGAGAAACCAACCTTCAGAGAACAGTAAAAAAAAGTGTGTTTATGCAACCCATTTAAAATACTTAATCTATTCCAAATCCGATGCTAAATTCCACTGAAAAGGGGCATTTATCTGCGATGTCCTCGCCATGAATTATGATCATTGTTACATTTAAATATAGAACATGACACGCATTCACTGAATCAACGTTTGCAAATATTTAACATATTTATTGAAAACAATTGAATGAATAGTGCAGGATCAATGGAACAACCATTAAAAGCCTGTTCTAAACGGAAATCGCCAAGTAAAAGTTACTTAACATATTAAAACAGTCAGGACATTGTTGAAAATAATTAACAGGTAGACTAAGCCAAATCTACAAGAGAGAAAAAAAATGTGCTGAAAAGTTGCACGTATTTCACGACGTGCAGTCGTGCATTAACCGTTGATCTAATATGACAGCTGTTCGGTAAAGAATGTCAACCAATAACAGTTACGATGTAAAAAAAAAAAAAGAAAAATAGCTATAGGATAGAAAAAATGGGCCTATGATGTAGCCTACAATAAACCTAATGTATTCTAAACATGACGTGCACACAGAATAAAATATAGTTTAAACTATTTAGCAGTCGGCACCTTTTTGAAAATAGCCTTTTTAATCAGCAGATTAAAAAATGGCATACCTAGCCTAAAACAGTTATTTTCTAGGCTACTTACTCAAAAGCATAATTTTTTTTGTTGAGCAAAATTAACCCATCGACATGGTCCGGTGAAAGACGGGACTTGACTCACCTGAGGTGGCTGTCCTGCTCTTGAAAAAGCCTTCACAGCAGAAAAATAACGTACAAGCATGCACTGATTTAAAGAAGACTCAAATGTGAAAACATCCATAGGGACTTTCAAACGTTTGGAAAGCCGATTCCCGCACCACCAAAGTGATTTCATAACTTCTTTGCTGAGTTTGCTTGTCTAGTGAGAGGACATTTTCCTGCGTGCGCCGTGAGTGAGAGAGGAAAGAAGCACGTGCAGTCTGAGGTGAAATTAAACTCTGTATCTGCTCCAGATATCCTCTTTTTTTTTAATAATATTTGTATTATTAATTCTATTTAAAATATGTAACATTAATATGACAGTAATATAAGTGCAGCCTCTGTAAAAATATAAAGCCAAACGTAAATGTGTAAAAATTATGATCAGTTTAATGGGGGGAAATATTAACTGACTAGTAATTACAGTGTCGACTAGCAGCATCAGAACCGTTTAGTTGACTAGTCGACTTGTCTCGCACATCCCTAGTTACAATAACTACATTTTTGCAAAATTATTTTCATGTGGCCTGTTGTACGTAACACGGCAATTTCCTGGTGGAATGAACACTAGAGGATCTAAAACAACAATGATTTTTATCCCCTTTCACTCAAATCACGATGTGTTTTTCATCTCACATTTGCTTTTTCTGACACTATCGGTTAGGTTTAGGTTTAGTGTAGAGAGGTAGGTTTTATTGATTCAAATCTTGATAGAACATTAACCTTCATCTCATCTGTTCGGGAGAACATATCACTCGCTTTTAGTGCCACACAGAGGACATTTCACTTCAGAACTGCCCTGAGACATGTAATGAACCACATAATTTTATTTTGCAAAAACATTACCACAGTCACGCAATGTTCATTGTATGGAAGAAGGCACTCATGAATTGCGATGTCAGAGCATCAAGCCCCTTGAGACATAGATAAAGATAAAAAAAAATTCAAATGAAGCTTTGAAGAAATTTTGTAATATTGGTGGTTCAATCAAATTCATAATTTATAATTACTGAGATTCCATTATTTTTATTATCATTATTATCATCATTATCATTACTGGTTTTATAGTTATTATTATAATGAATAGTTGCCTAGCAACAACAATAAAAATTCAGCAAATAGTGAGTAGAAATTCATATATATATTATTTAAATATGAAGGCAAGTGTAGAAATAAATGACAAGTACACATTTAATTACAAAAGCCTTTTGTTTTTATATGTATATTTGCAATGTGAATGATAATTTTTGACTCCATAATGGTCCAATCTTTAGAAATTGCAGGCTTGGAATAAAGTTTAGGAAAAAACCGTCAGTGTTTCTCACTTCTTGCTCATAATTTTGAATGAATACATCATATTAAGTTGGGCGGTCACATATGGTAAAGTCGCACAAATATTTCAGTGTATCCGAAGCTTAAATCGGATTCAAAATTCCGCTTCTGCTGATGGTCGGAACTCCACACAGCCACTGTATGACAGTCCATTTGAAATGACTGACCTCTAGTCTGTCATTTGTTGTTTGTCAGATGCAGTGAAAAGGCAGCTTCAGTCCAATAAGATGAAATGTTATTGGACTGCAAAAATGTAATGAGTACTTTTCAAGTTTAAATAAAATTGTAAGGAGTAAAAAGTACTATTTTTCCTTTGGAAATGTAATTAAGTAAAAGTAAAGTACAAATCCCAAAAAAATAATACTTAAGTATTATACTTAAGTATTTTTACTCAGTTACTTTACACCCCTGCACAACAGTTCAACAAAAAATACATAATATTAAATAACGTCTGTTTCTGACAAAAATTGGCCAGTTAGTTTGTACATTTCTTCTCCGCCAGTGAAAATATTTCCGGAAAAACCAAAGCATCAAGCACAACTAGTTAAAAGTGAAAG
Source organism: Myxocyprinus asiaticus (assembly GCF_019703515.2). Classification (NCBI taxonomy): domain Eukaryota; kingdom Metazoa; phylum Chordata; class Actinopteri; order Cypriniformes; family Catostomidae; genus Myxocyprinus; species Myxocyprinus asiaticus. The sequence goes on along the minus strand of NC_059346.1, from coordinate 34,923,779 downwards.
AACTGTGTGTGTTCTGTGCTTATAAAAGATGTAGGAACTACAGTATTTAAAAACCATTCTCTGTATTCCTTGCTCTTTCTTTTATCCCATTTGTTTATATTTGCACATTTGGATATAGTCTGAATCACAGTCTAAACTACTGCTGGAGTAAATACACAGACACACACACACTGTCATTAGCAGCTGCTCTCCAAAAATAAATAAATAAATAAATAAATGGGAGTTGAAACAGGGCTGACATTACCACATGAGTAATACTGAGTTATTGTAAGCAGATGAGTCCCCCTTTGCCTATTTATTTTACTTAAAAATTTTGCCAGAATGTTATTTGCAAGTGTTGGACACATTTTAAAGGGCTTTCCTTTTGAGACCCTTTCATTGTAAAACTTGTTGTTTTATATATAACTGAATCAAAAAGTAACATAATTATATTCCCTAAATAATCAGGTGCCTTCATGTTGCCAACCAATGGTCATTCAATCAAAAACATCAAAGTGTTCATTATGTTGTATAACAACATTATATATACATTTAATCTTTCATAATAGATCAAAATACATTTCCGTGGTAAAAGATTATTACCTAGAATTTAAATAAACATAAGGTCACTTTCACAAAGAAAACCCATTGATTTTGCTACGTTTATGCTTCTCATGCACACTGGAATGGCATTTTCCTCCACTGAATATAAAAACTTTCATAAATGCTCTTCATAAATGCATACTCTGATGTTAGGAAAATGTTGATGCTAAGGAACTGAAATTCGAGTTTTCAAATAAAAATGGATTAGTGTGGATGTGGCTTGAAATCCTGGGCTCTAGCACTAAGCTATATTCTTTAATTCTAGATTTCAGTCATCAATTTGAGTGGCATGATTGGATTGTGAATTGGTAAATGGATTTCAGAAGGCACAGAACACTGATTGACAATTTCAAACAGATTTCTGCCCTCAGGCAGAGATTTTTAAGTCAATGTTTAGCATTGATTCCAACCTGTCTGTCCATGAGGGACAGATAGTTATTTACAAACTTTTCAAAGTCATATTGTTAATAATTAGGCTTCATGCTAATACTACTACTGTCGTTGTTGCTGTTATAACTCCCATGTCTCCTACAACAGAACTGTTCAGTACGTGTACATTTTATACTTTTAATATGTATAATATACTAATATACTAATATAATATACTTTTAATGTGTATAATATTGTGGTCATTGACAAATGAGACAATGAGACTTTTTTTTTTAATCTAGTTTAAAACACACACGTTTGTAGAAATGGAATCTTTGTCAAACATCTATAGCATTTTCAAACAAAAAAAAAATATTTAATTACTTTAAAATGTCATATGGTATAACCGACAAATAATGTAATGAGTACACACAACTTAATCATTCATTTCAAATAAGTTTTCAAACAATTTTTTTTAAGGTGAAAAATATTTGTTTTTACAAATATCATGTATTTTTTAAGATGTTTTCTCAGGGTTACACCAAATGACCTGAACAAAATGTGTCTTTTCATAAAAATGTCTATATTTAAAAATAAAAATCTGTATTTAATGATATGACAAAATATTGATTTATTTTCAAACACATAGAGGTCCTGTCTGTTTTATGTGTTTTTCAAATGACAACAAAATGCCTACCTACATGTTGGTTGCACTACATGACTTTTATTTGGTGGTCAAAAGTTTTTCAAATATTAATCATCCTTTAAGCATTGAGAACATTTTTATTTGAATGTTTTTAAGAAATAATAATACAAGATTATTCTGCTGCACTACTCATGCCAACATTTCTTTTAATGAGACTTTAATAATTTATAATTTTTTTTTTTTTTACTGTTTCTGGACAGTTACAGACATGACATTTTTTACTGTAAGCCCCAGAAAAAAAATGTCAAAATGACTTTGAACTCAGTAATTGATAACATTTTCATCACAGAAGATTCATGCAAGTGTATTGTGTGAATTGCATTTGTGGAGTATTTTTGAATAATTCAATGGATCTTGACCAAAAATTATCATCATGTCACTGACCCTTATTTTCATTGCATCCTTTGCTTTAAGCTGTCACTAAATTCATTCTGATCTTAAGAATTAAGTATTAAACAAAAGTATATGTGGAACTGAAAACCAATAGGCTGATCATCATTCATAAAGCTCAGATTATACTTTGGGATCACATTCTTTCTAGCTGTGCCAAACTATAAACATCCTTCCGATTTAGTCCATGGATTACCTCTTTGACCCAGTCAACCACAATAAATGCAAGACAGGGCTTGCAACTGAAGTATTTTACAGGGGAGTGGGGATTGTTAGTGTAGCCCATTATGATTCCAGCCATTGTATTAATGGAATGGTTTTAATTACATGCATGACTGACTTTGCTTGCCTGTTCTGTCATTTTCTCATTCTGTGCCGGGGCCACCAGGCGCTCTAACGCAGCACTGTTGTTTTGTTAATTGCTTTAGATCACTGACCGGTGGACTTGCAGGGCGAGGCACTTTCTGCTGTGTTTTCTCATTTGTTATTTGAAGGTCTAGACTTTAATTAGCCAAACAAGCTCCTATTCTGTTATGTCTACATTGCAGTCACATGATTTCCATTAATCTTGACATAAACACCTGCTCACATGAGTAATGAATTCCAATCTTTTATTATTATTCCTCAGCCACAGTCATTGAATATCAGAGGTGGTGATAGACTCAAAGCATCCTGTGTTTTGGATAAAAGCCTCTGGAAAATGTGTTGTGCTATGGAATATGCCCCAAAATCCTTTCAAGTTAACCTGATTTATTAGTTATTCTGATGTTTACCATAATGATTGTTAATTTCTTTCTGTAATTATGCTTTGTGTTTTTGAGTGCAATAAAGTTCATTAAACAGTGCAAAAATGATTCTCAGCATTTTCATTCTGAGTCTCCAGCATCTATCTTCTCAATTGTCACTTTTGCAATATCATCAATATTATAGACATGACACAATGCACTAAGCAAGGGAACTCATTTGGATGCTAGAATATGGCCCATTATACTGTTTGCATACTAATATAGGCTTCACAATAAAACATCTATGTGATACACAAAATATGATAAAGAAATAATTACACAAAGTGCAGTAAAAAGCAAACAACAATGCAACAGTCAGCAATTTCTAAGAAAAAGACATATCATGAAAATTTCATATAAAACTTCATATTTAAAAAAAAAAAAAGTGCAGTTTGCCAGTATTTTAAGTAAACATGACCTGAGTGAGGGGAAATCCCAAGCTTGAGATCTTTGCTTGCAGTAATTAAATTTGTGTAATGGCTGGCATTGTATCAGCTTCTAATCTGGTTTGTCAGTGTCAACTTTGCTTATCTGTGATCCTCTAAACCTAGATCATATGAACTATCATGTGATCAGTACACCTCTTCAATTCATTGGAAATCAGTAAACTTAATCATTTTAGATGTTGCTCATGACCTCTGTTAACTTTGGATTGGGCTGACATTTGCTTTATCGATTGATTGATTTCAACCTTCTTTTGCAGCCCACCATATTTGGAACACTGATTGAAAAACCACTGGGGGATCACAACTCGGTAAGCAAACATTATTTTCTCTATTTTGTGAATATTAATGTTTGAAGATTGTATAATTTCAGAAAATTATATGATAAAAATGATCAACAACTAAATTTCATTTAGTTTCCTCATTTTGTGGGATTCTTGCATCCTCAGTTACTTCACTAAGCATCTGGACATTTGCAACAAGACTAACTTTTCTGTCACTGATAATGTTGCTTTCAGTTAACTTGCATACTTGTTGCTGTAAGTCCTGAGATTGTGTTTGATATTTGAAATGGAAACAAGCTTTTGCTCTAGACCAGGGGTGCTCAACTGGCATGTTGAGACCCAAAAATCAGGTCTGTTCTGATAGGGTCACGTACAACAGGGAAGAAATAATTCTATGTGGTGTAAAATGATTGGTTCTCTGACTTGTTATCAGGTATCCAATCGTCCTTGTCTTTTATTTAAATGGCTCAGTTTTGCAGTTAAGCTGGTTCTCGGCAATGCGCTTTGAGTTTTTTCTCTGAAAAACCTGTTTCAGGTGGTTTGTTGGAGGTTCCTTCTATGAGCTTGCACGGTAAGTCCTGCTTTTTCCAAGACACATATAAGTGAGTCTTAATAGATAAGGCATAGCCAAATCTGGCCTGGACACATCGCTAACTTATGTCATTCGATTAAATAAATCCACACATATCAAGTTTATGTCACTAGTTAAACAATCTCCGCTCTTTTCTGGCTCTGGTACACATTATGAGTTAGATCACTAGCGTTTAAGGCACACAGAAATTTAGTTCATTAGCATTACGCCATGTGGCCAGTGGCCTAGGCACACCTAGGTAGCATGCACTTTTGCTCATGGCTCTTTGGTGCAGCAGCAATACATAAGTCTTGGCGATAGATCTTCTTGGTTAGGGGTTTGTGTTTGTGTTATGCATTTGTGCAGCTTTCCTGCTTTGTTGGAGGATTATTTATGTCTATTTGTGCAGCAGCATGTAACACAGGCTCGATGCAGCATGTCTTGCATTTTGTCTCATTGTACAGCAGCAGCATGTCCAGATGCTAACTCAGTATGTTTGTGTTTAGTAGCAAGTCTCCGTACTTGCTCTGCAGCAGTAGCAGCGTAGCAGTTCTAGTCCGCCAAGACCAATATCCTATTAACATTCTCAAATTCACATGGTAAATCTTTCAGAGATTTGGGATGACTGAAATAATGAAATGCAACTACGTGTATAATCGTGCATAGTGAGGATAGCAAAATAAATATACTCATCAACATTTCAAAGAGAAGAAAAACAGCTTTACAGGTGCATCTCAATAAATTAGAATGTCGTGGAAAAGTTCATTTATTTCAGTAATTCAACTCAAATTGTGAAACTCGTGTATTAAATAAATTCAGTGCACACAGACTGAAGTAGTTTAAGTCTTTGGTTCTTTTAATTGTGATGATTTTGGCTCACATTTAACAAAAACCCACCAATTCACTATCTCAAAAAATTAGAATATGGTGACATGCCAATCAGCTAATCAACTCAAAACACCTGCAAAGGTTTCCTGAGCCTTCAAAATGGTCTCTCAGTTTGGTTCACTAGGCTACACAATCATGGGGAAGACTGCTGATCTGACAGTTGTCCAGAAGACAATCATTGACACCCTTCACAAGGAGGGTAAGCCACAAACATTCATTGCCAAAGAAGCTGGCTGTTCACAGAGTGCTGTATCCAAGCATGTTAACAGAAAGTTGAGTGGAAGGAAAAAGTGTGGAAGAAAAAGATGCACAACCAACCGAGAGAACAGCAGCCTTATGAGGATTGTCAAGCAAAATCGATTCAAGAATTTGGGTGAACTTCACAAGGAATGGACTGAGGCTGGGGTCAAGGCATCAAGAGCCACCACACACAGACGTGTCAAAGAATTTGGCTACAGTTGTCGTATTCCTCTTGTTAAGCCACTCCTGAACCACAGACAACGTCAGAGGCGTCTTACCTTGGCTAAGGAGAAGAAGAACTGGACTGTTGCCCAGTGGTCCAAAGTCCTCTTTTCAGATGAGAGCAAGTTTTGTATGTCATTTGGAAACCAAGGTCCTAGAGTCTGGAGGAAGGGTGGAGAAGCTCATAGCCCAAGTTGCTTGAAGTCCAGTGTTAAGTTTCCACAGTCTGTGATGATTTGGGGTGCAATGTCATCTGCTGGTGTTGGTCCATTGTGTTTTTTGAAAACCAAAGTCACTGCACCCGTTTACCAAGACATTTTGGAGCACTTCATGCTTCCTTCTGCTGACCAGCTTTTTAAAGATGCTGATTTCATTTTCCAGCAGGATTTGGCACCTGCCCACTCTGCCAAAAGCACCAAAAGTTGGTTAAATGACCATGGTGTTGGTGTGCTTGACTGGCCAGCAAACTCACCAGACCTGAACCCCATAGAGAATCTATGGGGTATTGTCAAGAGGAAAATGAGAAACAAGAGACCAAAAAATGCAGATGAGCCGAAGGCCACTGTCAAAGAAACCTGGGCTTCCATACCACCTCAGCAGTGCCACAAACTGATCACCTCCATGCCACGCCGAATTGAGGCAGTAATTAAAGCAAAAAGGAGCCCCTACCAAGTATTGAGTACATATACAGTAAATGAACATACTTTCCAGAAGGCCAACAATTCACTAAAAATGTTTTTTTTTTATTGGTCTTATGATGTATTCTAATGTTTTGAGATAGTGAATTGGTGGGTTTTTGTTAAATGTGAGCCAAAATCATCACAATTAAAAGAACCAAAGACTTAAACTACTTCAGTCTGTGTGCACTGAATTTATTTAATACATGAGTTTCACAATTTGAGTTGAATTACTGAAATAAATGAACTTTTCCACGACATTCTAATTTATTGAGATGCACCTGTACATACCCTTCGTTGTTGATGTCAAAGGCTGTGCATTTAATCAAACTTTATGGTATTTTGGTGTAAAATCATTCGTCACTTGGTTATATGGCTAATACTAAACCAGGTTGATAAATCACACTTCTGCTATTGTGTATGCATTTACAAAATTGCCAATATCAGTTCTATTCAGCCTATATCATATTAATAATTTTGCATATTGTTGAGCCTATGCAGTTCATGGTAATATTAATACAGTCAATATTTGATTTTAAGGACATTTTTGTTTACTTTTGTATGATAAACAAAACTGATACTGTGTTGGGTCACCACTTGATATCTAATGTAAAATCTGGGTCTTGAAGCCAAATCAGTTGAGAACTACTGGACTAGACAAAAGTAACCTATTTACCTTAGTATTAGACTGCCAGAGCTGATATACAATTCCACAATAGCTCAAATGTTTTTAATAGAGGTAATTAAATGTTCGTCAGCTCAACAAATTAACCACATCAGACAGAGCTGGTACAGAATGAGAGGGAGGCATGCAAAACTTGTTAAGTTGCAAATTACTTAATCTGTTACTTTTGGAGCCAAGTGCATGAGCGAATGGACAGTTAGATTCTGCAGTCATCACAAATTGTCATTGTGGTTTGTCATGTTACCACTTCCATGCCCTAAGATTGGTTATGATAAGACCAACTGTTTGAGAAACAATTTGCCTGAAGTTTCATACAGTAGATTCTCTGTGCTCCATTTTTGTATTTATTAACCTCACACCTCGTTTCATACATAAATTAGTTTTGTACAAACCAATTTTTAATATTCAACTGGTATTCAGTATTCAATTGAAAATGTTAAATCCTTAAAATTGAATTGAATTTGAATTCAGGTAGCAAACATGATGCAGAATGGAATTGAAATTGAGAAATTACACTTACTAAACATGTTATCATTCACCCAACATACGGGATATTTCCAAAAACATTAGATTATATAAATAATCAATATTTGGATTACCACCTATAGAGATTAGTATTTCATTTTTATATTAAATAATATAAGACTTCATATTGTTTGGCTCTTTCAAAATAGAGCCAAGCAACATGAAGCAGACTTACAGAACAACTTTTTACAAAATACCAATGAAGTTACAAGTTTTTGCTTATTTAAACATAAAAAAATGAATTCCTCTTGTGTGACTTTGTTGAATTTCTTTAAATTACAATTAAATACATTTCTTTTCCTGTCATTCCAACACTCATTCTAATTCAACATCCTGTGGGGCATGTCCAATTGAATTCAAATTCTGACTCATGAATTGAAAGGGAGCCAATTCTTAAATTCTGAATGCCATCCAACCCTGGTCATTTACTGTAGGGATGTGTTGTAGGTTGCTGGTCCATAACTCTTTGAAGTTCCTCATAGTTCTGAGGATGCTCACTGTATGAGATCATATTCTATTCTGTAAAGTTTGGGGCACCAGGCTTCCTTTCTCTGCCTAATGAAACCTGGGAGAATCCAGCTTGCCCACAGACACACAGGAGGATCAAGGCCTAATATTATGCTAACATATGCATGTGGAACAATGGCTTTCTCCACGGGACTGTGCTCCGGAGGCAGTCAACATATGAGATCAATGCAGAAGGCTTAACTCCAATGAGATGAGTTTTAAGGATTAATGCAGTAACAATGTGCCAAAGCCAAATTGATTTTTCGCAGAGCTTTTGTTCTCAGTAAACTTACAGTTGTCAAATCTCTAGTCATCCTTTTCTGTTGTGACGCATCATCTATTTGCTATAGGGATGAAGGCAGTTTGTGGGAGGTACATTTAAAAAAAAGCTTGTCTTAAAAACGATTGTCTTTGGATTTTTCACTTGTGCAGTGTTACAGGATGACCTTATATTCACCTTATGAGCAGATGAGCACAGATTAAAGCTGATGTGTGTACCTTTTGCGATGTTAAAATACTTACTTCTATCCCATATTATTATGCAGAAACAACTATAAGTAAACCACAGGTTGATTTTCCCTGAAAAGTCTAGTGCTCTTTCATACATTGCTCTGTTTATTTAAGCGGCCTATTCAGCCCGACACAGCAACTTTGATTCTGTGAGTTTTTAGTGGGACTATCTGTTTGTCGACCAATTGAAGACAGAGGGTTAATTCAGAATTATGTTTGAGGACAATTTTTATTTTTGCAATTACGATTAGTGACATTAGTGTCTCAGAAATTACACACTTTTAAATTATCTCTTTGAAATGAAATTATAGAAAAAATGGACTTTAAATTATGATTTCAAAGTCCAAAGTCCATGGTAAGTTTATTTATATAATTTATTGTTTTTTAAAATTGATAATATAGTGAGAAATCGTGCAATAAGAATAGACAGTACACAGTGTGTGAAGACCTTTTGAAATGTAATATTTTCATTATAATTCAAAACGATACGTCTCTTGTTGCCAAATGCATGATAGACCAAAAAGCTTACTTTTTATATGAAATGTCTGTTGCTAGCACACAATGCCCTTTACATTTTTTAAAGTGAGTTTTTTAAGAGGATGACATTCATAATGGCCACAGCAAATGCCTCAGAAGTGATGGACCATTTATGTGCCATTAGTGTATCATCAGCAAAAGATTAATGATTGACTAGCTGCCAGAGGTTGTTAATGTAGGTTGGTGTCCCATGACAATGGAAGGGCTGCTCAGCTCAGGCTGGGAGGCTGGAGCACTGGAATTTTAATTAGTGGTTGAGAGTTTTGAGGGAGAGACTCTTATTCACTGTACCAGTTAAGGACAAGCTTTATGTTTAGGCTACATCCACTCATCCTCTGAATAATACAGTAGCAACTGCCAACAAAATAAACTGACTAAACTCAGCAATAGGCAATTCAATAAACAGTCCTTTTATACATTTTATCATTGGATTAGAACTTCATAATATTAAAGAGAGATCTTGTACATGTATGTGCATTTATACTAAAATACTAGAAGGCAGACTGGGGCTATTTGTCACATGGGGTAGTTGTCACAAGGGCTATAACTCAGTAACTATGCAGTTGTGTGTAAAAAGTCTAAGTAGACAAATGTGTGTTTTCTCTAGCAGTGATTTTACGTGTCGGTTTAAAAATAAAATCTAAATTAAAATCATTTCAAAATAAGAATTATTTTTGTGAATTCTATGCTAAACAAAAGCTCTATGGTAAACAAGTGAACACAATAAAACAACACTATACGTTCAGGCAAGGGTCAACTATGTTATTGATGGTCGATTTTGACCAGCCACTACTGGTGCATGTTGTCACAAAAAAGGCAGCATTTGTTTATTCTCTTTTTTTTTCTTTCCTCTGGGCAATAATTGTGGAAGTGTTCAATATATTTTTTGTAGCTACAGAATTGCCTTCAAAATAAACCTTCTCTGAGAAACATTCACCGGAGCTAAGAGTGGAACAACTAGCCACATGCACATTGTAACCATCACTGTTCTGTTGCCCAGGTTGACTCTCATCTGTTTATGTAAGAAGTTTTTATATATCTCAATATATCTCAATATATATAAAAAGGTGGGGGTTTTTTTGTTTGTTTGTTTTGTAGAATATTGACATTTGTTTTTATTCTTCAATTGTTTGTGTGTGTGTGTTTTGTGTTCTTGTGGTGCCCTGTGGATCCTCTTAGTAGGTTTTCTAGGTCACTAGTAGCTAACGTCAAAAGCATTTATTTGATTCCATGCAACTGACTGCATTGCTATGGCAACTAGAAATGTTTTTATGCCCATATGCAGTCTTTGAAAAAGCAAGTCTTCAAAAGAGAAGGAATCATTTTCAGGCAATCCAGCATCACTGATAAAACCTCTATATTTTTATATGGATGTTTTATTTAACTAGGTTTTTTTTTTTTTTTTTTTAACTCATTATAGCTCATGTGAAAAACTATTGCAGTGTTACCAGATTGCTTATGTGAAAGCCAGATGTGTATGTTTGTGTGAATGTTTTATGTTGGCAATGCCTTTGTCTACTGTAGCATTGTGACAAAAAGCCTAGTACTGTTGCACTACTAGTACTATTTTTCCAAACTATGTGTTGTAGTATAACCAACAGGAGGCCATTGATGTGTGAAGTGATTTTGGTGACACTACACTGTGTAAGAGTGAAGTTATTGAATATTTTTCCAAATAAAAATTCCCCAAAACTATGCAAAAGCACATTTTTCAAAACTAAGTGCTGTAGTATAACCAACAGGAGACCACCAATGTGTGAAGTGATTTTGGTGACACTACATTGTATAAGAATAAAGTTATTGAATATTTTTCCTTATAAAAATTTCCCAAAATTATGCAAAAGTCTTTTTTCCCCTAACTAAGTGTTGTAGTATAACCATCTGGAGACCACTGATGTGTGAAGTGATCTTGGTGACACTACACTTTGTAAGAGTGAAGTTATTGAATTTTTTTTTTTGTATCACTTTTTGGTGTTGCACTGTGTAGACCAAGGGTGTCAAACTCAGTTCCTGGAGGGCCGCAGCCCTGCAGAGTTTAGTTCCAGCCCTGCTCCAAAATGCCTCCTTGTAATCTTCAAGCACTCCTGAAGACCTTGATTAGCTGCTTCAGGTGTGTTTAATTAGGGTTGGAGCTAAACTCTGCTGGACTGTGGCCCTCCAGGAACCGAGTTTGATACCCCTGGTGTAGACGGTCCCTGCGCACTCATTTCACAGCCGGCTGTATGTAGGAAACAATGTTATTTGTCCAGCTGGGAGGACGGCTCGTTTTGATGAAAATTAGATTGTAGCTCGTTGTCTATCTTACTACAGTTGGAAAGAGGCGTCGTTTGTGTTTTAACAATGTTTCGCTTATGAATTATTGATCCGGGAAGATCTAATCTGCGAATATGTGTCCAACTTTAACGAACTATGTACACACATACCTGTTAGCACAATAATGCTATTGTTTATATGTAATTCATTGTGCTCTGTTTCTGGACGTCTATCGCAGCCGGACCGTAACGGTGGATAATATAAGTAATCCCCGCTGATTACTTCTTGCCAATAAAGTGAAAAGAGCACACAAACAATTTATTCCCAAGCTTTTTCAAACAGATATTCCTAAGTCAATCCTTCTGTGAGCAACCGATGGAAGAAGAAGCATCTGGGACAGGAGGGCTTTGCTTTGAGAGTGGCTTCTGATCATAACATTGCTGTTTTAGACAAAACATTAGTTTCACTTGATTATTAGGATAATCATTTACTGCACACATTGTCCGGAAAATTTTTAAGACATTTTACGACATCTATCTAACCGCAAGAATCTAACCGCATGACATGCAAGCAAGCAGTGACCTGCTACACACAAAACGCACTTCCGCTAGCCAACCGGAAATTCCGCCCACCTTGCAAAATACAGAGTGGACTTGCTGAGAATATTGTGGCTAGAATGCTGTTAGAACATTTATTTACCTAATTTGGCATAACTGTTTCATTATGTTCTTTCCGCAGTGGTGATGCATTCTAAGGAGTATATAATCTGTGTTTTTATGCGAGTGAGATAAGTAAAGAGCGCTGTTGCATAAATATACGTCGTATTTATGTTTGTACATGTATTTTGCTGCGAGCAGGGTTGGGAGTATTACTTTTGAAATATCTTCCACTACAGATTACAGAATACATGCTGTAAAATGTAATTTGTAACATATTCCGTTAGATTACTCAATGTCAGTAACGTATTCTAAATACTTTGGATTACTTCTTCAGCACTGGTAGATTTTTTCACTTGTTTTGACTATAAAAACTCTGCCAGTACAGTAAGACAAAATACACGTTAAAAATACATTCTCTGAAAAATCTAAATATCTTATGCAGTGTTGTTTCTAAAACAAAATAAATCAAATTGATCTTGTTTTAAGGATTTTTAGATATTTTTACAGGAAAACAATACAAAAATGATCAAGAATATGATTTTTGCACTAATATCAAAGGTCTTACTAGAAAAAAAGAAATAATGACCAACGTGAATTTTCTTGATAAAAAATATGATTGTGCCGAAAAATAACATTTTAGCTTAGCGTAAAGCTGACAATTTACACAAGGTTTATTTCTATTTCTTCTGCTCCAAACATCAAACTTACTTCTCTGTCTGCTCGTATGAATGTAACACATCATAAGAAAGTGTTTCACCGCTGTTCAAATGCTCTTTGGATCGCAACATTTATATGTATAAATGTTTTCCATCTGAAAGGACTAAATATTAAATGAAACAAATGACAATAAAATGCAAAGTAATCTCTTCAGTAATCAAAATACTTTTTGAATGTAACTGTATTCTAATTACCAATGATTTAAATTGTAACTGTAGTGGAATACAGTTGCTTATATTTTGTATTTTAAATACGTTATCCCGTTACATGTATTCTGTTATTCCCCAACACTGGCTACGAGTATATTCCAGTCAGACTCTTTTTATAATGTCTGGATTAATGCCTGGATAATATAACACAAGGTAATGTGATACAAATACATGTGGAATAGTGCATATTAAGAATAAAATTGTACAGAAAAAAATATGATGCACAGCCTAATATTAAAAATAATTTATAAGAAAAAATTCTCACAGCCTTTTCATTATTGAAATTATTGCAATACTTTGTTATATTATCCATAAGAACAGAATCAGAATCAGAATGAGCTTTATTGCCAAGTATGCTTATACATACAAAGAATTTGTCTTGGTCACAGGAGCTTCCAGTGTACAACAATACAAAAACAATACAAAAATAGCAGCAAGACATAGATAATAGTAAAAAATAAAAAATAGTTATACACATACATACATACATACACACATACGTAGTGCAATCTAATACATATCTGTTATCTGTTATGTACAGTGCAAATACAAATCTGTTATGTACAGTGCAAATGTTTTTTTTTTTTTTTTCCCCAGAGAAATGAAATTGCAGAAGAGGTTGGATGTGTTGGATAAATATAAGAAAGACTAAACTGTGTATTGCACATAGTTATTGCTCAATGGGGCAATTTAACTGTTCATGAGATGGATAGCCTGAGGGAAAGAACTGTTCCTGTGCCTCACGGTTCTGGTGCTCAGAGCTCTGAAGCGTCGGCCAGAAGGCAACAGTTCAAAAAGGTAATGGGCAGGGTGAGTGGGGTCCAGAGTGATTTTTTCAGCCTTTTTCCTCACTCTGGAAGTGTTTAGTTCTTGAAGGGGGCAGGGGGCAACCAATAATCCTCTCAGCAGTCCAGACTGTCCTTTTGTAGTCTTCTGATGTCTGATTTCGTAGCTGAACCAAACCAGACAGTTATTGAAGTGCAGAGGACAGACTCAATGACTGCAGAGTAGAACTGTATCAGCAGCACCTGTGGCAGGTTGAACTTCCTCAACTGGTGAAGGAAGTACAACCTCTGCTGGGCCTTTTTCACAATGGAGTCAATGTGGGTCTCCCACTTCAGGTCCTGTAATATGGTAGTGCCCAGGAACCTGAATGACTCCACTGCTGCTACAGTGCTGTTTAGAACGGTGAGGGGGGTTAGTGTAGGGGTGTTCCTCCTAAAGTCCACAGTCATTTCCACCATTTTGAGCGTGTTCAGCTCAATGTTGTTTTGACTGCACCAGACAGCCAGCTGTTCAAACTCCCTTCTGTATGCAGACTCATCTTCATCTCGGATGAGGCCGATGACAGCAGTGTCATCTGCAAACTTCAGGAGCTTGACAGAGGAGTCCTTGGCGATGCAGTCATTGGTGTAGAGGGAGAAGAGTAGTGGGGAGAGCACACATCCCTGGGGGGCACAAGTGCTGATTGTACAGGTGCTGGAAATGAGTTTCCCCTGTCTCACAAGCTGCTGCCTGTATGTCAGAAAGCTGGTAATCCACTGACAGATAGACACGGGAACAGAGAGTTGGTGTAGTTTAGTCCGGAGAATAGCTGGGATGATGGTGTTGAAAGCCGAACTGAAGTCCACAAAAAGGATCCTTGCATATGTCCCTAGTCTGTCCAGATGTTGCAGGATATGATGCAATCCTATGTTGACTGCATCATCCACAGACCTGTTTGCTCGATAAGCAAATTGAAGGGGATCTAGAAAGGGTCCAGTGATGTTCTTCAGGTGGGCCAACACCAGTCTCTCAAATGATTTCATGACCACAGACGTCAGGGCGACAGGTCTGTAGTCATTAAGTCCTGTGATTTTTGGTTTCTTTGGGACAGGAATAATGATTGAGTGTTTGAAGCAGCATAGGACTTCACACTGCTCCAGTGATCTATTGAAGATCAGTGTGAAGATGGGGACCAGCTGGTTAGCACAGGATCAAAGACACGCTGGTGAGACGCCATCTGGGCCTGAAGCTTTCCTCGTCTTTTTTTTCCGAAAGACGCGGCTCACATCATCTTCACAGATCTTAAGTGCAGATTGAGTAACAGGAGGGGGGAGGAGAGGGGTTGCAGGAGGTGTTGGTGTTTGTGTGAAGTGAAGGTCAGAGTGGGTGTGGGGTGTGAGACTGGGCCTTTCAAATCTGCAGTACAACACATTCAGGTCGTCAGCCAGTTGTTGGTACACCACAGGGTTGGGGGTAGGAGTCCTGTAATTTGTGAGTTGTTTCATGCCACTCCACACTGATGCAGGGTCGTTAGCTGAAAACTTGTTTTTCAGCTTCTCAGAGTATCTTCTTTTAGCCACTCTGATTACCTTGTTCAGTGTGTTCCTGGCCTGATTGTTCAGGACTTTATCCCCAGCCTTGTAAGTATCCTCTTTTGCCTGACGAAACTGCCTGAGTTCTGCTGTAAACCACGGTTTGTCGTTGTTGAACTTTAAATAAGTCCTAGTAGGAATGCACTTATCCTCACAGAAACTGATATATGATGTAACAGTATCTGTGAGCTCGTCCAGGTCTGTGTCTGCAGCCTCAAAAACACTCCAATCCGTGCAATCGAAGCAGTCTTGTAGTTCCCGCTCTGTTCATTGGTCCATCTCTTTACAGTCCTTACTACTGGCTTGGTTGATTTAAATTTCTGCCTGTAGGTTGGAAGAAGATGAACCAGACAGTGATCAGAGAGTCCCAAAGCTGCTCTAGGGACAGAGCGATATGCATCCTTTATTGTTAAAAGATCCTTTATTGACAGCACATCCTCTTTAACGTTGTTACATCTGTACACCAACTTTCATTGATGTAAAAGCATGTTCCACCGCTTCTCGTTTTCCCCGTTAACTCCGCGATGCGATCCGCTCTGAACAGCTGAAAGCCCGGCAGATGTAACGCGCTGTCCAGAATGGCTTCACTCAGCCAGGTTTCTGTGAAGCACAAGGCAGCAGAGGTTGAAAAGTCCTTGTTTGTTCGGGTGAGATGTAGTTCGTCCATTTTGTTAGGAAGATAACAATAACAATATTAATGCTAATAGGTCTAATAATTGAATCTGCAATTAGTGAAAGTGCAGGAGATCCCATTTGGAGATGAGCAGGAACAGTTGACTCGCATGGAGGACATGGAGATCCAGATTGTTCAATAAGGTTTTTTTTTTTTTTTTTTGTTTTTTTTCAGCAGACAAAGTTGTGTAGTTTTGTGTATCTGTATACAAACTAAATGTTCATAATTGTTTGAATAAATAAAACCACCCCTCACCTGTCAATCAACTGCTGCGCTAAAGCAAGAGTTTAAACTTTGCCTGTTACGAGCGGCTTTAAAAGGAATCAACCGTCTGATCAGAAAATGTAAAAAAGCGGATACATACACAATCACGAGCTTCATGGATCTTCTTTAGTGTGTCTGATATCAACACAGATGGCAAGCACGAACACCTTTAATACACGTAATACACTAAAATAATGGATAATTCTGCTTGACATGTTGCGTTTGTGCTTAGATTAAATTTCAACCGCATCTGGGAGAAACGGTGCGTCCGTTTTTTTCACACTTTCTTTGTCTTTACTTACTTTGTTGCCCTTTATTATCATGTAGTATCACACTTACATAGTGACTGATATATGTTGTCATGAAACAGAGACTCTCCCCTCCAAATCCGAACACAAGTGGTCACAGGAGACGCATTTAAGTGACCAGGTGTAAACAGCGATGTGTCTCACCTGACCATATGTGATCGGATCACCTGAGACGCATCGTAATACCAGGTGGAAACGGGGCCAATATGATAGATGTAGCTGAGAAATAGATCAAAATATAAGTCCTTTGTTACTCTATATCTTCACTTTTACACCTGAAAGCCAGATGTGGTGCCTGTTTAGTTCCACTTTCACATCTGAAAGTGAAAGTGAGAGTGGACATTTAGAATAAAAATACGGCTTAAATTTTGATCTGTTTCTCACCCACACCTACCACATAGCTTCTGAAGATATGGATTTAACCAGTGGAGTCTGGTTTACTTGGTTTACTTTATAATGGTTTACTTTTATGTTTCATTTATGTGATTTTTGGAGCTACAAATGTCTGACTGATCACCATTCACTTGCATTGTATGGACCTACAGAGCTGAGATATTCTTCTAAAAATCTTCGATTGTGTTCTGCTAAAGAAAGAAAGTCATACACATCTGGGATGGCATGAGGGTGAGTAAATGATGAGAGAATTTTCATTTTTGGGTGAACCTTTCCTTTAAGGTGTTTGGCCTTTAAGAAAGGAAATTACAAAGAAATATTTGTATCACAATTTAAAGGAATAGTTCACCCAAAAAGGAAAATTCTCCCATAATTTACTCACCCTCATGCCATCCCAAATGTGCATAACAAAGATTTTTAAAAGAATATTTCAGCTCTTTAGGTCCATACAATACAAATGTATGGTGGCCAGAACTTTGAAGGTCCAAAAAGCACAAAAGCAGCATAAAAGTAATCCATAAGACTCCAGTGGTTAAATCCCTTTTATCATTAATATTGTTTTTATAGACACAATGCAGTATCCACTTTGGCCCTCTGCCTTTACACAATAAAGTCGATTTATCCTCTCATGAAAAAGATTTACACTGCTGTCTCTGACAGCAAAGTCTTTGTATTAGTTATAGTGTTGGCACAAACACACTTTGCACCAAATCATGTCAACACAAAGATCCATAAAAAGAAACCTGTGATTGGTCCAACCCCACGTCAGAGATAAAAAACAAAAAAAGGAAGGCTTTAAATTCACTTGAAAGTGACATTGAGAAACAAAGTGTTGGTCCTACGCACAAACTGTTCTGCTTGTAAACACTACGCAAAGTGACCTTCCTCTGAGGGTGTTTGTCTTCCAAAGAAAGGCTGCTTTGAGTTACTGACTCAGCACTTTTGAATGGGCAATATTATGCCCATGTTATGGATGGGCTACCACAGCCCTGACTCCCCCTACCAGTCTGTTCAAGAACACGCTCCAGAACATTCACACAATTCATTGCAAAACTAGACCTCCAATCCTATTCACTTCAAGTAATTTGTGACTTTGATGCATTGAAGACAAAACATCTACATTTATCAGACACTTTTATACAAAGAATTTCATGTATATTTTTACCAGTACATGCGTTCCCTGGGAGTCAAACCCATGACCTTGTCATTGCTAATACCATGCTCGACCGGTTGAGCTATCAGGAACACAAGCATGAGTAAAATCATAAAAGGACTTTAGATAAAGTCTGGACATATCTTCCTAATACAACCTAGCAGCCTGGAAACCAGCAAACCTACTGACCCCATTTGAGAATATTCATCAGACAGTTCACTGAACCTGCAGCAAGATTTTGTCTGACATATTAATTTTCAGCCCTCCATGACTGCTCAAAATCACTCTCTGTAAGGTTCTTGTTTGCATGCCTCCAGCCCCTACCCACTTTTATCCTGTAATCCAAAAGGAAATGAATTTGGCTTAGAGATTTACCGACCTGGCTTAGCAATAACTCTGGCCAAAACACTAGTGAGCAGTTTAAGAGGATTAACTTGCATCTAAAAGGTTAACTAATTATCTTGAATTGCAGACATAAAGGTAAGGCACAGAATTGTTTGAAATGCAAGGATGATCAAGAGGATGCTTGTCCAAGACTAAGCTCAAAAGAACACTTCAACAAATTGCAATATCTTTAGTGATTTTTAACTTACAGTGTCCCTAAAAAGTATTTGGTCACTTAAAAATCTATGGATTTCATTGCATTAATTCTTCTGTTAAACTCATGTATTATTTGAGCTGAAAAGTTGTTTAAATCATCATTTTCACAGTCATTTTAGGGTTTGTTGACATAACATCTTCATGGCAATGAAGTTGTAAAACTGGCTATAACTTTACACAGAAAAGTTTAGAAAGTGATTTGTATCACACTAAAATCTTGTTAACATGCATATTGTTTATGTCTTGTGGCTATACTTTTGAAATAGTGAGCATTTTAACATTTACGGATTGGCCCCATTCGCTTCCATTGTAAGTGCCTCACTGTAACCTCGATTTTTGCTGTTTTTTAAGAAAAGGAGGGGCAAGTCAAAATAATGTTTTGTGTCAATCAACATTATGCTACAAATGCTGTTGATTGAGCTCAACTTGTATTGAACCCGGAATATTCCTTTAAGTCACATCAGCTGGCCTCACTGTACCTCAAATCAATGCACTTTGTTTAATTAGACCAGGTCTACTCAATTTCTGAAAGGTCAGGGGCCGCAAAGCTGGATCCCTGTACCCTCGAGGGCCGCACTCTTAATTTTTATGATATACACCGATCAGCCACAACATTAAAACCTCCTGCCTAATATTGTTTAGGTGCCCCTCGTGCCGCTAAAACAGCGCCAACCTGCATCTCAGAATAGCATTCTGAGATTATGTTCTTCTCACCACAATTATACAGAGTGGTTATCTGAACTACCATAGACTTTGTCAGTTCGAACAAGTCTGGTCCTTCTCTGTTGACCTCTCTCATCATCAAGGCATTTCCGTCCGCAGAACTGCCCCTCACTGGATGTTTTTTGTTTTTGGCACCATTCGGAGTAAATTCTAGAGACTGTTGTGCGTGAAAATCTCAGGAGATCAGCAGTTACAGAAATACTCAAACCAGCCCGACTGGCACCAACAATCATCCATGTGATTATCTAATCAGCCAATTGTGTGGCAGCAGTGCAGTGCATAAAATCATGCAGATATGTGTCAGGAGCTTCAGTTAATATTCACATCAACCATCAGATTGGGGAAAAATGTGATCTCAGTGATTTGGAGTATGACATGATTGTTGGTGCCAGAATTTTTGTTTTTACTATAAATCTCCACTTTCACTTTCAGATGTGAAAGTGAAACTAAACAGTTGCCACATGTGACTTACAGATATGAAAGTGGAGATTTATATTAAAAAGAACTTAAATATTGATCTATTTCTCACCCACAACTATCATATAACTTCTGAAGACATGGATTTAATGACTGGAGTCCTATGGATTACTTTTATGCTGCCTTTATGTGATTTTTGTTGCTTCAAAGTTCTGGCCTCCATTCCCTTGCATTGTATGGACCTACATAGCTGAAATATTCTTCTGAAAATCGTTGTTTGTGTTCAGCAGAAGAAAGTCAAACACATCTGGGATGGCATGAGGGAGAAGAAATGATGAGAGCATTTCCAACTATCCCTTTTAGTAATTATTTAAAACATAAGGGGTGTAAAGTTCGATTTTCTGATATAGATCAGCTCTGTTGTCACTGTGATTGTCAACTAACAAACACCATGAGTGTTCAACATCACATATCATACACCAGAGATGTGTTCAAAAACAAGAGCGATATATCCAAAATTAGCACCAAAAGTCCTTCAGTGGCAAGTTATAAAGATTGTTCACCCCCCTTAGCTTTTTGCGCCGAAGTAGATCACTAAAAAGCATTTGCGTGAAGGCGTTTTAACACGACACTGCAGGAAAAAGTCATTTTTTCCTGTAAATACTGCTGTCATGACGAGTACATACTGTATCTCTGATGAGCTATTCAAGAGATTGGACAGATTCACAGCACGTTGAGTAACTCAAGTGAGATTGCCAGCGCGCATGTTTGATTGACATACCACGCGTGAGCGCGCATGTACACATGAACGTGCACGCGCAGACCGACCACCACTCTCATAACATCAGCCGTGCTCAGACATTATTTGTTTTTTGTTTTTTTTATTTGTAACATTTTCTCGCAGTTGAATTCCCTCTCTAACGTGATTCAACAATGTAGAGAACTAGTGTAAATCCTCATGAAAATGGACACCTCACAATTCATACAGATTTGATTGGCTGCTGATAAATATATTTCTGATGATGATGTCATAATGCGGGCCGCCAACATGTTAAATAGTGCTGACTGTCACTACAGTTCTGTTAAATTATGCCAACTGAATGTTATAAGGTTTCTTTTAAATGTGTATTTTGTGAACAATTCTAAAAATGTTTATTTTAAATGTGTGTTTTGTAAATGTTTCTATAAGAAAGCTTCTTTTAAATGCATTTTGTAAACATTTCTAAAAAAATAAAAAATAACAATTTGTATTATGTGGAATTCACTGCCTTTCATTCTATGTTCAGTGGTTTCACCTGACTGCTGTCACATGCCCACCAGATTCACTTGTTGCACATTAGTCCTAGAAACTCAATGTTCAGGAAAACCCCTCACTCCCACTCACTTTAGATTCAGGTTCTTTGAATCTGCTTCCACTTGATAGCTGTCATGTGTCTGACCACTTGAGGAGGTCTAGTAACTTTGCCCTTTGTGAAATCCCCTTCTTTCCTTCCCTTTCATTTCCCTTTTCTCTTAATTATACTAATGTTGTAGCTAGAGAATGAGGTCAACCAAATTTTTGTTGTAAACGTAAAAAACCTTTGGACAAAGAATTATTGCTTAAATTCTGTGTTGTGGGCAG
The DNA here is from genome assembly GCF_019703515.2 of Myxocyprinus asiaticus. Lineage (NCBI taxonomy): Eukaryota > Metazoa > Chordata > Actinopteri > Cypriniformes > Catostomidae > Myxocyprinus > Myxocyprinus asiaticus. The sequence goes on along the minus strand of NC_059346.1, from coordinate 34,902,511 downwards.
AAAATAACTTTCCATGACAGAATATACTGAATCAATCTGCATGTTCCTGTATCTCAGGAACACCCTTTTCTAACTAGGGAAGTTACACATTGCATACTGAGTTTAGTGGGTTTATTCATTAATAATTTAATTATTGTTTTCAATTATAAAATATATTGGAGAAGAGTAACTGAGGTATGGCTTTACTTAACTAAGCAGTGTGAGTTCTACACAAAACATACACCTGTATTTTTATCCTCAAGAAATTATTAAAGGTTTCTTTTCTTTCTTTCTTTTTTCTTTTACAGTCTTTGCTCTTTTCTTTCCAGTTAAATGATAATAGCTGTGTCCCAAATGACGCACTACACACTATGTACTTAGCCATGTAGTGTTTGCATTTTCAAAGTGTATTATCATCCCAAATGGAACACTTAACATTTGTTTACGACACTGAAGCATTTGCCGTTTAACAGCTGACGGAAGTGTCGTTTCAAATGCATGCAATGTGTTGCTGCTAGCTTTAGTGCGTTAGCCAACCTCAGTTGAACACTTGTATCTCAAACAACAAATATGTTTACACAGCGTGGGGTGATGTTGAAGCATTTAACTAACATTTGTAAGGTGCTAATTTCACTAAGGTTTCGCTAGATGCTAGATTCTCAATTATTTACAACTGTTTTGTCATACCAGCAATGCAGCCAGGTAACTCCGCCTCTTTCGTAATGTGGCTCAGTTGATTTTAAATGGAGTTGAAAACAAAGGTTTGGCAAAAGCCTATTAATCTGATCCTTATTAACCACTTAAGCAAATCAATTCAAGTCATTTTTACTGTATTCATATAGTGCTTTTCACAACACACATAATTTTAAAGCAGCTTTAATGAAAATTATGCTGTAATAGAAAATTAAGCTGTAATGTCTGTAATGTCTTAAAGTCTTCATTGTGCAGTTTGATAAAAAACATGATTGTAGATTATGCCTTCAACTGTATGTGTATATATATATATATATATATATATATATATATATATATATATATATATACACACAGTTGAAGTCAAATACATTTAAACTCAGTTTTTCACAATTTCTGACATTTATTCGTAGAAAACATTCCCTGTCTTAGGTCAGTTAGGATCACTACTTTATTTTAAGAATGTGAAATGTCGAGGGACTGGGTAGCTCAGTAGTAAAATACGCTGGCTACCACCCCTGGAGTTTGCTAGTTCGAATCCCAGGGTGTGCTGAGTGACTCCAGCCAGGTCTCCTAAGCAACCAAATTGGCCCGGTTGCTAGGGAGGGTAGAGTCACATGGGGTAAACTCCTCGTGGTCGCTATAATGTGGTTTGTTCTCGGTGGGGCGTATGGTGAATTGAGTGTGGTTGCTGCGGTGGATGGCGTGAAGCCTCCACACGCGCTATGTCTCCGTGGCAACGCGCTCAACAAGCCATGTGATAAGATGCGTGGGTTGACTGTCTCAGACGCGGAGGCAGCTGGGATTTGTCCTCCACCACCCGGACTGAAGCGAATCACTATGCGACCACGAGGACTTAGAGCGCATTGGGAATTGGGCATTCCAAATTGGGAGAAAAGGGGAACCCCCCCCCCCCCCCCCCCCAAAAAAAACAAAAACAAAAAAAAAAGATTGTGAAATGTCAGAATAATAGTAGAGAGAATGATTTATTTCAGCTTTTATTTCTTTCATCACATTCCCAGTGGTTCTGAAGTATACATACACTTTGTTGGTATTTGGTAGCATTGCCTTTAAATTGTTTAACTTGGGTCAAACTTTTTGGGTAGCCTTCCACAAGCTTCTCACAATAAGTTGCTGGAATTTTGGTCCATTCCTCCAGACAGAACTGCTGTAACTGAGTCAGGTTTGTAGGCCTTGCTTGCACACGCTTTTTCAGTTCTACCTACAAATTTTCTATCAGATTGAGGTCAGGGCTTTGTGATGGCCACTCCAATACCTTGACTTTGTTGTCCTTAAGCCATTTTTCCACAACTTTGGAGGTATGCTTGGGGTCATTGTCCATTTGGAAGACCCATTTGCGACCAAGCTTTAACTTCCTGGCTGATGTCTTGAGATGTTGCTTCAATATATTCACATAATTTTCCTTCCTCATGATGCCATCTATTTTGTGAAGTGCACCAGTCCCTCCTGCAGCAAAGCACCCCCACGACATGATGCTGCTACCCCCTAGCTTCACGGTTTAGATGGTGTTCTTCGGCTTGCAAGCCTCACCCTTTTTCCTCCAAACATAACGATGGTCATTATGGTCAGAAAGTTACATTTTTGTTTCATCAGACCAGAGGACATTTCTCCAAAAAGTAAGATCTTTGTCCCCATGTGCACTTGCAAACTGTAGTTTGGCTTTTTAATGGCAGTTTTGGAGCAGTGGCTTCTTCCTTGCTGAGCTGCCTTTCAGGTTATTTCGATATAGGACTTTCTTTTACCGTAGATATAGATACTTGTCTTCCTGTTTCCTCCAGCATCTTCACAAGGTCCTTTTGCACTTTTCGCACCAAACTACATTCATCTCTAGGAGACAGAATGCGTTTCCTTAATGAGCGGTATGATGGCTGCGTGGTCCCATGGTGTTTATTGTTTGTACAGATTAAAGTGGTACCTTCAGGCATTTTGAAGTTGCTCCCAAGGATAAACCAGACTTTTTTCTGAGGTCTTGGCTGATTTAATTTGATTTTCCCATGATGTCAAGCAAAGCCATATATAAATATAAAATATATTTATATATAAAAGATTTGTCTTTATGCCCCCAAAGAACATATATAAGCAGAAGTCCATCTCTTTTTCAATGCTAATTGGCTCTGGCAACCCTTTACCTCCCCAACTTCACCTATTCTTATCATCCTCAAATAAATAACAGGGAAAATCTAAGATTGGGCCATCTCAAGTTCAAGCCCTACCTCTCCCCGGACACCAAGCCAAATACGTTTATCAGTATCCCAATTATTACTCTCCCTCTCGTCCTAGGATCAGGTGAGGAGGTGAATTGTACAAAGCTGAAAACCTATGAGTAGTGGCAAGTTCTTAGGTCAGGAGACAAATATTGGTCAAATATGCAGTCTTTCATCTCTGTATACTGTTGATGTTGGAATGTGATGAAACCCCCATCGACCAAATAAAATCTCACCAAAATATTCAACATATATAGAGATTGATGGAAGCAATGGTTGATATAATGAAGACCTGTATGCAGGATAAAATGGTTGATATAATGAAGACCAGTATGAAGGATAAAATATGTGAGTGGTTCATGATCAATTTAAAATGCATAACGGAGACTCTGTACTGAATCATTGGTGTTTAAAACACTCAAATTAGGGTCGGTTTGAATAAATAAGAGCTTCACTTGTACGTGTTGCATGGAGAGTCTTTAAGTAATAAACAATGGGGTAATTAAAAAACTAATCTTATACAGAGATCAGGCTCTAATTTAAGTATGGCATGTGAAATGTTTGTGCATGTGATTGAAGCTGTTTAGCTCTGCTTTGATCTACTGGACCAGAGTGGAAGCATTCACAGTTGAATTGTTCTTTTAAACTTCAAAAGTTATCTTTGGAAACTACACAGATTATTTAACCATGTTTGCACTCATGAACAAAGACAGCTGTTTTGATGTGTTGTTAGCGGATAATGTGAACATTTGGATTCAGCTCAGGCAAAGCAAGCTTTTCTTTTGATACATCAAAGGGGAGTGTAAAAAGATATTGTCCCCTCATCATTGTTTACTACTGAGCAACAGATCGTTGTCCACACTGAGACACAGTGGACATTAATGCACTATTTGTGCTGGCTTTCTTCACTGTCTCTGTTGGGTCTGATAAATGGAGACAGAAAGACTATCTGCTTCTGCTTCACTCCACTTAGCTCAGAGATAAAGATATATTTGGCTGTCATATATACAGCCTGTATTACCACATAGAACTTTTCTAACATACAGCCAACATTTTATCAAAGAATTAACAATACAGCATATATTATAAAAATAGTTCACCCAAAAATGAAAATTTGCTGATAATTTACTAATCCTAAAAATCCTAATAATCTTAAATTCTGTTTTGATGAAGAAAGAAACTCAGATACATCTTGGATGGTCCGAGGGTGAGGGAAAATTATCAGCAAATTTTCAATTTTGGGTGAACTATTCCTTTAAGGAAAGATGAGAATTGGCTCAGTGTCCTTTAGTTTAATAATATGCTTCAATGAGAGCAAACTCCCAGTTTGAGTGAAAGGGACACATGTGACAAAAAGGATTATAGATAGTTATAAATGGTGCCAGTTTCAATTTCATAAAGCTTGTGGTGACTTCACATGAATTGATATTTAAAGGAGATGAAGGTAATGGAACACCTGTGTCTGATGAGGTCATAATCTGATACGTTACAGATCAGAGGACAAAGGCAGTTATTCCATCCATCTGTTAAAGTCTGCAAGAAGGTTTACAACCTTTATGTATGTGGATGAATGGAGCTGTATACTCACTGAGCACATTATTAGCAACACCTTTATACCTTCTTATTCATGTGATTATCTAATTAGCCAAATGTGTGGCAGCAGTACAATGCATAAAATTATGCAGATTCAGGTCAGGAGCTTCAGTTAATGTTCACATCAACCATCAGAATGGGAAAAAAATATAATCAAAAATATAATCTTAGTGATTTCGACCTTGGCATGATTGTTGGTGCCAGATGGGCTGGTTTGAGTATTTCTGTTACTGCTGATCTCCAGGGATTTTAACACACAGCAGTCTCTAGAGTTTATTCAGAATGGTGCCAAAAAAACAAAACAAAAAATACATCCAGTGAGCAGCAGTTCTGCGGACAGAAATGCCTTGTTGATGAGAGAGGTCAACGGAGAATGGCCAGACTGGTTTGAGCTGACAGAAAGGCTAAAGTAACACAGATAACCACTCTGTACAATTGTAGTGAGCAGAATAGTATCTCAGAAAGACCAACATGTCGAACCTTAATGCGGATGGGCTACAACAGCAGAAGACCATGTTGGGCACTTTATTATGATCATAATGTTCCTAATAGACTGCTCAGTGAGTGTATACGTACATACAGTGGCAAGTATGTGAACCCTTTAGAATTAGCTGGTTTTCTGCATTAATTGCTCTTAAAATGTGGTCTCATCTTCATTAAAGTCACAAGTATTGACTAAGCACAATGTGCTTAAGCTAACAACACACAAACATTTATAATCTTTCATGTCTTTATTGAACACATCCTGTTAAACATTAACATTGCTGTGGAAAAAGTACGTGAATCTCTAGGCTAAAGACAACAAAAAAAGCTGGCAAACCTGTCATCCAATTAATGAAACTAGATTGGAGGTGTTGGTTAGAGCTACTTTGACTTATAAAAAGCACTCAAACATTTTGAGTTTGCTATTCACAAGAAGCATCTGTTGACGTGGACCGTGCCTCACAAAAAAGAGATTTCAGAAGACCTACGATCAAGAATTGTTGCTTTGCATAGAACTGGAAAGGGTTACACAGTTATCTTGAAGAGCTTTTATATTCATCTGTCCACAGTTAGACAAATTTCCTATAAATGGAGACGATTTAGTACTGTGGCTACTCTCCCTAGAAGTGGCCGTCCAGCCAAGATGACTCAAAGGGCACATAGCAGAATGCTCAATGAGGTAAAAAGAACCCTAGAGTGACAGCTGAAGACTTGAAGGAATCATTGGAACTGGTTAACATCTCTGTCCATGAGTCTACTATACGGAAAAAATTAAACAGCCATGGTGTCCATGGCAGGACACCACGAAGGAAGCTGCTGCTTTCCAACAAAAACATTGCTGCATGCCAAAAGTTTGCCAAAGACCACCTTAACACTCCACTACGCTACTGGGAAAATGTTTTGTGGACTGATGAAAATAAGGTTGAATTGTTTGGGAATGGACTTGTGACATTTTTACTCGGACTCGAGCCTTTGGGACTCTGGATTTCAGCTGAATCCATGGCATTTGTGATGCAATGAAAAAAAAAAAAAAAAAATTAGGAAACAGAAATAAATGAACACATCTCTGTCTGCATACAGCTGTAGCACCCCCTGATGCTGTAGATGTAGCAAGAGGTTTTTATTCACCATGTTTAAGCAAGCACACAAACTTAAGCACGCGCACAGTCACACACATCAGTCAACTAATACGCTTGAATGTTCCTTTGGAGACTACTGTATAACATCGATTACCGAGGTGGCTAGCACTTCGAAAACATAAAGACAGGTATGTAGCCAATGTATTACAAACTAAACAAGGCAGTTTCACACGGCATGGGAACCGAAAACTAGTAAAATTGCACACGCAATTTGTGCAGCCAAGGCGGTGCTCGCATCGCTGTGTACAGAAAATCATGCATTAACAGACTGTAATATCTATAAAGTCATAGAGTCATCATTGTGTAGTTTGATTAAATATGTAAATTGTGTATAAAAATAAATAATTATATAATTAAATAATAATTGTATTTAGAACCCCAGTGAGCAAGCCGAAAGCGACTTTGGCAAGGAACACAAATCAGATGTTGATTAATGGAGAAAAATAATCTTGGGAGAAACCAGACTCACTGTGGGGGCCAGTTCCCCTCTGGCTAAACAACATGAATATAATGGCAATATTAGTTATTTGTGTGCAGTGCAGGTCATGGTTTAAAATGAGTAAACTAAGTAAGTGTTAAGGGCAAGTGTTAATACAAAGATTTTATATGAACTGTAAGATTAATGACTAATGTCTTTGAAGTTCATCCTGGATTAACTGCAGAAATTCACATTGATGCATTTTCCTTTGTTAGTTGGCTAATAAAGGCTTTTGTTGGCAATTAATTGATAGTCTATGTATAGTCTATTCCATTTTAAGAGTGTAGTCCATCATTAAACCAAGGTGTTGAGGTTTATTTATTTATTCTTTCCTTTGTTTAGTTATTTTGTGTTTGTGTGTATGCAGACCAATAAATTGTAGTGTATAGTAGGTTCGGTTTAAATATTGTTTATTTGTTTTTGCATCTTTTCTAAAATCTCTTAATAATTTTAGTTTTCTAATGCACTCAGTGTTGCTGAGTTCAGCGTGAGCCACACGGCAAAAATAGGCTCAGCGCCGAAACTATCCACTCACTGCCACATCTGGGATGCTTTACCTTGCAACTCCCACTTGCAATGTGAAGGGTGTAATCAGTTAACATAGGCGCAGAAATGAAAAAGCGCTGCTAACACCCTGCTCACACCCTGCTCCTGCTCACGGAGGATATGTGAAACTGGTATCAGGGTTTTAGGCGCATGAGCAGTGCGTTGAACTGCCAAGCAATGTGCCGTTTTCCGCTAATTAGGGCCGTATTAAAGTGGGCTTTTCCAGAGTTTTTGGATGTAGCATTTGCAGTCAAATCGTGAGGTGTAACTTTTTAGAGAGTGCTAATTACTACTGTGTTGACTCATTTGTATGTATTTTCCCAAACCTGTTGGCAGAAAGAGGCTCTGAAAGAAATCTCAGTATAGACTATTATTTCTTTAAGTAGGGATAATTTAAGATAAAACTAAACTAAATTGAAAGGACAAATTGAAAATTAAGTAGAAATAAAAACTAAATTAAAATTCAAAATAATAACCCTGGTTGTAATGACTAACTCAGCTTTCTTTAGTCTATGTTTGTTTTTGTCAGGTTTTTGTCACATTTATATTGCAGTGTTTCCCACAGGATTTTGTGAGACTGTGGTGGGTGGACCTTGGACCCTCTAGGAAGATAAAATTTCTCAGAAGAAAATGTTTTATATTTTAAAGTTAAATGCATCAATGTGGTGCACATTGAGTGCAAAATTAAGAGGCTAGATCTATGAAGAACTTTGTGCTCTTGTAAACAATTTTATGCTCTAGTAATCATAAACACATTGGTTGTATAGATATGAATAGTGATGACATGGCAAAAAAGTCACACCCACAAAGCATGGTAAACAAGCGGAGTTAAAACAGTAGCGTTACTTCAACTTGATTAGCTAACATTAAAAATATCCTTACGTTACATGATGAGCCAACTTGCTCATCAGATGCTGAAAATAGTTACGTTGTCAGAGCCGCTGGTAATAACTTTAACATTAGCTAATTATCAAATGTTACTAGCTAGATATAACGTTATATATGTTATACAGGCTGACTGACTGGGAGTGAACGGCACAAAACACAACGTTAGAGATCTTTTATGTTATTATGAGAAGTGTAAATATATTTTCGGTTCATTATGAAACTGTGGCGGGACAAATTAGACTGTGGCGGCCCGCCACAGTGTAGGTAATTAATGGGAAACACTGTACTGACAAATAGTTTTTCTTAGTTAAAATATTGATGATAAGTTTACGGTTACAAATTTTATGAAGACTCATGAACAGATTCATTCAGACTCGACTCGGCCTGTTGTGGACTCGGTCTTGTGTCCGACTCTGCCCCTTTTGGACTCGAACTCGACTTGATTGTTTAAAGAGGCCTTATTATGCTTTTTTGGGATTTTACCTTTCCTTTAGTGTGTAACATAGCTCTTTGTGCATGTAAAAGGTCTGCAAAGTTACAAAGCACAAAGTCCACGCAGTTATTCTCTCCCACAGACAACGCTGGATTGTTGTCCAGCCATTTCTTCTGTAAAGTATCTACGTCACTATGTAACACATTTGCATAATGCCCACCTAAGGGCTACTTTGGCCCGCCCTCGAACAAACGTAGTTATAGCAGAGGCCACGATGAGTTGGGTTAGTGTTGTCGCCTTGTCGGGAAGATGCTGTTTTCTTCACTGTGAAAGCAAAACCTCTTTGTTTGGTCTTCCAGAGGCAGTGGAATTGAAGTATCAGTGGTTAAAATGTATTTTTACCACTATTCCTCAGCAGTACAACCACAACCAATGCTGGATTTTCAAGGTAACTGGAGCAACCTGGAGTTAAGTGCCTTGCTCAAGGACACAATAGTGGTGGCTGTGGGGATTGAACCAACAACCTTCCACTTATCAGTTCAGTGCTTTAGTCCACTACACCACCACCACTCCATAGAGTCACATGGGGTAACCTCCTCGTGGTCACTATAATGTTTGGTTCTGGCTTTCGGTGGGGTGCGTGGCGAGTTGTGCGTGGATGCCACGGAAAATAGCATGGGCCTCCACACGTGCTATGTCTCCACGGTAACTCACTCAACAAGCCACGTGATAAGATGCGCGGATTGACGGTCTCAGACACGGAGGCAACTGAGAATCGAGTCACTACACCACCACTACGCCACCACGAGGATGAACTTACCACTGTGAAACATCCTGCTCAAGTCGTGCTTGCGAAGGTGGTTCGGGTCGATCAGCTTGTTCTTCCAAACTTTCATTATTTCATTCAGCTAGAGCTGGTATGGAAAAAACCGACGCCACTGTTACCATAGTTACAGTAGTATTTAAAGCTGCTTTCAGGAAGCCTGAAAGCGTTACGCTTCCGACACACGCTCTACATGGTTGACCAATCACAACAGACTAGGCCAGCTGACCAATCAGAGCAGACTGGGCTTTTTGGAAAGGGGGGATTTAAAGAGACAAGAGGTAAATCAGAGCATTTCGGCCAGAGTATGAAGAGCGGGGAAAAGAAATGTTCAGTACGAGAAAAATTATGTGTTTATTGAACATTAAAGCATGTAAACCTATTCTAGTAGACCCCCAAAATAAAATAGTTCTGTAAGGAAGAATGGTCCAAAATGTCTTCTGAATGGTTGAGGTTACTGCTGCCAAAGGAGGTCGACCAGTTATTAAATCCTAGGGTTCACTTACTTCTTCCACAGCACTGTGAATGTTTAATGGGATGTGTTCAATAAAGACACAAAAGATTATAATTGTTTGTGTTATCTTAAGCACATTGTGTTTGTCTTGTGACTTTGATGAAGGTGAGATCACATTTTATGACATATCAATGCAGAAAACCAGCTAATTCCAAAAGGTTTTTCTTGCCACTTTAAATATAGTTTGGGGACAGTTTTGTAAATGCAAAAAGTTTTCTTTTAGGGGTAAACAGTACTTATAATTAGCTTTATATAAAAACTATAGTTTGACTCTATAAAGTCTAAAGTATGCTCCCATTTAGAAAATTCTTTCATAATTTACTCACTCATGTTGTTCTAAACCCATCTGACTTTCTTATGCAGAACACAGAAAGAAAAAAATGTGAATATCTCTGTCCGTCTTGAAGGAAAATTCTCTTATTATTCCCTTACCCTGATGCCATCCCAGATGTGTAAGACTGTCTTTCTTCAGAAGAACACAAATGAAGATTTTTAGAAGACTGAGCTCTGTCAGGTCCTTATAATGGAAGTACACAGATGCCAGCACTTTGAAATCCCATTTAGGCAGCATAAAAGTAATCACTTTTATGATAAAAGATTACTTTTATGCTTCTTTTTATTTATGATCTGAAGCGAATCGATAGGTTTATTTAAGAAACAAGTCAATAATTAAAATGTTTTAAACTTTTTAACTAAATCAGCACTTCCATCCAGGGCTCTGATGCTGTTTGAAATGGCCAAACTCTTCCGAGACGTTTGTTCTTCTGTTGTAAATAAGCGCCGCTTCCGAATTCTCGCGTGAACTCGCCGACACAACAGCAGTATGATGTGTCAGCTGCTGGCAGAAAGTGCTTTTTAAAAGTTAATAACGTTTTAATTATCCACATTATTTTACAAAAATGTATCGATTTGCTTCAGAAGACACTCATTGATTGACTGGAGTCATGTGGATTACTTTATTGCTGCCTAAATATGACTTTTGGACCTTTAAAGTGCTGGCACCCGTGTACTTCCATTATAAGGAACTGACAGAGCTCTATATTTTTTTTAAAATCTTTATTTGTGTTCTGCTTAAGAAAGACAGTCATACACATCTGGGATGGTATCAGGGTAAGTGACTAATGGGAGAATTTTCATTTTAATACAATGGCAGTTGATAGTGACTCACTTTAAAGCTGAAAAAGTACCCAAAATATCATAAATGTTGTCCGTACGACTCGTGTCATATTGCAATTCTTCTGAATATGTATTTGATTTTTTTTTTAATCTGAAAAAATAATTACTCAAAATATCAGTTATTTTCAGTGAAAATATTGATGTCCATTGCATGTGAGAAAATCTCATTCACTGTGCCTCAAGTGTTCATGCAAGAACTAAAATTATTTAGTGCTAAAAACAACTCAAATTTTCGTAAGAACTTACATTGTTTAGCGATTAAATACATGTGTGAGTTTGCCAGTGTGTGATCAAGGGATAAAGAGAGAGCAGTCAAGCAGACAGCTCTTCCCAGGGCAATAATAGTTCCCCCAGGTATGAGTGAGAGTGGAACAGGACAGGTGCAGGGGCTGACTGCGCACTCAGCACTGTGACTAATGGCTCTGAGAGGCAGAGTAGGACAGAGAAACGATGAGCGGAGGATGACTGTGTGGTTGGAGGGGGAGTTGAGTGACATTGACTTGTGGGAGTGTGTCTTTTACTTTACATGAAGTCACTACATGAAGTGGCTCTCACTATCAAGTGATGCACAATTAACATAATGGTGGGTGCTGTCTATAATATCTGGGGAAAGCTATCTGTTAGCATTCTCATTTATCTCAATGGCAGTTGCTTAGCTGGAGCAGGACCCCAATATCAATCAATCGCTGGCAAAACATCTGCTATAATATAATGAAGCATTTGAGATTTAGATGTTGCTTTCAAAACATTTTATTTAATCAGGATACATGGCTAATTTTAAAAGACCTGTAATGAAGAAACATTCTTTTTGCCCCAGATGGTGTAGTTATGGCATCTGCCAGCATGGAATAACTGGGCCATACTAACCAGCCAAATCTTGTTCCCTTGATAGAAATAACCTTGAGCCAGGTGACAGAGAACATTCTGGACAATTCGTGTGACATATAGTATAATAACCCAAATACTAAATAGACAGGGACAAATGAACCTCTGGTGTTGTTATGAGCACTGCTGTGTATGTAATTCATCAAACATTCAATTTTATTTATTGGAGTGAATGCTCGATGTCCCTGTGAGGCACATCAGACATCGCCGGTGGATTGAGCTGTTGTTTTTATTTCCCTTTGACTTCAGAGACTTCTCTCTAGAGGTCTTGCTGGGTACATTGGCACAGCTTTTACTGTTGACTGAAAAGAGAAGGATGAGAGAAGAGGGAGACTCAAAAACGATTACCGTCAAAAGTGTGTGTGTGTGTCTGTGTGCAAGCACTTTGTCTTCAAGCCCACTGAAGCATAGAGACGCATCTCTTCTTAATCCTCTCTGTCTGTCTGACTCATAATGAGCTCATATCCAGTTACATATAGGTAGCTTTATAGCTTTGGAATAGCTTTGGAATCCAATAGGTAGCCGCTGGCTGAGAAACTCATTCACCCACCTACTGCAAAATTTGTAAAAGATTTATTGGTTTTCTGATATGCGGAAATAATTCTCACGGGTTCTGTACCGCATTATCTTAGTGGTTATTGTATGGATGGAAAACATCCCATCTCTTTTCTCTTCTTCAAGTCTGATTGACACACTCAAGACTTTGAGCCAAGTGGCTATTGTCAAGCTTTCCTTTTGATGTCTGTCTCTATAGATTTTGTGTTAGGATTTGGCACACTGATGCAATTGGGAAAGTTCAGCAGAAGGCCACAGTTGGGGGTTTTAAGGCCTTCTTGAAAAGTTTCTTTGAAATATGAGGTTGTGTTTGTTACTTTATCTGATATCTCTCTTTCTTTGTCTTAATGTCCTCAGGTTTTACATTTGTGGGAGATGATCAAAGCTATTATCTCATGGCCTATTATACTATAGTGAAATGTTCCTGTGAAAATTTAACATTCTAGCAAGGATTGGACTTAAAAAAAAAAAAGTTCTACAGCCAGGTGCAACAGACCCCTTAAATTAAGAAAACCCTTAGAAATTATAGAGCTGTTCAGTTTGTACTCCTGAATCTGGAAGAGAATTAGCATTTCTGAACCATGAATTCCCTCAGGAATGTTTAATGGGTTTTAGAATAGCAGTTTTTTAGTTAAATAAGGTCTGTGATTAACAGTACTTGAGGATACTTTTGTGTTGTGTATTTTAAACAAACAAGTTGCTACATAAGGACTATGATCTTGGAAACTTGAAACTAAGCTTTAAAATGTTGTCTAAATACTGTAAATTAGATCAAACCTAGATAGAAATGCATACAACTTTGTCATGGAGCACAGACTAAACATTGCCACAACACAGGGCTAAAAAAACATTCTCAGGAAGTAAAAGTGCAGTGTCAGTGTTATGGAGAGGTGTTTTCTGTGTTGTGTGCTCATAACTACTGATCATTGGCAATTAGAATTGTATTACTCATAAATAAGACCTGACTCATTCAGCATAATATGTCAGGGGCTTGAGGCAGATGTAATCAGCCTTTATTTTACTTTGGTTATTTTTTTTATTCACTGTGGGTTTTTTTTTTTTACTTTAATGTCATGTAAATGTTGTCTGTACTGGTGTTGATTATTTTCATATTGATTTAGCAAATGCAATCACCAGTGAGATAACCTGGTACAATATGTCCATATTGTCAACAGTCATACAGATTCTGAATACTATGGGCTATGTAAACAACTATGTTTCTTGTTTTATGTGAGATAGCTATTAGGTTACACTAAAAATAGCTCTTTAGCTGAATTTGATTTAATTGTGGACAGTGGTTCCACATGTTTAAAATGAGTTTTCTTAATTTAAAATTACTATGTAATCTCAACACAAATACGTTTTTTTATAGTAAGAACCTAGTTGAAATTGGTAAACCCAAGAAAATTAGAAGTGTCAGTGTAACTTAAATAAATCTCTTTTATTTCTTTATGTACATACTAGTGAAAGTGAATGTTAGTATGCTACATACATGCTGGTTGGAATTACTACCGAGTGTAGTTTAGTAACTGTGCTATGGTTAGGACAGTATTTGCTCAATGAAACGAGCAATCAATTGATATCAGCTGCTGACAAAAAGAGACATCTACCTGTTCTCATCATTTGCTTAAGCTCCACTCTTCATAACGGTAACCCCCAAAACTCCAACATAACAGAAACTCATCTAAATTTCAACATAACAATACATTAAACACTAACAAGTATCCCCCTTTATATTCGTCTTGCACAAAAACACATAAAATAACATTTAACATTTACTGTCCCTTTCGAGTCCCATTAAAAGCATTCTAGGAAATGAAAATCCCATGCCCAGTTTCATCAATGCTACATTAACACCACAACAAGCATTCATGCAGCCCCAAATGGATTAAGTAAACTTCCACTTCACAAATTTAAATGGATAGAATGCAATGAAATCAAGTGTTGACAATGTTCTAGAATTGTGTACAATTGTAGAATTGAGTCCTCTCATATGAGACTTGTCAAACTGGCATTTGAAACTTCACCTGGTTTTAAATTTTAATTTTCAAGACTTGATATGTGACCCTTTAAGGCTGATCGCAGCTCATTTTTATCAGTTCCTTTTTAAATTATTAGGAGTTGTATTATGGATGAGCAAATAAGACCGTGTCAACCCAGAGTGTTGCTCTGTAAACAACTGTCATAGAAACATTACTCAACAGGAAGTGGCAGAACAGAGAGAGAGTGAAGTAACCACTGGAAACCGTTAATAAAACCACAGTTAGTTCCAAAACAAAGCCAAACAGACAGATAGACAAAGGGAGAGCTTAATTAAGTCATTAGACAAATATAAAGTGTTTAGTTGCCTGGCATTGAAGTTGTTCTGACCCTATCTTGAGCATGTAAGCTCCGCAGAAGGTCATGATGATTCGCATCATCACTAATACATAAACTATTTTAGTCCTTGGAGGGTCACATCTGATAAAAGCTTTAACATCATAAAATAATCATTTAATTTTATTTACCTTTTTAAAGTAGTTCTTATGTTAAAAAAAAAAGCACCATGCAGACTGATATATATCACAAGTGACACAGTAAGTCACCTCCGTGATAATTTCCTTTGAATGCAGGAACTTGTAACTTTAGGTCCTTTTTTACACTCTGATCCAAAAATCTACAGTATATTCAGAAATATGTACAGTATTTCTCGCCTTAGAAAGCAATTCAAGCATAAGTATCAAGTTCAAAAATTGAAATACAGAGACTTATAAATTGCAAAAAAATGTACACAAATCACTTCTAAGTAGCGGGCTATCCGTATCTGCTCAGCTAATAGCCTGATTGCTCTGAATGCACAGATAATACACAATCCTATTACAGTCTTCTATGGCAGATCTCTCTAAATGTTCTTGACTCTAAATAGTATTACCACAACACACATGCACAATGCTTAACAATAACATACATAATCTCAACAATAACATACATATTACATAAATGCTTTTATAAAGTAGTCCACCCTCGGATAAGATAATGAAGTAACATTATTGAGAATAACTGTAAAATCTCCTGTTATTACTATTTAATACTGTCATAAAATTTTGTGCATTAGTAAATCAAATATAAGTCAAACCACATAATAACAGGATGTCGGTCCATTTGTGCCATCCTCAACTAGATGTTACCACCTTTTGATTTTACTCAGCAACTGCATGACCAATACACTTTGATGGTATAAAAATATAATACTTAAAGTGGCTGCGCATTACACAGCACTGACTGATGCTTCAGTGTATTATGTAATGAGTGCAGCGGCTGCCATGTGCTCTCCTACCTTCTCACAATTTATATTACAAGAAATATCAGCAAGCTATCTCTTGGTTGTTGAAGTGAAGCTTTACAGACTTGCATGCTGATAGTAGTGCACTGGTTTAAGATATCCACAAACCATCCATGATTTCATAGTCCAAAGATTTAAATAAATTTCAACCTTAATTTTCAACATGTTTTGAAACATTACCCCATTCTTCCCCTGTACTTTGTGGTGCTATGGATTAAAGCACCTGCTAACTGACAGATAGCCAAGTGGCATACAGTTGTCTCCATTTATCATATAGAGTGGTACACTCTGTTCCATGAATCCAAATTGTATGTAAAGCATTCATTCTGATTCTGCGTTTTGAGTGTTTGTGCATTACATCATGCCCAATTTCTAAATATGTGCTTTAATGGATCATACCTCTACAAACACTAAGAATCCCATGACGATTACAGTTGTTGAAAGTGTAGCAGATTCTCATGAGAAAGGCTGCTTTACAGTATAGTTATACAAGGAATGAGTGCATTGAAATTTCATCAAAGTTCATCAGAAGAATACATCCAATGTCACATGTCATCCATTAATAATGACCAGTTCATGTTAATGTCATGCAGTGTTTACATATTGCAAATGAATAATTGCTGTGACTAACAAAACTCTCTGATAAGGCATTGAATTTCCTGTAAATAAATGATCATTTTAAAAACACTCTCTATTATTGCTTCTAGGTGTACCACTAAAGTACTCAGTTAATATAAGCACACTTTGAGCTACAATATCTGTATCAGACCCTGTGTCTGTGTCTGTGGTAAATGGTCTTTAAACTGGAAGATAATCTAAGTGGATTATCCTTCTCACTGGTGCCCTCTCTTCTTCTTTTAGGCCCCTGTTCTGAACAAGGGGGGACAAGAACAAGGTTTTACATAGATGAAATGGATTAGCTAAGCTTTTTAAAGAGATCCATCCTGTCTTGTGCTACTAGCACAGAGCATTACATTGACATACTGTATAACAAGACACCTACAGTGGCACCAAAAAAGTATTTGAACAATTAAGACACATTTAAAATATACCAGTGTATTTGTGTTATAAAACAAAATATCAAACCAAGTGGCATTTATTTTAAAGAAAGATGGCATAAGCACGCTTTCACAAAAATAAGTTTGTTGGGTTTTAAATGATTAAACAAAAGATATTGTTCTAAATGAAGACTAGTGGTGGAAAAAGTACTACATTTCCATACTTAAGTAAAAGTACAGATACTACACAAATGTATTAATATTATTTTTTTCTTCCCTTTTCTCCCTAATTTGGAATGGCCAATTCCCAATGTGCTCTAAGGGTGCTTTCACACTGGCAGTTTAGTTCGCAACAGAGCACGGTTCGCATGAAAACTTGGTAATGTGAAAGCTGTCATGTGGACTGGGGAGCGCACTGTGGTACCGAACCCGAGACTACCTGTAGGAGGTGGTCTGAGTTCAGTTGCAATGGAACTTTAGCTTGATTCGCGTGAATGTGAAAGCAACTCGGACTCGGGTGCGCACTCGTTCAGGAAGTAAAGTTACCTGCGCATGCGTTTTAGCCGATGACGACATCATTAGTTTCGACAACACACGAGGATCCACACATTCCTGGAAGTCCCAAAAAAGTAATGACACCACAATGACATACGAGTACAATCAGCACTATAAATACTGTCTGTCTGTCTGTCTATCTATACACATTATAAATACTATATATAAATACTATTATAGGTTATAAATACAGGGTATAATAGGAGATGACAGTGGCGATAACTTCACCTTGGACACGAGCGTGAGTAAGTGTGCAGTGTAAACAAAGATGCAAATGAATTCCTTGCAATCAGCTGTCTCCTCAAAAAATACCGTTTGCCACCTTCCCCTGGACATCTGATGAGTTACGCCATGAAGCGCACATATATGCAGTTGTCGTTCACTCTGCTGTGCATAATGGCACCAAAATAAAAAAAATATAAAAAGTATGATGAGTCACGTTGTGTTCTTCATGTGTGTCACACTCGAAATTGGACTGCAGCAAACGGACTGCACTCAATCTGGGTGGTGGAGGACAAATCTCAGTTGCCTCCACTTCTGAGACCATCAATCCGTGCATCTTATCACGTGGCTTGTTGAGCGCATAACCATGGAGACATAGCGCGTGTGGAGGCTTCACGCTATTCTCCACGCGCCCCACCGAGAGCGAGAACCTCATTATGGCGACCACGAGGAGGTTACCCCATGTGACTCTACCCTCCCTAGCAACCGGGCCAATTTGGTTGTTTAGGAGACCTGGCTGGAGTCACTCAGCGCGCCCTGGATTTGAACTTGCGACTCCAGGGGTGGTAGTCAGGGTATTTACTTGCTGAGCTACCCAGGCCCCCCTCACAAATGTATTACTTAAGTAAAAGTAAAGTCATCCTTTAAAATACTACTTAGGAAAAAGTAAAAAGTACCTGGTTTTAAATACACTTAAGTAGCAAAAGGTAAAAGTACTACAAATTCAAATCCGTTCATCTTATAAAATGCGACTCACTCATTTTGTTCTATTTAAAGACATAAAACGGAGTTTCATATAGGTAATATTGGATACAATAAATATTAACTTTTATAGTTAATATTTTCTCTTTAATTGTCCAATTGTTTTACTTTTGTTTAGTTTAAGAAAAAACGACTATCTAGGGACCCGAGATGCAAATAAGCATGTGCTATAATCTATGTACAATGCATCTGTTTTTCTTTCTTTCTTTTGGGGGGGGGGGGTTGAAATTATGTTCTCGTACTGTCCCTATACATATAAATTAATAAATAAATAAATAGTACAGTATTCAATAAGCAGTGTTGGGTAACGTTACTTTTAAAAGTAACTCATTAGAATATTGCGTTACTCCTTAAAAAAGTAACTTAATTAAAAAGTAATTTTAAAAAGTTACTTTTGCGTTACTTTTTTCTCACAGCCAATTTCTCTTCTGCTATGCTATGCATTCAATACAAATAAGCCATGCATTGCATACAAGAGACATTACAGGTCAACTACTGTACAACACTCATGTCATAACAACATTGTAAACAAACATATATTTAGAAAGTAGGTCTTCACATCATATTTATATTAAAGAGTCAATAACATGAATATGCATGATTTGCTTTTCTATCAACATGGCAACCAATATGAATAATGAAGAATAACCACTGTCTTACCTAAAGCAGCAAAGTCCAACACTTGAACCTGCATCATATCTGTCATCATATGCGGTGCCCATCGATAATGCCAGAGTCAACTTAAGATGTTTTTCAAAAGTCAGGATAAAATTCAGTGGGAAATGCTAGCCTAACATGTTCACGGAATAAGTCTGATGAATAAATGAATATTTTTCACTTAAGTCATCTCAGTGCACACTTGTTTTGAGTTGATCCACGTGCATACAGATGCCACAACTTCAAAGGCGCATGTTGATACAACTTGAATGGAATTGTTTTTAATGCTTCCAAAATGTCATAACAGTTTGTTTCATGAATCAAATTACTTGTTTATTATAAAGCAAAATGTAGAATATTTTTAGAAATTAAGACATTTTCTCTGCGTACACAATCGATGTAGAACGTTGCTCGGAGCCCCTGATCCAGAGTCAGCTTTTCTCTCTATTTTCTCTTACAGGGGAGCTGTAACATGGAGCAGTTCGGCTGCATAAGTCAGTGAATTTGTAGGGGCAGTGGTGGCTCAGCGGTTAAGGCTCTGGGTTACTGATCAGAAGGTCAGGGGTTCAAGCCCCAGTACTGCCAAGATGCCACTGTTGGGCCCTATCTGCTCCAGGGGCGCTGTATCATGGCTGACCCTGCACTCTGACCCCAGCTTAGCTGGGATATGTGAAAAAAAAGAATTTCACTGTATATGTGCAAATGTATGATGTGTGATAAATAAATACAATTATTATTATTATTATTATGAATTGAGTGAGTATTTCACCCTGTGTTATCATGTTGTGGCCAGTGGAAGACTAGTCTTATAATCCCTCTTCCTAAAAGCGTTTACAGATTTTTTTAATATAGTGTGTATTAACACATCAATTGCGTTTCACTTAACCGAACGTTGACCTCATATTACGCTAAAACACGAAATGCGCATGCGCGTTAGCGAGTTGATTGACAGGCAGTGTCTGTATCTAAAAGGTGACTGGCTCTTTTACCTGCAAGGTGGGACTTCCTTTCTACATCTACTGACTGTTGGGTGCTAGAGCTTCTTGGTTGGGCGTTTTCCAATTTCTCCCATTCATTTAATTAGAAGTGACTCATCTCTGCTAAATAGTCTCTGGCCTCACACTCTATAGAACTACAGTGCCCATCATGCACTACCTCTCCTCCCTGAAGTTTGCACACTTTTACTCCTGATTTCTCGCAATACAGGGACAGTAGAGGTGTACAAAAGGAACGCGTTACTTTATTTAAAAAGTAACTCAGATATTATGGTCTAAAATAAAAACATATTGCATTACTTTACTCGTTACTCGAAAAAGTAATCTGATTATGTAACGTGCGTTACTTTTATCATTACCCCCAACACTGTCAATAAGTAAAGCTGAGATGCAGGTGAATAAGTATATAATAAATTTTAACAATGATATCAATAATGTTATAATGTACAAATTCAACATATTTACTTATTCTGTTTCTGAGCAATTTTGAGTTGAAGCTACCCTTTTAAAAATAGTTACTTCACTACATAGCTAATAACAAAAGGACCTAACTACAATGAACTATTCTTTTTATTTTTAAATATAATTATCAGTATTAAACAGCATTTGAACAGATACACCAATGTGTAAATACATTAATCGGAAACAGTGGTGAACAGCAGCATTTAACAAAATATTATATCATCAACAAATAAAAGTGACATAATGCATAGGGTAATCTGCATGAAACTCAAATAAATACAGTTCATGTACATGAATCCTCCGATTGAACTGATCATATGAGATGGAGAGGGCAGTTTAGGACAGCTTCATATACAGGAATCGTCCAAATGAACCAATTCACTGAAATGAAACAAACTTTCTAAAGATTAATATGAAAGAGTGGTTTCGTGAGCACGTTTGATCAGTCTAAACAAGTGCTCATATGGGTGAAAGTGTCAGGAAAATGTTCAATTTCCGGGACATTCTGCAAATGGAATTTGACTTTTTCAAGACAGATGGCATAAAACATGGATGAGTGAACTCGACATAAGCGCTCTTTACAGCACATGCCGAAATATGCATACATGTGAGTTTGAAAGCAGCCGACAAACAGCGTGAGGGTAACAAATTGAGTCTATACGGCACCCAGTTTTCTATTCATCATAATTCATGAATAAAGCTAAATAAAATCATGTAGTGAAAACATCTACTGTAATCATCCACAGCATCTGAGAAGAGTCCTTCATTGTTCCTCGTACTCTTTGGCTTACAGTATATACAGTGATGAATACATTCAGACCACCATGTTTGTACACAGCTAGGGTAAAGTACATCTTATCTGCGTGTTTGGAAGTGTTTCGTTCAGCTCACTCTTTCTCACTGGTCCCCAACCCCCCCATGAGTGTCTGTGCTCGTGCTGGCTGCTGTTAAACGCTCTGTTTATAAGTTTCTCTCTGCTTTCTTTTAGCAAATTATGAAACAAACTTTTTTTTAATCCAGGTAAAGAGTAACGAGAGTGTCTGTATCAGAGTAAAAAGTATTTGTTTGGCTAAAAAAAATAAAATAAAAGTAAAAGTTGCAACAAATTTAAATACTTGAACAAATTTTGAAAAAAAAAGTTACTTAAGTACAGTAACAAAGTATTTGTACTTCGTTACTTTACACCACTGATGAATACATAAAATATTTGGACACTTTCTGGTTGTCAAACGTAAGTGGAACATGTTCATAGTTATTGTGATAAACTACACCTGTAGTTATTCTACTAGGACACCTGTTTGAACTTGGAGTGAACTGACTTCATACAGCCAATAAAATTCACCTTGAGACAAGTTGTTATAAGTCATTACAAAAATGGCTCTGAAAAGTGAATTTAGTTCACTAGCATGATTTGTTTGCAGATGCCACCTGGTTTGATATTTTGTATCAAATGCAGTGACATCCAGACATTTTTAAGTGTGACTTTGGTGCTGTAAGCTATTTTAGCCATTCTAGAATTTCCACAAACTGAGCCATTGGTTTAGCCACGCCCCCTCTTTTAAAAACCCCACACTGCAAAGATACCAAATAAGGCTGCGTTCCACTTCACTTTAAACATCCACTCACTAACTTCCCTAAGCACCTACCCTTGGGGGAATCCCCGCCACCATTTTGGAAGTCCGTTCCACTTTGTTAACTGGGCGAGGGAAGTTTCTGTTGACAACTGTTGTTTGACAGAGGGTGCGAGCCTACACAGATGTACGCTTCAGGCAGCTCCATATCCCACAATGCAACTCGATTGTTACATCACAGACAGATCGCTCTTAACCTACCCCACCCCCAACTTTAATATGATGGAAGTGAAGTTAGGTCAATTAAGCAGTTTAGAAAAGTTAAAGATTTAACAGCATAATACTTATAGCTACCTTAAACTGACTTTGTTACACAGCCATAGACTATGTGTTCATAGTAATTTTACCATATTTGTTTTTATAAAACTTGATTAAGCCTTTCTAACAATTCATTCCAATAATAAAAAAAAATGTCTTAACAGACAAGATTTATAGACAAGCCTCTAAAATTACAACGAAACTTTCCCTGAATCTGTGATTGCATCAACCTCTGAAAACTTTTGTTTTAACTTTGTTTTTAGGTGCAAAAATCACAAAATAATTCCATAAAATGCGATCAGCATCAGTGATCGAGGTTTTAGAGTGATCCAGTTAAACCCATTGAACAAGTTCTGCCAGTAGTGGGCACTTGTGCAGTTTAAGCAATGACATACATTCAAGTCCATGAGATGGAGGAAAGTTAGTGAGGGTAGTGGAACGCAGCCTGGTTGGCAAAAAAACAGCAGCAATATAGCGCCCTCAACTGACAGCTGGTATGAGCAGCATGGCATAAAATGGCATCAAGTCTCAATAATTTGCTGCAACTACTATACTGTGAGAACGTGCAAAATGATAGACAGGCAGAAAGTGTCAGAGAACGCAGCCTGCTGACACATATTTGTTTGCTGTTTACAGCGTCTAGAGCTGTTACAGAGATACTTTTCCATGAAAAAATTGCTTGCAGCACCTTTAAGTATCCCAAAGACTTTAAATAAATTTTGGAGACACTGTATAGTGGTTGGGGATGTGTATTACTTTTGGTCCTGTTGATTTTATCTTAGTATGCCTTTGCTAGGACTGCAAGACATCTGTTTGAGAGGTGCTATACTGTTAATGGACATGAATGTACAATATGTTGTTAGAGGAAATGCTATATATACCCACAGAACCAAGATAAAAGGCTTTACAAAGCAAAGGGATTTTGATAGGAGCAGTGTGTGTTATGGGAACTGCTCTTTGGTTGGGACATTGTGTACAGCTTCTGTGTCACTCCTCACATCACCAGGAAAACAACATGAGCACACACAAGTGCTTGAACATGACCAGAATCACCAGGTCTTCACTTACTCCATACAAAGACCAAAGGGAACCTGAAACACTATTGAAGATATTCCTGTTCTGAAAGGACCCAATAGTCTCATATGAGTAGTATTTACCACACTGTATCAGGTCTGTTAATATAATAATATCCACATGTACACATGGATTCTGTGTAATGTGGGGTCATAGGGTCATTCCATATCTGCACTATGCTCAATATTTTCCTAAGAGTATTTTGAGTTTTCACAATACCTCTATTGATTCAAGTTCATATTGACTTTAGCATTTCTTGGCAGAAAAATAACATTTTCCTTCCATTGTAAAGTTAGTGATTTCACACTGTTTTGTTATGTAATGCTAATCATGTACAGACAGGGTTGGAGAGTAACGGAATACATGTAACAGGATTACATATTTAAAATACAAAATATAAGCAACTGTATTCCACTACAGTTACAATTTAAATAATTGGTAATTAGAATAGTTACATTCAAAAAGTATTTTGATTACTGAAGAGATTACTTTGCATTTTATTGTCATTTGTTTCATTTAATATTTAGTCCTTTCAGATGGAAAACATTTATACATATAAATGATGCGATCCAAAGTGCATTTGAACAGCGGTGAAACACTTTCTTATGATGTGTTACATTCATACGAGCAGACAGAGAGGAAGTTTGAAGTAAGTTTGGAGCAGAAGAAATAGAAATAAACCTTGTGTAAATTGTCAGTTTTACGCTAAGCTAAAATGCTATTTCTAGCCATTTTACATGCACATGTTACCAGGCACGATCATATTTCACATATTCACGTTAGATCATAATTTCTTTTTTTCTAGTAATACTTCTGATATTAGGGCAAAAATCCTATTCTTGATGATCATTTTTTATCGTTTTCCTGTAAAAAATATCTAAAAATCCTTAAAACAATTAGATTTATCTTGTTTTAGAAACAACACTGCATAAGATATTTAGGTTTTTCAGAGAAAGTGTTTTTAACGTGTATTTTATCTTACTGTACTGGCAGAGTTTTTATAGTCAAAACAAGTGAAAAAATCTGCCGGTGCTGAAGAAGTAATCCAAAGTATTTAGAATACGTTACTGACCTTGAGTAATCTAATGGAATACGTTACAAATGACATTTTACAGCATGTATTCTGTAATCTGTAGTGGAATACATATCAAAAGTAACCCTCCCAACCCTATGTACAGATGTTAGAGAAGTCTTTCCCAAGCTCTGTAATTTTATGAGGAATAATCAGTGGTCTTTATTTTTCTAACATTTTTAACACTTGATATATAGAAAATGACATTAAATGTTGTACAAATGTTAGTTCGTGTAATCTGATTGAACAAGTGGTGTTCCAAGAGTGCTGATAATTAGTATATAATAGACAAAATATCTGGCCTTATTGTGTATTAACTTCTTGTTTCTAAAACTGTTGTATAAAAGCAATATCACATCCGTAATCATACTGTTATACTAAATATCAGCACAGCAATTCATATTTTCAGGACAACATCACTCTTTGTCATATTGCTTAAATATAAATATAAGACTTTCTGATAATGCATTTGGTTACATAACTTTTAATGACGTTCCACAAAACCTTTCTGAACTTCCACTCTACTTGGGTGTGGGATGCCAAACAGCTTTATTTACTGGTCACTTTGTTTTTAGAAAAACTATATTTAAAGCATATGTTCACGGTGGCTCTAAAAGCTAAACAGGAAGGACCAAGATCCTCATGCTCCTGTCTGAGAACCCAAACATTGCATGTGAACAGTACCAAAGTGCATGAAAGATGCATTGTCCATCTAGTACAACTTCTTTTCAGGAGAACTTGTGCAATCTGTCCCAATTTTCAGGTCTGTCACCAGAACATTAGCAGACCAAAAGGAGAATGTATCTGGAAGAAGCGAGATCTTTATTTTTGCAAAGATAGCCAGCTATTTTTGGTGCAGTGCTAGGTAGATTAGTTCTAAATTGTAATGTGGTACAGATTACAAATTACATGACTAAAATTGTAGTCAGTAACATAATATCTTGGATTACATTCAGATACAATCGAATCTGATTGCTTTTGAATTACTTCTGACATAATTCTTGTTTATTTGATGTTACATTCATTTGAGTAGGATAAGCTTGTACCATTTTGACAATGTTGGTAAATGCATTAAAGAAAACTTACTTAATGGATCAAAATATTATTTTTTTGTTTGTTTACTTGCTATTTGTGTGAGTGAAATAAAAAGGCACTTAAAGGAATAGTTCACCCAAAAATGAAAATTCTCATGATTGACTCACCTTTAAGCCATCCCAGATGTGCATGAAGATTTTATAAGCACATTTCAGCTCTTTTTGTCCATACAATATAAGATAATGGGTGCCATTAGATTGCTGGCTGTTTGACAGTCCAAAAGTCATATTTTGGCACCATAAAAGTAATCCACACGACTCCAGTCGATCAATAAATGTCTTCTGAAGCAAACCGATAGGTTGGTGTAAGAAACAAATCGATAATTAAAATGTTTTTAACTTTAAATATTTGCTTCCACCCATCGCTGGATTCGCTGTTTGAAATGACTCTCACGTGACATTCATTCCTCTGTTGTATACAAAGTGCGCTCTTCCGACTTCTCGCATGAACACGCCGTTGTACTTACGTCACTGATGCGCCGACTGCTGGAAGAAGCGATTTTAATAAAGTTTTAATTATCTATTTATTTTTTACACAAACCTAATGATTTGCTTCAGAAGACATTAATTGATTGACTGGAGTCGTGTGAATTACTTTTTCTCTGATGTCGATCTGCCAACCATCACAGATGAGCAAAGATCTTTTCTCAGTGCCCCTATTACTCGAAAGGAGGTGCTGAATGCCACAAAGCTGTTACAGAGTGGGAAATCCCCTGGGCCTGATGGACTTAGCAGCGAGTTTTATAAGGAGTTTTCATTTATTTTGGCATTACAAATGCCATCCATGTGTGGTAACAGATCAGAGCAGTTATATTTGTAAATCAATGTCAAGTTGAAAAAGCTGCACAAAAGCAAAAGCACATTAATGTACATTTTTTAAAGTCACGTACTAATGCAATTTGTGAAACTAAAACTAACTTCACCACACTAATGCAATCGGTTTGGCAATTTTCCCAACCCCCCAGTTCGAAAAACTCAACGACTTCCCTAACATAAATCAGCTGTAGGCAAATTTAGAATGAAAAATTGTGAATATTTTAAAAGAAGAAGAATTAGAGGGATCAATAAATTATAAAAACAAAATTACTGTCTTTGCCTGATTAATATGTAATCCATTAAAAGTAGCTGTAATCTGTTTATGAGTAGTTTAAAATTTTATTTAATCTAATTACATGTACTTGATTTGTGTAATGTGATTATGTTATCCATATTGCATGAAATCCGTTACTACCCAGCACTGTTTGTGCCATCAAAAAGTGCAGTCCTTCCACTCTTTCATCAGGCTGATAAATCCAAAGCTGTCTCCATCTGGGCTGCTTTGTGTGGCATTTGGCGTGGCACATTTGCCATCTGCGCTTCCATTGTTTCAGGCACTGGTGGCATGATGGCAAAGGCTGTGAGTAGGTTCAGAGCTGACATTCTAGCGGGACGTCCGCATAGGCAAACACAACCTAGAGAAACTTTTGTGGATACCTGTTCTAAATGCATATTTTTGACTAGTCTGTGCATTGCCTGAACAACAATTCGAGTAATTGGTGATAAGGAGCCTTATATAATTAGGCTGGTTTGGGGTTGCCCTGTTTTTAAGGGGCGTTTAAATAAGATATGTTCTTGCATTCACAAACAACTAGCTGGAACGGAACAGAATACAGGAGTCTCGAAACTTAATATTAAAAGTTTAACATTTTGTCAGTAACCTTTTACAGGAAAAGCACAACTTTCATGCCATACCACTCAAAAAATGTTTTTTGGCAATGGCCAAAAAACATGCTGCTTAATGTTTATGGCTGTTGTGGTGGTCCTGTTTTTTTGTTTTTTTGGGGGGGAATAATATATTTATTGACTTTTCCAAGATTACAAATTAACCAACAAAAACATTCATTTGTAATTAAAATAATAACAACAATAATAATAATAAATAAAAAATAAATAAATTATAAAATAATAATAATAAAGACAGCTCAAAAATTCAAAATACAATTGCAACATATCAAAATACACTCAACTCTAATACAGGTATTCCCAATCAATGAAATCGAAGCACCATAATGTCTGCAATACCAGGGTCCAGATACTTTACAAATGGCTCCCATACCTTGTGAAAGAAGTCTGTTTTAGAGTGAATTATACATGTAAGATATTCCATTGGTACAAACTCCATTAGTACTTTTTTGCCAACCTTTCACAGAAGGGCCTCATCAGTGGTCCACTGCAAGAGAATGTTCTTCCTTGCAGCAAAGGTCATGACATTTTATAGTCTTCTGTTACCTACAGATGTTATCTGACTGCTAGACAGGCCTAATAATAATGACAAGGGGTATAATTCTTAGTTTACATTCAGAATCTTTTGCATTTCACATAGAATGTTGCCCCAGTATCTTTGTCATTTATGGCATGACCATAAACAATGAGTCAGAGTACCAGTTTTAGTCTTGCATTTAAGACATAAAGGTGAAAAAGAGGAACTAAAATTATGTCTACGATTAGGGGATATGTGTAATCTGTGTATTATATTCAGCTGAATTTCTTTCACACGATTACAGGCTGATATTGATTTAGCATATTCCCAAATCTCATCTCACATTTCATTATCAATTGTAATGGATAATTCCCTTTCCCATGTCCTCCTGGTACCTTGTGTGTCCATGCCAGTCATACAGCATAAAGTATTATAAAGTAGGCTAATTGACACTCTCCCATGTACTTTGAAAAGCATTCTCTCCATAGATGATCTTTCACAGTTATCTTTTAAAGTTGTACTCTTTAGTATATAATGCCTAATATGTAGAAATCTGAAAAATTCTGTTTTTATCTACCATCTTTTGAAATGACATTGGGTTATTGTCAATGAACAAATCTTTGAGCCTGACTATACCCCTTTCACACCAATGCCTAAAGCCAGCATTAGTCATCCCTGGTAGAAAATCTGAGTTATTTAAGATTGGTGTAAAGATAGAGTTACACTTAGACCGATCCTCCAAACGCTGACCGAAGTATTTTAATCCATTACAATTTTACTCCAATTTACAAAGTTTTCTCCAAATGCAAACCTAGTCAGTACAAAGATTAAATAAGACCATTCTTTTAAGATTAAATAAGACCATTCCCTATTTTCCGAATCTAATGACAGAACTAGGCCATCTACACCTCTTTGCTGGAACACTTGTATTATATTTAGAAGAACATTATTACACGAATTGCGTCCTTTTATAAAGCCAATTTAATCTGCCTTTATGATCGATGGCAGGATGTCTTCTAAACAAACAGCCAAAATCTTGGAAAGTAATTTACAATCAACATTCAACAACGCTATTGGTCTGTATGATGAACTGGATTCTGAGGGTTTCCCCTTTTTAAGAATAAGCAAGATGTTTGCTTCTTGTAAAGTCCTTGGGAGGCCTTTATGAGTCCTTAAACATCTCAAGCAATGGGTCTACTAACACGTCATGAAACACCCTATAGAACTCGCTGCTAAGTCCATCAGGCCCAGGGGATCTTCCACTCTGTAACATCTTTATGGCATTCAGCACCTCCTCTCGAGTAATAGGGGCACTGAGAAAAGATCTTTGCTCATCTGTGATTGTTGGCTGATCGACATCAGAGAAAAGTCATTCATTATCTGTTATGCTCCATGAGCTTGTTCTGAGGTATAAAGGTTTATGTAAAAGTTTTTAAAAGACTGATTAATCCCTCTTATCATATAACTGATTACCCTCATTGTCAATGTAGCGTGGAGGAGGGCGGGGCTGGGCCGGGCCGGAATGACGCACGCCCGGACCCCAATCACCCTGATGATGCGAGTGAGGGATAAAGGTGACCGGAGATGGCAGTTTGAGAGGGAGAGAACATGCAGGACAGCCTGAAGCTCTCTCTCTTGAACTGTCGTCTCCGGTTGCCTTTATTCCTCGCTCACCTCATCAGGGTGATTGGGGTCCGGGTGTGCGTCATTCTGGCCTGGCCCCGCCCTCCTCTATGCTACACTCAGTTATAGATGTGATGCATTGGGATACTGATCTCTTTTTAGTAAGATAAGCCAAGTACTTTCCTGGTTTGTCTTCATGCTCATAATACTTCTGCTTTACAAATAAAAAAAATTTCTCAGCATCTTGTGTCAAGAGAGAATCCAGGGTGGATCTAAGAACAGTAATCTCTTTCAATAACATGGGGAAGGAGTTTTAAAAATATACTTCATCTTTCATCCCAAGGTCTTTCTCTAATACTTATTGTTTTTCTCATTTTTTCTGTCTCTTATTGGCAGAAAATGAAATTATTAATCCTATGGCATAAGACTTACAAGTTTCCCACAAAAGAGAGGGATTGTCAGTAGATCTTTGACTGATAGAAAAACAGTACTTAAACTCAGTTCTGAAGTTAGATGTAAATGTGTAATCTTTCAGAATAGTAGAATTTAACCTCCACTTTCTAGTCTGTCCACATCCACCTTTTAATTGAATATACAGGGTAAAATTGCATGGTCTGATATAACTATATTTTTAATACGACAGTCAAATATGGAATCTAGTAAAGTCCTGGGAATAAAAAAGTAATCAATTCTTGTGTGACATCTACTGGGAGCTGAAAAAAAAAGTTAACTCTGCCTAGGGGGTGAAAAAATCTCCAAACATCCACAAAACCCAAATCTTTGCAAAATGCATTTAAAGATTTTGTTTGTGAAGGGTGTGGGGTTATTTTTATTTAGGAAAGCTGTCCATAACAGGGTTTAAAAAACAATTGAAGTCACCACCTTCTATAATATTCTCACTATTCAATTCTGAAAAATCTAAAAATACTTTGGTGATAAAATCTGATTGATGGGCTGGAGGGCAATAAACATTCATTATAGAAATTCCATGTCCCTGAAGAACACCTTTAATCATAACATATCGACCATGTTTATCTTTTAAATAAGTTTCTGATTTAAATGGCAAACTCTTTCTCACTAATATTGCCATGCCCCTACTCCTAGAGGAAAAGGATGAGAAAAACACCTGACCAAAGCCATGCTGTAACTTCAAATGTTCTATGTTACTGAAGTGGGTTTCTTGCAAGAGTGCAATGTCAGTTATTATAATTCTTTTTTTTTTAGGTAACACATAATTTTTTTCCTTTTGATCGGACTATGGACCCCCCTGACATTCCATGTACATATCTTTAAACGGTTACTTGCCATTAGATTCTACTCTAGCGCTGTGCATGTGAATCTGAACTTGATATGGTACAATTCTCCATCACCCTCTGAACCGATATGTGTTCCAATCTCTAAACAAGTTACTGAGCTGAAAAAAAAAAAAAAGAACAGAATTGAACAGAAATTCGATAAAACAAACAGAACCGAACACCAGTTGGGGTAATCCCCCTTTCTTAATCTACAGGGGATTTCAGTCCTATACATAAACTTGTCATCTACAGCCTCGGAAGGTTCAAATACAAAAAAAAAAAAAAAAAAAGAGGCTATCCCACTTCAAATTGCACCTGCTCTTACACAGATTTAACACTAACCCAGTAGAGCCAAGATAAGTATGCCCACAAATGAGAAATACATTTGTAATGTTGGGCTGTTTATCACAATTCGCACACTCAGTAATAACATTGTCGAGGTGAACAGATCGATCTAATTTGTCCAGGTGTGTACACAACAAATATACACAAATTTAATCCAAAGAGTCCGCAAATGCTGATGCTTTTTAATGGCTGTGTATTTTCTTAGCTTTTCCGTCGACCATCACCCTCAGTGTTGTGGGGTACAGAAGAGCATAGTCAATCTTCTTGTCCCTCAGCCATGCTTTCATCTCATCAAACGCCTTGAGTTCTTTATCGGAGCAGCCGAAAAGTCATTGAAGAACAAGACCTTTGGTGATCGTTCGGAACCGACGTGTCGCACTGCATCCATGACTCGCTGTTTGTCAGTGAAGTTATGGAACTTTATAATCACGGATCTAGGGCGCTGATTCAGTCCTGGTTTTAGTGCTAATGATCTTGCCACTTTTCAAAGAATTTAACTGGGTCCGAGCCCTCAGTCCCTTCGGGCAGTCCGATCACACGCACGTTGCATCTGCGTCCTTGGTTTTCCAGATCATTGATGTGATCTGCCATATACCGCATCTGTTTCTCCAAGGCCGTTGTTTTTGCCTCCATGAATGTAGTCGTGTTCTCTATGGTAGCGATTCTCTCTTTCGTTTTACCAATTTCCTGACCCATTACCTGAAGCTGGGCTGTTGGGTCATGTATTGCTTCCAGGACTGTACTTATTTTAGTGTCTGTAGTACTTGTGATATTTTCAGTCATCTTTTCCATTGCTTGTAAAAAGTTTGGTTCGAATTCAGTGAGAGTATTGGTACAGGCCTCCATGCTAACCGGCTAACTGCCTGACAAGACAACCACATCTATGGCAAGTGCTACAGGAAGTGTGGGGTGAAATGTCACCTGAGTACCTGGACAAACTGACAGCTAGAATGCCAAGGATGCACATGGAGGATTTTTTGATGAGAACTCTTTGAAGTAGTTTAAGAAGTTCTGAACAATTTCTTTCCATAAAAACAAAATCTGTACATATATACAGGTGCATCTCAATAAATTAGAATGTCGTGGAAAAGTTCATTTATTTCAGTAATTCAACTCAAATTGTGAAACTCGTGTATTAAATAAATTCAGTGCACACAGACTGAAGTAGTTTAAGTCTTTGGTTCTTTTAATTGTGATGATTTTGGCTCACATTTAACAAAAACCCACCAATTCACTATCTCAAAAAATTAGAATACATCATAAGACCAATAAAAAAAACATTTTTAGTGAATTGTTGGCCTTCTGGAAAGTATGTTCATTTACTGTATATGTACTCAATACTTGGTAGGGGCTCCTTTTGCTTTAATTGCTGCCTCAATTCGGCGTGGCATGGAGGTGATCAGTTTGTGGCACTGCTGAGGTGGTATGGAAGCCCAGGTTTCTTTGACAGTGGCCTTTAGCTCATCTGCATTTTTTGGTCTCTTGTTTCTCATTTTCCTCTTGACAATACCCCATAGATTCTCTATGGGGTTCAGGTCTGGTGAGTTTGCTGGCCAGTCAAGCACACCAACACCATGGTCATTTAACCAACTTTTGGTGCTTTTGGCAGTGTGGGCAGGTGCCAAATCCTGCTGGAAAATGAAATCAGCATCTTTAAAAAGCTGGTCAGCAGAAGGAAGCATGAAGTGCTCCAAAATTTCTTGGTAAACGGGTGCAGTGACTTTGGTTTTCAAAAAACACAATGGACCAACACCAGCAGATGACATTGCACCCCAAATCATCACAGACTGTGGAAACTTAACACTGGACTTCAAGCAACTTGGGCTATGAGCTTCTCCAACCTTCCTCCAGACTCTAGGACCTTGGTTTCCAAATGAAATACAAAACTTGCTCTCATCTGAAAAGAGGACTTTGGACCACTGGGCAACAGTCCAGTTCTTCTTCTCCTTAGCCCAGGTAAGACGCCTCTGACGTTGTCTGTGGTTCAGGAGTGGCTTAACAAGAGGAATACGACAACTGTAGCCAAATTCCTTAACACGTCTGTGTGTGGTGGCTCTTGATGCCTTGACCCCAGCCTCAGTCCATTCCTTGTGAAGTTCACCCAAATTCTTGAATCGATTTTGCTTGACAATCATAAGGCTGCGGTTCTCTCGGTTGGTTGTGCATCTTTTTCTTCCACACTTTTTCCTTCCACTCAACTTTCTGTTAACATGCTTGGATACAGCACTCTGTGAACAGCCAGCTTCTTTGGCAATGAATGTTTGTGGCTTACCCTCCTTGTGAAGGGTGTCAATGATTGTCTTCTGGACAACTGTCAGATCAGCAGTCTTCCCCATGATTGTGTAGCCTAGTGAACCAAACTGAGAGACCATTTTGAAGGCTCAGGAAACCTTTGCAGGTGTTTTGAGTTGATTAGCTGATTGGCATGTCACCATATTCTAATTTTTTGAGATAGTGCATTGGTGGGTTTTTGTTAAATGTGAGCCAAAATCATCACAATTAAAAGAACCAAAGACTTAAACTACTTCAGTCTGTGTGCACTGAATTTATTTAATACACGAGTTTCACAATTTGAGTTGAATTACTGAAATAAATGAACTTTTCCACGACATTCTAATTTATTGAGATGCACCTGTATATATATATCACACTCACCTGCCACTTTATTATGTTCACCTGTACATCTACTTATTCATTCGATCAGCCTGCCTACTAATCAGCCAATTGTTTGGCAGCAGTGTAATGTATAAAATCATGTTTTCCAATCGTCTGCTGTCCAGTTTTGGTGAGCCTGTGCCCTCTGCAGCCTCAGTTTCCTGTTCTAAGCTAGACAGTAGTGGTACCCGGAGGGATCTTCTGCTGCTGTAGCCCATCCGCCTCAATGTTCGACGTGTTGTGTGTTCAGAAATGCTTTTCTGCATAGCACTGTTGTAACGCGTGTTTATTTGGGTTACTGTCACCTTCCTGTCATCTTGTACCTGTCTGGTCATTCTCCTCTAACCTCTGTCATTAATAAGCCATTTTTGCCCACAGAACTGCCGCTTGCTGGATGTTTTTTGTTTTTCGCACCATTTTCTGTACACTCTAGAGACATTGTGCATGAAAATCCCAGGAGATCAGCAGTTACAGAAATATTCAAACCAGCCCATCTGGCACCAACAATCATGCCACTTTTCCCCATTCTGATGGTTGATGTGAACATTAACTGAAGCTCCTGACCCATATCTGCATGATTTTAAACATTACACTTTATAAGGTACATGTGTACCTTATAAAGTGGCCAGTGAGTGTATATATAACAAATGTCTAGATACACTACTCTGCCTCATTGATTAGTCAGTTGTTGGACAACATTTATTCATTTAGCAGATGCTTTTATCCAAATTGACAACTAGTCAATTAATTGACCATCATGGCCCATCCGTAGATCTAATAAATTACTGTCTGCCATTATATAAATGATCTCAATCATGCAAAAGAGTACATTTGACGTCTTGTGCCATCTTCACTTTTCCCTGCCTCAGAGTGCCCTGTTCCCCTGCAGACTGAAAGTGGGGGCAGTAGTGTTCATCTGTCAACTTGTAAGGCCATGAAAAGGGACAGTTCTTATGCATATTATTTTGTTTAACTATTGCATTCTGTGGCAGTGTCATCATATCTGACATTCTCAAGCGAACTAAGATTTTCCAGTGGATAACTTTGAAAAATGAAACTATTGCAACTATGCAGCCACTTGACTGACCAAGTGTCCTCTGCATTGGTGGAATAAATGAAAGAGTAAAAAAAACACACAAATAGGCCTGTTCAGCTGTTCAGCAGGGACAGTGGAAATAGGCGACCACCCCCACACCCTTTACTTTCATTATGATTGTCCTGCTACCATATCTGTGCACAACAACATGTAACCACTGAGCAATCTCTGAGACCTTTGGGTGGAATATCATGGTTATGTAGGTTCTGTGGAATGTACTTTCTGATTGGCTACCTCAAAATAATGTAACAATGACATTAGTTGGACTTAATCAACAATAGCTACAATATTTGTGATATTTGTCGCATTATATAACATTGAGTTATCCTTCTCTATGAATTACATTATCACAACCCTTGTTGATGAAAGACAACACCAATAAGACACATGCACGGAAAAGCAAGACAAAGCAAACAAACTTCTTCCAGCATGCTTCAATGCAATGCAATAGTGTCTTACACACAAAAAATATATTTATTAATAGCACAAGTAGGGTTGGGTGGTATAACGGTATACAAAGGCTGTGTCTCATTTCGAAGGCTGTGTGCTCCGGAGGTCGCATTTGTCGGCCGCATACGTCACAGAGGCTCGTTTCAGAAAAGCGAGTAGGACACTCTGAATACAGCCTTCAAATGTGACCTTCCTTCACAGGAATTCGGAGGATGCAAGAGGTGTATCCTTCGTTGGCTCTTACAACCTACAATTCTTTGCTTCAACAGAAACGTACATCATTTAAATTAAAAAATGATGCCGATTTACCCAAACAAATTATATTTAAATGCAAGTAATGTTAATTCCAAAGCTGAAGTACCTCAGTAGATGGGAGTAAAATACTGTATATAATGTGTAAAATTATAATAATATATAACGTATAATAAAGTATTATGAAGTAAATATAAAATTACAGACACAAAATCCATTTTCCTTTTTCTCTACATCATTATAACTCTCCTAAAGTTTGCCTCAGAGATTCCCTTCTCATTCAGAGCTCTCGTGCAGGTTGAAAGCAATGCGTGCAACCATGATACATTCTGTTTCCATTTGTCCTACGTAGGCCGTCTCGTTTAAATGAAGCAAATTCGAAGTTGTGGATGCTCTGTATACTGCTGCCTACAAAGGACACGTCCTACCTAGACACAGCCAAAGTGTTGCAGGAAAAACCTAAAACCAGAAGTGATTCTGCTATATCATTTATACCACAACTTATTACTGTTAATAATAATCTATTACTGTTTTGAGTCTTTGTTTCTTGCTTAAATGTCATATATGAAGCTGTTTTTGCAATGATTCCAGACTTATTATTGTTTTGTGTTTATTTGAATAATCTTATCCTGGTTATTGCATCCAATCAAGTTCCAAATAAAATAAGAAAATAGTCAAATGAGATGAAGTACATTTCATTTGTAAAGTACACAGTAATAAGTGGTAACCTGCAACTGTTACCATAACCTCCTGAGACCCCTGCATGACTGCTGTGTGCATTTTCCATTCCCCTTTTTTATTTTGTAACTAGTAGCACCTAATAAACATGTAAAACAAATAAAATAATAATAATAATAACAATAATAATAATAATAATAATACATTTAGACCAAATAGTTTTCCTAGAAAATGATGTCCACATATGTGGACAGTGAGACTAAGTTGTGACATTTTAAATAATACCAAAGTATAGAAAGATTGTTTTTTTTTTTTTTTTTTTTTTTTAAACAAATTGTTTATGTTTCCAGGATTGTTGGTTATTCTTGTTTTTGAGACATTACATCAGAAATTATCATAAATAATTCTGATTCAAAGTAATGGCCAGCATCATCCAATCACTGCCAACCGTGTTAAAATAAAATTACACATTATAAATTCTGAATCTATCTACTGATTACCATTGTCCCATGTCTGCCAAACATGTTGAGTGGTCCAATCATCATCTGCAGCCTGAAACTTAACTTTGAATAGGAAGTTTGGATTGAATGCATTTAGCTGCAAAGAGAGCTATAGGATGCTCCCTTAATCCCTATTTAGTGAATGACTTAACCTCCAGTGTCTGTCTGTACTGGTCTCAGAACATTTTGAAATGCACCTTATTTTCATCCTAACTCCATATAAAGCCTCTGAAAGCAAAATGTTTCAGCTTTTGGATGCATCCATTAATTCTCAGTGTGATAATGCACAGTGAATATAGGATATTTTAACTAAAACTGAGCATACACGATAAATCACTAAAATTTTAAAATGCCATATCGGATAAAACTAGATCTAGAGCAGGGGTACTCAATTGGCTGACTCCGGTCCGGATCCAGACCGAAGGACAATTAAATCCGGACCGAGCTTTGAGGCTTTGTGCTAGTTATCTGACACTTGGCTAAGTGATTGTGTAAGCATACGTGTATTCGCCCACGGAGTGGGAAAAAATAGCGTTCAGCGCTAGAGAGAAATATTTCTCTCTAGAGCGGGAATAAAGCACGTTCAGCGCTACTCACTTTATTCCCTCTCCGCGCGCGTTGCTTCTCTCCCCGCTATAGACATGAGGCACAGCATAAAGCCTAATTTACTGTACATACGAGTTGCAGGTGCGGTTATTTTAACAACAGTAGTGGAGACACCGTTACAGATACTGGCATCTTTCGCTTAAACACACCACAGAAAACAAAAATTAAGTAAAGTGAAACTATCTTCATCTGTCTGATATGTGATTCAGCCGGTTCAGCTAAGTCAGGTTTGTGTCAGGACAAGTTAACGTGCCACCTTAAGACTTAATGTTTTTTCCATCTAAATGTAGCTTCATTAATCAGCATGTTATGAGCCTTTCATAATAAACAGATTATTGTTCTAATTTTGTGAAAATTAAGCATGTCATCATGGCAAGGAAAGCCTATTATCCTTAAATTAATAAAACAGATAATTAATGCTTCACTGTTGATATGTAAATTGTTTGTTTGATGTTAGTAGATTCTCACTTTAAGGAAAACATAAAAATGGTCCATTCAGACTTTTACATTTTTATACATTTTCTCTCAGGGGACACCCCTGAACCCACAGTATTTTATCTGTCAAAAGGCCTCCTATTCTGAATGTAAAAATATTTCAACAAAACATGACTGCTGTCATTCAGCTTTAAAACAAACTGTTATTCTTACCTTTTAATATTCACATCCAAGTGCCCTCGACTGATGAAGTCTTGATGAAATATTTTAATCTTTTGGTAGAAAAGATCTCTCAGACCCCACTAGCTGTCTCTGGGCCCACAATGTTCTCATCAGGATTTTTTTTTCTTTTTTTTTTTTTTTTTACAAAGTACTATTGCTGTCAACATGGCAAGTTATAAAAACTATATAAAAAAAAAGATACATCATTTCCTAGCCATATAACTACTGACCCCATGTAAGCTACATATTATTATCCGGACCTTTGCTGGGAAGGAAATGTAGAGACCGGACCTCTTGGAACTTTAATTGAGTACCTCTGATCTGAGAATCTTTTAGACAGGTTTCAATGTAAAAACTTGATTAGGTTTCTTTCCAGATGTAGTTTTGTTGCCGTTTCAACCAAACACAAACTCCTCTGCAATCAATGCCTTGTTGTTTTGTCACATGACTCAGAGCATTGAAAGTTTAACCCTTTACTGACCGCACAGAGTCTTCTGAACTGAGATCAGTCAGTTTAAATGAAATTAAATTATGCGTTATGTATAGCAAAGCCAAAATACAGCGTCCACGTATGTGGACATGGGGTCACACAAGGTTAAGGAGCTATCTCTAACTGATCTAACCCTTAAAAATGAGCTTGGTGTAACCTAATATATTCAGTTTGACTCAGACATGTTAAATTGTATTTTTGATTTATCAAACTAGTTAATTTAGATATAAGCAGATGAGGCACATTTTTTTTTTAGGTTAACATTTTGTATTTAATCACTGGATTATTACAAACAGGCATAGCTACATGGTTATGTAATATATAAAACTTTTTGGGATGAATTTACAGAAAAAATGGCTATATTTTGATACTGTTACCGTGATATAAAATCCATACTTTAAAAAAAAAAAGAAAAATTTGTAAATCCCCTTTTTCTCCCAATTTGGAATGCCCAAATCCCACTACTTAGTAGGTCCTCGTGGTGGCACGGTTACTCACCTCAATCCGGGTGGTGGAGGACAAGTCCCAGTTGCCTCCATTTCTGAGCTTCCTGTGCATGACACCGCAGAGACTCACAGCACGGGAGGCTCATGCTATTCTCCGCGATCCACGCACAACTTACCACGTGCCCCATTGAGAGCGAGAACCACTAATCGCGACACGAGGAGGTTGCCTCATGTGACTTTACCCTCCCTAGCAACCGAGCCAATTTGGTTGCTTAGGAGGCCTGGCTGGAGTCACTCAGCACACCCTGGATTCGAACTCGAGACTCCAGGGGTGGTAGAAAATTATCCATACTTTAATAAAAAACATTTTTTGCCATACTGCCTAGCCCTAAATGTAAGCATATCTTGTACCCAAAGGTCTGAAGTATAATATAGAGGAATGTAGGTTATGTTGGCCCCTGACTGGTTCAGAATAGACCCTTGAAAATGTGACAAAACAATTCCTTTTCCTCAGGTGGTCTTCTTGTTTGTTTTGACAGAGGGGGGTGGGGGATGGAATGTCAGCTCTCAGGCTGTCTCTACCCAGAAGGTTGAGGGGAAACGGGGGTGGAAAAGGGAGGGTATATGTGGGTCAGATGGAGTTTGTCTGGATGTTGTCTTCTAGTTTCCTCCATTTCCTAACCTTCCCCCCATACACTAATGCCACTCCACACACACAAATGCGCACACACAATGTCTTCCAGCTGCCCTGTTTCATGCCATAGGGACCCTCCCAAAGCCCAGAGCACGATTCAGAACAGCTCTTCTCTAGGATGCTTATAATAAAACTAGTGGTATTTAGTAGACTAAAGTTATTTAGTTCTTTGTTATATCCAATTATGCAACCAAATATGATTTTTAGAATCAATCACTGGAAAACTCATATTGATTGTGTTCTCTTCTAAATATTGGGGTGATGTGTCCCCTCAATGTCTCTGGTGGTTACAGCCCTGGTTACTGTACATTGTTGAATTCCGACACCATTTTGAGAGCCAAATATTACATAAATCCAAGATAATGTATCTAGAACAATAAAACTGTTTAAAATGTAAAAATGTCGAGCAAAAGACAAAATGGCTCTTTAAATTTTTGGATTTTATTTATTTATTTAGTAATTTATTTTGAAAACAAAATAATTCTGTGTACATTCTTCCCATTGTTAAAGTAAAACCATGTATTTTTGCATGATCTCTGTATTTATTTAACAGGAGGTTTCTTGTCTTGACATTTTGTTGGACATCATACATCTACATATAGCATGACATATGTCTCTCATTCAGACAGTTTTAAATCCCATGCTCTTTTGTAAGCACTTTTCTCCCAACCCGAAGCCTTCAATGTCTTCCCTCATTCAAAGATAATCAAAATGTCAGTGCTCCCTCAGACTGTCAAGTCATAGATGGACACAAGACAGTCCTTTGCCCTCTGAGTGACTTAACAAACCAGCAGTCCATCCTATTCACTGCAGCTTCCAGATGGGAACCAGAGAGAAAAAGAGCAGTTAAATATATACGAGGCTCTATATGTAGTTTAGGGCTATAGGTCTAAAGGTGGTTGGTGTGGCTATGGCTGGGAGTAGCAGGTGTTAATGACGTGTTGTAGAAACTGACAAATTATTATTATTTTTATTTTTTTGCATAATTCATGGCATATATCCCAATGTGAACAACAATGGTGTGTGCTGTACATTGTAAACTGGACATGTTCATATAATTGCTTATATACAACCTACAGTTAACTCTGAGCCTACACCATGTAATTCTTTTTCCCCTTGAGATACTTGGGTAGAAGATCATTTTCTTTGTCCATCAGTGTGGGAGCAGAGTATTTTCAGGTTTCCTGTTCATTTCATTGGCAGGCAGTCTCCCACACACCTGCTCGGAGTGTGTTTGTGTGGGCAAGTATGCATATGTCTGTGTGGGTGTGAGTGTTTGTTGCATGTTGTGGAAGTGACCCGAATCAGCCCACGTATCTTATAAGCCACTTGTTTTTTTTATTTTGGTCTTACGCCGGATTCACATATCCTCCGTGAGTGGGGCGTGAGCAGGGCGTTCTCATTTCGGCACCCATGTTAACTGATTACACCCTTCACATTGCAAGCGTTAGTCACAAAGTGAAGCATCCCAGAAGCGCCCCAGACGCGGCAGTGAGTGGGTAGTTTCTGCACCAAGCCTATTTTTGCCGCGCGGCTTATGCTGAACTCAGCGACTCTGGGTGCAGTAGAACACTAAAATAATCAGGATATTTTAGAGAAGACTCAAAAACAAATAAACAACATTTAATCTGAACCTACTCTTCACTACAGTTTATTGGTCTGCATACAAACAAACACAAAATAACTTAATAAATGAAATAATAAAAATAAATAAATTGCAGGACTTTTGCCCATGTTGTTTATATACAGAGACAGTTTTGAAGAGACTGACCACTGTTATTAAAATGAATGGGACAAATTGGAACACCCCCTTACAGGTAAAAGAGCCAATCACCTTTTAGATAAAGACAACGCCTGGCAATCAACTCAAGAACGCGCAGGCGCATTAGCTGATTCAGCGTTTTTTTTTTTTTTGCGTAATCTGAGGTACAACAGCACAATTTATGATACTATTGTTGTCAGATTTTACTGCTGATTTTAAATATGGTCTTTGATCGTAATCTTGACCAACCATTTTGGAAATTCCAGTCTTTCCACATTCAAGTAGATAGGAGCTATAATTTTATGCCGCTTGTTTACAAAGAAAATTGCTGCCCAGCCTGCCCGAGAGTGTTCCAAAGATGACCGCTGAGTGGACTGGCTTGCTTTAAAAGGGACTTTGATATATTAAGCAATCACGACTAAGTACAATGATACACAAGTGCAAGTGACTGCCTGCTGTTGCTGTAGGAACCTAGAAAAGAGACGCGGCCAATGTGAAAGCCCAAACGCAACGCGTTGCTCACGCCTCGCTCACGGAGTATGTGTGAATCCGGTGTAAAGCAGACAGAAAACATGAGATAAATTCTTTGTTTCACAGCAAATGCTTTGTTTTCTTACTGTAGTTTTACTTTGTATTTAGAGGCAATCAAAAGTTAGGTCACAGCTTGAACCTAGCTTTTCAGTAGAAGATATTAGTTCGTATTCCCAAAATTTGTATGTAAATATAACATTTTAATTTATACAAATTTATAAACATTTTAATGCATATCTGCTAAAAGGGAATTTTGTCAGCCTCAAAGCTAACAGACAAG
Source organism: Myxocyprinus asiaticus (assembly GCF_019703515.2). Taxonomy (NCBI): domain Eukaryota; kingdom Metazoa; phylum Chordata; class Actinopteri; order Cypriniformes; family Catostomidae; genus Myxocyprinus; species Myxocyprinus asiaticus. The sequence continues at coordinate 34,860,400 of NC_059346.1, read as the reverse complement.
GACTCAAATTTTTCGTTTTTTCGTTAAAATACTCACTGTTTCAAAAGTATAACCACAAAACTGAAACTGTATGCACGTTAACACGATTTTAGTGTGATAAAATCGCTTACTAACCTTTTCTTTGTAAAGTTATAGCCAATTTTATAACTTCGTTGCCATGATAATGTAATGTCAACAAACTCTAAAATTACTTTACAGCTCAAATAATACATGAGTTTTATCATAAGAATGAATGTAAGTGCTTTTATAAAATTATAAGCTTCACATTTCTTCCTTTTAAATCCTCCAAAAGTTGGGCCCATTCACTCCAATTGTAAGTGCTTCACTGTAACCACGATTTTTGCTTTTTTAAAGAAAATGAGGGATGAGTCAAAATATGTTTGTTTTTTTAGTAATCAACATTATGCCACAATTGCTGTTTATTGAGCTTAACTTGTCTTGTACCTGGAACATTCCTTTAAAGATAATGTGCTACTCCTGTCTGGCAGTTATTGTGTCACTGTAGAAGTCGCATCAAAACTTTACTGAATGAGAAGCTCTCGAGACACTATTTATATCAATAAGAAAACATATAAAACTTAGATTTGGGTGGGCCTCATAGCATCACTTCCCCCTATATACTGTACAATATGGATATAAAAACAGTGGCACTTTTCAGTTTATACCTGTTTGACATTATGTATGAATTAAACAATTAAAAGTTCAGATGTGTTGGTTCTCTCAGAATACAAGCAACATCTCTGTTCACCATTACACCTGTGCTTTGATCTTATCTCTCCATCTGTGACATGTTGTATCATGTGGCATCTGTTGTTGTTGTAGAATGGGAGGGGAGAGGCAAGATCTGAGTGACCTTTAGAGCTGAGTTCAGTGGGTAAATTATCTGCTTCTGTGATCTTAATGAAAAGTCTTCAGTGCAGAGGTCATCTCGGCAGAAATGCAAATGATCTTGGTTACTATAAATTATTTCACTGTTGTTTTTGTTGTAAAGGGAGAGTTTTTTTTGGTATGTACTAAATTGATTCAAATCAGTCTCGCAGTTAGAGATGCCCTGTTTTTGCTTTCCTGGGATGTGAACAGTTGTGTCAGACAGAGACATAAAGAAGTTCTCATCAAACTCCTGCAAACAGTGAACTAGGCCAACTGTGAAAAAATTGTGCTTCAGAAACATTACTCTGGAAACATATATGGACCAAATTCCTGGCAAATTAAATCCAGTCATATTTCCATATGGTTTTGATCATAGAGTTGCATTTGACTATAACTGACTTCAGTGTACTTGGGGTCCACTTGTGTGGTCGGTATCCATTTGCCGAGCACAATGTAAAACTTGTCTGCATCAGGAAAAATGTACTAGTAAAGGGCTTCGGGTATTCTTTACTTGCCAACTGGGATTTCCCTGGTATGTTAGTGGATAACTCTATATGGAGTTTTGAGTGAAAATGATATTATCATAATATTCTTCTGTATCTCAGTCTGTTTTCAGATTGAATCAGGGTTACATTTAGAGTTAACGTTAAGAAACATGTTGTGTTGAAGTTGGAATTCAGAGAAAAGTTCAAGCCTATGGGTTCATGGATTATTCTTTCATAGTGAAATATTCATGCAAAAAGCCAACACACTTAGTGGGATGCTACATATTTATGATGTAAATGGTGGTAGACACAAAGTCATAATAAATAACAGATTAAAATGGCAATTGTTTTTACTAGAGTTTAGTGCATATCATAAAACAGAATCAATTATTTTGGTCTCAAGAAGGAAGTGATTCACTAAGAAATACTGTGTTAAGAATACAGAGTTCAGCTTGTGAGAGAGTAAAATATTATAATTCATCAGCTACTCAAGAGTCAGGTACTGTATTACCCAGTATTATCATGTGTACATGCAGGAATCTTTTGACATTTTTACAAAATATATTTTTTAGGAACACTTTTAATATCAGGAAGTAACACATATCTTTCCTCATTTTGAGCAGTGAGTCACATTGGTTTCCAGCTAGCATGCTTTGACTTTTTTCATGCATGTGATCTGATGTGAGTTGTTAATGAGGGTTTATGAACGACGACCAGGTAAAGCAGCAGCAGACTGTGCTGACCTGCTTTTGCCCTTGTGTAGAATTGGTTGTTAACTTTTGTTCCAGATTTGAGACCAGTTTTATGTTGGTAAAGGCTAATAGTAGGTTGTAAGAAGCTGGTCCTGGATCAATGCAAAAGTGTGGCATTTGCTTGAGAATGTAGCGGTAAATATGATCTGGTGCTTATGTAATTGGAGCACTCACTTAATTTGTTGGACAGTAGTCTGGGTGAGTTGTTCTTCAGCTGGCTTGCATGAAATATTTGGGTCATCTATGATGTCAGTCTTGAGTCAGATAATAGTATTTGGATTAACTAAATTGGTTTCCTTGTATACAGAATGCCTTCATTATATATTAACTACTTCTAGTATTATTTTTATAATGGGATAAGACGGATCATCACTTGTTGAATGAGGGAGCCATTAAACACGTCAAGCCAGTGATCATGATAACAAAGTGACACCAGTGAACAAAAGTGGCAACGTTTCAGTCACAACATTCGTCAGACATTTACAAACACAGAGTGCAATAGCACCAAATGCAAAATACGTTGTAACCAATCAGCGCATCTGATGGCCTTGACGTAACAACCAATAACAATCAATTAAATAGAGGACCTCTAGAAAACACCTATAAATACAGAAACGAGAAACATATACATCACATATATACACAAGCACATATACATATAATAAATTACAACTGGAAGATAACCCGTGACATTATTACAGATCATTTTCTTTATATATATATATATATATATACACACACACACTACCGGTCAAAAGTTTTGAAACACTTGACTGAAATGTTTCTCATGATCTTAAAAATCTTTTGATCTGAAGGAGTATGCTTAAATGTTTGAAATTAGTTTTGTAGACAAAAATATAATTGTGCCACCATATTAATTTATTTCATTATAAAACTAAAATTGTATTAAAACATTTTTTTTTTTAAATTGATGACTTGGACAAATAATAAAGAAAAGCAGCCAATAAGTGCCCAACATAGATGGGAACTCCTTCAATACTGTTTAAAAAGCATCCCAGGGTGATACCTCAAGAAGTTGGTTGAGAAAATGTCAAGAGTACATGTCTGCAAATTCTAGGCACAGGGTGACTACTTTGAAGATGCTAAAATATAACACAGTTTTGATTTATTTTTGATTTTGTTTAGTCACAACATAATTCCCATAGTTCCATTTATGTTATTCCATAGTTTTGATGACTTTACTATTATTCTAAAATGTGAAAAAAAAGAAAAAAAAAATTATAATAAAGAATAAGTGTTTCAAAACTTTTGACCGGTAGTGTGTGTGTGTGTGTATATATATATATATATATATGAGAGAGAGAGAGAGAGAGAGAGAGAGAGAGAGAGAACTCTAACTATACACCTAGTATATCTACAATATCACATTAAATAAGACTTCATCATTAAGTCCCATCGGTGATAAGGTTTGAAGTGTGTAGATCCAACAAATCTCATGTCTCTGTTAAATCAATTCAATGCACCAAAGTTCTTGGTGGCATCTTAGCACTCTTGATGCCACAAAAATGCAAAGAAGAGACATCATGATTGAATTCAACAAAATGAGCTGAAACAGGGTAATTTAGATCTTTTCGCCTGATCGAACTCTTATGTTTACTAATTCGTTGTTTTAACTGACGTGATATTTTACCCACATATCTAAGACCATAAGGACAACGGATCAAATACACAACATGGGTAGAGGAACAGGTGATAACTGAGTTAATTGAAGACCTTTTACCAGTTCGCGGATGACAAAAAAAAGGATGGTTTAATATTATTACACTGTGCGCAATTTCCACATCAATAGTTCCCATTTGTGATTGGACTAAACAGTCTCTGAGATGCTATATGGTATCATAAAGTTACTACATTATATTAGAATATTATTTAGTCTCCAGGCTATTTTGTAATTCTTTATTTCAGCACAGTGCCTGATCATCTCTCTTTGTGAAGTTGAGTGGTAAAATATGACACATTTTGAATTAGTTTCTAGCATTAAAAATGCTTTTTAGAATCAACTTCGAGTTAACCTTCAGTAATTCAATTTACTGCATATCTTCAAAATACATCTTTCTGTTAGTGGCTTTAATGCATTATAAAAAGAGACAAAATTGAAAACAGAACAACATCCTTCATGCATTCTTCCCAAACATTTAAAACATCTAAATAATTCAGGTCATCTCACACTTTCCACATTCTTAATGCTCCACCAAGGACTACAAAACAGGGGTGTGAATACCTCTAGAGGAGAAGGGAAGCTAGGTCAGACAGTCTGTGCTGATTAAACATTTAAATGTGTATTTAGCTGGGTGTATGACCTAACTTGAATGGACTTGTAGCTCTTTCTCATCAACAAATGTGAAAATGTGTTGTTAAGTAAACTTGTCTTCAGTTTAAACTATTGCAGAGAGCACAAGAGTGTTAGCTTTTCTTTTCTTTATGAACACCTCCACATTTCAGTAATTCAATGAACAATTATTTCAATGCTTTGAGGTTACATAACTGGGCCCATTGTGGAGGTGTAACATGTGAGATCAGTTTCAAGCTTAATGCCCTCCATATTGAGATGTGTGAATTTATTCGGTTTTATTGTCAAAGGGATGAAGACACATTATAATTTTCACACCACATTTAAAGAATCCTTTGTAATGATTCATTCATGTCTTTTTGAGGTTTAAAGCTTTGCAATGTTTTTTCAATTTTGCTAAAACATTTATATAATAATGAAATATACTACTTTATGTAAACATTTCTGAACTCTATTCAATCTTTTTGTTTTATATTATCTTGATAGACTCCTTCAGTTAAGTCAAGTCATTTTTATTTGTATAGCGCCTTTCACAACACACATCATTTCAAAGCAGTTTTACAGAAGATCAGGCATTAACAGAAGATAAAACTGTAATATTTATAATGTCTTAGAGTCATCATTGTGTAGTATGATAAAATACGATTGTGAATTGTTTAAAAATAAGTAATTACAGTGAGCAAGCCGAAGGCGACTGTGGCAAGGAACACAAAACTCCATAAGATGTTGGTTAATGGAGAAAAATAACCTTGGGAGAAACCAGACTCACTGTGGGGGCCAGTTCCCGTCTGGCTAACATCATGAATATAATGCCAATATTACTTATGTATAGTGCATGTCATGGTTTAAAATTATTAAACTAAGTAAGTGTTAAGGGTCAGTGTTTAAAACAAAGATTTTGTATGAACTGTAAGATTAATGACTAATGTCTTTGAAGTTCATCCTGGATTAACTGCAGAAGTTCACATAGAGGCATTGTCCTTGTTAGTTGGCTGATGAAGGGTTTTGTTGACAATTAATTGATAGTCTTATGTATTCCATTTCAAGAGTGTAGTCCATTATTAGACCGAGGTGATGCAGGCAGAGATCAGTTAGGTGCATCGCAGTTCAACCTGGCCGGTAATTTCGGTGAGGTCTATCCTAATTCCAAGGTTTAGGCTATGGCATATGAAGTATCCCATGTCTTATGGTTGGAGTTGGCATCAGTTCATCCTCTGAAGTCCATCGTAATAGACTGACGTGATGTTTGGCTGGCACTGGCTGTTATTAGTCATCATCACACAGCGACACGTAGCAGTGGAACCCAACACCAAGCAGGAAAGGAGCTGGATCTGGCTGGTTCTGGTGACCTTAGGATAGGAGTCCCGAGGTTGAGACAGGGAAACAAATAAAATAATATAAGCATAGATGCCATTCAATTTATTGCAGAGTTATAGATCATGATCACTGTTTCTGGTTCCGGCAGACCTAACTAAAGCAGCCTAATTGTGAGTTGAAGGAAAAATTAGGTGTATGCCTGGCCAAATAGATGAGTCTTTAGTCTAGACTTAAACTGAGTGAGTGTGTCTGCATCTCAAACAGTGTTAGGGAGACTATTCCATAGTTTAGGAGCCAAATATGAAAAGAATCTACCTCCTTTTGTTGATTTTGATATTTTAGGATCTATTAACAGGACAGAATTTTGCGATCGTGATGGAATATAGCGTGGTAGAAGGTCACTTAAGTACTGCGGAGCTAGACCATTCAAAGCTTTGTACGTAGTTAACAGAATTTTATAATTAATACGAAATTTAACAGGTAGCCAATATAACGATGATAAAATGAGGCTAATATGATCATATTGCTTGGTTCTAGTAAGCACTCCGACTGCTGCATTTTGAACCAACTGAGGTTTATTTATTGATCTTGCTGGACATCCTCCCAGTAATGCATTACAATCTATATCTTGAGGTCGTGAACGCATGAATTCGTTTTTCGACATCAGCAACAGAGCATGTGTTGTGATTTAGCAATATTTCTTAGGTGGAAGAATGCTGTTCTACAAACATTGATAATTTCATTTTCAAAGGACAGATTGGTATCAAATATAACACCTAAGTTCTTCGCTGCTGAAGATGATGTAACAGTACATCCATAGAGAATCAAATTATATTTTAGCGGCTTGTTTTTAGAGGTTTTTGGTCCAATAATTAGTACCTCTGTTTTGTCGGAATTGAGTAGAAGGAAATTTCTGGCCATCCAATCTTTTATTTCATTGATACACTCTGCTAATTTGGAGAATTGTGAAATCTCATCAGCTTTTGAAGAAATGTAAAGTTGGGTATTGTTGGCATAACAGTGGAAACTTATTCCACGATTCCTGATAATATCTCCCAGGGGAAGCATATACAAGGAGAAAAGCAGAGGTCCTAAAACTGATCCCTGTGGCACTCCATACTTTACTTTTGTTTGGTCTGACAATTCATGATTTACATAGACAAAGTGGTAGCGGTCTGCTAAATAGGACATAAACCATGCTAATACAACTCCACAAATGCCAACATAATTCTCCAACCTATTCAAGAGAATGTTGTGTTCTATCGTGTCGATTGCAGCACTAAGATCTAAAAGCACTAGAAGTGAAATGCAACCACGATCAGATGATAAGAGCAAGTCATTTGTAACTCTGATAAGTGCAGTCTCTGTACTGAAATTGTTCATATATACTATTTCTCTGTAGAAATGAACATATTTGGGAGATACTACCTTTTCTAGTATTTTCGACATAAACGGGAGATTTGAAATCGGTCTATAATTAGCCAGTTCTCCAGGATGAAGTTGTAGCTTCTTAATAAGTGGTTCGATAACTGCCATTTTAAAGTTTCTTGGGACATGTCCTAAGGATAGCAAGGAGTTAATAATATTAAGAAGAGGTTCTGAGATTACTGGGAATACTTCTTTTAAGAGCTTGGTTGGTATTGGATATAACAAACATGTTGTGGCTTTTGATGTTTCGATAAGTTTTGTTAGCTCTTCATGAACTGTGACAGTGAAGGATTGAAGTTGCACTTGAGGAAAATTATGAGACAGTGTTTTCTGAGGTACTGTGACAGTTGATTGCATAATTCCAATTTTATTTCTGATTATTTCAATTTATCAGTAAAGAAATTCATGAAGTCATTACTCTTGTGCTGCGATGGAATATCTGGTTCTGTTGAGGCTTTATTCCTAACCAATTTAGCCACAGTACTGAATAAACACCTAGGATTGTTGTGGTTATTTTCTATGAGTTTGCTAAAATATGCTGACCTGGCAGCTTTTAGTGCCTGTCTGTAGCTACAGATACTATCCTTCCATGCACAGCGAAATACCTCTAATTTTGTATTCTTCCACTTGCGCTCCATTTTCCAAGCTGCTCTCTTGAGAGCATGTGTGTGATCATTGTACCATGGTGCAGGGCTTTTTTCTTTAATTTTCTTTAATCGAAGGAGGGCGATACTATCAAGAGTGCTAGAGAGTGGCCCCAGTTAGTCAGATACTATCATTAAGACTATGAGCCAAATTACTAGAGAGGAGAGCAGCACCTTCCCTGGAGGGGTGGAGTCCATCTCTCTTTAGCAGGTCAAGTCTACCCCAAAACCTCTTCCAATTGTCTATAATTCCTATTCTAGTTAAGGTGGTGGTTAGAAAGTCTATTGTGTTATATAGTTCACTGCACTTATTTATAATACTTATCTTCATGTAAATAGGTCACCTCGATATGTGCAGTGGTATATCAGCTTTGTTAAATTATTTTGTGAACTTTTGATGACTTTTAACAATGTAGGTGTCATTTAAAATGACAAACAAATTGATACCATTGCTGTTTTAAAACTTCACAGTTAACAATTCTTACTGTAAATGTGAGAGAGGTGATGACCTCTCTGCCCACTGACCTGCAATGAGAGGCAAAACATCTCTGTAAGCTGCTTTAATTTTTCACTGTGGTCTCTGGGGGTGGGGGTCCTCCAGTATCAGTGAAACTCCAAGTCACATTCTGAAAGTTTTAGACATGTACTATGTGTAAATAGCACATTAGAAAAACACAAGGAATTCAAAGACGACTAGATAGGTACAATTTGTCAAGACAAACTTTGATGTTGGCTTTAAAAATTTTAGCGCTGAAATTTAAAATAGTTTTAAAAGCTTTATGTTTTAAGGTTTTACAGGCCCAACAGACAGAAAGAACGTCAGATAGATAGATGGATAGATGATAGATAGATGGATAGATGGATAGATGATGGATTGATAGATGATGGATAGATGATAGATAGATAGATGATAGATAGATGGATAGATGGATAGATGATGGATTGATAGATGATGGATAGATGATAGATAGATAGATGATAGATAGATGGATAGATGGATAGATGATGGATTGATAGATGATGGATAGATGATAGATAGATAGATGAATAGATGATGGATAGATGATGGATAGATGGATGGATTGATAGATAGATGGATAGATGGATGGATTGATAGATAGATGGATAGATGATGGATAGATGGATGGATTGATAGATAGATGGATAGATGATGGATATATGATGGATATATGATGGATAGATGATAGATGATAGATGATAGATGATGGATATATGATGGATATATGATGGATAGATGGATAGATGATAGATGATAGATGATAGATGATGGATGGATGGATGGATAGATAGACGATAGATAGATGGATAGATGATAGATGATGGATGGATAGATGATAGATAGATGGATAGATGATGGATGGATGGATAGATGGATAGATAGATGATAGATAGATGGATGGATAGATGATAGATAGATTGATTAATTTGACAGTTGGAGTTTGAAATCACAAACATTCTTTGGCCTGCTAAACATTCCATCATTGTAAGTCTGGTATTTTCTTTGGATATTTGATCATCCTTTACAGGAAAATTGAAAGTCAGGTCAGTTAGAAACAGTCTTAAGGTCTTTGCCAAATTTAGTGGATGTAGCTTGAAAGCTTTAAGAGCAGTTAGCATTTGAAATTTTGGTCTTGGTTTATGGATTTTGGACAAACCCTAAACAGCTTAAAGTGTAGAACAGTATGTTGACTTTTTCATGCCAACATAATGAGACAAGATGGGCATATTAAACCATTAACAATGCATTGTGTTTAACACAATTTCCTTATTAACCTATTTTAAAAAAGATACGTTTTTATTAGTTATAACTACAGAAACCATAAAAAAAAAAAATAATACCCATTTTAGCTGTGGATTAGGATAAATTATAAATTCATTAGAGTTCGTGGTAATAGCAGAAAAATTCCATTCGCTGGAATGGGCTTTTAGTTCTTGTTTCAGTTGTCTTTTTCGAGGGGAATTTTCTTTTTTCTAAGTACATGATGGGCACGCGGGTTGCTGGTACTCTTCCCTGATTGGCTTTCTCACGTTCTCCAGCACAGCCTACTACTATAATTTACTATTCCGCGCGCTCAGTCTCAGCAGTCAGCACACTCGCTTGAGCTCTTGGGATGAAAGCACGTCTCTCACATACCGCAAGGATATATTTATACTTCTCATGCGCTCGGATGCCACAGTCTGTATCCGAATGAGCTGGGAATACGCACGGTTTGGCAACGCGGTTTAAGACTCGTTTCAAGAAATAAACGTTTTTTGAGATTTGTTTCTTTTGGAGAGTGTGTTTGCATGTACGGAGGTTCTGCTCGCGCTCCCATTGAAAGGCAAACTTCTGCAGGGCTGATCTTCAGCGGAGCCGCATTTCATTTCGAGGTGAGAAACTCAGGTAATGTTTAATAAGGCCGAACGAGAGGTCCACTCGATTGATGCGTTCTAGACGATAGTTTTGCATAGCGTGGTTTGCATGTAATTAGGCTGTGTTGCACATAAGAACCAGCTTGTGTCCTTCAGTAATCATGAATAGATTATGCGCAAATCTTTACATCGCTGTGCTGTAAAGTGGCTGTCTGTCCTACCCGATAAATCAACTAAATGCACGATAATTACCACGTGCTGTTAATTTACTGTCGTGGTTTTGATTGTGATTTCAAGATCATGTAGAATGAGAGTAACACGTACTATATAGTAAAGTATGTATAGTATGCATGATAAACAGTACGCACTAAATAGATCGTGTGCATCTACGTTTGCCCTCGGTACATTTATTTATTTAGTTTCTTTACAAAAATGAGCATGACAACTTAGATTTTTGAATGTTGCTGAGAGTATTCAGTGGAAAATAACATTTAGATAGTGGGGCACTTAACAGCTTAATCATCTGTCATTTGTTTTTTGTTTTTTTTTCATTACAAAATATTAACCTTCATCCTGAACTAGTATGAGATGACAAAGATGTAGTCATTTGGATAATAGTTTAAAAATAAATCCAATGACAAATTATCAGAAAGTGTCCCTTTTTACCTGTATTCACCCAGTATTTTAGTTGTGGTCTTGATGTTGGTGTATATGAGAACTGTAGGGTTTTTCTGAATATTTTCTAATGGTGATTTTAAGATGATCATTAGCCATGTGTTTCTCCCCACATCAAATAAGTAAGCTGTTTTAGAGTTAAGTAGATTGCTTTCTTCACTAGGCTGTGGTTAATCTGTGTTGTCTACACATCAACTGCCCTACAAGTTGTATTGTGTAATGTATGGTGACACAGGAGTCTATGTACATGTCAGAAAGGTGACAGCACCTATTAAAATTTTATCTGTTGAAATTACAGTCTTTGTGGATCAAGATTGTGAAGCTGGATTCTACTTTGATCTGCCTCAGGTCTCAGTGATTTGGCTGCACTTTGCCCTTTAGTGAGATTACTCCTCTGTAATACCAGTCTTGCAGGTAGCTCAAAGTGCTTTTACAGTGAGAAGGACATTATGCCCTGCCAATTTGTTTCGCCAGCCAAGCCCTTTATTTACTCAGACACACTTGAGTAGTTTCAGTGAAGCCACAGCTCCCTTCCTCCACTTTCTACACACACACACACACACACACACACACACACACACACACACACACTCACACAAAAACATGTTAACCTTCTTTCTTGGACAGAAACCATGACTCAATTTGATAATTTTTTTCTTTTCTTTATACACTGAGAAAAGACATTTTCATGTCATATTTCCTATTCTTATGAGCCTTGGACTTTGACATTTTTATTTCCTCATTTCATGATGTCTTGAAAATTAAATATTTTTTTTATCGTAAAATGTAATTTTGCACTTAAATCTGCTTATTATGGTACATATAACAGTTAAATTTCTCTCTTAAAGTAATGTACAGTAAATACATCAGATACATGTTTGTTCTGATCTTGAGTGCTTTGATCTAACTACACTTGGAAGAGTGGGAATAAATTAATTCTAGTCAGCACAGCAGTTTTCAGTTCTTCCTATTTATTAGGACCTTACATGAAGACTCTTGCTCTGTGTTTCATCATGAATCCAACACATTTTAAAGGGGTAGTTAAAATTGATTCAATTAGAATTGTTATCATTTACTCACTCATTTTGTTTCAAACCTGTATGAATTTATTTCTTCTGTGGAGCACAAAAGGAGATGATAGGCAGAATGTTAGCCTCAGTCACCATTAATTTTCATGGCATTTTTCTCTCTCTCTATAGGCCTAATGAAAGTGAATGGAGGCTAGATTATAATGTGAGGCTCTCTGTCCCTAACATTTTGCTTAATGTTTCACAGAAGAAAGTCATATTTGTTTGGAAGGACAGGTGAATAAATGGTGACAGAATTGTCTTTTTTTTTTTTTTAAGTGAACTATCACTTTTAAGGACAATATAAGAATTAGGGATGGGCATTTGAGTAATTTTTAGTCGAATACTCTAACCCACAAAAAACGAGTAATCGATTACCCGTAAATTAAAGTGGTAGTTAAAGATATCAAGTATGACGCATACATTATATGTATATATATTTTTTTATTCACAGATGTTACTAAGAATGGTTTCAAAATAAGCTAACTTCAACAAACTATGCTTTAAAAAAAAAAATGAAATTAACAATATACATTAATAAAAAAAATTGAAAAAAGAAATACAAATAACAGTAAAAACATTTGCACTAACCTGGAGCTTACATAGAAACCAATACTGACGGCATTAGGATACTGCAAAATGTATATAAACTGAGTCTACATAAAAAGGCTATCACATTTATTTATAATTTGACATGTTATTATTCAGAAAGAAGTGGTAAAAGTTTTTTTTTTTTTTTTTTTTTTAAATGCACTCTGCCCGTGTTCAGGTATGTAACACACATGTTGGTCTAATAAGCTTCCGGGTTTCTTTTACCACTTCACATTTCCTTTCAACAATAAATACTGATCTTTGTCCTTTGGTATGCATGAATCCAACAAGAACCAAATAGCAATAGAGTAGAATTCAATAAGAATAAAATGTTTACAAGTATTGCCACACTCTGCTTTGCTTGAAAGCACACAAAGTGTCATGTCTCCTTTCATCCAACACCTCAACAACACAATGCCCCTCAGTGTACTCAATTGTAACTGCAAGGTTTGGTCAGAGGGAAAGTACAGGATTAATCAGCGTTGCCCAAACCAGGCAAATGCGCAAAGGACAATCAATTTGCAATATTTGAGTAGTGTTTTTAATAGTTGATGAGCTGATGCAAAACAATTTCTTGATTAGTCGATTACATTTTGGTGCTTAATGAAGTTCATTTTGATATAGAGACACACTGTAATTGATACATACAACATATGGGCGATACTGAATGTTTTCTATTTTCTAAGGCATAACTATTTAAACAGCAGCCATATTATATGCCACATACTCTTCATAGTCACAATAAGAGCTAAAACTAAGACAGTGCAGTAATTCTGTGAAATCAAGGGCATTTTTTGTTAGCTTGAACGCATTACACAACCTGTGGTGAAGTGTATGTTTAAGAAAGAGAACGGAGCAGACATTGTGGCCAGCCATACTTGACACCTGCTACCAAAAAGTAAACGAATCCAGATTCCCTGCTACTACTAATCAGCCTCAGCTTTGTTTTATGCTTTCACCAAATTAGATTGTGCTGCAGCTGGTACGTCTAGCCCGCTTCAAAAGCTCTTTGACAGCATGGCTTTTTCTGTCGCAGTTTTAGCAGATTTGCATTGTTGCCTGGGGGCTTTGCTATTAGGGTTGCATGGACAGATGCGGAGGGATCCAGGTTTTTGAACATAAAATGAAAGAATAATGGACTTTAGTCAACAGTGGTTGCTTTCTTTTTTTACATTTAAAAGTTGTCTAATATTTTCACTTGGGATGCACCGAAATTTCTGAAATGAATTTCACTGAAAATAGCATAAATTGCTATTTTCGGCTTTTGATTGAAAGAGATAAAAGTCCTGAATTCTTGGTCAAAGATATGAACAGAAACTGTTATTTCAAAGGGATAGTTCACCCCAAAATTAAAATGATCTCATCATTTACTCTCCCCAGTGCCATCCCAGATGTTCATGACTTTCTTTCTACTGTTGAACTCAGAGGCTTTTAGAAGAAAATCTCAACTCTGTTGCTCCATACAATGCAAGTGAATGGTGATCAGAATGGTGACTCAGAAGTAAACAATTGTAATGAAAAGGATTAAATATTGATCTGTTTCAATATTGATCAAAGCGATCATATAGCTTTAGAAGATTAATTTAACTTCTAGAGTTGTTTGGATTACTTTTAGTATGACTGTCTGTGCTTTTAGGAGCTTTAAAGTACTGATCACCATTGGCTTTGCATTGCATGGACCTACAGAGCTGAGATATTATTCTAAAAATCTTCATTTGTGTTCAGCAGAAAAAGTCATGCATCTTCGATGACATGAGGGTGAGTAAATGAGAATTTTCACTTTTGGGTGAACTATCTCTTTAAAATCCGATAACCAAAACACTCGCATGGATAAAAAGTAGTGCCCGACCGATATATCGGTCGGCCGATATTAGCCTTTCACCGATATATCGGTATCTGCGTATATTTTACCGATATGTGCAGATATGAAAACTTTTTTTCAGAACATATAATGCAGAAAACAATGCTTTAGAATTGGTGTCATTACGTAGTTTGTCCAGCAGAGTGCGCTCTGACTCTGACGGTGGCTCTGCAGACAGAGTTGAGCAGTCTCTTCTCGGTAAGCTGCTAACTAGTTTGTGAAATACATATTGGAAAGTTATTAAACAATGACCCCTTTATTTTCCCTTTTCAATATAACTAATATAACGTTAACCCTGTTCCTGACAACCATGTCACTCATATCTGTTTGCTGTTAGCCAGCTATAGTTTGTCAGTGCAATAAGTAATGTAGCAGATTGAAAGGTAAATATCAGAGCATCTTTTTGCAGCTCAGCAGACAACAGTGCAGTGGTGGATTGTGTCTGTTGAGTGTTGATTTCACGCCGTGTTGTTACCTAGTTGGTGAGACGCAATGCTTGTCCATCTTTTACTTTCCGTGACAATGAGCTTATAGCTAACTAGCTAACCATGTAGCTACTTTCATTGCTTGTCAGCTGAGTGGAAGCTAATGTGTAAACATGTATTCATCAAACTGTTTTGTTCAGGATTCACAGTTTGGTACCCCCTCCAACCGAACAATTCCAGTCGTTGCATTAAAGTTTCCCCTGAACTTGTATAGCAGAATATGGTGCAACACAGCTGCCGCTGTTTATCTCTTGTCTCGGCAGGTGTAAATGCTGCTTGTTTTACAAACTGCCAGTAATTGACTGGCAGTATTAAAATAGTCAGTATTTGACTGATACTAAACAGTACTGATGTTTATTTAGCTATTTTATTTTTTATTTATTCTTTATTTTAATGGTCTGCATTTGACTGATACTAAACATACAGTACTGATGTTTATTTAGCTATTTATTTTATTTGTATTCTTTATTTTAATGGTCAACATTTGACTGATACTAAACATTACTGATATTTATTTAGCTATTTATTTTTATTTATTCTTTATTTTAATGGTCTGCATTTGACTGATATTAAACTGTACTGATGTTTATTCAGCTATTTATTTTATTTGAATTTATTATTATTTTAATTGTCAGCAACTGACTGATGCTGAACATACAGTACTGATGTTTTTTAAACTATTTATTGTATTTTTTATTTATTCTTTATTTTCTCAGTGTTCATTTCTAGAATTTGTTGACAATGTATAATAATAATAATAATAATAATGTAAAATATTCTTTGACACAAATATTTGTTTAAGAAAGCAGCCTTCTGAATACCTTTGCATAGGCATTTCGGTGCAGAATCGGTGAACAATCCACATAGAAAAGGTCTGTTTTCATTCCAGCTCAAAAATTAACTATATCGGCCACCATTTTGGTAATCGGTGAATTTCCCCCCTCTAAAATCGGTATCGGTCTCAAAAATCACATATCGGTCGGGCTCTAATAAAAAGCATTGTTTATGTTGCACATTAAAGTCCACATCCCCAGAAGTGAAGTGAACTCTCTTGGTTATTAGCACATTAATAAAAAAAACGCTTTGCAGTTCTTTGATGATGTGTTATTTTGAGTCATAGCCATTCCTGTCAAGCACCAGTATGACATTACAGTAGCATAAAATCACCATTAAAATGTTCATTATGACACGTGCATTTTATTCGAAGTCTCTTAAAGCCATACAATAGATTTGTGAATAGCAAAAGATGAGTAATTATATCTTCTGCATGCGTAGCAAGCTTGAGTGAATGAGTGCTACTCTGTTGTTGACGACACTCATAGCACGTGCATGCATGACAAGTTCTTCCTGGAATGATCCACCAAAATAAAAGACAGATGGTTTTAAAGTTGAGAAATTATAACTGAAATGCTGTTATTGTATAATAACTTTATAATCATTTATTATTATTATTATTATTATTATTATTTAATTACAATAATATTTAAATTGACCGAGTAATGTGATATCACAAGAAAAAATGAACACAAAATAGATCCACTAAATAATCCATTCCCAATTCCAGGTCCACATACAATGTGGGTGAAAAATGTGCCAATAAAACTGGCTTCATGTTCACTGAAGATGTTCTCTGGAATTACTGTTAATTTTGCTGCTGCATTGTACTGTACAGTAGTTAACAATAGTTTTCTTAATAGTCTAGACATTTTTTATTAGTTCTTCTGTCTTCTCTTTAAAATCTGTTTTAAAATAGAAAGTGTATTTACATAAAGTGGTTTCAGTGTACCCCTAATAATAACATTTAGAATGTGTTCAATTATTCTGGACAAAGTCTAATTTAAAATGATCCTTTTCTGTTTTCGGTTGTGGCCAAGAATTTTCATTTTGGTGCATCACTAATTGCCACATTTTCTTATTTTGTATTGGAGAATGAAACAGTATGTGGTTTAAGTGATTCTACAGAGTTTGACAAATTGTCAGTTACTAGTGATGAGAGGAAAGTCACTTGTGACATCATTTGGTCTTCCTCGCTTTTTATCTCGTTGATGTTCTCAGATGGTATAACACATGGTAAAGCAGATGCGTGGGGGGGCGATTGCTGCTTTGACCTCTTGGTCTTCCATTTTGATGCTAATACCTATGGTTTTATGAAGGACCTCTCAGTGGGGGGCACTGGACTGAGAATAAACTGCATCATACAGCCACCCCTCCCCCTGCGCACTCCTGTCCGATCCTGGCACCCAGATTCCTGCAGCCTTAATGCAGGCCTGAATAGGCAGGCGGCCACTGGTGCTGCGCATTGTTTGGGGTGTCCATTGCTGCCTGTGCTGTGGCTCTGAATGCCTCCATTGAGGGGCCCATATGCGCTCTGGGGCTTACGGCTGTCTCCTGGAACCTGCCTGCTCACATAGTCATAAACTGATCTCTGAAATGGCACCAAAGCTTGTGTTGGTACACTGGAATTGCCTGCATGATCAGGTGACTCGTTGACGTGCAAAACATTCTGTGGAGACTGGAAGATACAGAAGTAGGAGGAGGGAGGTAACGTGAGCCAGAACTGTGTGTGTGGGTGAAGAACTGCATTTTGCTCCTTTTTACCTCTAGCTAATACTGACTGGCTCATAGGTCATCTGTCATGGTCCATGTTTTGGTTTTGAGGGAAAAACAAGAATCATTCTATTCAAAAGCACCAGTTCTCATAGGTCATCATGTTTTTGTATCATATCCGCAGTTAAAAGAAGCTTTGTTTTGTATGTCCACGTGAGGTAAAGGCACCATGACTTTGGTGTGTGTGTGAGTCTTTCCGGCGGTACGTTCAGCTGCTTTCTGCTATTATTGTTGATAGGGCTGCAAGTAACAATTATTTATCACTAATCTAACAATTATTAGAACAATTATTCGACTATTTGGGTGATTATTGTTACTATTAATTATTAGCTCTTAACCGACGATTCAGCTTGTGCCCCGACTTAAAAGGTTGTATTAAATGCGCTTGCTAACAATAAAGAGTACAAAATCATCTTTTAAAAATACCTCTAAATGACATTCACTGAATGAAAAGAAAAAATACTTTTTATTAAGTTTAATTCAGTAAAACATCACTGCAAAAAATCTTATCAAGTGTTTTTTTTTTTCTTGATTTCAATTTAAAATCTTCTAAAAATCCTTAAAACAAGATACATTTACTTGAAGCAACATAAGGTATTTAGACTTGCTTTAAGAGAATGTATCTTAAATATAAGTGTATTTTGTATATAAGTGTATTTTTTCACTTGGTTATACTTCTGCGAGCGCGGTAAAGACAAAATACACTTATATTCAAGATCTATTCTCTAAAAGTAAGTCTAAATATCTTATATGCTGCTTCTCAGGGGAATGCATCTTTTTTTAAAGGATTTTTAGATATTTAAAAATATTTGTATTTTTAATATTATATTCAACATTCTCAGATAACGATTTTTTCTTCTGTAGTATAGCTGCTAAAGAAAATGTATGTTGTTTTTAAGTAGTTTTAGATATTTATATTGGAAAACAAGTCAAAACAAAAACAAATCAAAAACATATTTTGTTGCAGTGTATAATGGGGCGAAGACTACCCTCTTACCTTTTTGCTCACTTCAATCCATCTTTAACTCACAAAAAACAAACTCTCTCTCTTAATAAAGATGAATATTGGCAATTTTCTTCACAATAAGAAATGCACAGTGACACATACTGTAAGTCGCGAGCCATCGTGTTATAATCTAGCTGCAGCAAGTGTGCATGCTCAAGGTGATGAGCGACCCAGCGACAGAGGGTGCATCAGCCGGGTACAGTTTCAATCTCTCCCCCTTAGATCAGGACACTTCACGCAACTCATAGAAAAGGCGCTGACCGCACAGAGAAATGCCAGTTTCATTAGAGGAACTCCATCATTAGAGTTTAATGTGATCTCATGTTAAGTTAAATTACATCAAACGACTATTCGACAACTAAATTTTTTGTCGACGTTGTCGATAATGTAGACTAATTGTTTCAGCCCTAATGGTGGATTAGAGCAAGTGTGTGTGGGCAATCTCATTCCCTGATATACCCACTGAATGGAGATTAAACATAAGTCTCACGCAATCATGGTAGGTTTTTGCACATTGAGATTAATCGCAAAATATTAATCCCCACAAGGCGTCCATCCGAGGAACAGTAATTTTCCACTCGGCTTCCTATAAGGATACTGGGGACTTTTTGTTTTACACAAAGGTAAACAACATTTTCTGAATGAGGACCAAGGCTCACCTTAACAAATCGGTTCATGTATCACTGTCTGTTTTTGATTGTATTTAGGCTTATCCGTGGCTCCTCACACTTAAGGGAATGTTTCTTTGTCTTTCAACAGGACAAAATGCCTCAAACACCACCGTTTCCAGTGGTGTATGGGTCCAATGGCTACAACAAGAATCTCTGTAAGACCAAGGAAGAGGAATACGGGGGCCTGTATTACCATGACAACAACCTGGTGTCAGGATCCTTGGAAGCTCTTATTGAGCATTTGGTCCCCACTGTGGCATACTATCCTGATGTGAGTGTACAGAGTGTCAAAAGCACTTAAACTGTTTCCTGACAAATGTTGCATTACAATGTTGTTGTCTTTTTGACATAACACTGAGACCAAAATAGAGAGAGACTGATACTCGGTTTGACTGATATTTACACTTTTCCACTTAATCGGTTATTGGTTCTTTAATATCGGGTTTACCGATAAAGTTGGAACAAAAGACTTTACATTTTAAATATTAAGTGAGAGGCTTTGAACAAGTGTACAGTATATTGCAACTAAAACTAGTCAAATTGATTCTTTATAGACTGTATGCAATATTAGTTTTGTACAGCAGTTCACTAGAGGTTAGTAATAAATGATTAATTTGTTAATGTGCCTAAAAGCTGAAATAAAACAAGAATTAATAATAGATTATGCATATCATTATCAGACACACAAATAATCAAAATCGTATTGGTCAAAAACAACAATATCAGTTGATCTCTAGACCAAAACTAATGTGAACAAAGCTTCCTTACAACTGATCTCTACCTGTTAATCAGCAATATAACTAGCAGATCTAACTTCCAGAACTAAATTTGTATATCTGAGAATTGTATATAGTAAACATTTGTTGGTTTCTTACCGTTTAGTAGCTCTATTTAGAATTAAAAATGGTGATAATAATGATTTGTTACTTGGACCTACTGTTGATCTTATTTTTATTAACTCGCAGAGGACGTACATCTTCACATTCCTGTTCAGTTCCCGTCTCTTCATGCACCCATATGAGCTGATGTCCAAAGTGTGCCATTTGTGTGTGGACCAGCAGAGACTCAGTGATCCTCAAGCAGACAAGGTACAAACACAAATGCCAAGTGTATCATTACACTGAATTTCAGTCAACATGGTTTGCTCTGTCAAATGAGACAGACTTTAAGATATTCTGACTTCAACAACAAACTTGAAAGATCTGAGTCTAAAATTATGCCTCAAGACAAATAGTTTGCAATTACATTGTCATTTTTGCAAGCAAATGTTAATGATCTTTATCTGCAGGCAAGAATCAGGAAAATTGCTCCCAAGATTCTGCAGTTGCTGACTGAGTGGACTGAGACATTTCCCTATGACTTTAGGGATGAGAGGATGATGAAGAGTCTGAAAGAACTAACACATCGACTGAGTACTGGAGATGATGTAAGTCTGCCTTTGCCTAGTATTCTACAGCTAACATGTTGTATGTTAAAATAGTTCCATCTGAAACAATGTGCTTTAATTTCCAAGGAAACGAGGGCTAAAGGGTAACAATTTGTTTACTGTGTTCTAAATTAAGAGAGTCACCTGAAAGGTGTAAATGCTTGCGTCAAAGGCATTAGCATGTCTTTATGCCTTTAGTACAACTGTTAGCATTGACAAAGTAAAATGCCTCTGCATGAGTCTTTGCATGGCTTCTTTAAGATATTCAGATGGTTTAGATGTAGGATGTAACATATTGGGTGAGAAGAATGTCAACACCTGGGCAAAAGAGAGAAGAGTGCTCTTTTGTTTAGCCGCTTTTGTCTCCACTGGTGCTCTTCCACAGGCTGCATTTAAATAGTTTTATTAGCACTGACTCATATGTTATCCTGTTACTATTTTCGTCATTTCTGTTTGAGATTTTGATTATAATTTGTGCATTTAGGGTTCTTTTTAAAACTTGCGTAGATCACACTTGCAAGGCACAAGAAACAAAACGGCACTGTTTGATTGGTGTTTTGTGATTTGTATTTTTTCTATATCAGGCTGTGTAATGGCTTTATCGTCCCTCCATTACACATGTCTTTTTGACGTCTATCAGCCACAGCTGAGGATATACTTCCTTTTTAAATTTGTTCCCTCTAGTGGGAACACTTGATTTTGTTAGTGTACAGCAAGACTGGATGAAAAAGAGATTTGCTGGATCTAACTCTGCTCATTTCACGTGGTTTGCGAGCATTAGCATAATGACTAACAGGAGGTTGTTTGTTAGAATAGACAGTTGAAGATGGAGGACACTGATCCATCAGGTCCAAACAAATGCGATTTCAGTAACCTGAAAAGACAACCATTCACTCGTCCTCCGGTGACTCGTGGAGTAAATATATGTGTGACTATTGATCTGCTTAATCCTGGCATAGATGATCGATGACCTTCTGTGGCTCAGCTTAGCTCATGAAGGAAATATGTGCAGTGTTGTACCGCCTCCTCAATCAAGGGAAAGGGGTTGATAAGCTAATAAGCCCATACAGTTGAAGTCAGAAGTCATACACCTTAGCCAAATACATTTAAACCATGTTTTTCCACAATTCCTGACATTTAATCATAGAAAACATTCCCTGTCTTAGGTCAGTTATTTTAAGAATGTGAAATGTCAGAATAATAGTAGAGAGAATGATTTATTTCAGCTTTTATTTATTTCATCACATTCCCAGTGGGTCAGAAGTTTACACACACTTTGTTAGTATTTGGTAGCATTGCAAGTTGCTGGAATTTTGGCTTATTCCTCCAGACAGAACTGGTGTAACGGAGTCAGGTTTGTAGGCCTCCTTGCTCGCACACGCTTTTTCAGTTCTGCCCACAAATTTTCTATTGGATTAAGGTCAAGGCTTTGTGATGGCCATTCTAATACCTTGACTTTGTTGTCCTTAAGCCATTTTGCCACAAATTTGGAGGTATGCTTTGGGTCATTGTCCGTTTGTAAGACCCATTTTTGACCGAGCTTTAACTTCCTGGCTGATGTCTTGAGATTTTGCTTCAATAAATCCACATAATTTTCCTTCCTCCTGATGCCATCTATTTTGTGAAGTGCACCAATTCCTCCTGCAGCAAAGCACCCCACAACATGATGCTGCCACCCCCATGCTTCACGGTTGGGATGGTGTTCTTCGGCTTGCAAGCCTCGCCCTTTTTCCTCCAAACATAACGATGGTCATTATGGCCAAACAGTTCAATTTTTGTTGCATCGGACCAGAGGACATATTTCCAGAAAGTACGATCTTTGTCCCCATGTGCACTTGCAAACTGTAGTCTGGCTTTTTAATGGCAGTTTTGGAGCAGTGGCTGCTGCCTTGCTGAGCAGCCTTTCAGGTTATGTCGATATAGGACTTGTTTTACTGTGGATATAGATACTTGTCTACCTGTTTCCTCCAGCATCTTCACAAGGTCCTTTGCTGTTGTTCTGGGATTGATTTAAACTTTTCGCACCAAACTACATTCATCTCTATGAGACAGAATGCATCTCCATCCTGAGCAGTGTGATGGCTGCGTGGTTCCATGGTGTTTATACTTGCGTACCTTCAGGCGTTTGGAAATTGCTCCCAAGGATGAACCAGGCTTGTGGAGGTCCACAATTTTATTGTATTTTTTCCCATGATGTCAAGCAAAGAGGCACTGAGTTTGAAGGTAGGCCTTAAAATACATCCACAGGTACACCTCCAATTCAGTACACCTCATATCAGAAGCAAATTAGCTAATTGCCTAAAGGCTTGACATCATTTTCTGGAATTTTCCAAGCTGCTTAAAGGCACAGTTAACTTGGTGTATGTAAACTTCTGACCCACTGGAATTGTGATTATAGTCTATTAAAAGTGAAACAATCTGTCTGTAAACAATTTTTGGAAAAATTACTTGTCATGTACAAAGTAGATGTCCTAAACGACTTGCCAAAACTATAGTTTGCTGATATGAAATCTGTGGAGTGGTTAAAAAATGAGTTTTAATAAACTTCTGACTTCAACTGTATGTGCACTCAGAAGACAACACTGAAAGCTCTGAGGGTCAAACTTTCTTTGGGGTTTAACATTGTACTGTGGGTGGGAGTCAGCAGGGACTTGGCAATATGATAAAATATTGATTATCTGTGTTGCGATATGATAATATTGCGATTTGAAATTGATATTGTGGTCCTTAACTCAATTGTTTCACATTTATCTTAACTGGACTTCAGTGCTTTGCACAACAAGTGCTTGACTTCCTACTTGACTTCATCATAGAGCCATAGAAGTTGTGTATGTCAGTGTCGGTTTAAAAAAAAAAAAAAAATTGCATACCTTGGTTACCTTACTTAACATTACCGAAATTAGTGTTAAAAAGTTACTATAATACTGATTCATGTTGTTGCTCATGCAATATTAATACAGTACCATGAAGTAAAATATGACAATACTATAAAATACCATCCTCAGCCCCCTCTGTTGTACCCTATTCATGTCCTCTGTTCAAAATAAACTCAACAGTCTCTCTATGATCTTTACATTTGCTACGTGTCTGGTAGATTTGTGTCTGTGCGTACACAAGAACTGTCTTGCAGCACGAAGACTGTATTCGTTCAGACCATTAATCAATGTATTGTCTGTTATGTAATTCAGTAAGTCACTGTTTGTTTGTTTGTTTTCCAGCATGTAAATGACATGTACTCATAAGTGAATAGTGTTAATGAGTATCTATTACAGTAGAGCACGGACTCTTCATGTGACTGGGGATTCACAGCAGTCACAGCCACACAATAGACAATGGGTGTATTTATAGACAGACATGGGCATGTCTGAGATGAGTGTTGCACATTTTCAAATGTCCTCTCCAGTGCTAGGAGCCCATCATACGGTAACAAGGCCACTGCGGACTGGATTAGGGCATTAATGCTTTGACCTCTGCTGCCCTTCATTTGACTTAATGAGTTTGCCCGCAGTTGAGTAACCTGCCTTTGTTGACTTCTTGCTGGTAGTTGCATTGCAGATCTCTGGCTTTCGGTGGAGGATCCGAGAATAGGTGCTGTAACAACTGTTTCCAGACCACAGTTTGGTCCTCAGGCTTCTGGACAGCTTAGATTGTCATTATGCATGCGGTCTGCTGTATAGAAAAGGCTGAGAGTTGTGTAAATGTGCTTTGCACATTTGGACGCCTTTTGTACAAATGCTGCTTACCCCATTACTGCTGGAGAGCCTTCACCATTGACCTGGGTGTGGTGTCTCCATGCCAGAGATATCTGAGCTCTATCTGAGGTTGTGCCATAAGGACGGCTGTCGCACGCTTGTGCTATGTTTACAAGCAGTTTTCTTTTTAAACACAACTAGTGAGTAACCCCCCTGCTGCTTTAAAATGTCAGTCAGTTAATGGCAAAAACTCTTGCTAAAAATGTTTCATGTAATATATTTGTGTGGTGACAGACGTTTCATGACGTTGTAAGTTCTCGTCACCTTTTTCAGTACTCTTGGTTAAAAGTCTCTTGTCAAAGCATCAGTATTCCAAGTAAGGATACACCAATTCAAAATGTGTGTGCGATACCGATACTGCTAGCTTGGTGGTTCTGCTTTGTTTGTGCTACTTTGTTTAAAATAATTAAAAATTAATTACACAACTTTGAAAGACATTTAAATAATAACTTCATTCTCTATGTCTCTACATGTTTTCTATGTTTCAGAGTAACTGGTCTCAGTTATAAACAAAAGGCACATTATTAACTTCCTTATAAAGTGTTCTTCTACAAATTGCTTGCAGTTTTAAGTTTCAGCCACACGTCACTAGAGAGCAACCTTACGTACTGCAGGTTTAACATTTGTAACTTACGTTAACTGTTTGGCTCACATTAAATTGGTAAGATTTGACTGAATTCTGAATGATGAAGCTTGTGCTTTTTTAGATGAAGTGACCTCTGCTTTAGCTAAAACTAATCATATTCCTTGCTGTGTTGATCTTTAAGTTGAGTATAAGATTAGTTGTGCTAAAATGTTTAATGGTAGTTTCACCTCATGAAATTCTATCAGTGCAAAGCTTAAAAATGTCAACTATGCTGTCATTGTCACCCAGTTCTAAGTAATTCCACACGAGACATTTTCATTCACACAACACAAGTTGTAGGTTAATTGTCCGACATGTTTTCCACCCCCTTTTGACAGAAAATAATAATCAGGCCTGATCATCGGCTGTTTTTAAACAACTGGACGATGGCCAATATTGATGTTTGGTTGATTCATCGGTGCATCTCTAAATTTAAGTCTTGCATCTACACAATATGCTGGAATGCACAAGAATGCAGGATTTTCTGGGGCGGATGTTTTCACTAATGTCAGCGTTGAGCAATAGGGCTTGACCGCTGCTCTCCTCCTCTTATGCAACAGAAGTCCACAACTTGCTCTCGTTATTAGATAACACAAGATGATGGGGTTGAGTTACAAGGGAAATTAGGAGGCATACAGGACTCTTGGTCCTATTCGTGAATCTTTGAGGATGTGAATGAAGTAAGCTGCTCTTTTGTAATCCTGTATTAATTGTTTATGTAACATACTCAAGACCCTATCTTGAAACAATAGACCCTGTCAGCAGAAGTGCCATCATAGCTGACCAGTCATGAGGAAAAGGCTTTTTTCCACCATTATGTCCCTGAAAATCCAGAGATTTCTGTGTCACCACCACTGCCTGTTTCCAATGACAGCGTCATGGCATGAAATGTTTGCAGAGCAAATACTCCATGCATTTCCTCAGATTTCTTATCAGTGTGGGACACATTTAGTTTTCTTTTTTTTTCTTTTTTTTTTTATTAATGATTATTCAGTGGCACTGTATAATAAAAGCATTGTTGTAAGTCATGTCTTTCTCTCTCTGCAGCTCTACCGTAAGGCAGTGCATAAGATGACACAAACGCTGATCCGTAAGCTTGCCTCACTCGGCCAGTATGAGGAGGCCCTGGCCAAGATCAACGCCTCTGTGACCGACAGACTAACAGTGCTGAAGACCAAGCCTCAGTCCATCCAGAGAGACATTCTGACCATCTGCAGTGACCCCTTCACACTTGCACAACAGCTCACACACATAGAACTGGTGAGAGGAACTTCCTCAGTTTACATGACTTTACGTTCCTCTCCGCTAACCTAACAGTGGGGTTCGGATTGATTTATTTGCACAATCAATAATCTTACTTGTTGTTTAGAGATTTATGTTTTCAAGGTGAACATTTTGATTAACTTCAATGATTAAAGTTGATGTCAACTTTACATTGCAGGAAAGACTGAGCTACATCGGACCAGAGGAGTTTGTTCAGGCGTTTGTTCAGAAAGACCCTCTTGACAAGGTAACAGTCCCAACAAGGGCAACTAAAAATGCATCAAGTGCAAATGTTTAGTCTCGCCCTTGCCATAAAAAGCAAAAAATATACGACTCGGACAAATCAATGCTCAATATTTATGTTAACCGCCAGGGTCAACACGGTGTCACCTTTTTCACACAGTGATCGCAGCACATTCTTCACACCCATGTCCAATATATCTCCGTCCAAGTTTCCCTCCTCACGTTAAACAGTGTCCTTTTGTGGCCAAAGCCTAGCAACTAGCTTTCTCACAATAACCCTTCAAAAGTTTGCTCAACCCTGCCTCGCTAGAGAATGCCCATTTCTATTTGGCTGCTAGGCAACAGCCTATGGGAGGGCGTTATTGGTGTGATTTTTATTTTGTTTTGGTTGTCCTTTTACATGGCCGTGGCTCTCTGATGTTGTCCCTCAAAGGTAAAGCAATGTGGACTGGGCTTTGAGTGACGAACAGCGCAGTCAGACCAGAGGAATGCAAAGAATGAGAGGGTTAGAGTGACCCAAGCTTTCAGACGAGTGTCTGCACACATTCCATAAACGGACAATAGCGCAGGGCCCACTGTGCGTGGTGGGTCTCCAGGGCAAAGAAGCTCTTTGATTGAATGTGCATTGTTGGAGATCATCAGTCATCTTGGATTCCTTTGTTCTTGGGTTGGGAATGCACTGCACAGAATGAAGGAATCACAGATCACAGTTTGTGAAGTTCTATGAGATAATTTTAAAGAACAATTTTCTAGTCCGATAGTCAATTCATGCCAAACTTTTTTTACTGCTCAGATTTTAATTAAGCCATTTAAATAGCAAACTGGAAATTTGATAGGCGGATCATCATCTAGGCTCTTGACCAATCCAAAGCATTAATGCTACATGTAATCAGAATGATGTTGGTTGATCTATGGAATTTTGTTTCTTACAGAGATGTTTTAGTGATCACAAGAAAGCAAGTAACCTCGAGGCCTACGTGGAGTGGTTCAACAGGCTCAGCTACCTGGTGGCGACAGAAATCTGCATGGTAATTATCTGTTTTGATTACTTTGACTCATCCAACAACTTCAACTGCATGTAAATAAGTTGATGTACAATTAGAGATTCTGGTGTGATTTTTCCATAGTAGTTATAAAATGCATGTATTGCTTTAGATTTATATCATAAAGAGGTTCTAAGAATGTACTTGGACTTCAGTATGCATTGAAATCAGAAGTTATAAATATGTTAGCTGTTTGGTGTTAATATATGTCTTTGCTTTTTCATACAGCCTGTGAAGAAGAAACATCGAGCCAGAGTAATTGAGTTTTTTATCGACGTGGCACGAGAATGCTTCAACATTGGCAATTTCAACTCACTCATGGCCATCATTAGTGAGTGCTTTTACGTCGCTTGAAACACTGTGCTCCAGTTTCTTTAGTCACAGAAAAAACCTTTTGTTCTCTGCAAATCTGTTTGGATAATACAGTTGGCTGTTTTGGCAGGATTTGGTTTGCTTTTCTAATCCCTGCTCTTGTATGCTTAACACACACAGCAATGTAAAACCTCTTACACTCTGTGAGCATTTTTGTGTTCTGTATGTTTGTCATGCAGAGTTTTTTGTTTAGCTGTGCCTCAAGATTTACATTGATGAATCTTTGTCTTTAGTTGACTAGATAGCACTGTACCTCCATTATTTGATCTGTCCATTACAGATCAAGTGATAATCATGTATTTTTATCTTAAATATATTCCCCACATTGCATACTAAAAAAATGCCATGGTAAAAATCACTAAGATCAAATTTTTTCCCCATTCTGATGGTTGATGTGAACATTAACCTCCTGACCCGTATCTGAATGATTTTATGCACTGCACTGCTGCCACATGATTGGCTGATTAGATAATCACATGGATGATTGTTTGTGCCAGACGGGCTGGTTTGAGTATTTCTGTAACTGCTGATCTCCTGGGATTTTCACACACAACAGTCTCTTGAATTTACTCCGAATTGTGCCAAAAACAAAAAACATCCAGTGAGTGGCAGTTCTGTGGATGGAAATGCCTTGTTGATGAGATCAACAGAGATTGGCCAGACTGGTTGGAACTGACAAAGTCTATGGTAACTCAGATAACCGCTCTGTACAATTGTGGTGAGAAGAATATCATCTCCGAATGCTTTTCTGAGATGCAGGTTGGCGCTGTTTTGGAGGCACAAGGGGGACCTACACAGTATTAGGCAGGTGGTTTTAAAGTTGTGGCTGATCGGTGTATACATTGTGGTAGTATTTGTTGTTCTGCATTTAAAGGAATATCCCAGGTTCAATACAAGTTAAGCTCAATTGACAGCATTTAAATTACCACAGAAATTTATTTTGAGGCTTTTACAATAGAAGTGAATGGAGCCAATTCGTAAACATTAAAATACTCACTGTTTCAAAAGTATAGCCACAAAACCTCAACAATATGTGTGGTGTTAACATGATTGTATTGTCATAAAATCGCTTTCTAACCTTTCTTGTGTAAAGTTATAGCCAATTTTACAACTTCGTTCCCATGACGATGTAATGTAAACAAACCCTAAAATGACTAAACATGATGATTTAAACAACTTTACAGCTCAAATAACATGAGTATTAACAGAAGTATTAATGTTACTGCTTTTATAAAATTATAAGCTCCCTTTAAACCCTCAAAAAAAAATTGCCCCATTCACTTCCATTGTAAGTGCCTCACTGTAACCCTCTGTAACCCTTCTTAACTTGTATTGAACCCCAGAATATTCCTTTTAATTAATGCTGAGTTAAATTAAAAATATCATTGTATTACACTAATTTTGTAAAGTAATACAGTAAAAAATGTATTAAAATAATGAGAATCACCATTAAGACTCATTAGAATTACAAAAAACACAAGTAAAACATTCGGCTGCATTTCGCTAAAGAGCTAATAGTTCTAGGCTCTATTTTATTTATGGACATTAAAAACAAAACAAAAAAAAAACGTATTGAGTAAAATATGATCCGGACATGTTTTCGCGAGATTCACTCAGTGATGAGCTGTATTAATCATTCACTCCTTTAGTGGACTGAGTCTTCTGCTATCGTAAGCCCACCCAGTCCTGTGCCTTAGGCATTATGGCTAGAGGAACAGGGAGAGCAGGCAGCTGTTCAGCCTGTGTGAGTGTAAGCTTGAACGAGGGAGCAGCATCCCTCAGGCAGATGGTCAGCGCTGACCAATCCAATAGATTGAGTGAGGGATAGTGGGAGGGAAAGAGTGGAACCAGCTGGCCTTTTCCTGGTCATTCCCTGGAGACAAGCTCACAGGCTGGGGCTCTTACACAAGCCTCTCTCCCTGGAGATACAGGGCAGATATTAAAGTCACTGGAAGAGAACAAACAAGTCATGGGAAAGTTGATCACAGCCTGCCTATTTTTGTTTGGAAGCAGTGTGCATTGTGTGACATGAATAAAGTGTCCACACATGGCTAGCACTGGAATATCATTATCACTAGTATCATGTTATCATGCGTGGTGGTTCATCTCTGGGCCTGACACCTGTTAGTACAGACAAATTGTTAATGCTTATTGTAAAGGCTTAAAGAATCAGATAGGTATTTTCTAGATAGCGTTGCTGCTATTGTCCAGGCTTAAAGCTGTTGTATTTGGTAAAGAAAAGCACAGAAATTATATAAATCAAGTAAAGTGAATGAAATCAAATCAGGAGTAAAAACGGCAAATTAAATCAACTACAAACATCATGTGTCAGCCCTGCCTCACTAGAGAATGCCCTTTGCTATTCGGCCTCATTCTTTATAATGTTCCAAATGAGTTCTTAGCTTGCCTTGTCCATCAATTAATTCCCATGTTGCAAAACACAAAAGGGTAAATTTTAAAGACAATAGCTGTTGATAGTGACTCACTTTAATGTTTCAAAACAACCAAAAGTATAATAAAAGTAGTCCATGAGACTTGCGCGTCCTATTGCAAGTCTTCTGAAAGCACATCATTACTTTGTATAATGAACAGACTGGAATCATTCACTGTCAAATTAAATCATTGATGTCAACTCATAAAAAGCACTGAAACCAATGACCCCTTTTCCACCTGGTATTAAGATGCATTTCGAGTGATCCGATCACATCTGGTCAGCCCTAAATACAGGTCTAAACGGGGTCTAAAACATTTTGTGATCGGATCACAGAAACCACATATGAATGTGGTAAAAACCGCATGTGTCCATATCACATTTGAGGTGTAAACGCTAATCTGTACTGTATGCGTCCCGGTAGCAGTGAAGCGCCACCCCTCAACTATTCAATCAACTGCTGTGCTAAAATAGGAGTTAAAAATTTTGCCGTTTGAGCGGTTTAAAAGGAAATAACCGTTTGATCGGAACATTTTAAAAAGTGGATACATACACAATCACGAGCTTCGTGGATATTCTTTAATCAACACAGATGAGAAACACGATCTCCTGAAGCTCCTTTAATACAGGTAATAGACTAAAATAACAGATAATTCTGCTTGACATGTTGCGTTTGTGCTTACATTAAATTTCAACCGCATTTGGTGCGTTGCAAGTGAAATTTTTTTCCGTGCTTTGTCTTTTCTGGCTTTGTTGCGCTTTATTATCATGTAGTAACACTCTGATCTAGTGATTGATGTATGATGTCATGAAACAGACACCCTCCCCTCCAAATCCGAACACAAATGGGCACAGGAGAATCAAGTGACCAGGTGTAAACAGCGCTGTGTCTCGCTAGACCACATGTGATCAGATCACCCGAGACGCATCGTAATACCAGGTGGAAATGGGGCCAATATGGTGGCACACCAATAATACAAAATCTTATTGGTTCTTGTACGTCTCGTGACTAAATGTCAAATAATGGTCCTCCGCAAGTAACTTGCAATTTAATGTTTCAACCACAGATGTCAATAGTGTACCTTTTTAAAGCTGAAGTGTAACTTTTTCAGTGTTAAAATAATTTCTTCTCTCCCAGCTTAATATGCAGAGACAACTAAACGTAAGCCATGCATAGGTTAATTTTCTCAAACTGTATACTATGTCTGTGTGGCACTATAAAATTCCTGTATTTGTTTTGAGTGACCCGCTTAGACCCAACAATGTTACTGAACGGTTGGGGGTGTATTCCGAAAGTTGTTTGAAATCATTTATTTACATACATTACTTGCTTAATTACATTACATACTTAAGGTTTGATTTCGTGATTTCCAGATGTGAAAAAAACATGGATAATTATAAAATCTATAAAATCATGGAACAATCTATAGCGAATATACATTTTACTAGTTATGTTGAAGGTGAGAAATTGCTTTCTACAAGTGCAAACTCTGTCCAATTATCATAAAAGACTGGATAAGTCATGAAAATTAATTGGTGGAAGACAGTAGATTAGCAACATTCAAGCAAGACCCAGTGAAAAATTATTCTCACTGTCATCAGTACAGAAGAATCTGATTGGTTTATCTCACCCCTAATGATTTTTAGTCAACACCATGACCTCATCTGATCATTAGTGCTGAGTACACAAGACCTGCACCCTTGGTACTATAAGCTGACCTTATTGTCGAAGGGAAATTATGCCCCTGCTAATGCTATTGTCCCTGTAGGCTCATGGGCCTACTTCTCTATTGGTTATTGAGAATATGCACCTCTGGCAGGAAGCTGGGTGTCACAGTGTGCTGACCTAAGTCTGTTTCTGTGTGTGTCTAACAGCCGGAATGAACATGAGTCCTGTGTCGCGGCTAAAGAAGACCTGGGGCAAAGTCAAAACCGCCAAATTTGATATACTAGAGGTTTGTATTTCATCATCTTATCCATGACATCAATGTTGTCCTTAGGGATGGGTTAGGGTCATCCACCAACTGACTTTTAAAAAATGTTGTCTTAGCTTTAAAATTTTGCATTGTGTTCCTGTTTTAAGGGGATGAATTTTGAGATGCAACTTTTCAGATGGTTCTAGCATTGGTTTTAGCTTGCTTTTTCAGAATGTCATGTCTTGCGCCATGAGTGTTAAGATGCCATGTCAAGTAAAAAAACAAACCAATCTTTTAAAAAATATGACTCAAGACCTCTGTGCTCCATTCCGTTGTAATCCGTTAGGCTGTTTTTGAACAAAAATATGTCCTATGTAAACGGCAATTAGAAAAGCCCCATAGGAGTATGGTGTGTTCACCATACTCAAATGGGGCGTTTCCGATTGCTGATATTTTTGACTAGTAAATCAGCTTAAATATACAGGGGTCTTTTAAGACCATCTAGTCAACTAGTCATTCAGACAACCGACTGACTAGCTGTTTAATAAAATGTGGTTTTGCACATCCCTAGTTGTCCTGTTTAGCTTTACTTATCTCTGCAGAACATTGGGTGGGTATGACTCACTGTAGTGACTGCAGGGGCTATTGTGATGACATGGATGGGAATTAATTGTTGTTAATACTGTGCTGACTTGACACTTAACATGTAGTGTGGCATCTCTCCAGTGTTTTGGACTGTTGCTGTGTTAAGTGACCCACCCTGACTCATGCACACATGATGGCCAAACCCCAGACAATATGGAGACCAGTTCTTGCCAATTTTAGTCTCCAGTGGGCGAGAATTGTTGCTTTTGTGTCATTACTTTTTCTAAAACATGGCTATTCTCCCTTTGAGTGGGTGTAAAAATATTTGTAAAGCTTTTTAGCATAACATTTCAAAGGGGTTGAGACATTTTAAAGCTTTTATTTTGAGTCTACTCCCTGTGTTCACTGTCTAGAGGTGGTTTTATTTAGGTCTTGCTTTATCTTTAGACTGAAAAAGGCCTTGAACTGAATGACTTGTCTGTGCAATACACACAAACAGGGTTGCGTTAGGGTACTAACGAAGTATCACGATACCAAAAAAATTTAAACGGTACGATATCATCTTGTTGCTAATTTCGGTACCATATTACAGTATGCTGTCATTAGCAAAGTTATATTAGATTGTGACAAATTTGAGATGAAATCAATGACAATTTGAGAATAAAATAAAAAACTTCTGGATATGGCCAAGTGTGATCATTAAACAGCAGAAGGATGTAATTTAATTAAATATACTGTCACAATGAACAAGAGGTGCCGCTCTGCTTTGTCATCTGCTTCACTCACAAGTCCCACCCACGCACGCACGCGTGTGCACACACTTACGCAAACGCAACACTCACTGCTGGTTCTTAATTTTCATGCAGTGTTAACATAAATTAACACTTAAATGAACTCCAGTGTAGCTCAGAGATTTCAGCTCGAGAGTCGTGACGGGAGTATCCCAGCATTAATGGGAAGCTTGATATAAATAACCTGTCAAAAACTGGAAGATCTCAAAGGTCTGTCAAAATAAAAGTCCTGCTAACATGAAAGCTCTATTCAACTGGAAGCGTGAAAATGAAGACAGAAAAATATAACTACTGTATAAAAATGTCATATTCAAAAAGTAGCAATAATACTCATAATAATATTATATGGTTGTATTATTATTATTATCATCTGTAAACAATACCACAAATGCAAGTGTATTATCAGCATGTTGTGATTTTCATTAATACTGTGAAGCTTTGTTCTGCAGCATTTTATTTTACCAAAAATCAACTTGCATTTAAAAAACAAAATTAAATTACAGTTTATCATAGTGAAGTAATTATTATATTTTTATTTGATTAAAGCTGTCTGTATTAATTTGATTAAACACCATTTGATTGTAACATTTAATCAAAACATTTAACATGAAATCCATAAAAATTCAAACATAAAACGTAAAATATTTATCTGTGAGACTTTATGCAATTCTTTTAATCAAGGCATTTTCTGTGTAATTTCATAAAAAAATCTGGGTTTTTTTTTTATTTGTTGATTATAGCATCGATTTAATATTGATACCGAGGTACCAGGGCTGGTATTGTACCGAAGCCAATATTTTGGTATCGTAGCAATCGTACAGACAAACCTGCACATGGTTCAGTCTAGTCCTGGGGTTACAGCATTTTGATGTGTAAATAGGAACTGTATGCTTAGTCTTCAGGGAGGTTAAGCCTGTGGGCTCCATATCCACTTAGAACACGACACACAACTCTTTTTCTTTCTCTCTCTCTTACACAGACAATGGAAGGATTGAAGGATAAAAGGCTTAGAGAGCCTCTCGCCTTCTGAAGAATCAAAACTTTGAATGTCAAAGCTGCAGATATCCACATCTAGTCTCTAATAGGGGTTAACTTGCTTACCTGAGATAACTTTAGTTTTCATTCTCTTTTGTAGGGCTGGGTAAAAATATTAATTTTACGTTTAATCGCGATCTTAATTTGAACGATCCTGATATCAAATGTTAATGTATTATATCTGCTAAATAAATACCAATTGAACTGCATAGTTTGGGACCTGTTAATTTGTTTATTGAATATTTTCATAATGCACCAAGTTAGAAGTTTCCCTATATAATTTACAGCATTAGCAGAGAAAGATAATTTATTTTATATGTAAGCAAAATGGACATTATAACTGAAATATACCCAAATGAATCAAAATCCTATCCAAAATGATTCAAGAGCTTATGAAACAGAATCCAGTAAAATCTGGAAATCTGTTTACTGATACACAGCCCTGCTCTTCTGGGATACTTTTAAAACTAGAATGTGTTGTCTCACTCAGCTTCAAAGCTGCTTTAAGGTGACTGAGAACCATTGTGAACTTATCACCTGCAGGCAGAAAGTTTAATGACGTTTTAAATTAGATGAAATGGATAATCTTTCTTGGTTCCTCTGAAAGAATGTCTAATGCTGAATAGTAACTAGAGTGACTCATGTTGCCTTTGGTTAAATCAGTAGTTGTAACTGAAACATAACCATGTTGAATAGATTTTGTGATCATAATGTCAACATGTTTCGGGTCAAGTCCTGAGGTTGTTGTATGAACCTGCTTTTTTTTTCTTCTCTTCAGCACCAGATGGATCCTTCTAGCAATTTCTACAACTACAGAACTGCACTGCGTGGAGCCACGCAAAGATCTATAACTGCTCATAGTAGCAGAGAGAAGGTAAATTCACTTCAGTTCTGCTCTAAATTCTCTTGGCTTATGAGTTTTCTCACGCAAATCGTAGAAACATTGGTTTCGTAACACTGTTTGGCTTTGCATGCATACCAAAACAGATTTTGAAGTGTTTTGATCTGGACTGGCAAAAAACATAATGAGGGCAGTTATTGATGTGATAAAATCTGATTTGTGACGTAAAGTGAGAAGATGGCAATGATTGGTGCTTTTAAAGTAGCTGGAAAATAATGTGAACTGTAAAGGCAGTCTAGAAACTGAAGACCATCTAAAACTTTGCCTCTTGTGAACACTGTTATCGCCTCGTATTTACACTATACTGAGGTAGCGTCTGGTCTTTTTGGCTCAAAGTTATGTAATAACAAGATTAGAGGACAGTTGTGCCATATATGGGTTATACACAGAGGGCAAGATGTAAAACGGGACATTCTGTTTCCTTTGCAAAATATGCTCTGTTCTATTGTGGCAGTTGGCCAGCTAACAAAATGTTCTTAAGATGCTTTGTGTTTTCTGTGAGCAAACTGACCGAACAAGAACCGTCTCTGGCTAGTCACACTGCTAATGGAAAACTCGACATGGTTGATGTCATGGTTAAAATGTACAACTGTTAGAAGTGTTCTTGTTATTTTGGATGTGGTGTTTGTTGTTCTTAAGTTTCGTTTCGCACTTTGTTGTGCGCATTACCACATTTTATTGGTGAGACAGAATGTTCCCAAGCAACTATGGAATACTCAGCTTTCCGTGGGGGGGACGAGTTTGGTTTGTTTTTTTTTTTTACTCAAATGGCCCTGTCACTTGTTTTTCCCAAATCAGCTGTTTTCTCATTTAGCCTAGCTTTGTTTGTTTTCATGGAAAAGTATGCAAAAATGTTCCTCCTCCCTTAAAGATATTAATGAAATAAGTGTCCTGAGATATCTTACTGGTCTCTGTGACAGCTGTAGACTTTGTAAACAGCAAACAAAAATGTGTCTGCGGACATAGATGCTTTTCACCTGTCAATCATTTTGCTTGTTCTTATTTAAAGGGGATCATTGAGGCTATGATTCATAATATTTGTCAGTTGAGGGCTCTATTGTGCCACTGTTGAATTTGACAGACACAGGAACAAACAATGCTGCTGTTTTGCTTTGTTTTTGTCTCAGAATTTGAGGTGGCGTGGCTAATTCAACGGCACAGTCACGTGAAAGCTTCAGAACGCTAAAATCGTTTACAGCTCCTTTAACAGATATTAGGGCCAAAAATAAATGTATGTTCTGGGACAGGAATTTCCACCGTAAATAAATCAAATCCAAAATGCATTGCTGGCTTAATGTCTTTAACTCATCAACTTGACCATTCTCACTTTTGACTTATTAGTTTCCTAGTGGTTCCACTCATTTTTAGGCTCATTTTGAGAGTGGTGGTCAAATTAGTTGATGAAATAATGTTATCATATTTAATATGTAATTTTGGTTTTTATTTCTATAAACAATCCAATAATATATTTATTAATTTATGGGCTTCTTAAATGGAAATTTTAAATTAGAAAAATTGAAAAGGCACTTTCTGATTTTCCATTTTGGTACATCACTATTTTCCATGTCTGTTGTGCATTTGTGTATCACAGCTTTAATGAGAAACAGGTTGTAGTTTTGCCTTTGTTTTTGTGTGTGTGTGTGTTGTGAATACTGAGGTGACATCTATATTTAGAGCCACCTTTGTTTGTAGGCATTTCGTGTTGTAGCAGAACTTGCTTCTATATGTCAAATCAAATCACTTCTATTGTCACACAACCATAAACACAAGTGCAATAGTGTGTGAAATTCTTGGGTGCAGTTCCGAGCAACATAGCAGTCGTGACAGTGATGAGACATATACCAATTTACAATAAACATCAAATTTACACAACTCAATTTAAAATCTAATATACACATAATTACACACAACACAATATACAAATAATAACATACAATGTACATTATACAATACACACAATATAGAATACACATTATACAATAATAAAATAGTATATATAGTATATATCAAATGTACGGTAGGTTGTATTGTACTGTATTGACATTAAGGCTGTCAGTTGATAGTCAGTTGCCAGTGTGTTGTTAAGAGAATATAATTTATGACAGTCCAGTGTGAGATAATAAGATTAATAAAGTGCAGTGCTGATGTATATTGATCGTGAGAGATCAAGAGTTCAAAAGTCTGATTGCTTGGGGGAAGAAGCTGTCATGAAGTCGGCTGGTGCGGGTCCTGATGCTGCGATTACGCCTGCCTGATGGTAGTGAGAGCAGCCCATGGCTCAGGTGGCTGGAGTCTCTGATCCTCCGAGCTTTTTTCACACACTGCCTGGTGTATATGTCCTGGAGGGAGGGTAGCTCACCTCCGATGATGTGTCTGGCAGTTCGCACCACCCTTTGCAGGGCTTTGCGGTTGTGGGCAGTGCTATTGCCATACCAGGCAGTGATGCAGCCAGTCAGCATGCTCTCTACAGTGCTGGTATAGAACCGTGTGAGGATGTGGCGGTTCATTCCAAAATTCCTCAGCCGTCTCAGGAAGAAGAGGCACTGATGAGCCTTCCCAACGGCCTCAGTGTGGACGGACCATATGAGTTCCTCAGTGATGTGGACACTCAGGAACTTGAAGCTGCTGACTCTCTGCACTGGTGCTCCATTGAAGCTCTTTTGTCTTACTGACGTTGAGGGAGAGGTTGTGCTCCTGACACCAGTGTGTCAGAGTGTGCACCTCCTCTTTGTAGGCTGTTTCATCATTGTCAGTGATCAGACCTACCACCGTCGTATCATCAGCAAACTTAATGATGGCATTGGAGCAATGTGTTGCCACACAGTCATGTGTGTACAGGGAATACAGGAGTGGGCTAAGAACACAGCCCTGCGGGGCTCCAGTGTTGAGGGTCAGTGATGAGGAGATGTTACTGCCCATTCTAACCACCTGGCGTCTGCTTGACAGGAAGTCCAGGATCCAGCTGCACAGCGAGCTGTTTAAGCCCAGAGCCCGGAGGGCACAATGGTGTTGAATGCTGAGCTGTAGTCTACAAACAGCTTTTTCACATGTTCCTTTTTTCCAGGTGGGAGAAAGCAGTGTGTATTTTAGATGCAATGGCATCATCAGTGGAGCGGTTGTTGCGGTTACCAAACTGCAATGGGTCCAGTGATTGCGGCAGCACAGAGCAGATATAATCTCTGATTAGTCTCTCAAAGAATTTGCTGATGATGGGGGTCAGAGCAACAGGGTGCCAGTCATTTAAGCAAGTGATTTTTGGATTGGTTTGGTACAGGCACAATGGTGGACATTTTAAAGCATGTGGGGACTACAGACAAAGAGAGGGAAAGGTTGAAAATGTCCATAAAAACACCAGCCAGTTGGTTAGCGCATGCTCTGACGCGGCCCGGAATGCCGTCTGGACCCGCGGCTTTACGGATATTCACCTGTCGGAAGGATCGGGTTACATCCGCTACAGAGACGGAGCATGAACTAACCTCTAGGTTCGGCCGCGAGAGCTCTCTCTGCGAGAGCTGTGTTATTTCCCTCGAACCGTGCATAAAAAATATTTAGCTCATCCGGGAGAGAGGCAGCGGTGTTCATGGCGGAGTTTTTATTCCCTTTAAAGTCTGTGATGATATTAATTCCCTGCCACATGCTTCTAGAGTTGGTGGTGTTGAACTGTCCTTCAATCTTGTTGCTGTACTGGCATAACTGGCTTGTTTATGCTCCTCCGCGTTCCCGGAATTAAAAGCGGAGGTCCGTGCATTAAGTGCCGCGCGACCATTGCTGTTAATCCATGGTTTCTGGTTCGGGTAGATCTGTATTGTTTTGGACGGAACAACATCCTCTACGCACTTTCTGATGAAACACTTTACGCTATCAGCGTACACCTCGATGTCGTCATCAGAGGCGGACCGGAACATCTCCCAGTCAAACAGTCTTGTAGCGTAGAATCTGATTGGTCCAACCAACACTGGATCGTTCTGAGGGTGGGTGCTTCCTGTTTCAGTTTCTGCCTGTATGCGGGCAGAAGCAGAATGGAAGAGTGGTCCAATTTGCCAAGTGGTGGGCAGGGGAGGGATTTGTAGCCATCCCGGAAGGGAGAGTAGCAATTTGCCAAGTGGTGGGCGGGGGAGGGATTTGTAGCCATCCCGGAAGGGAGAGTAGCAATGGTCGAAAACCCGGTCCCCTCGTGTGTTAAAACTGATGTGTTGGTGGTATTTTGGTGCAATTGATTTAAAATTGGCTTTGTTAAAGTCCCTTGGTCACAGTGAACGCGGCCTCAGGGTGCGCGTTTTCCTGCTTGCTTATAATCCCGTACAGTTCCTTGAGTGCCCAGTCTGTGTTGGGTTGTGGGGGGATGTACACAGCTGTGGTAAAGACCGCTGTGAATTCCCTCGGTAGCCAGAATGGTCGACACAAAGCATGAGAAATTCCAGATCAGGAGAGCAGAAAGACATGATAGAATGTACGTTCCTCTGATCACACCAGGATTTGTTGATCATAAAACATACACCACCACCTCTGCTTTTACCTGAGAGGTCTTTCACTCTGTTCG
The DNA here is from genome assembly GCF_019703515.2 of Myxocyprinus asiaticus. Lineage (NCBI taxonomy): Eukaryota > Metazoa > Chordata > Actinopteri > Cypriniformes > Catostomidae > Myxocyprinus > Myxocyprinus asiaticus. The sequence goes on along the minus strand of NC_059346.1, from coordinate 34,820,334 downwards.
CTCGGTGCACGGAGAACCCCGCGGGTTTGATGGCTGAGTCTGGAATCTCTGCAGACAGCCAAGTTTCTGTAAGGCAGATAATGCAGCAGTCCCTCGTCTCTTGTTGGAAAGAGACTGAACATTTGCCAGTAGAATACTGGGTAGTGGGGGTCGATTTGCGCGACGTCTTACTCTGATGAGAATGCCGGCTCTGTTTCCCCTTTTCCTTCTGTGTTTTCGTGGCCGGGCAGCCCAGACAAAGGGCTCCGCTGGTGTGTTTGAAAACAGCGGGTTGGCATTGAGGAATTTGAAGTCCGGTTCACGGTGTGTAATTGCAAAACCAGTGTCCAAAAGTGTTTGTCTGTTGTAGACAATAAGGCAGACAACATCCAAGACAAAAAACATAAGAATTGTTAACAAAACAAACAAAAAACTACGTTGTTTCGGAGCTCGCAACGCAGCAGCCATACTCGGCGCCATCTCGAGTCCAACATGTTGTATGTGATTTTTGAGTTTTCTGCCTTACATAAACGCCAATGCTTCCTTCCTTTCATGAATCATTGTTATTGCACTTCACTCAGTGTGTCCATCCAGTTGGTCTTTACCCTGTAGGCTTTTAAAAGCTGTTGTGAAACAATCATTCCTAATGCAGTCTTACTGTGATGGTAACCCTTAGATGGCCTCAACTTTGACTGCCTAAATGCAAGAGCATTCTATATTACAGAGCTTTTGCTACAGGTTTTATTATGGTTTGTTCCCCTTTTTTTGTCTTTCAGATTGTCATTCCTTTCTTCAGTCTCTTGATTAAAGACATTTACTTCCTCAATGAAGGATGTGCCAACAGGCTACCCAATGGACATGTCAATTTTGAGGTAATTTATTTTTTCTTTTCCTTTTTTGCTTGGCATGCAGACAAGTTGTGATGATGCATGGAAACAAATGCTGTCACATATGCTGAATAACAATGGATGGTTGAGAACTGTTACATAGCAACAGAAAGATCCAGTTTTAGTTCATTTGCGTAAGCATCTCTTAAAATGAAGAAGTTTCAAGGCCACCAATTCAGGGAGTTCAATATGACTGTAGCTTTGCACATGAAAGCATAAGAAATGATTTCTAACAGAACGATCTTGACTTTGATGCAGAAATTCTGGGACCTGGCAAAGCAAGTGACGGACTTCATGACATGGAAGAAGGTGGAGTGTCCTTTCGAGAGAGACCGCAAGATTCTGCAGTACCTCCTCACTGCACCAATCTTCAGTGAAGATGGTATGAATGTTGTGTGATGCAGTCTGTGCAGCTTTTCACATTGTTTATGATTGTCATCTAGGTTATTAATGGGGTTGTTCACCCAAAAATGAAAATTGTTAGCATTTATTCACCCATATGATGTTCCAAACCTCACAAAATACCCAGACAGTCCATGGGCAGTCCATAATGTTTTAGTACCTCCTTTCCCCTTGATTGATTGATCTATGACTTGACTTTAAGGCAGACTGCTTTCTCATATTCACATCTTAAGATTTCCTGTCTGAACTAGAGCTTTTCTTCTTACTCATTTTCTGCCAAGCTTTGTTTCACTCACGTCATAAACCGGTTCTTATGACAGTTGCGCAATAAGCATACAAAATGCCAGACACACAGACAATTGCATTTGTCATTAACTCGTGTAAAATGCTGGCAAGCCAAATAGCCACGTTAGAGACAAGAGTACATGACTTCAAAGCATTCCTCATGAAAGAAAACCGATGGTTTTTGTTTTTCGGATGCTTACTCTTCTCATCTCGATCATCTCTCAACAGCTTTATATCTGGCGTCATACGAGAGTGAAGGACCGGAGAACAACATGGAGAAAGACAGATGGAAATCTCTCAGGTATGGATGATATCATTCCTCAGGGCCTTTCAGACTGACTGTTAATCGACAGCTACCTTAGCAAAGGGCAATACATTCAGAAACTGAGACTATTCATCACCTGTCTGAAGAACAATGTTGACTGCTGATTAGGGATGGGAATCTTAAGGAATTTAGCGATTCCGATTCCAATGAATGATTCCGGTTCCAGTAACAATTCTTTTAGTACTTTTGAGCAAGAAATATTTGCAAATAAGGGCATTTACTGCCCTCTGCAGACTGTTGCCAAATGATGAGATAAATTCAAGTTTCTACAGGGCAGAAAGAACAAATCAGAAATAAATTTAAAACAATTCTTGTAAAAGATGTGTTTGCAGACTTTTTAGAGGCATAAATACAATACAATAATTGATCCTAACTAATATATATATATATATATATATATAAAATCTAAACAAGAATTGTGCATATTTAATTCATGCATTTATTCTTTTATAAAATTCCACTTATTACAACAAATCCTGTGTACCATTATCTACACATTGTCATACAAACAAGCAGTCAGTAACACATGACGTAACAGTTCCAGAGACAGTTGTGTTATGTAGTCTTTTAGTGGTGGGTAAAAATATTTCCCTATGCATCGCAATCTTCATTTGAACAATATCAATATCGATTCTTAAATCAGTCTTTTACACAACGCGCAACCCTCCACTACAATGAGAAGAAATCACTCGCATTTGCAACCAAATTTCACGCTGTGACTAAAAATGTATATATTTGGCAACTGGTTGGTAAATGTTTAGATTTCACTCACCAGTAATTGTGTAGTATGGTGGTGGAGTATTCAGCAACGAGATCCTTTTACTGCATGTTGAGAGTAAAAGTGTTTCCGTATAAAAAAGACGAGATCCATGCAACCAATTTGTCAATGAATAATGTCTCTCTTAATACCCTTTTTGTTCTTTACAGTCAGTTGTTAATGAAAAGCAACAAAAAATAAACATTTAATTCTAATCAGGCATAGCACAGATGAGGTAAAGCCATTGGAGTCCTATCTCATTAACATGCGCTCATTTACAGATGTTCTGTACAGAAATGTCGGGTTTCCTTAAAGAGACAGTACCGGTTTTTAGCATATGTTTACTTTTACATTTATGCATTTGGCAGACGCTTTTATCCAAAGCGACTTACAGTGCACTTATTACAGGGACAATCCCCCTGGAGCAACCTGGAGTTAAGTGCCTTGCTCAAGGACACAATGGTGGTGGCTGTGGGGATTGAACCAACAACCTTCTACTTACCAGTTCAGTGCTTTAGTCCACTACGCCACCACCACATATGTTCAACAAATAAATGCAAATACCTGTAAATGGTAAAAATTATGCAATTAAACAATAAACGTAACAAAATATAATAAATGCAATATAATTTTATTTATATTGATTAAATACATTTTGTTCATTTTTAAAAAGCTAAAATGTGATAAATGATGACAAACTAATTAAGTATAATTAGTCAAATTAACATTTTCATAATGTACCTAGTAAGAAGGTCCCCTGTATAATTAACAGCATTAGCTGGTAGAGAATTTATTTCATATGTAAGCAAAAGGGACATTATAACTAAAAGGTACCCATATGAATCGATATCAAAACAAATCTGAATCGAAACAAATCGAGAGCTTGTGAATCGGAATCTAATTTAATCGGGAAATCTGTATCAATACCAAGCCCTAATGTATACACGTGTTTGGAAAGGGTGAGACTTCTTGGCTCTTGCTTAGTCACGTTTACTGAAGAGGGAGGGAGAGCGTGTGAGAGAGGGGGAGGAAGCAAGGGATTGTGGAGGCTATCATATCAGTGGGCTGTTTTTTTCTTTCCACTGCGACAGGATCTGTCACAGAACCAGATTCTGTCTGTATCAGCAGATCGTGCTCCACCCTGCTCAGTGCTAGCATGCCTCTCAGATAGATAGTAAACCTCCACAATACAGGAAACAGGGCAGAGCTACCAGGAAAAGACAATTCAGCTGATGTGTATGAAGAAGAATATCCATAGGGCAGATTTGCCTTTTTATTGCTAGTCTGAAGTTTGGACTTTGGAATCAAGTGTAGAAAGCTGGACGTGGATCAGCACCTGAGAAAAAAACTGTACAGTTTATCCTTATTAAGGATAGGTTACGCTGGTCGACTCAATTAATGTGTTTGACTAGTTTTAGATTTGTTGTTTAGGGCTTTCTTAAGAAATAGTAGTAGCCCAGTCAACACTGGTCGAATTTGATAAAACATCGTTTTGCACATCCCTAGCCCAAACAGTCCTCCCCCACCCAGGGTCTGAAATACAATCTGTAATAAGAAGTAACACTGTGTAATTAGGCAGGTTGTTACATTTAAACTTGTAATAGAAAATAAGCACAAAACATTGGAGGGAAGATTATTTTGATTACATTTTATTTGTCCATTCTAATCATTTGACAACTCTTTCACTTTGTAGGTCAACCTTGCTGAACAGGACATAATCCTGTGAATCAAGTGAACCTTCTGACAAGCAAGCTGTGTCCCCATTTTGCCCCCTCCAAAAGTGAGAAGTATCCCTGTTTTTCAAGGGAGAAGACAATCCATATTTTGCTGAATGATGCATTATGTTGGAAAGAGCAGCATCTTTTTACAAGGCCCTTCTCTTTCTGTCTTTCATACTGGATATTTCAGGCTTTTTCATCTCTTTTGTGTAGAATTTTCTACTCCTGTTTTCCCTCTTTATAATGAAGAGTTGTTTTGAGCAGAAGGAGAAATGACTTGGGGATGTCCCTTGACTGCAAACCAATTCCAATCTACGCTGTTCAAAAGTAATCCAAATGTTGTCAATGCAAACTCTCCCCAGACATTTTTGTGTTATTCCTCTCTATTGACTCAACGAGTATGCTGCTGGTTGGCAAACTCAATTGGAACAGGTTGAAGAAAAAAAAAGAAGATAAACCAGCATTGTGTACTGGGTTCCAGTACTGTAGATTTTTATTGACCCAACATTAATTTAAGTATAGATTCATGTTGTCACTATATTTTGATATTGTGTTTGTCAGTTTTTTATGCATATAAGATGTTAGTAATGCATTGCTCTAACCTCTGTGAGTGACCGGTGATGTGTGAGTGATAAACCCATCAAGGGTCGCCGAATGCACTGGATGCTTTGTGAATAAATATGTCAATTCCTTAATGGTGGAACCTGTTTTGTGATAACTCGCCAGCATAAAGCTCCCCTTTTCCTCCCTTTTTTTAATGTGTTGTCATGGCTTTACTGTAGATATATGTTGACTGTTGAAGGAAAGACTGTTTCAGCCATTATTTCTACACCGTGAAGGAAATATTTATAGAAGGAAACCTCCATACCATAGACGATGATGATGTTATGTCGTCCTCTGGTGGTGAAACAGATGTACACAATACAGATTGGGGATAGTGTTTTTTTAATGAAGGATTTTGTAAGCAACTACACGAAGGTTTATTATACCTGTGCTAGTTTTTACTGTTTTATTATTATTTTCTGATTTCCTTTTATTTATTTGTCTATTTGTTCATATCTGTAGTCTTGTCTGTCTTTTTCATTGTTTTGAAATATTTGAATGATATTTACAAGCTTTATTGTATATTGTTATTTTGTACTAGGTACATGTTTTATAGCAATCAGATATTGCCCTCATATTTTATAATGTTTATAAATGTTGTATGAGGGGAAAAAATATATGGCGGTACTAGCACACAAAATGATGTTAATTTATGGCGGCAGATGTCGTCTACGTTTTGTTTCCTAACTACCTTTCCACAAACACATACTTTTTTTTCTTCTTTTTTTATCATGTAAATATCATGTCTTTTCACCACTGTGTATTGCTATGTATTTTGACTGTTCAGGCAAATTATAGAACCCTATGAATAGCTGCGGTATGGAGTGAACAAGAAAACAAACGAATTAAATAAAAGAATGCCTATGAATTTAAGCTATCTGGATGTTTTTGTACATAGTTCTTTAAATTTTAGGAGTGTTACTATGAAAAATGTAAGATTAACTAAGAAACAAAGATTCTGGGGGGAGGGAAACCTCATTCATTGTCGTAAAGAATCACGGTCATGTTTATATATATATATATATATATATATATATATATATTATATATCCCAGAGTGTATAAAGAGTGTTCATGGTATCTGTGCATTTGATGTCTTTGCTCTGAGCGTATAAGTTGTATGTTTATTTGCACAAGGAATATTCCGAGTTCAATACAAGTTAAGCTCAATCGACAGCATTTGTGACATAATGTTGATTACCACAAAAAAGGACAGCGGCACTTACAATGGAAGTAAATGGGGCCAATTTGTAAACGTTAATATACTCTGTTTCAAAATAGCCACAAGACGTAAACAGTATGTGTGGTAACATGATTTTAGTGTGATAAATTGCTTTCTAATCTTTTCTGTGTAAAGTTATAGCCAATTTTACAACTTCATTGGCAATGAATGTTTCTTTAAATAGCACTTTTCTGATACTACACTCAGTGCTTTACACTGTGAACATGGCACTCTCCTCAACCACCACCAGTGTGCAGCAGTGATGTGACAGAACCAGAACCACACACCAGCTATTGGTGGAGAGGAGAGAGTAGAGTGATCGAGCCAATTCATTAATGGGGCATGATTTATAAGGGCCCATGGGGGGAATTTGGCCAGGACAGCAGGGTTACACCCCAACTCTTTACAAGAAGTGCCCTGAGATTTTTAACGACCACAGAGAGTCAGGACCTCTGTTTAAGGTCTCATCCGAAGGAAGGGGCCTTTTACAGTATAGTGTCCCCATCCTAACATCTCTTCCAGCAGCAACCTTAGTTTTTCCCAGGAGGTCTCCCATCCAGGTACTGACCATGTTCAACTCTGCTTAACTTTATTGTGCAACCAGTTTAGAGCTACAGGGTGATATGACTGCTGGCACAATAAACCTCAACAAACTCCATAATGACTATATAAATGATGATTTAAATAACTTTACAGTTCAATACATGAGTTTTAACAGAAGAATTAATGTAATTGGTTTTATAATATTATAACCTTCACATTTCTTCCTTTAAACCCTCCAAAAATTTGCCATATTCACTTCCATTGTAAGTGCCTTGATTTTTGCTGCTTTTTTATTTATTTATTTTTAAGAAAAGGACGGATGAGTCGAAATAATTTGTGGTAATCAATATTATGCCACAAATGCTGTCGATTGAGCTTCACTGGTTTTGAACCAGGAATATTCCTATACTGTATCTATTTACTTTAAAAACATGATCAATCTATATTGCATTTCACATGCAAATCTACATTTCCATAGCATATACAATATATATAAAAAAAAAAATGGCATTGGCACTTTTTGGTGCACCACTGTGTTTTGAGGATGGCCCAAATTCAATTATTAGTTTTTCTAAATTGCTTAGGCACTACAATCACTAGAACAAAAAGTTTTGTTTTTTTTGTTTTTGTTTTTTTTGGTCAAATATCCAAAACCGTAATGGAATTTTCCAAAAGAAACATTCATTCAAAAACCATCACAATGTCAAACAATGGCAATATATACTGTGTGTGTGTGTATATATATATATATATATATATATATATATATATATATATATATATACATACACACAGTGCTGGTAGAGACAGATTACATGTAATGTAATTATGTATTATGTAATCCGATAACAAAAATTTAGTACTTGTAATTAGATTAAATTACGTTTTACAATTTTCTGAATCAAATTAGTCACTTTTTTATGGATTACATATTAATCTGGCAGTAAATTGCACATACTAGACACCAGCCATTATTACACTGAAGATGGAACGGTACAAATGGCGAACCGATTGCATTAGTGTGGTAAAGTTAGTTTTAGTTTTGCAAATTGCTTTTGTATTGCTTCAAAAATGTGCATGAATGTGCTTTTGCTTTTGACAATTTTTTTTTTTTTTTTTACATTAATTCACAAATATTACTGGTCTGACTTGTTAAAGCACATAGATGTCATTTGAAATGCCAAAATTGTTGGAGTAAGAGCATTTTAAGTCTTTTTATTTCACTCAAACACACACGCACAAAATCAAGTCATATTTTGATCCATTAAGCACGTTTCCTTTAATGCATTTAAGCAACATTATGTCAAAATGGTACAAGCTTTTCCTATTCAAATGCATGTGACATCAAATAAACAAGAATTACTGTAGGTCAGAGTAATTCAAAAGTAATCCAAAAGCAATCAGATTATATTACTTTAAAAATGTAATCCAAGAGATTACATTATGTTATTGACTACAATTTTAGTCATGTAATTTGTAACAGGACCAGATTACAAATCTAGTAGTAATATACCTTGCACAGTATATATATATATATATATATATATATATATATATATATATATATATATACCGATCAGCCACAACATTAAAACCACCTGCCTAATATTGTGTAGCTCCCACTCGTGCCGCCAAAACAGCGCCAATCCGCATCTCAGGATAGCAATATATATATATATATATATATATATATATATATATATATATATATATATATATAAAGTGCCCTAAAAATGTAAGGTTTGCAAAACTATGTTTGTAGTTTTCATTTTGTGGTTTTGAGAAATGTGTTTCAGAATTTGAGAAAAGCTGTAATATGGGAAAAATAAAAATAGGCCTCTGACTCCATCTACTGTCAGACTATCACCATGTCGAGCTGAGAATTTTCATCAAATAAATAAAATATATATGAACTATATTAAACTCATTTCAAGATGTTTCATAATTTTTAACCTAGTGTTCTATGGCACTGCTGCTGTGGTTCAGCAGAGCACTCACTGCAATATTTGGTAAAAGTATGTGATGCACAGTGTAAATGACTGAAAGCTTTGAAAGATGTTGGCCATTTCCATTGCCAGAGGCTACAGCCTCTCTGGTGTAACTCATTGGCTCTGATTCACGTAAATGATTTTAAATCAATTCAGCTGACTCTGGGATTACTGAAATAGCACTAAATGCAAAATAATGTTCCCTCATAGTGTAAATGACTGTCAGGATACATGAATGTGGATAAAAATGTTCTATAACTCTCATACAAGTACAGTCTATATGATTTAGGGACAAATGCAAAAACATGTATTTAGTCTTGTTTTAAATAGCATAACTTTTTGGGTGAAAAAAAGAAACAATATATAATTGAGAGAGAGAGAGTAACCAGTGAGTAACCAGCAAAAAAGAAATGTAAAACTAAATTAATCATAGAATTCCCAGAAACTCTCAGAGCAGATTTCATGGAAATAAATGACAGAAGAGTAAAAACAGACCTGCTCTTTTATACAGTGTATCCAAATGCCTGGCACTCAGCACTCTGCTAAATTTTAAAGACCTAAAAATGGGTGGAAATAGAGCCATGAGACAACTGTATCTGGACACTATGCCAAAGTTCAACATCAATCTGTATCACAATGGCACTGTAATGGTCCAGGGCTCAGAGGACAGACTTGAGCAATTTGAGAGAGACTTTGCTGAACTAAAAGTCCTAGCTGAGAAGGAAAAGTCTTCTCTCCCCCCAGCAACAGCAGCAGAGGAGGTCACAGCTTCACCGTCACGCACACAAACTGACCCTCTATACCCACACACACCCAGATCAACAGTTTCTATTCAGTGCATTCAGGAGTGCCTTTCCCAACTGGAAATGGAAATCACTGAATTCAAAGAAAGCAAACTCCAAGAAACTGACACCTCTCAACATCTAAGAGAGGAGTTAAAGGCTTTCAGAGAAGAATACAGCACCACAATAGGACTGCTGGAGATGAAAATAAAGAATCTCCTAAAAGACAACAATAATTTAAATGAAAAAGTGTCTGAACTGAGAAAAGACCTGATGGAAAAAGACACACTTATTCATAGCATTAATGAAAAACTGGAAAGCGTAAGCTGAACCACTGATAAAGTGCATTTCAGTTGCTCATCCACAGACTCACAGAAAGACAATGAGCAACCTGCTACAGAGAACAGTCAGGAGACCAGAGACAGCACTCTCACACAGCCAGCTCAGCGCAATCCTCCTCAAACACAAAACCTTCAAACCCCTCACCACACACCAAAGCACTCTCAGAAACCTCAAGTCCGGAAACTACACTAAAAACAGCAATTCTCATAGACTCAAATGGTAAGTTCTTGCACCACCGAAAGCTCTTCCCTAAACACACGGTTGGCAAATTCTGGTGCCCCACAACAAACAGCGCACTCCAAATCCTCTGTCAGTCCGCTCTGCATAACCCACAGAACATCATCATCCACACAGGAACCAACGACCTCTATACCCAGAGGGAAAGAGTTGCAGACTGTGTTGTAAGAGTGGCTAAGAAGGCTCGCAGGGAATTCCCGCAGGCCAACATCACCATCTCAACCCTGCTACACAGGTCGGACTACCCTGCTGACATGATCAATAGCGTCAACCAGAGGATAACAACTGCATGTTCCAGCCTTACGGCCATCAACGTTGCCCACCACCCAAGTCTAATGACTGAGGATTTATATGACCATGTGCACCTAAGCCAGGAGAGTGTAAGAGTCTTTGCTAAAAACCTAAAAGATTCATCACTCTGCAGAAATTCCCAATCTGCACCCTCACAACATTGGCGTACAAGTTCCAACAGTCATGGCAGTAACCAACTTTCAACCACACAAAGGGGCCCACAAACCAGACACACTCCAGTAAGAAGAGAGCAACCAACCAGACCACAACACACTGAAGCCCAACCAAACACCTCTCAGCCCAGCTCCAGTCAACCTACAAACATTGACCCTCACACACAACAACAGGAGGCACCTGACAGAACAGCACAGCCCTTCCCGCATTCACAGCAGCTCACTTATGCTGACGTAGTGAAGGGCAAAATACACACTGACTCCTCAGACATTACAAAGGTGAGACATCTTCTACATCTCATCTGTAGAATACTGGGTTCCCTATCTGTCACTCACTCGACGTTGTGTCGATGTAGTGACACTAGGGGTCACTCTTGGGAGCTCCAAACACCTCTGATCTTTTTTTTTTAAAAGGTCAATGAGAATTGGCGAGTGGAATTTGCATGCCACTCCCCCGAACATACGGATATAAAAGGAGCTGGTATGCAACCACTCATTCAGATTTTCTCTTCAGAGCCAAGCGGTTCAATTAATTGAGCTGAATTCATCCGCCGAGTTCATTCACCTCTCTCTGCTAGATTTTATGGTGCATTTCAGCGGCTTCTTCCCCTCTGCATCTGTGGTTTGCAGAGAATGCCCCTGGGCACTTCGGCAGAACATATTAAAAGAGTATATTCTAATAGAGTATATTTTCTTTCTAAAAGAGCGGCACACATGGAACGTCTTATTAAAGATGCATCTTTTTAAAGATGCCTTTCTATTTGTGTGTCATTCCTGGTTGCGGTCGTTATCTCTCCGCTTCCGATGGTCTTTCTTCTGTCTTACCTGTCTGGGCGATGCCCACGTGGAGACATCGTTCATGGATGAATCATGTTCTCATTGCGAGAACATGACCATGGCAATGTTGTGGTCACGGCTTGCATTCGTAAGAAAGCAAGCCACTCCAGCGGCTCCCCGCGCCGGTCCTTCTACCTACGGGTTTGAGGCCACATCGGTTAGCACTGGGAGCGATTTGGGGACCTTAATGGGACCACCTCCGCTGGGTATCCCCCCACGGACCTCCCATTCCCCAGCACGCTCGCTTGCCCTGATCGCACGCTCGGACGAGATCGCCGGCTCGTCTCAGGGCGAGTTCAACCTCTCGTTCAGAGCCCGGGAAGTGGATGAGTTATTCGAACGCAGCATCGGAGAGCGGGCTCGTCCAGTTGGACGTGGAAGCTTTGACTGGGCTTCCCAGGCCGACGCGGAAGTGACGGACATGCTTTTCTTGGTGGCCGCAAGCGTCGGGCTAGAGTGGGACCCTCCACTCCCCCCTGAACCCTCGCGGCTCAACGATTGGTTCCTAGGCTCAGGCCACCGCCCACAGCCACGCCCCACACCTGTTCCTTTCTTCCCGGAAGTGCATGAGGAGCTGACAAGATCATGGGAGGCACCTTTTACTGCCCGGTCCCGATCTTTCAGCTCCCCCGCTCTCGCTACCCCCGATGGTGGAGCGGCCAGGGGGTATTTGGAGATCCCCAGGTGGATAAGGTGCTCGCGGTGCACTTATGTCCGCAGAGTGCTGCCACCTGGCGCAGGTGCACAAAACTCCTGTCCAGGGCCTGTAGGTTTATGTCATCCCTGACGGCTAAGGCCTAGGTTCTACGGTCTACAGACTCTGTGCAAGGTCAGGGAGGATGGGGAGCAGGTCATCCTAGTAGCACCCTACTGGCCCACCCAGACATGGTTCTCAGATCTAATGCTCCTCGCGACAGCCCCCCCCCACTTGGTGAATTCCCCTGAGGAAGGACCTTCTTTCTCAGGGACGGGGCACCATCTGGCACCCGCGACCAGACCTCTGGAATCTCCACATCTGGCCCTTGGATGGGATGTGGAGGACTTAAGTGGCCTACCGCCCGCGGTGTTAGACACGATCACTCAGGCTAGGGCTCCCTCTACGAGGCACCTGTATGCCTTGAAGTGGCATCTGTTCACTAAGTGGTGTTCTTTCCGACACGAAGACCCCCAGAGATGCGCAGTCAGATCGGTGCTTTCCTTCCTGCAGGAGAGGTTGGAGGAGCAGCTGTCCCCCTCCACCTTGAAGATGTATGTAGCCGCTATTTCGGCTCATCACGATGCGGTAGATGGTAAGTATTTGGGGAAGCATGACTTGATCATCAGGTTGAACCCCTCTAGACCACGCCTCGTCCCCCTGTGGGACCTTTCTGTAGTCCTTCAGTGTCTACGGGGAGCTCCCTTTGAGCCCTTGGAGTCAGATGAGCTTAAGGCACTCTCTTTGAAGACTGCCATCACTTCCATCAAGAGGGTAGGGGACCTGCAGGCATTCTCTGTCAGCGAATCATGCCTGGAATTCAGTCCGGGTTACTCTCACGTGATCCTGAGACCCCGACCGGGCTATGTGCCCAAGGTTCCCACGACCCCTTTTAGGGATCAGGTGGTGAACCTGCAAGCGCTGCCCCAGGAGGAGGCAGACCCAGCCTTGGCGTTGCTGTGTCCAGTGTGAGATTTACGCATCTATTTAGATCGCATGCAGAGCTTTAGAAGCTCCAAGCAGCACTTTGTTTGCTTTGGTGGACAGCAGAAAGGAAGTGCTGTATCCAAACAGAAGATCGCCCATTGGGTCATTGACGCCATCACGATGGCATATCAGGCTCAGGCGTGCCACCCCCTGCGGGGTTACGAGCCCACTCTACCAGGAGTATGGTGGCCTCCTGGACCCTGGCCAGTGGTGCCTCTTTGGCAGACATCTGCAGAGCAGCGGGCTGGGCAGCACCCAACACCTTTGTGAGGTTCTACAATCTCCAGGTTGAGCCGGTCTTCTCCCGAGTAGTGGAAGGCACTAGCAGGTAAGTTCTGGGACAACTGGCCAGTGTACCGCTTGTGCATAGCGCCTTTCCCCTCCCTTAAGGGGAAGACATGCGCTCTTGACTCCCAATAGTGTTCACAGACTGTGATCCCTGGATGACTTTCCTCCTTAGCCCTGTGGCAGTCAAGTTTGCGGAGAAACTCGCTGCCGGCTCAGTAAGTGCGCTAATGAGGCCCTGTACTGAGGTAGGTGCTCCGCATGCGATGGTTCCCCAAAGGCAACCCCATGTGAAAATCGTTTCCCTGTCGGTAAACGGTGTCTTCCCTGGGCAGGAGCCCCTCTGCCCCCAGTCGCCATGCTTTGTAGAAACTCCTCCCCCTTTGGGTAGGACCTACCATGGGACCTCTCCACGTGACATACTTCCGACAAGGCTCGGTAAAGACCATGTGATGTATTTCCACTCAAAATACCCCCCCCCCTTTTTTTGGGCGGGGTGTGGTCTCCTTGGTGTCTTCCCCTTGGGAGTGACACCCCCCCGATGTAGACATGTAGGACTCCCAGTCAGTTAGCAAATTCCACTCTTTTTGGGGAGAAAAGAGAAGGAAAAGAGGCCTCGGCTGGGCTAGCCTGTCCACCTATTTGTTGGGCAGTCGACTTGTTCCTGAAGGACTGTTCGACGCTCATAAAGAGCATTGGGGAAGTTACGTGATGGCCTGGTGCGCTGACTACGTGGCACACAGCAGTCTGCCCGTCACACTCCGCCACTTCACGTAACACCTTTCAGTTAGTTGTGGCGTTTTGTATAGGGACCTCTAGTGTCACTACATCGACACAACGTCAGGTGAGTGACAGATAGGGAACATCATGGTTACTTTCGTAACCTCCATTCCCTGATGGAGGGAACGAGATGTTGTGTCCCACTTGCCACAAAGCTGAACTACCTGCTGAAATGGCCGGGACCTTATCTCGGCTCCTCAGCACAAAACCTGAATGAGTGGTTCCAGCTCCTTTTATACCCGTATGTCCGGGGGAGTGGCATGCAAATTCCACTCAGCAATTCTCATTGGCCTTTTAAAACAAAAAAGATCAGAGGTGTTTGTGGCTCCCAAGAGTGACCCCTAGTGTCACTACATCGACACAAAGTCTCGTTCCCTCCATCAGGGAACAGAGGTTACGAAAGTAACCATGACGGTTAGCCATCTGGTCCACCAAAACACCTCATTTTATTTCACAATGACTTCTTTCATTATAAGCTCTTGCATTATTCAAGGCCTCTACTCCACAATCTTAGGGGCCAAGACTTTAAAAACAGAGTTTCTGAAAAACATTTATAACCAGGACATCATTATTCTGCAAGAAACATGGTGCAGATCAGACGTGGACAGTCACTGCCCTTTAGGATGCAGGGAAATTGTATTGCCATCACTTAAAAACTATAACGTGAAACACGGAAGAGACTCTGGTGGGGTCATCATTTGGTACAAAGAGACTTTAAAAAACAACCTATCAATCATGAAAAAAGACTCAACACTTGTTTGGCTTAAACTCAAAAAAGATCAGGACCTTTACATTTGCGCAGCCTACATACCTCCATCAGAGATCATTTTGATCAGCTTCAGACGGAAACCAGCCAATTCCAGGCCCAGGGGAATGTGATGTTATGTGGGTATCTAAATGCAAGGACAGGCTCAGAATCGGACATTATAGATACCCATGGGAATAACCACATACTGAAAGCCAACGCTCATCTAACCCCCACCACTACAACACGGAACAATCCGGACAGTACAGTCAACAAAAACCGTAAGGAGTTAGTGTGTCTCTGTCGAGGCCTGGGTCTGTATATGCTTAATGGTAGGATCTGAGGGGACTCTTTATGTCGATTCACATACTGCTCAGCACTTGGGGCTAGTGTAGTCGACTATGCCATTACAGACATGGACCCCTCCTACATACGTGCATTCACTGTCAGACCACAGTCTTCCTTATCAGACCACTGTCAAATTAATGTGTTCCTAAAGAAAATCCAACACCAAAGAACAGACCAAGGGCCCAGCAACCTGTTCAAACTAAACCCAACATAAAAATGGTCCCCAAGATATGAGTCCGAATTCCTTAAGGCAATTAGCTCCAAAGAAATGTCCAACCTAATTAATAGATTTCAAATAACACAGTTTATGGCTAACAAGACTGACGTAAATTCTGCAGTACAACAAATAAATTACATTTATCAAAGGTGCTCAATCAAAGCAAACCTACTCCATACAAACAAGAAAACTAAACTAAAAACTGGGGATAAAATTTGGTTTGATATAGAATGTAAAATTAAAAGAAAACTACTCAGCCAGCTCTCTAACCAAAAACACAGAGAGCCACATAAAACTGAAACCAGACAAAATTATTGTGAAGCACTCAGGGATTATAAAAATACAATACGCCACAAAAAGCAACAACACCTAAACCACACTCTTAATGAAATTGAAGACTCAATTAATAATAATCAGTTCTGGGAAAAATTTAACAGTCTGAATAAACAGCACAGCCAGGACATAGCCATACAAAACGGAGAATTATGGAAAGGCTATTTTAAAAACGTATTCAAAGAAATTTCTCCAGAAAATCTCACACCTGTCCAGAAAAACATGCAAAATAAGATGAGTCAATTGGAATCTAAAATAAAAAAATTAACCAAAACCCTTTAGATTATCAGATTAGCAGAGAAGAATTGACAGATGCACTTAAGAAACTAAAACCCAGAAAGGCATGTGGTTTAGACAACATTAGAACAGAAATGCTGAAGCACAGCCCTGCAGTAAAGCAGGAGGCCTTGTTAAAACTGTTCAAACTGGTTCTGCAAACTGGCTACTTTCCTGACACCTGGAGTATGGGCTTAATACACCCATTATATAAGAGTGGAGACAAATTCGACCCCAATAACTACCGAGGCATTTGTGTGAGCAGTAATCTGGGGAAGACTTTCTGTTGTATCCTAAACGCCCGGATACAGGCCTCCCTTACCAAGCACAATGTCTTAAGTAAGAATCAGATTGGATTCCTACCAAACCACCGCACCACCGACCACATTCACATGCTACACACGATAGTCAACCAGCACGTTAATCAAAAAAGCAAAGGCAAAATGTATGCATGTTTTGTTGATTTAAAAAAAGCATTTGATTCCATTTGGCATGATGGTCTATATTATAAAATTCCGCAATCCGGCATTGGGGGTAAAATGTACGACACTATCAAATCTATGTATTCGGACAACAGGTGTGGAGTTAAAATTGGCAATAAAAGAACAGAATTCTTCACTCAAGGTCATGCAATAGAACACACCCTACACTACGACTACCTCGGTCTAAAAATCAGTGCTTCAGGGGGTTTTGGTCTGGCAGTGAATGCACTAAAAGAGAAAGCTAGAAGAGAATTATATGCTATTAAGGGCAAATTTACCCAAATAGACATTCCTGTAACAATTTGGTGTAAAATATTTGATATTATTATTATGCCTATTGTTCTGTACGGATGTGAAGTTTGGGGTCCACTCTGTCTGGCAGATTACTCTAGATGGGACAAACACCCCATAGAATCCCTGCATGCAGAATTCTGTAGAAACATTCTAAGAGATCAGAGAAGAACACCTACTAATGCATGCCGGGCCGAACTAGGCAGAAACCCCCTAATTATACATATTGAAAAACGATCCCTCAAATTTTGGACACACCTAAATTCAAGTTCCCTTAACACACTGCAACATGAAGACCTTAAAACCCAAGAGTTGAAGCCTAAAACCAGTCCCCTTTGTCAGCTGGCTCTGAAACTCACAAACCCACTAACAACTAACAAACACTAGTTTCAGACCAGCACTGCTGAACAAAACCAAATCGGAATAAACCAAATCATAAAAGAAAGCAAAAATTAATATTTGGTCCATTGGGAAAATGAAAGTAAAAACCAAAGCAAATTGGAATGTTATTGGGCCCTAAACAAAATGCATAATCTAGCAGAATATCTCCACACTGTAAGAGATCCAAAACCAGACTCAGTGATCACAGTCTGGCCATAGAAAAAGGCAGACACAGACAAACATGGCTTCCAAAGGAGGAACGAGTCTGTGCTCACTGTGACACTGGTGAGGTCGAGACAGAGACACACTATCTCCTTCACTGTGAGAAATTTACAGAGGTGAGAGAGAAATACTTTGACAAACTCTCAAACCTCATGCCACAGTTTTCCAGTTCAGCAGAAACAGATCAAATGCAAGTGTTACTGGGAGAGAACAATCATGCATCAGTTGCAGCAAAATTCATTTTTGAGATGCACACCCTCAGAAACCAATTACTGCCTTAATGTACTTCAGTCACAGTATTTTTATTTTCATGTTCATAATGTCTTGTTAAATGCTTATTTTATTTTATATTGTATAGTGTATATTGTTATTATAGTTTTTATTTTTTTATTGTCATTACCTGGCACCTTATTTTAATTCTATTTGTATTGTTATTTGTTATTGTTTTATTATTATTATTTGTCTTATCATTATCTGTTTTGTGTATTAGTGCTTTGGCAATATTGTATGTAAACACAATCATGCCAATAAAGTACTTTAAAATTGAAAATTGAAATTGTGTGTATGTGTGTGTGTGTGAGAGAGAGAGAGAGAGAGAGAGAAAAAGTCTAAACTTTAGGGGGCGAAACATACAACATCATAAAAACGATGTATTCAAACAATAAATGTGCAATCAAAATTGGCAATAAACAAACTGAGTTCTTCACTCAAGGGCAGGGTGTGAGACAGGGCTGCCCATTATCACCGACCCTCTTCAATATACAGTTGTGCTCAAAAGTCTGCATACCCTTGGAGAATTGGTAATATATGTACCATTTATAAAGAAAACATGAGTGAGCAGGCAAAACACATTTCTTTTATTTCTTATGGGATTCATATTCAACTGTAGGTTATAACAGAATGGCACAATCATAAAACAAAACATGGCA
The DNA here is from genome assembly GCF_019703515.2 of Myxocyprinus asiaticus. Lineage (NCBI taxonomy): Eukaryota > Metazoa > Chordata > Actinopteri > Cypriniformes > Catostomidae > Myxocyprinus > Myxocyprinus asiaticus. The sequence goes on along the minus strand of NC_059346.1, from coordinate 34,801,994 downwards.
ACAAAGAAAAAAATGAAATGACCCCTGTTCAAAAGTCTGCATACCCTTAGTTCTTAATACTGTGTATTGCCCCCTTTAGCATCAATGACAGTGTGCAGTCTTTTGTAATAGTTGTCTATGAGGCCCCAAATTCTCGCAGGTTGTTTAGCTGCCCATTCGTCTTGGCAAAATGCCTCCAGGTCATGCACAAGTCTTTGGTCGTCTTGCATGAACCGCATGTTTGAGATCTCCCCAGAGTGGCTCGATGATATTAAGGTCAGGAAACTGTGATGGCCACTCCAGAACCTTCACCTTTTTCTGCTGTAACCACTGGAGGGTCAACTTGGCCTTGTGCTTAGGGTCATTGTCGTGCTGGAAAGTCCAAGAGTGTCCCATGCGCAGCTTTCGTGCAGAAGAATGCAAATTGTCTGCCAGTATTTTCTGGTAACATGCTGCATTCATCTTGCCATCAATTTTCACAAGATTCCCCATGCCTTTAGAGCTCACACACCCCCAAAACATCAGTGAGCCAGCACCGTGCTTCACAGTGGGGATGGTATTCTTTTCACAATAGGCCTTGTTGACCCCTCTCCAAACATAGCGCTTATGGTTGTGACCATAAAGCTCTATTTTGGTCTAGTCACTCCAAATTACAGTGTGCCAGAAGCTGTGAGGCGTGTCAAAGTGTTGTCGGGCATATTGTAACCGGGCTTTTTTGTGGCATTGGCGCAGTAAAGGCTTCTTTCTGGCAACTCGACCATGCAGCTCATTTTTGTTCAAGTATTGTTATATTGTGCTCCTTGAAACAACCACACCGTCTTTTTCGAGAGCAGCCTGTATTTCTCCTGAGATTACCTGTGGGTTTTTCTTTGTTCTTGGTCTACCTGACCTTGGCTTGGTATCAAGAGATCCCAGAATTTTCCACTTCTTAATAAGTGATTGAACAGTACTGACTGACATTTTCAAGGCTTTGGATATCTTTTTATATCCTTTTCCATCTTTATAAAGTTCCATTACATTGTTACGCAGGTCTTTTGACAGTTCTTTTCTGCTCCCCGTGGCTCAGTATCTAGCCTGCTCAATGCATCCACGTAAGAGTTAACAAACTCATTGACTATTTATACACAGACACTAATTGCAATTTAAAAAGCCACAGGTGTGGGAAATTAACCTTTAATTGCCATTTAAACCTGTGTGCGTCACTTTGTGTGTCTGTAACAAGGCCAAACATTCAAGGGTATGTAAACTTTTGATCAGGACCATTTGGGTGATTTCTATTATCATTATGTTTTAAAAAGGGGCCAAACAACTATGTGATAATAAATGGCTTCATATGATCACTATCCTTAAATTATTATCAGTCATATTTTCAAAATCAATGCCTAAATTTCACAATTTCTGCCAGGGTATGCAAACTTTTGAGCACAACTTTATACATTAATAAATTGGTGAAACTACTAGAACAGTTAGAGGCTCCTGGCCTCACACTATATGACTCCACTATAAAGTTCCTCATTTATGCAGATGATTTGGTCCTGCTGTCTCCAACAGAAGAGGGTCTACAGTAGAACCTGGACATCCTGTATCAGTTCTGTCAGACCTGGGCCCTGACGATTAACCCAACTAAAACTAAAGTTCTAACATTCCAGAAAAGACCCAGATGTCATGGAAAGAAATACAGTTTCACCCTTGGTATGATCAAAATTGATCATGCCACAAACTACACATACCTTGGTTTGAAATTCAGTGCAAATGGAAACCTCAACTTGGCTGTGAATGAACTGAAAGAGAAAGCAAGAAGGGCGTTCTGTGCCATTAAAAAATGTATCCAATTTGAAATACCAATTAGAATCTGGCTCAAAATATTCCAATCAGTCATAGATCCTATTGAACTATATGGCAGCGAAGTTTGGGGTCCAACCCTAAATCACGAATTTGACAAATGGGACAAAAATCAGTTTGAAGCCCTGCATACAGAGTTTTGTAAAAGCATTCTTAGGGTACAGAGAAACACACCTAATAATGCATGCAGGACAGAATTAGGCCAATACCCTCTATTAATCCACATTGAGAAAAGAGCCATTAAATTTTGGAAACATCTAAAATTGAGTGACCCCAACTCTTATCATTTTAAAGCCCTTAAAAACCATGAAGTGAACTCTGAGAAGAGTCCCCTCATTCAGCTGGTCCTGAGGCTTCACAAACAGACTAACGTGACTAACAATAATCAGCCTCAGGACACTGACACCTTCATCCACAGAATCCGGCCCAACCAAATGTTTAATGCACAAAAAGAAAACTACCTAACTTACTGGAATGAAACAACACAAAAACAAAGCAAACTACAATGTCATTTGGCCCTAAACTGAGATTACATGACAGCAGAATACCTGAGCACAGTCAGAGACCACAAACTGAGGAAAAACATGACAAGGTAAAGACTGAGCAACCACAGCCTGTCTATAGAGAAGGACAGATACAGATAGAGCTGGATGCCCAGAGAGAGCAGGTTATGCCTGTACTGTAGCCAAGGAGAAATAGAAACAGAGCTGCACTTCTTAACCACCTGCCCTAATTATAATGAAATTCGAAAACACTTCTTTCCCAAATTTGAAATTATTTGTCCCAACTTCAAAAGTTGAAGAATGATACACAGGCTCAATATTTATTGGTGAACAAAGAGACTGCATTTCACTAGCAGCAAAGTACATCAATTCCTGCCACAAAAAGAGGGAAGAGTCGACCAAACAGTGATGCACCCATTTATTCACACACAGACACACACACACACAAAGACATGTGAACTCACACAAACTCTTGTACACACACACCACTGAAAGTATATACACTGTTTTTTCTTTTCTTTTCTTTTTTTTCTGTTTTTCCATACTTGTTCAGTACAGAATTTGATCTACTTTGTTCATTTTTATTTTTCATGCTCATATAAATGCTTTGGCAATACAATGTACAATTAGTCATGCCAATAAAGCTCATTTGAATTTGAATTTGAGAGAGAGAGAGAGTGAGAGAGAGAGAGAGAGAGAGAGAGAGAGAGAGAGATAATCATTAAAATATTCTGCTGTCATAAATCACGACTGCTAACTGACATGTAGTTATTGTGGAGAAATGACACATGATGAACAGTGATTGTTTGTGTGTCGCGTGTGAACACTGCGCTGACAAGGAGACTGCTGGAGACACAACACTGTCTTTCCATTATTTTCTTCTACTTTACTGAGTAACGTTGAAGAAGAGTTCCTATACAAGAAAACGGTAGGCTTTTTCAAAACATTTAAACACCATACTTGAACATGTTTTAGTTAGATGATAAAACGGAAGAACAGGTGTAATGTTTGTAGTGCCATCAAAACGATGTTAATGTGAACTACAGTTCAAAGTATAGTTCTAATACATCGTTAAAGAGCAAAAATGTTATTCTTCTTTCCATATGTTCCTATTTTATGTTGAGCTAAATTAACAAGGAGCATATTTCCAACTGTTAACTGTAAACATCCTCTCTAAATTAAATAACATGAATCTCTTATGGATACAACGAAAGAAACATAAACAAATATCCTATGAATTCAACATCGAAATTGAATACAAACAAATAACTTTCTTATTTGAATTTGCATACTTGGTGTTGAACCACCAAAATGTATGTATGTAAATCTGGGCATCTGTATGGTTTGCTATGAGGTTTTTCACTGTGACTGTACACATTTTTCTCTGTGGTGGGAGTGTACAGTGTCTATTGTACTTTTCTAGCCCAAAGTGAATTGCAGAACATCCTATTTTATTTTGTACATCAATGAATGACCACGAAGAATGACATCACAGGAAAGAACATATTGCACACTCTTGGGGTGCTGGTGCCATCCGGTATTACTGTGCCTCTAAATGATTGATTAAGTCTAAATCACAGGGGCCAACAATCTCTCTCTCTCTCTCTCTCTCTCTCTCTCTCTCTCTCTCTCTCTCTCTTTGCTATTTGTATGACATGAGATAATGTTGTGTCTTGCGTCAGTGCCTAAGCCCCTCATAATAAAATTAATATCTATAATATGTAGATGAAAAGCTTGGGAGGATCCCCTAACCTTTACCATTAAAGTTCTGTTCTATAGGAGACAAATGCCAGGAACAAACCTAAAAACAAGAGATCAGCACACACCCAGATGAACCAGCAGTTTTATTTATATTATGATTACTATCTGCACAATCTTATTCACATTTTGTGATGAAAATGTCTTCCAGCAACTGATTTAATTTGGTTGTCTTTTGCTGTAGAATTCAAGAGCCAAAAATGGGAAATGGCTCGATGAAACTGAACCCTCTCAAACAGGTTAGTAGCTCAGCTAAGTCCAAAAACAATAGGGAATCAAGCTCGGCTCCTAAGGTCCTCAGAGTCAGGGTGGAGGAGCTAGAGAACCAACTGAAGAAGAAAGATGAAGACCTGAATGCCAAGGAGCTTCAGATCAAACATCTTGAGGAGCAGCTGGCCCAGCAGAGACAGGCAATCTCAGAGATCTCTGATGCTTTGAGGAACAAGTACCTCCAACTCAATAAGCTCCAGAATGCACTGAAGAATCAAGGGGAGTTGGGTCTTCTGCCATCACCTATCAAGGAAAAGGTCAGTCATTGTCTCACTGGCCTGCTCAGAAATACCCTCAGCAGGAGGAAAGGAGCAAAATCTGGGGTGTCCGCAGAGCCTTCATCCAGAACATTTGACTCCAGCGGTATACCAAAATTCTACTTTGAGAGTACACGAGTCTGGAAAGAGCAAAGGTGAGCTGTTTGACACATTTTCTGCTTTTCTATGCAATGGTTGTTCCTTTCAGAACTCATTTGTCAGTAATGGTAGCAGTTGGTACTGTGCACACTGTAAAAATTTACTTTATGTGGTAACATCTAACTTAACTGATTTGATTCAAGTCAAAAAGCATTGTTTAACATCACTGAATCTAACCTCACCCACCATAGTAGGTTACAACAACAAAACAAAGTTTACAGGTTAGTTCCGTAGGGAAACATTTGCACTTTTTATAGTGTTTATAGAAGGACATTGCTATAGATATTTATTAACACAATCAAAAACTATCAAACTCTATTATGCAGGAATATTTGAAGACAATAAATTGGCTGTAAATTTAGGGATGACAGCACTCAAAATTACAATGACCCTGCTAAAAAGACCCATGCTGGTCTAGGCTGGTTTATGCTGGCTAGAGAGGGTTAAGTGCTGGTCTAACTGGTGGACCAGCATAGCCTTGCTTTTCACCAGCAAAACCTAGCTGGTGAATCTGGTTGAGCACCATGGTCTTTCTGATGAAGCTGGTTAAGCTAGTTTAAAAGCCTGGTGGGGACACCAGCACACCAGCATACCATGCTGGAGGACCGGCACCCAAAACACAACATAAGCTGGTCAGCAGCAATGCTGGTCTTTTCAGTAGGGGAGACTAATAGTATAATCAGAAAAATAAAATATTGAAATCAAACAATCGAACATTGAAAATCAAACTGCTGGTGTGCTTGATAGCTGAAAGAGACAGGGTGAAGAACTCCCCAATTAGTCCGAATAATTTGCTCTCTGTCATTCTGTATGACAGCCCATCACCCCTAAAGTAATGATATCCTGGCCTTCACAGTTTCTCCAGATTGACCACCAATATCAAGCAAAAAGCAATATTTTTTTTAGAATGACATTGCATTCATTTAGCTAATCATTTATTATCTTAAGACAATTGAGACAACACAGTTTTGTTTCTAACAGTGTAAAAAAGCTTCTCACAGATGCCTTGAATAAGAACCAATATCTGAGGAGACTGGAAGTGCAGCAGGTGAAAGACATGGTGGAGTGAATGTATGAGAGAACGTACCAGCAGGGAGAATATGTCATTAAACAGGAAGAGCCGGGCAACCACCTGTTTGTGTTTGCAAGTAAGAAATTCAAAAATATTGCTGAGCTTTTTTTTATTTTTATTAAACCTACTAATTAGGAGTTAATTTAAAGATTAAAGATAAAGGGAAATTGTCACTGCATACTGCCCCTAAAGTATTTATGGACATGTAAGTCACATTTCAAAAATGTATGAATGTCTTTGCATTATATAACAAAAATATCAAACCAAGTGGCTTTTATTTTGCAGAAATGCAGCATAAATACACTTTTTGAGCATTTCCATAAAAAAGAAGTGTCTTGTAGTGAAAGGTTTGTAGGTGAAATGACTAAGTTCAGGCATGAAACTCTACATGGCGCAAGCTAATAGGTTCTTTAAACTTGCTATCTGTAGCCAATGAGCTTGCTCATATATGATATGCCAAGCCAATCGGGTCCTTTGAAATGTAATTGGGTTGCCAATCAACTTGCATATTCTCTCTTCACCTAACATTTGAATTTATTCAGTTTACAAGCCGGTTTTAATGCAGTGCCCTGTGAGTTTCTCTGAAACCCTCCTGCACCCCAGCATCAATTGTCTAAATCTGCTACATGGGGATTGTATTTATGTCTGATTGTGCAGCAGCAAGTCATACATGCTTGATGCAGCATGTCTTTTGTTTGTCTAATTGTGCAGCAGTAGCAGCAGCATGTCCACATGCTTAACTCTGTGTGTCTGTGTGTGTTCTAACAGTATAGCAAGTCTCCATACTTACTCTGCAGCAACAGCAGCGTAGCAGATCTAGTCCGCCTAAATACCCACATTAGCATGCTAAATATTTCCGAGTTGTCATGACTGAACTGACTTCGTATTTCCACAAAAAATCACATTGACACAGTTGATTAAAAGTAATTTCAAAATGGCTAAGAAAAGTGAAGTTATTTCTGAGAAACAGTATAGCATCATTTGTTTTCAGATGCCATTTGGTTTCATATTTTCTATCTAATACAGTGACAGTGGCATTCAGACAATTTTCCAAAAGTGTCCAAGTGCTTTTTATGGCCAGTGTTGGTGTCATAAGTTACTGCCAAGACTCTCATTCCAATGTCTGCACTAAAATCTTTAATAAAAATGTATTTTTTGGGATAGGACTAACCATTCAAAGTGAATGAAGGTGTAAATTCTTTCAAACTGCAAGAAACAATTTAAATAAGTGAGAGTGAGAGTGAGAATTTTGTGTTTAAGTGCTGTTTCCTACTTACAGATGGCAAACTGGATGTGTATCAGCACAACAAACTGTTCACATCAGTAGCAGTCTGGACCACATTTGGTGAATTAGCCATTTTATACAATTGTGCTAGGACTGCATCAGTGAAAGGTGAAGTATTTTATACGTGCTGGTTTCATTCTATGTATCTTTTATTTGATGTGATTATGAGTAATACAGTTCCATGTCTGATCTTTGGTGATTAAGTTATATGTGCTAAAGATTTCTCTCTCTCGCTTTCTCTCTCTCTCTCTTACTATATATATATATATATATATATATATATATATATATATATATATATATATATATATATATATAAATAGAATGCACAGAATTCAAATTGTCCCCGTATGACAGGTTTTTGTGTTTAAAACATGTTTTGACCATGGATTGGCCACATATAGCCACAGGCTATCAAACAAACAGAACTGAAGAGAGAGAGAGAGAGAGAGAGAGAGAGAGAGAGAGAGAGAGAGAGAACCTACAGCAACACCTTGAGCACTGTTTTTGTTTTGTAGCATTAATCTCTTCAACTTGTCAGTAATTTTGAAAAGTGCTATACTGTCTTTTATTCTTACTCATAAAAGGCCACTGATGCACTGTAAAACAAAATTACCCATAATATTAAACAATAAAACAGACTTGTGGGACTCTTTCAGTTCATAGCTCTTACCTTATCCTTAAGTATCTTAAGGTCACACAAAGGCGATTCTAGCTTTCTTGGTGCCCTAGGCGAGATCCGACGTGGTGCCCCCCTACTTTTAAATGCACCTTATTTTCATCCCAACTCCGTATACAACCTCTGAAAGCAACATTTTCCAGATTTTGGATGTGTCCATTGGTTCTCAGTGTGATAATGCACAGTGAATATAGGATATTTTAAGGAAAATTAGCCTATAGTCAACATACCTGGTCAATGTGTTTAACAGTGTGCTGTTTCGAGATAAATCGATGACATTTTTAAAATGGCATATCGGATGAAACTATAGACTCTACTCTTTTGACTCAAGCAGGTTTTAATGTAAAAACGTAATGAGTTTTCTTACCAGATGTAGTTTTGCGTCAAAATTTTAACCCTTTAATGACAGTCTAGATTCTCCTAAAGTGAGATCAGTCGGTTTAAATGAAATGAAATTATGCATAGTCTATAGCGAAGCCAAAATGTAATGTCCACGCATGTGGACGCGGGGTCTCATGAGGTTAAACCTGTATTTTACCTATTCTAATACTCCAAATCTAGGAGCCTTTTTTCTCATATGAGTCACCATGATAAAATTTAACCACTTCCTAATGGCCCTTTTTTTGAAGCAGCTGTAGTTTCCAGGTCACTGAACCATTGAGGTTTATATGGACACAACTGATGAGGATGAGAATAAACATGGAAGCTCCTGGTATTTTTCTTACCTGCTGCTTTGTTATGATTGCAGCTGCCAGCAATGTGAAGACATGGGCCCTTGATCGAGAAGTCTTTCACAACATCATGCGGATGACCACCGAGGCTCGGCATGAGCAGTACCGTAACTTCCTGAGGAGGTAATCCAAGCCGCTCATCCCTCCTGCTGTTTATTGTGGTGTCCTACCACCACTGTCTGCATCAAAAGATGTTTTTGCATGAAATGTTGTGGAGATCAAAGAAACAAATAAAGCATAGCTAGGAATTTGTCTGTGACATTAGCCTAGCTATTGTTAATAAAGGTCAGTTTGGTTGCCTTCATGGTCTGGCTAAAGTGACCTCCATGACCTCATACCTTATATAACTATTAGTTTAAATAGAAAAAATGAAAGGAGCAAAATGAAATAATTCAATTTGAGGGCTCTTGAAGACATTCTAATAAGAAAAGATTAATGAGAGATATCTTATGTAAGATTAAATAAACACAACTGTTCTCCATATCCTTTAGCAAAAATAGAAATAACTTGCTTTCAAACATCAGTTCAACCAGAGTTAAAGGAGCATTCTTTAAACACCTGGCTCCTTTAAGCTTATTCAACTTAAGACAAAAAATTGCATAAATTCTAAAAGCCAAAATCCTATTTAGAAAATCAAATGATGACTGATGCCTCTTGTTACTGAACTGGCTTTTTCTTTTCTTTTTGATTTGATTTTGTTTTAGTGTTTCACTTCTTGCCAGACTGCCTGGGGACAAACTAACCAAGATTGTTGACTGCTTGGAAGTGGTAAGTAAAAGCTTTTTATATAGTGATTCAAAAGAAACTAGGCAGTCCTATCTGATTCAATACACTATAAAACATTTGCAAATTTGAACCTAGTCAATCATCTATAGTGAAAACTGAAAGCGACAATTTGGACAAACAGTGCTGATATTGCATCTGTCATCACTTGGCCCAGTATATTGTTACCATAGTTATTTGACAAAGGCTGAGCAAAGTGTTCACTCCAATTGAGGGGACGAGTGATTTGTTAAAGATGTTTGTAACAACCAATGGAGGCTGCTGACTGATTGATTCCATTTATTTATGATGGGCCAAAGTGAGTTTTTCTAAAAGAGTGTGGGCTTTGTCAACTCAATGTCAAATAACCCTTCTCATGTTCCTCTATGCTGAAAAAACTTCAAGGACATTCCGCTCGATTGCTGGCCCCTGGGTTTGAATGGGAGAATGTCGTTATTCAATAACTCTGATGGAGTTGATTATATTCTCCTCTCTAGGGGTTAGGAAGCAATGTAACCCAATAGTGGCCCAGATGTTTTGGGCTGAAACATGCAGATAATGTGGAACTCTATCATTAAACAGTGGGGAATGGAATGCAGAGAACATGTGCAAAAGAAGCAGTCTCTAAAAGCAGACAAATATTTTTGAGCCCCCGAGAAGAACGTGGCATGTCTAGAGATCTTCTTTAATCAAACACACTAGAGCTCTGTCATAGTTGGGGATGGTGATCTGTTGAGAACATGGACCAGATAAATTGGAGCACCTTCACTGTTCACTGAATGGGTCAGAACTGAGGTTTCAGATAGTAATCGATAAGAGATGGCATGTTAGCAATGTTCTGAAAATTATTGCTAATATCTTTAGATGAACACAATTGACCAATGGCGTAAATCTGGTTTGAAAATTTTATGTGTATTTATACACTGTGTATCATTTCATACATTCAAAAAAAAATAATTTGGGTTAATACTTTTTGCTTTCCTCACCCTGTAAAAAACAACGGATAATTTATATGGATGCCTTTAACATCTTCACTGACTCCACATTTGACTCATGTGATATATTTCATGTTTCCTAAATTCATATGAAAGTTTGTATGGGTAACAGAGCTACAGACATAAATTGCTTGTGAGATACTGTTAGAACACACACAGACATACAGAGTTAAGCATGTGGACATGCTGCTGCTACTGCTGCACAATTAGACAAACAAAAGACATGCTGCATCAAGCATGTATGACCTGCTGCTGCACAATCAGACATAAATACAATCCCCATGTAGGAGATACTTGTGAGATGTGTCTTGTGAGATACAAAGTATTATTCCTGTAGGGGGAGCTTCATGCTCTGAAAACCGAATCCTCCTTGCATCGCATTTAAATCTCAGAAAGTTTTATATATCTTTGGAGACATTTTACACTGGATAGTTATTTGTAATAAAAACCGATAATTGCAAGGATTCATACCAGTGAATGGAAATCCGCCTCAGCATTCTCTATAAAAGCATTTTTTTTTAATCCCCTTTTCTCCCAGTTTGGAATGCCCAATTCCCACTACTTCGTAGGTCCTCTTGGTGGTGCGGTTACTCACCTCAATCTGGGTGGCCGAGGACAAGTCTCATGTGGAGGCTCATGCTACTCCCCGCGAACCACGAACAACTTACCACGCGCCCCATTGAGAGCGAGAACCCCTAAGGAGGTTACCCCATGTAACTCCACCCTTCCTAACAACCAGGCCAATTTGGTTGCTTAGGAGACCTGGCTGGAGTCACTCAGCACGCCCTGGATTCAAACTCGCGACTCCAGGGGTGGTAGTCAGCATCAATACTCGCTGAGCTACCCAGGCCCCTTTCTATAAAAGCATTTTTTTAAATCCTGATGATTGTTCCATCTTGCCCAGTGCTGTGAAAAGCAACAGGTACCATGTGACACCGCAGTCTACGCTAAAGGGGGATACTTACTAGTTGGGTGATACCAACTCAGGGACTTCAGTTTTTTGTCTGATTATGACAGACTCAGTCATGCAATTATAAACAAGGACAGATGCATGACTTGGGGGGACAATCTCCACGACTTACAGGGCATTCAAGCTATACACTTTACCAGAAGCCCATGTGTTTTCCCTGGGAATCATACCTGTAACATTGACATTGCTAACGCCATGCAGTAGAGCTACAGGAACATATATTTCGAAAACAGGAAAATACTGGTTAACCGACCACAAACATTTTTTTGAATGGTTAAAACATTTGAATTGGGCAAAACTCAGTTTTTAATTTAATTTTCAAGGTACTGCAAATTGTAAACATTCTAAAAAAAGATTTGATCGTAAACTTTAAGCTTTGATCTTTAAAGTTATGGTCAACTGAATTGTGCAGTTTAGAATGAACATTGGTGTGAACAGTAACTGCCTCCATTGAGGAAGCTGGCACTAAACACATCAGAACTCACGTCTACCTTTAAAAACACATTTTCTTAAATTAAATAAGTAAGCAGTAATACTCTGTTCTTAATGCAGTGCATGGAGACTTACTGTAGCATCATATATCACTATGGAGTCAAACATGGCAGCCTTCCTGTTGCCTTGGGCTCATCCCTCCAAGAACATGACAGCAGTGGCTTGATGGTAAATCAATAGCTAAAAGCTAAATGTTTCCTCATCAGGAGTACTATAACAAAGGAGACTACATCATCAGGGAGGGAGAGGAAGGAAACGCCTTCTACATAATTGTTAATGGGAAGGTAATGTGCAATATATTTATATTTATTTTGGCAAAATTGTCTTTATTGTATGACACTCAACAATTCCTCATGTCTAATTCCATAAGGTTTCAATATGCATACTCTTAAATTACTTGTGATAATTATATAATAAAAATATGATCATTATTAATTTCCTTCTTTCCATAAGCTTGTTTTAATAATACAGTGTACAGTCCCTCATCACACCTACCGAAGGCAAAAGTATACATATTCAGCATTTTTATTTCACATTTTAGGAACATTTCTTAGGCCTGTATTAATGCCTGGTAATAGGGGACCACCTATGTACTCCAATGCTAAAACTAAACCATCAAGAAAAAACAAACAAAAGTGATTTAACCCACTGGAGGTGCCATTGCTCCACACCCGTAATCCTCGTGGACTTCACGGGAGATGCTTATGTAGGGCTGTGGGAGGTCGAGTGTGTTGAGATAAATTGGTAATTTGACACTAAAGGGGTTAAGAGACAGGACTTTCCACTGGGAAGCAACAGGAACAGTTTAGCATGAGCAAGTCAGCTTTGGATCCCCTGCTGGTTCCTGCTGCACTGTACAGTAGCTCAAGATGGGGTCAGGGAAGATGTTTTACTTGAGGGGTGGGGGTGAATTTAATTACCGGAAATGATGGTTCTTTCAGCCTGTCGCCACCATGTCCGGTATCATGTTGGGAATAAGGCCATTAGGGCTAGTCAACGAAACTGGCTAACAGAAATATCAAGAGGGTCAACATACTTTAGTGGATCAATATAACAGGCCCATATTTGGCCATTTTAAGATTATCGGCATTGGCCAATAACCATGCCCACATGGCAGATTAACAGGAGCGTTAACTACTTTTTAAATGTTGTGTAAAAAATACATTTGTTTAATTGTTTAATTTTCTGTAATTATAATGTATAGGCATGTATATAACTGCATTATATGGGCCAACGATATCGACGTTGGTCTTTGAAAAATCCAGATCGGTCAACCTCTACTACATACTATACTGTGCATTCCATTTTTGATGCTATGTTCCAACAGACATAAAGTATACAATTAGTTTAAATCTATAATATTTTTCTGTGCTATATTGAGGCTTCGTGTTCAGATATGATCCATACACATTTGAAATGTAGCCTCTGTGTTTCAGTGTTGCCCAGATTAAAGTCACTCAAAGCACACAGGAACATGAAGAGCCCCAGATCATCAACAGCTTGGGGAAGGGGGGTTATTTTGGAGAGAAGGCTCTCATCAGGTGCTTTCCTCCTTCAATCTCCAGCATCAATCCTCATTTTCTCACTATAATCCTACTTTCAATAACCTTTTTTTTTTTTTTAGTATAGTGGTCTTGTAGTATCACCGTTATAACAGAGAATATCAGTTGTCCAGTTTTCTGTTAACATACTGTATATAGAATATTAGAACACAAAAATTCATGGAATGATGTATTCCATTCTTGCCTAAAACATCTGTGATTTCTGGAGCCATTATAAAGTTCATGACTAATACACAATGTATTTTTCCTTTGTCTTTTCACAGTGATGATGTCAGATCAGCTAATATAATCGCAGATGAGGATGGAGTAGAATGCCTTGTCATTGATCAAGAGTGAGTTCACACTTCAGCATCACATCAACCTTCAAGTGATTATGATTTTTGTTCTGACTGACAATAACAACTATGCCTTCACTTCTCTCAGAACATTCAGTCAGACTGTTGGAACTTTTGACAAGCTTAAGAAGTACCTCCAAAGCTATGTTGATATTTAGCAAGTGATGATAAAAAAAGAACTGCAAAGTAAGTGCGAATATATATATATATATATATATATATATATATATATATATATATATATATATATATATATATTCAGTATGTATATTGTGTTGTTGTCTATTGTCTGAAACAGCCCGAAATTTTAATTAAAGGAACAATTAAAAAAAAAATCTAATAATAAAAAAAGGTGTTCTCATTTACATAAATGTAAAGCCTATAGTCTTTAGATTTTAATATAGATTTTTTCTTAGATCTCAAATTGACAGAAATCATGATATCATGAATTGAGCAATTTCCAATAATTTATAACATGTACATACAGTATGTACGTATTGGATAATATTTAGAATGTTACAGGATTTTTCAAAAGCTGCTTTGAAAATGACAGATTGTACTTTTAGGATGTAAGCATTTTGATCTCCATTCCATTTTATCCTTATATATTTAACGCATTTCAGAGTAACCAATGCAAGTCAGATCTGTGCAAAAAAATAAATAAAAAATGCCACGCTGCTGGAATTATTAGTTAGTGTAATTGCAATTTTGGCCTCAATGACTGTCTAAACCAGAATGACCCAAACAGTGATATTTGCCCCTGTCTCATGTGTAACAGTGATTAGTGTCTTCTAAATCCTCACTTATTTTTTAGGAGGTCAAGAAGCAGCACCCCAACCAGCCCACGAGTGTTACATGACATGATAGAGCTAAAAGAGAGAGAAAGCAGCTTTGCTTCTGCTATACCATTCAGCAGCCTAGTGATTATTGCCACGCTGGGAGTTGGAGGCTTTGGCAGAGTTGAATTGGTTAGAATCTTGTTCATGCTAATCACATTTCCTCTTTATGATATAATAAATGGCAAACATAAATAATATCCCCAAGATGAGGGCCTTATATGAGCAAAAATTGTGCTAGCTTTCTTCTAGGTGAAAGTAAAGAATGAGAATGTGACATTTGCTCTGAAATGTATCAACAAGCGCCACATCGTGGACAACAGACAGGAACTTACCACGCGCCTCACATTTACTCGGAGAGGAGGATTTTGCTTGGGACAAACTCTCCTTTCATTGTTAAGTATGTTAAAAAGTCACAAATATGGGACATATTTGAAACATACCAAAGTGCCAATTTTATACAACATTTATTTGATCTATTCAGTTTCATTGGCACATTTCTTAGTAAAAGTAGCCTAATGAGTGTACCTATTTCTTGAACGTGAATCCTGAAGATTTATGAAAATATCGAAACACCATAACAAGAAAGTCATTACTGAATTTCACTTCATTGTATTTTCTGAAGAAATGATCCTTGTATCCCCTCAATGCATACATGATTAAATTAAGAATTAAAGCGGAAGTATTTAATTTCTGCGACACTAGTGCCACCAAAAGAAAAAAAAAAAAAAAAAAAAAATATATATATATATATATATATATATATATATATATATATATATATATATATATTCAAAACAGCTTTCTGAATACGCCCAGTCTACCACTGGTCAAACAAAGAAATAGCCCCCAACTCACTCCCTTGGTTGAGTAACATTGTTGGGATGGGTCTAAACAAATAGAGCAAAGTTCATAGAGCAACAGAAACACAGTGTTTACAGTTGACCAGTGTTTAAAATTAACCTACAGCATGAATAGCTACTTATAGTTGTCTCTGCATATTAAGCTGGGATAGGAGAAAGCACTTTAACACAGAAAACGTTACATACTTCAGGCTTTGTTCACACTGCAGGACAAATCCGATTTCCTCAGATTTTTTTGAGTGACTGTTTAAACTGCTAGTTATATGTGGCCAGATTAGATTTTTTTTTTCTGTTCAGACTACAGTCGCTTTTGCTATCACGTTCACATTAGTTGTCATGGTAATGCAGAAACCTTACCTATATTCACCATGCACGAGATTTTAGCGATGGATATTTTACCACTGATTATGTTTTTCATGAGGGCAGTATCCAAATATGAACATTCTTCACAGACAACGGCTTAAAAATGGGAGAGGTGGCATATGCAATATTTGTTGCTGCTAGTGTTGTTGCTGCCCTTTTTAGTGGGGACGTCCTGTATTTTGGCCAAAATTACGACATCCTATACGTGACGTCTTTTATCTTAGGGTCCTGTATTTTAGTAGAGAGTGAAACATCCCATATTGAAGGCTTTGTGTCCCATATTAAAGCATAAAAAGGTCAGATGATGAGACGTGGACCTGCGTCCTGTGATGAAGCGCTCAAAATGCTCAAGCGTCCCGTAATCGCATGACATTCAATACTTTATCGCATTGTGGTTTCTCACAACCTGTATGGTTTACTGAACCTTAGCTCATCTCTCTGGGTAGGTTAAGCCAATGTCTGTATTATTATAAGAGGTTTGCAGTGCTTTGCATGCCCTGTAAAATATAAATGACATATGGGTGAGTTCCATTCAGAAGTGATGATCTCTATGCCCTGTTTATCTTCCACTGTGAGAGTTTTGTAGGGCTGAAATGTGTAATAAAACAGGCTGAACTCACTTTTGAAGTAATTTGTATTGAAAATTCTGTTTGTAATGATCCTACTGGGTGGCCATCATTATTGTATTAAAATCAATGTGCCCTGTGAAGGCATTAATGATGCTGTTCAGAGCGCAGTATGTTTTCTCGTTGCAAAACCTGATGTATAACAACCATCGCGCACAGCAAATGATGGAAAAAACCCCCCACATGAAATCTGATCTGACCGTTCAGACTGAGACGCGTTATGAAAAATCCGGTTTTAATAGGATTCCAAACCACCTGCCAATGTGGTTTGGATGACGCTCGTAAAAATCGGATTTAATGTGTTTTTGTCTTGTTCAGACTACAAAAACCTAAACGGATTTGAGTCAGATAGGCCAAAAAAACTCCTGTGTGAACAAAGGCTTTAAAGTGATCAAAGACCAAAGTGAATGTGACCTTGAGTATGGAATTTTTTTCCCCGAACTGATTTCAAAACCTATTTTTCATTATTTGTTCTGAGAGTATTTTCTTGCTTCTAGAATGTATTGTACTTTCAAAGACAACAAGTATGTGTACAAGCTGTTGGAGGCATGCCTCGGTGGAGAGATTTGGAGCCTTCTGAGAGACAGGTTAGCTTGCAGACCATGCAGCCAGTACAGCTAATGTTTTACTGGTTTTGATGCTTAAAAACATCTGTTAAATTTGTTGGCTGTCTGGATGCTTTACTGATTGTACTATACAGTTCTAGACAAAACTGTCGACAGTAGTAGATTTTCTCAATCTCAGTGAATAAACGATAAATTACAGGGGGAGTTTTGATGAGTACACAGCCAAGTTCATTGTGGGCTGTGTCACAGAGGCCTTTGACTACCTCCACAACAATCGAATCATATACAGAGACCTGAAGCTTGAGAATCTGATGCTGGATGCAGATGGATATGTCAAATTGGTGAGCTCCTCTGCAAAGAGAGCAAAATTAAGGGAATTCACTTAGTAAACTCTAGAAGTCTGTGTATTAGGTTTTAGCATGAAATAGCAGTGCAGCCATATCAATTGAGTATCAATATTCTCAGGTGGATTTTGGCTTTGCTAAGAAGCTCAAGTGTGGTCAGAGGACTTGGACATTCTGTGGGATTCCAGAGTATGTTGCACCTGAGATAATTCTCAATAGAGATCATGGCCTCAGTGTGGACTACTGGTCTCTTGGAATCCTGATCTTTGAACTTCTCACAGGAAGGTTTGTATAGATTCAGTTCTCATTTTATGGCCATAAACCCTGTGTGGCTGAATTAACTTATTTCTTAATAAAGATGCAAAGGTGCATAGATGCATCTGGTCTTTAGGTAAATGACTGACTCTGAGTACCTTATGAAAACCTGTTTGATATGATTGTTCCCCAAGCCCTCCCTTTATAGGCTCAGATCAGATGATTATATACACATTCATTCTGAAAGGGACTGAGAAGATGGACTTCCCTAAAAAGATTAGCAAAAGACCAGGCGAATTTATTCGCAAGCTGTGTAGGTATGATCATCCATTGTTCATGTACAAGACAAGGAAATGGTCAAGACTTTAATGAGTACCTTATGTCTTTACCTTTTGACTCAAACTGTTCAAATCCCACTTATATGATTAAGTATTTTGCTTTTTGAAGGCATTTTATTTTATTTTATTATGAAGGCAAAACCCTTCAGAGCGACTTGGAAATCTGAAGAATGGAATAACAGATATTAAAAAACACAGGCGAGAACACAACCAAATAATAGGTGTTAGATGAACAGAACGTGAACGTGGGTTCTGTTTAGGCAGCCATTAAAAAGCCATTAAAAATGTAGGAGTTGCAGTTGGGCCCCTGCTGTTGACTCTCACATTTGATTGGTTTTGAAAATCTTAATCTGTTTTAGTATTTCCTTTAATACTAATATTTCAAACCAGAGGCTGCTTTGCTAAGTTATCCTTAAATTTTACTGTTTGATTGAAATACTGATCCCATATCCATGGTTAAAGGGATAGTTCACCCAAAAATTAAAATTCTCTCATCTTTTACTCACCCTTATGCCATCCCAGATGTGTATGACTTTCTTTCTTCAGGAGATCACATTTGAAGAAAAATAGAAGGATATCTCAGCTTAGTATGGTGATTAGACCTTTGAATCTCCTAAAAGAACAGACAGTCAGCATAAACGTCATCCATATGACTCCACTGGTTAAATTAATGTCTTTTAAAGTGAAACAATCACTTTTGCTGCAAAAAATATCAATATTTAAGTACTTTTTAACTATAAATCATCGCTTCTGGTCAGTAGTAATATACGCATTCAGGAGAGGGCAGAATTCATGTGGTCTTGTGTGATGTATTCGCGTTGGCATGTTATGGATGTAATATTAAGTTTTTCTCTTGGTTGAGACATGCAGGATGAGCACACAAGTGCCCCATTGTGAGTAAACAAATAGATAAAACCAACGAAGTGTTCCTCCTACTCAGTTGTAAACAGCGCTGCTCTTCTGGGTATGTCGCAGGTGCGTCTGTTCTCACGTGAACATGCCAACGCAGTTATTTCACACGCACGTACTACTGCTGACGGGAAGCGATGATTTATAATTAAAAAGCACTTAAACATTGATCTTTTTCACAGCAAAAGTGATCGTTTCACTTTAGAAGACATTAATTTAACCAGTAGAGTCATATGGATGATGTTTATGCTGACTGTCTGTTCTTGTTGGAGATTCAAAGGTTGTATCACCATCCACTTGCATTTAAAGGCCCTACTGAGCTAAGATATTATTCTATTTTTCTTCATATGTGTTCAGCAGAAGAAAAAAAGTCATACACACCTGAGATGGCATGAGGGTGATTGAATGATGAGAGAATTTACATTTTTGGGTGAACTAACCCTTTAAGTAAGAATTTCTAACACAAAATCGTAGTCAGACCATATCTCATTTTGTACACTCAGAAAACGGAATAACAAAGATGGTTCAAATTGCAACTTTTGTAATTCATTTCAGAATGGTTTTCAAACTTGCCATGTTTTAGCTCTGCTAACACAGTATGCTTGGTTTCATAATGGGGTCAACTAAGTTATAGGTTTCCTTCCTGATTGATCTCTTTGTTTATTGTTCTACCACTGAGACATGTCACTCTGAGGATGTCTAATCGAATTAATCTGTAAACTTGAGCAGATGGACAGATGCTAAGTTTGATATCCATTTATCTTTTGGGTTATTGTAGGCAAGCTCTTAGTTAAGGTTAGAGTTAGGGCTGGGTATTGATACAGATTTCCCAATTCGATTCTGATTCACAAGCTCTTGATTCGATTCCGATTTCGATTCGATTCGATATAGATTCATATTTCAGTTATAATGTCCATTTTGCTTACAAATGAAAGAAATTATCTCCCAGCTTATGCTGTTAATTATAAAGGGGAACTTTTATCTAGGTACATTTCTGAAAAGATCAATTTTACAAATTATAATTGTATATCTTTTTGATCATTTTGGTCACAATTAAACTTTTTACAAATTTACAAATCAGTGTATTTCATCAATAAACATGATATATTAGATATATTATATTTTATTACATGTTTATTGTTTAATGCATAATTTATAGAATTTACAAGTATTTACATTGATTTGGAGAACACATGCTTAAAAATCAGTACTGTCTCTTTAAGAAAACTGGCAGTTCGTTAAAGTGTGTCTGTAAATGAGTGCATATTAGGGAGACTCAGATGGCTTCTTTACCTCATCAGTGCTATTTGTGATTAGAATTAAATGTTTATTTTTTGTTTTTGATCAACAACTGAACATAAAGAACAGAAAGGACATTAAAAGAGAGACATTATTCAGTGACAAATGGATTGCGTGGATTTCGTCTTTGGACACATTGCAAAGAATAAGTGAAATCAAAATTGAACTCTCACGCAGTGAAAGGTCTTTCTGTTTAACTTCAGTACTATACTACTCAATCACTGGTGAGTTAAATCTGAACATTTATCAGCCAATCACAGACATTTTAGTTGCATAGTGCAAAATTTGGTCTCATATGCAAGTGATTTACTCACATTGTAGAGAGTTGTGCATATACAGTAGAAAAATATAGATCTTGGGATTTAAGACTCGAAATTGAGATTGCTCAAATGAAGATCACGATGCATCGGAAAATCGATATTTTTACCTAGTCCCATAGGGTCCAACCAATGGTTTGGTTCAGTAAAAGAAGATAAGTGCATTCATTCCTTCAAAGTTCAAGCTCTCTGATTTACTTGATTTTGAAAAGAACAAAAAACAAACAAACATTGCATTTGTATTCAGCATTTTTAGAGTGGGCATCCATAAACACTAACTTTACACTTAACTAACTCACATTGGAAAATCTGTAACATTTTATAAATTAAAAGTGGTAGAATTCAGGAGGTTGTTCTTTGGTTTTTGTTTGCTTTGTAGATGGTTTGCCGGTTTTAGCTGGGGTGGTTTGAAATCCAGAAGTCTGATATCACAACTTAAAAGACAGGTAAGATAACATCGACAATACAGCAAATCATTTTCTGAAAGAGGCAATTTATTATTTAAACATAAATGTAACCTTAAAACATCAGGCTCTCAAAAATCTGATCTGATTGCCTTAGAAGTGTTCAACCTTTTCAATGTTCTCTCTCTTCTCCCGCTATTACTCTTTCTCTCCAGGTGAAGGGACCCAATGACTACAGTTGCTTCGACAGTTATCCTCCCGATGAAGAAATTCCTCCAGATGAAATGTTGGGTTGGAACATGGACTTCTAAGTGACCCCTTTATGCACCCTTATGTTTCAAACAGTGTGAGCCAAACAAAATTCTCCTGCCATTTCACATCTCCAACATGCCAGCCTTTCTGGCAAGGAACCTCAGATCATGAAACTAACAGAATCAGTGTGTGTGCTGCAATAAAGGACACTTTAACTGGAGGATGCTATTGTGGCTCTCGTAGGCACAGCAGAGGAGAGGCATAAGAAAGGAATTGTGTCACCATCACTATGTTGTCTATGTTGTATGTGAGAATTGTGTAGCTGGGGCATCATAGAGAATGGTGTGGAACCACTGGTAATATTCACCTTTAGACATGCAAAACATTTTGTGGTCTGGCAAGAAGGTGAGGTGTGCCTTTTTTTAGACATGTTGATGATGTAATGTATTTGAACTCTTGAGGCTAATAACCACCTGTGAGTGTGAATGCCACTGATGAGGTTTCAAAGACTTGCACTGCAGTTTGTGTAATTCAAGCAGAGGTATGTGAAAAGTAGTATTTCTAGTGACTTTTCCTAAAATCTGTGAAGTGCTTTGTCAGGTTACCCTCACCTCTGCACCTGAGCCAAATATGTTTTTGCTGATGAAATGTGTGAGGCTTGGTTAGAATTTATTCTTCTTTTGAACAGAAAATATGTTCATTTTTAGTGAGGATTTAGATTTTTTCCCCCCTTTGCAAATGTTTTAATCATCTTGACAAATTCCACAAGATATTTTAGATTATCACATTATTGTCTAGGAACAAATATGACAAAGTTTGATATGTTTTAAATTAAGTTTTAAAATATAAATTATTTTCTTATAATTGATCTATTTTATTGGTTTGTGCACACTAATGATCTGTAAATGTGAATAACTATTAAATAACTGACTCAAATTTGGCTGTGTGGTGGCTTTCCAGACCTTAAGAAAATTACATCATGTTCCATGATGCAGCAGTCTCAACATTATTTTAAATTACATAATGCAATCAATATACAGCATTGTTTTTCTTGATGGCCAGAGGGATGAATGTTCAATCCTTTACCACATTAACACATGATAAATAAACACATGGCTATATAATTCTTAAAATTATACAAGTTTATTGAGTTTTCTTTGAATGGTCTGTCAAAAAGGAGATCTGGTACAAAAATAAGCATTCTCACTCATTTGACTCAAGTCTTCCTTTTTCACCCCTGTCTAACCTTTCTTCAGCAAAGCTATGAATCAATATTTAATGACGGACCCCTTGCTTCACAATATAACAAGATACAGAATGCATCATAAAGAAAATAAATAAATGCTTTTAAAAGTCATTTCCATATACAAATATAATTTCTTATGAAGCTTATCATACAAGCACATCCTTTCGCCTACAGCATAACATTTACAAAACACACAGTGTGATGGAAGCCTTCCAAAAAATATATATTACACAAATGCTAAAGGAGTGCTTTACATACTGTATATCTTTTTCTGAATTGATATGTTATATATTAAGATAATAGCCCACTTTTACATATATGTATACATTTCTCTATTGTTCATAGGTTGAATATACATTAAGAACAACAAGAAAACAACACACCCAATTTATGAACATGCAGCTTTATGATGACATTTCTTTAGCTCAAAGTAGAAGTTAAAACAGTACGCAATGTAGACACAAAACATAGTTATTAAAACAAAATATCATATTTATATCTAAATAAATCAATTCAGTAAAAATGTTCTGCCAAAAAAGATGAAATGGCTCTGCTATACCATTCCAAATGACATCATATGTAACACTCATCTTTGCGAAATTTAAATATTAGAATGTTCATTCATCTCATTTAATAAATGTATCTTGTTTATGGAATACCATAATTATCAAACAATGTTTTTTTATGTGGTAAGGCTTTTTAAAAGGTATTGTTGTTTAAAGAGATAATGGCTAAATAGAAATTACATAAAAATGATCTTAACATTTTATCATTTGAAACGTGCTCAAAAGTTGACAGTATTTGTTTCATGATTTTTGCATTTTTGGTTTGCACATTTTTATTTAGTGAGAATGACCTTGATAGTAAAAAAACCCTAAAAACATTCCAAAATATCTCAAACAATACTTTCAAATCCTAACCCTGAATTTATTTTCAGAATTTGCTTGTTATTTGCTTAAACTGCTTGATAACTATAAAACCTAAACCTGGCTGAAATAGTGGTTAGTTGCAGTTTGTAACATTGTGGATGAATGACATAAAAATGTTACCGCATGAAACAATATTATATTAATAGGTCAGATGGAAACATATGCATACTACACAGAACATATATTTACAAATGCAAGGTATCTGTAAAAAAAAAAGCCTGATTAAAAGAAATAATGTTTATAAAATATGATGTAACAGTATGAGATGTAGACTTCCAATCTGTAATTTGTTTTTATTGAGAAAATAAATATTTTCTTTTTTATGAAGGTGGGAGACATTCAAAACATGGTCACTCAGATATTAAACACTGTTTTAAGCATAATGTGGAAAACAGAATATGTATTGTAATTAACTTATATAATAACTTCAGTATAATTTGAAATTTTGACAACTGTACCAAAACAAGATTCCTTTTCTTTCTTTCCAAAAGTCCACTTTTCACCACACCGGGGTTCTGAAGTGAAGTATACCTCTTTATAGCAGCCATTGAATATGGACATTGAGAGTCAATCAATGCCCCTGTAGCAAAAATATAGCTATAATAATGTCAGACTATACAAACTGTACAGAATCAGATTCATGATGGATGACAGCTAATGTTCGTCCCCTGGACGCTTAATTGCTGATTAAGCTTGAGGTTATCATGTGTGAGAACATCCTGGTGAAGAAGCCGCTTGTTTGAGACAGCCTGTTTACAAAAACTCCTGCTAAAAGTTATGAATTCCTTCTGGGAAAGCACTTCGGTCTTCACAGTCCTTAAAGCTATAGATAGTTCTTCAAAGGTTATGAAATTAATATCTTCAGTCAGCTACTGGCATGTAGTCTTTTCTTCCAGTGCAAAAATTGGATTTAAGGGTGGGAGGCTGGTGGAAAAGACCAAAAAATTTTACCGGCAGGCACAGGAGTCCACTGTCATATTGGGGTAGACCTTGAGGACCACGTTCTTGTCTTCATCAAAGAAGAGGATACTGAGGGAAGACATCTTCTCCGGTACACAGCAGGGCTCAGGGATGCCAGGGACCACACCGACTGCCCGGACAATGCTCTGAATGGTGGCATGGTTTGAAGGTTTCAAAGACTGTAAAAGGTAAAAAGACAAAGTGGTTAGCAACATATTCCAGAACAGCCTTGAACAGCCTAAACTGGATACAGGTGGAGAACTCTCCATGGAAGACAGTGCAGTACAGTTAGTTGCTTCTAATTCATCCACATAAATGGATAAACTATTTGCACTGGATGTCTCTGAGGAATTACAAGATGTACAATAACAGTGTTTTAACTGGAAGGATTGGAAGGAGTCTACCAACATAAATCATAAAAAGAATATGAAACAAGTGGATCCTGGTTTTCAATGATTAACTTTACCACAAAGACCTAAACCTGTGTGTTTATTTACTTTGATTGCATTACAGCATATAAATACCAGAGGAAAATCCATTGGTAGCAATAGCTCAACAAATGTCACTATTTTAATATTTAAAGTGACAAAATATTTTGGTGGCATCTCTTTCAGGTGTTTTAGAGGTTGAGTAGCAGGTTTAATTATGCACTCAGTAATTTTTTTGAAGTAGGTCGAAGTGGCTTACATTGGCTTACACTGACACCTAGTGGCCTGGATGCTGCATCATTCAAACATGGTTGTTTTCAGTTGCCAAAGCCATTGTAGAAATTCACTATGCACAGTAAGCCAGGATTGATTTAGTCCATGAATGAAAGTGTCCAATAACAGGGCAGTTACAAAGATTAAGCAAGTAGTATTTGGCTGGTCATGTGATCATAAAATGGCTGCACCCATGAGGTGCCCTTGCTCCATGTGGAGGTTACTGATATGACTGAACTCTTCATCTCACATGAGTGGTCATAATTTTATTCATGTTTCAAAATTACTGATAATTTCTTTAGAAGCAAAACTTTTTAAATGAGAAAAAAATTACTGAGTGCACCTTTAATGGAACCTGAAGGAACTGTTGTGCAGCCACAGTTAAAAGAGGAGTGAATTACAGATTTACAGACTGATTTCACTTGACTGCCACTGCGTGGTGCGTACATTGCACTACTCTAGTCACCTGTATTCCATTAATTTCCCCATTGCTCTGGTTTGCAGCTTCCAGATTTCTACAAAAATGTGGAGATTTAAAGACTGTATAACTGAAGAAAACCTTTTGTAAGGTCACCAACCATAAGTAAATATCATACCTTTGGCATGGGGAACTGACAAGACCCTGAGCAGTAGTATGCATCAAAAGACTTGGGGGAGATAATCCACTCACTCCAGCCAATATCAGCAAAATCGACCTTTAAATATCTGCGAGCGCAGTTCCTGGGCTCGTTCCATTGCTTCTTACGTGCTTTCTTTATGGTCTGCTCATCAAACTGCAGCAGTGGATTTTTATGCCTTGGGTTCTTGCGAGGCTTCTTACGAGGGCGCTTGACTGGCTTGCTCTCCATTGGATCATCCCAAGTAGGTATCTCATGAGGGTACTCAGGTCCTGGAAGCTCATTGTTCTGTAGTGGCAGTAGGATGTTGGCTGACCGCCTGGTACGATGTTGCGCGGAGGTACTGTGATTATGCATTTCAAGCAAATGAAGATCAGGCACGAGTCTACTTTTGTGCCTCTGCAGAGTGGACACAACACTCTCAGGTTCTGAGATAGCAGAGTCATTGGCGTAGACCAGAATATAAGGAGATCTATCTGACAAGAGCTTCTTCCAAGGTTGGCGTCCTTCAATGTCAATGCCTATAAGAAGCTGGTCATGATGCTTGGCTTGGTTGACCGCACGAGTAATGTCTTTCCACTGCCATGATATAAAGTCCTGGTGCATTGTGGAAATATTAATGGAGAAATTGCCTATTGTTCTGGTGGTGTTATCCACGAAGCTGAAACTCCAGATTTCAAGGTGGATGTGCCCTTGTCTTCTGAGGTTATGGTGAGCACAACCTTGTGAACCAGACCTTGTGCATCTGTTGCTGCTGTTCTGTATGTCACCGATGTAGTAGTGCAGGGTCGCCGAGAGAACATCCTCTGACTTGGTGAGGGAAGTGAGGTTGAAGATTTGTAGTTGCTTACTGTTGACTTTACCTAACAGGAGAAACACAAATTCAAGCAAAGCATAATAACTGAGCATCTGTGATTGGAAAATAAAGGAATAGTTCACCCAATAATGGCAATTCTCTCATCATTTATACACCTTTATGCATGAATGGACTGGCCATGGGAGAACCGGGACTTTTCCCAGTGGGTCCGGGTACCCCAACCCCCACTCAACAAATTTTGGGCCGGTTTCTATGTAAAATCAGGGGTGGATTTCTCTTCCTAATCCGCCCCTGCCTTTATGCCATCCCAGATGTGTTTGACTTTCTTCTTCTGAACACAAACGAAGATTTTTAGAAGAATATCACAGCTCTGTAGGTCCATACAATGCAAGTGAATGGTGACCAGAACTCCAAAAGCTCCAAAAAGGAGATCAAGTCTAAAGTGATCCAGTTGGTTTTGGGTGAGAACAGAACAAAATGTAACTCCTATTTCACTATACGTCTTGACAGAAGTCTCCTTGCTGATCATGATTTCAAGCTCGATTACACTTCCTATAGCACCATCTAGTGCTCTGCGCATGAATCAAGCACTAGGAAGTGTAATCGAGCTTGAAATCATGATTGTGCCTAGAGACTGCATTTTTGTCTGTTCTAGCCCAAAAATAACGGAATTGCCTCAGAAGAAATTGATTTAACCACTGTGGTCTGATGGATTACTTTTATGTTGACTTTATCTCCCTTTTTGAGCTTTTGGAGTTCTGGCCACCATTCACTTGCATTATGTGGACCTACAGAGCTTAAATATTCTTCTAAAAATCTTTGTTTGTCTTCAGGAGAAGAAAAAAAGCCACACACATCTGGGATGGCATGAGGGTGAGTAAATGATGAGAGAATGTCATTTTTGGGTGAACTATACCTTTAAAAGAATGGTAACACTTTACAGTAAGGTTCCATTAATTAACTTTAATTAACAACATTAGTAAACATGAACAAACAATGAACAACACTATTACAGCATTGAATTATTTGGTAAATGTTAATTTCAACATATAATAAAACATTTTTAAAATCAAAAGTTGTATATGTTAACATGAGTTAATGCACTATGAACTAATAATGAACAATAGTATTTATTTTAACTAAAATTAACAAAGATTAATAAATGCTTTTAAAACATATTGTTCATTGTTTGTTTATTAAACCCAATGCATAAACTAATGTTAACAAATGGAACCTTTTTGTAAAGTTTTGTTTTTTACATTTCAACTGAAACCCACACTTCAGAACTCACGCTCTGTCAAATATGCTTTTCATTGACATAATTAAGCACAGCAAGTTCAAGATTGAACACGAGGGGGCGGTATAAGTGTATCTCTATTGCAGTATGAGTGTCACCTGAGCATTTGAAAGCGGGCAAGAAGCGCATTTCTCAACGTTTGAGCTGTTTTCTTTCTTTCTTTTCTGACAAGGATAAACGTGCATTAAACGTATAGTTTACACACATAACCTAAAGAACTCATTTTGACACGAACGAGTTTCGATATCGTTGAAACTCGCAAAATACTGGGATAAACGCTCGGCAGCTTGAAAACAAACGTGCAACACCTTCGGCTATTTACGCGTGACAAAATAACGTCTAAAAGGTCGCAGCGCCATTTCTCAAACGCGTCAGGACAAGGTGTCCAACTCGAGCTGTCAATTGACTACCGCGTGCGAATTCTTCAACAGGTGTACCTGCACCAGCTGCTGCAAAAACTAACTTAGAGTTAAGGGCCGTTCAAACCAAACGTCTGTGCGCCTTTTCCATAGTTTTTCTATTTAAACATGCGCTACACGGACGTCTTTGACCGCTGCGCCGCATCCAGCTGTTGTCCCAGCGTCTCGCGCGGGAACGCAGCGTTTTTAGACGCCGTGTCAGGTATAAAAAAAAAAAAAAAAAAAAAAAAAAACGCATCTCGAGACCCCCCCCGTCGATATGGTCAATTATTACTTTCTGGGATTTAGGCTGAAATGCATTTTACACCTACCCAAATGTCCTTTAAAGCTGCGCACAGTGTTTCCATCTTTGAGAGGGAATCCCGCGCTGTTGTATTTGGCGTAGAGCATCTGCATGTGCTCTGACAGTGTGTCCTGCTCTGTTTTACCCACATGCTGCTTTTCTTGTGCTCCCACCTTTTGTCCAAACTCCACATCTTTTGAGAAAGCCATGAAGGGTGTTTTGAGCACAGCGCCGTATCCACAGCACAGATAACCCCATCCCAACAGAAGGATAAATAGTCGTTGACAGCGATCCATTCTGGAGGTACAGCACTGGTAAAGTGGATCTAGGTGTAGTAATAGTAGGCCTATGTTATCAGCGCTAACGGCGTTTCCAAACTCTTGTCTCTCGAGAGGGATAGCATCACATGGACGCAATGACTCTCCAAAATAAAGCAGAGAGAAATCAAACAAGGTGTCAGTCTGGTGGTCCAAAATGCAAGTTCCCTAAAATCGACTTTCGTGCACCAAATATCCTTGTAGGGGATAAATGTTCCGTGTGAGTGTATACTGTTGTAGTCCTGCAGGTCAGGATTGATCCTCGGTTTTGTCTGTCAGCGATGATGTTCGCAGCCAATCGCTCCTCTTCTCTGCTTTCATTGAAGGTAAAGCTTGCTGCTCTAGTAATATATAGGGCTTGTGGGAGCAGTCGGATATTCTTCACACGACAAGCGTAGCGGAGAGGAGTGGAAGAGGAAAGCGTGCGTGCGTGTGTTTGAGAGAGAGAGAGAGAGAGAGAGAGAGAGAGAGAGAGAGAGAGAGAGAGAGAGAGAGAGATGGATGGAATAAAAGTGTTTTTCGTAATATTGCCAGTTTAGTGCAAAACACTACGCTTTAATATAAGTGATAAAAACAATCCTATTAAAATCCGTTCTTCATAGTTTAAAACGTGCATTTAGGTTGTCAAAACAAACCCGACAAAGTTTAAATGCATACTCTCAGCTGCCTCTGCCAGCGACTGTATGACTCACTTGGGTCTGTTTTGTATTGCTCGATAGTGAGACCTGTGCAACGTCTCAGCAAAGCTGTGTCTGGGATGACGCGCTGAATGACATATGAAGGTAAATCTGTTGCAAAACTCGAGAGCTTGTAGATTTGAATTTGAGAACGTGTACAATAAATATCTGTAGCCTACTTGCAAGATGAAATTTACACTCACAGCCCCGATGTGAAAACTTGTCAAATAAAAATCTGAAGTTGAATGCTGCAATCTGCAATCACAGACAATAATCCAAAACCTGTGTTTTGAATTTAAAGTTGCAGACAAATAGTCACAAATGTGTAAAATGACGTTCATATAAGTAAAAAGACAGACAACAAATTACATATTTACTTTTGTGCTTTCATTCACTTTCACAGTACAACCACAAATCGACATTTGCAGCCTTTCAAATCTGCCATTGCAACTTCAGATCATTCCGCCAAGACTTTCGCAACAGCTTTTGCGAAAATCCTTTAGCAAAACTCACTCGTGCACTTGTAAATCAAGATGTGAGAGAGCAGACTACTGGTGCTGGGCAGAGGCGGGGCCAATGAAGTCGTGACCAATGAGTGATTGGCAAGAGCTGTAACAATCGATACTGGACCAATCAAAACTGATCATAGTACTTACTTGATGGCTTGATCTACTTATATAGAATTCAGTGTAAGTTATAATGAATCTATTTTTTTCTGCTGCACCTGAATTAGAGATACTGTATAGAAATATGCATTTTCTGGTGTTTTTAGTATTTACTTAATTCCCTTAATTAGATGTCAGTATGTGATTTAAAGTAAAGTACACATGACCATGGTTATCTCAAATAATCATGATTAAAGCAAGTCATCATGGTCAGGCATTTATATATCTTATTCTTAAAGCTACACTATGTAACTTTTTTTTTTTTTTTTTTTGTTAAAAAATAACAAAATGTTATTAATGAGAGAGTGCAACAAAAATCCATCTTCCAAACCATGTCTTTTCCCAAATACACTTTGATAAACCTATAATAATGATTTATATTTTATAGCTGTCGGGACGGATTTCGCAGGAAATTGCACACATACATCATTCGCCTGTGCGTGTTCACGTCATATCCGTACACAGAGAAAATAAGATCCGGCTATTGTAGCGTGTGTGTGGGAGTAGCTGAAGCTGAAAGTTTGTCACAACGAACAAGAATAATTGAACATGGATCATTCAAAACGGCAAACCTCTGGGGAATCACCAGTTGTAAAAACAAAGAAATCCCGAACAGAGCAGAGTCTATAAGCAAAAATGGAAAGTGACAGAGTCCGTAATAAAGCCCGAATCAACATCGGCTTGGCTTTTCAGAGGTAACGACAACTCCGAGATCTGAAAGGATTTAAAAGCGACACAGAGATGGCTTTTTTCTTACTCAACAGGTAAGATATTTTATTGATATGGTATATGTATAGTTGTGTAATCACACACACACAAATGAAATACAATAATTATACTGTAATCGGTGCAGAACTTTTCACTTGCTAGCACATGTATGTATTTTTCTTTATAACAGCAATAATTTATAGAAATAAATCCTTTAGTCCTAGGCTTGCGAAGAACATGTCTTGAAATTATGTTGACCACTGGTTGGTAACCATGACAATCTATAAATTAGTTACTGTCATGGTCTATTTGGCCAGAATATCCTGCAATTATAAAAACTTTACAACGTCAGAGTAGCAATCATTTTGTCTAATTTTAACGAACGTTGCCTAACTTTTGTAACATTAGAATTATTAGAATAAGGCTTTATTAGCATGGATGGGTTGATAAAACAGTTTAAACTAAGAAATTAATTACTGTCATGTAAAAGATACTTAAAATCACCTGAGTTTTATTCTGAACGGATAAATATTCGAACAGAGTCTAATTTCAAACTGTACACTGTGCACAATATTATCTTTATTTCACTAGTGGGTTTCTTACAATAATTACAGTAGCACTGCAATTCATCAAAGCAAGTACTTTAGATTTAACATTTGCTTGCTAATTTGCAACAATGCAATATCAGTTACAACATTGAAGTAGAATTATAAAGTGAAAGACTAACTGAAATAATAATAATAATGAAATAATAAAGGCATGATTTTTATTCTTCTATAGATAGTCAGCAAGCGTGATTAATATAGTTACCCATTCATATGAAAATGAGGAGAATTTTTTGGAAAGAATAACACTCAAGTTGTTGTGTTCTACACTTAACAAAAATCAAACATGTTTTCGTCCAAGCTCTTAAGCAACAACATGATAGCAGATTTTGTTTAGTTTAAACATTTTAATAAAAAAAAAATGCAAATAGTACAGAAGACAAATAAATGTCAGAAAATTACTAAAATATAGCATAATGCTGCACTCAATAATTGAGCGTATTATATCTGTTGGAACAGTTCTCAGGTGATAATTGAGATTTTCTTACTTCACTCTTATACCTAACCGATATTTAACCTCTATTTCATGTTTTCATGGAAATACGGAACTTGTGGCATATGACAGCTGGATTGTCGCATCCCTTGTAGTTTTACTGAATGCAAACATCCTGCAGAAATATTTCTACAGAGAATTCTCACATTGACATTACATGTGCGGTCTGTCGGCGCCAAATTCTACTTTGATCAGTGTGATGAAATCGTTTAATTTGATCTGTTACATGATAAATTCACTCTTAATCATTTAATTGTCACGTTATTTAACTTATCCAGCCACTGCATCAGCCAGCCATTGCCACCGCTGAACTTGTTTTGCTTACAAAAATGGCACTGGATCTGTTGCGTGACCTCATCGTGTTCTAAGATGATCCGTTTTGATTGGTCCAGCATCAGTCGTTCCAGCTCTTGTGATTGGTCATGACTTCATTGGCCCAGCCTCTGCCCATGTCTGCTCTCTCACATCTTGATTTACAAGTGCACAAGTAAGTTTTACTAAAGGTTTTTTGCAAAAGTTGTTGTAAAAGTCAAGGTGGGAAGATTTGAAGATTTGAGAGGTTGTAACTGCCGATTTGTGGTTGTACTACGAAAGTGAATTAAAGTACAAAAGTAAATATGTAATACAGGTTTGTGTCTGTCATTGTATTTATATGAATGTAATTTTACACATTTGTGACTATTTGTCTGCAACTTTGAATTCAAAACACAAGTTTTGGATTATTGTCTGTGAGTGCAGATCAGAATCAGAATGAGCTTTAATGCCAAGAGTGCTCACGTACACAAGGAATTTCTTTTGGTGATAGGAGAAACAAGCAAGTGCACACAGAACATTACAGTGAGACAGAATATAAAACAAGGTAAGAGTATAAATAAACATACAAAAAAATAGGACATATAACAGAATTGCAGCATTCAACTTCAGATTTTTATTTTACAAGTTTTCACATTGGGCTGTGTGTGTAAATTTCAACTTACAAGTACAAATATTTATTGTACAAATTCTCAAATTCAAATCTACAAGCTCTCTAGTTTTGCAACAGATTTACCTTCATAATGACATGGATTATGGGGAGCATTAAAGGCTCTCTGTCCCATTTAGCTGAGTTCAATGGCGATGAGCAGACACATCCTGCACTGCAGAGTCTGATCCGGATGCTGCACCACGTACCCTCTACACACACCAGACCCGTGTGCATGGCTTCAATATCCTTTGCCACGGTTTCTCTTTCAGGATCACTGAGGAGGAAGTGATTGACCCCTCTCTTCCCATGTTTTTGTCAGATCTGTTTAAAGGGATAGTTCACCCAAAAATGAACATTCTTTCATCATTTACTCACCTTCATCCCAGGTTTATATGACTTTCTTTCTTCTACTGAACACAAACGAAGATTTTTTAGAAAAAAATATCTCAGCTCTGAAGGTCCTCACAATGCAACTAAATGATGACCAGACCTTTGAATCTCCAAAAAAGCACATAAAGGCAGCATAAAAGTAATCCATACAACTCCAGTGGTTAAATCCATATCTTGACAAGTGATATGACAAGTGTGGGTGAGAAACAGATGAATATTTAAGTCATTTTCTACAATCAATCTCCACTTTCACTTCCACATTCTTCTTTTGTTTTTGGCGATTCACATTCTTCGTGCATATTACTACCTACTGGGCTGGGAGGAGAATTAATGGTAAAAAAAAAAGGACTTAAATATTGATCTGTTTCTCACCCACACTTATTATATCACTTCTGAAGATATAGGGTGTTTCTCAATTCTAAGAACACAAAAAACGGACTTGCGTTCTCATGGAGACCGGTCTTGTCAAGCCACATTGGAAGAATGAACTCGGGAAGGACAGCAGGACGTAGAACATGTCTATTGTGAGCTTTGAGATGAGCTGTGATCTTCCTGTTGCACATTTAAAGGCAGTGAAAGAACTGCTGGCATTATCACACACCAGTGACAGCATTATTATCATTACACCAGTGAGGTTTTGCAGGACTAGTAACATGTTAAAAGAATAAAGTCTGTAAACACTCGTTTCCTTCATGTGTTTATTACTATACTAAAATTATGCCCAACAAAACAACAAATGTTGACAGAGTACGATGACTCTCATGAGCCGTCATACTTTCGCGAGCTTACAGTGGGAAACACTTGAGGTTAAACCACTGATATATCACAAACATAAATGTCCTTCATCTGTCACCGTAGTACCGGGTTCTTGCTCACAAGTCACCATACGATGCATCCTCGATATTCGGCCTGATCAAAAACACATATGGAAAATGTTATGCATTCTCTGCACTTGCATTCTTGAGTACTGGAATTGAACTTCGACAGTGGATGATGATGTCGAACGAGTCCATGAGAATGTAAGAACACAAAAGAATTCACATGAAAATCAGGCAGATATTTAACCCTTTCACACTTACGATCAAACTAGTGTGATTACACTAGGCTGGGCTCAGACGTGTATGATCAAACTGGTGTGATCTGCATTTGAGCTGCTGTTTCCCAGCAAAAGAGGGACTGAGGCAGTTGTAAAAATTAACCAGCTGCTCAAATAGTCTTTTCAACATCACAATATCTTTATTTTTATGTTACAAACATTCAAGCAATCACTAAATAAAAGTTTAAAGCTATTACCGTTAGAGTGCACTGTTTTGATGCAGCGATGTGGCCATGTATTCTGATGTCAAACAAAGAATATACAACCTAGTCAATCCACAACCACGTATCATAATACATCATTATAAACATCTAAAAACCACATTATATGCTTGATAATATATAATCTGTGATATAATCTGTCCTTCGGTGCATCTTTTGTGATGTGTAAGGTAATATACAGCATATATTTTTTTAATTACAGCGTGCATTAAAGAACTCAGTACAGGAGAATCTCCCGTGCAAAAAGGTTAACCACTGGAGTCATATGGATTACTTTTATGCTGGCTTTATGTGCTTTTTCGAGCTTTAAAATTTTGGTTACCATTCACTTGCATTGAATAGACCTACAGAGCTGAAATATTCTACTAAAAATCTTTATCACTCTTTGTGGGGGATAAATGTTCCGTGTGATTGTATACTATAGTTTGTGTTCAGCAGAAGAAAGAATGAAGGTGAGTAAATGATGAGAGAATTAAAACATTTTGGTGAACTATCCCTTTAAAGTTTGTCAGTTGCTTTAATGAGTGGCCTTCTCTCAATAGCCTATATTTATCATGTGCCATTTCCCTCACACTAAGCTCTCTTAGTCCACTTTAGGATAGGAACCGATGTTTGTCCCCCTATTTTTCGCAATCACATCTGCTATTTTGATTTGTAGGTGTTTGAATGAGCTGTGCCGTTGTAGGGACTGGGAGTGGGCAGTTTCATCACACTGCCACTCCACCACATGAATGAGGACTGTTGTCTGTTCAGTTAAACAGTTATGAATGTGGGTGAATTGCCACCCACCTCTTAAGCTCTTCCTGGTGATTAAACAGAAACTTTCTGTAGGTATGTACACTGTAAATCCATTTGTTCTGTCAGATTGATTGCTTTACGAATTTGAATTGCAGGCATTGGGAAGACTTTAAATTCATTGGCCTGAACAAAGTCTGTTACTGTACTATACTACCATGCAAAGCCAGAATGCAGTAACTACACATTTTTGTGAGTCATAACCAAAATCAGGTCTGCTATCTGCCTTGTGGCAGATGGGTTTGGCTCAACTATGCTCACATTTAGAGAAAACGGAGTAAGACTATTTTATAATCCACATTTTGGCTGGACAATCAAAAAACTTTAAAGCAATTTCTCAGTTTCAGTGTACTTCCTGCTTTTTTTTTTGTAGATCAATATAATCTTTTATTATTTATTTTAAACAATTCTATTTTCAATCCAGTCTCATGACAAAACTTAATAATTAGTAGAAGGTGAAATCATAAGAAAATGCATGATACATTTTCGCTCAGATAAAAAAATTTTCAACTTTTACTCCCATAGAGAAAAATAAACAAACTAATGAACCAACCCCTAGTTCAGTAGTTCGCAAGTTAATGTAATCCTGTTAAGAGGATAGTGTAGACATTTGTGGCTCGCTGTCCTGGGTGAAGGGCTTGAGGCTCGAGGCTTGACCTGAGCACAAATACCCCCCGGACTTAGGTTAGTTATTAGTATATGGATAGGAGGAGAAAGGGGAGGTGGAGGGATGCAGGAAGACTTGACGCCATGTAGAGGTAAGCGGCTGTTTATATATGCTTACTCTAGCGATGTGATTGGTCGGATTAAATGCCTGAACCTTGTTTATAAAACTCCATTTCAGTTCTTCTTAAATTAATGTAATCCTACTTAGAGGATAGTGTAGACATTTGTGGCTTGCTGTCCTGGGTGAAGGGCTGGGAGGTATAGAATAGGTAGAGGTGGAGAATGGAAATTAGGCGGAATCACTGAAGAGACAGTGGCATAGAAATGAGCTCTGCGAGAGCTGGAAAGTGCTGGAGGGATCATTACGCCCGAACGTGGGGGCCACCCCCGCATTAGGGCTGGGTTGCCCCTGACGGAGGCGAGAATACTAGCCGCCCGGACCGAACATTAAGTCTCCCTCCAGACTTGGTGAGTTCGACGGATGGGCCCGTGCAGCGAGTGGGTGGACCCCAAGGGACAGAGCACTGCTCCGCTCGAGCAGGCGAGCCCAACCTGCATTCAACCGGGAGAGTCGTCCGAGCTTCGAACGTGAAAGCCCACAATAAATATAAATGTGAATAGCTCACTCAGCGTTTGGAACGGGAGAATCCCCGCTGTGGTTTGAATGGGAGAGCCCTTGTGGATTGCGCTGTGGGAGCCAGGCCCGCCCGAGCGGAGATGTGAATCCTAGGGCAGGTCACCTCGAGTATAGGAGTGGATCCTAGGCGCTCGGGATGACCTCAGCCTCTCCTCCTGCCAATGAGGGGCCCTCACGGCATTTCGATTGGTGGAATTGGTGGCTTCAAATGGGAGAGCCCACGATACAAATAAACGTGAGTTAGCTCACACGGCATTCAAGCAAGAGAACTCCCGCCGCGGTTCAAACGAGAGAGCCCCTGAGTGCTTTAGGTGGGCCCGTCCTGTGTTGTGGGACGGGGGCTTCCAGACTGGCTATGGATGACCCCTGCAGCATCTGAATGGTGGGGCCGGTCTATTGGAAAATGAGGATAAAGCATGCATCCTTCTGACCCAGAAGATAACTTTTGACTAGTTAAACAGGGCTTGATAGGCCTTCCTGATATGAAGACAGTTGGTGCGGATGATTCAGAGATATGCGTCGGATAGGCAGTGGCCCCGTAATCATGTTTGGTGTTCGGGCAGGCCTTTGTGGGCTGCTATGGTTGCGGCGCCAATGCAAAAGGAATGGCTTGAGTATAGTTTATCTGAGATGCCAGAATTGAGCAGGACGGATCTGATTGTGTCGCTGTCTAGGATGTGGAGGTCCAAAATAATGGGATGGGTTCTTGAGTCGAATTTTGTCATGGTGGTGAATTCGGAGCAATGGAGGAAGTCAAAGAAGGCAAGGATGAACATGACATCTAGTGTTTTATTTGAGGTGTTCAGAGAAATGTGGCCCTGATGAAGAGTGTTTAGGCAACAAGTTAGCTGGTAGATAGTAAGTAGTTTTAGATTTGTTGGGGTGTGAGGTGAAGGAGGATACGGAGAGGAGAGAAAAATCTAGAAATGGCAAATTGCAATTTAGGTGGGAATCTTTGAAGCATTTCCGAGCTGTCCAATATGTTTGTAGGGTTCGGGGGGAAATGGCTTAAAGAATGGAGTTCTGGGGAGCGTGACTGAAGTCTGGGAGGGTGATTTCTGGGAATTTCAGTTCTGAATGGGGAGGAACTGGTGTTGGTGTCAGGTTTGCTTCTAGGGCCAAGGCTCTGGATCTCTGAAGGAAAACGAGAAAGAGTATGCAAAATGGTTTTTGAGCCTTGAATATTTTCTGCTTTAGTTGTGGTTAGCTGAGGAGGGATTCGGGATGAAGTTCGCTCGCAGAGGCAGCCTCGCACAGGGAATGGATCCGGAGTAGGAGAGATTATAATGGTTGAAGGGAGGGGGATAAAGTGAAGAGGGGAATGGGTCTGGAGTGGGGTTCACCAGTGGAGGCAGCCTCACATGGTAATCCGCTGTAGTGACCTATGGATAGGAAGGGGTTGAGGGATGGATGTTAGCAGAGAGAATAGGTTGTGTGGGAAAAAACTGGAACGTATGTGAGGCAATGTCAGGATACATCCTTGCATGGCATTTGTGATATGTACGGGCTGAATCCTCAGCTGCGAAATCGCATGGCATTCAATGAGAGAGCATACGATTTGTGTGAGAATGTTTATACTGAATTTACTGAGCTCGCTTGAAGCTGCAAGTGGCTGGATCTGCAGGTGTGACCCGCATGGTGTACGATGGTAGGATGAATGGGATGAATCCTCGAGCACAGCATTTAACAGGAAGAACCCTTGCTTTAGTGTGAAAAGTTTACAATGCAAATACGTGAAAAACTCACTCTGGTGTACAAATGTGTTGAGCATGGCATTCGACATGAGGGCATATGGTAGGCTATGTTCGAGTGAAATTGATTGGTGCGAAGATACAGGCTTATTGTGAGCTGTTTAGGGAAGACCTGAAACAGCCAGATTGTTGTCAGTTGCTAGGTGGGTGATGGTTGGTTTGGTATGAGTGGCATAATATGGGTTACAGAGTAAATGGAGGCTGAGACGCATGGTCTGAAAGATGTGCTGCGGTTGTGGCACGTGACCAGTAGCGGTGCTTGTGCGCTGTTTGCAGTGTAGTGGGGGTTTGTTGCATGGCCGGAAAGATGCCACAGTTGCAGCCCTTAGTCACAGGGAGCCGTTTCGCATGTATACAGAGCCGAAGCAGCCAGTTTTTTAGATAATTAGAAGATATTTAGATAAGAGGACATATGAACAGTCGTAGAGAGCTATTTCACGTGTACACAGTGCCGAAACAGCCAGTTTGCAGAAGCAACTTCATGCTATAAACTGCGAATGGAGCATAGAAGGAAAGATTAAAAATGTAACACTTATCGTGGTAGTAGTCAGTACTGCGAAAACAAATGACCTGCTGTGGCAGCTTCTGTTGAATGATGAGATTGTTTGGATGAAAGAGCTGTTCTGGTGAAGTTGAATGCTTTGCAATGAAGTTGCATCCGATGATCCGAGTCACTGCATGGGTCTTTTCTTGGGCAATGGGCGGAGCCGAATGCCGGAAGACTCAAGACGCCATGTAGAGGTAAGCGGCTGTTTATATATGCTTACTCTAGCGATGTGATTGGTCGGATTAAATGACCTTGCTCCTCCCGAACCTTGCTTATAAAACTCAATTTTAACCCCTAACCCAACCCCTTAACCTTATTCCATGATTTTAATAAGAAAATAACTTTTGTGTACCACAGAAAAAAGAAAACATTGCAATTTGTAATGAGATGAGGGAATCTATTACAGGTTATTGACATACATCAGTCATTTGTATTGCATAAATAAAAATGGAATAAGTAACCAAATTTGTTCACTGACGTTTTCCTTCTTAAAAAAAAAAGTGTTGGATAGGAGGCTAGCTAAAATACGATTCCTGTATTTGATTGATCTGAAATTCTGTTTGTTGTTTGGTTGGTCTTTATAGGAATAAAAGTTGATTTTTTTAGTACGAGCCAAGTCGCACGATATTGCTATCTCGTACAAATGATTACGAGTTGTCATGAGACTGATGGAAATTTCCTCAGTCTACCTATGGTCTATACACTGCAAATTAAATTTACTAAAGAAGCTAACTTACAATAATTTGTTTTACTAATGCCTATAATTATTACAACAAATCTTATCAGTACATTTTTAATTTAGTCATTGAATTGCTACAATGACATTCTGTATTGTGTTCATTCCAACATGGATTAAGGAAAAGAAGGCCTTAATTTTTGTTTGCTTTTGTTAATGAGATGTCCCCATCTGTTAATCAACCATTGGTAAACTTTGTCCAAAATGTAAGAAAACCAACATTGTCAACTAGAACTTTTCAAACTATGGAACCAACAACAAGTACCATGAGACCCCAATTTAGCAATTTCTTGCTGACTCCTTTTTGTAAACTCCCAACCCTTCTCTAAGACAAAAGGCACTATTGACTGATGGATATCTAAATTCCGGCACTCTCTACAGTAGCTTGGGATCTGAAATAACATGGAATGGGAGTTTTTAGTCATAATGAAGCTGCAAGCAGTCATGGGGGACATGAAAGAACCCCAATGCCTTTAACGGCCATTATCTTTGATCTGTTCAGACAAACAAAGTTGTTTTAGAAGCTCATGTTCCCATGTAAGTTGCTGCATCATCAGATATTTCAGAGAGATGAAAAATGGCTTAGCCTTCTAATATATAGATAATTAGAGATCAACCAATGTCAGGCAAAACTTAAGTATTTTAAATTCTAACAACGATTATTAAGAAATTTATAACACAACATAAAATAAATCAGAGCATACTCATTTAAACATTGCTAAATAACTTTAAACTCATTTAATATCAAAACCTAAACATCAAAAAGCAAGTAGCTCTGCCGATCTACACATCCAGATGTAGTGCACAATATGAAGGCAAAAGGATATATGACTAAAACAAATTAGAGTCTTCAAGTGCTCTTTAATACAAATTTAATTGGAGAGTGGTGCACAGGAACTGGTCGCGGGTTTTCTGGCAATGTGGTCATAAATGACAACATGCACATATAGGTCAGAATGGACAGGAATGCGGACAGAGCTGTCACCAGGTGATGCCTGTTGGGTTAAGGAAACAGTAATTAGGCTAAAATTCTAGTAATTACACTGAATTAATTAGTAAAACTGTATTAGGGTAATTCATTATTATTTTTTTATTTTTTTGTTGAATTTTTAAATTTTATCCCCCCTTTCTCCCCAATTTTTTGGAATGCCCAATTCCTACTACTTACTAGGTCCTCGTGGTGGCACGGTTACTCACCTCAATCCGGGTGGCAGAGGACAAGTCTCAGCTGCCTCCGCTTCAGAGACAGTCAATCCGCGAATCTTATCACGTGGCTCGCTGTGCATGACACCGCGGAGACTCACATCATGTGGAGGCTCATGCTACTCTCCGTGATCCACGCACAACCTACCATGTGCCCCACTGAGAGCGAGAACCACTTAACCACGACCATGAGGAGGTTACCCCATGTGACTCTACCCGCCCTAGCAACCGGGCCAATTTGGTTGCTTAGGAGACCTGGCTGGAGTCACTCAGTACACCCTGGGTTCGAACTTGCGACTCCAGGGGTGGTAGTCAGTGTCAATACTCCCTGAGCTACCCAGGCCCCCCCATAATTTATAAAATTGACATGTTTCAAACTGTGATAAAATAGTTTAGATTTGGAAGATCAAATTAATTGCAGTAGAAGAAATTCCTCTGATATTTTCCGTAACTGTAATGGGTTTAAATGTATATCAAACCATTGTCAAATATTTTTTCTTCATTAACTATTGCCTCCCGGATACAAATATTCTCTTTTTCTAGAGAAAAAGACTTTCTACCAGAGCATTTATACTAAGGAGACAAATATTGTTCCAAAATACTTACTAATATATATATATATATATATATATATATATATATATATATATATATATGACACTGCCTTTTATATTTTCACAGTATTTACAGACATTGTGATACTAAGATATTTAATTAAATATAGTTCAGTAATATAGTTCATTTCGTTCAAAAGACCCAACTTTCAATGCATTTTAAAAAACTTGTTACTATAGAAATAAAAAACATCTTTTGCAGTCTGAAGTGTGATTTGGTGTTCAAACATCAATCTGAGTGTGACTTTAAAATATGGACTCTAAAGGGTGCCTCCACCAAGAATAACTAAGATCTTCAGCCAGCTGTGATCCCTTATTAAAGGGTAACTGTGTCAAAAAATATAGGTGGGCGGAAGTTTACTTGTGTTTTACATTTATTCTATAAATTTGTCTGGGCATTTCATTCTAATTTTTTTTAACAGTACAGCAAGGATAAATGCAGACATGTGTTGAACATCCTCAGAAATATGAAATAAAGCCATCGAAAAACATAGCTGATGATTTATATTTGGTTATCAAAGTAAACCACCAACTACTTTGGAGGGATAACCACAATATTTCCATCAAAGATGAACAAAACCCAAAAGAGAAAATTTGGGTTTATAATTTTTTAATGTTTTCAAGCCTTTTAAAAAAGGAGAAAAACTAACAAACAAACAAACAAATCAAAACCAGTGTTTAATATGACTGGCCAGGATTCTGCCAGTTTGTCTGAAGGAATGCATCCACATGGGCAATGAGGTCATGCCTGGTGGGGGCCTGAGGTTGCATTCTGGGTGCACGGGTGGTTTCAGTGTCTGGGTTCCTCAGCCTCCCCTTGTTTTTTAATAGCCGGCCTGGTTGGGGTGTGCTCGACCACAGGCAATACTCGCCTCTGCCATCTTGCCCTCAACGAGGCAGCCTGGGCGAGTTTGTGTTCAACGAGGCCGGTCTGCAGCATTGCCTCTTTTCCAAAATAGCATGCACTCATAGCCCCTGGGCACATAGGCCAAAAAACAGTGGCACGGGTTCCAGCACTGAATTTGTGGTTCATTCTAACCCGCTCTGTAGGATATTTCTGGAGAATGGGACAAATGCTGCCCAGGTGCAACAAGAATACAAGAATCTCTCTTCTTTAAATTATGGCACATATAGTACGTTTACCATGACTCTTTCTTCTAAAAACTTGAACATTGCTTTTATGCTTTTACTGTATGTCTGTATTATGATTATTTGCCTTAATTAACCTTAAATACACTGCCAGTACCTCACAATTATAACAGTACCATTTATGTATTTAACAGAAGTACAGGGACATTACAATCTTCCAGTTTATTTTGAAGTCTTTATTCAGTCTTGAGGCCCTAAAGAATTGCAGTTTAAATTGCATTAAAAAAAAAACTATAATGCAGTTTTAAGGTGTTTATTTACTTGTGGATGTTAAATGAGAGCTTAAACAACATAAATCGTAGAGGTCACCACTCTCTGTTTACCTGTTCTTCACCAGACCTGTTCATATCAAACATGCTCACCTCTGGGTCAACATTCAAGATTTTTCTGTCATCATTGTTCTTGAAGAGCAAACCACTTTGATTCTCTGTGATCACCTCATAGTTTGAGCTGGCATTGTATTTAGCCACCTGTGTTTCCCAGTTGTAGAAGCTGAAGAAAAAGTAAAAAAAAAAAATAAATAATTAACTATGGGGTCGAATAAGTTCATGAGTTCAT
Organism: Myxocyprinus asiaticus; assembly: GCF_019703515.2. NCBI lineage: Eukaryota > Metazoa > Chordata > Actinopteri > Cypriniformes > Catostomidae > Myxocyprinus > Myxocyprinus asiaticus. The sequence continues at coordinate 34,758,910 of NC_059346.1, read as the reverse complement.
AGAGATACTAAAATGTATGCCTTAAAGAAATATTCCAGTTCAATTCAAGTAAAGCTCAATCGACAGCATTTGTGGCATAATATTGATAACCACAAAAACAATTTCTTCTTGTCCCTCCTTTTCTTTAAAAAAATCAAAAATTTGGGTTACAGTGAGGCATTTACAATGGAAGTGAATGGGGCGTTAAAAAAACTCACTATTTCAAAATAGTTTTTTCATTCCCATGAAGATATAATGTCAACAAACCCTAAAACCCCTCAAATGACTGTAAAAATTATGATTTTAAACAACATTACAGCTCAAATAATACATGATTTCAAGAGAAGAATCAATGTGTGTTTTTATAAAATTATAAGCTTCATATTTCTGCTTTTAAACCCTCCAAAAATTGGCCCCATTTTCTTTACTTTAGTTTTTGCTTTTTTAAAGAAAAGGACAATTTTTTTTTTTTTTTTTTTTTGTGGTAATCAACATTATGCCACCAATGCAGTTCTGACTGATACAACAAGGCAATGTCAAAAACACTGCCGAAGACAATGTTGAAGTGATAAAACTAATAGGGAATTCAATCTACTTAATGTTTTAGATTCCAAAATAAATAGTCAATTAGTCAGTGGAATCCATTTTTGTTTCTCGTTTCTTGTTCTACTTAATGCTATTGTCACAAGTGGAGGACAGGAAAACAATTATGCTCTTGACATTCACAAAGTCACAATTGCATTTAGAAAGTCTTGAAATTTAATTCCAAATGCTCCATATGTTCCATTAATTCAGAAGATGTGAGATGTCAACAGAGCCTTTCAGCTGCACCTTTTAAACATTTCTGGAACATGTCTTGAATGGCTTATTACAACTGTTGGATACAGTAAACAAAGAGAATTGACAACTTTAAAGCTACTCAAAAATAATGAAATTATGTTTTCTGCCAAAACAATGAAATTCATTCCGAGTTCAATACAAGTTAAGCTCAATCAACAGCATTTACGACATAATGCTGATTACCACAATAATGTGTTTCCACCTGTCCTTCCTTTTCTTTAAAAATAAATCAAAAATCGAAGTTACAGTGAGACACTTACAATGGAAGTGAATGGGGCCAATTTTTGGAAGGTTAAAAGGCACAAATGAGAAGCTTAGTATTTTATAAAAGCACTTACATTCATTCTTTTGTTAAAACTCATGTATTATTTGGGCAAATCTGACCAAAATGCTACCATTTTCAAAGTTCGTTACTTTGAAAGGTGCCCATTTTATTTTAGCATTTGCCTGGTCAACAAAGTTTTGAAAGTTTCATTTATGCATCACTTTCCCCTTACTGAAAACAGAGACTGAGGGATATGTATTTGAATTCATAAGGAACTTAAAAAATGTGTTCAAACTTTTGCAAACATTTTGAAAAAAACAAAAACAAACAAACAAACAAAAAAAAAAACACTTTCTCACAGCTACAACCAAGACAAATCTCCACAGAAATTCCTCTGTCTGCACTGATCAGTGTTAAGATTGAGACACAGCTGGCCACTCAATATGGCAGCAAGAATAGACCTAAATGTAACTGATGCACACAGCAAGCAATAATGAAATACCTACTGGGGCCATAAGAACAGACTGGTCCAAAAGAGTGACTGTCTGGCCCATGTTAGAGGTTCTCATCACAAGCTCAACTGCTGGGAGACAGCTGCTTTGCAGAAACACAACTCCAAATGTCACACTCTGAGGCAGCGAGGGTTGCTCAAATGGACCTCAGCTATTCCCAAGCAGTAGTTTGTGGTCCAAGAACAAAGCTGGACTTTGGGGAGAGGCTCTTTCAATATGCGAAAGAGAAGCACATGGGTGCAAGAGCTACAGAGTATTAAGCACAATATTCTCCATAGTAATAAAGCTTTGGACATGAGCCAGTGCTCAATACATACTACTATGTTACTTAACAGTCAGACTTATTATAAACAACATCTGTAAAATGTTAATGACCTTGACCTTATGGATATAAATCACTGAGCAATCCTATTTACAAAAAACTTTGGTTTATTATTCTCATTTGGCTTATTTCAAGCTAGGGAGGATTTGGTTCAGTAGCAGTCCCTGGTGTAGTACAAAGACATATTTGCATGACAGTCATAAAAATATTTTGTAGATTCTAGTACATTTCACCATCTAATAAATCACCAATAAAACTATTGACTAGATCAGGGAATAATGTCATTGGGATTAAAAGTATTTCCTCAAATTTGAACATATGTTCAAGATTTATTACTTTGCACTCTTGAGTCTTTAAAAACATAGGAAGACAGTAATGACAGTGTTTGCCACTGGTATCCCCGCAACGCTTGCCCTGGATCCTCTCTTCTTTGCACACCCAATGTGAATAAATCAAACAGAGAGGATACGATTAAAGTACTTTTTTTTTTTCCATTGCGCAGTAGGCCTCATCCTATGGCTGAAACATCTTGAAATAACCCCAATTTATCATAATTTATTACACATGGCTCTGTGTGTTAGAGAAATGGAAAGACACCTCAAACTTCCCTGTCCGCCATTTCCTGTCAAGGTGACCAGAAACCATGGTGCTGGTCACCAAAGCAAATAAAAGTGTGCTTGAAATGAAAAGACCGGGTAATAAGACGTAAACAAAAAGTAATGGTCTGAATAAAACATCCTCGGAGGGTTGCTGCCTGACATTTTGCATCACAGGATCCTTTCTTCTGTTGCCATTGGAGTGGTTGCCTTTACAGTAAACATGGCAGACCCTCACAAAGAGCCAGGTTCTTTAGGGGAATACAGTGAGGCATGAAATCACAAGTTTAGTCCATGTTCCGTTTGCCTTTTGGATCAAACTATCTAGTCCTTAATGGACAGTTCTTCGCAAAAAAAAAAATAATAATAATAAAAAAAATATATATATATATATATATATATATATATATATATATATATATATTTTTTTGTATTCTCTTTTCTTATTTCCATATGGTTTCTAACATATACAGAATGTAAAATTTTGTGAGGGACTTAGGACCAAGGATGCACATTCTCTTCAATAAGGTTTGACAGCATTTTCTGTGTCTATTTATACTGAAATGCCATATAGCAATTAGCATTTTTGGGTTGACCACTTTTATGCAATGGTAAACCGCTTACTTTTGGTCAAAGAAACAGGACAGATGTGAGATATTTTAACAGAGAACATGAAAAGATGTGCAGAAAAATGCTCCAGAGCCTTTACATTTTCAAGTCGGAGGAAGCTGGGACACCGACTGGGCTCTCTGAATATTTGGTCTCTTGGTTTCGTGACTAAAAACACACGAATAAGGCAACACGTGTCATTTGGCACTTTTGGCCCCATATTGTCCCTAAAGAGATGTCACCCAGCAACGTAAAATGCTTAACAGTCATTGTGCAGCTGGATGGCAAAACACCCACTCTAACTTACAAACCTGTGAAAAGCCTTAGCTTTGTTTCCACAAATAATTTACAGTTAATAATACTGTTATTATCTAAGTCTTTACCATTATACTATCCAACACTGAGAGAGAAAAAGGATGTTCGTGTACTTAAGTGCTCCATGGTTACCATACTAAATCCTGATGGAGTGTTTTAAGGGAAAAAAAATCACCAGTTTTTACTCTATGGATCAATGAGAAACAATCAGTTTAAGGTGAATAGTTTGGTTAGTAACCTAGAATAGGATTAATGAGTAAAGTCAATCTCTAAAGGCCCGTTCCCACTGCAGGAACACAATACATTGTATTGTGCATTTTAATGTTAGTACATAGTAGTTAACCCAATAGCCATATCATCCTGCTATTGAAACCATCAAAATGCCATGGGACAAAATATTAACATGTCATTACAAATAGATGTTTGTCAGTGTTACATCTAATTTTCTTACTTAGTCTTACATTTTTGGTATTTTGGTATTCCTTCCTTCCTTCCATCCATCCATCCATCCATCCATCCATCCATCCATCCATCCATCCATCCATCCACTTTTTATTGTCATCTAAGAATCACATTCTAAAAGAACAGTGTCTTGGGCATTACATCTATATTTCTAAATGTTTGGCAAGCAATTAAGAAAATCTGTTTCATTACAACCAGAGAATAAAGGTTAAGTCAGTGTTAGGTGAATTTCTCTCTCATCTTATTTTACAGTCTTTTCTCAACTCTCTACATTGAAAAGAATGTGAGTGTCCTCAGCTGGTGGCCATGACTTTATTATTTTTGTGGTGAGGCAGTCAAAGTCTGTCAGCTGTGGTGTGGACTTTTGCATCTGTACGGGAAGAACACAGCATCTGCTCCATCTTAGTGGCAACCGCAAGCACTGCTTGTTATTGTTCCCATGAGAAGGACGGTGGAGGAAATAGAGAAGAGAGTGAGAAGGGAGAGAAAAAGGGACCGAAAGAGAAATAGAGAGAGAAAGAGGGATGGGGGAGTTGAGAGTACAGAAGAAATGAGAATACTTATGCTGTATACTTCCTTTGATAACTCTGTTTAGAGCAATCTTGAGTGAAATCAAGTGCTGTTGAAGTCAAGATGTGGATTTACAAACAAACAAGTCTTGTGGACCCAGTTTATATTAGGTGTCTTTAACTACTATGTACTTAAGCATTTGATACAATGTACTTATTATGTACATAGGTGTTGTTGCTTTGTACTAACATTTAAAGTACATGCATTTAATTACATCTGTAGTTATACTGTTAAACTACCCCAGTCCTTACCCTAAACACTAACCCTAACCCCTAACCCTACTCCTACTCCTAAACTTACCCGTACCTCAACCTCAGTAGCAGTAAATGTGAATCTTGTAAGAATTTTACAGAACAACATGAAGTTAAACAATAAGTACATTGTATTGTGCATTTTAATGTTAGTACATAGTAGTTAAAGACACCTAATATAAAGTAGGACCAGTCTGGCTATGCCAACTTTATATATCTTTAAAATCCTAAATTAAGTGAATGCATTTTCTTTCTGATATCAGAAACATTTTCTAAAAAGTCCTAATTAGATGGCATTTACAAGAAGATGTTAAGTTTAATCAATTACAATGAACAAATAATAATAAAACATAATACAATTTTTTATGAAAATAAAAACCATAGGTGTGATTTACAATATATGAGAAAAGCTGGATTTTAATTTTAGTGTCTGGAGCCATAAATAAATCAGATTTTCATGTTCACTCAGAAAAGTTTACAAATTCAATTTAAATTCATTCAATTCAACTGGAATAATCTCTTTCCGATGGTCTCTCTCAGTATACATAAGTATCAAGCAAAATTATATGTTTTGTACAACTTAAGCTCTATTGACAGAGGCTGGGTTTCCCAAAACACTAAGTAGAACGTTAGTAGCACTTTAGTTGTACTTAATCTCTAAGGCGCGTTTCCCAAAAGCATCATAATCTAAGTAGTTCGTAAAAATGTTCATAAATTAACAAGAGCTTTGAACCGCTCTTAAATCCATTAAGTGCAACTTAAACATATCTTTTTGGCATCTTTCACAGTTTATCAAAGACAATGGGACATTGAATAAATTGTATTAATATATTTTGATCTCTGGAAAGCCATTGTAAACTATTTCAGAGGATAAAAAAGTGATGAAAAAATCACAATGAAATAAATAGGCAGTCTGCGCATGTGATGTGATACGTCTAAATTACAAGACACGTAATACAGTATAACATTATAGGGGCCTTCTTTGATAAGCATAATTGTAATGGCAATAGAAAGACTATATGTTCTTATTAAACAGATTATTTAAGAAGACATGAGTAATGTAATGTGACCATGCAGTTTCAAACTTAAATAAATATGCCTAATAAATAATTAAAATTTGGTTAACAAAGGAGATTAGAGTAAGAGTGTGCAATGAGAGATTCCCTCTCTCTCTTCCTCCTCCTCTTCTTCCAATGGATGCTTCAAATTGGATCACCTCTTTTTACATGGCAGTAACAAATTGCATGATGCATAACGGCAGTAAGGCTACAAGTACACAGTGCCTTAAATCCTAACCAGATGATCTATTAATATTTAGATACTGAAGGTCTATGAGTAGTTCAATTCCGATGCCCATCATTTTAATCCTGTTCTGTGTGCATTTGTTTAGTTTCCAGCCAAAAAAACTTTAGGCTATGTGAGAGTTGCTTATGATTCACATCGTGTACATTCACGCTACATGCATTTATTGCACCACTTTCATTAATCTCTGTGATTGAGCATCGATACATCTGAAACTTTGTCTTACTAAAGCCATCATTATTTCTATAATTAAATTCTGTAATAGGTAATCCATTTCCGTGCCTCAACAAGGTTACAAACAACTTCTATGTTTTCTAGTATTTCCAAATTATTTTCATGTTGAGAAAACAAACTCTGGACATATTTGTCAAAGTGATCAGCACCTTTGGACCAGACAGCTCCCGTAACGAAGCACTTAAGTTCTACTTTATAACGAGCAATCTATGTGCTGGTTTGGGAAACAGGCGTTACTCCATCGTAAAATCAGAGCGACGTTAGTTAAGATGATCGTAAAAGCTTAAGCTGCAACATTTTCAGGAAACCCAGCCAGAATCTGCTGATTTCCACAGAAATTAGGTTTGATTCATCCCTCAGTTTTTAAAAATGAACGAACAAAGTGTTTACAGTAATGCACTTGAGTTGTTTTTAACCCAGAATATTCCCTCAAAATATAATATTAATATTATAAATCAATTCTTGCCACTCGGAAAGCACACGATATCTCAAATTAATCTTTGCCAACAAACAAATAACTAAATTCTCTTTAAGGAAACCAATCTGCTAAACCAAAGATCTAATATCATCAGTAGGATCAACTTTCTTTTTGGATGGCTATGATTTCCCAACTTGGTTTGGAGAAGGTCCCCATTTGATTAATATTAGGAACAAATTGCCACTGCAGTAAAAAAGCTGTCATTCAGAATGTACATTCACCCTCCCCTTTTGTGCATTGGCCAAAGCAAAATGAGATGTCTGCTCTTTCTCAATTATGAACAGGGTGTCTGTTTAGTTCTTATGGTATTCCATGTACACTGATATTGTGGAGTGGATTTCCTTATGATGTCAAACTGTTTCTGTAATGTAACTGTTTTTGTTCAGGGATCAAAATGCTGATGTTTGCATGCACATTTATAAAAGAACATCTAACCTTTAAGATCAGTAGCACATATACTACATCAGTAGCAATAACAGTGGAAATCATGTTAGATTGTTAATAATATAAGTAGGCTTACCTTAAGTCAGTTGTTCTTGGCAGAAGCCTTTTCTTTCCGTTGAAATATGGTTCAAAGTCTTCAGATTTTAGTCGGTGGGAGTAGTCTATATACCCAGATATTTCCTGTCCATGAGAATTTCGGTCCCTTATGAAAATGATGGACTGCAAGAAAAACAGGAGGACATATTGTATAAATAATCTGGAGTGGAATATTCTATCTTGAGAACTAGACAAAGGAGACATATAAATCATTACGAAAGGGAAAATAGGAGTTTTCTGTTACAAATAAACCCTTAATAAATTTGTGTAACACAATCCATACCATGAATCAGATTGCAAAAATGATTAAGGAAGGACTGCTAGTTTGCAAGGGTCCTTTCACAATGCATGACATCTGAAGACAGTATACAAACTTTGTACAGTTTTGAACACAATCAACAGTTGTTTTGTCTGGATGATAAAGATAAAAGAATGACTTCCATCAACATTTGCTGTGAAGAGGATCTTTGTTTTGGCTTGTCTGTTTACCTCCAAGAGACAGAGAGAGAGAGACAGACTTTTGTGAAATCTTCCTTTTTTGATATCACGGTTACTGATATCACATTTGTAGTTCTGTCAGATCCCTGGCCATCTGTGGGTTTCCCTTACATGTGCAGGATAAAAGTGAGATAACCAGAACGGCAGACTTTAAAAGGAACGTTCCTCCTCTTTAGATGCTTTAAACAGATGCTATCGAGTTCACAGCTGGCCAGGGGCTGATCCAGCTACCTTATCTGTGGCTTTTGCGCTCCCCTGTCAGCCTTGAAAAGAAATCAACATGCGAGGGCTAGGAATTACAGTGGGCAGAGCAAAGATTGCAGATCATCTTTCGATTGCAGAAGAGGAATCAAAACCCTCTAGCCCACAGTCATACATTGGTGGAAAGCTTTCCTCTCGCCCTCATAAGTCAGCAGGCAGAGTGATAAAAAACAGATATGTGGAACTGCCTGTTTCCATCAGCTTCCCGTAGTTTCACAGAACAGGTGTTCTCCCCTCAGAAAGTTTCCCCTTTTTCTGTTGCCTCTTCAATCTGATCTAGGACCAGTCTCTCATCAGCAAACATTACTTATGGAATACATCTGTTATTGTTGAATAAAAAAGAGGCCAGAGTTGTGCCGACAGGACAACTAATTCTAAAACTCTACTGCACCATGGACAGAGGTAATTTGGTTCTCTGACACTTATAATATTAATTCAAAACTGTCAAAAATCAACATCTAAAAGATAACCCTGTTGAAAAAACAAACAAACAGCTCAAATCAGCCTAAAATTAGCTGGTTGCTCAGCTAATTTAGATGGTTGACAATTTGGTCTCCCTTTTTCACTGGTCTGCCTGATTCATGAGGGTGTTTTCTCTGGTAGGATTTACCACCATTGACACATGCATTTCAGGGGTCAGGCGTGTGCGTCAAGGTGGTACAGTGATACCCTCTTGAATGGATAACACTTTCAGAGGAAAGCTGGGCCTCTTGGTGCTCTCCTTTCCTGGGAACAATCCTGCACTGTCAGGGAGGCTTGCAGGTGTCTGAGGGTGTCAGCTGGCCAATGTTTATTATTGGTGGGCTGTTCTTTAGGAGGAATCCCAGGCCATCACTAACAACTGTGTAAATTTGTCAGGGTAATGAAAACATAACCTGGATGAGAAGAATGCTTGAGGTCGGAGTCCTTTTTTTTTGGCAGGCTTACCCTTGTCCCAGTTTAGGTGTTCCTTGGTGGGGGGGGGGCGTTGCTTATTTGACTTGGAAGTGACTTCACATAGTGCGGCTTGTGCAATAGATGCAGTGGTGAGTCCAGATATGCTGAGGTGTTCTGCTTCTATTGGGATCGGCCAGAACTGCATTTGGCCAGGATGGCCTGTAGAAAACTCACTAACTAAAAGGGACTAGAAGTAATCTACAAGGTCACAGAACTTCAAACAAACATCCTCCTACTTCCTCCACAGTAGTCTATCTATCAGGACAGCCTATAATATATTCAACACAGCATTCTGACCAGCCTAGCCAAGCACCTGACAACAAACCAAGCTAGCAACACGGCTCGACACGGCATGCTCCCATTACACTTAACACATTTAGCTTGTCTTACCATACTCCTTCATGATGGATAGCCTGGAGATAATCGTGGAGCCTTCGATCTTCAAGGATTTCCTCGAGGACACTCAATTCTGAATTCAGAGAAGTGGAATATATCCTGCACCCAGGTGCAGCTCTGTTGGCATCTAGACACGCAACATACAGCCTCGACATCCAGGCCGCTTGCAATCCCAACCATGAACAGCCATTCCTGTTTTCCTGGAACTCAGGACTGCGATCGTCATTCATCCGCCACCGATTCTTCACTTCCACGGGCTGCAGTGGATGGTAGCAGCAGCCAGAGTTAGCACATCCCCAGCAAACACTCATTCTCCATCTCCGGAAAGACCTAGCTGCAACATTCCATGCAACCTCAGCTTAATGAGGATATTGCTCATGATCTAAATGTTATATCATGCTTGCAGTGTTGCTGATGAATCACCAAGTTTGCATGCCCCTCACACGCACATTTCACAAAAAGTACATTCACCAGTCAACGTCAACGACCTCTCCAAGCTCTATTCAAGCACACAATCGCTGTATTGCATCTATTGGTCACGAGTTCATCATTGTTGATAAATTAAGGTCTAGATACATTTCCTGGAGCCCTTTTTTCCTTAAACGTGACCGTCGATAACACATCTTTTATCAGTCAGCAGCAGAGGTGCGTGGTGAGGCAACATGGTATCGTATATTCTGCTGCATCTATATTATGCTATCCACCTTATTCTCAGCTAACCAGGGTGTTGCCATTATCAACTTTGAATGTGGACCTCTTCTGAGATTAGTCATTCCAGCTTTAGCGATAAAAGACATTCATCACGCTGCTTTATAGTACAAGCTGGCAATAAATATCAACATATTATTTATGATTTCATAAACTCACTGGTTGAGCACATATAGTTACTGTTATAGCTTTTGCCTTCATTTTTCAAAGTTGCAAGCAGGATGCATGAAATCAGGAGCGGATAAGAACAGTCCTGGGCACCATCTGACATGCCTCCATCTTACTCAAACTGCAAAGAGTTAAAGCAGCTGGTAAATTCTCTTCAACTTCTACACCAACGGCATTTTTGTTCACCTAGGAGAGAGAAAAGAAAAAACTTACTCTCCGTCTTGTCAGAGAGCATTCTCTCTCCTAGTGGTGCATAGTAACAGTTACGCAGATATTGTATACAAATTGGCTTATGAATATCGCTTGGAAATATTTATTATAAGGCATCTTCGGAATTATGCAGGTACACATGAATGAGTCACATGAAGAAAGTAAGACCGCATCGTCACAATCTCTGTAAAGAAGCAGATTTATTTCAGTCCATACAACACATAGCAGCAATGAACGATTCACTACTACTTTACTTTCATGCTGATGTTAGGAAATATTCTGGCTTCAGCAAATAATTCTGCTGTGCATCCTGGGTTTGTCTGATAGTTTATAAGCCATATCACTATATTCTGGTATTATAACTACTAAGCATTACGTTGAGGTCAATGCCAGAGGAACTCATCATATTCGCCGGATGCAGCCGCTAGAGTGTATAAAGCCACAGTATATCTAGCAACTTAGTCCACTATAGGATATCTTTGGAACGCTCGGAAGGCTATTTCCAGTCATAACAGTACAGCTCTACTTGAATGGAGAAAGCCCAAATATCAAATACGGTAGGTAAAAAACTATGATTAAAGAATATACTTCAAATCATCTATTAAATCTGTCAATAATGGTATCATAAATTGTGATTCTTTACCTATGTTATGCAAAGCAATTTTACCGGCAGGTATCAGCCTTCTCCTACGTCCTGTGATGCTTAGTGAGAAACATGGGCATTACTTCCTTTGTCAAGTAAACTGCTGTTGTTGTGGTGTACATCCATTCATTCTTTTGTTGTGGTGTTGGGATTCTGAGGAGAGCATGTGTGATTTCATGAGGACATACATCGTGTCATGCTGCATGTTCAAATCATACAGGCACACTGAGGAGGAGTTGTGAAGTTCTCATCCTGGGTATGTAATCTCTTTTTCAAGTTTTCTGATCAGTCGGTTATTTACTTTAAATCTGCACGTAAGTTTAAACTTTGTTTGGCAGGTGATTCACGGGTGAGAGGTGGAGCTTCGCTGCCATCCGGGAGGAATCAGGACGCCGTTTTAAACCTCAAATGTGAAGTGGCTTTGACTACTTCTGTATGTGTTTTTTGTGACCCAATAACAAAAAAATGTGCACCCTGTTTACATATATATTTGGTGCTGACTATTTGCGATAGGATCATCAGAAACGCATCTTATTACCAGTTGTAAACAGGGTCAAAAATGACTGCAGCCAGAGCTAGGGAATGCTGTAGAATGACTTCTGGTGGAACTTCCAACCACCTAGTTTCTCCAGTAAATTGCCCCAAGAAAAGGTGGATAGCTTATGTGCATTCTAGAGATTGACAGGTGATGTCCGTATCTAAAGGTGATTGGCTCTTTTTTTTATTTTATTTTTTTATTTGGAATGCCCAATTCCCAATGTGCTTTTTAAGTCCTCGTGGTCTCGTAGTGATTCGCCTCAGTCCGGGTGGCGGAAGATGAATCCCAGTTGCCTCCGCGTCTGAGACCATCAACCCACGCATCTTATCACATGGCTTGTTGAGCACGTTGCCACATAGCACGTGTGGAGGCTTCACGCCATCCACCGCGGCAACCACGCTCAACTCACCATGCGCCCCACCGAGAACGAACCACATTATAGCGACCACGAGGAGTTTACCCCATGTGACTCTACCCTCCCTAGCAACTGGGCCAATTTGGTTGCTTAGGAGACCTGGCTGGAAGGTGATTGGCTCTTTAACTGTAAGGCGGGACTTCCCTTCTACATCCATTGACCATTGGGCGCTCATAGCTGCTCGGTTGAGTGTTCCAATTATTCCCATTCATTTTAATAGAGTGACATATCTGTTAAATAATCTCTATAAAGTGAAATTATTCTGCATGCATGGCTCATGACAAGATATTACCATATCCTAAGGTGATTGGCTTACATGTAAGGAGGTACTCCTTTTACATACATGGACCACCGGGTGCTAGAGCTCCTTTGTTGGGCTTTCCAATCCTCACTTTATTTTTTTAAAGAAGTGGCCTGTCTCAGCTAAATTGTCTCTGGCAAAACTACATTCAGATGCAGCAGCCATATATATTTGATACATCTAAGCGGCTGGGTTTTCTTAAAAAATTTGCAATTGACCTCGTATTACCTACAACTTTGTCATTGTTGATTACAACCGAGCCTTCCTTTAGAGGTGCCAAGCTTTAGCCTACATAGCATAAGTGACATTCCATTTACTGTCGTGCATGCCAGCTGAGGAATTGTTACCCAAGTCACTAAATGGATAATATTCAAGATGTCTCTCAGAGATCAGGCATAGAGATAAACTTCATATGATTCACAGCACAAACTCCAGACAGCGAGCGTGGTCACGACAAGGCGTGGAGAGAGACCTATTTTGGATATTTTGCCAAATGTTAGGCTTTCCTTGCTGATGGTTGCAGTATGGGGGGGTTCTTGTAGAGCTTCCCTCTACTTCCTTTAACTGCTGGAGAAGAACCCCCCCCCCCCCCCCCCCCATTAATGGAACAATACAGCCAAAGTAAAATTATTGTATCTAACATACAATACACTTTTTATTGCCAAAGTGCTCCTGGCTGAACTGGTACTAAGATACACATACCACAGCCACACCCCCCCCCGCACCCATTTTTTTTTTTAAGAATATAGATACTATACCTTACATAATGTGTTGACTGAATGTTTAACTGACTGGATAGAGCTACAGCGTTTAAGGGGGTTTTAAGGAGACAAAGTTATAGTTGTTGGCCATTTCTTACCTGGTTATACTGGCAGAGAATCAGTGTGCAAAATGCTTACAGAGCCACTACAGCAAATAAATTTAATTTGACAGTCAACATTTTAAACATCTTTTTTTTAATGTCTTTGACAAACTTCAGTTTCTGTGAAAATGTGTGCAATATGAAGGAAAATAATCAAAGGATGCTGCTTCCTTTTTCTTATAATCACAGGGTGTGTCAGAAGACAGATGTCCTGGCACAAGGAACAAAAAAATGTACAACTTAACCATACTGAAAGACTGGTTGCTCATTTTGGCAGAGAATTTTTGTGCTCTGTATGATCACATGAGTTTTAAAAATAGTGTTTGAGATATTCACTAGAAAAAAAATGACAGTAAGTAAGAAATGAAAGTGATCAAGACTTGTTACCATGGGACACCAAATTCAAACCAGGTGGTAGAGCTATGACAGGACTTTTTGGAAATACGGAAATAGGATTGCGACGAGCTATGTGGTCGTGAGAGGAAAAGAATGTACTTCAAAATGCCCTCCCAAAATAGCAGAAAAAAAATTTCGTTGATTATAAAGAGCTTGAAGTAGAGATGATATTTAAGTAGATGTTTACTCATGTGCTTGACATTTTCAGTCAGAAACATTGTGCTTGGGTGTTTGTGCAAGAAAATAAAGCTTAAGCAGGTGTCCTCTGAACCATCTACAAAACACCCAGAAGTGTTCCACTCTGAGGACTGGGATGGGGCTCAACAACTGTGGACAATTCCAAGAGTGGCAGAAGTAAAGCAGACAAACAGTAGAGCAAAATCTAAACAGATAGATTGTCTTGGTACAGCCCAAACCACAAAATATGTGGCTTTAACTTACATTCATCAAATTAAAAGGACTGAGTTTGTAAATGTGTTCCTATTTTGTAATTTTTTTAAAGCTTTATAAACATAATGCCACCTTAATATTTAAATCAATCTTTTGTTGCCCCATTGATAGGGATGAATCTTAGATTTTAGCAGTTGATATCTCACTTCTCTAATAGTAATTCTGTGTTCCCCACAAAAGAGAATGAAACAAATTTGAATTTCAAAGTCCCTGTACAAAGCCTCTTCTGTAAGGTCTAATCAGGAAAAAATAAAGGCATTCCTATAAAAACCTGTATACTAGTCCACTAAAATGATCAAAGAAATGTCCTTCTGCTGGGGTGGTGAAAGCTTGATAAAAGGCCCTATGTAAACGCTTGACTAGCACATTTTTATTTTTATCTGTGTTGACAATTTATTTATTGAAACAGAAAGTAGGGCAGGATGTATCAAAGCCATGTTGCTTTTTATAAATAGCCAATAAACATTTTATTGGACAAATATTTGATACGATCATGAGTGCAAGGTGAGCGCAAGAATGCAGTGTCATTCAAATTTTTGGTCGATTGCAAACCGATCTCAAGAAAAGTCTTAATAATGGTATGAGATGGTGAGATCGAGTTGGCTTGTAAAATATTTTTATGAATTTTACTCCCATTGAGAAAAATAAATGAACTTCCTAAGTTTAACCCCTAACTCAAATTCAAAACCTAAATATAAAGTGTAACCTTTGACCCAAACCCTAAACCTAACCATGATTTTAATAGGAAAATAACTTGTGTACCACGGAAGAAAGAAAACATCAGGGATGGGAATGAGACAAGGGAAGCGTATTAAAGGTTACTGACATACATCAGTTATATACTGCATAAATTGTTATGGAATGATGAGTAAAAAATTTGTTCACTTTATCTTAAGATAAAGTGTTGGCTATAGGAGGCTAGCTAAAATGTGATGCCTGTATTGTATTTGTCTGTTGATCGGTTGGTCTCTATGGGAATAAAGCTGTACAATATCCTAAGATTTCGCCATCTCGTATGAATAATTACTAGTTGTCATGAGACTGTGTTGTCCATTGTCATCTTGAAAAAGACTTGAAGAGGACTGTTTCTACTATACATGTACTGTAAGATGATAATTCACGTCTGTTAAATGGCAAGAAACATTGTGTATTATTTAACATAAGGCCTTGGCAGAGGTCTTTGCAGATACACTCACTGAGCACTTTATTAGGAACAGTATGGTCCTAATAAAGTGTCCAACATGGTCTTCAACTGCTGTAGCCCATCCACCTCAATGTTTGATGTGTTGTGCATTCTGAGATGCTATTCTACTCACTACATTTGTACAGAAGGGTTATCTGAGTTACCGTAGCATTCTTGTCAGCTCAAATCAGTCTGGCATTCTCTGTCGACCTCTCTCATCAACAAGGCTTTCCATCCGCAGAACTGCCGCTCACTGGATGTTTTTTGTTTTTGGCACCATTCTACAGAAATACTCAAACCAGCCCATCTGGCACCAACAATCATGCCACAATCGAAATCACTGAGATCACATTTTCCCCCATTCTGCTGGTTGATGTGAACATTAACTGAAGCTCTTGACCCATATCTGAATGATGTTATGCATTGCACTGCTGCTACACAATTGACTTATTAGATACTTGCATGAGTAAGTAGGATTACAAGGTGAAAAAAAGTGCTTAGTGAATGTATATCAGTTAAAGGCCTGTGTACACAATTTTGGACAAATATACAGCAGTATACAATGCAATTATGAAACAACACTCTGGGGAAGAACTGTATCAAAATATATTTTCATATTTAAACTGACCAAAGTATCTATCTGTTTATTTGAGAAGGGTCTGAATCTATAAGAAAGGTAATACACTGAGTTTTAAATATGTTTTTTAATACTTTTTTAATGCTTAAATCTAATCTGAGAACATACTAACTAGCATTTCTTAAAGAAACAACTCATGCATATATTGCAGGAGGTACGTGCAGCAGGTGGGAAATGTTTCAGATAATATTAATTATAATGCAACGTTCAGAGGTCCGTACAGATGAATATGAGAGGAAGTGTATCCACTGTTAAGGGAAAAGTGTCTTAAATTAAAAGCACAGCTAAGTTATGTGGAGAATTACAGCTTCAAAAGCTGAACGCTTGAGGTCAACAAAAGTGGCAGCACACAAATCAGTGAAGTTTAAGTCTCTTTTGAGATTTGCTACACCAATGTGACTACACACAGGCAGCTTTCCCCAGCAGTGCCACTACTACACCATTTTCCACATTATTTTGGCTTCCAAGTTACTTTTGGGAAAATTGAAGTTTATCTGAAACATGTGCAGAGCAACGCAGCCCTCTGGGACATATGGACTTCCATATTTGAGAAGCTGTGAGAAACTTTTCCAAAGACTGACATTTATGGATTAAGTGCTCATCCATTTTATCACACTTTTTTTTCCTAAGTCATAACATTTTAAGATTCTTACACATTTTAGGGTAGTACAAAACACAGACAGGAAAAAAATAACATTTTTGCAGGGAAGGCCATGAACAACTTACACTGTTCGGCTCCTTGAGTTAGAAGAACTTTATATCTATATGTCATATTTTCAAAACATTTTTCATGTTTTGTCCCTCAAATCACTAAGTCTTAGGGTGTAAAAAACAAAAATGAAATCTATTAAAGTTCTGTTAAAGTTATTTTTGAGAAGGCATTGAAAATTTGCCACAATCAGAGACACAGCCTTTCTTGTGCGGACCTGAATCCTTTTGGTAAACTAATGTAAAATTCTCTTTTGTCTACAGAGGAAACAATTTTGTTTGTAAAGCTGTCTTTATTACTGAAGGCCACCACCTGCACAAGCACATGAAGCAAAGCAAAGCAGATGTTAAACAGAGGTGACCGAACACATGCAAAAATGCTAAAACTCAAACCTCGACAAACATTAAGCTCTCTGCAAGAACATGGTTTTTCTTGGGGTCTTATAACAAAACATATTTTGCATTTGACATGATGGCAATGGCAAATATATATATAACTATAACCATAAGGGCTTGATGTAGCACACAAATGCACTTTATAGTTCATTTACATGGAAATGACTTAAGGTTACAAACGGCACATGGTTGTTTCTACCATTCAAAACAATTTCTTTTTGTGCAGATTTATCAGACGTGACAGCAGAGACTCTTTCTTGCATGAGAGATCAACAGCAAGATGAAAACCTACATGCATGTTGTCCTTGCTGGATCAGGTGCACATGACCAGCTGTAGCACTGGGATTTGTCAAGTGGCTTTTATCAAGATGGTAAAGCTTGTGAATCTGATAATTATGCCTGACACATGACCTGCTTTCTTTATAACCTCCCTCTTTATTTTTCAGACCATGATGCTAAATGAGCTCTGTATTCCACGGCAAGATAACCAGACCTTAGTTGAACATTTACTTAAAAACTCAATTTAGTTAAACAAAGGCATGCAAACAGTAGCTGAGTTTGAAGATTAATTCAAATCTGATCTGTCCGTCTTGAACATCTGTTTCTATGGTTTTAACTTAACTTATGGTTTTTATGGTACAATATTACAGGGTTTCCACTTCTGTTGAATCTCAGGAGGAGGAAAGTCTGATGCAATTGACCTCAATATTTCTATGAATGGAGTAGAATGATAAATGAGTCACATGTTACTAAAGTGTAATGTTTTTGGGTTAAAACCACACACAGCAGCCATCTGTCCCCTGCCTGGATGTAGCAGGAAATTCTGTGTAAAAATTAAGCTTGTTGAATTCTTCAGCTGGACAAAAAAGGTGGCTGTAAACAACTTTATTTTGGAATGCACTGCCTTCCTGTTATTTGAGAAGGATGTGTTAAACTAAGAGCAGAGCAAAGAAATGAAGCTCATATACATAGTTAAAAAAAACAAAAAAAAAACAGGTTCATTAGAGTTCTGAATAAAATTATAGGGTTTTTCTTAACTTCAGATCCCTTTATGCCAGACATTTCTATATAAAAGAAAGATTATGGCCATTGGCATTTCTTCTATAAATATAGTATCCATTTATATGAACTATTTCATTTACATGTTTTGGCAATAAAACAAAAACTAAATCCATAAAATTGTGATCCCGTGTTTGCTGCCCCTGAAAAGTTCTACACAGAACCTTTTCATCTGGCTACAAAGATGAAACCCTTTTGATTGAACCATTATTAAGGGTTCCAAATGGAACCTTTTAAGGGTTCCAAAAAAGTGAGCAATAGAACTCTTTATGGTTCTATAAAGATCCATTTAAGGCCACATCCACACAAATCCGTTTTGGTTTGAAAATGCAAAGGAAAATAAATAACATTAGGAAACTGAAAACTGAGTTTTCAAACTTAAACGGATTAGTTTGTATTTGTCCTAAAAGGTTTGCAATTTGTGCTTTAAAGAGCATAGTTTAATATTTAATTTGTACATTTCTATATTAAACACTTAGCATGACTGCTGTGTGCATTTTCCATCTCTCTTTTTGAGTTGTAACTAGTAGCTCCTAATAGACATGCCAAAAAAACAAAAACAAAAAAAAAAAAAGAAATTGAGCAAAAAGTTTTCCTAAAAATTGATGGCAACATATATGGACAGCGGGACTAAGTTGTGAAATTTTTAAAATACCAAGCTATAGAAAGTCAGATTTAAAAAATAAATTGTTTATTATGTTTCCAAGAGTGTTGGTTATTCATGTTTTTGAGACATTACAGACATTACATCAGAAATTAGCATAAATAAATCTGATTCACAGTAATGGCCAGCATCATCCAGTCACTGCCAACCATATTAAAATAAAATTATACATTATAAATTCTGAATCTATGTACTGGTTACCATTGCCCAATGTCTGCCAAACTTGTTGAGTGATCCAAACATCATCTGCAGCCTGAAACTGAACTTTTGTCGGATTTTAGGAGAGAATGCACTTAGCTGCATTGGAAAGGTATAAGTTGCTGCCTTGCTCCCTATTTAGTGTATGACTTAACCTCTAGTGTGCTGTCTGTCTGCACTGGTCTCAGAACAGTTTGAAATGCACCTTATTTTAATCCTAAATACATATAAAGCCTCTGAAATAAATAAATTTTTTTAGCTTTTGGATAAACTTATTGATTCTCAATGTGACATTAAATATTAAATATAGGATTTCTAAGGAAAAAATGTGCTAAAGTACACATTACTTTGTGTTTAGCAGCGTGGCATTTTGCGGTAAAGACTCTAATCTTTTGACTCAAACAGGTTTCTATGTAAAAACATAATTAGGTTTCTTACCAAATGTAGTTTTGTTGGCATTTCTCCCAAAGAAAAACTCTGCTGTTGTCGGCACCATGTTGTTTGATCACATGACTTTTCTCACATGACAACCCTTTACTAACAGCACAGAGTCTCCCTAACTGAGGTCAGTCAGTTTAAATTAATTTAAATTATGAGTTGCATATAGCGAAGCCAAAATACAACATCCACGCATGTGTACGTGGGGTCGCACGAGGTTAAAGAGTGCAGTTTAATCATTTAATGCAGCTGGAGATGAGATTAAGCGACTTTGAGAGAGAGCAATTTAGAACAGCTTTCTGTGCAATGACAGTAAGCAGGACAGTTTATAACAGCTAAGCTGTTGGAGATATGCTGGAACTGACAGTTTACTTATTATGAGATGATTTTTACTCACTTCAAGACTGCATTTGTTTATATAGTACATTTGACAGAGTAATGTGTAGCTGTTTTATAACACATCAGGAAGCTCTTGGACACATATCCAAGTCGCATAATGTTAATTATGGGGCTTGGTGTCTTTATGGGGGCAACTGTCAATCACTACCATTAAACGATCTTTACATTTCATCACTGCTCAGCCCACGTCCTCTATAACAATCCAAGTTACACATTTAATATACTTAACACACAGCATGTCTTTTCTGGGCCTCCTTCTTTAAAAGAAATGGCAGGCCAGGATAGATTCAGGTCTAAGGCATTGCAATCATAGTAATTACATAGTGCCTCTGGCCTAACCAAACTTACCCTTCTGTAATTAGGAGGGCCAGTCCCAAATGCACCGTGATAACATTCCTGCCCTGTGAACACTAGATTCTCTCGTCTGGCCAGTGTGCAAAGGATGGTCTTCTCCTCTGCCCTGCAGACTGGACTCTATTATCAATTCACATGGAATGACTGTGAGGGCTCGTAGTATTAGTTACTACAAAACTGGCTCAAACCGGGTGGGTTAGCTGTCGTTTGCAATGTTTTTTTTTTCCTGCATTGGACTTTTTACATATAATACCACAACTACAGGTGGCCCAACACTGTAAAAGATCAGCAGGGAGAGGGAGGGCCAGAAAGAGAGAATTTAAGCAGAAGCTACACATAATATAATCACAGGTGAAATCTAATATCTCTGCTTAAGACAGATCTTGGACACTTTGATCAGACTGACGTGTGATTATGCTATGCATTGGGAGGTGTTAAAAAGAGCCCACACAGGTGCAGGCAGCTTTTTTAGGAGAGAGGGGAAGACAGGGTGAGAAAGAAAAAACAAAAAATAAAAAGGGGGGTGTTGTCTGCTCGGCCTCTGTAAGAACACATACAAAAACCCCAGAGAAGCAATTATTTTCCCTTCTTCTATTTCTTGGAAAATGCCTTGCTTGTGCCTTGCACTTTAGCACTGTGTAAAGGGTTTAAGATTTTTCTCCAATTTCCATATTTTAAATGACTGCATGGCTGCTCAGAACCACCCACTGGAGTATCTGAATCAGTTTTGAGAGATATTCATACATAGCAATGTTGAAGGGGGAAAAGGTTACAAAAGTACATAAAATAATGACTTTATACTTCATCAGCATTTCAAAGTTATTAATGTATTTTAATAAACAAAACAGAGAGTTAATTCATACAAACTGTCACAAATACAGCTTTTGAAAATCGCAAAGTAACCCTGAATAAATTAATTTAGATAAGTCTTAGTAACAGGCCCTCTTTGTAAACTTAATTACACTGAAAAAAGTTAACCTAAAAATGTGCTTCATGTGGCAGCATCTTAATGAACTGGTTTGTTTCAAATCAATAATATTATTAACATGTCTGATTCAACCTGACTATTTAGGTTACACCAAAAAAAAAAAAGAAAAAAAAAAAAACTAATTTCTAAGGGTATGATCAGTTAGAAATAGCTCCTTAAGGTAACAATTGCAGGTTGCCTCTTTTTACATTGCACTGTCCAGCATAATGGTGCATAACTCGCTGCCTTCATTTGCTGAAAGTGTGCAGTGACTTTTGGGGTGGTTATTCTGGTTTGAAAAAACGCCACACAGAAGTTTATCCAACATGGTTAAACTAATCTTTGATGTGTAAATTACACAATAGTGATGAAATGAGGTTGGGTGTTGTGATATTTACTGTACTGTTAGAGGTTAAAGAATGCTTTTCATCTGCCCATTTGGGCCTGGGGGATTCATTTGGAGAATGCTAGGACTGCATTCAGAGTGGTCAAGTAATTTGGCTGTGAGCAAAGATTATTACAAGCTATGGCATGGTTTAAAACCGGTGTGATTACGGTAATTGCAGACTAAGGCCAGAGTGAAACTGTATAGAAATCTTCAGTAAAATCATTTTTCATTTATCTATGCTGGGATATATGCAGTATATAATTAAATGGAACCACATACCACAAACTGATCACAGCTAAGGTCTATAATGTTTGTCAGTTCAACTCATGACATAAGCAATGATAGCACTATGCAGTCTATTTAAGCTCTGTATAAATAAATAAAAAAACATGTTTATCACTAAAGATCTCATTATCGGATGTCCAACAAAGTACAAGATCAGAAAGAAAGAAAGAAAGAAAGAAAGATGAAAAGAAAGAAAGAAAGAAAGAAATTTGTTAAAGCAAACAAATTATGCATGACTTCAAAGCACTGGGTGGAGTGCAATGTGTAATTTCCACCCTAAAATGTTAATATCATTGCGATCTTCATAACATATTTTCCTCTTATGTTAGGCATCATTACCCATTATGTTGAAAAGTCTTGATAAGACATGAAGATCTGATAATGGTAAAAAAAAAAAAAAAAAAAAAAAAAAAAAAACACTCCTCCTCTGAACTTGTGTTAACAGCTATGTAGAGGAGCTAAGATTCCCCCCTTTTAAGTCACTTTATTATTACAATTTCCCTTACAACTTATTTACCTCACTATACTTTTGTTCAACTAGTTCAAAATTGTGTTGGTAAACTTTCTGTTGCTTGTCTGCTACGACAGCTTAGAACAAGTATGAAAATGTTTCTAAATATACTGCAAGCTCACGTGCATTTCCTTTTACTCCTCTAACTAACTTTCTTGTTGAACCATTTGATTTTGTACACGTTAAATGCAACTTAGGGGAATTTGTCATTCTGCAACCCCACTCACAATTTAACATCCTTTCATTTCCATTCCTGCTATTCTCCACAGACATCCATTAAAGGGATAGGTTACCCAAAAATGAAAATTCTCTAATTATTTACTTACCCTTATGCCATCCCAGATTTCTTTCAGACTTTTTTCTTCTGCTGAACAGAAACAAAGATTTTTAAAAGAAAATCTCAGCTCTGTAGGTCCAAACAATGCAAGTGTATCGTGAGCAGAACTTTGAAGGTTCAAAAAGCATATAGAGGAAGCACAAAAGTAATCCATACAACTCCAGTGGTTTAATCCATGTCTTCTGAAGTGATATAAGTGTAGCTGAGAAACAGATCAATATTTAAGTCCTTTTTTACTGCAAATTCTCCTCCCTGCCCAGTAGGTGGTGATATGCATTAAGAATGTGAATTGCCAAAAACAAAAGAAGAATGTGGAAGTGAAAGTGGAGATTTATAGTAAAAATATTGATCTGTTTCTCAGCCACACTTATCACTTATGAAGATATGGATTTAACTACTGGAGTCTTATGGATTACTTTTATGCTCCCTTTATGTCCTTTTGGAGCTTCAAAGTTCTGGCCACAATTCACTTGCATTGTATAGACCTACAGAGCTGAATTATTATTCTAAAAATCTCTGTTTGTGTTCAGCAGATGAAAGAAAGTCACACATCTGGGATGGCATGAGGGTGAGTAAATTATGAGAGAATTTTCATTTTTGGGTGAACTTTCCTTTTAACTCTGAGCTGTTACTCTGTTGTTTAAGAGAAATCCACCAAACTTTGCACTTAGCACCATGCTACAACTGAAATTCTTATTTCATTTTGTATCTTTCCCTAAATCAGTCTTCTCAATTATTTTCTTAATCTCCTAATACAACACTGTGAAGCTCAAATGACCAAATATTTTACACAGACTAAAATAATAACACCTCATGGATGTTTTCACTGCTGTGTGTTCCATTATTTTTGCTAGAGCTCTACTTTGTCAAACTGACATAAAGTTTGTCTTCAGAATTTCCTTTTAGTCAGAATAGGTTAATCTACTCATTAGATAGTCCTAAAAACGCTTTGCTTTGCATTAATTAATTGGTTCCTATTACATAGTATCATTTCTTTTGTGTATTAAGTATATTGTAATCCTAAATAAAGACAGATGTCAAATCACCCTGGAACAATTCTGCCAAGCAGGCGATACCAATGATTATGGTAAGGAAATAAAACATTATTTGAAAGTACTGGAGAATGAAAGTAACAAAAGCATTTCTTAATGCATGATTTTGTCACACTCTAAAATTAGATTATTTTGCCGCACATCTGTAAACCTTTGTCATAAAACTCAAATGCATTCAGTTAAGCATAGGGTTACTTTCACTGGACTGCATGTGGTTAGTGGTGCTATTTATATTTACTTGGTGTGACAGAGCAAGTGGCATGACAGTGTGAAGGCTGGCAGGGCAGCTCATGATGACTAATGCCCATATCTACTTGTGTGGCACATTCTGCACATAAAGCCCCACTACAATCTGCTCTGAATAAAGTCATTTGCAGATGGTATGTATTTAGCAGTAGTCTCATAGAGTAGTATGAAAGAGAAGAAAAGATAAGTTTTTTAAACAAAGATTACAAATAGCCATGGAAACAGGGACAAATATATTTAAATGTCAATACATAACTTTTATCACTTAATCGTTTTGACATTTAAATTGTTTATTCTAAGTGAGTCATATACTAATACATTAAAGGTTAACATTTCACAAACACAAACAATTTTGTGAAAAAGAAAATAATTTCAGTAATGAGGGTTGAATGAGCAAATTTATTTCTTGATTTAAATGGGACAAAATCCATTTGTTTTTGGGGACCTAAAAAAGATTTTGTCAGTTTTTCCCGACAAGTCTAAGTGTAAAGTGCATAGCCCTTGACTGCCAAAAAGGGTTACACTAGCAGACATAAATTTTTCACCTAAAACTCACTGAGCACTTTATTAGGAGCATCTGTACACCTACTTATTCATGCAATTATCTAATCAGCTAATGTGGCAGCAGTGCAATGCATACAATCGGGATACAGGTCAGGAGCTGTCAGATCAGAATGGGGAAAAAATGTGATCTCATTGATTTCGACCGTAACTGCTGATCTCCTGGGATTTTCACGCACAACAGTCTCAAGAGTTTACTCAGAATGGTGCAAAAAACAAAAAACATCCAGTGAGCAGCAAATCTGTGGACGGAAACACCTCGTTGATGAGGACAACGGAGAATGCCTGACTGATTTGAGCTGAAAGAAAGGTTACAGCAACTCAGATAACCACTCTGTACAATTGTAGTGAACCTTGAGGCGGATGGGCTACAACAGCAGAAGACCACGTTGGGCACTTTATTAGAATCATAGTGTTCCTAATAAAGTGCCTAGTGAGTGTACTGTATATACTGTACAGGTTTCAAAACAGGCACTTATCATGTACAGTAAGTACTGTAGAAGCTTATTTATTTAATCTGAACATTCTAATTTGATCAATTATTTACCATACTTCAACAATCTATGCCCTAAACCACAAGCAAGTGGCTCACAGAAAATAAAAGGATAAAAAAAAAAAAATAAAAAAAATAGTTATTTGTCTGCATAAGTGCTTGCAAATGCGGTAGCATTTTATTGGAGACTAAATACGGATAATACATTCAGTGGTCAAAAAGACCTGTTAAAGATTGATTCTTAGTTCGGTAATTACAGGTTAGGAAGACAAAAATAAACAGTAGAGAGACAAGGTTATGATTAGACCTTTGAAAAGCATGATAGGCTTAAGAAGGAAGTCAAGTTTGCCCTATATTGAGGACTGAATCCATTACTTCATTCAACTTAACTTCTTCCTCAGAGTGGAAATCACTTCCAAACATGTATACTGTAAGAAACAACTGTGCTACTGGACCATATGGCAGAATATGAGTTCAATGCAATGGATTGACAATGTATTGAAGGCATAAGGCATGAATAACTTTATTAGCATAATGACTAATGGGTAAACATGGCTAAAGCTCACCAACCACAACCACAGCTGAGTTTTACCACCACCACCCACTGAAAAGGACTACAAAGTGATCATTTATGAAGTAATATTGGGCTACTACTACACTAAGACCAATAACTTTATGATGCATATGTATGCTGTGCATATTGAAAGAATAGTTGCAATTGCTATTCTGTTTAGAAAAAAGATTTGCAATATCATTTCAATCCACATTGATTAGTAAGGATACACACTAGACAATTCAAACAGACTACAGTATATCACTTTTACTATTTGCTATGAGTTAAATGCTATTTTTGTCTGCTTTTTTGTAGTAAATTAGAGTCAAAACAACTGATTAAACATAAACACACCTAAGACATAGTAACGACTGTGTAACATGTTTTGTAGATTGTTCCTCAACTGCTATACATTTACAAAACAAACTTAAATGATCTTATCTATAGATGTTAGAATTTCCCTCCCTACTCACATGGCACAGGAACATTCTTAAGCATGTGTTAAGTACCCTGAAGCATGCATTCTTTAAAAGTGTATTTTCCTGTTGACTGGTATTATAAACAATCCCTTAAGATTTTGTTTAGTTGCATTCAGACAACATGTACACATGGTGTTTCTGTGGGATTAGCCTGATTTAGGTGATCCATGATCATTTTCGCTAAACAACATTTGAATAAAAGTAGATGTGATATCATTTATAGGAATAGTTCATCCACAAATTACATTTCTGTTGTAATTTACTCACTCTAAGTCGCTCTAAGCCTTTCTTTCCTCCCAAGAATACAAAAGGAGATGTTAAGCAGAATGTTAGCCTCAGTCACCATTCACTTTTTTTGTATGGAATAAAAGATGCAGTACAAGTAAATGGTGACTGAGGCTAAAATTCTGCCTTACATCTCCTTTTGTCTTCCACAGAAGAAAGAAAGTCATATGGGTTTGGAACACCATAAAAGTAAGTAAATAATTACAGAATTTTCATTTTTGGACATTTAAGGGTAACTATCCCTTTAAAGAATTTATATTTGTTGATAAATCATTCCAATCTGTGATGTGGTGCTACAAAACAACTTTCTCTACAAGTTATGATGATCCCACTGTTCATCTTGTTTATCTCATCCATAATGGCTGCTAAAAGCATCAAAGCAAACTGGGCTGCTGTTTGCAGCTGACTGTACTCAAAGTAAAGTGATGGGTTTTCTGGTTCCACTTTAGAAATAATGTTAATCCTCTGGTTATTTAGTTGCTGGCCTCAAAAATTATTCAGAGACTAAAATTTAAATGCAAGATGAAGAAGCTGCCAGAACACATTCCTGGAAAACAAATGCGTAACAATATACTGCAGCAATTATCTATGATATGTAACACACAATGCAACACACACACGCACACACACACACACGTTGGTACGGCTATCCTTATGAGGACTCTCCATAGACATAATGATTTTTATTCTGTACAAACTATAGATTCTATCCCCTAACCCTACCCCTAAACCTCACCCTCACAAAATAAATTACATTTTCAAAAAAAACATAGTTTAGTATGTTTTTTATGCGATTTGAATTATGGGGACACTAGAAATGTCCTCATAAACCACATTAATAGCATAATACCCTTGTAATTACCAGCTTGTGACCTAAACAAATGTCCTCATAAACCACCAAACCCGCCCACACACACATCTCTTTTACAATATCAGGTTTGTTTCAGCTTGAGCCTGTCCTAATGAAGCACTGGAGTCAATCTGAATAAGTAGCAGCTGAATATGACAGGGCAAAGAAAATATGCTCTATAGCCGACGTGTGTGAGTTTCCTTTCAAAGGATCATATACTACTCCAATGTAAATATCACATGCTTCCTTGTGCTGATCGTCTGCTAAACAGGAAGTTTAATGCTATTAACCCATGTACTGTTTAACAAAAAAACACTGAGCTGGCAGTGTTCTCATTGTCTTCTCCCATGTACATTTTCAGGAGGGACCAGGTATTACATTTTAAGTAACAATTACTTTAAATAAGTAATTTGTTCAGTTTAAAATGGAGGAGAGCAGGCAAAGTTATTGGGAATTTGTCACATGGGCTAAATCTCAGTAAATATAATGTTTTGAGTCAAAAGTCCAATTACAAAAATGTGTGTTTTCTCTAGCATTGGTTTTGCAATACGTACTCTCGCAATACATTTACCATGGTTTTACTACAGTAACCCTATTAACCACGATTTTTGTAGTGAAACCAAAAGTGATAATACAGGAAACCGAAAACTCAGGAAATAAAAATCATAATTTTGCGGTTATTATGGATTTACGATACAAATACCATTGTTTAACTATGGTTTTACTATGGAAATATTGTAATTACCATGACTGTAAGGCCAGGGTTGGGAGGGTTACTTTTGAAATGTATTCCACTACAGATTACAGAATACATGCTGTAAAATGTAATTTGTAACGTATTCTGTTAGATTACTCAAGGTCAGTAATGTATTCTAAATACTTTGGATTACTTCTTCAGCACTGGTAGATTTTTTCACTTGTTTTGACTATAAAAACTCTGCCAGTACAGTAAGACAAAATACACATGTTAAAAATACATTCTCTGAAAAACCTAAATATCTTATGCAGTGTTGTTTCTAAAACAAGATCAATCAAATTGATCTTGTTTTAAGGATTTTTAGAAATTTTTACAGGAAAACAAAACAAAAATAATTATCAAGAATATGATTTTTCTCCTAATATCAAAGGTCTTACTAGAAAAAAAGAAATTATGATCCAATGTGAATTTTCTTGATAAGAAATATGATCATGCCTGGTAACGTGCATGTAAAATGGCTAGAAATAGCATTTTAGCTTAGCGTAAAGCTGATAATTTACACAAGGTTTATTTCTATTTCTTCTGCTCCAAACTTACTTCAAACTTACTTCTCTATCTGCTCGTATGAATGTAACACATCCTAAGAAAGTGTTTCACCACCGTTCAAATGCACTTTGGATCACATCATTTATATGTATAAATATTTTCCATCTGAAAGGACTAAATATTAAATGAAACAAATGACAATAAAATAAAAAGTAATCTCTTCAGTAATCAAAATACTTTTTGAATGTAACTATTCTAATGACCAATTATTTGAATTGTAACTGTAATGGAATACAGTTACTTATATTTTGTATTTTAAATACGTAATCCCGTTACATGTATTCCGTTACTCCCAAACTTTGGCATAAACGTCATGATTACTTGTGTAACCTTCGTTCCCTGATGGGGGTCACTCTTGGGAGCCCGAGACACCTCTGGTCTTTGATAAAAGGCCAATGAAAATTGGCGAGTGGTATTTGCATGCCACTCCCCCGGACATACGGGTATAAAAGGAGCTGGTATGCAACCACTCATTCAGGTTTTATGCTGAGGAGCCGAGACAAGGTCCCGGCCATTTCAGTGGGTAGTTCAGCGTTGTGGCAGGAGGGACATAACGTCTCGTTCCCTCCATCAGGGAACAGAGGTTACACAAGTAACACAATGTACACAATGACGTTCCTTATCTTTCACTCACTTGACACTGTGTCGATGTAGTGACACTAGGGGTCCCTATACAAAACGCCGCAACTGGCTGAACTGTGTTATGTAAACTGGCGGTGTGTGACGGGCAGACAACTGTGTGCCTCGTAGCCAGCGCACCAGGCTGACACGTAACCTCCCCCAACATAGTTATGAGTGTTGAACGGCCCTTTGGGGACAAGTTGACTAACCAAAAGATAGAGACAGTCTAGCCCAGTCATGGCCTCTTTTCCCCTTCTTTTTTTTCCACTCCCTGAAAAAAAGGGGGATTATCCGACTGGGCCAACCAGGTCTAGTCGGGGGGTGTCCCTCCCAAGGGGAGGACACCGCGGAGACCACACCTCGCCCAGAGAGAGGGGGGATATTTAAGTGGGAATACGTCACATGGTCTTGCCGAGCTATGTCGGAAGTATGTCATGTGGGGAAGTCTCATGGTAGGTCCTACCCAACAGGGGAGGAGTTACTACAAACATGGAGACTGTGGCAGAGGGGCCTCTGCCCAAGGAAGATGCAGTTTGCCAACGGGGAAATGAATTAGCGGAAGATATGCATCGCATGGGGTTACCTACAGGGAACCGCCACATGTGGAGCACCTACCCCAGAACAGGGCTATTAGTTAGCACGTGTACTGGGCCAGCAGCGAGTCTCTCCGAATTCTCGACTGCCACAGGGCTCGGAGGAAGTCAACCAGGGAACATAGTTTGTGAACACTACTGGGAGTTAATGGTGCACGGAGGTGAAAGGCACTATGTGCAAGCGATACACCCGGCTGGCTATCCTGGACTTATCTGCTTATATTGCGTGCCACTACACGGGATGAAACCGGTTCCACCCGGAGGTTGTAGAACCTCGCAAATGTGTTGGGTGTTACCCAGCCCGCTGCTCTGCAAATGTCTGTTAGAGAGGCACCCCTGGCCAGGGCCCTGGAGGCTGCTACACCCCTGGTGGAATGGGCTCGTAGCCCTACCGGGGGGCGGCACGTCCTGGGCGTGATATGCCATAGCTATGGCGTCAATGAGCCAGTGGGCAATCCTCTGCTTGAAGACAGTGCTTCCTTTCCGCTGTGCACCAAAGCAGACAAAGAGCTGCTCAGAGACTCTGAAGCTCTGCGTGTGATCCAAATAGTTGCGTAAAGTGCGCACCGGACACAGCAACGACTGGGTCTGCCTCCTCCTGGGGCAGCGCTTGCAGGTTCACCACCTGGTCCCTAAAAGGGGTCCACTCTCCCCTGAGGGTAACCTGCCATGACAGCACATCTGCTGCAGTGTTGAGGTCGCCCGGGATGTAAGTGGCTCGCAGCGACTTGAGGTGCTGCTGACTCTAGAGGAGGAGATGGCGGGCGAGTTGTGACATACAATAGGAGTGCAGACTGCCTTGACGGTTGACATATGCTACTGTTTCTGCATTGTCTGTCCGAGCTAACACGTGCTTGCCCTGGATCAACGGCCGGAACCTCTGCAGGGCGAGCAGAATTGCCAGCAACTCAAGGCAGTTGATGTGCCAACGCAGCCGCGGGCCCGTCCATAAGCCGGCGGCTGCGTGCCCGTTGCAAACAGCGCCCCAGCCTGTTTTGGAGGCATTTGTCGTGACCTGCTCTAGAGGAACGCCTGCCCGTAGAAACGTGAGGTCGGTCCAAGGGCTGAAGAGACGGTGACAGATCGGCGTGATGGCCACGCGATGTGTCCTGTGGCGCCATGCCCATCTCGGGACTCAAATCTGAAGCCAGTGCTGAAGCGGTCTCATATGCATCAACCCGAGTGGAGTGGCCACCGTTGAGGATGCCATATGCCCCAGGAGCCTCTGAAAAATTTCAGTGGAACCGCTTTTTTCTGTTTGAACGCCTTCAAACAGGTCAGCACCGACTGTGCACGCTCGTTCGTGAGGCGTGCCGTCAAAGAGACTGAGTCCAACTCCAAACCGAGAAAAGAGATGCTCTGAACTGGGAGGAGCTTGCTCTTTTCCAAGTTGACCCGAAGCCCTAGTCGGCTGAGGTGCGAGAGCATCAGGTCCCTGTGTGCACACAACACATCCCGAGAGTGAGCTAGGATTAGCCAACCGTCGGGATAGTTGAGGATGCGAATGCCCACTTCCCTTAGCGGGGCAAGGGCTGCCTCTGCGACCTTCGTGAAGACGCGAGGGAACAAGGACATACCGAAAGGGAGGACCTTGTACCGATATGCCCGACCCTCGAATGCAAACCGCAGGAAGGGTGTGTGTCGAGGTAGAATCGAGTCGTGGAGGTACGCGTCCTTCAGGTCTACCACCGCAAACCAATCTTGATGGCCGACGCTCGCTAGAGTATGTCTTTGCGTCAGCATCTAGGACGGGAGTCTGTGTAAAGCCCGGTTCAGTACTCGCAGGTCCAAGATTGGCCGCAACCCACCGCCTTTTTTCGGTACAATGATGTAGGGGCTGTAAAACCCCTTCTTCATCTCGGCCGGAGGGACAATCTCGTCAGACGTACCGGCGGGTGGGGCTTCGCGGTGGGGCGGAGCCTGAGGTGCCACACCGTGTCATGGCCGTGCTGAGTTCAGGGACATCGAAGTACTTACCTGGCTCCTTGTGACCACCCCCGGAACAGCCTGGGATGGGGGAGGAAGAGGCCTGTCCTGAGCTGGGCGCTCAGGGGCGGAGAGACCGCCGCTGGAGCACCAAACCTGCCAAATAGAGATGTGGACGGTGGTCGTGATGAAGGCCGTGCACACCGGATATGTGACCCAGGGAACACGGGAACTGCTCATGCAGTGCAATTAAATGCAAAGGTAACAAAAGATTCTCCTCCCGGCCCTCGACTGGGGGATGGAGTGGTCTGTTTACCAGCTCCAGAGCAGCAGGGGTGGGCTGCGGCGGAGCCAGTGCAGTCACTGCAGGGGGACACCCTTGGCGACAAGCAGACGGGGTGCGGGATCTTGAGCCACGCTGGGGCAGGATGTGCCTGATAACCTCCGTCTGCTGCTTCATCGCTGAGAACTGCTGGGCAAAGTCCTCGGTGTCGCCGGACTGACCAACTTGGGAAATGGGGGCAGCAAGGAACTGTGCCTTGTCGGCCTCTCCCATCTCGACCAGGTTGAGCCAAAGGTGGCGCTCCTGGACCACCAAGGTGGACATCGCCCACCCGAGAGACCACGCCGTGACCTTCGTCGCCCGGAGAGCGAGGTCAGTCACCGAGCGCAGCTCCTGAATCAATCCCGGGGCAGAACTACCCTCGTGCAGTTCCTTTAGCACCTTGGCAGACTTGCAGGAGAGCCATGGCGTGCAGGGCGGAGGCAGCTTGTGCAGCGGCACCGTAGGCCTTGGCCTTGTAAACCTACGTAAACCTACAGGCCTTGGATGGGAGCTTTGGG
Organism: Myxocyprinus asiaticus; assembly: GCF_019703515.2. Lineage (NCBI taxonomy): Eukaryota > Metazoa > Chordata > Actinopteri > Cypriniformes > Catostomidae > Myxocyprinus > Myxocyprinus asiaticus. Next base: position 34,726,524 of record NC_059346.1, on the reverse strand, counting down.
CGCCCATGCCAGTTGGCGGCGCTCTGCGGGCATAAGTGCAACGTGAGCGCCTTTATCCACTGGGGGGATTGCCGAATAGCCCTTGGCCGCCCCACCATCGAGGGTAGTGAGGGGCGGGGAAGCTGAAATACAGGGACCGGGCAGTAAAAAGTGCCTCCCACTACCTTGTCAGCTCTTCATGCACTTCCGGGAAGAAAGGAACGGGGAGGGGCGTGGCTTTGAGCAGCACCACGAGCCCAGGAACCAATCATCAAGCTGCGACGGTTCAGGGGAGAGTGGAGGGTTCGGCTCTAGCCCGACGCTCGCGGCTGCCCGGGAAAGCATGTCATCATCTCCGCATCAGCCTGTGACTGGGCGACTGCACCCGAAGGGAGGAGCCCAGCTGAGGCTTCCGCATCCGACTGGACGAGCCCGCTCTCTGATGCTGCGCTCGAGAGCTCATCACCCTCGCGGGCTCCGAATAAGAGGTCAAACTCGCCGTGAGACGAGCCGGCAGACTCATCCGGAAGCCCGATCAGGGCAGACGAGTGTGCTGGGGAATGGGATGTCTGTGGGGGGATACCCGGCGGAGGTGGTCCCATTGTGGTCCCCAAATCGCCCTCAGTGCTAGCCGCGCTGGCCTCATACCCGTGGGTAGAAGGACCGAGGCGGGGAGCCTCTGGGGTGGCTTGCTTTCTTACGAAGGTAAGCCACGACTGCATCGTTGCCATGGACATGTTCTCGCAATAAGTACATGACACATCCACGAATGCTGTCTCCGTGTGAGCAGTGCCTAGACACAAAAGACAGTGATCGTGACCGTCAGAAGGCGAGAGATAATGAGCGCAACCAGGAATAACACACAAAGGAAAGGCATCTTTAAAAAGACGCATCTTTAAAAAGACGTTCCGTGTGTGCCGCTCTTTTAGAGATATATACTCTTTTAGAGAAATACACTCTTTTATTTCTGCCGAAGCGCCCAGGGGCATTCTCTGCAGTGCACCAGTGCAAAGGGGGGAGAAGCTGCTGAAATGCGCCGTCAGATCCAGCAGAGGTGAATGAACAGTCGTGGGAATTCAGCTCAGTGAGCATGACCTTTCAGCTCCGAAGAGAAAATCTGAATGAGTGGTTGCATACCAGCTCCTTTTATACCCGTATTTCCGAGGGAGTGGCATGCAAATACCACTCGCCAATTTTCATTGGCCTTTTATCAAAGACCAGAGGTGTCTCAGGCTCCCAAGAGTGACCCCTAGTGTCACTACATCGACACAACGTCGAGTGAGTGACAGATAGGGAACCAAGGTTTTACTATAGTAATATTGTATTAACTACGAAAAGTAAGTTGCGAAACCATGTTGTTTTGGCAGAAACCAAGGTTTTAATACCGTATACTGTATTCATATAGTTACCATGGTTTTACTATAGATTAACTATGGTAATTCATGTGGTTACTATGGTTTTATTACAAATATTTTTAGTAAAATCATAACAACCACAAAATTATGATTTTTATTACCACAGTTTTCATTTTACTGTATTATTACAATGGTTTTACTACAAATATCAAGGTTAAAATATGGTTACTATAGTAAAACCATGGTAAATTTATTGCAAGGGAACAAAAACTATTGCAAGGTAACGCAAAACTTATTGTGAGGGCATTTTTATTGGGGCCGGCATGTGTTTTAAATGTCATGAATTTATACAATTTATCAATAACAATATTTGTCTGAATATTTGGTCAAAACAATGGTTTGATATATGTGCATGTTATCTTTTTGCATTTTTGCTGTTTCATGAATAGTTTTGTGCTTCATAATACTTTTACTTTTACAATTTTGCTGAAAAGTCTATAATATGCTGTAAAATGCAGCCACAGATTTAAAAAGAGACCTACCCTAAACCTACCCTGAGAAATATTCACTTGAGTAATTACTGTGACAGCTAGCCTCGGTCCCCCCATATGCTCACATTAAATGAACACATAACTGATTGAGCAAGATCACATGTATAAATAAATGCATAATAAGATTATAGAGTATGTTTTAAAAACTGCTGTACACAGCAAAGTCATGTATACCTCTGATTTGCAATGTCTAATTGAGCTAATTATTCAACAGCAGTTGAAGGTTTTGTAGGATAAATACTTGAGACACATTTCACTCATGTTAAATTATCCTTACATTACACTTGAATTTCTGTCAAAGTAAGCAGGATTTGAGCCATTTTGCACTGTAAACTCTCCAGTTTCCCTCTTCCTACACTGGTGCAATCCTCTGAATCTGTGTTATTCTAAGAACTCTCATCCATGACACCTGTCAAGAGACCTTTTGCTGTTGCTGGCCAAATTGCAAGAAGCCTGTCCAAGACAAATATTATTGCCCCACCACTTTGCAGGTCTTTGCTGTATCCCTGCACCTCTTTAGGCAAAGGGGTCATGATGATTATGACAAGAGGAAAATGAATGGCACGCTTCATTCACACACACTGAAATATCCCCATTAGTTTCCCCATTTTATCTCACACCAGCTGGATGTGAAGTCAAGGATTAAGGGCTCTTCTCATTTTTGAGCCAACTTTGCAACACAAGCTGACCACTGTTATCTGCAGCAGCACTCCAACATCATGTTCCTAAAGCAGGATAAAAGTGGATGACATAAGCCATTACACCCTTTAGTGAAGTAAGATAAATGTGCGGTGAGGGCTGTTATCAAAGGCCCGCCTGTTTTAAGATTCTGATTAAAGTCTTGCAGCCCTTTTTTCAAACTCCCAGTGGAAATAGGCATACAAACATGACACTATTTGCATTGGCCAGCAAATCTACTAAGAAGCTCCCTCCAAACTGCCAATGAGACCCAAAAGCAGTTTTTCCTGATACATTATGGGGAAAAGGGTTCAGTGTTTTCTGTACACTTTCTGAATCTATGTCAAATATATCAGGGCAAAACTAAATATCCAACACTACTGGACAAAATACTGAGCAGTCAAATAAATTGGACATGTTAAACCCTCATTAGCTATCATCATGAGGGAGAGTGAGATGTTTTTAGCTAAATTTTTCTTTATCACTTGTTTCTTATTCATCTGAATTGGACAGTAGAGTTTTGCTCAATAAGATTATAGCTTGTTCTGAGATTGGTCAAACAGAAATAATTAAGTATGTGTTGACCACAGTTGACCTCAATGCCACAGTTTGTTTGCTCTCACAGACTATCCCCAAAAATATGAATGTGAACATACATTTTTGTTAAATATCAATAAAGCACTGTGAAAAATTAATTAGAGCAATACTTTGAAATATCAAATTTCCCCCAAATCTGTCTAATTTTATTTTTTTATTTTTTTTGCTGCATGACATGAACAAAATCTATATGGTTCTAAATAGGGCTGGGTGGTTTTTCTGATTTTTCCGATTCATTCGAATTTGCGTTTTGACATGATTTTAATCGAGATTTTGCTAAAAACGCTAAAGTTAGATATTTAAAATCCACCAAAGGCTGAATAAGGAAGAGAAAAAGAATTCATAGCGCTTGACCTAATGCCGATCCTGATCTGATCAGCTGCACGTGTGTGGCGCTCCAAATGAACGTGACAGGTTAACAACACGGAGACTGATATAAAAGACAGCGGTGATATTCCCAGTACGATTGTACACAGTGTGATTGTAGCTCAGTCTTGTCCATTATCAGGGGCGGATTTAGGCATGGGCGACATGGGCAGCCGCCCGAGGCGACATCTTGCCGGGGGCGGCATGAGGCGCCAACATCGCTAAATCGCTTATTATTTCTTGTTCTGTGACATGTTTCAAGTGTTTTATTGCATCTATAGCCAACATCTCGCAAGCGATCATTTTGACAAACTTTGCTAGTTGAATTGTAATGATAAATTATTTCATATTGCTGCGCTGCTCAGCATGAACTGCTAGAGGGTGCGTCTCTACCTGCAGGGGTTTATGAATATACACATAAATTGTTTGACATCCAAAGAGTACTTTCTAGATAAACTTGATAATTTATAGATACTGATTTCTAGACAACTTTCTAGATAGACTTGATTTAGATAAAATGAATACCTACACTGGCCAAGAATTATTTTGCAGTTTTCTTATTCTATTATTTCTGAACATCTGGGTTTATTAGATTTTAATTTATTTTACATTTACACTCTGTTGACAACTTCCCCCTGTGGTGCATTTGGTGCTTTTCTACATTTTTCTTGCACACCTTTGTTTCCTATAATGAAAATAACTTTGATTTCTCTAACCAGGTTGCTTTGCATTCTAATAAAGAACATACAATTTGAATCATGTTAGAGTACATTTAAAAGTTGAAAAATGTACTCGTGAATCATCCATAAGTTTGATTAAAATCGAGATTTTATTTCTTTGCCATATCGCCCAGCCCTAGTTCTAAAACACCTCGCCAACAACTAACCATTTGCATTTGTTTGCACACTGTTCTCTCACTCTTTCTCTTTATTCTCTTGTCCACATTATTCTCATTACATACTGCAAGTCATGCTGAATAAAGCAAACCTTAACAGACTGCAAACAAACAAAAGGTACTTCGGTTGAGAGTTAGGTGCAGAAAAAATGAGATCTTATAGAGCCTTGTGCTCACAGCCCTGTCATCTCTGCTGAGGGAGGACCACAGAGTGACGGCAATCAGAATATGTTTACTTTAGCATGCCTGTCAGTCTCCTACACAAGATTGCAGGTCTTCCGCTGTTTGAAGAAGATGAACAGATTCGAGTTTGTCAGGGAGTGTAGATAAATGAGAGCAAAGACAGGAATGCATGCTGATATCATCATCACCAGATGTTGGCTGGAAGTAGGAAGTTGATAGTTGAAATTCAAGAGGACAATGATGACATTTTAACTCTGGGGAATATAGGAGAGGAGAGAGAGACGTATATAACACTACTGGGGCCCTATTTTAAGAGCGCTAATGCTAAGCGCAGCGATATGCCATGAGTCATACACGCAAAGTCAATGGGCAAGGCCAGGAAGTTTTGGTATTTTCGTGCAAGCATGCGTTAAGTCTAGGCTTGAGACATCACACAGGTCACATAAACTATAACACAGAGACTGTATCACCTAGATATATAGAGACTGTGTCTGTTCCCCGAACTACCAAACACAAAACCCTCACTAAGTCATTTAGAATTTTTTTTTTATTGGACTCAAACTTGAATATAAATAAACTGAAGATAAACATCATATAAAGGTAGGGCGACTTAACAGTAGATCACTTTCATCCAAAACACTAATTGTAAATTACATTAATATAGATCATAGTTTAGATTCATTCTGCTTGACTGAAACCTGGCTTAAACCAGATTCATATATTTTTTAAATGTTATAAACATAACCTTTCAGGCAAGGCTCGAGGAGGAGGTGTTGCTACAATTTACAGTGATGTTTTTGGTGTTACTCAGAGGTCAGTATATAAGTTCAATTCTTTTGAACTGATAATGCTTAATGTGACATCGTCAGATATAAATAAAAAATCTCTGTCATCATTTGTTCTTGCTACAGTATATAGACCAACAGGGCCTTATTCTGATTTCCTTAGAGAATTTGTTAATTTTCTGTCAGATCTAGTAGTTACTGTGGATAGAGCTTTAATCGTTGGTGACTTCAACATTCGCATAGATAAAGAAAATGATACACTGGGATTAGCATTTATCGATATTCTCAACTCTGTTGGAGTCAGACAAAATGTGACAGGATCAACTCATCGCCATAATCATACGCTAGATTTAATTCTGTCATATGGAATTGATGTTGATAATATAGCAATTCTGCTGCTGAGTGATGCCATCTCAGATCATTACCACATCTCTTGTATGCTGCGTTTAGCAAAGGTCACTCAATCTATGCCGCGTTATCGTTCAGGTAGAACTATTCTTTTGACCACTAAAGATAGCTTCACTAATAACTTTCCAGATTTGTCTCAAATACTCAGTAAACCAAAAACTTTAGAAGAACTTGATGTAATCACAGAAAATATAGATAGTCTTGATAGTGTCGCCCCCTTCGATTAAAGAAAATGAAAGAGAAAGCCCAGAACCATGGTACTATGATCACACTCATGTTCTCAAGAGAGCAGCTCAAAAAATGGAGCACAAGTGAAAGAGTATAAAATTTGAGGTCTTTTGTGGTGCATGGAATGATTGTGTCTCTAGCTACAGAAAAGCTCTAAAAGCTGCCAGGTCTGCATATTTTATCAAACTCATAGAAAATAACTGCAATAATCCTAGGTATTTCTTCAGTACTGTAGATAAATTAGTAAGGAATAAAGTTTTGACTGAACCAGATATTTCATCGCAGCACACTAGTAATGACTTTATGAATTTCTTTACTGATAAAATTGAAATCATCAGAAACAAAATTGGAATTATGCAACCATCTGCAATAGCACCTCTGAAGACAGTGTCGCATATTATTCCCCACAAGCAACTTCAAACCTTTGCTGTCACTGGACAGGAAGAGCTAAACAAACATATCAAAACATCAAAATCAACAACATGTATGTTAGTTAGATTCAATACTGACCAAGCTATTAAAAAAGTTGTTTCCTGTAATCTCAGAACCTCTTCTTAATATTATTAGCTCCTCATTATCCTTAGGGCATGTCCCAAGAAAATTTAAGATAGCAGTTATTAAACCGCTAAGAAACCATAAGAAACCACAGCTTGATCCTGGAGAGTTGGCAAATTATAGACCGATCTCAAATCTCCCATTTATGTTGAAAATACTAGAAAAGGTAGTGTCCTCCTAACTATGTTCATTTTTACATAAAGAATAAATATATGAACAATATATAAAGAATTTCAGTCAGGATTTTGGCCCCATCATAGTACAGAGACTGCACTTATCAGAGTTACAAATGACTTGCTCTTAACATCTGATCGCGGCTGCATTTCACTTCTTGTGCTTTTAGATCTTAGTGCTGCCTTCGACACCATAGAGAATGAAATTCTCTTGGATAGGCTTGAGAATTATGTTGGCATTTGTGGACAGGCATTAGCTTTTTAGTTCCTATTTATCCGACTGCTACCACTTTGTGTAAACGAGGAATTGTCAGATCAAACTAAAGTTAAGTATGGAGTGCCACAGGGATCAGTTTTAGGGCCTCTTCTTTTCTGCTTATATATGCTTCGCCTGGGAGACATTATCAAGAACCGTGGAATTAATTTTCACTGTTATGCTGATGATACCCAACTTTATATTTCCTCAAAACCCAATGAAATTTCACAATTCTCCAAGTTAGCAGAGTGCATCAATCATATCAAAGATTGGATGGCTAGAAAGTTCTTTCTACTCAATTCCGACAAAACAGAGGTACTAATTATTGGACCAAAAACCACTAAAAATAAGACGCTAAAATATAATTTGACTCTCGATGGATGTACTGTCATGTTGTCTTCTACAGCGAAGAACTTAGGTGTTATATTTGATAGCAATCTGTCTTTCGAAAAACATATTTCAAATGTTTGTAGAACAGCATTCTTCCATCTCAGAAATATTGCTAAGTTATGACACATGCTCTCTGTTTCTAAAGCCGAAAAACTATTTCATGCGTTCATGACCTCAAGACTAGATTATTGTAATGGATTACTGGGAGGATGTCTTGCAGGTTCCATAAATAAACTTCAGTTAGTTCAAAATGCAGCACCTAGAGTGCTGATTACAACCAAGAAATATGAACATATCAGCCCAGTTTTAGCATTATTACATTGGCTACTTGTTAAATTTTGTATTTATTTTAAAATATTTCTAACTACTTACAAAGCTTTGCATGGTCTATCTCCACAGTATTTACAGTATGTGACCTTCTATAATGCTACATTGCATCATGTTCAATAAGATCGCAAAATTCTGGCCTGTTAATAATACCTAGAATATCAAAATCCACAAAAGGAGGTAGATCCTTTTCCTATTTGGCTCCTAATACTACCTAATGGCACCTAATGGCACCTAATACTCTCAGTTTAAGTCTAGACTAAAGACTCATCTTTTCTGCCAGGCATTCACCAAATTTCATCTATCAGCTCATAGTTATGCTGCATTAGTTAGGTCTGCCAGAATCGGAAACACTTCTCATATTCTATAATCCTATTTTAAAGTGAATGACATCTACACTAAAATTATTCTATTTGTTTCCCTGTCTTAACCTCGGGATACATATCCTGAGGTTACTAGAGCCTGCCAAGATCCAGCTCCAGTCCTGCCTGATGTCCGACTCCCACTACTATGTGTTGCTGAGTGATGACGACTAACTGCAGCTTGTGCCAGCCAGATATCAATTCAATCTACTACGATGGACTTCACAGAGGATGAACTGATGCCAGCACAAACCATCAGACATGGGATACTTCACTGGACAATGTCTGAGATTTGGACTTAAGATGGACAGTCGAACTGCAGTGCACCTTACTGACCTCTGCCTGCATCACCTTGGTCAAAGGATGGACTAAACTCTTAAAATGGAATACATAGATAATAACTTAATTGCAGCCTTCATCAGCCAAATAACAAAGGACAATGAATCTGTTTGCACTTCCGCAGTTAAATAAGAATGTAAATTCTAAAACTTTAATCATTAACCTTACAGTTAATATAAGAACTTTTTGTTTAAACATTGGCCCCTAACATTTACTTAGTTTACTCATTTTAAATCTTGACTTGTACTACACATAAATACCTAATATTGGCATTATATTCATGCTGATTAGCCAGAGGGGAACTGGTTCCCCCAAGGCTATTTTTCTCCATTAACCAACATCTTATAGAGTTTTGTGTTCCTTGTCACAGTCGCCTTAAAGGAATAGTTCACCCAAAAATGAAAATTTGCTGATAATTTTCTCACCCTCAGGCCATCCAGGAGTTTCTTTCTTCATCAAAACAGAATTTAAGATTTTTAGGATTTCATTTCAGGCCTCCTCCTTTAAACAATGCAAGTGAATGTACAAATGCATATTTAGGGTGCATCAAAATAATCCACATGACTCCAGTCGACAAATAAAGTTCTTCTGAACCCAAACGATTGATTATTTTTAGAAACAAAACAATACTTATATACTTTTTAACTACAAATGTTCGCTTCCGTACATCTCTGTGATGTGCGCTCATGAGAGGGATGATGTAAGCTCATTGGTAAGGTCACGCGTCACGTTTATATTTAGGAGGTCTAAATATAAATATAATTATTTTCTGTTATTTATTTTAAGGCACAATTTACAATTATGTTTTTTTTTATTTTTATTAAACTGCACTATTATGACTCAAACATATTACTATATTAACAGATTTTTCTGTTAAAGCATAATTTTCTGTAAAACTGCTGAAATTAAGTGTGTTGTGAAAAGTGCTATACAAATAAAAATAACTTGACCTGACTAGGCGCAAGTGTGTGGCGAAATTGCACACGCAAAACGCTAAAGGGCTGGGTCAAGTACAATTTAATTCTGAGGTACTTTCCTAGCATCGTCTGCGTCCTATTATATAGAAGCACCAGCTATATAAACAGCACATTCATAAGAATTTGGTGGTGTAAATAGATTGTATGCAATGAATTAGAAGAAAAGAAATATGAACTTAGGTTATTTTGTGCATTATCTGCATCCCTGCTGAAAGCCAGGCATGACATTCACTTCAATGACAGTGGCACGCTCCTTTTATATGCATGGAAAATGTGGTTCTCATCAGGATTTGGATTTACGCTCCATTAAATTATAGAGAATGTACACATTATTAATAATTTTCATCTACTGACACAAAAATCAAGGCTAGTATTAACAGTGATTGTATTGGAATGCACATCACTTTCAATACATTTATTAAAACAAAAACAAAAAAATTATCCACAAATATTTGTACATTCAAATTACACTTCAAACGAAAAACAAAAATATAATCAAAATAATGAAGTGGTCAAAAAAATCATACCAAATCCAAACATTTTACTCTCTCCAACTTCTTCCACCAGCCCTTTTTGCAGTGACTTAAAAATCACTCCACAACAACAAATTAACAAATATCCAAAAAAATTAGATCATAAATACAATTGTAAATTTAAACATAATAATAATAATAATTGAAAAACAAACCATAACCTAAAGATAGTTTAACACAAAGCTCATAAATATTTGTCTCGTCTCAGTGCAATGACCTATTTGTCAGGAAAATAGTAAATTGCGCTTTGCGCCACTTGATTAAAGTACAATACACCCACAGTTTGAGTGCACACACCCACAGATAGCGCAAACACTCCCACTCATGTCCACCTGCGCTTTGCGCTGGCATGAAAATTGCACTTAGAATAAGCGCTTTCACGATAATTGGGTAAGATGTTATGCATGGTCTTAGCGAGTAGGGCTGCACTTTGTGCACTCACGAAAATAGAGCCCCTGAAGTTAATAATAAAAACCCATATGTTTTGGAGATGGCTGATGACACTTGAAAATACTACTGTGAAATAACAGCTACAGTAGATCCTACAGTGTGTCATTAAAATTCATGGAATACAGTTGGCAGAAATGGTAAAATTGGAGTGTCATTTTGCTAACAAGGCAGCCAACTATATCAATCCTAATCACTATTTTGTCTCTGAAAAAATATGAATTGCTCACAAAATGATCTACAACATGATCTAGCACCAGATAATTTATTAGACATTTTAGATGAGTCAAAATTTTAATAGCCACCCAGAGGTACAAAATAAATCAGGAAAAACTTTGTGTACCTAAATATAAGCGTGATTTGTCATTTGTTGTGACTACATCAGGGTAGTAGCTATTTATGTGATATATGTGATGACTGCGAGAACAAACCTACATCTGAGCTCTGCCTGATGTATTTTAATGTATAGAAATTCTCTGTTCCAGTGAAGAAAATATCAGGTTAAATAAATGAATTTAATACCCTTCAGCTTTCTGGCAGGAGAAACAATTCTTAAGCCTAAATTGAAGCTTGCAATCCATCTGTGCACCTAGTATATAGTACAACAAAATGAAAACATGGGAAGAATTTGGCATGTCAAATATTTTGAAACTACAAGGCTTTCAATAAACCAAGTTCGTTGGTCCATACATGTGCTATATGCCAATAATTCATTGTGAGGTTGTCACACAAAGTTCATAATACCTTGTAAGGAAAAAGCTCTGCAAAGGTGCATTTAAAGGACATTCCTTGATTTGGTTTAAAATGGCAAAGATTTTGAAGATTTAATCACATTAGCATAAAGTATGGTTAGAGAAGGAGAGAGAGAGTAAAAGAGAGGGCCCTCTCGTTGAAGCTTTGTGGGAGAAATGGTGTGCAGTATTTGCTCAGGTGGAATAATACACATCCAAGCAGGCCACTATGTATTGATAAAACAAAGAAGATTCCAAAGAATGTGCTTTGTGAGCTCCTAAGCCTGCTCGAGTGTAATTGCATTTCCCAGTTGGATGGTCAGCCATTCCCAACAACGTCTCCGTTCTGTATGTAACCTCGATTCCCTGAGACGAGGGGAACAAGACATTGCATCACTAAGCTGATGCTATGGGGAGTGTCCATCTACATGACCTAGCTGAAACCTTTCGACAATAACGTCAATTCTAAAATTGGCTATGGTGTTTAAGCCCCGCCCTTTTAGGCATGAAGCTATAAAAGCAGGCGTGCAAACACCATCCCTGATGCATCGCTCACACCTCAAAGAACTCTGAGTCTGTAGTGCGGCCAGCTAACACAATGTCTCGTTCCCCTCGTCTCAGGAAACCGAGGTTACATACGTAACCGAGACGTTCCCTTACGACTCAGTACTTGACACTTGACATAGTGTCACTAAGCTGATGCTATGAGGAACAGAGTCTCATCACGCCACACTACACAACGTAACCTTCCAGAGAGGAAACATGATGCCACAGTCCCACGGGACAGCGACCAATACGAGTATGCCACTCACAATGGATATATGAACTATAGTCATGGTATGAATTAACCCCTTGACGAATCCAGTTGGGGAAGTTTACATATACAAAAATGCTTGTGACTTTTTTGGGAAATACAACAGTCTGAATACAGGTGGTTGTGTGAAATGATAGAGAGCCCGTACTTAGAAAAGGGGCATAAGTATATCTTTGGCCAACAAAACAGCAAGTGCTCTAGACAGAGAGGACTTGCGATGAGAGAGATGTTATGTCTAACTTGTAAAACCTAGTGAATGTGTTTTGAGAAGACCATCCTGCTGCAAAACATATGTCCTGTAAGGACACACCATTCGTCCATGCCCATGAAGAGGCCATGCCTCTAGTTGAATGTGCTTTAACACCAACTGGGCAATTCTCACCCTGTGACTCGTAAGCCAAGGTGATCGCATCAACGATCCAATGAGAAAGTCTTTGCTTGGAGATGGACATTCCTTTCATGTATCCTCCATAGCACACAAAGAGCTGGTCAGACAGTCTGAACTGGTGGGTGTGTTAAACATATGTGTGTAGCGCTCACACAGTGTATAACAAATATAAGGACTTCTCCTTGTCTGAATTAAATTGAGGAGGGACAGTGGCTTTTGAAAGACCCGGACCAAACTCCAGACAAATCCCGACCCGTTTTACTGAGGCCAGAGCCAGCAGTAATGCGGTTTTAAGAGAAGCACACACAATTCAACAAAGTCCAGAGGCTCGAAGGGAGGCCCTGCGAGCGCTTTTAGGACCAAATACAGGTCCCAAGTTGGAACCGTAGCCGGGCAAGGGGGATTTAAGCGCCTCGCTCCCCTATGGAACTATATGATTAAGTCATGTTTACCTATAGAGGTGCCGGCTTCGGGTGCGTGCAGATATAGTCACCACACAGACTTTGAGAGTTGATGGAGTGAGCCCTGCATCCAATTGCTCTTGAAGAAATGTGAGAACTTCACATATGGGGCAGTTCACTGTGTCTTTGCCATGTGAAAAGCAACAATTAGTGAACACATTCCATTTCAGTGCATTAAGGCATCTGTTAGACAGTGCTCTAGCCTGCACAATGGTGTTCATAACCGACTGAGTCACATTTAGTGCGCTCCGTTCAGGGGCCACACATGCAGGTTCCACAGCTTGGAGATGCCAGATTGTGCCCTGCACTTGAGAGAGGAGATCCCTCCTCAGCGGTATTTCCCATGGAGGGTCGTCCAGAATCTCTATAATTTCCGGAAACCAGGACTGATTGGACAACTTCGGCACAACCAATAGAACCGTTTCCTTGTCCGTTCGGACTATGTGTGAAGGAGGCACTCTGGGGGAAATGCATATTTGCTTAGGACATGTGTCCCCCGAAAAGAGAGAAGATGACGCTCACTCCACAGGAGGAGGTGACGCGTCAGTCTAATCATTGGCAGGGAATGAATTCCGCCTTGGTGGTTTATGTATGACACAACTGTCATGTTGTCCGAGCAAATCAGAACATGATAATTTGCTATTTTGGACTGAAAAGCCTTCAAGGGTAGGAAAACAGCTGACAGTTCCAGGCGGTTGATGTGGCATTCCCTCTTCGCACCTGTCCATGTGCCAAAAGTAGACATCCGTCGCACACTGCCCCCCAACCTGTGTTAGAAGCTTCCGTGGTCACCACTGTAGTAAATTAGCTCAAAATGGAAATATGAATGATTAATCATAACTCGTTATAATTAATTATAAATAATTGGATCAGAATTAACTTGATGTAGCTGAATTAATATTACAATCAATTAATCTATTCGTCCAGCGAACACCCAGTATTGATCGTCTATCAACTCTCAGAAAGGATATTTTTCATGGCCACAGAAAAATAACTCTTAGCATGTAGCTGTGATCAAATCATTAAATTGACGCTGATTTACAAGCAGACCAGAATCAACTCGCAAGAATGTACACAAAAGCTTTATTTAACTAAATCACGAACACATAACTAATCTAAACAAACACATACACACAAATCACGCATACATGGGAAATGGAAAAGTGAAAGTGAATGAAACCGGAACAGAACAGGGGAATGAAGCTATGAAAAGAGTCATTTAACCATCTGAAAGAACCATCAGTTTCTTACTTCAAAGCACCCTTGTTAACAAAGGTGTTCACAGCTTATACTAAACCTCTGATAATGGGTGCTTTGCAAGTGTGCGATTCAAATGCCTCAGATCTAAAACTGGCCGAAGCCCGCCGTCTTTCTTTGGGATGAGAAAATAGCAGCTGTAAAACCTTTTGTGGTCTTGACAAACTGGAACAACCTCTATCACGTCCTTTGCGAGGAGATTGTGTATTTCGGCTCGTAACACTGGCGCGTCTTCGGACGGAACCATGGAAGACAGAACGCCGTTGAAACAGGGTGGCCGACATGCAAATTGGATTGTATAACCATGTTCAATCATTTTTAGCACCCAGTAGGAAACACCCGTAAGTGCTCGCCACGAGTCCACGTAATAGGACAGAGGGCCACCTGTTTTGTTCATTTATGACATAATACGCTGCTTGCCATAGGGAAGCGGTTGTGCATAATGTGTGGGCTTTGAATTGGAAGAGAGCTTTTTATTGAAAAAGTATGAGCGTATCGCGCATTCGCAACAAGCGCTGTACTCATTTTTGCATATTTTATTGCATGTGAATGAATGTGAGACACAGAAACAACATTTTGAACAACATTTTGAACAACAATATTCCTTTCCCGACAAACAGCTGTGGGGAAGAGGGTTACAGCATTGTGTGTTTTTAATCGAGCCATCTTTGGGACAGGTCTGGAAGGAACGGCGAGCTCTGCATTCCGCTTCATAGGGCTGTGACTGTCAGGAGTGCTTTTGCTGCACAGGAGGAATTTTTCCCATCTGCACGGGTTTCATGCTGAGGTGGCTGCCTTCGTTTGGGCCATGGCTTGCGTGGCTTTACCAGGTGAATTTTGGCAGCGCTGATGTAGCAGGCATGGGTTTTTTAGCCAGGCACTGGCTCGAGACAGAGCGAGAGTGAGCCAGTTGTGTTGCAGTACTGCTCCGTTTCGGCAAGAAATGCCTCATAACTTGCAAGTGTTTTTGAGTCGTGACGTAGCACTCAGCAAACTTATCCACAGAGTTGCCAAAAAGGCCGGCTGGAGACACTGGAGCATCAAAGAGAGTGGCTTTATCCACATCACGCATCTCCGTGAGGGTCAGCCAAATGTAATGATCCAGAACCACCAGGTTACCCATTGGCTTGCCAATGGGCTGTGCAGTAACTTTCGTGGCTCACAGCGCTGAGTCCGTAGTGGTGCAAAGCTCTTTGAATATTTCCAGATTGTAGCCTTGCTCGTCCATCTGTTTCAGTAGCTTGGCTTGAACCACTTGAAGCACGGCCATCGTGTGGAGTGCCGAACCAGCTTGGCCCGCTGCTGAGTATGCTCTTCCATGCCCTGATACTCACCGGGCAGAGATGTGCCACCACCACCTCTTCAACAGGGGGTAGTTGGGCATAAAGCTGAATAGGGCGCGCACCAGGATTTTGTACGTTAATTATGAACTTCCGGGAAGAATGGGGCAGGTCTGCAGAACGCGGTGGCTTGACGACATCCGGAATGCAGGAACTACTCATCAAGGTGAGATTCGGGTTCCTCTGGAGGAGACCACTCGCGACCGAGTTCTTCAAGCGCCCTTGAAAGGACGCAAGCATCTCCTTGTCAGTGGCGTGTGCATGCTCCTCGCCCTTGCTGGGGGAAGGGGTGGCAACGTCATCCACTGACCACTCGCTATGCGGCGAGAGACATAACATCATCCCCAGCATCAAAACTGCTGAACGTGATGAGGTCATGTGCTCCAGCAGAGGACCGAAGCTCGTCACACACATATTCTATTGACATACAATATGTGCAGTACCATGATGCAGTACATGGAGATTGAGGGGCTCGCGGGGCTTATGCCGGCACGAGGTCCACCTCAAATTCATCCTGCTCGACCTTGCTGCCCTGCCGTGCCTCCTCATGTGATCCCTCGGGAGTCACAGAAGAGGTGGGTGGGAGGGCACGGGAGGCTGAATCGTCCCTCAGAATGAGGGTGATTCACGAGAAAATCGTCTTGAGATTCATGCACTCGCAATGAGGGCAGTCTGCCTCCATGAGAGCTGCTTCTGTGTCGGCGAGGCCCAGACAGCGAATGCAGCTTTCATGCTGATCTGATGGTGGGATGTGTCCCTCGCATAATGAACACTTAAAGAATGACATCTTGAAAAAGACGTGAACACATAAGAGGCTCTTTTAGTTTTATATACATATATATATATGTATATGAAGCTGCCATGAAGAACCCACCCGCTGACTGTGTATGTCAAGGGCGAAGTAGTACAAGGCTTTTATATATATATATACACACAAAAAATATCACAATAGCTTATAAGAATACAAATCTCCTGCTGAAGCGCTGTGGGGAATCAGGATGCTGAAGCGGTTCATTCACCAGCGAAGCGTCAAGCGGTGGGGCGGAGTAAATGTTTGCCGGAACACTGTTGTGGAGCAGAGAGTCTTCTTGCTGCCATGAAGAACCCGCCCGCTGACTGTGTATGTCAAGGGCGAAGTAGTACAAGGCTTTTAGATGAGAGATGAATCGCTTTCTTGAAGGAAGAAAATTCTTAGGAATGGTATTTGCATGCCCACTTTTATACCGGCTTCGCACCTAAAAGGGCGGGGCTTAAACACCATAGCCAATTTTAGAATTGCTATTATTGTAGAAATAATAGTGTCCTCATAGTGTCAGCTTAGTGACGCAAAGTCAAGTGTACTGAGTCGTAAGAGAACTGAAGTTCCCTATCTGTCACTCACTCGACGTTGTGTCGATGTAGTGACACTAGGGGTCACTCTTGGGAGCCTGAGACACCTCTGGTCTTTGATAAAAGGCCGATGAAAATTGTTGAATGGTATTTGCATACCACTCCCCCAGACATACGGGTATAAAAGGAGCTGGTATGCAACCACTCATTCAGATTTTCTCTTCGGAACCGAACGGTCATGCTCACTGAGCTGAATTCCCATGACTGTTCATTCACCTCTGCTGGATCTGATGGCGCATTTCAGCGGCTTTTCCCCCTCTGCACTGGTGCACTGCAGAGAATGCCCCTGGGCGCTTCGGCAGAAATAAAAGAGTATATTTCTCTAAAAAGAGTATATTTCTCTAAAAGAGTATATATCACTAAAAGAGTGGCACACACGATACGTCTTTTTAAAGATGATTGGTTCCTGGGCTCGCGGCACCGCTCAAATCCACGCCCCGCCCCCATTCCTTTCTTCCCGGAAGTGCATGAAGAGCTGACAAGTTCGTGGGAGGCACTTTTTACTGCCCGGTCCCGATCTTTCAGCTTCCCCGCCCTCACTACCCTCGATGGTGGGGCGGCCAAGGGCTATTCGGCAATCCCCCTGGTGGATAAAGGCGCTCGTGGTGCACCTATGCCCACAGAGTGCTGCCACCTGGCGCAGGCGCCCAAAGCTCCCGTCCAAGGCCTGTAGGTTTATGTCATCTCTGACGGCCAAGGCCTATGGTGCCGCTGCCCTGGGTCACATACCCGGTGTGCATGGCCGTCATCATGACCACCGTCCACCACTCCATTTTGGCAGGTTTGGCGCTCCAGCGGTGGTCTCTTCCTCCCCCGTCCCAGGCTGTTCCGAGGCTGGTTACAAGGAGCCATGTAAGTACTTTGATGTCCCTGAACTCAGCACGGCCACGACATGATATGGCACCTCAGGCTCTGCCCCGCCGCGAGGCCCCACCCGCCGGTATGTCTGATGAGATTGTCCCTCCGGCCGAGATGAAGAAGGGTTTTACAGCCTCTTCTTCGTTGTACCGAAAAAGGCGGTGGGTTGCGGCCAATCTTGGACCTGCGAGTACTGAACCGGGCTTTACACAGACTCCCGTCCTAGATGCTGACGCAAAGACACAATCTAGCGAGCGTCCGGCATCAAGATTGGTTCGCGGTTGTAGACATGAAGGACACGTACTTCCACATCTCGATTCTACCTCGACACAGACCCTTCCTGTGGTTTGCATTCGAGGGTCAGGCGTATCAGTACAAGGTCCTCCCTTTCGGTCTGTCCTTGTTCCCTTGCGTCTTCACGAAGGTCGCAGAGGAAGCCCTTGCTCCGCTAAGGGAAGTGGGCATTTGCATCCTCAACTATCCCAACGGTTGGCTAATCCTAGCTCATTCTCGGGATGTGTCGTGTGCACACAGGGACCTGGTGCTCTCGTACCTCAGCCGACTAGGGCTTCGGGTCAACTGGGAAAAGAGCATGCTCCTCCTGGTTTAGAGAATCTCTTTTCTCAGTTTGGAGTTGGACTCAGTCTTGTTGACGGCACACCTCACGATCAAGCGTGCACAGTCAGTGCCGACCTGTTTGAAGATGTTCAAACAGAAAACAGCAGTTCCACTGAAACTTTTTCAGAGGCTCCTGGGGCATATGGCATCCTCAGCGGTGGCCACTCCGCTCGGGTTGATGCATATGAGACCGCTTCAGCACTGGCTTCAGATTCGAGTCCCGAGATGGGCATGGCGCCGCGGGACACATCGCGTGGCCATCATGCCGATCTGTCACTGTCTCTTCAGCCCTTGGACCGACCTCACGTTTCTACGGGCAGGCGTTCCCCTAGAGCAGGTCTCCAGGCGTGCTGTGGTCACAACAGATGCCTCCAAAATGGGCTGGGGCGCTGTGTGCAACGGGCACACAGCCGCCGGCTTATGGACGGGCCCGTGGCTGCATTGGCACATCAACTGCCTCGAGTTGCTGGCAATTCTGCTCACCCTGTGGAGGTTCCGGCCATTGATCCAGGGCAAGCACGTGTTAGTTCGGACAGACAACGTGGAAACGGTAGCATATGTCAACCGTCAAGGCGGTCTGCGCTCCCGTTGTATGTCACAACTCGCCCGCCGTCTCCTCCTCTGGAGTCAGCAGCACCTCAAGTTGCTGCAAGCCACTCACATCCCTGGCAACCTAAACACTGCAGCGGACGCACTGTCACGGCAGGTTACCCTCAGGGGAGAGTGGAGACTCCACCTTCAGGTGGTCCAGCTGATCTGCAGTTCATTCGGACAGGCACAGGTAGACCTGTTCGCCTCCAAGGAATCCTCCTACTGCCCGCTCTGGTATGCCCTGACCGAGGCAACTCTTGGTATAGATACGCTGGCACACAGCTGGCCCCCTGGACTGCGCAAATATGCGTTTCCCCCAGTCAGCATCCTTGCACAGACCCTGTGCATGGTCAGGGAGGACGAGGAGCAGGTCATCCTGGTAGCACCCTACTGGCCCACCCACACGTGATTCTCGGACCTCACGCTCCTCGCGACAGCCCCCCCCCCGGTGAATTCCCCTGAAGAAGGACCTTCTTTCTCAGGGATGGGGCACCATCTGGCACCCGCGACCAGACCTCTGGAATCTCCATGTCTAGACACGATCACTCAGGCTATGGCCCCCTCTGCGAGGCGCCTGTATGCCTTTAAGTGGCGTCTGTTCGCTAAGTGGTGTTCTTCCCAACGGGAAGACCCCCAGAGATGCGCAGTCAGATCGGTGCTTTCCTTCCTGCAAGAGAGGTGGGAAGGGCGGCTGTCCCCTTCCACCTTGAAGGTGTATGTAACCGCTATAGCGGCACACCATGACCAGTGGACGGTAAGTCCTTAGGGAAGCACGACCTGATAATCAGGTTCCTGAGAGGCGCCAGGAGGCTGAATCCCTCCAGACCACGCCTCGTTCCCTCATGGGACCTCTCTGTAGTTCTTCAGGGTCTACAGAGAGCCCCCTTTGAGCCTTTGCAGTCAGCTGAGCTTAAGGCACTCTCCTTGAAGACTGCCCTCCTGAATGCCATCACTTCCATCAAGAGGGTAGGAGACCTGCAAGCGTTCTCTGTCAGCGAAACGTGCCTGGAGTTCGGTCCGGGCTACTCTCACGTGATCCTGAGACCCCGACCGGGCTATGTGCCAAGGTTCCCACAACCCCTTTTAGGGACCAGGTGGTGAACCTGCAAGCGCTGCCCCAGGAGGAGACAGACCCAGCCCTGATGTTGCTGTGTCCGGAGCATGCTTTACACATCTATTTGGATCGCACGCAGAGCTTTAGAGTCTCTGAGCAGCTCTTTGTCTGCTTTGGTGGACAGCGGAAAGGAAGCGCTGTCTCCAAGCAGAGGATCGCCCACTGGCTCATTGACGCCATAATTATGGCATATCACGCCCAGGACGTGCCGCCCCTGGTAGGGCTACGAGCCCATTCTACCAGGGGTGTAGCAGCTTCCTGGGCCTTGGCCAGGGGCGCCTCTCTAACAGACATTTGCAGAGCAGCAGGCTGGGCAACACCCAACACCTTTGCGAGGCTCTACAACCTCCGGGTGGAACCGGTTTCATCCCGTGTAGTGGCACGCACAAGCAGGTAAGTCCAGGACAGCTGGCTGGGTGTATCACTTGCACATAGCGCCTTTCACCTCCCCTGAGCTGAAGACATGCGCCGTTAACTCCCAGTATTGTTCACAAACTGTGTTCCCTGGTTGACTTCCTCCGAGCCCTGTGGCAGTCGAGTTTTTGGAAAGACTCGCTGCCGGCCCAGTACACATGCTAACTAAAGCCCTGTACTGGGGTAGGTGCTCTGCATGTGGCAGTTCCCCGTAGGTAACCCCATGCGACCTATATCTTCCGCTAATTCGTTTCCCTGTTGGCAAACTGCATCTTCCTTGGGCAGAGGCCACTCTGCCCCAGTCTCCATGCTTGTAGTAACTCCTCCCCCGTAGGGTAAGACCTACCATGGGACTTCTCCACATGGCATACTTCCGACATAGCTCGGCAAGACCATGTGACGTATTTCCACTTAAATACCCCCCCTCTCTCTGGGCAAGGTGTGGTCTCCACGGTGTCCTCCCCTTGGGAGGGACACCCCCCCGACTAGACCTGGTCGGCCCAGTTGGATAATCCCCCTTTTTTTAGGGAGTGGGAAAAGAAAGGGGGATAAGAGGCCACAACTGGGCTAGCCCATCTCTATCTTTTGGGTAGTCGACTTGTCCCAAAAGGCCATTCAACACTCATAACAATGTTGGGGGAGGTTACGTGTCGGCATGGTGTGCTGGCTACGAGGCACACAGTGGTCTGCCCATCACACACCGCCAGTTCACGTAACACAGTTCAGCCAGTTGTGGCATTTTGTATAGGGACCCCTAGTGTCACTACATCGACACAATGCTGAGTGAGTGACAGATAGGGAACATCCTGGTTACTTGCGTAACCTCCGTTCCCTGATGGAGGGAACGAGACGTTGTGTCCCTCCTGCCACAATGCTGAACTACCCGCTGAAATGGCCGGGACCTTGTCTCGGCTCCTTAGCATAAAACCTGAATGAGTGGTTGCATACCAGCTCCTTTTATACCCGGATGTCCGGGGGAGTGGTATGCAAATACCACTCGCCAATTTTCATTGGCATTTTATCAAAGACCAGAGGTGTCTCGGGCTCCCAAGAGTGACCCCTAGTGTCACTACATCGACACAATGTCTCGTTCCCTCCATCAGGGAACGGAGGTTACGGAAGAAACCAGGATGTTCAACTCAAAGCCTCTGCCACATATCCACAGTCACTCAGTTATAATCAAGCTGCAGCAGATGTTTGCGTAGTTGAGATAAAGTCTTAATTTGTCTGTCAAAGTATATATAACAATGTGTAATTTAATATTTGAAAGAAGGACGACAGCTGAGGAAGTGAAAATCAGACATTAGTCAGACTAAAGCATTTACATGATATTTTAAAAACGCTAAATCAAGCATAGCTTCAGTTCAGGCAAGTCACATTATTCAAGCTGCAATCAGCAGATGCTCAGCTGATCATGACATCTACCAATACAATTCAGACACTTATCAGAGCAGTTCTAAGTCCTCCATTTATTGATTGCTTTAGCTGCCTTTCCTTTGCATGGATGCAAGCTGCACTTAACACCCTCCTCCATCCCCATTTTCACCTCTTGTATGGCAGCTTTGCCTTTTAGATCTTCTCTACATCTGTCTCATTGTTCTGTGCCCTAAGACAACAATTATTCTATCTTCAATGTATTATTGTGCCTAGTTCTTGATTTTCCAACTTGATATACAGTATTTTAAGTTCTATGAAGTGTCATTTAATCTATTATGCAATGGATTGCATCATGATGCATTGTCAGAATGTTTAAAAAAGAATTTGTTCAATTTTGTAATATTTCTGCTGGATCTGTTCTGTTACCTCTGTACCTTGTATTCATTCAAGTATTAAAGTGAAATATTCATTTGATGGAAGTGGCCTGTCTGAATTACTGTTTTAGTCCAACTGAAATCAAACTTTCAAAGTGCATGTAAATTTACTTAATGGGATGTGATATTATGAAGGAGCGCTTGAACTCTCAAACTGCTCAAAATGAATTAAGTCACTGCTACAAGCCAAGTATTCTCGCCCAAGTACTTTCACATGCCATACATTATGTGTTTATTGCTTAGAACTCTTCAGACACTGAAACAATGTCCAGCTTATGTTGAGCTCATATTTGATGCGAGTACTCTATAAAGCTCTGGAAAGGAAAAAGAAGGCCTTGATAGAGCAGGTGTACATTCCTTGGGAAGAAGAGCCAAGAACCCTTCAGCACAGTGAGGTTAAATGGTTCCTTACAAGTAAAGAGAGCATATGTCATGTGTCACGCCGAAAAATTATGCCTGTGGATAGGAGTATCAGGAATAACAACATCATGATGTCGGAAAGTGATTGAGAGAATTCCATCACCATGGTTGATAAACAGGTGCAAGGAGAGGCTTTTGGGTGAATGTGAAAAGGAATGCGTTGGAAATGATGGAAATAACTTTTGAAAATAGCACGAGTCTACCATAATGCTGCTAAACACTATGGAGTCCTCTGATTTATGATGTAAGGATTAGATCACGCTGTTACGGCAACACAGCTATAAACAGTAAAACTGCAGGATGCTGCATTTCATTAAAACCGATGAAGCATAACCACTGAACTTGTGTTAACCATTTGCAATGGTTTATGCTGAAAACAGGACAAAAACAATTCTACACTGAAAAAAAATTTTTTAAATATAGCAGAAAAGATGAAGAACTTTCTATAATGAATAAGTTAATTTAAGCGTGAGCCTGAAAAAATTAAGTAAATTCTACATTTGTACTCTATTTAATCATGTAAAAATAAATGTTCTAGCTTACAAGTAAATACTATTTATGATTGTTTATTATCTTTAAAATGTGTCATCATGTATCAGTCTTAAAGTAAAAAAAAAAAAAAACGATTTAATTGCTAATTTGAGTAAATTTCACAGGTAAATAAAATAAGTAAAATTTACTTTTTTTTTTGAAGCAGCTATTCCCAGCATATACTGTGCCTGAATAATTAATGAGCCTGCATGATTTCATTGTTTGCGAGTTGATTTACACAACTTTTATTGTTGATTTTGTCGTTAAGTTTTGTAACTTCTTGTTTTGTGAAGTCTGATTCATCAGAATCAGAATCAGCTTTATTGCCAAGTATGCTTACACATACAAGGAATTTGTCTTGGTGACAGGAGCTTCCAGTGTACAACAATACAAAAACAATACAAAAACATCAGCAAGACATAGATAATAATAAAAAACTAATAATAATTATACACATACGTCCATACATACACAGACACACACATATATACATACACACATACACATACGTAGTGTAAATCTAATACAAATCTGTTATCTGTTATGTACAGTGCAAATACAATCTGTTATGTACATTTTTTTTTTTTTTTCAGAGGAATGAAATGGCAGAAGAGGTTGGATGTGCTGGATAAATATAAAAAAGACTAAACTGTGTATTGCACAAAGTTATTGCTCAATGGGGCAATTTAACTGTTCATGAGATGGATTGCCTGAGGGAAAAATCTGTTCCTGTGCCTGAGGGTTCTGGTACTCAGAGCTCTGAAGCGTCGGCCAGAAGGCAACAGTTCAAAAAGGTAATGGGCAGGGTGAGTGGGGTCAAGAGTGATTTTTCCAGCCTTTTTCCTCACTCTGGAAGTGTATAGTTCTTGAAGGGGGAGGGGGGCAGGGGGCAACCAATAATCCTCTCAGCAGTCCGAACTGTCCTTTGTAGATCTTCTGATGTCTGATTTCGTAGCTGAACCAAACCAGACAGTTATTGAAGTGCAGAGGACAGACTCAATGACTGCTGAGTAGAACTGTATCAGCAGCACCTGTGGCAGGTTGAACTTCCTCAGCTGGCGAAGGAAGTACAACTTCTGCTGGGCCTTTTTCACAATGGAGTCAATGTGGGTCTCCCACTTCAGGTCCTGTGAGATGGTAGTGCCCAGGAACCTGAATGACTCCACTGCTGCTACAGTGCTGTTTAGAATGGTGGGGGGGTCAGTGTTGGGATGTTCCTCCTAAAGTCCACAATCATCTCCACTGTTTTGAGCATGTTCAGCTCAAGGTTGTTTTGACTGCACCAGTCAGCCAGCTGTTCAACCTCCCTTCTGTATGCAGACTCATCGTCATCTCGGATGAGGCCAATGACAGTGGTGTCGTCTGCAAACTTCAGGAGCTTGACAGAGGGGTCCTTGGCGATGCAGTCATTGGTGTAGAGGGAGAAGAGTACTGGGGAGAGCACACATGCTGGAAGTTAGTTTCCCCTGTCTCACAAGCTGCTGCCTATCTGTCAGAAAGCTGGAAATCCACTGACAGATAGACATGGGAACAGAGAGTTGGTGTAATTTATTCTGGAGTATAGCTGGGATGATGGTGTTGAAAGCCGACCTGAAGTCCACAAAAAGGATCCTTGCATATGTCCCTGGTCTGTCCAGATGTTGCAGGATATGATGCAATCCCATGTTGACTGCATCATCCACAGACCTGTTTGCTCAATAAGCAAATTGAAGGGGATCTAGAAAGGGTCCAGTGATGTTCTTAAGGTGGGCCAACACCAGTCTCTCAAATGATTTCATGACCACAGATGTCAGGAAGACAGGTCTGTAGTCATTAAGTCCTGTGATTTTTGGTTTCTTTGGGACAGGAATGATTGAGCGTTTGAAGCAGCATGGGACTTCACAGTGCTCCAGTGATCTATTGAAAATCTGTGTGAAGATGGGGGCCAGCTGGTTAGCACAGGATCGAAGACAAGCTGGTGAGACGCAATCTGGGCCTGAAGCTTTCCTCGCCTTTTGTTTCCGAAAGACCCGGCTCACATCATCTTCACAGATCTTAAGTGCAGGTTGAGTAGCAGGAGGTGGGAGGAGGGGGGTTGCAGGAGGTGTTGGTGTTTGTGTGAAGTGCAGGTCAGAGTGGGTGTGGGGTGTGAGATTGGGCCTTTCAAATCTGCAGTAGAACACATTCAGGTCGTCAGCCAGTTGTTGGTCCACCACAGGGTTGGGGGTAGGAGTCCTGTAATTTGTGAGTTGTTTCATGCCACTCCACACTGATGCAGGGTCATTAGCTGAAAACTTGTTTTTCAGCTTCTCAGAGTATCTTCTTTTAGCCACTCTGATCTCTTTGTTCAGTGTGTTCCTGGCCTGATTGTACAAGACTTTATCCCCACCCCTGTAAGCATCCTCTTTGTCCTGATGAAGCTGCCTGAGCTCTGCTGTAAACCAAGGTTTGTCGTTGTTGAACTTTAAATAAGTCCTAGTAGGAATGCACATATCCTCACAGAAACTGATATATGATGTAACAGTATCTGTGAGCTCGTCCAGATTGATGTCTGCAGCCTTAAAAACACTCCAATCCGTGCAATCGAAGCAGGCTTGTAGTTCCCGCTCTGCTTCATTGGTCCATCTCTTTACAGTCGTTACTACTGGCTTGGTTGATTTTAATTTCTGCTTGTAGGTTGGAAGAAGATGAACCAGACATTGATCAGAGAGTCCCAAAGCTGCTCTAGGGACAGAGCGATATGCATCCTTTATTGTTGTGTAGCAATGATCCAGTATGTTCCTGTCTCTGGTGGGGCATGTAATGTTCTGTTTGTATTTGGGCAGTTCACGTGTGAGATTTTTTTTGTTAAAATCTCCAAGAATAATAATAACTGAGTCCGGGTATTGTTGTTCTGTGTCTGTGATCAGTCAGCTGTTGCAGCGCGGCATTCAAACACGCGTTTGGCGCGATGTAAACACTCACCAGAATAAACGAGGAAAACTCCCACGGCGAGTAGAACGGCTTACAGTTAATAAAGAGCGCTTCCAAATTAGGACAGCACATCCTCTTTAACGTTGCTACATCTGTACACCAACTTTCATTGATGTAAAAGCATGTTCCACCGCCTCTTGTTTTCCCCGTTAACTCTGCATTGCGATCCGCTCTGAACAGCTGAAAGCCCGGCAGATGTAACGCACTGTGCAGAATGGCTTCACTCAGCCAGGTTTCTGTGAAGCACAAGGCAGCAGAGTTTGAAAAGTCCTTGTTTGTGCAGGTGAGGAGATGTAGTTCGTCCGTTTTGTTAGGAAGAGAGCGGAGATTTGCTAGATGAATACTTGGCAGCACTGTTCGAAAGCCACGCTGACGGAGCCTGACCAGCGTGCCTGCTCGTCTCCCTCGCCTGCGTCTCATAGCGCGTTTGAACAACACAGCCGCGCCTCCGACTAAAATGTCCAGCAAAACGTCTGAATATTCAAAAACCGGGAAAAGGTTGTCTGGTGTATGCTGTCGAATGTTCAGTAGTTCGTCCCTGGTAAAACTGACTGGAAAAATATTACTAAACACAGGACAAACAAACAAAAACAACAAAAGAACTGAAGAGCTACACACCGAGGCGGCCATCCATGGCGCCATCCGTTCATGATCAAATAATTATCTGTTGATTATTACTGTAATCATATTTTGTGCACTAATGCTGCCTTCATTATCCTACTTCCCACTTCTGAAGTGGTAATTACGAGTATTTCGTGTTCACGTGCTTTGTTGTCAGAAAGAAAGGGAAACATGTATGACACCAGGTTCATTCATACATATTTCTTGAGAAACTTTTATTTTGACACCATAATACATATTACTCAGTTAGCTTATTGACAATAATGGAATTTTGGTCAAATACAAGCTATTTTCACAGTGTAAAAATGTACAACATGCGTAGGATGGTTGCTGATATACATAAATGAATTTGACCAAAACAGCAGGCACTAACAATTAGCTGTATTTAGAAAAATGAACAAAACCTGTCATTCACTACAGAAACTGTACTCTGCTCTGCCATGTTGAAAGTTTAGAACTCCTCCCATCTCGGAAACTTGGGTATCAAAATTATCTCAAGAGTTTCTCAGTCGTAATTACGACTTGAGGGGTCATTCATGTGCAACTTCTGAGTGGGAAACTCATATTTACGATAATTCTGATTATCTGAGCACATTAAGGCAGCATAAGAGTTCAGGTCTACATGCACATCTCTGGATTTTGTTTCTTTCGTGATTGAAGCAAAACACAACATGCAATAAGCATCCCTGGTGAGTGCTTATGTGTGTCATGCAAATACTTTTAAAGGCATGGTTTAATTCAGTGCTGCATTGTTTAAGTAAAATGGACAAAGAGTGAGTAAAATTTATTTGAAATAGAGTATTGCAAAGTAAACTTTACTTGAGAATTTCTAATTAAAGCCAGCAAGAATTGTGTGTAGCCTCTACTTGAAAATATGGTCTGTTAAATTAACTAGCAATTTCTGCATGGAAATTGTTTCCTAGGTTTTTTTAAGTAAACCCCACTCCACTATTCACTATTCACTATTAGTGAAATAGAAATGTGTATCGTGAACTAAGCCAAGATCGTAAACACTTTTAGTAAAAAATATGTTACGAAGGACTTATCAGTGATGTTCAACTTTTTTTTTGATAGTGAACCCAGATTAAAAATATTACACTGGTGACAGTATACAACCTTGAGACATTTTGGAGAATGCAACAAGCAAAGGAACAAAACTCAGATACTTTAGAAGTTATATTAAGTGTATCCTGTTTCATCTCCTTTAAAAACCTTCCAGCACATATTTAAGAAGATGGTCAGAAGCCCTTGCAGCTGTTCATTATAGAGGCAGGCGACAGGAAACCATTAAGGAAGGGTTTTTCCAGTCATCCAGTTAGCAGGAAAGACAACATGTCATTTGTATTTTGGTTAAAATACCCCAAATTTGTATTTATTCTGTCTATTCTCTTTGATCCTAGATATTAAAGGGATGGTTCAGCCAAAAATTATAATTTACTCACCATCATGTTGTTCCAAACTAGTATGACTGACTCTGAAATGCAAAAGGAGGTGTGAGGTAGAATGTTTGGGACTGATAGCCTCAATCATCATTCACTTTCATTGCATCTTTTTTCTTTACAATGAAAGTGAATGGTGACTGAGGTCTCAAACATTCTGGCTAACATCTTTTGTGTTCCACGGAAGAAAGAAAGTACAACCCCTGGCAAAAATTATGAAATCACCACACTTAAAGGATGTTCACCCAGCTTTTTCACTTTGTAGCAAATAAACAAATCACAGATATGACACAAAACAATTTTTGTTTAATAGCTGAACATTGTGGCTTCGTGAAACATCCCTCAAACAAATTAAATTACATTATTTTAATTAATGGCATATTTTTTTCCAGATCAAGTAGAGGAAAAAATTATGGAATCACCTTGTAATTTGCATTTATAAAACAAATTCCGGCACAAGTTTAAAAATGCAAATTAGTCTGCAGTTAAAAGAGAGTGCTTACAGACCTTAACGAGCTGTTGGACTTTGCTAATTGAAAGGAAACATGGCCCCAACAAGAGAGTTGTTAATTGAAACAATGGAAAAGATTATAAAGCTCCTTCAAAAAGGAAATCCATCAGGGAGTGTGGCAAAAGAAGTTGGTTGTTCCCAGTCAGCTGTGTCTAAAATTTGGTGCAATTATAAACAAAATGGGAAGGTTACAAAAGGAAAACAAAACGTCTAAGCATCAGGATAGAAAACAATACAATTTCCCCAGTCATTTATGATATGGAGTTGCATGTCAGGTAAAGGCCCAGGGGAGATGGCACTCATTACCTCAACAGTCAATGCACAGGTGTACATTGTAATTTTGGACGCTATTCTCATTCCATCGATAGAAAATAAGTTTGGTGATGATGAAGTCATTTTTCAGGATGATAATGCATCTTGCCACAGAGCGAAGAGTATTAAAGCTTTTCTTCAGGAAAGGCATATCAACTCAATGACATGGCCAGCAAAAAGTCCAGATCTCAATTCGATTGAAAATTTATGGTGGAAATTGAAAAAATTGGTCCATGACAAGGCTCCATCCTGCAAAGCTGATCTGTCAACCACTATTCGAGAAAGTTGGAACCAGCTTGATGGAGAATATTGTTTTTCAATAGTGAAGTCCATGCCTCAAAGAATTCAGGCCATCATAAAAACCAGAGGAGGAGCAACAAAGTACTAATTGTGTTTTTTTTTTTTTTTTGTTTTTGTTTTTGATGATTCCATATTTTCTCAATATTGAGTGATTCCATAATTTTTTCCTCTACTTGATCTGGAAAAAAATATGCCATTAATTTAATTAATGTAATTTAATTCATTTGAGGGATGTTTCATGAAGCCAGAATGTTCAGCTATTAAACATTGTTTTGTGTCGTATCTGTGAATTGTTTATTTGCTATGAAGTAAAAAAGCTGGGTGAACATCCTCTAAATGTGATTCCATAATTTTTGCCAGGGTTTGTAATTTGGGTTTGTAAATTCTGAGAAATTGTTCATTTTTGGGTGAACTATGCCTTTAAACTATCTCTTTTTTATATAAGATTTTTGTTTGTGTTGCATACGAATTGCATTAAAGTTTATAGTCATTGGTGTAGGAATTTTTTATTTGTGTCAACACACAAAATGGAAAAGCCTTAATAGAAAACCAAGCATATCTAAATTCATTTTACAAAGAGATGTCTTTGTTTATTCTATGAATGAGTCCAAACTTAGGGGGGTCAGATACCCCAACCCTCAATCCTTTGAAAGTCTTTGTGGGGCTTTCAAGGCAAGGTCACATGATAGCTCTGCGTGACTGTTTTCTAAGGGACCTCCACCTTTGGTCAAGTGCTTTGAAACCAACATGCTATTGTTTTTTTTACTGGCCATGACAAGGACAAAGGGCCGACTGACCAGGACACACACACTCACTGTAATGGTATATGGCTGGGAAATTCACTAATTTCTACGCTTAATGTGATCTTTGAACTGCATGACTGACCACACTATCTCCTATACATGAACGCAACTTATCAATACGGAGCTTGCTGGGTCTTTTGGACAGAGGACAAGCACCTGCTTTGTACAAGAAAAACTACAAAGCTGAGATGCCTTTCTCTCAGGTTTGGTATAACAATCAGCAGAAGAATTTCTGAACAATGTTGTCATCTTACGAAATGGCAGTCTACGGAAAGGAGAACACATTCTGCTATCTATCCCGAGCAATGCCAGCAATGTTTACTTAAGAGAACTAAGTCTGTTTAGGGGTAATTAGAGACTCATTAGTAGGTGAAAATAGACTCAGATAAGTGTATATTTAAAGATAAAAATCACAATGGTTTGTTACCTAAGTGCCACCTTTTAAGTCTTCACATGGTCTGACAAGGTTCAGAAACCCTCATTTTTTGTTTGTGGAAGAGCGTACTGTGTTTATAGAAACATAGCCTTGTATTCACGAATACAAATCCTTATTTCTTGTAAAAATACCAACACAGTCACATGACAACTCGTAATAATTGGTACGAGATGGCAAAATTGTAAGATATCGCACAACTTAGTTTGTATGAAAAGATATGACATTTATTCACTATAGAGACCAACCAATCATCAAACAGAATTTCAAATCGATTCAATACAGGCATCAAATTTTAACTAGCCTCCTATGCAACTATGCAAATTTCTGACCTGTAATGCCCTTTCCATAGTCTCGTTCCAAACCCCAATTTTTTCTTTCTTTCATGGTAAACTAAAGTTATTTTCCTATTAAAATAGGAAATATAGAGTTTTGGGTAAGGGATTACACTTTATGGCTAGGTTTAGGTTTGGGTTAGGAATTAAACGTAGGAAAATTCTTAATAACATTCATTGGTTTGTTTACTTTTTTTACATGGGAGTAAAAGTTGTGCATTTTTGTATGAGACAACTTGTACGATTTTGCCATCTTATACTTTTATTATGACTTGTCATGAAACCAGGTTTAAAAACACATTTACCTATATTGGGATAATAGAAGACAATGTAATTTTTTTTTTTTATAAATGTATGAAAATCAGGAAAAATACATAACTTGCACAAGTGTGCAAGTTATCTTAGGCTGTGTCCCAAATGACACACTACACACTATGTACTTGCAAAATACACTATGCACTCAGCCATGTATTGTATACATTTTTAAAGTGTAGTATCATCCCAAATGGAACACTTAACGTTTTCTTTTTCACTACACTGAAGCACTCGCCGTTTAACAGCTGAAGGAAGTGACGGTTTAAACGCACGTGATGTGTTGCCACTGAGTTTAACACATACAGTATATCTAAAATAATGAACATATTCACACAGCATGGGGTGATGGTAAAACATTCAACTTACATTTGTAAGGGGCTGTCTTCACTGACGTTTGCTAGTTGCCACATTCTCTATTGTTTACAATTGTTTTGTCAGACCCTCAACACAGCCAGGTAACTCCACCCCTTACGCTATCTACGGCAAGCCGCGAGTGCTGAGTGCATAAAGTGTCCAACATTCCACACACCATTTTGATGGTTGAAGAAGTGTACCATCCAGGTACTCATAGTACACTTCTTTTTGTTGCATTTTTAGTGTAAACATACTACTCGCACTACTTACACTACAAAATGGCGTAGAATAGTGCAGAAGTGTGCAGTTTGGGACACACCGTTACTCTAATCGAGTGGGTACATTAGTTTAGTTATCGTCACTTTATTCTTTGTTTTATTTGTATTTTTTTAGTTTATCCTCAACTAGTGCAATCTTGGTGATTTGAGTTGTTACCTACTTACATGAATCTCGTTTCTGTTTATTCCCTTTCCCTGTCTCCATTCTCATTACAACTAGAATATTTCAGACTATTCAGAACTATTTCAGAACTATTTACTTAAACTATTAAACTATTAATTTAAAAAATACAAAATATAATTAAAAGAATCTAAACATCTCAATGAAACAAAAGCTTCAGCTTTTAAACTTACTAGACAAAATTTGATTTGACTAGGACTTGCAATACAAACTATTTTCTCTGCACAAGGAATAATACCACAAACCAACATTTACTATGTGTGACTATGTATTCAAATATTATCTCTAAAGCATGTTCACACACTATCAACAGTATTACTGAGGTTGCCTACACTGCAGAACCACCCACAAAGCACTTAATTCCAAGATAACTTAACTCCATCATGAAATTCAAACTATAGAGAAAAACTGGCTGTGAAATTAAAGAGGGCACGAATGCTGACATCATTGTATCATTGGCGAAAGAGCAAAAACAAATAGCAGGAGGGTGGGGTGGGGTTAGGGGTTAAAGAACCTTCAGTTTCAAATGTGTACCACCCAACAATGGAGCCCCTCAGGCATCCAGCACAGGTGTGACCTGAATTTGATAAAAAAACTTAACTTCTTACCCAGAGTAAATAATGCCAAAGCTATCCAGGTGTACCTTTTGTTTGTGTGTGACTTTTGGCAGCGGGGCAACTTTCGCAACACAGGCGAGGAGAAGTACAATGTAGGCTGAGCCCAGTGCTTTATGAGCTCAGCTGATGGGAGAGATAACACAAACCTCAAGACTCAAAAACACTCTGGCTCAAGTGGATGGAGCTGATAAGAAGTTAAATGACAGTAGCATTTCTTTTTTTTTTTTTTTTTTTTTTTTTTACAGTTTTTGACAAAATTTTAGTCCAAGTTGTTCCCTGTCTGGACAAATAAAATATTTCAGTGAAACTCTACATCAGCAAATTTAAAACAAGTTAAGACGTTCTTTGGATGCTGTGTTTGTACAGCTGACATGTGTAATTTAAACTTCACATAACTTGCCGTCTGTTTCCAAACATATGGACTGTACACTACATGGTGGCCAAAACATACCAGATACATATGACAAAGGTATGTTTTGGGACAAAGACAGAGTTCAAACTGAGAGGGGTTGGGGTTTAAAAAGATGTAATAAAAGATTGTGGAAGGGTTCATTGGTAATGCAATATTTCATACACCTGAGGTGATATGCTACATTGAACCAAACAAAACATGAGGATTAGCCAAGGCATGCGCATTAAGGGTCTGCACATATGATTTCCCCAGCTAGATCTTCTGAAATTAACATGAGCATGGAAACATTTTTGCAAATCAAAATTATATGCTGTATTACACTTTGGCTGCAGTTTCCCAGTGAACTGTCCAGCGGGAGGCACCAATAGTGAGTGAAATGATGTTGGATTTTAGATGGAGGTTTTAATTACTAAAATGAAATTCCCAAACCTAACCAGTAGTGTCCTAAAAGATAAATGGGAGGTAAACAAAACAGAAAACCTTAGCATAAACCAACACCTAAGCCTAACCGATAGTGTTCTTGTCACAAATGCAACATAAACCTAACTGATAATGTCCTTGTCACAAATGCTACATAAAAAGCACATTTTCTGAAGGAACCATGTCAGTTCATATCGCTTCAATGACACTTTTGTCTCACGTGTCAGTCATGCTGGACTGATCTCAAGCCGTGGTCCTCGGAGTCCAAAGTCTAACACTCTATCAGGTGAGCTAGTGCGCAAGCTAGTTGGAATAAGTGTGTAAATGTAGATGTGTCTGTCATAGAAACGTTAAAATGTATAGTTTTTCAAATGATGCATTAGAGTAAAAGTGTTTTGATATCATAACATGTCAGCGAGCAAGTAACAGAGTGAAAAACAAGTGTTTATAAAGTCATAATCACCCGCTGTACTCGTGATTTGTGTAAAAGTGAATAAAACGCACAGTTATTGACAAACCTGTTTTTGTCCCTCAGGTGAACTTCACGGTAGACCAGATTAGGGATTCAGGGTTTAGGTTTGGGTTAGGGAGTTGGGCTAATAAAATATGCATTCCTGTTGACTGTATTACATAATTTACGACTAAAAATGCTACTAATTTTTGGCAGCATTCTTTGGAATTTTTACCCAGAAACTGGAGCTCACTTGTGCCAAGATACGTTCAAAAACACTTCCAGCTCTGGTCAATGGGGGCAGTGATTTGAATTTTTGGCAATCACAGACCGATTTCAGCAGCAACATTTTTTACCTACTGTTGCCAGATTCACAGAAGGTGAACTGTGACTTTTTTTTATCTGTATCTTTCCTCATCAAAGTAAAGCCTACATTCAAAATTATGACGCTTACAAAACAGCACAGTGCATACATTTACTGGGCAGTATATTAGGTACACTTGTGCACCTATTATTCATGCGATTATCTAATCAGCCAATCATGTGGCATCAGTTCAATGCATAAAATCATGCAGATATGGATCAGGAGCTTCAGTTAATGTTCGAATAAACCATCAGAATGGATAAAAAATTTGAACTCAGTGATTTCGGCAGTGGCATGATTGTTGGTGCCAGATGGGCTGGTTTAAGTATTTCTGTAACTGCTGATCTCCTGGGATTTTCATGCACAAAAGTCTCTAGAGTTTACTCAGAGTGGTGCCCAAAACAAAACAAAAAAATCATCCAGTGAGCACCAGTTCTGCGGATGGAAATGCCTTGTTGATGAGAGAGGTCAGCGGAGAATGGCCAGATTGGTTTGAGCTGACAGAAAAACTACGGTAATTCAGATAACCACTCTGTACAATTGTAGTGAACAGAATAGCATCTCAGAATGCACAACATGCCAGACGGGCTGGTTTAAGTATTTCTGTAACTGCTGATCTCCTGGGATTTTCATGCACAACAGTCTCTAGAGTTTACACAGAATGGTGCCCAAAAAAATAAATAAAAATAAAACTTCCAGTGAGCACCAGTTCTGCGGACAGAAACGCCTTGTTGATGAGAGAGGTCAACGGAGAATGGCCAGACTGGTTCAATCTGACAGAAAAGCTACGGTAACTCAGATAACCACTCTGTACAATTGAAGTGAACAGAATAGCATCTCAGAACGCACAACATGCCAGACGGGCTGGTTTAAGTATTTCTGTAACTGCTGATCTCCTGGGATTTTCATGCACAACAGTCTCTAGAGTTTACACAGAATGGTGCCCAAAAAAATAAATAAAAATAAAACTTCCAGTGAGCACCAGTTCTGTGGACAGAAACGCCTTGTTGATGAGAGAGGTCAACGGAGAATGGCCAGACTGGTTCAATCTGACAGAAAAGCTACGGTAACTCAGATAACCACTCTGTACAATTGTAGTGAACAGAATAGCATCTCAGAATGCACAACACATCAAACCTTTAGGCGGATGGGCTACAAAAGCAGAAGACCACATTGGGCACTTTATTAGCACCATAGTGTTCCTAATAATGCGCTCAATGAGTATATATTATTTTGTAGCACACAATGTAATTTTGCTAAAGGCATAATATGGTTAATCTATTCAAAAATATATGAAACTAAATATTCAGTTAATTATCAAATTGTCAACCATTGTATACATTATATAATTTTCTGTCCTTCCCACAAAAAAAAAAAAAAAAAAAAAAAAAAAAAAATATATATCTATATATCTATATATTTTTTTTAACCATTATATAACATTTGCAAAGCCAGGCTGTCATACCATTACTCAGTCATTTAACAATCTCCTTTTTTCGCTCCAAGGAATTTATTTGGCCAAAACTCAGATGCAAAATTGCCTGGCTTGCTCCCGGGAGGTCCAGAAAACATTACAACTAAATTAGTACAGCATAGATTATCTAGGTTAAGCTGTTTCAGTAGTTTCCCTGATGTGCAAGATGTGAATTTTTCAAAGCTGTTTTATCATGTTTATCCCTTGAGCTTCGGTCCAACCAAACCTGTTTAGAGTTACAATTACACTGAAGGTTCATTATGAATACTACAACTTGCAAATGAGACATAACTTGACCCAGGAAACCATAAATATCAACCTGCAACTATACTGTAAATTTTGTTTCTGGAATGTCTGTTCCTCATTATGCAAGTCATGCTTTATAAAGAGTTAATAACACCTGAACATAAGTTGAAAGATTAATGCTTACTGTATATAAAAAAGCTTAATTTTCTGCAGATGGTAAGAAAAATAACAGCCAATAGCAGGAATGTAAAGCTTTATGAATTAATTTCTAATAAGAAAAAATGTCTGGAATAGATTTCTGTAATACAAACATACCTACAAAGACAAACCTTCAGGCTGTATTAAGTTTATCTGTTCCTCACATAGCCTCTGACAGAAAAAGTATTAGGCACATGGATTTAATTTTAAATAGAGTGGGGGGGGACAGAGAAAATAAACACTATTTCAATGCGATTTTTATCAAATGCAGCACATTAGAGTGAATGGAACAAAATGTAAAAGGGGATGTGAGGATCTGTCAGCATAATATTGTTTTTTTATAAACAAAAATACATTTTTCTTTTCATTTATGAATACTTTTTTTTTTCCATGAAGGGAACAAGCTGTACTCCTTATGCCTCAATTATACTGGTTTATAACTCTGAATTGGGGCTTTAAAATAGTACTGTTTACAAAGTCAACAATTAGTGGGAAAGTCTGTCAGTAGACACAGGCTCAGCTTGCCGTGCGCTCCTCATTTGATCTTAAAGTCACACATCCCACTGGGGTTGTTACAAGAGGGACAGGTAAAACCCTTGTTTTGTAGCTGGTTGTAACCAGGTAAGCACAGATAAACATTTTGCTCCCTGCTAGCCAGAACAAATATAACTTGAGTTTACATTCCACTTTTCCTTTATTTCTCTGGTCTTGAGTTGCACCGACACAGATTTATTAGAATTCTGTAATGCTTCCACCATTTGACCTGTGAAACAGTTATAATAAACCATTTATCCTACTTAGGAGTTGAAATCCCCCAACAAGATCTTTTCATCCCAGACTTATTAAATGAAACAAGGCCTTTTTGGATAAAAGTCTCATCTATTCAAAGGTCATGACATATGGTGATCAGATGTCTATCTGGGATGTTTTGACGAGGTTCTATATCAAACTATTACAACCCTTATTACAGTAGAACATGTAGGTCATACATAATCATCATATTGTAAAATTGTGCAGATGATTAGAGCATTTATATGGACTGACTGTTTTGGTTCCTTCTTTTCCTTACATGACTCTTCAATATAACTGGATATGTTACATGTAAGAACAATAAAATTTCAGTCGAAAACAACTAGACCTTGCTATTTAAGCAAGTTTTTTTAAGTGAATTACTACTCATCAACGATGAAACTGTTGTATGATAAATAAATATCTTCAACAATAAGCAAAAAATAAAAATAAATAAAATGCAAAAACAAAGTCCAATTTTTTTGGACCAATTTCAGCCCAGCTGACCTGAAAGAATAAAAAAGCACTGCAGACGTAAGGGCAAAACTGATATAAAGCTGCACTATGTAACTTTGTACTCTCTAGTGATATCAGTGGTTGAAACTTAAAATTGCAAGCAATTTGCAGAAGAACAATTTATATTAGTTGTGTTTTGGCACTGCTCTTCTGGCAGATGAATCTCATGATTTGAGCTTACCTGGCCTGTGTGTGATCATGACTGAGAGATATTCAGAGCCGGAGTCATAAGGTGCTATTTTTATGATGATATTATGTTATACAATTAAATATTTAAAACTGAAGTATTACTTGCTTTGATGAAGATAAAAAACATTCCTATTTACTGTACATATTTTGAATAAATTAATTTTACATTTATAGCCCTTTTCTGACACTACACTCAAAGTGCTTTTACATTTACATTACATTTATGCATTTGGCAGATGCTTTTATCCAAAGTGACTTACAGTGCCCTGATTACAGGAACAATCCCCCTGGAGCAAGCCTTGCTCAAGGACACAATGGTGGTAGCTGTGGGGATCGAACCAACAACTTTCTGCTTACCAGTTCAGTGCTTTAGTCCACTACACCACCACCACTCACTTTTACACAGAGAACAGGGAACTCAATCACCTCAATCACTTCCAGTATATTTTAATATGATTTTTCATATTAAATATACAATTAATGTTTGTATTGTACTACACATCAATTTAAGAGCTGAAACTCGTGATATGGCTGATATGAGTTTGATGGAAGACTTTATTATTTTTATATTATATTGTATACCCTCAGTTGATAATGCAAGTGCACCGTATTACAATAGTACTGTATGTCTATGCAATGCACACAATAACACGGTAAAATAAAAACATAAAACGAGGATTCAATAATGAAGGGGAAAAAATATACTTTATTAAATATGAAAATAATTTGCTTAAATATGCAATATAACAGTTACAAGAAGTCCATTTCAGAAGTCATAAATATTAGAAAACATGTCACAATAACTTCCCCCGACAACGTAGATACATTGCAATCGGTTAACACACAAGTAATGCTCAACTCAAACAAGCATGACAAGCAATATTAGCTTCAACAACCCTATCAGACAATATATCCAAGCATTATAGCAGGTAAACAACTTTGTCAAATGGATAACTGATATAGTACATCCATCCAGATTGCTGCAGTGCTGTCCTGAACTATGCGAGTGTGTGACTGAACTGAACTGAATGTAGTTTCTCCAGCCGAACATGAGACAGCCGGTTCTTCTTTCCTGTTTTTATGGGCATGACGTAATGATGCAAGGATGTACGACATAAGCCAGTGATTTCGTGCCAAATCCGACCCAACAGCTCAAAAATGCTAATAATTTTTATAGGCTTACCATCGTGAATCGGGGTGAGGTAAGAACATTGTTTTGAACACTGATTGTATATGTACTCAATCAATATGGCAATTTGTTCATTTTGAATCTAAAAATCTTACGTAGTGCAGTTTTAAGGGGGGCAATTACGATAAATCTTAAATTCCCTATTTACAATTATAAAACAAACATAATTACATTTTTTTGAAGGAGACAACAAAGATTGACCAAACAAAAATGTCATACTTATTCTCGATGTTGTTGACGTTTCGATGATTTGACCCTTTGAATTGCCCCTGGTACAGATGGTAGGCAATGTTTTAAGGTGTATGTTAGAAAGGGGGCTGCCCTCCTGAATTTGACAGTGTGGATTTTGTTCTTGTCCTTATGGAATTGCAGAAATATTCTGGGGGAATCCCATTACGTAGCAAATGGAGTGCTGCAATAATGTACTCACAGTAATTTCCCCACTGCGGTTGGCCTCCTCCCGCTCTGCCAGGGCTCTCAGGAAGTTATCTTTGAGCTCTTTTCCTGCATTTGCCAGCTTCCTGGAAAAGACAACATTTAAACAGTTTGAAATGTCCCTTAAAAAATCTCTTTCATGCCTAAACTGTTCTCTGTTTAATTTGTTCTCACAGGCGTACATTGAAGCGTACTGTTTTTGATATGCATGTATCATAGCAACACTATTTTCTGCTAGTCATAAAACTCCATGTTACATACAAAAGCTGAAACTACTTTCACATTCCATGATTTTTTAATAGACCCCCAAAAAAGTGATAAAATAAAAAGTCTTTCAGAATTTTTTATGACTATGATCAAAGAACCATGGTACAACGGTACTTGGAGTCAAGTCAACCTTTCAGAAAGAAATACAATATATCACAAATAAATATATTTGTCTTTTTCAATAAATATTAATAAACGTACATTCAAACAATTGGTGGAGAGAAACAAATTACCTAAATTGCAATAAAACAGACAGGACGAGAACTGTAATACACCAAACCCAACTATATTCATTTTACGGATTATGAAAATAATAAGAATAATAAGAATATCTGATTCCATTAATAATATGAACTGAGTTGACTGAAAAATTTAAATAATCCCAAGGAGTGATTTCAGTTAGACAAAATTATATGCTCATAAAAATAAATTATATTGCCTCCCTAACAAAACTCCTTTTACTAATTAATCACAGTGGGAAATGCTATGGAATAAATCCTCTCTTGAATTATCATCTCTGTCATTTCATAAAGGTTTTTCTCTCCATGCTCTTTGGCATGCTTCCATGAAAACAAAGATTTGGCATAGTCCAGACTGTACACCTGACATAACACTCATTGGCATTCATCTCTCAGACGTTTCACAGTGCTTTACCAGCAATAGCACCTTGTCATTCAGCACAAATTTGCTCAACTTTCATAATGTCTGCAGTATACTTGTAGAATCATCCGCTTGCCAGTAAACAAGTATTTGAGAACTTATTTTTGACCCTCAAGTTTGCACAGTTTTTTGCGAGGAGCAGCAGCAGGTGAAAAGGGCAACTAAGAACAGCAGAGGTTAACCTCTCCCCATAACAAAGAAAAACACAACCCACTGACACGTTTAACTTACTGTATCAAATTCGGTCTGCTTCTTTAAAACGATATCACTTTTACAGTCAAGGGATTGTTCACCTAAAAATAAAAATTCTCTCATCATGATTTTCGGTCTGTGGAACACAAAGGTATTTACACTCACTGAGCACTTTATTAGAAACACCTGTACACCTACTTATTCGTGCAATTATCTAATCAGCCAATTATGTGGCAGTAGTGCAAGGCTGTCAAACTCCCAAAATCTAGTGTCATTATTTTTAATAACTTATTTTTGATATGAAAACTAAACTGTGAGGGATAGAAGTACAGTCTCTTTAATGGGCTGTACAGTTGTTTAACTCATGCTGATTGTTTAGCAGATAAAACATTGCAATTTTTTTTTTTTGAGTGAGTGAAATCTCATTTTTTAACTGCAAAACACCATGAGCCTTCCTGCATTTCAGACTGACAAATTGCAAATCTAATAGTCTGCTGTGAAAGTTGTCAGGGAAACAGGAATAGGGAAAACATCTTGGTTACGTATGTAGTAATGAGACGAAGGGAACGAGACATTATGTCAGGAAGCTGACGCTATTGGGGGGGGGGGGTGTTCTTCTATACAACCTAGTTGAAACCTTTCTACAATAACGGCAATTCTAAAATTGGCTATGGTGTTTAAGCCCTGCCCTTTTAGGCGCGAAGCTGTCCGGTATAAAAGTGGGCATGCCAACACCATTCCTCAGACTTTTCTGACTGAAGGACAAGAGTGCATCACTCGCACCTCAAAGAACTCTGAGTCTGTAGTGCGGCCAGCTTACGCAATGTCTCGTTCCCTTCGTCTTAAGGAACCGAGGTTACGTACGTAAACGAGACGTTCCCTTACAACTCCGTACACTTGACATTGCGTCAGGAAGCTGACGCTATGGAGTCCCATCACGCCACACTACACGATATAACCTTCCATGACGGTGACCGTCATGAGTATACCGCAAGTGAATGATCCTCATGGTGGGCCAGGAGGGGAACACTCAGAATGGATATATGAACTATAGTCATATAGTATGAAAAAAACCCCTTCACGAACCCAGTCTGGAAGTAAGTTTTTTATATATAAAAGTGCTTGTGACTTTTTTGGGAAATACAACTGTTTGAACGCAGGTGGTTGTGTGAAATGATAGACAGCCCGTACGTAGAAGAGGGGCATAAGTATATGTTTGGCCAAAAAAATAGCAAGCACTGTAGTCAGAGAGGACTTAAAATGAGAGAGATGTTACGTCTAAGTTGTAAAACCTGGTGAATGTGTTTTGAGAACAGTACATACAGTATGCTGCAAAACATACTGTATGTCCTGTAAGGACACACCATTCATCCATGCCCATGAAGAGGCCATGCCTCTAGTTGAATATGCTTTAACACCAACTGGGCAGTTCTCACCCTATAACTCGTAAACCAAGGTGATTGCGTCAACAATCCAGTGAGAAAGTCTTTGCTTGCAGACAGACATTCCTTTTGTGCATCTTCCATAACACACAAAGAGCTGGTCAGACAGTCTGAATTGGTGGGTGCGTTCAACATATGTGTGTAGCGCTCAAACAGGGCATAACAAATGCAAGGACTTCTCATCCGAAAAACATGTACCATAGTACTACCATTATTTTGGACATGATACTATAGTATTACCATGTTTTTGACATAACATACTAATACGTCTTTTGTACATGGTACCACCATGTTTTTTTTTTTTTTTTTTTTTTTTTTTTACAGTACATAGTATTTTCAAGGTTTCTGGACATGGTACCATGTTTTTTTTTTGTTTTTTTTACATGTACATACATAGTATTTTCATGTTCCCTGTCTGTCACTCACTCGACGTTGTGTCGATGTAGTGACACTAGGGGTTCGATCTTGAGAGCCCCAATCACCTTTGCTTAAAATAGAAAAGGTCAATGAGAATTGCCGAGTGAAATTTGCATGCTACTCTCTGCCCCCGGACATACGGGTATAAAAGGATATGGCGTGCACCACTCATTCAGATTTTTTCTTCAGAGACGAATGTATGTATTGTGTTCATCCTCTTACCTTTAGCTTACGCTGCTTGATTTTACGGCGCATATCAGCGGTCACCCTCGCACGGTCGAGTGTTTCCCCTGGGCACTTCGGCGGCTGAGTCCGCAGGTGCTAAAAGAGTATATTCAAAAGAGTATATTTCCTTCTAAAAGAGCTCGCGCAAATGCTTGGTGTCTTTTTAAAGATGTCCTTCCGCATTTGTGCTACTGGATGTAGCCATTATCTCTCTCCTCCGGACAGCCATGAAATCTGTCTCGAGTGCTTGGGGCGCCAGCACGCCGAGGCAGCTTTCGTGGAAGGGTTATGTTCTCATTGCGAGAACATGCCAATCAGAACGTTGCGGTCGCGGCTCACTTCCTTCTTCATGAAGCAAGAAGCCACCGTGGCTGCTCCCCAACCCGCTCCGTCCTGGGCTGATGCTCAGCCGGCCGGGTCGGCAAGCACCGCGGGCAATCTGGATGTGGATATGGGAGCGTTTTCGCCGGCTCAACCCCCCCTTTAATTTGTCGTTTGCGGCTCGCGACAAGGATGAGCTTTTGGTCGCAACATCAGAGGGTGGGCTTCTGCTATCGGAAGCGGATGAATCTTTTGAGCTCCCGCCCACGGGCGGTAGAGAACAGGATGAGTCGGACGCTAAGATGGCAGCCGTGCTTGCCCGGGCGGCTGCGAACATCGTGCTGAAGTGGAACCCTCCACCCTGCCCTGAGCATTTGCGGTTGGATGATTGGTTTCTGGGCTCGGAGCGCGAATCACAGTCGCGCCCGCCCCAGTGCCTTTCTTCCCGGAAGTGCACGAGGAGCTAACGAAGTCGTGGAAGGCACCTTTTTCTGCCCGTTCATGCTTTGCGGGCTCGTCCATCCTAACTACCCTCGATGGCTGAGCGGCTAAGGTATATGTCGAGCTCCCCAGGTAGAATGTGGCATAGCGGTGCATTTATGCCTGCAGAGCGCAGCCACCTGGCGCGATCGACCAAGGCTCCCTTCCAAGGCCTGTAAGTTCTCTCCCTCATTAATGACGAAGGCTTACAAGGCTGCGGGTCAAGCTGCATCCGTCCTGCATGCCATGGCCATCCTGCAGGCCCACCAGGCCAAGGCGCTGAAAGATCTGCATGAGGGTAGAACAGACCCAGGGCTGATGCAGGAACTGCGTACTGCGACCGACCTCGCCTTACGTGCGATGAAAGTCACGGCACGTGCCCTGGGCCAGACGATGTCCACTCTTGTGGTCCAAGAGCAGCACCTGTGGCTCATCCTTGTGGAGATGCTTGACGCCGAGAAAGTCCACTTTCTTGATGCACCCATCTCCCAAGGGGGGCTTTTTTGGCAACACGATCAAGGATTCCGCCCATCAGTTCTCAACGGCGAGGAAGCAGACTGAGGTGATTAAGCACTTCTTGCCGTGGCATGACTCAGCCGCCTTCAGGCCTCCAAAGTCCTGCGCCCCATCTGCTTCTTGCCAGAGCTG
The DNA here is from genome assembly GCF_019703515.2 of Myxocyprinus asiaticus. NCBI lineage: Eukaryota > Metazoa > Chordata > Actinopteri > Cypriniformes > Catostomidae > Myxocyprinus > Myxocyprinus asiaticus. The sequence continues at coordinate 34,682,617 of NC_059346.1, read as the reverse complement.
TTCCCCTGCGGTACCGGTCCCGTACCATCGGAGCTCGTATGCCGGCCTCAGAGAAGAAGATCAAGAAGTCGGCTCCACCTGCCCGTCAGCTGGCCCCCAAGAACCCTGGATGGGCTTCGAGGTGGCCCTGGCACAGGCAACCTGGGGATGAGGCGACTGACTCTGATCGGTCTGGCCCGGGTGAACTCTCCAGCACCACCATCGCCCCTGAGCCAGCGCATGGTAAGTATTATATCACTGGGTGCCCTCTGGGCCTCGGCGCCCATATGGTCGGTAAAACAGCAGTTTCCTCATTCCCTGGGTCAGCGCACTCATGACGGCCAGGCGCTGGAAGTCTTTCTGGTCAATCAGGTGAATGCGAGTACCTCCCGTTCCCTCATTCTCCGTCGAGAGATAGCCGGCAAACAGGTAAGTGTGCTGGTCTCTGGGGTTGCTTGCCCGCCCCAGTCACCGGCCACCGTTGCGGACTTGCGGAGCAGCATGTCCCCCTTGGGCTGTCTTCCAGGTGGGGCGCCTGCTCTGCCTTGCCATGAACCACCCTGCCCGGGCACGGTAAGTCCAGTCGTCCCCTAGGTGCCACTGGAGCGGAGTCTGGAGGCCTGATTAGTGCTCTCCAGCCCCTTGCTGTGGCTCATCAAGACGATTTGCCGTACAGAAGGTAGCGGTGCCAGTGAAACAATTTCAGAGGCTCCTGGGACATATGCCATCCTCGGCGGCGGTTCTCCCCCTCGGGTTGATGCATATGAGACTGCTTCAGCACTGGCTACAGACTCGAGTCCCAAGGTGGGCATGGCACCACAACACCCGGCATGTGACCATCACACCACAGTGCCATCAGACTTTCAGCCCTTGGTCGGACCTGGTGTTTCTACGGGCAGGTGTTCCCCTAGAGCAGGTCTCAAGGCACGTCGTGGTGACGACAGATGCCTCGAACTCGGGCTGGGGTGCCGTGTGCAACGGGCAGGCAGTCTCGGGGCTCTGGACAGGGCCCCGACTCCTTTGACAGAGCATCAACTGCTTTAGAGTTGCTGGCAGTTTTGCTGGCCCTGCAGAGGCTTCGGCCGTTGATTCAGGGCAAGCATGTGTTGGTCCGGACCGACAACACAGTGACCGTAGTGTACATAAACCGCCAAGGCGGCGTACGCTTGCGTCGCATGTCGCCCGCCGCCTCCTCCTCTGGAGTCAGCAGACGTTGAAGTCCCTGAAGACGGCCCTCCTGGTGGCGCTCACTTCCATCAAGAGGGTTGGGGACCTGTAGGAGCTCTCTGTTACCAGCGAATGCCAGGCCGGCACATTCTCACTTGATCTTGAGACCCCGGCCCGGTTACATGCCAAAGTTCCCACCACTCCTTTTCGGGACCAGATGGTGAACCTGCAAACACTCCCTTAAGAGGAGGAAGACCCGGCCTTGTCATTGCTGTGTCCAGTTCGTGCCCTGCGAATCTATCAGGACCGCACGCAGAATCTTAGACGCTCAGAGCAGGTCTTTGTCTGTTTTGGAGGACAGCGAAGGGGAAAGTTGTCTCCGAGCAGAGGCTAGCCCATTGGATTGTGGATGCCATTTCTCTTGCATACCAATATCAGGACTTGCCGTGCACCTTGGGAGTCTGGGCGCACTCCACTAGAGGTGTTGCGTCCTCCTGGGCACTGACAAGGGGGGCCTCTCTAGCAGACATATGCAGAGCTGCGGGTTGGGCTACACCCAATACCTTTGCGAGGTTTTATAACCTACGCTTAGACCCGGTTTCAACCTGAGTGTTATGCGGTAACAGCAGGTAGAGCGGGCGGCCAGTTGGGTGTACCGCTTGCATTGCACCTTTCCCCTTTTTTCAAAGGTGATAATGTGCGTCTTTTTTGTCCACAACAGTTCCCCGTATCCGGTGAACCCCGGACACCTCTTTAATTCTTAAACACTGTTCGGTGACGAACTCGGCGGAGGAGTAACGACACCAGGCCCAGTACTCGTGGTATGCCCCTTTTCAGTGCTCCATTCCTGGTGATTCCCCCTTGGTAATCCCGTATGATGAGTTTCCACTGTTCGGTTTCCCCTTAGGTGAACCCTGTGTTTCCCCTCGCCAGAGCTTTCTCTGCCTCGGCCACTGTGGCTGCATACCCTCTCTGTAGATAGGGTCCTCCGGTGGTATCATTCCATATGTGAACTTCCCCGTTGTTAAGTCCATGTGAGGTATTCTCCACATGTTAACCTCCCTCCGGTAGGATGTGGTCTCCATAGTGCTCTCCTTCCTGGAGAGGGAAGAGCATTTCCTAGCACTATTCTAGAAAGTGCTCTGCGGGAAATTGCTTAACAGTAAATCAGGAAAGGCACCGCCGGTAGCCTACTTGGGTAAGTGCCTCCTCCCCCTCTTAACGGGACTAGGAAGACGCCTTACCAAACTCGCTGGAAGGTCACGACGTGGTTGAGCGCTCGCTGCGAGGCACGCAGCAGCTTGCCCATGTCCACTCTTCCGTACCTCGTGACACCGTTCAGCGCCTGCAGCGTTTCCTATAGGAACCCCTAGTGTCACTACATCGACACAACGTCGAGTGAATGACAGACAGGGAACATCTTGGTTACTGATGGAGGGAACAAGACGTTGTGTCCCTCCTGCCGCGGCGCTGAAACGGCCGCTGACATGGCCGGGACTCTCTATCGGCTCCTCAGCATAAATCTGAATGAGTGGTACACGCCATCTCCTTTTATACCCGTATGTCCAGGAGCGGAGAGTGGTACGCAAATTCCACTCGCCAATTCTCATTTTGCTCTCAAGATCGAACCCCTAGTGTCACTACATCGACACAACGTCTCGTTTCCTCCATCAGGGAACAGAGGTTACATCAGCAACCAAGACTTTTTTTTTATGTACCATAGTACTACCATGGTGTTATTTTGTAAATGGCACCATGGTACTACCATGTATTTTTTTTTAAATGCACCATAGTACAACTATTTTTGTTTTTTGTTTTGGGGGGGACATATTACCATGGCATTACCATGTTTTTTTTTACTTGTACCATAGTAACACCATGTTTTTAGACAAGGTACCACTATGATGAAACCATATTTTTGCCATTTACCTTGGTACTACCATGTTTTCTGGACATGGTACCATGGTATTACCATGTTGTTGTTGTGTTTTGTTTTTTTAATTTATTTTTTTATGCACGATAGTACAACCTTGTTTTTTTTTTTAATGCACAATAGTACTACCATTATATATATATATATATATATATTTTTTTTTTCTTTTTTGTTTGTTTGATTTTGTTTTTTTGCAAATGCACAATAGTACTATCATGTTTTCTTTAAATGTACAATAGTACTACCATGCTGTTGTTGTTGTTGTTGTTTTTTGCAAATGCACAATAGTACTACCATGTTTTTTTTTTGACACGTTATCATGATATTACCATGTTTTTTGACATATCATAATAATACTTTATTTTTACATTGAACCATGGTACTAACATGTTTTTGTTTGTTTTTTGTTTTTGTTTACATAGTATATAGCATTACCATGTTTTTTTAAACATGCATCATAGTTCTACCATGGTGTTATTTTGGACATGGTACCATGGTACTACCATGTTTTTTTAAATGTACCATAGTATAGCTATGTTTTTTTTTTGTTTTTTTGTGTGTGTGGCAGTATTACCATACGTTTCCACTGGCACGTGGTGAGTGAAGCAGGCATTTTCAATTAATTCCAATGGGAGTTGAGTGCCATGCTCGCGAGGTGGATTCTCATTGAAATGAATTTAAAACGCCTGCCTCACTTCGCTCACCACACGGCAGTGGAAACGTATGGTTACAATGGCACTCTCATTTTTTTTTTTTTACATGTATCATAGTAACACCATGTTTTTGGACAAGGTAAACCATGGTGCAACCATATTTTTTTTTTTTTTGTTACATTTACCTTGGTACTAATATATTTTTTGGACATGTACGATAGTACTACCATGTTTTTTTGCAAATGCACGATAGATGTTTTTTTGATGGTATTACCATGTTTGATACATGTACCATAGTACTACCAAGTCCTTTAGCAAATGGTATCATGATATTACCATGTTTCACACATGCACCATAGTACTACCAAGTTATTTTGCACAAGGTATCATGATATTACCATGTTTTATACATGTACCATAGTAACACCATGTTTTTGGACAAGGTACCACCATGGTACAACCATATTTTTCTTTTTTTTTTTACATTTACCTTGGTAATACCATGTTTTTTGGACATGGTACCATGGTACTACCATGTTTGTTTGTTTTTTTAAATGCACAATAGTACTTTCATGTTTTTTGGATGTGGTACCATGGTAATACCATGGTTTTTAATGTATGATAGTACTACCATGTTTTCTTTGCAAATGCAGAATAGTGCTACCATATTTTTTTGAACATGGTATCATGATATTACCATGTTTTATACATGCACCATAGTACTAGCATGTTTTTATTTATTTTTATTTTACATGTACTGTAGTACTACCACAGTTATTTTGGACATGGTACCATGGTACTACCAGGTTTTTTTTTTATTTTATTTTTTTTTTTTTTTGACAATGTACGATGGTATTATCATGTTTTTGACATACCGTGATAATACGTCTTTTGTACATAGTCATGGCACTACCATGGTTATTTTTACACCTTTTTTTTTTTGTACATGTACATAGCATTATCATGTTTTTTTTTTGTTTTGTTTTTTTTTTACATGTAGTACTACACAGTACTACCATGGTGCTATTTTGTACATGGTACCATTGTACCGCCATGTTTTTTTAAATGTACCATAGTAACACCATGTTTTTGGACAAGGTACCACCATGGTACAACCACATTTTTTACACTTACCTTGTTTTGTTTTTTGTGTTTTTTTAAATGCACAATAGCACTACCATGTTTTTTTTTTGGACATGGTATCATGGTATTGCCATGTTTTATACCATGTTTACTATCATTGATAGCACTACTATGATGATATTACCATGTTTTATCCATATACCACCATACTACCATGTTTCTCTTGCACATAGTACTACCATGTTTTTTGACACAGTACCATGGTAATGCCATGTTTGTTTGTTTTTGACACGTACCATAGAACTAACATGTTTTTTGGACATGGTACTACCATTTTTTTTCCATGTACCATAGTTCTACCACGTTTTTTTGGACATGGAACCAAGGTACTACCATGTTTGTTTTGACATGTAAAATAGTAAAACTATGTTTTTTTTTTTTGGACATGTACCATGATAGTACCATGGTGATCTACAAGTACCTTTGAGACCATGTAAATACCATTGTAAGTACAATGGTATTTCCATGTGATATCATAACTGTATCACGGTATGACCACAGTATTTTTTGTAAGTGTTAGCATGTAATATGCAATGTAGCCTAAATACATCATACCACCAAAATGCCCAAGACATATTACATGATGATTTACGTGACCACCCAAGTGGGCTCTGGTCAAAACAATCTTGGCTATCAACAAGCTGAGGTGTGAAAAAATGACCAGCCTGTTCGAGTACATCTCACAATGAATAACTTCATTGGCTGTCCATTTAAGGAATCTAATCCACAGGTTCTTCCAAGTTTTCACACACCCATTCCTCAACACATATGGATGATGTTACTTACCGAGTATACACTAACATGTCACCGTGCATTAACAGTAAGGGCTGTGTTGAATTAGGAAGACAATAGTTGGAATAGCAGTGCCATGAGCAAACGTTGTTAATTATGCAAACAGAAATACTCAGTCAGTGATAAGCAGCGATATGGGAGTAGCTGTGTGTGTTCTTATTATGTAAGTAATGAGGAGAAAATTGGAACACCTCTGGGTTGTAACTCAAGCCAAACTGATCTCATTGTTCACTGTAGACTAATATTCTAGCACAAGTATTTCAGATTAGTCCTGCATTGTTTAGTGCACAGCCGTAAAATTGATTATTACATTTTTACTGCAACAAACAAACACAATACAAGTTAAGCTCAATCAACAGTATTTGTGGCATAATGTTGATTACCACAAAACAACATTTTGACTCGTTCCTCTTTTTCTTTAAAAAACAAAAATCTGTGTTACAGTGAGGCACTTACAATGGAAGTGAATGGGGGCCAATCCGCAAACGTTGTAATACTCACTGTTTCAAAACTATAACCATAAGAGGTAAACATTATGCATTTTAACATTATTTTAGAGTGATCGCTTACTAACCTTTTCTGTGTAAAATTATATCCAATTTTGCAGCTTTGTTGCCATGACAACGCAATGCAGGAAAACCTTAAAACACTAAAACGACCTAAAATGGTGATTTAAACAACTTAAGTCAAATAATACATTACTCTTAACAGAAGATGTAAGTGTAAGTTATTTTATTAAATTAAGCTTCACATTTCTGCCTTTAAACCCTCCAAAAATTGGCCACATTCACTTCTATTGTAAGTGTCTCACTGTAACCTTGATTTTTGCTTCTTTTTTTTTTTTTTTTTTTTTTTTTTTACAGAAGAGGAGGGACAAGTCAAAATAATTTTTTGTGGTAATCAACATTATGCCACAAATGCTGTTGATTGAGCTTAATCTGTATTGATCCCGGAATATTCCTTTAAAATTTTATTTACAATTATACTTTGTTAGCACATAATGTTTCTCTTGTATTGTACACACACACACACACACACACACACACAAACACATACAACGCAATTTACTTTTGAAGTTCCTCAGTGCTCCTGTTCCATTACTGTTCTTTCTTTACATATAGATTAGTTATATCATCTTTAAAGGAACATTTTGGGTTCAATGCAATCAACAGCATTTATGGCAAATAGTTGATTACCACCAAAAATAATTTCGTCTCGCCTCTAGTTTATATTTAAAAAAAAAAAGCAAGCGGTCACAGTAAGGCACTTACAATGGAAGTGAATGGTGCCACAGATTATGTTAGTAAGCAATTTTGTCACACTAAAATCATGTTAACATGTATGCGCATCCTGTGGCTATACTTTTAAAATGGTATTTTAATGTTTGGTGTATTTTAATGTTTATGAATTGACCCCATTCACTTCCATTGTAAGTGCTTTTCTGTAATCACAATTATTTTTTTTATTATTATTTTTTTTTTAATAAAGTAGGGATGGGTAGCGCCTATTGTTTTACGTTAGCTTTCCAACGATATAATTATTATGTTCTACTAGGAGATATAATAATTCAAATGTTGGCTGATAAAATCATTTAGATGCTTTCCTTTTTACTTTAATGCATGAAACTCAAAATGTGTCTCTAGGACAAATGGACTCAAAATGATTGTCACATATTGTATGCAGCTGAGGGTACTACTGTATCAGCTGATGGGTTAAGCAGTAAGTCTATATTTCCTGAACGTCAGCAAATTACTGTAGAATTCACTGTAATAACACTAGTGGTTTCTATTGGTATCGTACTTGTGAAGGAAAGATACAATGTCACAGCTGTGAGATATTTGAATTTGATGTGACTTGTCAAACAGATGTGTCTCAATAACATTTTTACATAGCTAAATGGAAAGTAAACATATATTCATTTGCTAGATGCCAGAAATAAATATTAAAAATAAAAATTATGAGAAAACATACATTCCACCATCCAACAAAATTTACCACACAGGGTTCCTTATATCTGGCATAAGTTTAAATTTCTGGTGGAGACATGTGGTGAGGACAGAGGCTGAGCCTGTATCCCAGCATCTAACTGTGATTCCAACTCAATCACACACAAAGTTGGCAGGATAGATTTATGTGCAAAGTTAAAAAAATAATGATAATAAAGTGAAGTGTGGGATATTACTGTATTGTAAAAATATAGGATAACATGTGTCTTTTTATTTTGAGTATGGATGGACTGCCAAAACTCAGGATTTGGAGAATGGTTTCTCTTGGCTTCAGGAGCCTAGACACACAGTCGAAAAGAAACTGAGCCCCCATTTTTATTGGACTATGATAAATGGCCCTTAGAGAACAAGACTAAGTGCCCTTGAAATATGGTGCTGATGCACACAGAGGGTTTGGTTATTTAGATTCAATTTAAAGGTGTTCTGGACATAAGGCATGACACTCAGCTGGTCGACATCAAGTCAAAAAGTAAGGGAACAATATGTGTCAAGTGTTTGTATGTGTGTACATGTGTTCGCACAAAGAACAGTGAGGGAGGTAAATTCATTGTAGCGTGCTCACCCTTTTGATCATTTTTGAAGCTTAGAAAACCCCAATATGGAGTCATGTATGGCACAATCGACCGTTAACAGCTTTTAAATTTAATAAGAATTTTTAAAAAACATTTTTTTGCCTGTAGAGCATTCGAAAGTTTGTGCTATGGTGTATAAGTGAGCAAATGTGCATCGGTCAACTTGAATTCATGACAACAAAAGAGGGGAATCATTTGGACTAGCCATGTGCCCACAGAAGTAATTGATCACAGTGAAGGATAATAAAAGAGATTCGTTTCAAAAATGGAGTACAGATGGCCTTTATTCTTGATATACAGCACTCAAGTGTAACTATGTCAATAATAAGACAAGTTAAGGAGAAGAAAACCATACATAACAACTTTATCATCACTACGAAAGAGTTAAAAAATAATTAAATGACAAGACAATCTTCATATACTTGTGATACAAGTATACCACTTCATCTTGCATCACAAATGTAAACACATATGAACATTAATTTGCTGAACAAATTGATTTATTTCATAACTGTAAATTGAAAAGATCATAATGTAAGCCGAGTCCAAAAGTGAAGTTATATTTCTGTATCCAAAAACAATGTTTTTTTTTTTTCCACACACACAATTCAACTTTCTAATTTAGGTTTCTAAAGGCATTCAATACACATGTCCATGTCCTTTTAAATGTTCTGGACAAACACAGGCTTTGAAAGGATTTGAATTCCAGGGAAAAAACTGTATCATGATCTCTGTCAGTGTGACTACATACAGACAGTTTCTCTATAAATAATTTATTTCATTGTCAACTGAATCTTTGACTCTTTATTTAAAAAAAGTTATCTGTCCTCACCAGTAATGTAAAAGGTGTTCTATGGTTGACATTAAAGGTCAGTGATATTTTGAGGAGATACAAGAACTAAGCACATGCACGCACACACACACACACACACACACACACACGTGCGTTGGTGCAGCTATCATTATGAGGACTCTCCTTAGACATAATGATTTTTATACTGTACGAACTATAGATTCTATCCCTTAACTATAACCCTACCCCTAAACCTAACCCTCACAAAAAACTTTCTGCATTTTTACATTTTCAATAAAACATAATTTAGTATGTTTTTTTAAGCGGTTTGAATTTTGGGGACACTAGAAATAGCATAATACCCTTGTAATTACCAGTTTGTAACCTAAAAAAAAGTCCTCGTAAACCACTTAAACCTGCCCACACACACACACACACACACATACACACAACAAATATAGGGTGGTGAAAGATGTTTCCAATCCAACCATGCTAAATCTCCAGGGCAGAGAAAAACAACAGGGCTGTGCAAAACACCATCACAACTAAGGCCAAAAAAGCCCCCTGAAAGTCTTCTCACTAGTGGTTAATTGATATTGGTTTTTCAGTGGCCAATACTGATATCTAGAGAGCAGAGTGGCCCATGACCAACGTAATGCAGATATTTATAAAATATATAATAAATGTGATATACACAACATTTCTGAAACTAAATGAACTCTTATTTAATACAATCGCTATTGCTAAAAAAAACTTGCAAACAAATTGTTTATCATTCATTGACAAGGCTGTTGGTAGATTTAGTAACTAACACAAAGGGGAGCTAACATTACTGTGTATCGGCCAAGTACAGTAATTGGTCAGGATGATCAGTGTTAGGTTGATCAGTATTACTTTACTAATTACTTCACTGAAAAAAGTAATCACATTATTAATCACTTTACTTTTAAGTTACATTTTAAAACACTTTTCCAAAAAATGTGTTCATTGTTACACTCAAGTCATTCACACAGCACCTCACATTTCTCCTCCACAGGTCCATAATTCATGTATTAATAATATATTAAAATAAGCATAACCCTATAATGTACTTAAAAGTAATTAAATTAATTGAACGTCAGCAACTGTACTCTGATTACAAGAATTTAAAATGTAATGCATTACACTACTTCCCCCCCAAAAAATTTATTAGATTACAGTTACTAATTACTTTGTAATTGGATTACACCCAACACTGTGACTGATATATTGGTCTGGCCAATAAATCACTACTTTGTGTCGCATGGCGCCATGCGAGGTTCGGACATGTGATACTTGTGTCATAATCCGGTGAGATTCGATACACTCTGTTTCATAACTGTTCTAAGAATTCAAAATTCATCGCGCTCTGGAGACATTAAAAGACACTTACGTGCTCAAGCTTAATCCCCTGAACAACAGGCCGAAAGCCCGGGACTCAATTTGGCCAGTGCGGTGGAAGAGATCCAGCATCAACTGTCGAACATGACAGCAATGCTGACAAAGGTCATTGCTGAATTGGAGGAACTTGCGTCGATCAATCACTGCCATGAGACGAAATTCATTGAGTATGTTACTAGAGTGGGGGACGTTGAAAAACAGATTGATTATCTGGAGTCATCGGAGAGGGAATTAGCTACTAACCCACTAGCGTCCAAGGCGGACTTGGAGTGCGTTTGGGAAAAGTTAGAAGACCTTGAGAATCGTAATTGGCGAAACAACATCCGAATTGTTGGAATTCCTGAGACCGAAGAAGGCCGAGATATGGTGAAATTCCTAGACGAGCTCTTCCCAAGTCTGCTCGACATAACAGGCCATAAGCTGGAAATCGAGAGAGCTTACAGAGTTCCGGCTCGGAGATCCGCTGAGGGAGACAGGCCCTGATAAATTCTGGCCAAATTTCTGAGATCATCCGATAAAGATCTCGTGTTATGCGAGGCCAGGAGTAAAGGAAGGCTTTCTTGGAAGAACCACAGCATTTTCTTGTTCCCAGACTTTGCAAATTCTACAAGAGAGAAACGTGATTGATTCAAGGAATGCAAGAAACTCTTACATCAACGGAAAGTTGCTTTTGCACTGATGTTCCCGCCAAATTGAGAATAGATACTAAGGATGGCCACAAAATATTTACATGCCCACAGCAAGCAATGTCCTTTATAAAGTCAATGGAGTGAGTAAGTAATTGTGTGATGATCTCGATGCAACCGAGTGAGCCTGACTCACTGAACATTCTCTTGATCGTCCGAGGAAACTGAGCGGCAGTTTTGTTTCTTTTTGTGTTGGTTCTGCCTAGCGGCTGGAGTTTGTTTTGTGGAATAACACTCCTTCGGGACAGTTTGTGGATGAATCTGCACGTTCTTTGTGCTTATGCCTCCTACTGGATGGAGTTTGTTTTGTGGAATACTTCTTGCAAATCATTAGAGGGATTAGGGCATTTGTTACACTCATGTAACAGCCGAATGGGCCGGCTCACTGAACATTCGTTTGACTGCACGAGGAAACAGAATGTTCTTTTTTTTTTTTTTTTTTTTTTTGCTGGTTCCAATAGCGGCTGGAGCTTGTTTTATAGATTATTTTCTGTTGTGTAATTCTGTCTCACAAAATTTGTATAGAAGCACCGGACTTGAGCAATCCGATGGCAAAGTTGTCGTGGGGACTCTCGTAGGTGTACATGGACTGTTTGGGTTTGGAGGGATGGACACCAGTTGGCGCTGTCGTGCGCGGGGTTAATGTGCACGTTTTTTTTTTTTCTTTTTTATGTTTGTTTGGTTCTGGGGGAAATTCAGGGTTTGATTGTTGCACTAATGTCGGAATGTGGTCTTTATAATTTTATTTTTGACACAATCTATTTTTTCTAATATGTCAAAATATCAGATGTTGGTATGAGTGGATTGTCTCTCTCCACGTGGAATGTGAATGGGTTGGGGCATCCTATAACATTCTTAAACGTAAGAAACATGATATACTGCCAGGTAACGGCTTTTCAGCCGGGCGCCTTTCAGTGGCCCAAACAGGGCATTAAGTATTTGGGTATTTTATTCCCAGCAAATTTGTGTGATTTAGTCACACAAATTAATTAGAGTTAATTCTGACCCTTTAATAAAAAGGTTTTCGAGCGATGTGGACAGGTGGGCTTCACTTCATTTATCTAAGGTTAATGTTATAAAAATGAATTGTATTCCAAAATTCAACTTCCTACTACAGTCCTTCCCCACTGAAGTTCCCCTCTTTTATTTTAAACAATTTGATAGTATAGCTAAATCATTTATCTGGAATGGTAAACGTCATCTGATGCATTTTAACAAGTCACACAGGCCAATTGACAAAGGTGGGTTAGGTCTCCCCAAGATTTTGTTTTACTATTATGCTTTTGGTCTCAGACTTTTGGTACATTAGTCACTTCTACCTGAGAGAGCCCCTCCCTGGCTCTTTATTGAACAGGAGGTCCTTGCCCCTATCTTGCCATTGCAAAGTCTTTCTACCAAGCTGCACGGAGAAGTAAAGACACATCCCCTTATCTCGCACATGCATTTAGTGTGGACAAAAGTTTCCCACGTGTTCAATTTGGAAATTTACCTGAATGTTGCCACAAGTATTTGGTTGAACACTAAATTGTGAATTAACAAGTCCCCTTTCTGCTGGACAGAATGGATTGAGAAGGGTGTTGCTACGCTGGGTGACCTGTATGAAAATGGAGTGTTGAGATCCTTTGAAAATATTATACAGTGGTTTGGGATTCCCAAATCTCAATTCTTCAGGTACTTACAGCTGCACCATCTACTCTGTACCACCTTTGGGTGTAGTATGCAGCCCCCTAAAGCAGCAGACACTCTTGAGATGGTGCTTGCTGCTTTTAGAAAAGGTCATGAAGCTTCAGCATACTATTCCTGGCTAATTCAGAGTCTAAGGGACAGGGTTTTAACATCTCTCAAGAAGTTATGGGAGAGAGACTTGAATTTAGCACTGGAAGATGGAGAATGGGGTAGGATTTTAAAAAATGTCAATTCTATGTCTAGGGATGCAAGGGTGCGCCTCATTCAATTTAAGATTCTGTATAGTTTTTATTGGACTCCCTCTAGATTGTATAGGCTTGGCCTTAAAGACACACTTATTACACACCTAAGTAACAGATATAATTTATCAAAGTTGATTCCGTGTATTCTTGTGCTGTTTATTTTTAAATCTGACTATGGAATCAATAAAAATTGTTATTGACAAAAACAAAACAAAAAAAACAACAACAAACAAATGCGTAAATGCGGTTGTCAATCCCAAACACTGACTGTGTGAACGTAGCCCCTGCTACAATATCTCTAAGACTAATCATCACTGAGAAGTAAGGAGTAATAAAGGAGGCCTTTAAAACTGCTATTTGACCCTTGATTAGACAACAATGACAGGAGACTAAAATCTGTAGAAAACAAGCTGTACTGTATATGCAAAATTTGTGTTGCTACAGCCTGTAGTGGTGGTCACAGATAAAAAGATGAACAAAAGAATCCTTTTCCCACATATTGCAATAATATGGAGCAGGTTGTCTTTGTTTTCACACCCTCCGTGTTCAAATAAATTAAAATATGAAGGAAGAATGTAACCTATACCACTCTATTGCTGATGCCCACAATGGAACTCTTAGAGGAATTGCATAGTGGTGAAAGTGCATGAGCAGCACATATTTGAGAGCCAGGAGCCCACTTCATCTTCGCTGTGAGTGAGGGACTGCTGCTAGGTCATGGAGGCCAAGGCCCCAATGTAAACACAGGTGTTGAGGAGGCAAGTAAATGGGGCTACCCCAATCCAGTAGCTAGAGAAACACAAAAAGTCACGCTTGGAGAGTGAGAACTACCACCACGAATGATGCCAAATGGAACATTCACCATCAATCTGACATGACTTTTCATTAGGCCTCATTTGAGAGAATGAATGTGGCATAACTTAACACAGCAATTTTTTAGTGATCAGGTGCAGTAAGACGTAAAACTTCCTTTATTTATTGTCTCCCCTTTTTCTCCCCAATTTGGAATGCCCAATTCCTAATGCGCTCTAAGTCCTCGTGGTGGCATAGTGACTCGCTTCAATCCGGGTGGCAGAGGATGAATCTCAGTTGCCTCTGCATCTGAGACTGTCAATACACACATCTTTTCACATGGCTTGTTGAGCGCGTTACCACGGAGACATAGCGCGTGTGGAGGCTTCACGCTATTCTCCGTGGCATCCACGCACAACTAACCATGCGCCCCACCGAGAGCGAGAACCACATTATAGCGACCACGAGGAAGTTACCCCAACGTAACTCTACCCACCCTAGCAACCGGGCCAATTGGTTGCTTAGGAAACCTGCTTAGGTGTTTTCTAATCATTTGTAATGGTGTTTATCATTCATTTTCTTATGTATTGCAGTGTTTGTCTTGGTCCCAATACTGAAATAATGTGGTTTAATTACCCAAAGATCTGTAATTGAGGAAATACTGGTTCTTTAGTTGTTGTTTTTTTCTGCATTTAGCATAAATGTCCATAACTATAAATCACAGCAAAAGGAAACTAGGTGTATTTAATGCCATTTACACTGTACCAAACAATTCAAATGTGAACTATTTAGATAAGCAATAGAGTGCAAAAGTCTGGTTCCGGATTAAAAATCCCATTCATTTTTTCCATAGACTACATTATTTTCCACGCTAACTTATAAACATTTAGACATGTGTTCAGAGGTTGTTCATAGATGGTATATGCCTCCGTTAAAGCCATCTGTCTGCATTATTTCAACTTTAAAAATCGCCTTTAAAAGCAGAATTCCTGTTGAACAACTATATCACCCATGGTCCAACAGACAAAGCTTCACCAATCAGAGAACCGCAGCCAACAAAGCCCACAAAATTAGCCCGGAAGCGACTGCCTACTCCCATAATGCACTCTGAAAGACATAAAAATTTCATGAAAAGTCTATGGAAGTAATTAATGGAAAAAATACTTCCGGAACCCAGATGGCTAAAAAAGTGGGCAGGCACTGTTGTGCTCTATTACATTCTACAGCCTAATTTAGGCAACAAATACACAATGTTTTGTTAATGAAAGAGTTGACTTAGTTTTAGAAGTCTTAAAAAATATACCATAAAGTCTCTCTATGATATGTACTGTAATTATAAGCCAAGGGATCCTGATATCAGCCATCTTAAAGGAATAGTTAAGCCCAAAATGAAAATGATGTCATCATTCATCCACCCACATTTTGTACCAAACCCCATAAGACTTTCTTTCTTATGTGGAAAACAAAAGAAGAAATTAGGCAGAATGTTAGCCTCAGTCACCATTCACTTTCATTGCATCTTTTTTCTATAAAATAGAAGTAAATGGTGGCACGAAAGAAAAAAGTAGGAGTTGGAACAACATATGGGTGAGTAAATAATGACAGAATTTTCCTTTTTGGGTGAACTTTCCCTTTAACATTGTGTCAGGGCTCTGTGATCCTCGATTTTAGCTACCTCAAAGGTAAAGAAACCAAGAATTCTATGAAATATAAGTTTTACTTTACAGTCCTTATTCAGGACTTTTCCACCCTACAACATTACCTTAATAACTGGCAGAAAATATGCCAAAAGAAAGTATTGTTCTCACACGGACCTCCACAAAGAGCTTGAATCTGTGCTGGGGGTAAATGATCTAACACTGCAGACAGAAAATCTATGAACTATCTTTGAGTGTGTTTACAGCAGTGTAAACATTATAAGAATGAGAGATTCTCAGAGTGATGGCGACCTAGAGAGATGCATGGGACTGGCTTGCATAATGATATTTTAAAAAATGTATTCTATGAATGGTTTGGCAACCCTGATGTACTACACTGAGCGGCCTAACTGTGGTTGCATTGCACAAACATTTGTGTGTCAGATGACAAGAGCTATGCAAGCTCTTTTTTTGAATGTTTATGATGAATAGACAATAAAGCATCCCTTTCTTTCTATTAGTGTTATTACAATTTCATAATTGAGAATGTTTCTTCCTGAAAAAACTCTTTGAGATCTTTCAACTATGGCCACCTATGTGCAGTTCTTTCTTGTCATATCTTCTCCCTTTTTCACTCTCGTTCTTGCATGAAAGCACAAGGTAAACAATATTCAGAGGGAGCTGCTTGCTTTGGACAGATGACCACTGGCATAAGTAGGCCAAAGTTCCTAATAACCCTTCCCACCTCACGCAGATGTTTAACTTTTTTTTCCATTTCCAATCCTCTCTATGAAAGAGACATGCCGATAAGCCATTTCTTAACAACAATACCAGTTAAGTATTAAAAATTACATGACCATTTTAACTAATACAGTATGTTGAATATTGCAACAAGTGTAAATATTTGCCTGCCCTTGAGCTTGTTGCCCAAATGTCCTCAATTTCAGTATTCTATCTAAACAAAAGATGGGTTGGTTGCTAGAATTACAAGGTCACTAAGCTTTTGCATTGTTCAAGGCCTCTGGGACTTAGGCGCCCAGCAAAATAAAAAGCTTTTTATCAACCACAGGACATAAAGTGCCCCCAGTGGCACTCCCTCAACTATGCACTGATCAACAATAATGATTTATCTTCTAGCTGCTCATAAGCTACTATAAACTATATGTTTGTACAGCTGAAAGGAGAGGCGGACTTTAACACCTGGAATATAATAAAAGAAATTCAATACAGAACATTGCTGCAGGCATTAATTCTGACTTTCAACTGCCAAATAAATTTGATCTGTACCAGTTTCTAATTATCATTAAATTGCTGATGTGTTGTCTTCCACTCTGAAAATTCGTAATGGCAAAGAATTTAGACCATTATTGATGGAATGTCATTAAAACCCTTTAGCTGGAAAGAGCTTTGAACATTCATCACAAATTCTTGGCTTAGCCCACATTTTACAAACAAACACTCAGCAATTGGCTGAATTATCTTCAATAAAGGATCCCTGAAAAAGATTAAGATATCTCTAAGAACAACAGATGTTGTGTTAAGAATTCAGTCTTTCCGTTGCTTAACATTTTTCTCAAATAAAATAAAAAAGAAACATTATAATCTCAATGGCCTGGCAGATGGCAACTTTCAATAGTACAGTGATTTCTAAAAATCAGCAGGTACAGTTCATTAAATATTTTTCCTGAGGGTACTTGGAGAAAAAGAATCTTATGAAAAATATTATTTTGGGCTGTTGAACGTCAAGTCAAATTCCACCCAGCATGACAATTTACTTAACTCCTTTTTTTAAGAAATTCTCTGTCACCTCTGATTATATTGAGTAAAATGTATCAGTTTCACATGCTATAGTCTCTATTTTACAGAGGCCTCTCATTCTTTACAAATGACATTTTGTGTTAGAAGTTGGCCTATAAATAAAATATTCAGCATCATTAAATTACACAGAGGATATTTTTAATAAGAGTTTCAAAATGTTACATTACAATACATTTAAATATATACACTTCAACGCTGGTGAGTTGTTTTATACTCCTTTATAACTGATTGCATTTAATCAAATTACATTTATGGACTTATCTTAACCAGTTTACAGTGGAAAAGCTAATTTCCTTATTAAAACCCTTAAAAGCTAAAGCTTAAGCTTAAAAATCATTAAAAAAAGTGAATCCTTTTTGTTCCTATGTTTTGCATTGCGCTACAGTAGAGCTGCAAACTGTTTTGGATTTCAGATATCAGATATTTACATGCATCTTTACTGTTCAAAATGTGGGAATGGTAATTAAAGGACATTTTTCATGTCTTATATGCCCAATGGAACAAGTTTCATCTCACTCTGACATTCGGCAGGACTCCTTCCTTACAAAGCACTGTGGTCCATTAGATTAGTCTGCTTTGCACATGTTAGGTTTGTGGTTCTAACCTCATCAGTCTGTAAGACCTTCTAATCACACAGCAAGCTGAAGTGGCTATTAACCACAGAGAGACTTAAAAAACATACAGAAAATCTCACATAATGTTGTGACCAGTGTAAATGAGCTACTTAAAACAGTTTTCCTTACATCCATTGTAGAACTGTCTACAGTCTTTGTTTTAGAGCTCTGTTCTCTACTAATCTTGAGGGATAGTTGACTCAGAAATGAATTTTTAATAACCATCTACTCATGTAGTTCCAAACTTTATTACTTTCTTTTTCCATAGAACACAAAAGGAGATGTTAGGCAGAATATTATTCTCAGTCACCATTCACTTTCATTGTATGAAAAAAAAAAAAAAGATGCAATGAAAGTTTGTGACTGAGACTAATATTCTGCCTACTATCTCCTTTTTTGCTTTTTGTCCTTTAAGTCATACGGGTTTGGAATAACATAAGGGAGAGTAAATGATGACAGAATTTTTGGGTGAGTGATTCTTTTAATTCCTTAAGCAGTTTCCAATGATGGCTAGAAAAGTATCAAACTTTGAAATTTTTAACTATTGGGATATCATTTTTGGGTATAACTTTTCCACTTATTTGGGAGTCTACAAGCTAAATGGTGGTCCTGTGCAATCTGTCTCTGCACTCACAAAGCATTGCACCAGAGACAAACATTAACATACTATAGATTTAACATAATACCTTTATGTCACTGCAGAATCTATCATATACATCCAGCATTTGTGAGGAGGCCAAACTACAAAGCAAATGATGACAGTTCTGTCTAGTATTTTTATGGCGAAGGGCTATATAATGTGAAAAACACTTCCTCCTCTGCACTGGGATACTGGAAGCCACATCATGAGTCATGAAACATCACAGGCCTTAGAGCCTTAGGTAAAGGATGTAGGGGGGAAAAGGTGAACTCATACATACCTCCGCAAAGTCACCACTGTTACCGCTCATAATAGAAGCGTTTTACTAAGAAGACCAGAGCCTGAGCTTGGGGCGATGGTAGGGGGACCTCTCAACCAAAAGTGCTGACAAAATGACAAACAGCACACAGAGAAGAAATGGCTAAATGTTGAACAGAACAAAAGAAGATGGTTTCATTAAGGTCAAAAAGAAACAAATTAAGATATTCCGGTAGCACTTTATTTTACAGTACTGTTCTACATATATATATATATATATATATATATATATATATATATATATATATATATATATATATTTGGATATATATTTTTTCTCCCCAATTTGGCATGCCCAATTCCCAATGCTCTCTAGGTCCTCGAGGTGGCATAGTGACTCACCTCAATCCGGGTGACAGAGGACGAATCTCAGTTGCCTCCGCATCTGAGACCTTCAATCTGCGCATCTTATCACGTGGCTTGTTGAGCATGTTACTGCGAGACCTAGCGTGTATGGAGGCTCACGCTATTCTCTGTGGCATCCACGTACAACTCACCACGTGCCCCACCGAGAGTGAGAACCACATTATAGCGACCACGAGGAAGTTAACCCAACGTGACTCTACCCACCCTAGCAACCGGGCCAATTGGTTGCTTAGGAAGCCTGACTGGAGTCACTCAGCATACCCTGGTTTCAAACTTGTGACTCCAGGTGTGGTAGTCAGCGTCTTTACCTGCTGTGCTACCCAGGCCCCAACCTTAACCCATATTAAGTACATGTAGTTACCTAATATTACTCATTACTTTCTTTGGCAAGTACACTGAAAGTACATGTACTGAAAAATAAAGTGCAACCGATATTCCATTGTTGTTGACCATTATCCGGAAATATTTAGTGTGACTGTTACTGTGACTAATCGGATAATTTACTGATGATATCAATATTAATCAGCTACAAAGAAGACTAAATTATCAAATTCATGTGTCTCCATTTAGGGTATGACCACACAGTTGTATCATGTGGTGGCGAGTATAATCACAAGAACATAAACATAAGTGATTGCAAGACAAAACTGGGGCCTGGTCATTTGGAAATAACATCTGCAGTAATTCAAAAGATTCTGCAAAATCAAACTAAGGCTTCTTTTACTAAGACATATTAACATTTACATCTATAGTCCATTAAAAAGATTTAATATACGTAAAATAATATATATTTGATAAATATATAAATATTTTATAGCCCAAATAAGGTTAAGTATTAAGGATTAAAAATAAGAAATAAAAAGTAACTAGGCTTTTTTAAGGTCTTTTTTAATTCTCTACTTCTCTTATGGAATTGGTAGGCTATGTACTGAAATTTAAAAAGTAGCAATAACTGCAAAAGTCAACAAATAGACACTTGGAACAAAGATAATTTTTATTTATTTATTGCTAGACTGATCTCACAGTGAAATTTTAAACAGTAGGCTGACTTTTCTTTAGCTAAAATCGGTCTGTGCTTACTGAAATTGGAAACACTGCCCCCAGCGGCCAAAGTGGTAAGTGTTGTTGGGAGCGTGGGCATGTGTAAGCTCCATGAGTAATGTCCACGGAGGTGCACCAATAGCAAGTTGTGAAGCGAGTTGTTTTCAGCTGTACAGACTGTAATACAGTGAGAGGTTAATGCATATTTTATAAACTGTGCCCCCAACCCAAACCCTAAACCAAAACCTAACCTAAAATGTTATGTTAGAGGGAACTCTAACTGATTATGCAAACATGAATACATTCTTGCTTCAATGCAGGATCCGAACCTGATGGGTCTCCCCTCTATGTCTCCCACACTGCTGATGCAACAAGCTTCCGGGCGCACCACAAGGGAAGGTAAACACACTGTAGCCAATGATAAAATGTCTGATAGGAGATGCCACTTGTCAGTGAGTCGGCATAACGTGGCCGATTCTAGGGTATTGGAACTCTTTGGAAACAACAGGCTGACTTTCTGTGAGATAACGTTGCTTTAGCATAGATTAAGATGTGAAGACGTTGTTCATCTTCACTCTAACAAGAAGTCTGTTTCAAAGAATCAATCCATCTTTCAAAGAACAATTCTAAACACCAGCTTCATAACAAGGGCCAAATTATAAAAATGAACATGTCCTTATGTCTTTAATTCCACATGTGGCCAGCTAATTAATGCAAAACAGCACCCATTGCACATCCAAATCGATTGGCCAACAAGTTATAACTCTGTAAAAAAGTGACAAGTCAGTAAACTTATTCCTGACAAATTCGATTTCATTTCAATGCTAAAATGCAGGGCAAGAATGCTGGCTTTAAATCCTGGTGTGTGTGGATATTTGCTCAGTTGATTTGAATATAACCCACATTCATTGCAAAGTTCAGTTCATATTGGTGGAAATTAACCATCACCCACATTAGCAGTCATTTCTTTTAATTTCATAAAGGGTTAACACAAGATGCCTTGTTGCTCTATCTGACTCTGCTCTTGAGATAAATAGCTGATCAGTCCAGACAGATTGCTGAGCCACAGGCACAGGCCAAAATCACCTTCATCAAGTAAATGTTACATTTTGTGAACTAATTTGCTGGTACATCACTCTCAGGTTTGCTGTGGTCTGAAATGTATTTCTATGGAGCAAAAGTAGGAACAGCAGTGACTGAAACTAGCTCCTAAGAAGAGACCCAGTCACTAGTACACAGGTTGGTTCTTTTGTTGGTTCTCATGTACTACCAAAAAGATCTTAGAAAACAATTGGTCCTCTAGCAGAAAACAGACCTCAATAAACATCTGTTGTAAGTCACTACTGATGACTAAGGCAGACTGCCGGAAACAGAGAAAATCTTGGTGCAGAGTTGCTCCGATCATATTCTTAATCTGTATTTTTGTCTTGCTTTCCAGTAAAAATATCTAAACATCCTTAAAACATGATACATTTACCAGGGAGGCAAAACTTCCACATATCTTAAGTAGAGCTGTCAGAATTAACACGTTAACACGTGATTAATTAAAAAAGTTTAACGTGTAAATTTTTCTTAACCATGTTAAATGCATTTAACAGCATAAACTAGCATAAACACTGGTAGGAAGGGTGGAACCTTTGCGATGTTTCCACCCAGAGTCATTATACTGACACACACTTCACAACACACACATGCGCTTCAAACAGCACTTCCGTTTCAATGATAAAATCAGAATCATAATGAGCTTTATTGCCAAGTATGCTTATACATACAAGGAATTTGTCTTGGTCACAGGAGCTTCCAGTGTACAACAATACAAAAACAATACAAAAACAGCAGCAAGACATAGATAATAATAAAAAAATAAAATAAAACTAATTATACACATACGTACAGACACACACATTCATACATACACACATACACATGGGTAGTGCAAATCTAATACAATCTGTTATGTACAGTGCAAATACAAATTTGTTATGTACAGTGCAAATACAAATCTGTTATGTACAGTGCAAATGTTTTTTTTTTTTTTTCAGAGGAATGAAATGGCAGAAGAGGTTGGATGTGTTGGATGAATATAAGAAAGACTAAACTGTGTATTGCACATAGTTATTGCTCAATGGGGCAATTTAACTGTTCATGAGATGGATAGCCTGAGGGAAAAAACTGTTCCTGTGCCTGACGGTTCTGGTGCTCAGAGCTCTGAAGCATCGGCCAGAAGGCAACAGTTCGAAAAGGTAGTGGGCAGGGTGAGTGGTGTCCGGAGTGATGTTTCCAGCCTTTTTCCTCACTCTGGAAGTGTATAGTTCTTGAAGGGGGGGCAGGGGGCAACCAATAATCCTCTCAGCAGTCCGAACTGTCCTTTGTAGTCCTCTGATGTCTGATTTTGTAGCTGAACCAAACCAGACAGTTATTGAAGTGCAGAGGACAGACACAATGACTGCTGAGTAAAACTGTATCAGCAGCGCCTGTGGCAGGTTGAATTTCCTTAGCTGGCGAAGGAAGTACAGCTTCTGCTGGGCCTTTTTCAATGTGTCAATGTGGGTCTCCCACTTCAGGTCCTGTGAGATGGTAGTGCCCAGGAACCTGAATGACTCCACTGCTGCCACAGTGCTATTTAGAATGGTGAGGGGGGGTCAGTGTTGGGATGTTCCTCCTAAAGTCCACAATCATCTCCATTGTTTTGAGCGTGTTCAGCTCAAGGTTGTTTTGACTGCACCAGACAGCCAGCTGTTCAACCTCCCTTCTGTATGCAGACTCATCGTCATCTCGGATGAGGCCGATGACAGCGGTGACGTCTGTAAACTTAAGGAGCTTGACAGAGGGGTCCTTGGTGATGCAGTCATTGGTGTAGAGGGAGAAGAGTAGTGCGGAAGAGTACACATCCCTGGGGGGCACCAGTGCTGATTGTACAGGTGCTAGAAGTGAGTTTCCCCTGTCTCACAAGCTGCTGTCTGTCCGTCAGAAAGCTGGTAATCCACTGACAGATAGACATGGGACAAAAAGTTGGTGTAATTTATTCTGGAGTATAGCTGGGATGATGGTGTTTAAATCTGAACTGAAGTCCACAAAAAGGATCCTTGCATATGTCCCTGGTCTATCCAGATGTTGCAGGATATGATGCAATCCTATGTTGACTGCATCATCCACAGACCTGTTTGCTCGATAAGCAAATTGAAGGGGATCTAGAAAGGGTCCAGTGTTGTTCTTCAGGTGTGCAACACCAGTCTCTCAAATGATTTCATGAACACAGACGTCAGGGAGACAGGTCTGTAGTCATTAAATCCTGTGATTTTTGGTTTCTTTGGGACAGGAATAATGATTGAGCATTTGAAGCAGCATGGGACTTCACCCTGCTCCAGTGATCTATTGAAGATCTGTGTGAAGATGGGGGCCAGCTGGTTAGCACAGGATCGAAGATACGCTGGTGAGACGCAATCTGGGCCTGAAGACTTCCTCGTCTTTTGTTTCCGAAAGACGCGGCTCACATCATCTTCACAGAGCTTAAGTGCAGGTTGAGTAGCAGGAGGTGGGAGGAGGGGGGTTGCAGGAGGTGTTGGTGTTTGTATGAAGTGAAGGTCAGAGTGGGTGTGGGGTGTGAGATTGGGCCTTTCAAATCTGCAGTACAACACATTCAGGTCGTCAGCCAGTTGTTGGTTCCCTACAGGGTTGGGGGTAGGAGTCCTGTAATTTGTGAGTTGTTTCATGCCACTCCACACTGATGCAGTGTTGTTAGCTGAAAACTTTTTTTCAGCTTCTCAGAGTATCTCCTTTTAGCCACTCTGATTTCCCTGTTCAGTGTGCTCCTGGCCTGATTGTACAAGACTTTATCCCCACCCCTGTAAGCATCCTCTTTGGCCTGATGAAGCTGCCTGAGCTCTGCTGTAAACCACGGTTTGTCATTGTTGAACTTTAAATAAGTCCTAGTAGGAATGCACATATCCTCATAGAAACTGATATATGATGTAACAGTATCTGTGAGCTCATCCAGGTCTGTGGCTGCAGCCTCAAAAACACTCCAATCCGTGCAATCGAAGCAGTCTTGTAGTTCCCGCTGTGCTTCATTGGTCCATCTCTTTACAGTCCTTACAGGCTTGGTTGATTTTAATTTCTGCCTGTAGGTTGGAAGAAGATAAACCAGACATTGATCAGAGAGTCCCAAAGCTGCTCTAGGAACAGAGCGATATGCATCCTTTATTGTAGTGTAGCAATGATCCAGTATGTTCCTGTTTCTGGTGGGGCATGTAATGTGCTGTTTGTATCTGGGCAGTTCACATGTGAGATTTGCTTTGTTAAAATCCCCAATAATAATAATAACTGAGTACAGGTATTGTTGTCCCATGTCTGTGATCTGATCAGCCAGCTGTTGCAGCGCTGTGTTCAAACACGCATTTGGCGCGATATACACACTCACCAGAATAAACGAGGAAAACTCCCGCGGCGAGTAGAAAGGCTTACAGTTAATAAAGAGTGCTTCCAAATTAGGACAGCACATCCTCTTTAACGTTGCTACATCTGTACACCAACTTTCATTGATATAAAAGCATGTTCCACCGCCTCTCGTTTTCCCTGTTAACTCCGTGATGCGATCCGCTCTGAACAGCTGAAAGCCCAGCAGATGTAACGCGCTGTCCGGAATGGCTTCACTCAGCCAGCTTTCTGTTAAAACTGACTGGAAAAAGATTACCGAACATCGGACAAACAAACAAAAACAACAAAAGAACTGAGGAGCTCCACACCGAGGCAGCCACCCGTGGCGCCATCGTGATGATCATCACGATGGAGAAAGGACCTCTTAACGCTATTTGATATACAAAACAAGCCCAGATGGGACTTGTGATCGAAATAAAGTATTTTTCAGCCTAAGTTAGGTGCATTTGAATTACCACAGAAGCACGTCAAGTCTGAACTATCACCAAAAAGCAGAATGAGACGATTTTGTCTGCAAGCACATTTCATGTGGAGTCCAAAGCGGCACTGACGCCCTGACGTGAATCATAACGTGGCTTCACGATTGCTGTAGGAAAGCGGATAGCCACAGTCTACTGGCAGATTAATATTGTGGAGGATGAGAGTTTAAGAGATTTAATGCCCATTGCAATGAAAATGCAACCTATGGGGAGACCAGTTATTTTAATTAGTCAAACTCCCACTTAGACTTTGGGAAACATTTCATGTTACTTGAATTAGTGCTATTTTAGTGCATTTCTATCTTTATATTGTGGAAGGTTTTGTTTGGAAATGTTAATAAAGCATTATATTGTTTCATTTTGCTTTGTTTTCTTGGTCACACTTTATATTAAGTGGCTTTAACTACTATGTACTAACATTAAATACATACAAGACTATGTATTTACTGTGTAACTACATGTGGTTTTGCAAAATTCCCACATGTGCTGCTACTGAGTTTGAGGTATGGGTAGGTTTAGGAGTAAGGGTAGGGTTAGGGTTAGGGTTAGGATTAGGGGTTAGAGTTAGGTTCTGGGGTAAGGGTTGGATTAGGATTAGGGGTAAGGTTAACAGTGTAACTACAAATGTAATTAAATGCAAGTACTTTAAATGTAATTACAACGCAACAACATTTATGTACATAATAAGTACATGGCATTAAATGGTTAAGTACATAGTAGTTAAGGCCACCTAATATAAAGTGGGTCCGTTTTCTTTCCTATGATGGAAATAAATGCATTTTACCAGGAAAAGAAGTATATTTGGTATAAAATTTCAGCACTTTAAAAATCTGCAATTAATCGCGTTTAACTACAAAAAATTATGCAATCAATCGCAATTAAAAATTTTAATCAACTGATAGCACTAGTCTTAAGATATTAAGTCTTGTTTTCATAGAAATCTAACAAATTTTAGTTGTAACTTACTATCTTTTAGTAGCAGGCTTTCCTTGCATCTCTGTTGCTGAATAACGCACGGTCTATGGTACACTCTCTGTTTTGGATGGCTTGTGAATATCCAATGTAAACCAGTTTTTTCTGCCTTTGTGTATGGATGAAAAACATTTTGGAAATGTTTTCGGGAGTAAACAGAGTTTTCAACCGAAAACATATTAAGGCCTGTGCACACCAAACGCGAATGTTCGGCACGATTTCTCACTGCGATCAACACTTTGAATTGAAACAATAGATTCCTAATAAGTCATTCTCACCTGGAGCGAACATTCACGCCGAATCGCAAGGTGACAAAGCAAATCTTTTTTTTTTTTGAGTGTCGATTTTTTTTTCTTCGCCTGGCGAACAAATGCCCTGACAAATAATATATAATCTTTAAATCATGTGTCAGAAGCCATTACAGTTACCAGAACCAGAGCAACAGGTGGCACTAAAGCACAAAAAGCTGTTTTGACCACCAACATTAAACCGTGAAGTAACTTAAGAAACCCTGAACCAGCAGTGAGAATGTTTATTTAATTTGCATCAAATGCCTTAAAAATTGAAAAATAATTTCTCATATGGGTTCTCTTAACATATAAATGATATTGCTGCATCACTGCCTTGCATCCCCTTTCAATTATTATGATTGCCATCATAATTTATTTTAAATTGCTGCATTGTTTGGCCTTTGTATTTGATCTTACATGAGTTCTCTTTTATCTTTAATATAATATATATCGCAGCATATTTGCCTTTGTATCACTTTTTTAATAAACAACTTTGGGTATCTTAAGTGTTTTTCTTCGCCAAATATTAATAATGTTAATACTATTACTGTGACTTGCAGTGCACTCTGTGTGCCTTTGAATACCAAAAACAAAATCGTTATTGCTGTGCTGTTTTTAATAGTCATTAACAGCCTCGTCTGTCAGTAGCAGTATTAAAGTATATAATAATGGTTCAGACTGAAGATGGGTTTTGTTGGATGAGATCGCCAGCTTGATCAATGTGGGACTAAATACAAATATTTTGTACTTATTTTTTCTAAGGCACAATTTATAATCAAGATTTTTTTTTTTTTTTTTTTTTTAATCAAACCGCACAATTATGACTCTCAGACATTACAGATATTACAGCTTTTTCTGTTAAAGCATAATTTTCTGTAAAGCTGCTTTGAAATGATGTGTTGTAAAAGTGCTATACAAATAAAAATGAATTGATTTATTGCTTGCACTCTTGGGAGTGTTTAAATTTCATCATGTTTAATTAGTAACATGCAGGGTTTTGAGCAAATATAACAAGTAGATGTACATGGCAATATGATACAATCAAACATTTGTTTTAAACATTTGTTTGAACAGTCTTGAGTGTGCATTATGCAGTGATTTTAAACAAATGCACTTAACACAAGTATATACAGTATGAGTGACAGTTGCATATAATTAATATTGTTCCAAATTATAATGTTTTAACCATTAAACCATTTTTATACTCAATTCTTTCAGAGGGGCATCTGCCCAAGGAAGACGCAGGTTCACCAACGAGGGAACCGTCTCGCAGAAGATACATCACACGGGGTTACATATGGGCAACCAGCGCATGTGGAGCACCTACCCCAGTACAGGGCCAAATTAGCACACGTACTGGGCCGGCAACGAGTTTCTCCGCAAACTCGCCTGCCACAGCGCTAAGGAAGAAGGACATCCAGGGTCCACGACTTCGTGAATACGACTGGGGGTAAAAAGCGCATGTCTTCGCCTCTGGGAGGGGAAAGGCGCTATACGCAAGCGGTACACCCAGCCAGCTGGTGTGCACTGTGGCCAGGATGGCTTGACCACAAATTTTTATAAATTTTTTTGGGAGGATATAAAGGACATGCTGTTTAATGCTTTAAAGGAGTGTTAAAGGAGTGAATGTAATACTTTGCTTCCGACTATGAAACAGGGGTTGATCATCCTTATTCCAAAGACAGGCAAAGACAAGAAAATTACTGATAACCTGAGACCGATCACTCTACTTAATGTAGAATATAAAATACTTTCATCTGTGATCACAAACAGATTCAAATTTCAAGTCAAGTTATAAGTGAAACCCAATCTAGTTTTGTTAAAGATAGATTGATATACAACAATATTAGCCTCATTTTGGACTTCATAGATTATGGACATTTAATTAAGGATGATGGATTTATTTTGTTTCTTGATTTTTACAAGGCATTTGATACTGTAGAACATAGATTAATCCTATGTGTGCTGGATTTCTTAGGTTTTGGTGATATATTTTTTAAATTAATAGAGATGTTGCATAAAGAGATAAATAGCTCAGTTTCACTTCCATTTGGGACTTCTAAGCGATTTGACATTAATAGGGGTATTAGGCAAGGGGATCCGACAAGTTCACATTTATTAATTTTAATAGATAAACTTTTTGCAGTTTATGTTAAAAACAGTAAAGAGATCAAGCCCTTGAATGTTTTGGGTAGTCAGTTATTTATAAGTCAACTGGCAGATGATACCACTTTGTTTCTTAGTAATGCAGAGCAGATTCCGGTTGCCATTAAATTAGTGTCTCATTTTTCGAAAGCTTCAGGCTTGCAATTGAATTTAAAAAAGTGTGAGTTGATAGCAGTTCATAATCATACAGAAACTCAACTGTTTAATATTCCAGTAAAAAATGAAGTAAAATATTTAGGAATTTTTATTACAAAGGATCCCAAAATGAGAGAAAAAATGAATGAATCTGGGCTATAATATGAAAAAAAGTCAAAATATCTTAAATATGTGGCTATTTCTACTTTTGGTAGAATTCTCATACAGAAAACAGAAGCACTTTCTAAACTGATTTATCCTGCATACTCTAAGTATTTCTGACAGATGGATTAAGGATTTTAACCAAATTCAGTGTAATTTTGTTTGGAAAAACAAACACCATTATATAAGAAAGGGAGACATAGTGAAGCCGGTCAGTGAGGGTAGGTTAAACGTAATTGATTTTGATGTTATGAATGGCAGTCTTAAATTGAAGTGGCTCCAGGCTTTCCTTAGGAATGAGCATTCTATTTGGTTCAGTTTTTCCTCTAAAATATTTGAGGCTTTTGGGGGCATTGATTTTCTTTTGAAGTGTGATTTTGAGCCATCAAAGTTAAAGTGTAAATTATCTTCCTTCCATAGTCAGGTATTGTTATACTGGAAATTGTTATACAAACACAAATTTTCCCCACATAGTTGTTCTTTGTGGAACAATAGGTATATCCTCATTAACAGAAAATCTGTGTTCTTTCATGATTGGATGGACAAAGGTGTCTGGTCTATTGTACACATTATGAATGGAGAAGGGAATTTCCTCAGTTCTAATGATTTTCGTGGAAAGTACAAGATCACCTGTACTCAGAGATTATATATGTCTTTGTTAACAGCCATTCCTGCGGGTATGGCTCAGTTGGTTAAAGGTGCATTGTGTTATTCACCTGTGATTCCAAGAGTAATTTAATAATTTCTGGCGTTCATTTTCGGGAGGAAAGTTGTAATAATACGGTTTTAAGGTCTTTGTTGAATGCACAGGCTTTTCCATCTCAAGTTAGAAAGAGAGCACTTGTTTTCGATTTTACTAAAGAGAAAGTGGTCCAAATCAGATCAAGATAGCTTTTTTCCTCTTCTACCGAAAGCTAAAGAGGTTCAGTTTAAAATGATTAATGACATTTATCTTTGTAATGAGTTCCTGAGACACAGGTGTAATATCGATTGTAATGAGTGTACCTTTTGTGAAGCGGATATAGAGTCATTGGAACATTTATTTTATTCATGCAAATTTTCTAAAAAAATTTGGGATGACATTCATGTCTGGTTAAGTTGGAAGTATGTAGTACCTGACTTGGATTTTAAAAGTATAAAATATGCTTTTTTCATAGTGAATTCTGGTGCTGAATTTGTGATTAATAATATTGTGGTTCTGGACAATTATTATATACATACATGTAGATTTTTTAAAAAATCCTTGCATTTCCAGAAAGAATTGCCATCTTCTACAAATCATTAAAACTTATGCATAACAAAAATGCTCTAAAGTTGTGTAATCTTTTGGAGGTGTATTTTGTTGATTTTGACGGTTAACCCCCTTGTGTGGTTTTCTTTTGTCTTCTTTTCCCTTCCCTTCCCTTTGTTGTTGTTTTTTAAAGCTATAATTTATTTATTTAGTAAATGCTTTGCTGCTACTTGGATTTCTTGATATTGTGTTAAGTTGTTGTTTATTGAGGCATTCATCTTTTGTAATAATTTCAAGCAATAAAGAGGAGAAAAAAGTTCTTCTCATCTGGTGATGGGCGGAGGGCGGAGCAGCTCAAAGGTGCCTTGAGCCACCTACCGTACCGGGGTAATATTGCTTGTCGATTAGCACCACCTATTGTAAAGGCGTGAATGTGCTAACGCCGAACATTTGTTTAGCTTTCTATGGGAAAGGGCCATTCGTCTGTGATTCGCCTTTCATAATCGCTTCGTGGTTGGTGTGAAAAGGCCTTTAGTGTGGAATTGGATTTAGCCTTGGACTGTTAACTGTGCTTATGCAGACTAATGTAGATTACAATATAGAAAGTTAATGTATTGTTAGACCATACTTGTGTTCAAATGGCATGCTGCTGGCTGCCGAGCACAGTAATTACTGTATGTGTCTGAATGATAGGACTTGCTGACACTTGGGCAACAACAATCCAATTAGTTTCATGTAGCACCTCATCTGTTGGATATTTTTGGGACAACCAACATAGGCCAAGTTATCTACCCTTACGATTTCACAACTGTGCCCTGAAAAACAGGGCTGAATTTCTTATTTCAGCCTATGTGAGTGAGGGATTAACACTCCAGTGCATATGTACAGTCTGTGTTTGCAGTAGGGTTTTACTTGGCTGCAGGGTGATGGCTCCAACCATCAATTTAGAAAGGGGTGAATTTGTGGAGAGTTGCATTTTTTAAAGGAGCCAAACAGGAGCCAAACAATGGACAAAGAGCATGGCTGTGGTTGTTCTCGGGGTAGGGGAAGATGGGGTGGGGAGGGTTAGCTCGAGTCTACAGAGCCTGTCATGAGCACGCGAGGTCAGGACATCTGCTGACATTTACTGCTGGGCCTGGGCCAGGCTGCAGGTTTCAGGGCTCCTGCCAGCGCCTCATATCAGGCCTGCGTAAAACCACCAGGCTCCCTAGTCTCTCTCTTTAAACTCACACTAGAATGCTCGGAACCTGCATGACCTTACGCTTTTTGATCCAGGCATAGTGGTGCATCATTTATGAGGACACTGTGAATTGTAAACTTGCTGAGAGGGCATGAGCTGGTTTTCTACATAGCCTCCATGCTAAACGTCAGTACAAGCAAAATGAATTAGGCGACTACAGTCTGTTTTTTTTTTGTTGTTGTTTTTTTTGTGCAATCCATATGTTCAGATTTTAGCCAAATGTAGATCACTGCCCTTCCCACTGTATGGACCTGATTTATTAGTTTTCTGCAGAAAAAAGTAATGCTTTCACTCAAATGTTTAATTTACATTCATCTTCAAGAATTCACAGATGCAGAGAGAAAGAAAGCGAATGAGAGGGAGAGAGATGGTGAGGAAAGGGGGATTTAGGCATTCAAAAAGTCCCTAGTCTACATTTAATCACATAAAAAGAACCTTATGTTTATTTTTGTCCATTATTCAATGCAGCCATAAGTCATTGTGGAGCCTCTTTTTACCACAATGGCCATCTTTCAGTCAGCCATCTCTTTCATTCAAGTTTTTCCCATTACGTTGAGTATCGAGTTTCACAAAAGTCTTCTCAGTGCAAAATCCCTTCATTTGTTCAATTGTAACTTGTTGGCAGGATACCACTATGTCTATCTGTCAAATGAAGCATAGTATGTACTAGCCTATAAAAAGGGCAACAAAAGGGCAACATCTGATTAGCATTCACAGCACAGTCTCCCTCATCCTTTGGTATTTTATTACCACAGGTGCAGGAGCATTCACTGATCAGATGCACGCTACAGGCAAAGCCCGTCCTAATTGAAAACATCTCTATTTATACACCTGCAGGCACTAAAGGTCTCAGAGAGCACAAGGAGGGCTGAAAAGGCAGAGAAAAAGAGGAAGGGAGGAAGGGAGAGAGAGAGAGAGAGAGAGAGAGAGAGAGAGAGAGAGAGAGAGAGGAAGCATGTTTAAAGAAGGAAACTGAGAGGGTGCCACTAAAAGAAAGAGAATAAAAGTTTGTTTTGCTGAGCTGAAGGTAACAGTAATCCAATCAGAGTTTTTGAATGAAAAAAAAAAAAAATTATAAGTCACCTGTTTTCCACACTCTAACATGAGTTGAAAATGTCCACATAGTTTTTAATAAAGTTTTGAAGCAGTGTATTGTTATAAGTGCCCAAATTGTAATTCCAATGAGTAGAAAATATTATCAATAGTAACATATTAAAGGAATATTTCACCCAACAATGAAAATTAAGTCAAGATTTACTCACCCTCATGTTGTTTCAAACCTGTATGACATTTATTCTTATGTAGAACACAAAAGGAAAATTTGGATGAATATATAAATACAGTATATATATATATATAAGACATACGATTGGTTTTGGTGAGAAACAATCCGAAACACTATGAGTAATTTTTCAGTAAAAATCTTGACATCACGTTTATGAGAACTATGAGAGAAGCACGTTCTCAGTGGCACGCGTGTTCACACGAGAACTTGTGTTGTTTTTAGCACAAAACAACGCAAGTTCCCATATGCCTTCGGAAGACTTGGAATATGACACACAAGCTGCAACTACTTTGCAACATTACTGCATGAACTACTTTACTACATACATTACTGTAAATTAATTATTAATATTAATTATAATTCTACAAAAATGTCCATACCATGGAAAAATGGCAATTTCAATCTTATTTCAATTCATCTTGCAGCCTTTATGGGTATTATAATGTAATATAATATATCTCAAAGGTCGAAGTCTGCAGATTTCAAAGCGTTTTGAATGATTTCCCCTCATGATGTAAGTGCTGCTTTCACAACTGTCAGGTCCATAACTAAGAGATGTCACATCCTTAATGCTCATTTTTGCCCATTTATGTGAAAACTACAATGAATAAAAAATAAATATTACATGTTCTAAGGAGTGCCAACCCTTTTAAATTATGTGGTTATTATTATTTCTGGATTGTGCATTTCAATTCACAGAATTTTTACAAAGTGTGTGGTCTCCCAAAAACTTGCATGTCCATTTTTGTCACAGCTCATTTCCTGATCTAAACTAGAAAAACACTTGTCCAGCCTGAAACTTTTCTGATGTCTGGACTCTATCTGCAAGGGTCTATGATATACATGATTCATACAGTATGAAGTTTAATTTCAAATTTTCACTGAAAATGTGACATCCATAATGCTGGAATTGCCCTGAAGTAGTAAGTGAACAGTGAGTTGTACAAGGACAAGTCAGCCTAGTCGGCTAGCAAAATCAGTCTTTGTTTATTTCAGCCACTGAGTAGTAATTTAGAATCAGAATCAGAATGAGCTTTATTGCCAAGTATGCTTACACATACAAGGAATTTGTCTTGGTGATAGAAGCTTCCAGTGCACAAACAATACAACAACAAGACAGAGATAATAAAAAATAGAATAAACATAAAAAGCTAATAGAAAATATTACATATATTCTATTATATATAGAAATACACAATACGACTTTGGCAAGTCGTTTAGGACATCTACTTTGTGCTTGACATGAATAATTTTTCCAGAAATTGTTTAGACAGATTGTTTCACTTTTAATTGACTATATCACAATTCAGAAGTCTACATACACTAAGTTAACTGTGCCTATTAGCAGCTTGTAAAATTCCCCCCAAAAATTATGTCAAGCCTTTAGACAATTAGCCAGTTAGCTTCTGATAGGAGGTGTACTGAATTGGAGGTGTACCTGTGGATGTATTTTAAGGCCTACCTTCAGTGGCTCTTTGCTTGACATCATGGGAAAATCAAAAGAAATAAGCCAAGAAAAGGTCCAAAAAAAAAAAAAAAAAAACTGTGGACCTCCACAAGTCTGGTTCATCCTTGGGAGCAATTTCCAAATGCCTGAAGGTACCATGTTCATCTATACAAACAACAGTATGCAAGTGTAAACACCATGGGACCACGCAGCCATCATACCGCTCAGGAAGGAGAAGCATTCTGTCTCCTAGAGATGAACGTAATTTGGTGCAAAAAGTGCAAATCAAACCCAGAACAACAGCAAAGGACCTTGTAAAGATGCTGAAGGAAACAGGTAGACAAGTATCTATATCCATAGTAAAACAAGTCCTAATTGACACAACCTGAAAGGCTGCTCAGCAAGGAAGAAGCCACTGCTCCAAAACCGCCATAAAAAAGCCAGACTACAGTTTGCAAGTGCACATGGGGACAAAGATGTCCTCTGGTCTAATGAAATAAAAATTGAACTTTTTGGCCATAATGACCATCGTTATGTTTGGAGGAAAAAGTGTGTGAGGCTTGCAAGCTGAAGAACACCATCCCAACGGTGAAGCATGGGGGTGGCAGCATCATGTTGTTGGGGTGCTTTGCTGCAGGAGGGACTGGTGCACTTCACAAAATAGATGGCATCATGAGGAAGGAAAATTATGTGGATATATTGAAGAAAAATCTCAAGACATCAGCCATGAAGTTAAAGCTCGGTTGCAAATGGGTCTTCCAAATGGACAATGACCCCAAACATTCCACCAAAGTTGTGGAAAAATGGGTCAGGTAATGGAGTGGCCATCACAAAGCCCTGACCTCAATCCGATAGAAAATTTGTGGGCAGAACTGAAAAAGCAAGTGCGAGCAAGGAGGCCTAAAAACCTGACTCAGTTACACCAGTTCTGTCTGGAGGAATGGGCCAAAATTCCAGCAACTTATTGAGAGAAGCTTGTGGAAGGCTACCCAAAACCTTTGAATCAAGTTAAACAATTTAAAGGCTGCCCTGTTGGAGCTTGACCAGCGTCCGCTTCCCTCGCTTGCGTCTCATAGCGTGCTTGAATAACACAGCTGCGCCTCCAACTAAAATGTCCAGCAAAACGTCCGAATAGTCAAAAACCGGGAAAAGATTGTCTGGTATGTGCTGCCGAATGTTTAGCAGTTCGTCTCTGGTAAAACTGATTGTAAAAATATTACTAAACACAGGACAAACAAATTAAAACAACAAAAGAATTGTCCGCAGCACATTCTTGTAACATGATGACCTATTTATCTTGTTATACTGTCTAAATTTTAGACATTCAAAATCCCTGATCTAACAAAATCCGAAATCCTAAAAGCAAATAACCTTAAAGTGACCATCGTCTGTTTACTTCACTAACAACCCCGTAAAAGGGATCTTTGTGAAGGGATTCCATTGTTCAGTTTAATTTGAAATTAGACTACAAATAGTTTCTCCCTTCCACAATGGTCTTCAAGGATGCAAAAACACCATTTACCCTCAGTGTGTACTTCGATTTAGTTTTTTTTTCACCAACATTTTCTAAAGCATTGTTTAGATTCATATATATTGTAAAAGTGTATTGTGATCCTGGTCAATAATTCAGTCCAAAGTCAATGATTAATAATTCCGACAAAATCTAAATGACACATCCGAACAAAAAAAACACCAAGGGAAATACTGAAAACATACATAGGCCTACACCACTCAGAATTACAGGTCACTGATCAGAATTTCCAAAAGAAACAATAGGACTTTGTTGCGTACAACTAATTCTAATACAGTTGGACCTGACAGGTGTAATAACCATCGGGTGTGCAAATATGGTAACCTAGGATCAGTACTGAAGTGACAGGGCCCTTGTGTGGATGATATGGGATATAAGAAAGTTGGATGTGACAACCACATTTAGATTTTGAATCACATTTTTCAAGCTATCGACTAAGTAACCAAGAGCCACAGCTAGTTAACATTTGCAACAGGACAATGACACTTTAACAGGGTGTGTGGAAACATTAACAAATATATTTAGACAGTCATTCATGGTGTTTTCTTTTGAGAACTAGTGAGCCAAAAGAGGTAAAATTAATGTTTAAAACTTTATTGAGGCCTTGCTTTTCTGATGTGCAGTTTTGGCCTTTACTATATGAGCCTCTTGCTAAGAAAGATACACTAAGACCACCAGTATATACTGTGTATATATATATATATATATATATATATATATATACAGTTGTGCTCAAAAGTTTGCATACAGTGGCAGAAACTGT
The DNA here is from genome assembly GCF_019703515.2 of Myxocyprinus asiaticus. Classification (NCBI taxonomy): domain Eukaryota; kingdom Metazoa; phylum Chordata; class Actinopteri; order Cypriniformes; family Catostomidae; genus Myxocyprinus; species Myxocyprinus asiaticus. Next base: position 34,646,182 of record NC_059346.1, on the reverse strand, counting down.
GAAAATTTGCCATTGATTTTGAAAATATGATTGATCATGCAAAAAAACTGTCTTTTATTTAAGGATAGTGATCATATGAAGCCATTTATCATCACATAGTTGTTTGGCTCCTTTTTAAATCATAATGATAACAGAAGTCACCCAAATGGCCCTGATCAAAAGTCTACATACCCTTGAATATTTGGCCTTGTTACAGACACACAAGGGGACACACACATGTTTAAATGGCAATTAAAGGTTAATTTCTCTCACCTGTGGCTTTTTAAATTGTAATTAGTGTCTGTGTATAAATAGTCAATGAGTTTGTTAGCTCTCACGTGGATGCACTGAGCAGGCTAGATACTGAGCCATGGGGAGCAGAAAAGAACTGTCAAAAGACCTGCGTAACAAGGTAATGGAACTTTATAAAGATAGAAAAGGATATAAAAAGATATCCAAAGCCTTGAAAATGTCAGTCAGTACTGTTCAATCACTTATTAAGAAGTGGAAAATTCGGGGATCTCTTGATACCAAGCCAAGGTCAGGTAGATCAAGAAAGATTTCAGCCACAACTGCCAGAAGAATTGTTCGGGATACAAAGAAAAACCCACAGGTAATCTCAGGAGAAATACAGGCTGCTCTGGAAAAAGACAGTGTGGTTGTTTCAAGGAGCACAATACAACGATACTTGAACAAAAATGAGCTGCATGGTCGAGTTGCCAGAAAGAAGCCTTTACTGCACCAATGCCACAAAAAAGCCCGGTTACAATATGCCCGACAACACCTTGACACGCCTCACAGCTTCTGGCACACTGTAATTTGGAGTGACGAGACCAAAATAGAGCTTTATGGTCACAACCATAAGCGCTATGTTTGGAGAGGGGTCAACAAGGCCTATAGTGAAAAGAATACCATCCCCACTGTGAAGCATGGTGGTGGCTCATTGATGTTCTGGGGATGTGTGAGCTCTAAAGGCACGGGGAATCTTGTGAAAATTGATGGCAAGATGAATGCAGCATGTTATCAGAAAATACTGGCAAACAATTTGCATTCTTCTGCACGAAAGCTGCGCATGGGACGCTCTTGGACTTTCCAGCACGACAATGACCCTAAGCACAAGGCCAAGTTGACCCTCCAGGGGTTACAGCAGAAAAAGGTGAAGGTTCTGGAGTGGCCATCACAGTCTCCTGACCTTAATATCATCGAGCCACTCTGGGGAGATCTCAAACGTGCGGTTCATGCATGACCAAATACTTTGCATGACCTGGAGGCATTTTGCCAAAATGAATGGGCAGCTATACCACCTGCAACAATTTGGGGCCTCATAGACAACTATTACAAAAGACTGCATGCTGTCATTGATGCTAAAGGGGGCAATACACAGTATTAAGAACTAAGGGTATGCAGACTTTTGAACAGGGGTCATTTCATTTTTTTCTCTGTTGCCATGTTTTGTTTTATGATTGTGTCATTCTGTTATAACCTACAGTTGAATATGAATCCCATAAGAAATAAAAGAAATGTGTTTTGCCTGCTCACTCGTGTTTTCTTTAAAAATGGATAATATATTACCAATTCTCCAAGGGTATGCAAACTTTTGAGCACAACTGTATATACGTACCTATATATACATATATATATATATATATATATATATATATATATATATATATATATATATATATATATATATATATATACATATATATACTGGCAGCCAAAAGTTTGAAATAATGTACAGATTTTTCTCTTAAGTTAAGAAATTGGTACTTTTATTCACCAAAGTGACATTCAACTGATCACAATGTATCGTCAGGACATTAATAATGTGAAAATGTACTATTACAATTTGAAAAAAAAAATTCTGAACGTCTTAAACTACTTCAGAGAGTTCTCATCAAAAATCCTCCACATGCAGCAATGACAGCTTTGCAGATCCTTGGCATTCTAGCTGTCATTTTGTCCAGATACTCAAGGGAAATTTCACCCCACGCTGCCTGTAGAACTTGCCATAGATGTGGCTGTCTTGTCAGGCACTTATGCACCTTACAGTCTAGCTGATCCCACAAAAGCTCATTTGCAATTCTTCCCATAAGGCCTGCACCCCTGAGTCTTCTCTTTTCTGTTGTACATGAAACTGGTGTTGAGCGGGTAGAATTCAATGAAGCTGTCAGCTGAGGACATGTGAGGTATCTATTTCTCAAACTAGAGACTCTGATGTACTTATCCTCTTGTTTAGTTGTACATCTGACCTTCCACATCTCTTTCTGTCCTTGTTAGAGCCAGTTGTCCTTTGTCTTTGAAGACTTTAGTGTACACCTTTGTATGAAATGTATGCAATTTCATGCATTGTATAGCCTTCATTCCTCAAAACAATGATTGACTGATGGGTTTCTAGAGAAAGCTGTTTCTTTTTTGCCATTTTTGACCTAATATTGACCGTAAGACATTCCAGTCTATTGCATACTGTGGCAACTCAAAAACAAACACAAAGACAATGTTAAGCTTCATTTAACGAACCAAATAGCTTTCAACTGTGTTTGATATAATGGCAAGTGATTTTCTAGTACCAAATTAGCAATTTAGCATGATTACTCAAGGATAAGGTGTTGGAGTGATGGTTGATGGAAATGGGGCCTGTCTAGATTTGATCAAAAATGGTGATGGTGCTGTTTTTTTACATCAGTAATGTCCTGGTACTTTGTGATCAGTTGAATGCCACTTTGGTGAATTAAAGTACCAATTTCCTTCCAAAACTTCTAAATCTGTACATTATTCCAAACTTTTGGCCGTCAGTGTACACACAGTATATGCTTATATACAGTATATATATATATATATATATATATATATATATATATATATATATATATATATATTATAAATTAGCTGGTTCAATGTTGGTCATTAATGATGTATGAGGTTTTCTTACATGCCAATATGCGCTGAAGTGGTTTGGAAGACTGCTTACTAAAATCAAAGTTAAAGGAATATACAGCATTCAATATAAATTAAGCTCAATCGAGAGCATCTCTGTCATAATGTAGATTACCACAAAGAATAAATCAATTCGTCACTCCTTTTCTTTAAAAAAAGCAAAAATCGAGGTTACAGTGAGGCTCTTACAATGGAATTGAACATGGCAATTTTTTGAGGGTTTAAAAGGCAGAAATGTGAAGCATATAATTTTATAAAAGCACTTACATTCATTTTTCTGTTAAAACTCATGTATTACCAGTGAGCATTTTTACAGTCGTTTTAGTCGTTCAATGTATTACATTGTCATGGCAACAAAGTTTTAAAATTGGCTATAACTTTAAACAGAAAAGCTAAGTAAGAGATTTTATCAAACTAAAATCATGTTAACACATATTGTTTATGTCTTGTGGTTATACTTTTGAAACAGTGAGCATTTTAACATTTACGGATTGGCCCAATTTACTTCCATTGTAAGTGCCTCACTGGAACCAAGATTTTTGCTTTTTATAAAGAAAATAAGGGACAAGTCAAAATACATTTCTGTGGTAATCAATATTATGCCACAAATGCTGTTGATTGAGCTTAACTTGTATTGAACACCAAATATTCCTGGCTCTGATTCAAAGGCTAAATCAACTTACATGCTTAAAGAGTTATTGTCTAACTTTTTTCTTTGACTACAATTTCATCAAAAAAAAAAAAAAGAAAAAAAAAGAAAGAAAAAAAAAAGGCTTTCCTTTCTTTTCAAATCTTTTTATTTATGTATTATTTTACTTGAAGTGAGACCCAGAACCTCTGGCCATTTTGACAAGCACTGAACACCACAAAGACACGTCTGCAGGTGGTTAGGCAGGGGAGGTGCCACAACCAGCCCAAGAAAACACAAGCTAGATTCATTACAGATGAAAGATCTCATAATCTAACTCTAGGCCCTCATGTTTAGATAACACATGAGCCATCAGGTGCGTCTTTAAAGTGTATTCAAAAACATCCATATTTTTAGTAAATTAGTAGCCAGATGTAACGCAATTAAGCGACAAGTGATAAAATGTACATCTTCTTTGTTTATCAAAGTTTTTGTCCTAACCAGCCTCAACCATGATATGTGACAGGATACCCTGACGATCGCTTGCTTTCTACTCTGCCACTTTGCACCGGGTAGCCCCACCCACTGTGAACACTCATTGGTCTAAAAAAACAGCTTCTCAGACTTGGACAGACAAATGGTTTGTGGTTGGAATATTATCACATCATCTCTGGTGGGACACAGTGTTACTGTCACTGAATGTCTTTTATATTTATGATGACTGTGTGCATCATTAATTTAATTCATTCTTTAAACTCAATGGGCCTCATTCATGAAACATGAGAAGAACGTATTTCTATGTAACTTGTTGGTAAAACCATTCTTGCGTGATCTGTAGCATCAGGGTCTGAAATTAACACCCACTAATCGCCTAATGCGGGTAAATTCTCTATTTGGCCGGTGAATTTCACAGTGTCACACGCCATTCTGGCGGGTTATTGTAAAATAATTTAACATGTTCCAGTTTTGCTCTCAAGGGGACTCTGTTGGCCTACAACCAGTAATGTTGCAGGTGTTTACATAGAACGGCTCTCATTAGCTAGTACCGCTGCTCATCGATAGTCTCGGTTAGCTGTAAATCTAGAAGCAAGATAATGGAAATGTTCATTAGCGTTCAGGCCATCGGGGTGAAGGGATGACCATTTTTGTATTTCCAGTGGATGTGCGAGTAAGTTTTAATAGCCCACCACCACACATACAAATTCTCTGGTGATGGCTGTGTCTCGTGTGGAAGGCTGCGTCCTCCGGAGGTCACATTTGTCGGCTGCATACGTCATCGAGGCTGTCTCGTTTCAGAAAAGTGAGTAGGACACTCCGAATGCAGCCTTCGAATGCGACCTTCTTTCACGGGAATTCGGAGGATGCATGAGGTGTATCCTTTGTGGGCACTCACAGCCCACAATTCTTGCTTCAACAGAAATTAACATCATTTGTCTAAATAAAATGACGCCAATTTGCTCAAAATATGATGTTTAAATGCAAGTAATGGTAATTCCCAAGTTGAAGTACTTCAGTAGACAGGTGCAGAATATATATGTATAATTATAGTAATATATTATTAAAATAAAGTATTACAGACTAAATGTACACCTGTAAAATCTATTTATTTTCTCTCCACATCATTATAACTCTCTTAAAATGTACCTCATACATTCCCATCCAAAGGGACATTGTTCCCTCCTCACTCAAAGCGCTCGCGCTTGTTAAAGAGTGGCGTGCTGTCATAGCAACCATGTTAAGTTCTATTTCCATTTGTCCTACAAAGGCCGTCTCGTTTAAATTAGGCTTGTTAAAAGGAGGATGCTCGGTGTACTGCAACCTTAAAAGGACACATCCTACCTAGCGCGCAGCCTTCGAAATGAGACACAGCTAATGATTGCATTATAATACAGGAACTGAATGATTTTCACGACGTTCAATTTCTTTAACGGTTCTTGAACGTGCATTCTTCCGGTGATGGGGACAGAAAACCGGAATAAAATACTCACAGTGTTTTCTGTACTCTCATTAAGCACCGCAGCACACTTCACTGCTTCTGTTTATCTTCAGCGTGAGACATAAAGCTCTACCAGAGCAGACCAATCCCCAACCAAATGATTCTTTTGAGACGGTTCTTTTGAATCTACAGCCCGCGACAGTGTACTCTGATTCCCAAAGAAAGTATTATTTTGAGCCGGCACTTTTTAGTGAATCAAAGAATCAGTTGGAGATGACTGAATTTAATTACTCACTCCAAATAAATCAAGAACTGTTACTGTTATATGTGTGTACTTAAGGCTCAGGAGACTCATGAGAGTTACTTATTGGTTGTTCATATGACAAAATGTAGTTTAAAATACAAATTTAGTTTAGTTGTAATAAGGAAATAATCTGAAAAAGAATTCTATATGGACTATCTGGCAATTAAATATTTAATAAATAATAAAATAAAACAATACAATTCTTTAAAAAAGCGGTTTGATTTTAAACATGCTTACAGCATTGTTTGGTTGTCCCTCATGTCTTTAAAATCCACTTGTAAAATGCAATTTAAAAAATAATGTAAAATATTGGCCGGTAAGAAATCTGACTGGCTGGTAATTCTTTTCATACCAGTCACATTGGCTGGTGGGCTAAAAATTACATTTCAGACCCTGTGTAGCATTAATGCGACAATTTATGTTAGAATGGTTTTATGAACAATTTACACTGAAATTAATTCTCATATATCATGACTGAGAACCAATGCATTTACTGGAAAATGCAAATTCACATTTTCAAGGTCACATACGGGTGTGATATCTGTCCCCTTTACATGGTCACTACACAAAACCTTACTTCTGTTGGCTCCTTGCAGCAAGCCTGGAGGCCTCGGCAGCTGCTTTCCTTGTCTCAAATTCCTCCCTCTCCAAACTGCTACCCTTGTGGCCCAGCTCCACCAGCTGGCGGGCCAGATCCTGACCCTGGAGGAGCAATAACACAGATCTGCTGAGCTGGATAGGGAGGGACAAGGTGGTTGAAACTGACTGAATAATAAGAAAATATTTGCAATTCAACAATCTGCTGTGACATTTCTGTACTAACAGATCAGTGTATTTGTGGCACATTTGTATTAGTTTTGTGCTCAAGTTCTATTTATATCAATCTGATTTTAGTATGCATGCCATTTATGTGACAAAATGACAGTGAACTATACTGACAGTTTCGTTGTTCACAGGATCAAGGATTTTTGCCACATGTCACTGTAGCCTAGTTAGATTGGATAGCACCATTTCCATATGATTTAGTGAGATTCCATATGCCCTAAAAAAGGAGGAGCTGCTTTCATGTGGCATTGGGTCTGACAAGAAGTGCCTGCTAGAAAAAGCCTGGAAGGCTTTCATTTTATTGTTTAGCCTCTAAAGGCATTAAACTCACTGTTAGGGAATAGTTGACCCAAAAATGAAAATTCTATCATCATTAAACCACCCTCATGTTGTTGCAAACCATTCTTTCTTTAATGCAACACAAAAGGAGATGTTAGGAAGAATGTTAAGGACTGACAGCTTCAGTCACCATTTGTTTTCATTGCATCTTTTTTTCCAAAAATGAAAGTAAATACTGACATCTCCTTTTGTGTTCAGCAGAGATGAGTTATATGGATTTAGAACGCCATGAGGGTGAGTAAATGATGACAGAATATGAGTGCACTGACAAATACAAACAGAAAGTCAAAAAGATAAGTAAAACTGCTTCTCTCATAGTCGACAAGGCTATAAATCAAGATTGACAACACAGGTTTGCTTTTTGAAAAACATCTTCTAAAAACCACACCAACAAATCCCAAGCAAGCAAGCAATTAGATGGCAATGTGTTATTTGGAAATATTGCTTAGGTCAATCGGTGACCAAAGTCAGTTTTCCAGGGCTCTTACACTCTAGCTCTATGTGTTAAATATTTGTTCTGTAACTTACCTCACTCAAAAAGTGGACATGCTGTTGTGTTAATTGGCTTAAAAAATACATACATAAATAAAATAAACATTTAACATTCGATCAAAGGCTTGATTAGCCATAATTGCTGGAGACAGTACTATGCCTTTTTTGGAAGCATGTGTTCAACCGTGATGCTGGCATGCAGGACAGAAGTACCACGTCGCCATCTACCGTTACACTGCCACACAATTTCACAGAGATAAATAAATTAAGACTCCATCACCCTCTGTCAGTCTGTCTGTAAACATTAAGCATTTTCCTCCACACTTTCACATGGAATAATAAAAAGGTGCTGATTTAATAATAATTAAAATATAAATAAAACCGGTTCCTAGGTGCATTCGATCTGAATAGATTCCACGATGGTTGTTTTTACCGGTCGAAGAAGGATGTTACATGTTAATAACTTTCTTCCCATAACACTTGGTCACGTTTGACATATAAACTGAATTTCACGACGTCATATAAAATTCATAACTTAACGAATTAGTCGGTTCAGTTTATGGTTAGCTGGTTTGTACCTAAATCGTGAGTATTTGCTCCCCTGTCCGAACAACATGAACGAATGGTTGGTTATACGTCACCTCAAGGTAATATAGATCCGAATGGTTTATCTGAGAATCTAAGAAGTCTTCATAAGTGCGAAATTCTTCCGCGATTTCACCCGGAAAGGCTGCACTGCTGTCTTTCTCCATCTTGTTTACATAGGGTTGCTTCCATGGTAACAGAGATACAGTTGTGGGTGGGATAGAGCTGTTCAGCTTCTAGTTCAAAAACCCGGAGGAAAATTCGCAATGGGTTCCCTTGGGATTTTCCTGTGGGGTTTTATAATGGGTTTTTTTTTTTGAACTTATGAATAAAATAAGGTCTGTGGTAAACATTTCTTGACGATACGTGGATATTTTGTTCTACAACATAAATTACACGCAGTCATACCTCAAACGTGAATTTTGAAGCCACCGTGCGTTCTTTTTATTATTATTATTATTATTATTATTATTATTATTATTATTATTATTATTATTTAAAGTATATAAATCAATACGGCTTCAAAATTCAAGTTTGAGGTATGGCTGTGTGTAATTTATGTTGTAGAATAAAACGTCCACGTATCGTCAAGAAATGTTTACCACAGACCTTATTTTACTCATAAGTTCAAAAACCCCATTATAAAAACACATAGGAAAATCCCGAGGGAACCCATGGCGAATTGAACTTCCGGGTTCGCCTACAAATTGACGTCTTCTTCTTTGGGGTTTTGGCTTATTCCGTAAGGAGTTATATATGTGCCACAATTCTGCCCGCGCAAAATGATATTTTCAATGCAAAAAATAAAATAATAATAATAATAATAATAATAATTATATATATATATATATATATATATATATATATATATATATATATATATATATATATATATATATATATATATATTGCATGGGCTTCAAATAAATTTTATAATGTAATGTATCTTCTTGCAAAGATGAATAAATGTTTTGCGTGTGCATGATCTCACTCGCTCTCTATCCTCTTATGCACTCTGCGTGAGCTCTGAACTTTACACTGCTCGCTTTTACACCCGTATTCCGACAAGTCCTGCCTCCTACATCAGGACTGGCTATTAGGAGCTGCTTTTAAGCGCTCTGTGATTGGACAGTTGAGGTAGCTATAGCAACCATGAACATCTGTAAATATTGTGGAAGAGCCAACAGGCACAGTGCTCCAAGTTCAGTACACACTTTATATACTGTATGCATTTACCATTACAAAAGATATTTACCCCGTGTATTATAGGCATACCAGGAATACTGCAAGGCTTAACTTACTGTAATGTAAGTTTTTCAAAATATAGTAGCCTGGAATCATGCAATGCTAAGGAGTTCTTTCTATTTTCTTCAAACAATTGATGTTCAATATACTGTAAATGTAATTTACCCCAACATATGACAGGAGACATAATTAGCCTCTTTTCCTTTAATTCCGTTTCTTCTCATTAATCATTTTTGCCATAAGGGTTGTGGCAGAATGCATAAACTTCATAAAAAACAGCATACTGAACATTTCAAGATACCCTACAGCTTTGAAATGCAAACATAAACAGCTTTTCTTATTTAGTATCAAGAAAATAATATGTTAATTTAGGCAATATTTAGAATACACAAGGCTGATAAAAAAAAATTAAAAAAAATGTGAGAGGACACACTAAAGAAGGTGGGGGAAAAAACATGTTTATTAAAGAAAATAATATTTAATGTAATAATAACAAAAAGAAGAAGGTTCAGTGGTTGCTGATCCATGGTAGACTGTAATCTGGTCACATTTATTTTAATAAACTGATCTCTCAGAATATCCTTTGGGTTAGATAGAAGTCAAATTAAGTTCCCCCAAAACTACACTACGTTATACAATGTAGTTTTACACATGGAAGATGTTATTTTAATATAATGTCAGATAAAAGTGGTAGCTAACATGGCCAGGCTAGTAGCTATGTAAGCGTAACTTGGTTACCTAGATAACCAAATACTAGTCAAGAGAACCAAATACTAACAGAGACCAAACTAAGAGAGTTAGACAGATAGTTATCTAGCTCATAAGCCTATTAGCAGTGTACAGACAAAAAAATATATATTTCATTAAGGTTAAATAAAAACAGTCAAGTCAATAAAAGAACTGCTTTCGTGTGGTCATAGTGTATTACACATTTCCTTTCTTGAAAATAAACTATCCTCTTCTCTTCCTCCTGATTTGATTGGCAGTTTGATCTGTGATCTAGCCAGCCAATCAAAATGTACCACCTTATCTCTGATTGGCTGAAATTCTGGCACATTATAATGCTGTGAACTTGTTGAACAAGCAAGCGGTCAAAGCTATGCGTGCACGCAGAGTGGGTAGGAGAGAGAGCGAGTGAGATCTTGTGCACACACAAAAAACAGTAGAGTTATGTAAATCTCAGAATTCTGTGCAAATTCACATTCAAAGTAACTTTATTCGAGTGCAAAATTGATCTTTGCTCAAAATGAATTAATCTTTGCAAGAAGATACATTGCTTTACAAAACTGAGTTCATGCATGTTCAAAATATCTTTTAATGCACTCAGAATATCATCTTGCATGCAGAATATTTTTGTGGGCTCAAAATAAAATCTTGTGCGCTCAAAATATAATTTTAATAAAAAAATAATTATAATATAATAAGAATTGTGGCACATATGTAACTCCATAATTCCGCACCTTAGGCACATACTGCCACCAACAGTTTTTTATTTTTTTTATTTTTTATTTTAGTTTTTTTGCATCCAACATGGGGGATCTTTCTACCTTTCTTATATTTGTTTTGGGTTCCAACAATGGTAGGCTCAGGCTGCTGCGTGTTCAGCTCCCATGCCTAAACCATGTGAGTTCCCTCTATATCAGTGTGTGATATAGTTTTATGTTAATAAATCAAGATCCTCTTGACTTCTGTATCAAATACGTTTGTCTAAACCTGTGTCTATCAAGAAAGTCATGATTACTCTTTGATTCATTTGTCTTGTATACCTTTCCCTAAGATCCAATTTATCATGCTTATATCTTTTGTACTACCTTTTAAGTTCTCAATCATATTCTTTCTTTCTATATAATATTTTCTACATTTCAATATTACGTGTACTACTGTTTCCATTTCCACAAAAAATAAAAAAATAAAAAAATCACATCTGCCTGTATTATGTTTACCTATTAAATGTAATGATGTATGAAGCCCTGTATGTCCAAACTGCAATCTAGATAGAAAACCTCCTATTTCCTATATCGCCATAAATTGTATGCCTCCTTAACTGATGTATGTATCCTATAATAAAATCTTTCTGTACTGCATAAATCCCATTTCGTCTGCCACTCTTTTTGAATACTTGATTTAATTTCTCGTCTGCCTAATGGAACCTCAATGTCGATAATGTTTCTCCTTAATGCCTTTTTTGCCAACAGATCTGCCATTTAATTTCCATAAACTCCTGTGTGTCGGTACCCAGTGGCGATTTCTCAGGGCCAGCAAAGCCTTCTCTGCTGGCCTAACATGCCTAATAAATAAATATTTTTTCATCCTTTCATTCTCATTGACCTATTTGCATATGTATTTTCAATCACTTTCCACTCCTAATTCATTTACAAACGAATAGCAAAAAACAAAAAGTTTATCCAGTCAGAATTTATTCCTCGATGCTTACAAGCAAAGTGTGATAACTGTTTCACAAATCGCATGCCCAAAGCCATGCTCCTTAGCCAAAGCAGCACATGAGTTTGAGCTCTACCCCGTCAGGCCTTCAGAATTTCTGCAGAATCCCTCAGCACTGCAGTGAATAGGCATCTAAAGTCAGATTGTCTGATTCATCAGCCAGTCAGATTGTATTATTTGTTTTTGGTGGGTGTGGTCTTTAGGATATGTCCCAGTCCAGGCCTTCTAGCTGGCCTTGAGTGACACAATCACGCTTTAAGTGATGTACGTAATTTGAAAGTGAAGAGCGCAAGATCTTGCTGACGAGTTGGCTGTCATCACTGCTGGTATTGTCATTGAGAAAGAGATCCTTATGGATTTAAAAACCTAAAATGTTCTGCATGATCATGCGATTGATTGATTAAATGAGGGCTGATTTTCACTTCAGGCAAATTGGTAAGTGCTTTTTGCATTGTTATAGCAACATCAGGATTTTTCTAAGTGTAAATTAGGCTGCTTAAGCATTCAGTGTCAGATCAAGTTTTGAAAAGTAACCGTGTACCCTAATGAAACAAAATTTATTGCAAGCAAAATTTTAATCACAAATATTATTAGAGAGCTTTTTCTTGGTATTAGACCTTCTTGTTTCCGGCTTTCGTGCGTGGACGTGTTTTTAAAATGTCAACTGGTATTATTAGTTGACTGCGATGTAATGTATGACAGGCATATGGTGTCTTATTCATTGTGAATATGGCATGAATCGCACTGAAGGCCTAGACTTAAAATGCACGGGCTGCCACTGTCGGTACCCAACTAAGTTTTACATTTATTTTCATGTTTTCTAGTGATTTTGTAATCATGTATATATATATATATATATATATATATATATATATATATATATATATATATATATATATACACACACACACACACACACACACACACACACACACACACACACATATATATATATATATATATATATATATATATATATATATATATCATTTAATATATCTTCTCTAGTAGACTGATGTGATACTAGACTATTAAGGGCTGACATGGAATCTGAACAGATGATTACTCTATCTGGTCTAACATCTTCAATCCATTGGAGTGCAACCAAGAGTGCAACTAATTCTACTGTATATACTGCTAATCTGTTCGATAGTCTCTTGAAGATGTATAACTTGAATTCTGGAATAAAAATACCTATACCAGGTTCTGTAGTATCTGGTGCTTTTGATCCTTCAGTGAATATCTGTAAATACGAGAAATATTTAACTTTCTTATATTTCTCTATATACAGTATATTACTGTTGTTTTCATACACTTCTTTATTCTTTCCTAGGTTAACATCTACCTTTGGCATAGGAAATAACCTCAGTGGGATTACTCCTATTACAACTGACGGTCCTAATTCTACTCGTGATAAGCCATATTTAACTCCTTTTTCACTGACTGCCCATCCAAAACCTCTTCCTTGATTCCTCTGATATTTCCAGCAATCTTCCAGTACTTTCATTGTTTGATGTTCTTGTTTACTGCTCTTAAGTCTACTCCAATATGCTAAAGGTAGTTTGCTGCTTCTTAAGTCTAATGGGAGTTCTTCTGTCGCTACGAGTAAAGTATTATTTGGGGTATGACGAAGTACCCCAGTACAAGGCCGTTGTCAAGGCCAGTTTACTGAGGGTTGATTTTGCCGCTGCTCTATATATTGGACATTCATAATCAATAATGGCTCTTAACATACCTCTGTATATACTCATCATTGATTTTTTTTTTTATCTGCACCCCATCCACAACCTGATATGACCCTCATCAAATGTATAACTTTCTTACCTTTATTCTCTATCATATTTATATGTGTTCTCCATGTATACTTGTTATCAAACCATAATACCAGATACTTTATATATGCTATATTTATTGTATACTGTGTATTCTATATTGTGTTTATGTGTATTCTATATTGTGTTTATGTGTATTCTATATTGTATGTGTATTCTATATTGTGTGTATTGTATACTGTACATTGTATGTTATTATTTGTATATTGTGTTGTGTGTAATTATGTGCATATTAGATATGTAAATTGTGTTGTGTAAATCTGATGTTTATTGTAAATTGGTATATGTGTCATCACTGTCATGACTGCTATGTTGCTCGGAACTGCACCCAAGACTTTCACCCACTGTTGCACTTGTGTATATGGTTGAGTGACAATAAAGAGATTTGATTTGATTAAAAAATTACACTCTCTCTAGTGGAATACCATATAGATAAAGTTTATTATTTTCAGGAATAGATTTCCTTAAAAAGTACATACAACATGACTTAATAACTGATAACTTAAATCCCCATGTTATTGACCATCTTTCCCCATCTAGTATTGCTTTTTGCAGAACTGATGTTGTGTGTTCTGCATTTTTTCCTCTTTTCCATAAGGTGCAATCGTCAGCATATAAAGCAACTCTGATTCCTAATCCTTTTTCATCAAAAATGTCATTTATCATAATGTTAAATAATATTGGACTAATCACACATCCCTGTGGTACTCCACACTCTGTATTATATGTTTCTGACACTGCGTGGCCCACCTTTACTCTGAATCTGTCCTTATTCAGTGTGTATACTTCAGCAAATATCTTTACAATTAAATTAGCTTTGTCCTTATCATTTGCATATACAGATCCATTTTCTGTCATTACTGGTATAGGTGTATACTTTCCTTTACCACTTATTCTCTTTAGCATGTTCCATACTTCGCTTATACTGGTCTTTTTCCCAATGGTTGAACAAATTTTCTCCAAAATTCTCTTTTAGCTGTTTTAATTGTTCTGTGACAACTTGCTTTTAATTCCTGATATTCCAATACATTTTCTGAACTTAGATTTTTCCTTAGTGTTTTTAATGCATGATTTCTCACTGTATTTCCTTGCACTCTTCAGACCACCATGGTACTATTTTCCTTTTTCTTTTGCCTGTGCTTCTGTGGATGCTATTTTCAGCAACATTATATATACATGCTACCATATGTTCAGCCTGTTCATCTATAGATCCATTTTCATTTATATTACTATTTGTTATACATAATGATTTAAATAACTCCCAGTTTGCTTTATTAAAGCACCATTTCCCCCCATATATTTGCTTATATTGTAATACCATTTAACCTATTGTGCAACACACTGGGAAGTGATCACTACCCATGGGATTTTATATTGTACTCCATTCACTTCTGTTTCTAGGGAAGCAGACACTAGTGTTAGATCTAGACTTAAAATCTTACCTGTCAGTATATTTATTCTTGTGCCTGTTCCATCATTCAGACATACTAATGTTCGATCTTCCATAAAGTCCTCAACTACTTCCCCATTTGTGTCTGTGTTTATACTACCCCATAGTGTGTTGTGTGCATTAAAATCCCCACACCATATTTCCAGCCCTTTAGATTTATTAATTTTCTCAAAAAAAATTAATTGACAAAGACTTACATGGATTATATGGGTTGAATACCATAATACTTCCTTCTTCCCTATATCTCCGCAGAAACGCACACTATTTCCTTAAATACTCTTTCTTCTCTATAATAATAATTTATAATAATTTAATTATTATAAAAATAGTTATTTTTGATAAATGTAATCATTCCTCCTCTTCCTTGACTTCTATCCTTTCTGACAGCACTATATCCATTAATTATGAAATCATATTGTGGTTTCAACCATGTTTCTTGTAGACATATTATATCTGGCTTACTAATTACATCATTAATGTGCTTTTTAAGTTCTTGTCCATTTGCAAAGATACTTCTAATGTTCCATTGTATGTTGTTTAGCACCATTATACTAAAACATCTGAGATGCTTCCTCATTAGCAGAATGTATCAGTAGGTTATGAATGCTTTCTTTTGACACATCCTTAATATTAAGAAATCCAGCCGGTGTTTCAACTATGGTCTTTAATCTATCTGATTGTCTATTCTGGTTAGCAGTAATGTTAACAACCTTAACCATAAATGCCACAAATTTAGCCTTGTTGACTACCAGTGTATTTTCAGATACTACACATTTATGTGAACATTTTGTTTGTTCTTTGACGTTATGTCCTTTTGCTATACCTGCATATGATTCTCTCGAGGGTTCTTCTACCATGTTATTTTGTTTCATCCCTTTCATAGCTTCAGCATATGTATTTTTGTATTTCTTGCACTTGGTTTTTGTGCTTTACATCCTCTGTATGCTGCACAGTGTTCTCCACTGCAATTGCAGCATTTCCTAGTCATTGCCTCACATTGTTCGAATTCATGCTCATCTCCACATTTTACACATCTGTGTTTCCCTCTACAGGCTGCTGCTACATGCCCTATTCTTGGCATTTGTAGCATCTTAATGGTGGTGGTATGATAGCTCATCATACCAAGTAAGACCCGATTAGGTATTGGATCTCGAAATTGTATCATTACACTGAAACTGTCCTGTTTCTTATCTCTATGTGATATGAGTCGTTTAGCATCTTGTACTATTCCTCCTTTTAAGTATGCTTTGATTTCTTCATTTGACACTGATGTTGGAAACCCTTAAAATACTCCTCTATTTCCTTCACTTTTCCCTATCTCTTTCGCTGTTAACTTGCCTCCATTTATTGTTTTGTATTTCATAATTTTGAGTATTAGCTACCACAATCACTCTGCCACCTCTGAAACACCTGGCACTTTTTACTTCTCCAAAACTCTTTTCTATGTCCTCCGACAGTCTTAACAGATGCAGATGTCATCCTGATTTTTCCTTAAACTCTAGTCAGATTTGTACTCCTTCTCATTCTTTTGTGTTCACTTGAGATGCCTGGTTCAGCCCTAGCCTTTCTGTTATCTTATTGTATCATTGCTGTTCATTAGTGGTGATGAGCTGTTTGATCTTTTGCACTTCGTATTATATCTTACTTCTTGACATACTACCTCTACTTCATCTGCCCATTCAGTATCATCAGAACTATATGGAGATGGAATGTAAAGAATGTCTGTTTTTAACACTTTAAAGCAAGTCTGTTGGCTAAAAGGTATGATTTTTTGGTTACATATTACAGGTTGTCATGCATGTAACTACAAAAGACAATACATTTGAGTACATGTATGTGGCATGGGGGTGTGTGGTCATGTGTCTGTCTGTGGGAGAGGGAAAGCAGTAAGGCTCGTCACCTAGGCTGTGTTGACTCTAACACCTGTCTCTCATTATAGTGATGGTGGAGGGAGACCTGATAAGGCCCGCTAGAATGGCAGAGGAGGGAGAAAGAGTGGGCAGCAATAGACAAAGGCTGCATCTTACAGTTCCATGAGCCTGATTGGTGTTGGCCACTGAGAGCCGTTTTACTTTGTTTAATCTGTTTGTGTGTGACAGAAATAAATACTAACCTCAGCTGTTCGCTGTCTCCTGACTCCTCCATTGGAGTGCTGAGGAGCTGAGAGAGAGTCCCGGCCATGTCAGCGGTCTGTTCAGCGCTGCGGCAGGAGGGACACAACGTCTCGTACCCTCCATCAGGGAACAGAGGTTACATCAGTAACCAAGATGTTCCCTGTCTGTCACTCACTCAACGTTGTGTCGATGTAGTGACACTTGGGGTTCCTATACGAAACGCCGCAGGCGCTGAACCGTGTCGTGAGGTATGGAGGAGCGGACATGGGCAGGCCGCTGCATGCCTCACAGCGAGTGCTCGACCATGTCATGACCTTCCAGCGAGTTAGGTAAGGCATCTCCCGGGTCCCAATTACGGTGGGAGGAGGCACTTACCTGAGGAAGCTACAGGCGGTGGCCTTTCCTGATTTTTGTATTAAGTAATTTCCCACCGAGCACCTGCTAAAATAGCGCTGGGGAAGTGCTCTTCCCTCTCCAGCAGGGAGAGCACTACGGAGACCACATCCTACCGGAGGGAGGTTAACATGTGGAGAATACCTCACATGGACTTACCGATGGGGAAGTTCACATATGGAATGATACCACTGGGGGAACCCTATCTACAGAGAGGGTACACAGCAACAGTGGCTGAACACCAGAGCAGAGCTCTGACAGTGGAAATGCAACACACAGGATTATCGAGGGGGGAATCACCACGTATGGAACACTGAGCCCAAGTACATGGGCTTACCTGAAAAGGGTCATACCACGAGTACTGGGCCTGGCGGCGTCACTCCTCTGCCAAGTTCACCACTGAATAGTGTTTAAGGAATTAAAGAGGCATCCAGTATTCACCAGTTATGGGGAACAGTTGTGGACAAGAAAGCGCACATTATCACCTCAAAAGGAGAAAGGCGCAATGCAATCGATACACCCGACCGGCCACCCAGCCTACCTGTTGTTACCCCCTAACACTCGGGTCGAAACTGGTTCTATGGGCAGGTTGTAGAACCTCGCAAAGGTATTGGGTGTAACACAACCCGCTGCTCTGCATATTGTCTGCTAGAGAGGCGCCCCTCGCCAGTGCCCAGGAGGACGCAACACCTCTGGTGGAGCGCGCCCAGACTCCCAAAGGGCACGGCAGGTCTTGTGATTGGTAAGCCAGAGAAATGGCATCCACAATCCAATGGGATAACCTCTATTTGGAGACAGCTTTCCCCTCCTACTGCCCTCCAAAGCAGACAAAGAGCTGCTCCGAGCATCTAAAGCTCTGTGTGCGGTCCAGGTAGATGCGCAGGGCACAAACTGGAAACTGCAACGACAAGGCCAGGTCTTCCTCCTTTGAAGGGAACACTTGCAGTTTCACCACCTGATCCCGGAAGGGAGTGGTGGGAACTTTGGGCATGTAACCAGGCTGGGGTCTCAAGATCACGTGAGACTGTACCGGCCCAAACTCCAGGCATTCACTGGTGACAGAGAGCACCTGCAGGTCCCCCACCCTCTTGATAGAAGTGAGCACCACCAGGAGGGCCGTCTTCAACGACAAAGTGCTGAGGTCGGCCTGCTCCAGGGGCTCAAAGGGGGCTCTCTGTAAGAGAGGTAGGACCACAGAGAGATCCCAAGAGGGAATCAGGCACGGTCTAGGGGGATTCAATCTCCTCGTGCCTTTGAGGAACCTGGTGTTCAGGTCATGCTGTTGAGAGGGTCTCCCATCCAGTGTATCGTGATATGCTGCAATAGCAGCCACGTACACCTTCAGGGTAGAGGGAGACAGCCATCTCTCCAGTACCTCCTGTAGAAAGGACAACACAGACCCAACTGAGCATCTCCGTGGATCTTCCCCGTGAGAAGAACACCAATTTGTGGCCTGAGTGATCATGTCTACCACTGCAGGTGGAAGACCTGCTGTGTCCTCTGTGTCCCATTCAGGAGCCAGGTGTGGAAATTCCAGAGGTCTGGCCGTGGGTGCACTAAGGCATCCATGCCGAGGGGAGCTTTGGACAGGGAGTACCAAAGGGGGAAGTGAGAGGACTCTCGGGAGGCAAACAGGTCCATCTGTGCCTCTCTGAATCTCTCCCAAATCAGCTGGACTGTGTGAGGGTGGAGTTTTCATCATCACCTGCCATGAGAGCACGTCTGCTGCACAGTTGAGGATGCCTGAGAGGTGAATGGCTCGCAGAGACTTCAACATCTGCTGACTCCAAAGGAGGAGGCGGCGGGCAAGTTGCGACATGCGACGTGAGCGTACCCTGCCCTGGTGGTTTATGTATGCCACAGTCGCTGTGTTGTCCGTCCGGACCAACACGTGCTTGCCCTGAATCAATGGCCGAAGCCTCCGCAGGGCCAGGGATACAGCCAGCAACTCTAGGCAGTTGATTTGCCATTGCAGGCGGGGCCCTGTCCAGAGCCCCGATACTGCCTGCCCATTGCACACAGCACCCCAGCCCGAGTTCGAGGCATCTGTCGTGACCACGACATGCCTCAAGACCTGCTCTAAGGGAACCCCTGCCCATAGAAATGCCAGGTCTGACCAAGGACTGAAAGTTTGGCAGCGCCATGGTGTGATAGTCACGTGCTGGGTGCCGTGGCGCCATGCCAACCTCGGGACTCGAGTCTGTAGCCAGTGATAGAGCGGTCTCATATGCATCAACCCGAGGGGGAGTACCGCTGCCGAGGATGCCATATGCCCCAGGAGCCTCTGAAATTGTTTTACTGGAACCGCTACATTCAGCCTGAAGGTTTTCAGGCAGGCCAGCACTGACTGTGCACACTCGTTCGTAAGGCGAGCCATCAGGGTGGCAGAGTCCAACTCCATACCGAGAAAAGAGATGCTCTGTTCTGCTCTGTGGGAGAGCTTGCTCTTTTCCCAGTTGACCTGAAGCCCCAATCGGTCGAGGTGCCGAAGCACAAGGTCCCTGTGCGCACACAATAGATCTCATGAGTGAGCTAGGATCAGCCAGTCGTCGAGATAATTGAGAATGCGAATGCCCTTCTCTCTTAGCGGGGCCAGGGCCGCCTCTGCGACTTTGGTAAAGATGCGAGGAGACAGGGACAGACCAAAAGGGAGGACCTTGTACTGGTATGCTCATCCCTTGAAGGCAAACCAAAGAAAGGGTCTGTGTCGAGGAAGGATCGATACGTGAATGTACGTATCCTTCAGGTCGATGGCCTCGAACTAATCTTGATGTCGTACAGATGTCAGGATGCGCTTCTGTGTCAACATCTTGAATGGAAGCCTGTGTAAGCCCTGTTTAAGGCACGCAGATCCAGGATTGGGCACAACCCCCCTCTCTTGGGCAAGATAAAATATGGGCTGTAAAAGCCCTTGTGCGACTCGGCTAAGGGGACGGGTTCTATCGCTCCCTTCGCCAGAAGGCTTCTAGCCTTTGCGCTAAAGGCACCAGGGGGATGATTGGATTTATCACGCCCTGGGTGGGTGGGTCGTGGCAAGGCAGAGCAGACGCCCCAAAGGGAGGATCGTCCAGGGGAGGCGTGCTGCTCCGCGAGCGGCCCCAAGAACCACCGTACTTACCTGTTTGCCGGCTTTCTTTCAACGGAAAACAAGAGAACGTGAGATCCTCACGTCCCGCTCGCTGACCGGAAAGACATTCAGAGCCTGGCCATCACGGGTGCGAGGACCAGAGGGGCTGAGCATTGGAGAATGACCCAGGGAATGAGGAAACTGCTCTTTTATTGACAATTTGGGTGCCGGAGCCCAGGAGGCATCCGGCGATGTTATGAGAATACTCACCTCGTGCTGACCCAGGGGTGGGATTGGGGCCCGTGCGCACACCTGGGTAAGAGTAGTCAATCAGATTTGCCTCATCCCTGGGTCACCCATCTCAGGACCGCTTTGAAGGCCATCCGTGGTTCTTGGCGGCCAGCTGGCAGGCAGGCGGTGCGCCTTCCTGTGGGAGGATCTTCTTCTCAAAGACCGGCGTACGGGCTCGGATGGTGGGGGAGCCGCGGCCGGCACTGCAGGAGGACGGCCATGGCAAGAGGCAGACGGGGTGTGGGACTTCGGAGGCCTATAGGTGGCCGAGTCGCACCACGGCAGGATATATTTGATATATTTGTCAAGAACTGATGGGTGAAATCCTCGACATTGTCAAGAGCCCCCCTTGGGAGATGGGCGCATTGAGAAAGCGGACCTTCTCGGTGTCACGCATATCTGCAAGGTTGAGCCACAGGTGCCGCTCTTGGAACACAAAGGTGGGCATTGTCCGGCCCAGGGCATGCGGCGTGACTTTCATCACCCGTAGAGCAAGGTCGGTTGTGGTACGCAGTTCCTGCATAAGCCCTGGGTCGGTCCTACCCTCGTGCAGATCTTTGAGCACCTTGGCCTGGTGGACCTGCAGGATGGCCATGGCATGCAAGCCAGAGGCAGCCTGACCCGCGGCATTGTAAGCCTTCACCACGAGTGACGAAGAAAATGTACACATCTTGGAAGGGAGCCTTGGTCGGTTCCTCCAGGTGGCTGCGTCCTGCGGGCATAAATGCACTGTAATGGCACGCTCTACCTGGGGAAGCTCGACATATCCCTTAGCCACTCCGCCATTGAGGGTAGTTAGAGTGGACGAGCCGGCGAAGAGTGTACGGGCAGAGAAAGGTGCCTTCTACAACTTCGTGAGCTCCTCGTGCACTTCTGGGAAGAAGGGCACTGGGGCGGGGCACAGCCATGAGTAGCGCCCTGAGCCCAGAAACCAATCATCTAGAGGCGAACGCTCAGGGCAGGGTGGAGGGTTCCATTCAAGCCCAATGTTCACGGCTGCCTGGGCAAGCACAGCTGCCAACACAGCGTCCACCTCATCCTGAGCTCTACTATCCGAGAGTGGGAGCTCAGAAGATTTGTCCGCTTCTGAAAGCAGAAGCCCACTCTCTGATGCTGCAACCGATAACTCATCCTCTTTGCAAGCTCCGAACGAAATATTCAATCCGCCTTGAGGCGGACTGCCTATCTCGCTCATGAAGTCTACCGAGCAGAACGTGCTGGGGGCTGGGAGGTCCGCGGGGACTGAGCCGGCGGAAACACTCCCATATATACATCCAGATAGCCCGCGGCGCTCGCTGACGCAGCCACCTGAGTCTCAACACAGGACGGACCAGGTCGGGAAGCAGCCGCTTTGGCTCTCTGCTTCACGAAGAAGGAAGAGAGCCACGACCACAACGTTCTCATGGGCATGTTCTCGCAATGAGAACATGACTCCTCCATGAAAGCTGCCTCAGCGTGCTGGCGACCCAAACACTCGAGACAGATCTCATGGCCATCCGGTGGGGAGAGATAACAGCCACACCCAGTAGCACAAAGGCGAAAGGACATCTTTAAAAAGACGGCAATCGTTTGAGCGAGCTCTTTTAGAGAAAATATACTCTTCTGGAATATACTCTTTTAACACCTGTGGACTCAGCCGCCGAAGCGCCCAGGGGAAGCACAACACTCGATCGTGCAAGGGTGACCGCTGATATGCACCATAAATTCCAGCAGCAGAAGGTAAAGTGATGGGATGAACACACATGCGCTCGGCTCCGAAGAACAAGTCTGAATGAGTGGTGCACGCCATCTCTTTTTATACCCGTATGTCCGGGGCAGAGAGTGGCATGCAAATTCCACTCGCCAATTTTCATTGGCCTTTTCTGAATAAAGCAAAGGTGATTGGGGCTCTCAAGAGTGAACCCCTAGTGTCACTACATCGACACAACAGTTACACGTTATCCACCTTATTTTTCAGCGAAACTATGGCGCCGCCATTATCAATCTTGAATGTGTACCACTTCCAGTATCAGCCACTTCCAGCTATTTTAACGATATAAAAATACTACATTATGCTGGTTTATATTACAGGCTGGAATTATATGTCTTCATATTATTATCATTAATTATGATTTTCATAAACTCATTAGTTTTGAAAGCATATAGTTTTACCGTTTATCGCATTTGCCATCGTTTAATCACACACTGTTGCACAGGCAGAATGAGAGATCAGGCGCTGACACGGACAGTCCTCTGCGCCATCTGACACACCTCCACAAACTTTACACAACCAGCAGAGAGCAGAAAGCCGCTGGGCAAATCCTGCTTTAACTTTCTTTGCCCCAAAACTGCATCTTGTTTCATCTTGGCAAATTAATAAATGCATTTTACTCTCAGTTTTTGTCAGAGAGCATTGTCTCTTTCTTAGCAGTGTATAGTAAACAGACACGCAGATCTGTTTTGATCTACCATGTAACATTAAGGTAAAGGGTTTGACGACACATTTCAGTCAAGAAACTTGGTTAAAATTAAAATAGCAGACATATACAGTCAGACAGGTTAGCTATAAAGCTAATGATCAGGACACTTTACAAATGGGCAATTTTCAGCTGTCGACATTTAACAAGACACTACACATGTTTATAACCGGGAGAAAATGATACGAACCTTAAGTCACAGTATTCCTCTGATGACGTCCGTTTCTTAATAAGTTAGTGGCCTTGGAGCTTATCTGTATGTGCTTGATCCCATGTTCATGAGAGCGCTATGACTCTGGTCCAGTCCTGATAATAAAACGAATCGTGATTGGTTGAAGATAGAACATGCTATGATTGGTCAGAGTAATGTGGCCGTTATCTGATTGGCTTGAGTAGACGATGGGTGGAGTCCACCTATTTGTAGATTTGTGTGCACATCTTGACACTAAATTTGTTTCAAAATCGACAAATGCGTGTAATGATCCGCAAATGCACAGGAAGTGATCCACAAATAAATGCATGCGATTCACAAATGAATGCTGGAGTTGTGAGTTAAAAAAATATATTTGTAAATAATTTTTTTATTTGCAAATCTCATTTTATTTATTTGTGAATTTGTGAAGTTTCTGTTACTCCTCCTCATGTGTCTGTCGGTGTACGCTTCCTGTGCCCATCAGCTCACATCCTCCCAAACTTCGCTGTCTGGGGCTCCTCGACTTCACGTGGACACAAATTTACGTCACGGCTGAACAGCACTATAGTACCAATTCTTCTCGGCTGTAAACCAGTCATAGCCCTAAGCTCTGCCCATCCATAAAATCCCTGGAAGAAGTAGACTGAGGGAAGTGACATAACCCATTCTTAGTGTAGGCTAAGTTTCAATGTATGTCTACAATGCAGTTTTACTGACACCAAAGTATTATTTATTTTACTCCACTGTACAAAACAGTAACGGCTAGCTACATGCAACCTCAAAAAGGCAGACATTTATGCATCCATAATGGTAACCATTTTCTCATATCTTCTGTTTTTCTACAAAGGGACAAATGTTACTAATGTTGTCCCTTTATCTCTCATCTCACAATAAAAAGTGACAGTTTTGGTTTTTGAAACGTATGTTTTTTGAAAATATTAGAACTCAAGCTACAAAAGAGGTAGAGCACAAAGGCTATTTTAAAAGGATTTGAGGGGAAGCGTTGCAAGTGGTAGATGCCCATCTGTTTTCAGTATGTAACCTTCAATTGCTTCATGTGGTCTTGCACTTGAAGGGTTAGTTCACCCAAAAATGGAAATTCTCTCATTTACTCACCCTCATGCCATCCCAGATGTGTATGACTTTCTTTCTTCTACTGAACACAAACAAAGATTTTTAGAAGAACATTTCAGCTCTGTAGGTCCACACAATGCAAGTGAATGAGTACCAACATATCGAAGCCCCAAAAAGCACATGAAGGCAGCATAAATGTAATCCATACGACTCCAGTGGTTAAATCCATATCTTCAGAAGTGATATGATGGGTGTGGTTGAGAATCAGATCAATATTTAAGTCCATTTTAACTATAAATTCTCCTCCCTGCCCAGTAGGAGGCGTTTTCAGCAGAAGAAAGAAAAGCATACACATCTTGAATGGCATGAGGGTGAGTAAATGATTTTGGGTGAATTATTCTGTTAAATCTGTTGTAGCATTTCCATCCAATACTTACATGTCCTCCTAAAGGAACTGTTGATTTCTTCCAGTTGCTTTCATGGTTAACATCACATATAGAAATCCTTCATCATACTTGATGATGTCACACATTCTAGGCTTGTGAAGATCCCAAAATCCCTCTTCTAGAATCATAATGTTATTAAAACAGTGAGAGTGATTCATAATTAACAACAAACATGAATTATTCATTATTTTAATGTTTATTATACAATAAAAAATTTTTTTATTTCTGTTGTGTTCTGTTGCAGCTTGTGTATTGCTTTGTCATTTGCGATCTCATCAAAAAATTATTTACAACATAAGATGGTAAAACAGGTCTGTTAGATGCTTTGGTAAGTCAGGCCCAGGGTGTACATGGGGCCAAGTTAAATCATAATTAACCACTAGATGGCAGAACTCTTAACTTTTTTTTTTAATTATTATTATTATTATTATTATTATTATTATTATTATTTATCTAACTGTTCTTTTTGTGTGACAGTTTTTTATAAGAGCATTCCGTGGGCCTTCACACAGAAACTTCCCAGTCTAAATTTGTTAAAATAGCTGTTTGTTTTAAGGGATAGAAATGGCTCTAATTGTATGCCCACTTTTAGCAAAAGACAGTGTTCAAAGTCTTGCCAGTGGAGATCATGCAACTCCCTTGTATCATTGTAGTATGAAGAAAGAAAGCTTTGGAATTATAGCACTGTTCAGGATTATGGCTTATGCAGACACTGTTTGAGTTGGATTCCTTAATGTCTTGAGCCTGTATTTTAACCTGTTCTAAACCATTTTTCTGTGGAATGTGTGACCTCCACCGAACCCAGACTTTACCACTTTTATCATCTCAGCGGAGGGATGGCACAAGCCAGCTGTTATGTCCATTCTAATGGGTAAATCTTCAGACTCATGGTGTGTTCCAGACAACTTGGTTCTCATATACTAGATCGTTCAACCCTGACTTCAGTGAGAGGCGTCAATGTAATTTCCAAGATGGTAGTGACCAACGAGCATAACACGGAGCAGAGTTTTGGAAAATGTAAAAACAAACGTTTATGTATGAACATGCAATACAGAAGAACGCATGCATTTTGTGTTCATAACTTTTATGTTTTTGCTATAACTGGCATTAGAACCCAAAATGTACTTGTTAAGTCATGGTGCCATCATGTGCCATCTTGTACATGTGACCATGACGTGTGATTGACTGGAATGCATTAAGGTTGGAAATGGGAAATTTCAACTCGGTAATTCCCACCTCTGACTTCATCTGGAATGCGGCATCAGATCCTCTAACCTTCATTCCAAACAATGTACATACACAATATGAAGCACAAGAGATTTTGGACATAATGTTATTGGTTCAAGGAGTTATCCTAAATATTCCTATCCCTAATACAAAAGCCCAGGGGCCTGCACTGAGAAACCTGGAACTCCCCTTATAACTAGTGTTCCAAACAATAACTAGTTCCAAACAATCACACACAATTAAAAATTGTAGTTTCATGACATAGAAATGACCTCAGAGCAAATTTAGGAATTAGTAAACAGGGCGTTTTTAATATCATTGTAGAAACATTTTTGTCATTTAGACACATAAATATGATTAAGTTGTTTATAATGTCACACTAGTGAATGTAATTGTGTAATGTTTTTAGAAATAGATTAAAGCTGATTAAAGCTTTCCCCTATAAAAAGGGATTCCACACAGTTTCAGTACTACTTGACATGGTTACAGGAATATTTTGTTAAGGGTCTTACCACGACTGTCTGCCATTTGATACACTTATGACTAGAGCTCTTTAAAGACACTGAGCAGTCTTGCAAAGCATGTTTATCCTTGTGAGAAATCTTTCTTCTGTGGAATGCACTGGGGTCAAGACAGGATTTTTATTCTGCGACAGTCAGCAGCTAGACTGATAGTTTTGATGCGCAGTATTCAAAGACTAGATGTTGGGCTAGTGGTTCAAAAAGGAGAAATATGGACCTTTCTCAGGCAACTATCCATGTGCTCAATTCCAATTTAGAAACATTCAAAACATTCATTATGTTGAGGATTTTCTTGTATAGTTGTTGACTTAACAGACATTAAAAACATCCTAAATCACAAATTACCATCACAAACATTATAATCTTTGGAGTTAGAAAACCGTTTGTGCAAAAAAGCTTGTACATACAGACATACATATATTGTATAAATACAGTGAGGTATTATATAAAAATTTCGTAATATTTTGTAAAAATCACTGAAAAACAAATTGTCTAATCCTATAGTGGAGCAAATATAGTTAAAATAGACTTTTAACTATAAAAGATTTTTGGGATGCATGGGAAGATCTTCATGAAATTAAGTGAACAGAAGTTCATTCCATTTTTCCACATCTGAAAATGTCACATGATTGGGAAATTTAGCCCTTTTATGTGATGTACATGATGACTGGAATGCTCATGTCAGAGTTAAGCAAACAATTCACCTTTAAGAGAAGACTTTGGCCAATTTAGGAAATCAACTTTTCCCTGCTAGTCTTTTTTTTTTTTTTTTTTTTTTTTTTCAAGATCAGTCCATGTTTTAGACAGCACCCATCTATCCAAATCTAAACTTTGGCCAGTACTTGACTATTTGCTGATTCCTCTTTCCACTGTTCAGTGTAACTTTTGTTATTGAGGTTTTTGATGGCTGTGGAGGTGGTTTATTCTCCTTTTCTTTGTCTGTTATTGTGAAACCTTGCTCAGTCCTCTTATTCAGGCTCATCCTGGGAAGAAAATGTGTAGACACATGTTGTGACTTCACTCTCGGACTGGACCCCATTTTTGCTTTACCTCTCTTGTTTAGTGCCACAAACCACTCCCTACCAGTGCGATGGTTCTTGTGGATCACTGAAGCATACGTGTTGTAGCTGTTCTCCTGAAACCGCTCCCTGAACTTGCAGTCATCTGTGAAGCTTTCCTGGAGAATAAGAGGTAAATGATAGAAAGATCAACAAGTTGATCAGTCTGATAGTTACACCCCCATGTATGTTAATCATCACCCAGACATGTCTTGAGTCTTGCCATTCAACACAGCAAGTGAGTGATAATAGAACCCTGCAGTGATCTTTATGTCTACTTCAGCTGGAGCCCACATGGAATGGAGTTTACTTAGTGCAAGGTTTCCTCTGCTATTTTTTTCACATTGATTTATAATTAGATAAACACCTTTGTACTTTAGAAATAATAATCCCCATACATCCTTTTCTGGAAGATTCTCCCATTATATAAAAATGTCTTTATACATTTGATCCGTTATTTAGCAGGTTTGTGAGTATACAAACCTTTTTGTATTGTATAACAGTAGATGTGAAACTAACACAACACTCCAGAGGACAAGTTCAGTGTAACAGTCAAAAACATGGAGGCGCATATTTTATTCCAATTCATTTCCATCAAAAGTTATGAAATAATAAAAACCAGTGTAAATGTCTTGTCTAATATTTAAAATATTCACCAGTTTGTCATTTTAGTTATTTTTTTATTTATTTTTTTGTATCTCAAAGATGATGATAATGATGATGATAGTATCGACACTTATAAAACAAAAGTGTTAACACTTTACAATAAGGTCCTATTTGTTAACATTAGTTATTGTATTTGGTATCATGAAGTAACAATAAACAATGAAATTTCACATTAAACAGAATTTTATGCATTTATTAATGTTGGTAAATGTTAATATATTATAATACTATGTTCATTGTCATGCTACAGTAGTTCATAATCCATTAACAAATGTTAAAGTATATAACTTGTAATATAAAAATGTATATGTAAATTAACATTAACACATTTTTATAAATGCTGTAAAATTGTTTTTCATTGTTAGTTCATGTTTTTGTCTTTGTGTCATCTTGGACTTACACTGACACCTAGCGGCTTGGATGCAGCATCATTTAAAATCAATCGTTTTCAGTTTCAGATGCCATTGTAGAAATTTAGTATTTTCAGTCAGCCATTATTACTTTAATCAATGAGTGAAAGTGTCAAATAACAGGACGGTTACTGAGATTAAGCGAGTAGTATTCGGCTGGTCATGTGATTCTAACATGGCAGCCCCCATGTGTGGACCCTCTCCATGTAGAATAAAACAGCTTTTATAGGGTTACTGATATGATATGAGTCTTTGTTTTAAAGAGTGGTCATGATTTCTTACATATATTGCACAATTACAATTCATGTCTTTAAGAGTTCAACTTTTTGAATGAGGAAAACAATTACTGAGTGCACCTTTAACCCTAGGCATTGCTAGACCCTATTTAGGAGGGTTTTATCCCCCCTACAAATCTGTGACTCAGCAAGCAGCACACACATCTTTGAAACAGCAGCAGCACTGCACTATTTTTAAGCGCAAGACTGCTTTGGTGGCTTTTTCCTATTGTAAAGACTGACTATATCGCAAGCCAATAGCATTGGAGTGTGGGCTGAAAAGGAGCGTATCATTGGTTTGACCCACCGAATGTATACGCCACATTCCCTCATTCGATTTGTGAACAAGCGAGGATCAGCATCTGTTGACCAACTGAAGGAGAGGAGCATGTAGTTTTTTTAGTTTGGTAAACTTGCTTAACAAGGAGAGAAAGTGGCTTAATTAATTAAGCGTTAAAGTGACTAATGACATTACAGTGACATCAGGATGTAATTAAAACTTGTTATTATTTTCAAATTTTTTACGTTGCAAAATGATTTATTCATGTTCTACAATTTTGTAAATAATTCTAAATGAATATTAGCTTGCTACCTTGAATGCTGTAAACACAGTTAAAAAAACAAAAACAAACTATCTATGCAACAGAGTGTAATGCATTAAATGTGCACATCTTATGGTTTGATTGGAGTCTGAGCCAACGTACGATTGAAATCCTAGAATCGCCCCTGGTCTTAACTAATGTTAACAAATTTAACCTTAATGTGTTAACAAATAAATCTTATCTTCAACCGAAATCACACATTATATTTTTCCCTATGTACCATACAGAGCAAATTTAAAACTAAATTGGAAAGGAATTTAAAATGTTATCTGTTTGAAAAATAAAAATGTGTTCTGTTTGACTGTATCATTTTGTATAATATACTGTGAAGCTCTAAACTAAAACAAATGAAAGGAAGCTCTATATAACAAGTATATGGAGGTTAGCCACTTTCGTATTGTGCTTCAATTTTACAACAGCAATAGCCAGAGCCACAGCACATTTATAAAGCTTTAACTATTTGGCCACGCAATAAGTAATTACCTTGCACACACTTTGCAGGATGCCACATTAGAAGCTGCTGGAGAGAGAACACTTTGTGGCCTGATTGAGTTAGCCCCTCATAAAGAGAGTTAATGAAAAGCAGCACGCAGATGACAGACACCAAGCCACGGAAGAAGCATCGAGGGGGTTACAGAATAATTGCAAGTCTTACTTTTATCTCCCAGCTCAAAGTCATCAAAACAGACTTTCCAATCAAAGACTGCGGTGACTGATAGAAGCAGAGCTTCCTTTGTGTGGGCTGAAAACTCATTAGGCTATGAAATAACTTTATCCAGGGCACAGGAAAGCAGGACAGATGCTGTTTTGTAGGCAATCTTTGGTTATGTACTGTGCAAACCCTTCTTATTGGGTAGGGTTTCACAAATGCTGTCATATCCTGAAAAGACCAGACCTTTATTTGATCTATCTCTGGTTCATATTTTAAAACATCTGAAGCTCAGACAGTTCAAACAATCATAATAATTTGATCAAATCAACTCTAGATAGCAGTTATGATGACGCATACAGATACGGCTACTCAAAGGTCTATTATTCATTCTTCAAGCTGAGCATGTACATTAAAATTTTACCAAGCTGTTCTCTAATGAATGTAACTTTGGACTCCAATAGATGTATATCTGATTTCTTCTCTAACAGCTATTTGATTGTTTGCTTGTCATAATCAAACAGGCTGTTATATCTTCCTAAGTTTCTGAACTCTATAGTAAATTAATATATTTACTGTCAATGAGTCTCTATGGAAGTAGCATATAAAGTGTAGGCTATACCAATTACTCTATATGGCCACCGTTATTAATTTTGGCCTCATTTTCTAAAAATACTTTTGGTGGGAAACTATATCATGAATTTAATGAGAGCATGTCCCAAGCAAGAGGAAACATTGAAATAATAAAACTGTTCTGGTTTGCTGATGAGTGCAGCAAAGCAGAAAATGATGCCATTACAATATTTTCTAAACATGCCAGTCACAACTTGACCCACCATAAATTCACAGGGACACTGCCTTAAATGCTGTAATTTGCCCCCAAAACATCTGGGTGTTTGTTTGATTAGGGTGCATGGTTTTTGTCTTATGGAAGTGGCTGATGACCTCAAAAGCAGCAGTCAGCTGTTGAGGATACACCCTTTTATGACCAATTTTTGGTTGTTTTATTCTGTGTGATTTATACTTACCTATATTCATTTATCAGTTGTTTTTAATCGAAACAACTTACAAATGAGAAATACAACATAAGCAATCCATCTTACAATGGAATAAATGTGCTTCATGTGGTAGCATCTAAATTAACTGGTTTTATTCTAGTCAAAAATATTATTTAACTTGATCTACCTTAATACATTAGGTTGCACCAACAAAACAAATTTTAAGGATTAGATGAGGCAGCAATAGCTCCATAAAGGGATAGTTCACCCAAAAATTTAAATTCTCTCATCATTTACTCACCCTCATGCCATCCCAGATGTGTATGACTTTCTTCTTCTAAACACAAAAAAAGATTTTTAGAAAAATATTTCAGTTCTGTAGGTCCATACAATGCAAGTGAATGGTGGCCAGAACTTTGAAAGTCCAAAAAGCACATAAAGGTAGAGTAAAAGTAATCCATTAGACTCCATTGGTTAAATCCATGTCTTCAGAAAAAATATGATAGATGTGGGTGAGAAACAGATCAATATTTAAGTCCTTTTTTACTATAAATCTCCACTTTCACATTCTTCTTCTTTTGTTTTTGGCGAATCACATTATTTGTGCATATCGCCACCTACTGAACAGGGAGGAGAATTTATAGAAAAAAAGGACCAAAATATTTATAATTTTCACACCCACACCTATTATATTGCTTCAGAAGATATGGATTTATCCACTGATATTTTTATAAAAATCTATGTTTGTGCTCATCAAAAGAAAGAAAGTCACACACATTTGGGATGGTATGAGGGTGAGTAAATGATGTGATAATTTTCAGTTCTGTGCGAACTCTCCCTTTAAGGTATTACAGGTTACTATTTTTTACAGTGTAAAGAGGCAGTAACAAGAGAAGTGCTGCAATACATAGTTCCAAAATTGCTCCGAAAAGTACAGGTTAGAACAGAGATGAAAGTGAGATACAGTGAGACAATAGTGAAAGAATAGTTTGTTTTTTGTAATTACTCGATTAATGAATGTATATATTTTTAAAGAAAGTTGATTGAGATTCAGTCAAGTTTTCAGTGAAGACTCTTTAGAAGTTTCTTCAAGGTAGCAAGGGCTGTTGGGGTGGGGTTCGGAAGATCATTCCACCAGCGAGAAACTTTGATGAGGAGTTGTGAAAGAAGGAATGCCTTTTGTCTGCATGTTCAGTGTTTGAGAGCAGTAGACATTTTATTGTTGTGAACTTGCACAGCTGCTTGACCTGTGTCTGAAGTCTGAACGTTTTCTTTCAGAATATTATCCAAATCTCGCTGAAGATTTCCCATACTGTGGTACAGTCTTTCTCTTGCACCACTGGCATAGTGCTATTGTACTTGAACATTTACAGTTATTACATCCTGGCATGTCAAATTTGATCCCAACAATTAAGCATTGAATGTTACTGTATTATTCATTTGTTTCCTTTTCACTGTAAAAAAAAAATAAAACAAAATAGCAGCTGTGGTTGCCATAATAATTATGTAAAAATACAGTAAATATGTAAACAACTTTACAGAACAAACTGTACATTTTACAGTTTAAAACTGTTGTTTTTATGGTATATTTTATGGTGCAGTACCATCTTATATTATATACCAGTTTATATTATTAAATTATAAACTTAATATGTTAAACTTCTGAAACTGTAAAAATCTCCTTTTCACTTTATAATGTATTGTTAATCACCATAGTATCAACAGAAGGGCACAAGATGACTTCAAGATGAAGTTCATCAATAGTGGCCCTTCCAGGAGCAATGGCCAATACACATGTAGAGACAGTGCTCAGTGTCACCCACACAAACACTTAACACCAAAAGGGTAACACATGTGAAATTAAGATTATGCAAAAACATGAACTAAACTGCATCAAATATAACACAAAACACCCAAAAGTACATAAATTACATTAAAAATAAGAAGAAACATAACTATTCCCATAAAATATAATAAAATCACACAGGGAATTCTGTGTATGCCCAATTACTGTTTTTACTGTATTTTAACAATAATTTACTGTAAAAAGTACATGTACTCTCTTGTTAAACATAATATACATTTTAACCGTTAATTATACGGGAAAATAATACTTTATACATCTAAAAAATGTACAAATTACATATATTTTACTGTAACTACTCATTAACCAATTTACGTTTTTTTCTTTACTGTAGCATTTTTACAGTCTTTTACCATTACAGTGTACAGTATGAGATTTACAATCTATCAGACAGAATTTGAGACACACCTTTGGTTCTTGAGCAATCTGCATGTCATGAAATGGGAAATGGTTGTCTGTTTTTCTCTCTTGGTTTCTCACTCAGTTGCCATTGTTTTCTCAATAAATGCAGTGACCTTTTAAGCTTTGAAAAGATTATGTTAGTATTGGCTTGCTGGGTAGGTCACACCGCATAATGTACATCTGTCTTCCTTGCCATTATCATAGCAATAAATTGCCACTATGAAAACTTCTAAATATTAAATATGACAGACAGTGCAACAAAATCAGACACCAAGTCATTTGATACTCCTTTGGTTGGGCCGCCTTGTCTACGGAGTACAGAGCTTGGGGTTTAAAACCCAGGCTGACAGGCCTATTAAATAACCCAGTGCAACTGTAGCTGCTCTTAGGATGAAACCCAATTCAACTCTGACAGAGCCTCTGCAGCTGCTTTAATTACAGATGATGTCTGCAGCAGTTTGGAGGCTAATCCACAGATTTATCTGACATTTATTTATTTGTTTTTTTATCATCCATCCTTTATGCACTTGTGGAGATTTTTTCTAAAAATATTCGAGCAATAGAGTGCACAAAATAAAAAAGACCTGGTAACTTGCAATTACAGTATTACCTTATAAGGTTGTATTTCCACTTGCTCTAAACCTTAAAATTATGTTTGTTGGTGTAATGTAGGGAGGTTGATGCAGTCATATTAAAGGGATAGTTCACCCAAAAATTACAGTTCTCTCACCATTTACTCACCCCCATACAATGTTATGACTTTCTCTCTTCTGCTGCACACAAATGAAGATTTGTAGAAGAATATCTCATCTCTGTAGGTCCTTACAATGCAAGTAAATGGTGACCAGAACTTTGAAGGTCAAAAAATCACACAATGGCCACATAAAAGTAATCCATAAGACTCTAGTGTTTACATCTTAAGAAGTGATATGATAGATGTGGGTGAGAAACAGATAATTATTTAAGTCCTTTTTTACTATAAATCTCCACTTTCACTTTCACATTCTTTTACATTTTGAAATGTGAAAGTGGAGATTTATGGTGAAAAAGGACTTAAATATTGATCTGTTTCTCACCCACATCTATCATATCACTTTTGAAGACATGGATTTAACCACTGGAGTCTTATGGATTACTTTTATGTGGCCTTTATGTGATTTTTGGAGCTTCAAAGGTCTGGTCACCATTCACTTGCATTGTAAGGACCACCAGACCTGAAATATTCTTCTAAAAATCTTCGTTTGTCTTCAGCAGAAGAAAGAAAGTCATACATGTCTGAGATGGCATGAGAATGAGTAAATGATGAGAGAATTGTCATTTTTGGGTGAACTATCCCTTTAAATCACATTTTTGACAGTTAATTTAGATGTTACCACATGAAGCACATTTTAGGTTACCTGACAAAACATTTTTACAGTATAATATGTCTTTTGGAATAATGGTGAAATGTTTTTTGTATTTATTTATTTATTTATTTTATGTTTTTGGGTTTGTTCTGTTTTTTATTTTTTTTTATTTTTTGGGGAGCAGATACCTCCTTTCCAAAGTGACTATATGATCTGGTATGACTGAGAAGAAATGTACTCATGCCTGGGATAAAACTATGTAATCCATGCGAGCTGAAAGCTGAGTACTAATTTACTAACTGAACAACATGCTATTATCATTACCGATAGATCGGTGTTGTGTTGCAAAACTTCGGTTATTAATAAGCTGATATGTGTTTCCTAGACCGAAGTTATCAGGACAGACAAATTCAGTTTCTGTCATTACTTGCACAACTATGTTATGGGAGTAAACAATTCTCATTACATTTAACTAAACCCACAACTAGAATGTGTTTCTTAATATGCATTATTTGGGTTGACACAGCAAGTCCCTATTTTGCTGTTTGTAAGATTATTACCCCTACAGCTGCCCGACTTTGTTTACATACATACAGTATTTATTCCTTTCCCCTTCTTGCAAGATTATCAACTACCCCACACTCGTTTTATTCTGCTCTTTCCATTAACACGTTAATAAGCTCTGCCTTCTATCAGACAACCCAGCCCCCTACAAAGCCAGATTGCTCTGAAACTGCAATGTGGCTCTCCACTGTTGTGTGCGGTACTTCTTTGTAGAGACAATTGGCAAAGGCTCACAAATAGCCAACATCTTGCTTTAAGTCTGAATAGGAAATGTAATACATCTGTGTTGGTTTGCTGGTTGTGCATTCACTGTTACAGGTTTTTAAAGTGGATGTATGATTTTATGTTATGTTAAAACAGTGCTGGATCAGACTTACAGTCGCATGAAGCCTCCCCCTCTTGTTCATGGCTAGAAATTGATTGCTGAAAACTCCCCGGATTCCTATAACCCCTTGAGACACGGCAAACAGCTCCAGCACACCTTCACATGGAGAAAGACACACTGATCTAAGTGATGACTGATGACCTTTATGCCAGAAATGTCAAAGGTCAGCTGTTTGTCATTAATTATTTTTCTTTTTGTTTAGATGGGATATAAGATATTTTTTTAAAGAAAATATTAGATTAGTTCTACATGTATTTAAACAATATACAAAAACAAAACACACATATAAGTACAAGTACATTATAAAAACATGTTCATAACACAGTCATCCAAAGTGTGTAATGAATTGGACTACTGTACGTTTATTAACAATGTTTTTCTAATGTCAAAACTACAGGTTTGGGGTTTTCTTCCTTCAGCTAGTGTGCAGAAATACAGACTTCACAGGGCCCACAAATAGGCTCTTTACTGATTTTAAAGAGCTCATGTTTTGTTACTGTAAATGAAATTGGTTATATTCCTGTGTTGTTTACACAGGAGTGAACTGTGCCATAATGCCACAAAAGAGTTCTGTTTGATATATAGTATGTAAACTCTTATTGGCATTTTAATTCAATGCTCATCTTTTTGTTTTTATTTGTTTTAATAAAGCCTTACTGTTTGTCCATGATAGGTAAGGGTGTATTCTTTCAGAGAGATGATTGCTGGTGAAAGTTGTTTGCTTTCTTACAAATTCTGTCTGGCATATGGACTTAACACCCACAGCCAGATTTGCAGCTCAAAAGAATCCTTTTTACTTTAATCTAATTTTCAGCAACATCATCTGTTTTTACAGTAGACCCTTTAAATAGAATGAGTACTACGGTATGTGCATCGAGCATTTCAGCCATTAACAGAAATCTAGTATATGGCATGTTAATGATGCCACTCACTTCAGCTTGCAACCCACCAGCATTCTGATCTTAGCTGCTGCACCTGTTCCCCATACCTGTAAATAAACAAACAGCTCCAAACAAGAGACTCCAACCAGAGGCAGCCCTACAATTTACATATAATTTAAGAGTCAGTTCACTATGGAATAGCAGTTAACTTAGCCAGACCGAGCCACATAAAAAACAAGCATTTTTTTGCACAGCTCATTAATCGGGTTTTTTTTCCCCCTCTGATGATATTCATTAATTGGAAGGAGATTCTTCTCGATGCAAACACTTATGAAGTTCTTCAAATGAAGCATTTTGTTTACTATTGGATGATTTTAAAAGGGTAGCTTCATGAAAACAGTGTTTTGGATGTAAATGAATGCAATGTCGTTCATACTGAGATCTGAAATGTAAAATAGATGTCTGCATATAGTCTGCAGCCTCAACAAGCATTTTTTCTTGGTCAAGCAAGGAAAAAAGGATTTTTACTTAACTCTAAATGGCAACACTTTACAATAAGGTTTGTTAACATTAGTTAACAACATTAGTTAACATTTACTAACAATGAACAATACTTTTACAGCATTTATTAATCTTGGTTATTGTTGATTTTCACATATAATACTTTTTTTTTTTTTAAATCAAAGGTTGTATATGTTATCATTAGTAAGTGCATTAATAAGAAACAAGTGTATTTTTATTAACTAAAATTAACAAAGTTTAAGAAATGCTTTAAATATAATGTTCATTGTTAGTTTATGATACCAAATGCATTAACTAATGTCAGCGAATGGAACCTTATTGTAAAGTGTTACCACATAACCAAATGCCTTTGAGTCCATAAACATTAATATATAATAACTTACTTAACCGATTCGGTTCGTGACTCCCGTTGACTCTTCCATCGGGGTGAATCTGAAGGTGGAAACCTATTCCAACTCTACAGTACAGTCTGCCAGTCCTGCGCCCTGATATGCGCCCTTCGCCGACAAGTTGGTGCTCCAAAGAAACGTGTTGAGATCCCGTTAGCGCTGCAGAGCGGAGCAACTGAGAGAAGAGTAAAAGCAGGAGAGGAACGTTCATTCTTTCCAGAGAACTGGTTGTGCGCGCTCTAGGCCACTTCCAGCATTTTGCGCTCGTTCCAGCGCTCGCAGAGGTAATTCACTACTACAACATTGGTGGGCATTACGCTCGGCTGCAGAGGCTGGGGCAGTTCTGCTGGCTA
The DNA here is from genome assembly GCF_019703515.2 of Myxocyprinus asiaticus. Classification (NCBI taxonomy): domain Eukaryota; kingdom Metazoa; phylum Chordata; class Actinopteri; order Cypriniformes; family Catostomidae; genus Myxocyprinus; species Myxocyprinus asiaticus. The sequence continues at coordinate 34,608,042 of NC_059346.1, read as the reverse complement.
AGAGATATTAATAACACAAATGATCTCACTGTTTGATGCGTGCTTGAGTTCTGAAGGACGCGCGCTCTCATCCCGAATTTATATCGGACGAAACATTCAAAACGACGATATATGTAGCTAGTTCCAAATTAGCGCACCTTTGACCAGGGATACGAGTGTACTTTTATACATTCATACTTTTATACATACAGAACCGTGCTGCAATTTACGCGGGAGGGAACATGTATGCCATTGGATGGGCAAGCAAATAATTATGACTTAATGAAAAAAGATAGTCGAGACTTTCTGTCCAAGATAGGCCACTATCCAGAATTACAGTTTTAATTTTATTCAGTAAGCAATGTTCATGGCACCTGCACCGAGCAAAGACAGTTGCGTTATTGTTAAAATGCTGAGGTATTTAAAGGAATATTCCGGTTTCAATACAAGTTAAGCTCAATCGACAGCATTTGTGGCATAATATTGATTAACACAAAAAGTTATTTCGACTCGTCCCACGTTTTCTTTAAAAAAAAATAAAAAAAAAAAAAAAAAAAAAAGCAAAAAACTATGGTTCCAGTGAGGCACTTACTATGGAAGTGAATGGGGGCAATTTTTGGATGGTTTAATGGCAGAAATGTGAAGCTTATAATTTTATAAAAGCTTCTGTTGAAACTCGATTATTTTATGAGCTGTAAAGTTGTTTAAATAATAAATTTTATGGTCGTTTAGGGTTTTGCGGTTTATTGGGTTCCGTCGTCATGGCAACAAAGTTGTAAAATTTGATATAACTTTACCCAGAAAAGGTTAGTAAACGATTTTATTACACTATCATGTTAACCTGTATATTGTGTACATATTGCAGCTATACTTTTCAAACAGTGAGTATTTTAATGTATATGGATTGGCCCCATTCACTTCTGTTGTACAGTATGTGCCTCACCATAACTGCCATTTTTTCTTTTTTTTTCTTTTTTTAAGAAAAGGAGGGACAAGTGGAAATGAATTTTTCTAGTTATCAATATTATGCCACACATGCAATCAAATGAGCTAAACTTGTATTGAACCTGGAATATTCCTTTAAGGATGTTTTTGAAAAGGCAATGTTTTTCTTTTCTTTTCTAATTGCATATCAGAAAATATGTAATAGCCTGTAATAAAACGAATGTGGAATAATGTTATGTTTTTATACTCTGCATCTTTGGCACAATGTCAAGCAATGTCTTACATGTATTTTTTTGCACATGTATAACACATGTTAATGACAGCATAGAACGAATCAATAATGTATTATTTAAATTAACAATATGTTTCAAATTCATTGGGGCTTTAGAAAGCCTCTCAATTTTTCATTGGCTCTCTTATAATCAAACAATAGTGGTGTCTAGGCCAGTTGTTTCAGTACAGCTACATGCTGAGCCATGAATGAGTGAAAAGCAGTACTGGATTCTGTTTAAATGATAACACAGTGGGAATTTTACTGTTACTATTCAAATGCCTAAAACATCTGCACATGTTGTATTGGATAGTTAGACATAGTAGACTTGCCTGTATCTGTTCAACATAATTAAGGGGTCTTCACCATGCCTTCACAAATAAAGTGAATGGAATACTTTGCAGTTTTATCAGTCCATTTTTGAAAAGCATCATAAGGAAAAATAGTGGCACAGGGGTGTTCCTCCACATCACTGCGGTCCATTATGCTCATTTAAAAGGGTGAGCATCTAAAAGATCACTGGAGTTTTGAGAAATATATTATGTTGTAATGCCGCATCTTACAGATTTAATTAACTTTAAAGCATTGTTTTAAAGCAGGGATTTTCCAACTTGTCAAACCCCCATCCATACTCTCGGCCAACACGGAGCCCCAGTATAAAAAAAGCTAGATTTCTTCTATAACATTTTATAATTACTTACATTAATATCTGTATCATACTTTACCCTCTATAATGCTTAATAGAGCATTAATATACCACATTTAGAGATACATTTTGAAATATACCTAGAATATTTTTAGAATCTAATTTTAAAGAAAATCTATAGATATCTGTCTGTGAACCCCTGGGTGAAAACCCTGGTTTAAAGGTATTGAAGGAATTATTCACCCAAAAATGAAAATGATGTCATCATTTGCTCACTCTCATGTTTTTCCAAATCTGTTTGACTTTCTTTCTTTTGAGGAACATAATAGGAGATGTTTTAATAAATATCTTGGTCCATCTTTTCAGTTCAATGGCAGTGGATAGTGCCTCACTTGAAAGCTTAAAAAGGACCCAAAAGTATCATAAAAGTAGTCTATGCAATTTGTGTGTCATATTCCAAGCCCTCTGAAGTGTTTTGGTGAGGAACAACCCAAAATTTGTAATTTTTCAGTGAGTATCTTGATGTTTGTTGTGCATCCATGCATTAGCGGTTTTAAACACTACGCAAACTACGCAATTGCATGGGGCCCCAGACGTCTGGGCTCCAGTCGGAAAGCCAAGCAAAACACTCAGGGGGTGACGGATGACACATTTTTCTGTGTTCATGTGTGGATATGCTGCTTTCAGCCGTCTCTGAATGGTTCACGTGCATTGGAAAAGCAGGTGCTGCAGGTGCACCCATTTGCACAATTATAAACATTTGAAGCCCCTTAAAGATATTATACAAATCTAAAAATGGCAAACAGTATCACAGAAATGCAGGAGGTGACAGTGATTCACCAGATGTGTAATGAGGAAGATTGTAAACTGTCAAACAGAGTTTAACACTGCAGTGCACTACATTGTTCAATCAAAATAAAAGCTCCAGGTGATTGTGAAGTAAATATGACAGAAATATACAGGTGCATCTCAATAAATTAGAATGTCGTGGAAAAGTTCATTTATTTCAGTAATTCAACTCAAATTGTGAAACTCGTGTATTAAATAAATTCAATGCACACAGACTGAAGTAGTTTAAGTCTTTGGTTCTTTTAATTGTGATGATTTTGGCTCACATTTAACAAAAACCCACCAATTCACTATCTCAAAAAATTAGAATATGGTGACATGCCAATCAGCTAATCAACTCAAAACACCTGCAAAGGTTTCCTGAGCCTTCAAAATGGTCTCTCAGTTTGGTTCACTAGGCTACACAATCATGGGGAAGACTGCTGATCTGACAGTTGTCCAGAAGACAATCATTGACACCCTTCACAAGGAGGGTAAGCCACAAACATTCATTGCCAAAGAAGCTGGCTATTCACAGAGTGCTGTATCCAAGCATGTTAACAGAAAGTTGAGTGGAAGGAAAAAGTGTGGAAGAAAAAGATGCACAACCAACCAAGAGAACCGCAGCCTTATGAGGATTGTCAAGCAAAATCGATTCAAGAATTTGGGTGAACTTCACAAGGAATGGACTGAGGCTGGGGTCAAGGCATCAAGAGCCACCACACACAGACGTGTCAAGGAATTTGGCTACAGTTGTCGTATTCCTCTTGTTAAGCCACTCCTGAATCACAGACAACATCAGAGGCGTCTTACCTGGGCTAAGGAGAAGAAGAACTGGACTGTTGCCCAGTGGTCCAAAGTCCTCTTTTCAGATGAGAGCAAGTTTTGTATTTCATTTGGAAACCAAGGTCCTAGAGTCTGGAGGAAGGGTGGAGAAGCTCATAGCCCAAGTTGCTTGAAGTCCAGTGTTAAGTTTCCACAGTCTGTGATGATTTGGGGTGCAATGTCATCTGCTGGTGTTGGTCCATTGTGTTTTTTGAAAACCAAAGTCACTGCACCCGTTTACCAAGAAATTTTGGAGCACTTCATGCTTCCTTCTGCTGACCAGCTTTTTAAAGATGCTGATTTCATTTTCCAGCAGGATTTGGCACCTGCCCACACTGCCAAAAGCACCAAAAGCTGGTTAAATGACCATGGTGTTGGTGTGCTTGACTGGCCAGCAAACTCACCAGACCTGAACCCCATAGATTCTCTTTTGTCAAGAGGAAAATGAGAAACAAGAGACCAAAAAAGATGCAGATGAGCTGAAGGCTACTGTCAAAGAAACCTGGGCTTTCATACCACCTCAGCAGTGCCACAAACTGATCACCTCCATGCCACGCCGAATTGAGGCAGTAATTAAAGCAAATGGAGCCCCTACCAAGTATTGAGTACATATACAGTAAATGAACATACTTTCCAGAAGGCCAACAATTCACTAAAAATGTTTTTTTTATTGGTCTTATGATGTATTCTAATTTTTTGAGATAGTGAATTGGTGGGTTTTTGTTAAATGTGAGCCAAAATCATCACAATTAAAAGAACCAAAGACTTAAACTACTTCAGTCTGTGTGCATTGAATTTATTTAATACACGAGTTTCACAATTTGAGTTGAATTACTGAAATAAATGAACTTTTCCACGACATTATAATTTATTGAGATGCACCTGTATACATTTCTATTGTATAAGACATCTTCAAAATAATAATAATTTATTATCATATTATAATAATAATCTTGACTGGACAATAAAAAACAATATTTATCTGGGTTCCAAAATATAATTGAGTGAAGTTGTAGTTTTTGAACACCCTATTAATATAATTAGTTTTTTAGAAAAATATATGTAGGTAAATATTGCTTATTTATTACTGTATTGGGGCATATACATTATATGTATTATATTCTAAATTAAATACCAATCTTCCTTGTGTTCATTTAGAGGAAAACTGTGAAAAACATGCATTTATCAAACTTTATCTAGTTTTTTTTTCCTTTAAACATTTTGAATGTACTTGGCTACAGTGACTGTTAGAAGTTATTTTAAATTAATATATTTTCCCTGGTTGTAACCCGAAAGGGGGCCCCCGGCTGGATGATTGCTTGGGGCCTTGAAAATCGTAACCCTGCCCCTGCGTCCATGAGTGCCTTTTATGCCTTCAGAAGACTTGGAACATGACCAGCCTGGTCTCATGAAAATTGCGTGACTTTGGCAACATGTTTGCAAAACAAAATGATGTGCCTTATTACACATTTGGCTGCTGTTTCCCAGTGAAATGTCCAGCGGGGGGCACCAAAAGCGGGTGCAATTATGTTTTAATCAGACAAGGCTTTTAAGGTGAATATTAGATAGAGGTTTTAATGAGTAAAACATACCTCCCTACCCTAAAACTTTAACCTAAACCTAAAAATTAAATGAGGTAGACACAAAACAGGCATCCTTACCCTTAACCAATGCCTAAACCCAACCGATAGTGTTCAAAAACAAAATGAGAAATAAAAAGCACATTTTCTGAAACAACACAAAGTCAATTTGCGTGCTTGACTGGTCTCGAACCATGGACTTCCGAGTCCAAAATCCAACACTCTATCATGGATTAAGTTTGTAAATGTAGGTGAGTTTGTAAAACAAGCACTGAAATGTACAGTTTTTCAAATGATACGTTAGAGTAAAAGTGTTTCTATTTCATAATGTAGCATAGTGCGAAAAATAAGTGTTTATGAAGACATAATCAGCCGTTGTACTTGTGATTTGTGTGAAAGATAATTAAATGCACAGTTATTAGCACCTATAGTGTTAGCTGCAGCTAAACATGAAATGAAGCACGTAAAAGTCAGTTTGCAAAAATATAGTTATAGTAAAAAAAAATTATGAGACCAGGTTGAATATGAGCCGCATGGATTACTTTTATGATACTTTTGGGTATTTTTATAAGCTTTAAAGTGAGGCACTAAACATTGCCATTGGATATTCTCCTTTTGTGTTTTGCATAAGAAAGACATAAGGGTGAGTAAATGATGACAGAATTTTCATTTCTTTTTTTTTTTTTCTTTTTTTTTTGGTGAACTATTCGATGGAGGGTCATTTGAAACTAGTCCATCAGATTTGCTATGTAGACAACAGATTAACATATTCTGTGTTATATTGCCAAGATTTGCATGATTTTAGATTGTCATTGTCAGATTTTTTAAAGACTTAAGGAACTTAAGGTACCTTTAAGATGTGGTGGCAACCTAAAGTAATTTCCAAGGAATATGTCCTGAAAACATTACGGTCTTAATCACTAGATAATGACTGACTGTGAAGTACTCTACTCTTTGTTTCATTTGCTGCACAACATGGATTAATCACCTTAATATAAACAGTGCAGAACTGTTTACCTCCCAAATTGTAAAGGCCATTCCTTCGTGTTGGATCCTCTAGTAACTGCAGTGAGGTAATCCCCCAGATGTGTAAAAATCACTGATGATCCTGATTGATTCATAAATGATCCTGGCTTTTAACAACTTTGTAGTATCATGCAGGTCTTTCTTTCTTGGGAAAAAAGTAATTTTTTATAGTTTTGGTACAAGCGATCAATATCTGTAAATTAAGCTTAAGAAGAAAAGGAGAGGAGATGAGTTTTCAGGCACTGTCATGAATGACTGTGTCTGGACAGTGTTAAGATTGTCTGACCCATTTAACAATTGCTACTTAATAATTTTGTCTGTTGGCTGAAGGTTGTTTGACAAGCATGTACTGTCATTGTGTCTTTCTTAAGAGAAGATGCTTTTAAATTCTATTTGAATATTGTATATTAAATGTCAAAGTAACTGCAACAGGTTTTTGAATTTTATGAATTAATATCATATAAAACATAGAGTGAACTTGTAATACGTTTGGGTAACTTTTTTCAAATTCCAGTTCTTTCTCAGCACTTTCAGCAATTTTCCTTTACATGCGATTTTTGTTATTTTACTAGCCAATAGCAGACCACTGATTTGGGAATCATTGATATTTATTTTTGAATCACGACTTGAGCAGGGAATTTCCATTGGATTAAGGTTGTTTCTCTTATGATTTGTGTATATTCCACAATTGCAACAACAATCAAGTTGTGTTGTGTTGTGACCCAGGACTTCTCAAAGTCCTTGCAAAAGTGCCCACAGTCATCGTAAACATTCCTCCACAGCAAGGCGGAACAGGAGAGTACGTTTTTTGCTCTCTATCTACAGCTTTCTTTAAACCAGACACATTTGTGAGCTCTGCTCAAGGGTCAAATATTCTCACCCTATTCCCTCCTCCCATTCCTGAGAGTTGGAGCGTGAGGCGATGTGAAAATGGCCACATATTTCAAACATGTCTTTTCAAAACAGCCCACGGATCAGCCAAGCATTTAATCTGTGCATAGATCTAAACATTTGCTTTGGACAAAGTAGTCCCCCATTCAGTTGTGAGAAAGCCAGCGCTGTGTTTTTGAAAACTGTCCGAGGGCATTTGGTGAGGAACAAAGAAGCACCTGTTCACTTGTTACAGATAGAGCTGCCTGTCAATGAGCACTGCAACCACTGACAAGATGCTGTCAGTGGAGAGTGATCAGTACCTACAGTACTGACAGATTTGGCAAGGGTAAAAACAAGCAGGGAACGTTCTGCCTCTCCCCATGTCCAAGACGCCCTAGCAATAGGTAAATGAAAGGTTACCATTCTATTCTTGAAAGGTGTCAGTGTCAAAAATGTACTTTTTAAAGAGTAATATTTGCCCCTAGGGACTTATTTTCAGGAGCTTTTATTAAGATTTTTTTTTTTTTTGTCAGACGCGATTTACACCCCAGTGGAAATAGTGGCAAATAGTGTTTGCACCCCAACCCTGGTACACATAATGGTAGATGCTGTTTTCACCCCAGTGCAAATAGTGGCAGATCCTTTTTGCACCCCTAATTAAATACTAACAGTTTAGGAGCTGCACTGCAGTGTGTTTATTGTGTTTATTTAGAGTCCCACAGACTACACCAACCACTACCCCTAAACCTAACCCTAACCTTCCTTTACAAAAATATACTATGGTTTTAGTACATTTTCCATAGAATCACCATGGTATTTTGTAGTAAAATCATAGTAACCACAAAAATAAACATGGTTACTACAGTATATTAACACCAAATTACTGTTGTAACACCATTGTTAAGTGCATCAAATCTATTATTTCTGCCAAATACAAAAAATGGTAACCACCATATTACTATGGTAAAACTAGCTTTATATGAATTTTTTTGTATTATTATAAGTAGTATTAAATAAAATATTAGGAGAGGAGACAGGAAACAAAATGGGAAAAGGAGTGCGATAAACACAGAATGGAACCCGGGTCAAAAAAGCACAATCACACTGGTATTACACCCAATGCCACTGAAGAAACACTAATAATACAGTTTGTCATAAATTTCTATGTTTCCAATAGACTATTGGGGCACAAATAGCCGCACCGTGTGGCAGGTGTTATTTACACCTAGATGCAAATAGTCACTCTGTATTTTTTTCTTAGCATAAAAAACACAGCATGACATCCATTTACGTCAAAATGAACTACAAATGAATCAGTTAATTAAAATAAATCCTCAATCTAAGCAACAAACACTCAAATATGTTTACTATAGTTGTCTGTTATATATTATCTACCATTCAGTGTGCTACATGTGGTAACATCTAAATTAACTGGTTTTATTTAAGTCAAAACTATTATTTATTATGACTAAATCAACCTGACTATGTTTGGTCACACCAACGAGTGTAACCTAACAAGTTCTTTTTAAAGAAATCGTTAATAAAAATTCTGTCACCATTTACTTACCCTTATGTTGTTCCAAACCTCTATGACTTTCTTTCTTCTGTGGAACACAAAGGGAGATTATGTTAGTCTGAGTCACTATTCACTTTCATTGCATCTTTTTTTTCATACAATGGAAGTGAATGGTGACTGAGGCTGTCATTCTGCCTAATATCTCATTGTATTTCACAGAAGAAAGAAAGTCATACAGATTTGGAACAACATGAGGGTAAGTAAATGACAACAATTTTTTTTTTCATTTTTGGTTGAACTATTCATTATCTTTGTACAAAGTGGAACATTTTGTACCACTTTTTACAATGAAAATCAAACATAGAATAAACCCACAGAGTTAGAGTTATATTGAATATTATGAAATATATCAAATGTTAGAATGTAAAACCAGAGGAATTCAATATAGAGGCATTATTTGCCCCATATTTAAAATATATGAGACATTTTTGTCACTTTTGTCATTTTTTTTCCCCCTCAAGCCCTGGTTAAGTTTTGACCCTACTGTCAACAAGTGTCATCAGTGAAGTTTACATTGATGTGTGATCTCCTACTATAGCATTTGATTATAAATGATTAAATATTTCATGCACTGGGCTTTTTGATGCATAGCTTGAGAATGGAGGCTATTCATGGAGGATGCTGTCACCTAAGTGTGTATTCATTTGCACAAAAATGTACAATGTATATGAAGAAATAGCAAAGTAATTTAAAAGATGTATTTACTGTAGGTTGTTGGAGTTTTTCCTGTGGGAAAAAAATGTCGTGATGCAGTAAAAAAAATTCAAGTGTTAATGTATCTGTGCAACATGAAAATGCCTTTTATTGTATAAAATTTGTAATGAAAACACACTGTGTATTTTAAAAACACTAAGAAATACTATGAACTGAGCCATTCTTCACCTCACCTTTGAACTTGTCTCTCACTGACCACCTTGCCTCTGAAAAACTTCTAATGTTCAACAGCCCTGTTCCAGTATATTATCCACACCCACATCTGCTTCTCTTCGGGTCCTATACATCTTCATTTGAGTGCCAAGCTTTTGCTCTAGGTTTCATTCCTCCTGGTCAGAGTTGAGGCAACGGAAATTGCCGGACTCTCTGATGTAGATCCCATATCCATCAATACGGAATAGAGAAATGCATCTTTTGAAGTGTTCCCATCCTCCCCCCTATCTTCTCCCTTTCTGGTCCTTATTCCTATCTAGTAAAATCAACAAACAGTCACCATCCCCCCCCCCCCCCCCCCACCAATCAACACGGAGTTTCCTGTGCACTTCCTGTGGCATAAATCCACCTTCAGGCCTACCTGACTGCACTGGCTCAGAGGCGCAGTAATCAGAGCTGGACACTCAAAATGCCTGCATAGCATTGAAAGATTAGTTTCGTGTAGCTTTACAGTGGATTTCCAAAGGCTTATATATTACCTCTGGCATAGAACGGACTCTCTCTGGAAGTAAATGAAAGAAACACCCTTTGCACTGTGACAAAAGACCCACAAAAAGGCACAACAACAAACCTGGTGGCAGTCATGATCAAATTTAAGACCTATACACTGATTTAGTAAAGAATGCATGATACATAAACATGTCATGGCCTGGCGTGACCCAACAATGATTACGTGATGGTGCTGGTATCTATATTAACAGTAATGCATGAATGACTTGTACATTTCTTGTGCAATCGCATAATTTATGTTCGATTGCTCTTTACCCTGTAGCAGAAGTACAGTGAACAACAGCTGTGTTTGACATTGTTAGTAGCTCAGTAGCTCAGCTGACACCTGCATGCTCAGTATAACTATAACTATGGAATGTGAACAAGAGTTTGCTTTGATTCCATATGCATGCAAAAGACACATTCTACTTTTTAAAAAGCAAGTATGGCTTCATTGGCATCAAAGATTCAGTTACCTTAAGAAATCTATTCATTGAAATGTAATTTTCATATCCTTTTCTGGGCATTTATAGCATTCGTTTACCAGAAACGATGTACATTGTAGAAACCATTTCCTGCCAAAAATGTTTTTTATTGTTGGTTAAAAATACATTAAACACAGTCTTAACTCTGGTGTATTTAACCAAGAACAGAGAACTGTGATCAGCAGAAGATCTTGAGATTCAAATTAACTGATTAATTAAGCTGTTTCTCTTTGCTCAAAGTTTAATGTATGACCCATGAAGGACAGATCTTTGAAGAGGAGAGACAGGTGCAGCCTAAATACTTGCCTGCTCTCAGATCTGTCTATTACTCTCAGCAATGCTCAGAATTTGCTAGGCAGACACACATAAGACAGGTATAAACAGTTTAGGAGGACAGAGAGCTTGCTAAGTGCAAAAGCATGTCTACAAAGCAGATCTATTCATCTTTGAACTGAACACTAAGTGTAAATTTGTCCATGTCAGTACAGAGGAAGATTGAATGTGAAGTGCTTTAAAATAACTCAAGCAGGCTGTTTCATCATTGTTATTTAGATATTGCTAAGATATTGCTAGATTCACTCAATACTGTGACAATCAAAGTTAATCCATGGAATAAACATGGTCTTTAAAACAACTGCTAGAGGGTAATTAGATAAATTGCCAATATATATGTTGATTTGCAATTTATCTAATAAATCTCTAGCATATACACTCACTGAGCACTTTATTAGGAACACTATGGCCCTAATAAAGTGCCCGACATGGTCTTCTGCTGCTGTAGCCCATCTGCCTCGAGGTCTGACATGTTGTGCATTCTGAGATGCTACTCTACTCACTACAATTGTACAGAGTTGTTATCCGAGCTACCGTAGCCTTTCTGTCAGCTTGAACCAGTATGGCAATTCTCTGTTGACCTCTCTCATCAACAAGGTGTTTCAGTCTGCAGAGCTGCCACTCACTGGATGTTTTTTGTTTTTGGCACCATTCTGAGTCAGTTCTAGAGACTGTTGTGTGTGAAAATCCCAGGAGATCAGCAGTTACAGAAATACTCAAACCAGCCCATCTGGCACCAACAATCATGCCACGGTCGAAATCACTGATATCACATTTTTCCCCCATTCTGATGGTTGTTGTGAACATTCACTGAAGCTCCTGACCCGTATCTGAATGATGTTATGCATTGCACTGCTGCCACACGATTGGCTGATTAGATAATCTGATGAATAAGTAGGCGTGCAGGTGTTCCTAATAAAGTGCTCAGTGAGTGTATTTGCATATACAGTATATATATATATATATATATATATATATATATATATATATATATATATATATATATATAAACACACACACACACACACACATACAGTATACGAGATTGTATCAAGAAGGATGAGAAAGGCAAAGGCATGATTTAGAACTGCTGATTTACTGTCTGTATTGCAGATGTACAGTGTTATATATTGTATCAGTATATAATACATCTGCATTACAGACAGTATATCAGTAGTTATAAATCATGCATTTGGCTTTCTCTTCCTTCTCGACATGATCTCGGATGTCACAGTCACAGCATCGTTAGTGTGAATAATCTATTAATACATCACTCGTACATTATACTGTTTCAAATAGGTGTGTTTCCTAAGCTCACACAGACCTATTTTGATGCAATGGCTCTGTTGCCAAGAAGTTACAGAACAACAGGAAGATGAAGGGAAGGGACAGATGTAGGGCAGAGATGTTCACCATGGGACACAATCACACGTAAAGTATGAGAAGTGGGCCAGCTAGGTTAGCCAAGAGTGACCACATTGGTCACTTGTGAGAAGGGTATAAAGTTAAACTGCAGACAGACCTGTGGTGCTGAGTGATAGAGTGACAAATGTAACTGGAGCTTATGAAGGGACGGATGCAAAACCTGGGTCACACAATAAATATCTCCACTAAGTATAAGTGAGTACCACCATCATCCTGTTGATTACCTAATAGCTTAAACTGAATTCTTTGATTGCTATGTATAGCATACTTATAAAAGGTAACATTTCATATTTTTATTCCATTGATATTACTTTAATTTTATGTTTAGTGCATGCTTATAGTGTGTGTTTATTTTGTGAATCATTTAGCTTTTATTTGCGTAAAAGTGGATTTTTTTTTTTTCTTCAAGGAATGCTGGAGCTGAATGAACTTTGACTGTGTTGACTCTTATATCAACCGTTAGGAGGCGCTCTAAGCCTCTATTATGGCTGGTCATCACAATTCATTTGTAAAAATTCTGATTTGGTTGAAGTTTTCATCATATAAGCTTGGTGTCACTATTGAGCTATTTTAGCAGCTTGAAACTCCCTCAGCTCAGTGGTTTTAAGCGCCATGGTATAAGTTATGATATTAATTTGTACTTGAGAAAGACATATGAATGTAATTTAAAGCAAGGAAAACAATCACATGGTGTTTTTATTGTCTATTATGGTAAAACAACCGTTGCGAATCACAGTTGATTGTGGCAGGTATAAACTGACAAAGCTCAGGTTGTAGCCTGATGCTTGTGTTTTATTGTCATACGCGTAGCACTTGTGATTGATAAGTAATACATTTCTAAATCGTGATTATAGATTTTTAATTATTAGAGGGCATTTGTGTTCTTTTGTAGGCCAATGTAAATTACAGTTAGTCTAGGCACTACATTCAGGCCTCTTCTAAATTGTTTTCCGTATTCTATTTAGCTTTTTATAGCAACTTATATTGAGGACGTACCAATTAGTAGCCATAACCCATTGTCGATTTCCTGAAGCGTTCACTTTACTGGATGACTATAATACAAACAGTGAGTAAACAAAATAATTGACAAAACTGTATCGCATTGTGACACTACAGCGAGTCATTTAAAATTAAAGAGCTCCCAACTAAGGTTTTATTTAAATGGTATTATTTTTAGTTATTTATTTATAATGTATTATTATTATTATTATTATTATTATTATTATTATTATACTATTTATAGTCTGAGAATAAAAATAAAATAAAATAAAAATAATTTAAAAAAAGAACTTTTGCAGAGATCGGGTTTTCTGAAGCCGTCTTGCTTTTTCAGATTTATAGCTAATTTAATAGACATACTTTCCCCCAATGAGCACAATATGTCGTGGTGTAAATGTTATTTGTTTTATTCTATTATTTTATCAAATGTTATAAATGTATAAAATGTTATTGCAATGTTATAAATAAAATGAATTATTATTATTATTATTATTATTATTATTGCTGTTATTGTTAGCAAATAATGAGTTTGTTTTGTTTAGCTTACATTAAGTATGCTAGTGTGTCATTATTTTCTAGAGACGGTATTTCCCGACAATATTTTGATTATCGGGTTCTACACATACCTACACTTTTAGGATTTTATTAAAGGTATAAGAATGATGCATTGCGCATTTCATTTTTTAAAATCCAGTCTGATACCGTAGATCTATTAGACTGCCGCTTATTACACACGTTTTAATGTATAATTTTTAACAACGTTGCCAATTAATATGGCCCGTTTATTCGAGACGTGATTTTTGTTAATAAAAATTGATTTAAAGGTGATTACGAGTAATTGTACTATGTGGAAAGTGTAGTAGGCTTCCCTAAAGTGCATGTGCTTATAGAAATTATAAAAGAGTGCTTGTCTAGCTATTTTTCAGAAAGAACTAGCCACTGTAAAGCACCCCTCTGTACTCTTTTTAAAACGCAAGACTACTTTTGAAAACCTCTTCAATATTCACCATATCAATTACTATCATTTAATAGTCAGGCAGAATTAATCACACAGTCAGATAAAAATAAAGCTATTTTATTGTCAAAGCATTCAACATGATTAGATAAACTATCAAATAGTACATTTCAGCAAAAGGAAGAAACACTGAATCTATTCCTCACAGACACAAAATATTACACTTTGTATTCAAACAAAACAAGTATTTACATTTTTGTATAGACTGCATCTTAAACCAATAACTATAATTTACATGCACTCTTAAATACACTTCAACATCATATTTTCAATATCCTTATGCATATAGACATAACATGTCATTGAATAACTCTCAATGAAATGGATCTGCATCTTAAATTCATTTATATACATCATACATGAATATATACAAAATATCAAAGTACACTTACATTATTATTGTCCCTTTTTTCAAATACTAAGTGCTTCATAGAATAAATAGATTTTATGTTTTTATGTCAAAATGCATTTTCATCCACAAAAACATGACATTTGAAGAAATCAAACCATTTAAACAGCAACGTCTTTTGAAAGTGAGAGCAAATGTGTTGGCATTACTCCTCTAGTAACCATATTCCCTCTTGATTAAAAAAATTTAACCTCCTTTTGCAAGAAAAAAGAAAGGAGGAAAGAACAACAAATAAATCCACAAAAACTCAGTTGTGAGAGGTCATGTGCCGGGAAAGGTGGTGCCGCTCCCTAAAAGACTCATTACAAATTGGACACTTTAACTTTTCTTCTCTCCTTCTTTTAATAAGAGGTTCCATGGAATACTCCTTTTTGTGGTGTGACCGCATGTGGTAGACTAGGTCAGAGGTCATGCGGAAGGAGGCGTTGCACTTGGCACACCAGTTCTGGGCTGGTAGACAAAGAGATGTGAATGAAGGTGGCAGAAGTGTAAGAGCAGAGGGCATCTGCAGCTGGATGGGGCCTGAGGTCTTGGGCCAGTAAGCTGTGGCATACAGGAAAGGGTTCTGTTTTGCAATCCCACCTGGCACAGGGCAGTTACTGCCTAGTTCTGAGCCATGGAGCTTCGCTGCAAGGTGGTCCGCCTGGTAGAGTCTACTGGAAGAGACGGTGTCGCCCACCACGGGATGGCAGTCTACCGCAGGAAGAAGCTTGGGTGCCATGACAAGAGGTGATAGCTGTGAGAAGGTGCGAGATGGCTGGCTAAAGGCACTCTTTCTCTCTGAGCCTCCACCGCCCTGCTGGGGCACTGAAGTGAATGCACTGCCAATTGACGAGGTTGCCATTCGGGACTGCGGGGGCTGAGTCTCGCTAAGAACCTGTCTGATGTTTAGGTGTTTTTCAGTCGGATTGCTGCTGGGCCGGCCAGCTTCCTTGTTCTCAGAATTTGAGCTGGAGTTTTTGCTGCTGTGTTTCAAGCTCTGAGGTGACTTCTTGACCTCTGTAAAGGCGCTTCTCTTGGTTTCTGTTGACTCTGAAACAGAAGGAGAGAAAGCCCGTTTGCTCTCTTCCAGACCGTACGCTCCACGGTACTGCTGTGCCGAGGTAGCCAACTCCTCTTTGGATTTAAGAGGCTGAGATAATCCACTATTCCTGCTGTCCCCCATGTCAGAGAACTTACGCTTTCCAGAGTTTTCACTGAGGATCTCGGCCTCTTTGTCACTTGGTGGACTGGTTCTATTATTCTCCAAATCCCTGGCAAGATTATGGAAGTCTGTGGATGGTTTTCCATCCTGTGAACTGGAGAAGCCATCAGATCGGCGCAGCTTGGGACTGGACCTGGCAGGAGGCAGACTAGACTGGTCACTGGCATCCTTGGCCTCCTCCTCTGGGCTGGCCATGCTTTGTAGTCTCTTAGTGCAGCGAAATCTAAGATGAGCCAAAAAGGGAAACTCGAACTGGAAACGTTGGCTACAGTCTGGGCACAAAAAGGGTGATGTTTCTGCAACAGATAATTGAAAGAAAAGAAAAAGGGAAAAAAAACAAAACATGTCAGGAGAAGTGTGCACAAACTGGGATGATGATACTAGATAAAGAAAATGAAATGAGTGACAGAAAAATTTTCAAAAGTTTTCAAATGTTTAATTTAATAAGCATGTAATTTAATTGCATCTTTAATTCATGTTCACACATTTAAAATATATATATATATATATATATATATATATATATATATATATATATATATATATAAATTAAATACTTTATGCAAACAGTCATCAACACTACACATTTTAAACCTGTTTAATCGCAGATATTTTTGACACAAAAACTATTTTTGGCAAATAGCATATTGATCTTCTTCAAACTGTACCTTTACTTTTGACTTGGCTTCTGCCTGAGCTCAGAAGCAGCAGCTCAATAAGGTCCTTGCCATACCACACCAGGAGCTCTTCATCCTTCTCTATTCTTCTCAGTGATCTGTAGAAAAGCTGGCCGTTCTTCACATAGGCCTCTAAGTTCTGCTCATCCCTGTCACTTGCCGACTGGACCAACCTCAGCCACATCAGGCCTTCTGAGGAGCTGTTGGCTGCTGATGTGTCCACCTGTATCCAGCACCAGTAAAGTGGTTAGAACATCAGGTGACCGTGGTGTCTTGTCTATCTACTTCAAGCATTTAGCTGAAAGTCACTGTCGAAACACACACGTGTGGTTGTCAGAACTATAAACAATTTATTAACAGCAATTAATTTCCATGAAGAAAATTCGCCCATATAAGCCGCCTTTTCCTCAATTCGTATACATATATAAAAGCTACGAAATAGCTAAATATTTGAGTAGTGATGAATGTAGGCTAGCACCAGTTAATAAAACTTATAAGACCTACTTCATGAACTAAGAACATTTCAAATGGTTGTCTTGTTGCAACTGCAAAAATAATAGGCACATAATAATAATAATAATAATAGTAAACACACATGGCGATCATACCCTGAAAATGTAAGGCGCCGTTCGCTTGTCTGTGGACTTCAGAGCAATAAAGGCGATGCTGTCATATAGTGAAGTGTGGCTCAAAACACATGGGCCAAAAATGGCATTTTCCGGAATGTCACAGGTGGTGTAGACGCTGGTAAATATGTCCGTTAAACACTGCTGCATCGCCTTTGCGTCGCCATCCCATGCCAGTTTATGAGAACTGGGTTCCTCCATCATCTGCTGTAAGACAAAAAAATGTGAGTGAAATAATGAGAGTCAATAAACCTGCACATAGTTTAAGTCACATTTCGGTGATATTTATATATATTTATCACTGAAAAAAATAATAATAATTACAAATCAGCAATAGTGCGGCACTATTACTGTATTATTACAGTCTGTTAAAATGACAATAAAAACAGGCATGGGTAAAACTGGCAAGTAAATAATGAGTGTTTTGCATATCAGTAATATAGGACAGTTTTCCCGACATTTTTGTAAAATGTTGCTAAAAACGTATTTATCAAGGCTACACTGCAATTCACGCGTAACAAGATGAGAGAGAATTGCCTCATTTGTAAATGTGCATTATGTATGTGTGTGTGTGTGTGTGTGTGTGTGTGTATGTATGTATCTACATATATATATATATATATATATATATATATATATATATATATATATATATATATATATATATATATATATATATGTAGCAGTAAAGACCGTTTCAATAATTTCGTAAAAGCAAAGGCAATAACATTCAATCGAAGGACTATTTCTTACACAGTGCATTGATTCGAGCGTGACTGTGACAGTAATTCAGCAGCTAATAACACTTATTGTTTAGGCTATATTCATGTTTTCTTTCTTTTGTGCTTTTGAAAGCGAAGAATAAAAAACATATTTTATATGGCGTTGAGAAGGGTGAAAATCTGGCCTTATGAATCCCTTCGGTCTATTTACAATCGTGGAGCATATCGAATGGATTTCAAGAGCACTGTCAAAGTCACTGATTTCATGTCAACTAACCTTTTGCTCCATTCTACAAGAAGGAACGTATGTCTACTCATTACCATAATCCACCACTTTCCTTCTGAGACTTTAATTATGGCAGCACGAGCAGTTAATTATTTTTTTCTTCTACAAACCCCTAATGTACATTTACAAATGATGTGAATCTCTCTTACCTTGTTGCGCGTGAATTGCAGTTTAGCCTACTCGTGCAACTTGATAAATACGGGGAAACGTTCCTATTTTACTGATATGCAAAACATTGATTATTTACTTGCCAGTTTTGCACATGCCTGTTTTTATTGTCATTTTAACAGACATTACTGTAATAGTGCCGCACTATTGCTGATTTTTAATTATTATTATTTATTTATTTTTTATTTTTTTCAGTGATTCTTCAGCTTTTTGATGAGGTCAAAGGATAAAAATCCACATAAATATACTTTGTATTTAAAGACAACATTGGGGGAAATTATAACTAAAGCCGGAGGTTTCACAGAAGTGTTAGCTACATTGTTTTACTGAGTATGCTAACTATTTTTGCCGACACTTTTGTAAACATCTTAACCCTGATAGCACACGTACATCACCTAGACGTCTGTTTGATGTCTGTGTTTACATCTGGAAGACATATTTTTTAGGTTGTTTGCTCATCTTCAATACGTCTATAAGACGGTACCTCTCGGATGCCAATAAGACATTCAGCAGATCGTTGAGACGTTTATGATTTAGAATGTTGGTAATTCTGATCTTTTTAAGATGTTTAGCAGATGTAAATCAGATTGAGATGCTTTCCAGATGGAAAAATCTACAATAGACATCTCAGAGATGTATGTGTGCTATCTGAGAAATTTACAGATATTATTATTATTATTATTATTTTCTGGCTACTGTTGTAAACAAAGCAGATTATGAACCTGTTTTATTTTTATTTTATTTAGCATTTATCTCCAAACTTAATCAACTGAAGCGCATAACATAAAAATATATACTGAAACGCATGATGATGAGAAAAAAATAAAAACCGTACTTCTACTCAGATAAATCCTAATTTATTTGTGATGAAGATGCTATTTTAAACAGACACGTCTGGCTCCGTATTATCAGGACACAGATGCTCAGAGTTCCCTTCATCCATAAAAAGCCTTAGTGTGAATTTTGCCCTTCCTCTCACGTTCTTCTCCTTTTGTAGCTGTGAGGTCACACTCTCACTACTGAGAATCACACAAAGGATCCAATGAATATGCATTTGAACTAAATAGTATAATGGAGCCACGAATATATGCGCATTTCTAAAATAGAGAAGACGAACCCACTGACCTCCTGTTTCAAGCTCAAATTTATTGCGCTTTGTTACCCACGGTTTTGTTGTTATTCCAACTTTATGGGAGTGTAATAACGTTGAACCAGTTTCTCTGATCCAATGACTGAACGTATAGCTTTATAAATCAGCGCGCTCTCATCTGCCATGCGAGGTTTTTTACATCGCTGTAAGGATGCTGTTTGCGCGCTGCATGGCCCCATGAATCAATTGCCTCCGGCTGTTTATATCGCAAAATTGATCTTACTCACCATGGCAGAAAGGTAAAATAATCCACAAGGGTTTGAAATTGTTGTCAATATATCTTCAAGTATGCGTTCAGTGTCTCCAGTTAAGTGCGTGCAGTCAGTACATTTCCCCGTCTGTTGAAAGTGACAGTGTTACCGACCGACTTATGATTCGCGAGGGTATAGAGGCGTGCAGATGGGACCGATACACTGACTGAGTGGCACCCAGATACACACTTTTTGTTTGCTGCACATAATCTGCCCAATGAGGCGTGACACGTTTCGTCTCCTCCTTTTAACTCTTCGGTCGCCGACAGTTTGTAGATGCGATTTACTTGCATAGTGTCTATACTGAAACATAAAACATCTGCAGTTTGACAGAATACGATATTATTCGGTTATCTTTTCATTCAAGAAGCAATACCGTCATTTCATTTTGTGTGAATAGCCTAATGTTCAGCTGATGATGGTGATGATAATGTTAATGATTATGTTGTTTTTTAAGATGACTTTAATTGTCACGCAAAAAGTATTTTTGTTAAAAATTGTAAAGGTAGCTTTAATTGTCAGGCAAAAGCCTCTTGATGAAAATGCTCTTTACTGTTTTATCAGGCCTGCTGATTTTGAATATGGACTTAAGGTAGATGGCTGTTACAAAGTTTCTCCATGTACAAACTCACTTTACATTGAGTTTCTTTGTCCGACAGCTTTAATAAAAAAATCAAGGACGATTGCTGTCTTCACGTGGACTTATGAACGTAGGCTATATGCATCGCCACTTGCAATGTGATCTGGCTCTGAATTATGTCGTATTATTATACTCCTAGTAACTTTTCACAGTGCTGGTTCGTCTATTGATAATTATCACTTGGCTGTATTGATACTTATCGGCATATACAGAATGTTTTTCGGCTGCTTGAGAAACGGCGAGGTCGCGCGGCTGGCTTGTCGCGTGCACACCTGCTGCGGATCTCCATCCCGAAGAGAGATCAGCGCGAGAGCTCGGCGTGCTCAACCTGACCGCAGCACGGCTGGATGCATGATTTCTGTATTAACATCTGCAGCGAATATTCAACCAGGCAAGTGCACACACACCAGAGTTTCTTTCAACATGTTGCGCCAATACGGAACAGACGAAATCACCAAAACTTTTCAACCGTTTTATGACAGTCTGTTAAAAACCTAGGTTAGTTCACTGGGACGCCGGAGTAGTAGGTCCATGACTTTTGACGGTGTCCAGCGGCGTGCAAACCCATAACCTTAATCGTGAGAATTAATAATCTGTCATGGTCGATCAGAGAGATTTAGCCTATAGCTGCTGGCTTTGTTGTCTCATTCATCCTTCTTTAGATTTGTATTCTTAGAATCGCTAATGGAAAACCACTCTCTTTTATCTCGATATAAACGTCGCGCCGTCGTTTAATTAAAACATAATTTCGGAGGTTTTTGAAAATCAATTAAAATATAAAAAACAATACAAAGAGGGTTGCGTTTTGTAAATAGAATCGGGTTGCTTATAAATCCTCTGGTCAAGTGCATGGTAAAATCAATAATTTTTCTACAAGCCTATGAAATTTAGTTAATAGTAATTGTTTTAAGATCTTAAGTGAAATTTAGCTGTAATGGTTCTATGAGCACAAGCGGGCGACATTGGGTCGCATTGCAAAGGTAAAACCATGACATCATCATCTCCTGTAGGTGCATATATCAGGAGAACAACTTCACCCAAAAAGTCGTTTCAGTTTATTTATTACCTACAATCAGACTCATTCAAATACACATTTTTAATCAAATGCTAAATATACTGTCTGAAATAAATCTAAAGTGCATATATGGGCAAATTTACAAAGCTAGCCTTAATAAAAACACTCCCTGCATCAGCTGTGTGAAAAATTTGTATATATGTAGTCATTTTTGAGGGCAGTACCATGTTTTTTGTTTTTGATGCAGTTAAAGTATCACAGACATTAATATTTAAAACATAGTGGCAGTAATACAGTAAATCATCTCAATACATTATTGATGTATCAACAATATTATCATTAAACACTGTTTCTATGATTGAAAAGGTCTCTCCGGTTTCCAGGGCCACTATTTAGACAGACAGTTCAAAGTATCAACAAGTATTTCTTCTCTTTCAAGTTCTTTCAAGAATGTCCGCCCCATAGCACATACAGTTATACACAACTAATTGTAATTTTTTTAATATTATGTTGTCTTTTGCTTCCTCACTTTGATAAAGAGAGGACTGAAGTGAAAATAACAAAACTCTGTGGTTTTACATTATTTCCCAATTTAAAAGATCTTCATGGTTAATTAAAAAATAGATACTCTCAACAGTGCCTTAAGTGGAACTAACAAAATGATTATTTTCCAAATAGACTCTTTATAGATAACAATAAAATACTAAGTGCTATTTATGCATTTCAAATAATATAACTTTTTTCACCCTTTACTTCTTATTATTGTTGCTGTTTTTCCCCCTATTCTCAAGTCTTTCACAATAATATATATATATATAAATGTACACTATTAACCGTAAATCTCTTCTTGCTCCAAACACTTGCCCAGCCAAGCATATGAACTCTTTTTCCCATACAGTGTTCTGAAAGCTTGCTCAATCAGTAGCCATCTGCTTAGCTCATGAACTGCAGGTTCATAGTGGCTGGCAGAGGCTTTGCGGTGGACAGAATTAATCTATCCTCCTTTTTTTTTTATTGTCCTAAAGCATATAGCCCCTGTTAGTACCAATGCTTTACTGGGGCAAACTCGGTCTAAAGTGAAACACAGAGCAGCAGCCAGAATTCTCTATGGCATAACATTACTAAGGCTAATTGTTGTGCGCTGATGTCAACTGCCAGTGCAACATGAGTGTTGCAAGGTTTTGACACAAATCTTTTTTTTAATATTACCAGGGACTTGCAAGAGTTTAAGATATTCTTTTGTATTAAAACTCTTTATTATCTGTTTGTAAGAAAATAATCCCGTCTTTAAGGAGGAGAAAGGAAAGATTGTGGTCTTGAATTGTAAGCTGTTTTAAGGGATTAAGAACAACTCTATTGTGGACAATTAGACATGCTGTGTGCTAAAGTAGAATTATACAATTTTATTATAAGCAAAGAGAGGGTGAAACATTAACATACTCCAAACAGATGTAACTCGGGTCAAAAATAAAATGACCAGAGTTTTTTTTTATTTAGCTCTTCCACTGTGATGCACTGATTTCTTTCAAGAGATTAAGGATGACAACATGTACTGCATATCATAATAAACAATAGGGGTCAGCCCTAGGCTGATGGAAGAACAAGGCTCACATTTATCAGTGTTTTGATTAATGTTTACACTTGGTGTGGCATTGTTATATTGGCGAGAGGACACTGATTTCTAGCTCATCACAGACTGTTCATTTCTCCAGCACTCACTGTCAGTGAAACTTTTAACTACATTTAGATGCATTTAGGTTATCTATAATTATCTATAGATATATGGTCTAACTTAAAGGTAAAAGCAGGGAAATTAAAAAAGTAAATTCAGATAGATAGATAGATAGATAGAGCATTATACTGACGACTTAACTTGCTGTTTCCAATGGAGGGCAGAAGAGGAAAAGGAAGGAGTCTAAGCCCTGTAAAGAGGAAGACGAACAGCTGCCCTGATATGTTAGGGTTTAGAGCAGAGGAAAACAGGCTTTGAGCTCTCTCTCCCTCTCTTTCCCTCTCTCTCCTCTAAATCACGCACAAACACATACATCCAAACACTCAGGTGCCTTTACAGTACTTACAAAAGTATTAATAACTTACAGGTTGATTTACAAATCTCAAATCCATCCCCTTTAATCTCTTTCTAGATCACCAAATACTCTTGTTTATAAGAAATGAGCTGCACTTGCATAAAACGGTTCTTTTAAAGGGGTACAAAATGGTAAAAGGAACAATTAATAATGAGCCATTTTATATCGTATCCAGTGATTATACAAATGGAGGAAACCGCCAAAAATATTCTGTTATGGCATATGGCACTTCAGCTGCCATATGTGCCAGTTTTCACTAAAATTGGCACCATGTCTCATGATGGTCAGTTGCGACTGCCAAAAACACAGTGAGGGATGTGCAGAGAGAGCTGGGGGGGGGGGGGGTTGGGGGTTGGGGGTTGGGGGGAAGCATCATTGCCTCAGACAAGTGCACTGGTGTCCTTCTGCAACTCCCTCTGCACAATCAAGAGTGAGTTAGTGAATGCTGGAGAAAATATTTGGGCAAGAAGAAAAATTGAAAAAATTTGAAAAAAGAAAAACTGATAGTGGGGACTCATCTTTCACTCCCCCTCCCATTCTCGGCATGTTTGGACCTTTCAGATTTTGTGTACTTTCTACTCTGATGAGAAGTTGAAAAGAAATTTGATGCATGTTAATAGGGGGCAAGTGATGGTTTGGCATCCAGAGCATCTATTGTGTAGTTCCTCGGATTTCTGATTTTATAAAGAACTGAAATTCTGGATTATGTCAGTTATGTTTGTGTGTTAAATGTCTAGAAGAAAGTCACATGAATTTTGAAGATCAGAAGTTAGTCTTCCTTAGTGTACCTCTAAATGTATGTGTGCCTCAAAGTGAAATCATCAGCACAGTGGCTCCTGTTCAGGCCTTCCTCTCTCCACTCCAGAATTCTGGAGATTTGGAGGCTGAATGTAATCCACTGTACCTGTCCAGCCCTGGCTCTGACTGCAGGCCCAGTCATCCAGGCTTCACATCCTCCCTCACAGCCAAGCTGCCAGACAGGGTTCATGGCTGAGCTTAGCCACCATGGCAAGTTTTAATGTTCCAAGTTTTGGGCAGCCCCAGGGCATATGTTCAACACCCACCCCCCACCCCCAGTGAAGTACTAGGCCTGGCCCCAGCAATTCTTCAGATTCTCTCAAAAGCAGGCCTTTCATGAGGCACTCTACCCAGGGATGGGATAATAAAGTGATATGTTTAAGCAAAATCACAATTTTGTACTGAATGTCAGTATCAGGCTGTGATTACCTCCTGCATTTGGCTTGCTGTCTCATTCCTATGGTTGGATCACAGCCCTGCTTATATTCAGTACAAAAGCACTCTTGTTCGTGTGCTATTACATTTATATGCCAGTTCTATAAAGAAACGTTTTTAGACATTTTAGACATAATATGGTTTTGTGTCTTTTTCACTGAGCAACACACAGACTGGCAGTCTGTTTGAAATGTAGCGAACACAGGCAAGCGATGTGATACAAACAGTGATGCATCCCAGTGCTGTTGTATGAAATATTAGCACTCCTGGAACGCTGCTTGTTCAGTCAGGCTGGACTGCCAACCACAAATAAATATCACAAGAAGAAGAAATACTTTATTGCCTGTGTCAAAAAATTAGTTTTTTGACATTACAGGACTATGGATCATAAATAAAACGTTTAGCTAAATAGTACATAAATAAACAACAATAGTGTTGTGTTCAATCGATAGCTGTCTTGCATTGTCAGTGCTCTCTTGTTTGGTACACAACTATATCATATTAGCCGGATAGCTAGGTGCTAGCTACTGGTTTCCTAGCCTCATTACTGGTTTATATGACAGCAGGACTATGTAGCCGCAAGCCAGTTAAAACTTAATATCTGGCTGAATTAATGACTGTGATTCAGTTAGTTAGTTAGTTGTGTGTATAACATTGCCAAACTGCTTTCGTTTCTAGCGACACACATCTGATCCAGTCATCTATGTAGTACATAGGCTAAATATTGCAAATTACTCAAAAGTTTATCATTGATATTGAAGATTTAAAAAAAAAAAGATAATCGATATAGATTTATTGCCCAGCCCTACCCTGATCTTATCAAAAAATAAGTGAATGTTGAGAGATTTTTGCAAAATGAAATTACATGGGTTCTTACTCATATCAGCATTTCTGAGTTGAAATGTCCAGAGATTGTCACTAAAACGAGATACATTTTATTCTAAACACATAAGGTTTTTAAGGATAATGCTTTGTCGAGCTATAAATCAACAAAACTTACTCCATACCCTTAAACCTTAAACCTAAACCTTACCGATAGTGTTATAAAAAGAAAATGTGACATGACAAAAGCAATTGCTGAAACAACCATGTAATTTTATATATCAACTCTATCAGTTGAGCTACTGCACAATTTGTCCATGCTTGAAAAAGCTTATAAAGATAGTTGGTTATATAATGTAAATGTTAAAAAGTAAAGTTCTATAGTACAAGTGTTTAGATGTCATAAGACAGCACTGTGTGAGGAACAGATGAAAAGTAAATCTTTATGAACTGATAATCTGCCATTTTACTTGTGATTTGTGTTAAAGGGAATAAAAGTGACTGTTGTTTTAGTGCCTCTAGTGTTCATTTAACCAGGAAACTGCTGCGATATGTACAACGAGATACAGAAAAATCATTTTGCTGAAATGTAGGTATTTTTGTATGAGACCAGGTTGGGTATAATAAACAATTCACCATCTACTAAAGTCTGCACTTTAGTTTCTTGTCTTCTGAAGTTTCTTGTTACTTTATTAGCATGGCTTTAAAATCATGTTAGTACATTAAAGAAGCATGTGTTTTTTAAAATGTTTTAAATTAAAAAAAATTTTTTTTTTTTTAGTATTTGTCATGTGATTTGGACTGTTTTTCTATTTTCCTGAGAGCTAACTAAACGTTGAATGCAGCTGTCGTTCTCCATAAATTAAACTCTGCCATGATAGCAGCAGCATCATCAGGGGTATTGACATTTGATGCTGTTGTTTCAGGTTTTGTTTGTTTTATTTTTTTGGGGAAGGTGTGCGTTTGATGTTGCAGGTGAGGGGAGAGATGGTAAGTTGATGATGAATGCCTTGAGGAGAAGCTGTCAGCACAGCCAGTTACCTCTGAAACCCTGTTGGCCTGAGTAAACTGTGGCAGAGCGAATCAAAGACAGACAGCAAACCCACGGAACAGTGGGACTCAGCAGGCTGGCCCCCAGATCAGCAGTGTTTTTGAGGGAGTTTTATGGTGCAGAGGAAGTGTTCTGTACCTGTTCTGTGTGTTACCTCTATATTTCTAATTCCCAGCATTGGGAATATGTAGTATGTAGTCAGGGAAAAAAAAGTTCATCAAAGTTTAAACTGCCAAAATAACAATGAATAGAGGACATGTAAGGCAGATGTGAAAAACAAAGCAATGGCCACACAATTGATCAGTAGTTGATTGTGCAAAAATTCTATTGCACTGTATGTGCAAAGAATCCAACCAGATTGCATGACAATTCTTACTAATAGTACAAGATTGCAAAAATTATAAGAAATCGAGTTGGCTTTAAAAAATGTTTATGACTTTACTCCTATAGAGAAAAATAAACAAACTAACGGACAATGTTATATTTTTTTTCCTAAGTTTAACCCCTAAACCAATCCCCAAACCTAAATCTAACCATGATTTTAATAGGAACATCACTGTTGTGTGCCACAGAAGAAAGAAAACATCAGTGTTTTGAATGAGATATGAGAAGCATATTACAGGTTATTGACATAAACTGAGCACTTTATTAGGAATACTATGGTCCTATTAAAGTGCCAGACGTGGTCTTCTGCTGTTGTAGCCCATCTGTCTGAAGCTTACTGGATGTTTTTTTTTGTTTTTGGCACCATTCTGAGTAAACTCTAGACTGTTGTGACTGTGTCGTCAAAATCCCAGGAGATCAGCAGTTACAGAAATACTCAAACCAGCCTGTCTAGCACCAACAATCATGCCACGATCACTGAGATCACATTTTTTCCCCATTCTGATGGTTGATGTGAACATTAACTGAAGCTCCTGACCCGTATATTCATGTTTTTATTAATTGCACTGCTGCCCTACGATTGGTTAGATAATCGCATGAGTAAGTAGATGTTTCTAATAAAGTGCTCAGTGAGTGTTTGTCAGTCATTTGTATTGCATATAAATATGGATTGAGTAACCAAATCTGTTCACTGGCATTTCATTTTTTTAAATGAATGTGTCCCGTTCAATATCTGTGGTGGTTACGATGCTATAATTGAAAACTGCATGGCAGTAAAACCACAAAATAACAGGGTAAAGGAGTGAAAGACAAAATGTATTTTTCAAAAAGTGTTTTGTTTATCCCTGTATTTCTGGAGCCAAAAACAACAGATCTATTCCTAAAACGGTGCCATTATTTGTTTCTCTTTCAAATAGTTCATCTCTGACTTCTCTTGATACACTCTTTGAGTCATTGTGCTTGGGGAAATCCTATGAAAAAACAGACCACGCTTAGCCCAGAGTATACAACACGTTACCAGGAAACCAGCTAGAATCAATGGCAGGCTCGTCCTCCCATACTCTAATTGTTCCCATGAATTTGGCCTCAAGGAATAAGTCTAATCTCATATCAAGAATCCTGCTTACAATGAGACACAGGCCTGCCACCCTCCTCGAACTGTAACCAACTGCCGTGTTTGTCAGTGATTGGTCCTAAGCTTTATCAAAGTTTTATTGAAGCGTGATGTCCATTTCACCATCCATGAGAGAACGGAAGAGAGTGTGGTGCTTTATATTAGGCTAATATGGGTTGAGGCTGTGGTTGTGCAGCTCAATGTCTAGCGAAATATTGCAGAGATTGGCTAGAGTTTACTGGTATCATAAGTGTTCACATTTAATCTTGTTAAGGTGCTCTGGAGCACACATCCACATTGTCTGTTAATGCCAAAGTGGTTTCATGGACGATTAGTGACTTCATAGGAAGACTCCATTTCTAAGTGGGTAGTTATAAGGGAGGTATTCAGGAAGACATTGCTCAATAGCTATGTAGTCCTTCTCTGTTTGCTTTGGAACATGGATGCTTGACTATTCTGTGTTTGTTTCTTGGCTCTTTGTGAGGCCAGTAATCAGAAAGCAATTACATCCTGGCCTGTTGTCATGCCACCATGTATTTATACTTGAAGGTCTGAGATTATGTTTGGAGGCATAGAGGAAAAATGGTGGAAAAATGTCAAGCAAATGATCATGTTTGGTAGACAAAACAATTTGTTTCTCTCTGATTAAATGCCTACATGTACAAATGTGTATGCTCATTGTAGCTATTATGTTGGTACAAAATCAACACCTGCTAAACATTTTGATAGGAGTTGGGAAATTCATTAGGCTGTTGTTTATTTATTTAGTTTCACACTTTACATATCACTGTATTAAAATATGAATATATAAATTTTAAAGCCACAAAACAGCTTTTTCCAACAGCAAACAAACATTTTTATAATGACAGTCTGAAAATAAAGGCAGAAATGTTTGCTACTTTATATTGCTAACTTTATATTGACATTTATTGCAGTACATTAACAGGTAACTCTTTACAATAAGGTTCCCTTTGTTAACATTAGTTAACAACATTGGTTAACATGAATGGACAATGAACATACTTTTACAGCATTTATTAATCTTAGTTTATTTTAATTTCAATATAGTCATATACTTTTCAAATCAAAAGTAATATATTATAACATTAGTTAATACACTATGAACTAACATGAACTAACATTGAGCAATTGTATTTTTATTAACTAACATTAATAAAGATTAATAAATGCTGTAAACAATGTATTGTTTATTGTTTGTTCAGGATAATAAATGCATTAACTAATGTTAACAAATGGAACCTTATTGTAAAGTGTTCCCATTAAACATTTGTTTATTTATTTATTTACAGTGTTTGTTTTGTACTAAAGCAACATACAATAAAGTGCACAACTTTTTTGTTTTTAAAGACAAAACAAACTTTTTTAAATGCAGTAACATTTTGCAGTGCATTAATTCCTTCAGCTATGATTCTACAGTACATGCACACCTGGCAAGGCAACATTAGCTTTTTTGGTGCATATCTAGTGTATTGATGGACACACTAAAATGTTGTTTGTGCATACAAATATATCCAGTATCTCACTGGCAACTCAAAAAAGGGAACACAAACAGGTGTGCATATCCATCTGTCTGGAAAATGTGCAGTGCTGGGTGTAGGTCCAGACTCTAGATAGATTGATGTGGTAGAACAGTGACCATTGTAGCCACCACTGCCTCTTACTTGTTTTGGCCATTTGTGTTATGCTTGGCTGAAATGACTGATATAATCGTCTGTGATATGAACTCACATGACAGACAGCTCTCTCCAATGAATGAGAGAATGAAAGAGCCTCACAACGAGCCATAATGGCAGGTGATGTGTTGCTCACTCTGGTTTGGTATCACACTTAAAGGGATAGTTCACCCAAAAATGAAAATTCTGCTGTCGTTCGGAACCCGTATTACTTTTTTTCTTCTGTGGAACACAAAAGGAAATGTTAGGCAGAATGTTAGGGACTGACAGCTTCTGTTATCATACAGTTTTATGGTGAAAAGATGCAATGAAAGCAAAAGGGGACTGAGAATGTCAGTCACCTGACATTCTACTAAATAACTTTTTTTGTGTTCCATGGAAGAAAGAAAGACATATGGGTTTGGAACAACATGGGGGTGAGTAAATTATGACAAATTTTTCATGTTTGGGTGACTTTAAGTTGGCTTGGTGGGCTAAATAAAAACAGTTTTTTTTTTTAAATCTCCTAATATATATATATATTCATTTGCAATAATTTGGAGGGATGAGCTTAAACGTGATAAAGAAACCCTTCTCTGTAAGCAGACTGAGAGGTCCCAAAATGCACAAAGACAAAATGTACCGTCTCAAGCAAATCATAAAGTTAGATGTGGCTTTCAGAAACTCTAGTTTGCTCTAATCTAAAGTGACACTGCTGTTTTTCTGGCTGTTGTAATCTCTATCCTGCACTCCTGTGAAGGATGAGGTGGAAAAAATGACAAATGCAGAGCGTGCTTGTGCAGGCAGTGGGAGCGATGCTGGGCCACTGAAAATGGCAGCTGTCAAGGCAAGCTGACAGGGAGAGGAACTTGCGCAGCCCCTTGCTGTCTGAAGCCTTTGTCACATGCTGTAAAAACCTCTTGGAGTTCAGAGGAGATCCATGGTGGCAAGCTTGTCATATTTATTAAGGAGATATTCCCCCAACATGTGAACTCATGTGTGACCACCTAGGTAATTGTATAAAGAGGAGGAGTTTCTTTGCCAATTTGTCAAACATTTTAGTATTTAAGGAACTATTGTGTACATTTTGCAGTATAAGTATTGTTGTCTGTTTGTGTATTTCTATATATGTATGTATGTACATATGTAATGTTTTGCAAAACAAATGTGGTTTAGCACATTTGGTAAATGTTAAGTAATATGTCTTGAATAAATCCATTAAGTTAGATGTTCCCACATGAAGCGCAATTTTGAAGTTACCTGCAGGGGCGTCGCCTCCTGACCAGGGAGATTGTATACCTTCCTTGGAAACATTTTCCATGAACATTTCTGAACATTTGTCCACTTTTTTGTTTATTTGTTTAGAATCAGAAATAGTGATGCTCGATTTGTGAATCACTCTTTTGAGTCGTTTTCTTTTCAGCTAATTGGTCAAACGGGTTAGCGGAATCGGTTCATGTTTCATTCGAACAGCTCACTGTTGTATTGAGTTGTTTGGAGCAGGTTCTAACTCAGTAAAACAGTGACGGCATAGGCTGCACTTTTTTACTTCATGGGGTACCTGTGACCCAGTACTGCTAAAAGACTAAAAACGCCCCTGGTTAACTGACAAAACAGTTTTTAGAGTGCAATTAAACCTGGTGTTATAATTTTATGAAATTAACAATTCATGTTACACTTGAAGTTGCAACAATTTAATGAACTCACTAAATAATTGAGTTGAATTGTAGCCTTGTGTGACAAAGGTGTCTAATATTCTGTGCACTGCATATAGCAAAGAAGCCTCTGTATAGCTTTATTAACTGATAGTTTTATCTAAAAAATAAAATAAAATAAATAAATAAAAAAATGCATTTGTGTATGTAAAAAAAAAAAAAAAAAAAAGAAGAACTTTTAACACAGTTGACTGTAAAGACATGACAGCACTATACATTTCAGAATGTGGAAAATTTGCCAAGAGCAATTGTAACTAGAGCATGATCAAATAGAATAAAAGTTAAATGGCTGTTTGTTTTGTATTACATCAGCCAGTCAGTCATGAACTTCGTTCTTTTTATTTATGTTTTCCCAGAGGGGTTTTCTATAAATTGCAACCATTCAGTTGTGAACAGGAGAATTCTCACATTGATGGTTGTCAATGGTATTGTGTAGAAATTATGTTTACACATTCCTGATGATTAGTAACAAAATTTAGTTCATAAACAATGTTCAAAATGATTCTTAAATTTTTTAATATGTGTAAAGCTGGATATTGTTCATTGATTGGGCATCCATGTCTGCTAAAGAGTATTTAGTGATACATACCTGTATAGGCTATATTATTTTCAAGTGCCTTATTTCTTATTGTCTAAAATGTTATTGTCTGATCTCTCAGAAATTAGTTTTGTGCCAAACTGAACATAGACACCACCAACAAGCACAACTAGAAGACATATGACAATACAGAATATATCTTAATGCCCTCTTACTGAGACCCCAACCAGCACATTAAGACGTCTATTTAAAATTTGTTTTAGGCTATACTGAAATATTGTACCATATTGTGACCCAGTAAAGCAGTATGCTCTGAATGACTGCACTATAGAATTTGTTTGCTGGCACAGAAATAATTCAATCTTCTGAGAAAGTAAATATGCTGCTACACGTTACTGCAATGTAATGGATAATTAATATGATAATTTATTTCCTTGTGAATCAAAATAAAGACATAAATGAATGAATAAATACTTTGCACCTTGTTTGTGAATGCAATTTTTAATGCAGTTTTGGGAAAAGTACAAAAAGTATGGGAAAAGGTAAAGACATAAAGACAGAGTACAACACTGACATTTATCTACAAAGCTCTGGACAGGAAGTTGAGCAAACAATCAGGAGAAGCAGGTGTCATTTGATGGACAAAGCTGCCAGTACAGGCTGCTTGTCAAGCTTAAACAAAGAGAGTGAAAGAGAGAGATGGAGAGAAAGGGAATGACATATTCAAATTGTGCTGAGAGACAGATTTTAATTTTGCTTGTTCTCTGAATGCTTTCAACTGCTGTTCACTGGACAGATGGATAGGTGACAGATCTGGTGGTAGTATGGTTCACCAAATACCTTTAAGGGCTGGAATGGATTAGTGTTCCTCCAATGGAGGCCAAATATATTATAGATATTTTTTACACAATATACAGTGGAACCCAGTTGAGACACCACTTGTGAAAATGCTTCTGTTTTGTATTTTGTATTATTTATTTATTTTTATAGTTTTTCTCCAAAACAAGTTATATTATCAGCATAGCAATTAACATGGATTTCAGAATTTCTTAGTAGGCCTATGCTATTACTTAGTATATATTCTTTGATATGTCCCCCTTATGTCCCCCTTGATATGCTTTATTGATCTTGTGTTCTTCAGTGGAAGCAAGGAGTTCTGACCTTTCATGCAAAGGAGTAGAGATGTTCAAAGTCTCAGATTTTTGTATTTGATTAGTGACCTACAAATAGTGCTCACTCTTGAATATTTCTTATTAATTTTACTTCATGACGTTTCTTTGTTTTAAATAAATAATAAATAAAAAACGTTGTTTGTTTCCAGGTTTAATTTAGATTTCGAGTATTACATTTTCATGTGTGCATAGACTTTTGAACCCCGCTGCATATTTATATAGTTTATAAATATGAAAGCATTATGATATTTAATTTTACATTATAATTTATCATGGTAAAGTTATATAGCCAAAACAAAAGAAAGTAATAAAAAAATAAATAAATACGATAACCCAGTCAGGATGTGCTGTGGAATTCTCTTGTCATGCACATCAGATCAGTCTACTCTTTCGACATCTTTTACCTGCTCAAATTGAGTCTTTTTTACAGGTCAATCTTCATGAACCCAGCCCTGTCTGCTTTGATCTTCCCCCGTTCAGTCCTACTTGGGCATGTTCGCGGGTGCCTGCTCCACACAGAAGAGGAAGGACAAGCAGGCACTCTGCAGAATCCTCTTATTAAGATGACAGACCCAACCATGGCAACAATTAACTCCATTCAGCCATAATTCATCCCTCTTTTTAGGGTGCAGAGAAGAGATGAAAGGAGATGTGCTGGTCGGACTTAGCTGAGTGTTATCTCACTCTATGAAAGATAATCTGAGGTACTGTGTCATGAATGCACCTGATGGAGGTCTGTCCACAACCTGTCTAGTAGGACAGTACAAATATACATGGGCTGTTTAATTCACATTTATCATGGTTTGAACAACACAGTGAAGGTGCTACATTCATTGATCATCATTTATAAGATTTTGTTATCGATAATTTAAAATGTATTCCTCTTGATAATCATCTGCCATTTATTGAAATGGTGTACATCAGAAAGAAGTATGAAGTATGATGAATTACTTTCTGCTGGCAAGTTTTTGGTGTACTGTAAAATATTACCAGGAGATGACAAGATTTAACAATAATAATAATAAAATAAAAAAAATTGTGAAAGGAATTATGAGGGAATACCCTTAATAATTTATTTATAGATACTTGGACCCTGTTTAATTATTATTCTTCTCTCCCAACAAATGTATTTGAATATAACAGATTTTGTTGCATTAAGAGAATTAATGAGAATCTAGCTCAATGTTTTATCCTAAATTTGATCATAATTTTTCATATACATTCACTGAGCACTTTGTTAAGAACACTTTGGTCCTAATAAAGTGCTAGACGTGGTCTTCTGTTGTTGTAGCCCATCCGCCTCAAGGTTTGACGTGTTGTGCATTCTGAGATGCTATTCTGCTCACTACAATTGTACAGAGTGGTTTTATGAGTTTACCATAGCCTTTCTGTCTGCTCAAACCAGTCTGGCCATTTTCCGTTGACCTCTCTCATCAACAATGTGTTTCCATCCGCAGAACTGCCACTCACTGGATGTTTTTTGTTTTGTTTAGCACCATTCTGAGTCAATTCTAGAGACTGTTGTGTGTAAAAATCCCAGGAGATTAGCAGTTACAGAAATACTCAAACCAGCCTGTCTGGCACCAAAAATCATGCCACAGTCGAAATCACTGAGATCACATCTTAGTGCTGCCTTCGACACCATAGATCACGACATTCTCTTGGATAGACTTGAGAATTATGTTAGCATTTGTGGACAGGCATTAGCTTGGTTTATGTCCTATTTATTCGACCGTTACCACTTTGTCTGTGTAAACGTGGAATTGTCAGATCAAACTTAAGTATGCCACAGGGATCAGTTTTAGGGCTTCTGCTTTTCTCCTTATATATGCTTCCCCTGGGAAAAATAATCAGGAACCGTGGAATTAGTTTTCACTTTTATGCCGATGATACCCAACTTTATATTTCCTCAAAACCTGACAAAATTTTACAATTCTCCAAATTAGTAGAGTGTATCAATGATATCAAAGATTGGATGGCTAGAAATTTCCTTCTACTCAATTCTGACAAAACAGAGGTACTAATTATTGGACCAACCTGTAAACCTCTAAAAATAAGCCCCTAATATATATCTGGACTCTTGGCGGATACACTGTTACGTCGTCTTCTACTTATATTTGATAGCAATCTGTCCTTTGAAAATCACATTTCCAATGTTTGTAGAACAGCATTCTTTCACCTCAGAAATATTGCTAAGTTATGGAACATGCTCTTTATGTCTGATGCCAAAATGCTTTCATGAACTCAAAACTAGATTATTGTAATGCGTTACTGGGAGGATGTTCTGCAGGTTCAACAAATAAACTACATTTGATTCAAAATGCAGCAGCTAGAGTGCTAACTAGAACCAAGAAATACTGTATGATTATATCAGCCCCATTTTATCATCACTACATTGGCTTCCTGTTAAATTTCGGATTAGTTTTAAAATTCTGTTAATTACTTACAAAACTTTGAATGGTCTATCTCCATTGTACTTAAGTGAAGTTCTATCATGCTATATTTCATCACATTCAATACGATTAAAAAATTCTGGCCTGGTAATAATACCTAGAATATATAATTCCACAAAAGAAAGGAGAACCTTTTCCTATCTGGCTCCTATCGAATAGTCTTCCTAGCATTGTTTGGAACTCAGACACACTCTCTCAGTTTAGGTCTACACTAAAGACTCATCTATTCAGCCAGGCATACACCTAATTTATCCACCAGCT
The DNA here is from genome assembly GCF_019703515.2 of Myxocyprinus asiaticus. NCBI lineage: Eukaryota > Metazoa > Chordata > Actinopteri > Cypriniformes > Catostomidae > Myxocyprinus > Myxocyprinus asiaticus. The sequence continues at coordinate 34,572,169 of NC_059346.1, read as the reverse complement.
CATAGTTATGCTGCATTGGTCAGGTCTGCTGGAACTGGAAACACTTCTCATATTCTATAACTCTGCTTTAAAGGTGCACTCAGTAATTTTTGTTCATGCTGTGTTGGAACTACACTGACAGCTAGGGGCATGGATGAAGCATCATTTAAACACAATAGTTTTTAGTTATAGATGCCGTTGCAGAAAGTCAGTATTCACAGTAAGCCTTGATTAGTTAAATCTACAAGTGAACGTGTCCAATAAAATGGCAGTTACTGAGATTAAGTAGTATACGGCTGGTCATGTGATCCTAACATGGCAGTCCCCATGAGGAAACCCTCTCAGTGAAGAATAAAACAGCTTTTATAAGGTTACTGATATGACAAGAGACTTCATCTAAACTGAGTCATCATGATTTTATACATTTGTTTCAAAATTACTATTAATTTCTTTAAGAGTATAACCTTTTTTAATGTGGAAAAAATTACAGAGTGCACCTTTAAAGTGAATGGTATCTACGCTACTATAATTCTATTTGTTACCCTGTCTCAACCTTGGGATACATATCCTGAGGTTACCGCAGTCTGCGAGACCCTGTGTTAAGACACTGAACCCTGCCAGCAAACACGCTACAAAAGTTTATGTCTAGGGACTACGCTGAACAGGCTTCCGCCTGTTTGTAACGTACAAGCTGAACTGTCCCTTGCTGATGCGATATAACATGGGAGTCAGTCCTACCAAAATGTATGGATGGATGTGTGTGTATGTGTCATCTAGGAGTTGCCCAGAGAAAAGCCACTCACCTGTTGGCTTGGCGTCACTCTGACCAGTTGGCGTGCAGTGTGGAGGTCAGGTTTCCCGTTCCAGCCATGGCGTAGATACAGTTCAGTTCAATATTAAAATGGTGGTGATAATAAAAGTGCAAGCAACAATCATAATGTGACAATTTTCACGAAAAGGCGACATCAGTAGTCCATTAAAGGGATGATGATCCACGGCGACAAACAAAGTACATGTGTGACAGACTCTGTGTGTGGCCTAGTTAAAAACTATCCTCTTTTTCTCCCTTTCAGGATGCATGTGCACAGGTGAGTGACGTCATCTGGGCTCTGCCTTTGTCAGTCAGTACTACCCCTAACTATCACTAAAATACTTCATCACACCATCTCTGGTCCTGCCTTATGTCTGACTCCCACTGCTATGTGTCGCAGAGTGATGATGACTAACTGCAGTCTGTGCCAGCCAGACATCACTTCAGTCTAATACAATGGACTTCACAGTGGATGAACTGCTGCCAACTCCAACCTTAAGACATTATTCACTAGACACTGCTTGAACCATGGACTTAGGATGGAATTTACCATAATGAACATCCACAATCTTCCAGTCAAACTGCAATGACCTCTGCCTGCATCACCTTGGTCAAAGGATGGACTACACTCACTGGAATACATAGACAATCAACTAATTGCCAGCTAAAGACTTCATAGGCCAAATAGCAAAGGAAAATGCATCTGTGTGCACTTCCATGGTTAATTCAGGATGGACTTCAAAGATTTGTAGTCATTAATCTTACATTTCATACAAAATCAGTTTGTTTAAACATTGGCCCCTAACATTTACTTGGTTTACTAATTTAAACCATGTTTTGTGCTAGACATACACTATATTGCCAAAAGTATTCGCTCATCTGCCTTTAGACGCATATGAACTTAAGTGACATCCCTTTCTTAATCCATAGGGTTTAATATGATGTCGGCCCACCCTTTGCAGCTATAACAGCTTCAACTCTTCTGGGAAGGCTTTCCACAAGGTTTAGGAGTGTGTTTATGGGAATTTTTGACCATTCTTCCAGAAGTGCATTTGTGAGGTCAGACACTGATGTTGGACGAGACGGCCTGGCTCGCAGTCTTCGCTCTAATTCATCCCAAAGGTGCTCTATCGGGTTGAGGTCAGGACTCTGTGCAGGCCAGTCAAGTTCTTCCACACCAAACTCGCTCATCCATGTCTTTATGGACCTTGCTTTGTGCACTGGTGCGCAGTCATGTTGGAACAGGAAGGGGCCATCCTCAAACTGTTCCCACAAAGTTGGGAGCATGGAATTGTCCAAAATCTCTTGGTATGCTGAAGCATTCAGAGTTCCTTTCACTGGAACTAAGGGGCCAAGCCCAGCTCCTGAAAAACAACCCCACACCATAATCCCCCTCCACCAAACTTCCCAGTTGGCACAATGCAGTCAGACAAGTACCGTTCTCCTGGCAACCGCCAAACCCAGACTCGTCCATCAGATTGCCAGATGGAGAAGCATGATTCGTCACTCCAGAGAACGCGTCTCCACTGCTCTAGAGTCCAGTGGTGGCGTGCTTTACACCACTGCATCCGACGCTTTGCATTGCACTTGGTGATGTATGGCTTGGATGCAGCTGCTCGGCCATGGAAACCCATTCCATGAAGCTCTCTACGCACTGTTCTTGAGCTAATCTGAAGGCCACATGAACTTTGGAGGTCTGTAGCGATTGACTCTGCAGAAAGTTGGCGACCTCTGCGCACTATGCGCCTTAGCATCCGCTGACCCCGCTCTGTCATTTTACGTGGCCTACCACTTAGTGGCTGAGTTGCTGTCATTCCCAATCGCTTCCACTTTGTTATAATACCACTGACAGTTGACTGTGGAATATTTAGTAGCAAGGAAATTTCACGACTGGACTTGTTGCACAGGTGGCATCCTATCACAGTACCACGCTGGAATTCACTGAGCTCCTGAGAGCGGCCCATTCTTTCACAAATGTTTGTAGAAGCAGTCTGCATGCCTAGGTGCTTCATTTTATACACCTGTGGCCATGGAAGTGATTGGAACACCTGAATTCAATTATTTGGATGGGTGAGCGAATACTTTTGGCAATATAGTGTATATAACTAATATTGGCATTATATTCATGCTGTTTAGCCAGAGGGGAACTGGCCCCCACAGTGAGCCTGGTTTCCCCCAAGGTTATTTTTCTCCATTAACCAACATCTTATGGAGTTTTGTGTTCCTTGCCACAGTTGCCTTTGGCTTGCTCACTGGGGGTCTAATTACAAATATTATTAAAACATTTTTAAGGCATAATCTACAATAATGTTTTTATTAAACTGCACAGTGATGATTCTAAGACATTACAGCTTAATTTTTTATTATAGCATAATTTTCTCTAAAGTATTTTTTAGAGTTGTTTTTAACATTTGATTTGTTTTACACTGTAGATTGACTAGATTTATGGCCACATTATATTTTGGTTTATGTATCAGCACTGAAATCCATAGTACCTCAACAGTTCTGCTTTTAGAGACAATTTAAAGTCCCCTAAAGATGACCCCATCACCTGCTTTGGGCCCATGTTTCATTGAGCATTGTTAAATACTTTTTAAATCCAACCAATCTGTAGCACTGAGGTCCTGTCAATGTGCAACATGTTTCTGAATGAGTTTAACTGAAAGAAAGAAAAAAGTCAAAGTATGCACTGAGTTGTCCTTTGAGTCTGAATTTAGCCTTTTACCCACTTATCTACAGTATAGGCCTACAGCATATTCACATTCACATGTGCAGCTGTCAGTCTTGCACATAGAGTAAAGCAGAGAAAGAAGGATTTTAAAACCAAATTGAGTATTTTATTTATTTTATTTTATTTATATACAATTTACTTTGTTTCTTGACTGTTGTTTACTGTTTCACAGGAGATAAAAATGATGGATACACCTTTGTATTTTGTTATGGACTCCCTGATAATGAGTTTCAACACCTCAATGCATTTCACAATTAGTTGAATTGTTTCCCCTGTCATTTCCAATTATTCTTACCACTATAATGTCCATGACAAACTAACGGAATAGAACTTCTAGCATTCCGCTGAAATCTTCAGTACATCACCATAATCAAGCATGTAAACACAAACAGTGTTTACAATAGCACACCACTTCAGATCCATCATCTGCCTATATAACAATTATCAATATAATCTATGCTAATTATGAAGATTTGATTGTGTTTGTTTTGTGGCCTTATTAAACATTCATGATGGATAATGGTGGATTCTGCTACTCAAAGCATGACATTATATACATTGTATTTCACAAAACTCCATCTTTAATCACATTTATTTTCAAAAGTTTGAATCAAAAAGCAAAAATTATACTTCCATCGATTGTTGGTAATTATGGCAATTAACAATGTGAATGGAAAGTAAATAAACGAGTCCTATCACTGATTCAGAGGAAGAGCATACTAGTGAAGCAATTTTCTACCCTACTTATGAATGCTCTGTGAAGTCTATTATTTATTTATTAATTCAGTATACAGTGTGTGTGTGTGTGTGTGTGTGTGTGTGTGTGTGTGTGTGTGTGTGTGTAGGCAGGTTTAAGTGGTTTATGAGGACTTTTGTTTAGGTTACAAACTGGTAATTACAAGGGTACTATGCTATAAATGTGGTTTATGAGGATATTTCTAGTGTCCCCATAATTTAAATTGCTTAAAAAACATACTAAACTATGTTTTATTGAAAATGTAAAAATGCAGAAAGTTTTTTGTGAAGGTTAGGTTTAGGGGATAGAACCTATAGTTTGTACAGTATAAAAATAATTATGTCTATGGAGAGTCCTCATAATGATAGCTGCACCAACATGTGTGTGTGTATTTGTGTGTGTGTACATATACAGTGCATTCAGAAAGTATTCAGACCCCTTCATTTTTTTCACATTTTGTTATGTTGCAGACTTATGCTAAAATGCTTTAAATTATTATTTTTTTCACATCAATCTACACTCCATACCCCATAATGACAAAGCAAAAACCAGATTTTTGATAACTGAAATATCACATTGACTTAAGTATTCAGACCCTTTGCTATAACACTTGAAATGTAGATCAGGTGCATCCCACCTGATTGGAGTCCACCTGTGGCAAATTCAATTAATTGGACATGATTTGAAAGGCAAACAACTGTCTATATAAGTTCTCACAGCTGAAAATGCATATCAGAGCTAAAACCAAGCCATGAGCTCAAAGGAACTGCCTGCGGAGTTCAGAGACAGGATTGTGTCGATGCACAGATCTAGGGAAGGCTACAAAAAATGTTCGGCTGCATTGAAGGTTCCCAAGAGCACAATGGCCTCCATAATTCTTAAATGGAAGAAGTGTGGAACAACTAGGACTCTTCCTAGAGCTGGCCGCCTGGCCAAACTGAGCAATCAGTGGAGAAGGGCCTTGGTAAGAGAGGAGACCAAGAACCCGATGGTCACTATGGTTGAGCTACAGAGATCATGTGTGGAGATGGGAGAAACTTGCAGAAGGACAACCATCACTGCAACAATCCACCGATCTGGGCTTTATGGCAGAGTGGCCATACAGAAGTGTAAGACACATAAAAAAGCACCTAAAGGACTCTCAGACTGTGAGAAACAAGATTCTCTGGTCTGATGAAATGAAGATTGAACTGTTTGGCCTCAATTCCAAGTGCTATGTCTGGAGGAAACTAGGCACCACTCATCATCTGACAATACCATCCCAACGGTGAAGCATAGTGGTGGTATCATCATGCTGTGGGGTTTTTTTCAGCAGCAGGGACTGGGGGACTGGTCAGGGTTGAAGGAAAGCTGAACGCAGCAAAATACAGAGATATCCTTAATGAAAACCTGGTCCAGAGTGCTCAGGACCTCAGACTCAGAGTGCTCAGGACCTCAGACTCAGGACCTCAGGCCGAAGGTTCACTTTCCAACAGGACAATGACCCTAAGCACACAGCCAAGACAATGCAAGAGTGGCTTAGGGATTACTCTGTGAATGTCCTTGAGTGGCCCAGCCAGAGCCCGGACTTGAACCCAATCAAACATCTCTAAAGAGACCTGAAAATGGCTATCCACCGATGGTCCCCATTCAACCTGACAGAGCTTGAGAGGATCTGCAGAGAAGAATGGCAGAAAATCCCCAAATCCAGGTGTGCAAAGCTTGTCGCATACCCAAAAAGACTTGAAGCTGTAATCGCTGCCAAAGGTGCTTCGACTAAGTACTGAGTTATGGGTCTGAATACTTATGTCAATGTGATATTTCAGTTTTTTCTTTCTAATAAATTTGCAAAGTTATCAAAAATCTGTTTTTTGCTTTGTCATTATGGGGTATGGAGTGTAGATTGATGTGAAAAAATAAATAAAAATAATTTAAAGCATTTTAGCATAAGGCTGCAACATAACAAAATTCGAAAAAACAAAAACGAAGGGTTCTGAATACTTTCTGATTGCACTGTGTGTGTGTGTGTGTGTGTGTGTGTGTGTATAATATATATATATATATATATATATATATATATATATATATATATATATATATATATATATATATATATATATATTTTTTTTTTTTTTTTTTTATTTATTTTTTTTTATTTATTTTTTTTTTTGGGTTGACAGGATCTATTTCCAAAATATTTCTCAAAATCCTTTTCAAAACATCTGTCCTTGTTTGAAAAACAAACCGCTTTGTTTGAAAATTCCTACACTGGATATCCCCCCTGTAAAGTAAAGCAAAACAGTTTACTGGACATTGGCCCACTAAATGATTAATAACTGTATTGCAGAATCTTGGAATTATGAATTCATAAAAAAAAAAAAATCTATTTACACAAAAGGTTCTCAATATTAAAGTACATTCAAAGAAATTAAACCTGTGTTATGGAGTAAGTTTTCCTATTCATTTGGCTACTAGTCAGTCAGATGAGACAGGATCTTTGTTTCTCTTCCTCTACTTATAAAACAGAAAGTGATTTCAGTAACTAAATTTAAGCATCTTATCTTTATTCAGTTGCTTCAACCATAATTTATCTTTATAATTCACTGTATTGTCTGTCCATAACTCAGTGTTATACCTTCTAGAATTGCCTAATACCACAGTTTGGTATGGATATATTCGCTTCAGGACTTATTGCATGAACATAAAATTTCCCCACACAGATCATACAAAACAATATGACTCAAAGCCATCTTGCCACATTTATGAATTAACAAAGGGCTTAGCTCATGGCAGTCTGTTACTTAACAGAAACAGTCCTAAGTTCAAATGCAATCACTGTTAAATAGAGTATTCCTAATAAATCCTATCAGTATCCCACTGAAAAATAACTAGTGCAATTTAAACAGTCATTATTTTAACACACATCCTGTTTGAGGATTCATTAATCACAGCTGCTGGGTGTGCGCGCGAGCCAAACGGCATATTGACCTCAAAAGCCTTTGTTGCACATCTGGGCGGACGCGCACGCGCAGTATAACTAAGTGCATTACCCAAACTCGCAAGCGACGTTTAAAAAAGTTATTACTCTGCGTTTTTGGTTACTGTTTATTGTCCGCGAAAGTTGGACCGAACTGCTGGGTTGTTTTAGGGATGGCGTAAAACGGATGGGTGAAGAAATCAGAGTTAGTGACGTTGCATATCCTCTGTTTCACAGCAGGAAGGAATTGAGCTCTTCTGCAAAGCTATAAAATGGACCATGTTGCGCCAGACCGGTGAATGCTTTGCTGGTGTTCTCTGCTTGGTATTGTTTTTGTTTCACATTATTTAAGAAATCATCATTCAAGTCAGTTTTATGCCCAATCAATCATCGTCATGACAAAGAAAAGTCTCGTCGCAAAGAAACACTGGACGGTCGCAACAGCGGCAGTGCTTTACTTCTTTTGCATTTCATCTTTTAATGCAGAACATCCATCTTGTCATGGAGCTTACGACCTTTACTTTGTTCTGGACCGGTAGGTAGTTTACTCTGAACGCTTGAAACCCTATTTTCTGTCCTTCTATTTCTGTTGTTCTCAATTCCAAATTAGGAATACAAAATGTATCAATGTATAAGGGTACATTTTATATGATTTTATATTAGTTAGATTATACTAGACTTATGTGTGTAGTTAACGTTGAAGTTGATGAAGTTGAAATCTCAGTGTCAACTCTTCCTCAGTTTGACCTGATTTCATATCTGCGCTGATAGAAAGCGACGAGCATCGTTTAGAGGCCACACAGCAAGGCACTAAGTCTGAAATAGTCTATCTATCTATCTATCTATCTATCTATCTATCTATCTATCTGTCTGTCTGTCTGTCTGTCTGTCTGTCTGTCTGTCTGTCTGTCTGTCTGTCTGTCTGTCTGTCTGTCTATCTATCTATCTATCTCTATCTGTCTGTCTGTCTGTCTATCTCTCTATCTATCTATCTATCTATCATCTGTCTGTCTATTGTTGGGGAATATTACAGTATGATGGCACATATATGCTCTTTGCTCTTTTTATGAACTGAGGGCAGTACAGAACTGGCCAGGCATCATGGCCTTGAGTGGCCATTGCCGGAAATGAAACTTCCCTGCACAACAGACCCTTTCATTAAATGTGGTTTGGTGTTATCTGATGGTCTCATCTAGATTCTCTGACCTTGGTTTAAGACAAGGAAGAAGACATTGCATAAAAATGATTTTCTAGTTACCTATTGGTTGTGTTTTATGTTCTCACCACATGCAATGGATTATAATTATTAGTTCAATTACCTTGTAGCTATTACATCAAGGACACATTTTACACACTTTTTTCTTTAAAGACACTGGGTTGCATTGAAGTTAATTTCGGAGGCTTAAGAGGTCTACTTTCTAGTATCATTCCATTTGAACTATTTATTGTAATTTATGTTGTGAAATACCTCAATATGGAAAATGATCAAAATGATGGGATGTGCTGGGTATGCACATATACAATAGGTATATATACGTAGAATAGGAACTTTATTTGATGTTGATTTGTGGAGTGTTCATTGTTCATCTTGGCAAACCTTGTGCGTTCACTGTTACATGTCATTTATTGTAAGATTTCACATTATCAAATTGAATTATGTGTATATCAGCACAATACAGGCCATCAGCCACTCTCCTTTCTATATATTGGTATGAACTTTGGCCTTTTAAAACCTATATGTTTGACCACTAGTTTGTTGGGTGTTGGAATGATGCAATGGTATCATTCCTGAGAACTGATGTGGCCATCAGTTGTAATGAAGTGACATGACTCAATGTGTTATTTTTGTAGCACAGGGACAGGGTCTGTTTTGAGCAGTTTATAGACAGTCATGTGTTAACTTAGCTGACATAACAAGTTCTTTGTCACAGTCTAATCAACAGCACAACTCTTAGAGTAACCACATGTTCCATTCTAAAGCTGATATTTGACTTAAGGATTTGTGTAATTGATTTAAGCTGGAGCCTGTTTCTTTTCTTATTTAGTGCTGACTTTTTTATCATAAACTTTATTACAGATCCGGTAGTGTTTCGACTGACTGGGGTCAGATCTATGACTTCGTCAAAAATCTTACAGACAGATTTGTGAGGTAAATTGTTCTGTTTTCTTTGTTTTTCTTTTCTATTACAATTTTTATTAAAACCCAAATGGCAATTATAAACAAACATTTAAAGGGTTACCTCTTCCAGTTAGTCCTTTGTTTTAATTTTCTCACATTCATTCCAAAGGAACTCTAGTTCCAAACCCATATGACTTTCTTTCCTCTGTGGAACACAAAAGGAGATGTTAGGCAGAATGTCAGGTACTGGCAGCCTCAGTCACCATTCACTTTTATTGTATGAATAAAATATGGCAGAAAAAAAAAAATATGCAATGAAAGTAAATGGTGTCTGAGACTAACACTCTGCTTAACATCTCCTTTTGTGTTCCAAGGAAGAAAGAAAGTCATGCGGGTTTGGAACAACATGAGGGCAAATAAATGATTACAGATAGGGATGTAACGATACACAAATTTCATGATATGATACGATACAATACGATACGATACAAGACGATTGCTTGTAAATTGTACACATTCTTTCAAACAGTGATAGCTCATATCATTATTATATATACAATTTCATAATAAAATATGAATTAATAAAATGTGAATTTTCTGTAATATTTTCTAATTTAAGTGTTATATTATATTGTATCGAGATTATATCGAATCCTGAACCTAATATTGTATTTTGAACCGAATTGTGAGATAACCATATCGTCCCATCCCTACAGCCAATGGAAGATTGGGGGAGATTTCTAAAATCTAGAATCTGTTTGAAAACAGTGATTATTTTTACAATTCTGTTTGGTGATGTTAGTGGTGCAGAAATTACACACTTCAGCTTTAAGTGGTGCACAAGAAAAAAATATTTAAGGTACCATGCAAAGTCAAGACAAAAGTACAGTGCATTTAGAAAGTATTCAGACCCCTTAATTTTTTTCCACATTTTATGTTGCAGCCTTATGCTAAAATGCTTTAAAATATTATTTTTTCACACCAATCTACACTCCATACCCTATAATGACAAAGAAAAAAGCTGATTTTTGATAACTTTGCAAATTTATTAAAAAGAAAAAACTGAAATATCTCATTGACAGAAGTATTCAGACCCTTAACTCCTTTGGCAGTGATTACAGCCTCAAGTCTTTTTGGGTATGATGCGACAAGCTTTGCACACCTGGATTTGGGGATTTTCTACCATTATTCTCTGCAGATCCTCTCAAGCTCTGTCAGGTTGGAAGGGGACCGTCGGTGGACAGCCATTTTCAGGTCTCTCCAGAGATGTTCAATTGGGTTGAAGTCCAGGCTCTGGCTGGTCCACTCATGGACATACACAGAGTAGTCCCTAAGCCACTCTTGCATTGTCTTGGCTGTGTGCTTAGGGTCATTGTCCTGTTGGAAGGTGAACCTTCGGCCCAGTCTGAGGTCCTGAGCGCTCTGGACCAGGTTTTCATTAAGGATATCTCTGTATTTTGCTGTGTTCTGCTTTCCTTCAACCCTGACCAGTCCCCCAGTCCCTGCCGCTGAAAAACACACCCACAGCATGATAATACCACCACTATGCTTCACCGTTGGGATGGTATTGTGCAGGTGATGAGCGGTGCCTAGTTTCCTCCAGACATGACGCTTGGAATTGAGGCCAAACAGTTCAATCTTCGTTTCATCAGATCAGAGAATTTTGTTTCTCACAGTCTAAGAGTCCTTTAGGTGCTTTTTTATGTGTCTTGCACTGAGGAGAGGCTTTCTTCTGGCCACTTTGCCATAAAGCCTAGATTGGTGGAGTATTGCAGTGATGGTTGTCCTTCTGCAAGTTTCTCCCATCTCCACACATGATCTCTGTAGCTCGACCAGAGTGACCATTGGGTTCTTGGTCACCTCTCTTACCAAGGCCCTTCTCCCCCGATTGCTCAGTTTGGTGGGGCGACGAGCTCTAGGAAGAGTCCTAGTTGTTCCAGACTTCTTCCATTTAAGAATTATGGAGGCCACTGTGCTCTTGGGAACCTTCAATGTAGGCGAAATTTTTTTGTAGCCTTCCCCAGATCTATGCCTCGACACAATCTTTGGCATCATTTGCAGAGAAGAGAAGCAATTTCGATGCATTGAACGTTGATTTGACGATGCTTTCATTCTAGCCTTTCAGCAAATCCGCTGAAATGTATATGGTTACCATGGCAATGACGGCATGCGCTCGCGCTCTTTGTCATCCTGTCAGTCAGCGCAAGATAGATGTGCCCAAATAAAAATGAGTTCCCTATCGATTCAGTTCACTTGACATTGCAATGAACGCTATGGGGAAAATCCATTTTCCACGACCTAGTTTGGCAATGATGTTTGAGCCCTCCCCTTTAGGTGCACATTTGCCCTATATAAGTGGATGCTCAAACATAATTTCTTCAGATTTTTCTTCCTACAAAACCGACATCATCTCGTCTTGACTGCGATGGATCATCTCATCTTGATAAGCACTCTCTTTGCCATCAACAGACACCCTTCAGCGGATGGGATTCCCTGCAGACGCATTAGGACGTTCTTCGCCTGAGTCCAGCGCCTGCAGCGAAGATTCACCCGCTCCCTCTAGATTTCCGGTGAAGAAGTATCTCCGCTTTGCCGCCAGATCGGGTTCTTCACTCAGCGAGACAACTACCCGCTGTCTGCAGCATCCAGGCAGGAGCTGTATCTTTTTAATATATAATATAATTCCGTCCAAGTGATGTAAAACACACTAAAAGTGCTGCTTGTGTGTACGCATCTTTTTAAAGATGTCATATCGCAAGTGTTCCTGTGAGCAACACATTGCTCCGTCAGAGCAACATTAGAGCTGCGGTCGCTGCCTGGGCTGCACCCACGCCGAAGCAGCTCTCATGGGGACAGACTGCGCTCACTGTGAGGACACGATTCTCAAAATGATCCGCTCTAGGGTCGCCCTCATTCTGAGAGATGATTCCACCTCCCATGCCCTCCCTACTGCTCCCTCCGTCTTAAGTCTAGAGGGACCACATGAGGAAGCATAGAGGGACCACGAGGTAGAGATGGAAGAACCCAAGGAGGATCTCACACCGGCGCAAGCCCCATGAGCCCCACGCAGCGTCTTCGTCAGTGCAGTACGCACGTGCCGGCCCTCTGTGAATGAGCGCGGTGTTGTCGTATTTGTCGGGACTGACGATGATAATGATGCCATGTGTCTTGTGGCATCGGACATGGGAGAATGGTCCATGGAGGATGCTGCATTGGCATTGGCCACTGAAAGAGATCTTCTTCGCGTCCTCACACAGGCGGTTGAAGAGCTCGGTCTCGAGTGGTCCCCTCCAGAGGAGCTGGTAATAACTCGCCTAGACGAGTGGTTCCTGCAGATGGCCGCCGCCAGTAGGCACAAAAGCAGTCGCAAGCGATAAAGCTCTTTGTGACTAAGAAAAGTGTCCCTCTCATCTGCCCTGCTCACGCACTGCTTCAAGCCAGCGCCCAGTGAAACACCCCTCTCCTGCCACCTCAGCGCAGCCAAGAGCCACCACCAAGCCATTGGTGAGCCCATGTAAACCGTGATCCAAATGGAAGCCTCGCCTGCCTCAGCGCGAACCCCGTGGCATTATACCGTCCACGGTTGCGCCATGAGACATGCCGTTATTACAGGCAGAGATTCACAATCTCCTCGCGAAAGACAGAATAGAGATTGTTACAGACTGCCAAAATCACAAAGGGTTTTACAGCCGCTATTTATTGTAATGAAAAAAGACGGCGGGCTTCGGCCAATCCTATTTTTTAACAAAAAAAAGTTACATAGTGTAGCTTTAAGGTCTATGTAGTGGCCATATCGGCATTTCACATCCCAGAGGCTCGTTCCTCTATAGGCAGACGTGATCTGATCATTTCCTTAGGAGAGCGATGCCCTTGAACCCCCCCTACCCTGCTAAGATTTTCACGAACCCCCCCGTTCAAACCATTGGAATCCATTGAGTTGCATTTGCTCTCTTAAAAGACTGCACTGCTGTTGGCTCTGGCCTCAGTAAAATGATTTGGTGATATACAGGTGCTGTTGGTTGGCAGTTCATGTCTGGAATTCGCACCAGGGCTTTCAAAGGCCACAATCAAACCCAAAAAAAGGCTATGTGCCTAAGGTTCTTTCCACACCCTTCAGGGCTCAGATAGTGCACCTACAAGCTTTCTCTTCTCCACCATCTAATTCGGATGAGGAGCAGTTAGCGCATTTATTATGCCCCGTGCGAATATTGCACATGTATGCAGAGTGCACTCGCCAGTTTAGACTGTCAGATCAGCACTTCGTTTGTTATGAAGGATGCACAAAAGGCATGTCTTTCTCCAAACAAAGGCTCTCTCACTGGACAATTGGTGCTATCGCCCTCACTTATGAGTCCCTATTGGCATAAAGGCGCGTTCAACTAGAGGCATGGCTTCCTCATGGGCATGGACAAATGGTATATATCCCTATAGGATATATGCTTTGCAGCAGGATGGTCTTCACAGATCACGTTTGCAAGGTTTTATAACCTAGATGTGGCATCCATCACTTTGCGAGTCCGCTCTGTCTAGAGAGCTACTATTCCTTCACCCAGCGGGTGAGCCCGAGCTGCTTATTACAGGCGGGCTACCTGTTATAATTTTAATACAGCTGCCAGTGTAGGCCGCTATCCAATTTACTCCCACTAGAAGTCACAATCCCTTCCAATAGAATAAAACCTCCCTCCCTACCTCTGGTTTTGAAGGGGTTAATTATTCTGTGTGTATTTTATGACATATATAGATCCTCAGATTAAGATTAACTTTCCATCTGGTTTTCACCATGTGGGGTTATTCATTTTCATACACACTTGAAGACATATGAGAGTCACATGACACCATGTGAGGATCAGACGTGTGAATGGCGAGCTCTGTGCACTTTTCTAGTTTTAATACTTTTAATGACATAAACCAGTGCGATTCGATACACTTTGTTCCATAACTGTTCTAGGAGGACAATATGTAAAAGAATTCAAAATCTTCGGGCTATGAAGACATTAAAAGACACTTACGTGCTTAAATTGATGACCCTGAGCAGGCCACAAGCCTGGGAGTCGACTTAGACTGGGAGGTGTGGGAAGTGCCAATGCAGAGCTGAAGCGCCGAATGTCGTCTAATGGCCTCAGAGAATTGACCCGATTGAAATACAGATATAATACTATTTTGTCGCTGAAGGTGGAGTTTTGGCTATTCAGGGCAAGAGTCAGGGGGACAAGGCAGGGAAACTTCTGGCTAGATATATAAAACAGAGAGAGTCTTTTTCCACCATTCCCTCAGTGAAATCTGCTGGTGGTGAAATATTTGCCTCGGCCATTGATATTAATAATGCTTTTAAAGAATTCTATCTTGATCTTTATAGTTCCACGTCTTCGTCTACTGAAGAGGATATTAGAAACTTTGTGGAACCATTAAAACATCATAAAGTGATGGCTGAGCAAAAAAATTATTTTGATCCTAAGATAACCTTGGAGGAGCTTGGCGAGGTAATTAAGGCCTTGCCTACAGGCAAGGCTCTGGGGCCAGATGGCTTTGCTGCTGAATTTTTTAGATTTTATGCTACAGAACTGGCTCCACTTTTGCTAGAAGTTTATATGGAATCATTAAATAATGGAAAGCTTTTAAGAATCAGTCTGATTCTTAAAATGGACAAAGATCCAAGCGAGTGTAAGAGTTACCATCCAATTTCCCTGATCCAGTTAGACGTTAAAATATTGTCTCTTATGCATATAGATCAGGTGGGGTTTATTCAGGGCCGTAACTCTTCTGATAACATTAGGTGTTTCATTAATGTCACGTGGGCAGTGGTGAACGATCAGACTCCAGTCGCTGCCATCTCACTTGACGCCGAAAAGACGTTTGATATGGTAGAATGGAATTATCTTTTTAAGATTTTGGAAATGTATGGGTTGAAATGAATACTTTTATTTGGTGGATTAAGTTACTTTATAGATACCCGGTAGGAGCGGTTCAAACAAATGGATTAATTTTAGATTATTTTACTCTGGATAGGGGCACCCGGCAGGGTTGCCCAATTTCCTCCTTATTGTTCTGTCTTGCACTGGAACCATTAGCAGCCGCAATAAGAAAGGAGGATGATTTTCCAGGGGTGGTGGCGGGAGGTGTGTCGCATAAGCTTTTGTTTTATGCAGGTGATGTTTTGTTATTTGTCTCCAACCTTACTAGATCTATGCCTTGCCTCCACAGATTTATTAATTATTTTTCTAAATTCTCAGGATACAGAGTGAGTTGGTCTAAATCTGAAGCTATGTCTCTGACAGCGTACTGCCCAGTAACGGCTTTTCAGCTGGGCGCCTTCCAGTGGCCCAAACAGGGCATTAAGTTTTTGGTATTTTATTCCCAGCAAATTTGTGTGATTTAGTTAGAGTTAATTTTGACCCTTTAATAAAAAGGTTTTTGAGTGATGTGGGCAGGTGTGCTTCATTAAATTTATCTGTGACTGGGAAGGTCAATGTTATTAAAATGAATTGTATTCCAAAATTCAACTACTTGCTACAGTCTCTCCCTATAGATGTCCCATTCTCTTATTTCAAAAATAATTTGATAGCATAGCGAAATCCTTCATTTGGAATGGTAAATGTCCCAGATTACATTTTATTAAGTTACATAGGCTGATTGACAAAGGTGGGCTAGGCCTACCCAAGATTTTGTTTTATTATTATGCATTTGATCTCAGACATTTGGCTCATTGGTCACTTTCACGTGAGAGAGCCCCTCCCTGGTTTTGTATTGAGCAGGAATTTCTTGCTCCTATTTCGCCATTGCAAAGCCTTTCTATCAAACTAACTGGAGAAGTCAAGTTACACCCCGTTATCTCGCATTTGCACGCAGTATGGACAAAAGTGTCCAGAGAGTTTCATTTGGACATTTATTTAAATGTTGCTTTGTGCATATGGCTGAACCCAAAATTATGTATTAGTAAAGTCCCCTTTCTGCTGGACAGAGTGGATTGTGAGGGAGGTTAATATGCTCGGTGACCTATATGAGAATGGAGTGTTGAGATCCTTTGAAAATATAGTTCAACATTTTGGGATTACCAGATCTCAATTCTTCAGGTACTTACAGATGCGCCATCTACTCTGTACCACTTTTGGGAGTAGCATGCAGCCCCCTAAAGCAGCAGGTACCCTTGAGGTGGTGCTTGCTGCTTTTAGAAAAGGTCATGAAGCTTCAGAGTATTGTTCCTTATTGATCCAGAATCTTGGGGATGGGGCATTAACATCTCTTAAGAGGTTATGGGAAAAATATTTGAATTTGATATTGGAAGATGGGGTGTGGGGAAGGATTTTGAAAAATGTTAAGAACATATCCAGAGGGGGGGCCTGGATAGCTCAGCGAGTAAAGACGTCGTCTACCACCCCTGGAGTCATGAGTTTGAATCCAGGGCGTGCTGAGTGACTCCAGCCAGGTCTCCTAAGCAACCAAATTGGCCCAGTTGCTAGGGAGGGTAGAGTCACATGGGGTAACCTCCTCGTGGTCGCTATAATGTGGTTCGCTCTCGGTGGGGCGCGTGGTGAGATGTGCGTGGATGCCACAGAGAATAGCGTGAAGCCTCCACAAGCGCTATGTCTCCATGGTAATGCGCTCAACAAGCCGTGTGATAAGATAAGCGAGTTGACGATCTTAGACATGGAGGCAACTGAGATTCGTCCTCTGCCACCTGGATTGAGTCGAGTCACTATGCCACCACTAGGACTTAGAGCGCATTGGGAATTGGGTATTCCAAATTGGGGAGAAAAAAGATCATGTCCAGAGATGCAAGAGTTCGCCTTATGCAATTCAAGATATTGCACCGTTTCTACTGGACTCCCTCCAGATTATTTAGGCTTGGTCTAAAAGATACACCCACCTGCTGGCGATGCCAGTTGGGGGATGGAGATATAACCCTTGCTTTCTGGTCTTGTCCTAAGATTCAGGAGTTTTGGTTGAGAGTCCAGAATTTTGTTTGCGAGGTCCTGGGCACTCAAATTCTGTTCTGTCCCAGACTTTGTATGTTGGGTGATGGGGTGGTTATTGATATAACCGATAAATATGTGGGGGGGGGGTTGTTTAGGGGGATGGACATATAATTTGATATAATTTGATTCTGTGTGTGTATGTTCTGTTTATTTAATCCTGTTTTTGAATCAATAAAATGTTAATATCAAAAAACACTTGAACATCTACATCTTAGGGTATGACGCTACGTAGTGCAGCGTGATGGGACTCCGTTCCCCATAGCGTTCATTGCAATATCAAGTGAACTGCACTGTAAAAAATAAAAAGTTGAGTAAACTTAAAAAACATTAGTTTTACCAACTTAACAATTCCAGTTGGATCTCAAGATCCATGAACTTAATACAAAGTTCAGCAAACTCAAAAATATCAATGATCATTAAGTTCAATAAACTTGAATTTTTAAGTACAGTTGTCCATAATTTTCAATATTTTTGAAAACAATATAACATACATATATTTTTAAGCAGACCTATATTTTGACATAAGATCATGTATCAGCCCTACCAAGAGACCAAATAGTTGGTCTAACATAAATGGTGGTGTAGGTTACAAGTACTTCAAACAAAAGAAGTTGAATCAACTTTATAAATAAAGATACTTCATCAAAGCAAACACAAATTACCCTTTAGGACTTTTTACAGCAAAACATAATTAAAAACACATAAAGAGCAAAAACATCTATTAATTCAAATCAGATTATTTACAAATTTTTTAATTCATAAGTCGGCATGCTTTGACCAAACACACTTAAATAAATTCAAGAGCAGGGGATTGTGGGTTGTGTTCTCAGCCACAATGCTTCACTAGTGGGCATGCTCAGTAGCAGATGCAACAATGTGAAGTTCATAGTGCTCAGCCTTACAAAGGTTCCCTCAGATTTTGACCCATGAATTTTCAAGACCTTTCCATGACTTTAACAAATGGATAACATCATTAAAGATATGAGTCAAAATCAAAGATTTAAATTCCCACATATTTCCTGATTTTCTGTGGTGGAGCCTGGCTTTATAGACTTACAACAGTGAAATTTAAACTTCCATTTCACAGAGGTGCACAACGTTTCAAATAGGGGTGTGTTGGAGGGTCAGTGATCAAACTGAGCATGCTCAAAAGCCTGTATGTTCTACCTTCACCACCAGACTTGATATTGTATGTGCTCACTATTTAAATGTAAGTTGCTCTGATTTAAATGGCATAAAAGTTGACTTAATTGATTGTTTTAAGTAAACTCACTTTTTTTTTCAAAATTAGATAGTTCAACTTTTAAAATAGGGCTTGTCTGACAAAACTGAAGTTGGATTTTTTACAGTGTGAATCAATAGGGAATGTCTCTGGTTACTCATGTAATCTCGGTTTGTTGAGATAAAGGGAACGAGACATTGCAGAACTTGGCCGCACTACTACTTAAGAATTTAGAGGAACGAGCGACTCGTTCTTGTCCCTCAGTCAGAAAATTCTGAAGAAATGATGTTTGAGTGCCCGTCAGACATTGTCACATTCAGACAAGTACAAGCATTTAAATGTTGAGATGTGGGGGTTGTATTTTTAATTTTAGGGTACAGTGTTGTGAATTTTATGTTAAAATGTGTACCTGACATGACAAGCCATTTCATAATTACACATGCATTATGTCATCATATGGATAGAATAGGCTACATGGGATTTGTACATTAAAAAAAGCTAAACATTTTGGTTAAATCGTGAAAAAACTAAATCTAAAATAAAATATACATTTTCACAAACTATATAGTCAATACAGTTGTGCATAAATTTGCATACCCCTTTTTTATTGTTTTCCACACCCCTTTCAGAATGTATACAAATAGCCTATAAGAGATAAAATATTATATTTTTTATGTAGTACTGCCCTTCAAAAGCTATATAACACAAAATTTACTCTTATTTATACAAATCATCTTGTTCAAAAGTTTGCACCCCTTGGTTCTTCTTGTGTTTCCTTCTTGAGCATCAGTAATTGTTTGCACCTTTTGTAATTGTTTTGTATGAGTCCCTCAATTGTCCCAAGTGTCAAAAGCTGGATCTTGTCATATAGTCACTGAAGAATTCAGTGTGCAGAAGATGCTGAGAAACCAGATAATTGTACAGTACTTGATGGGTTTTTCTTAAGAAAAGTGGACATCTTCACTGCTCAGGACAAAGCAGGGACTCATGAACAATTATTACACAAACAGTCATTGATCATCAAGAAAGCAACACACCATATTAAAAACCAAGGGAATGTAAACTTATAAAAAAGGATTTTGTGTATAAGTTCAGTTACTATTTTGTCTTGTGGAATATATGTGAGGATATGTTATGTCAAATAGCTTCTTCAGGGCAGTACTAAATAAAAACAAAATGCAATTTTTATGATCCCTCATAAAAAATAAAAAAAGAAATCTGTTTTGAGACTTTAAAAATCTGGTCACCCTGTTTAAGTTATTTTAGAGTGAAGACTAGGCCTAATTTCTGCGCAACACGGCTTACATTAGATTGTTAAATATTCATAGAACAGTATACAGTATAGGTGGCTGTATGTGCTGCTTCATCTGTCAGTAAGTGATACAGCAGTGTCGTAGAGGAATATAGGGTCTGATACAGTGGGTCTGATCAGAAGGTAAAGGTTATTTCCACATTCTGGTGGTTGGAAGCAGAGATATTCAAGCCTTAAGATACTTTTTGTAAAATGAGTTAAAAAGTAATGGAGATCTCTTGAAAGTTGCATTTTTAAACTTTGAATTGTTGCTATAAATATGACTATTCATGTGCTTCCTAGACATTTATATTTAGAGAACATATTGACATACTGTGTTCCCTTCAATTGATTCCTTAAATTTTCTTTAGCTGTTTTTAAAAAAGGTCTTAAACAAGTAAAACCTGCAGAAATCAGCTGTGAGACCTTATATAAACAGGTGTGTGCCTTTCCAAATCATGTCCAATCAATTGAATTTGCCACAGGTGGACTCCAATCAAAGTATAGAAACATCTCAAAGATGATCCAGAGAAATGGTATGCACCTGAGGTACATTTCAAGTGCCACAGCAAAGGGTCTGAATACTTTTATCAATGTGATATTTCAGTTTTTTATTTTTAATAAATTTGTAAAGTGTTTGTAAGGGGGTTCAGTGGAAAGGAGGAGGCGAGAACCAGCTTAATAATATAAATAATAATTTAATAAACAATTTAAACAAAACACACAACCAAAACCACACAGTACAGCTGCCTGCAATTCTCTCTCTCTCGAACTGTCGTCCCCGGCCGCCTTTATCCCTCGCGCGCCCCATCAGGCTGATTGGGGACCGGGTGTGTCTCATTCCAGCCCGGCCCCGCCCTCCTCGGCTCTACAGTGTTCAAAATTTGGTTTTTGCTTTGTCATTATGGGGTATGGAGTGTAGATTGATGTGAAAAAATAATAATTTAAAGCATTTTAGCAAAAGGCTGTAACATAACAAAATGTGAAAAAAAATGAAGGGGGTCTGAATAATTTTTGAATGCACTTTATGTGTACTTTATGCTACCCAAATAGTTATTTGTACAGCAATGGTTGTGAATGTAACTCCCACTCCCCCTCGTCACAACTTCATCACAGTCTAAGCTTAATACTAACTTGGCTACACAGTAGCTACACATCCGGTTCTGAGATGGCCCTGTAGAAAGAAGAAGAAGAAAAAATAATTATAATATTTGCCAGATGAATGTGAACTTATGTAACGTTGACTCAATGTATGTGCCAGTACAGACGGTAGCGACCTAGCCAGAAGCAGTCTGCTTGAGAAAATAGCAAAGGGAGCAGGTGGGAGTGGGTGGCAAAGAGGCTCAGTCTTATGGGCTGTGAGAATGGCCATTTGCACTGCAACCATCCAACAGCACACTTATCCCTCACATATGAAAAGAGAGGATGCAGCCAATGTACTTTAAGTCATGAGTGCAGGAAGACCAGTGCCGTCTGCCATAGACTTTGATGTGCTTCTGTTGTGCCATGTGGTCTGCACTGGCTCTTTTTAGGGTCCTTTTTTAAGCATTGAATGAACAAGCTGTATGAATAGATAATTTAGTGATTGCCTTGAAGAACTGTGTGAGGAGTTCCCATGCTGTTTTGTATGGTGTGATAAGGGATCAAACAAGTCTTCAGAGAGAATACATACTGTAGACAACACATCTTTATTCATCATCAGGTCAGTTTAAATGTTTCAGCAATTATTTGTAGTACCATTTGGCGAGTAGCAGTATTTAGTGTTTATCAAACATAAAATGTTCCAATATCCCATTTGCTTTTTGTTACCACAATTTGGCTGCTTGAACTTATTTGGATGTTCTCCCTGAGTATTTCATATGGGGGATGGTTGTGAATTGGATATAATTATGTGAGAAAAGCAGCACCTCTCCTTATGCTCAAAGTCCAGAGACCTGACTTCAAATGTGTAGAAGAACCCAACATGTTCCTGTGCTGTATCAGCTTTCATGAAAGAAGGTTGTGAAAAAGACCAACTGCTTCATTGAAATGTACTTCTCATAATCATCAATATATTTTTTGTCAAATTATGTGTCAGTTCTCTCTGAAAAAATAATGCTGTACCAAGATCTTTAGAAGATAAAAATCCCTAGTTTTGTAAATGTTTGATCAATTTGATAACTTCATGCTTAAAATGAACAAAGAAACACTAGTATAACGGCATTTTATTTTACTTACTAAATTTGATGTATCTTTATGGCATCAATATTTTCCAGAAAAGGTATATGGCTTGTTTGTCCTACTGTTACAAAAGGTAGGTGGAATAAATATAGGAAGTGACAGGTATAAATATAATCACCAATAGGATGTCTACATGACTCACAAATGAAAACCTGTTTCCTGTCTGAATATCAATTAATCACTTCAAGCTGAAGGGAATTTTTGCCAGTCACAAGCATTTATTAGCTAGTCACATTGGATAGCTTACTCATAAAAAACTCTGATGATTGTGAGATGAGTGTTTTGAAACTCTTGCTGTCCTCATGTAACATCACAGGATTGCTTTGAAATCACTTAACCAGATCCTTTGCATTGATGCTTGTCTTTAACTTTACTAATAATATTTATTAATACTAACCTGGGAGGAATTCACAAAGAATGATTTGCGTCAATTATTTGCTTGCGATTCACTAAAGGTATTATGCAAATCAGGTAACGGCACAAACATGTGCCCAAAAAATGGTGAAAAAGCCTTCCACAATCTGCACTGTGCAATCTCCTATCTTGCAACCCGATTGTAAGTGCTGGCATACATTGCTGGGACTGTATAGCATCGCTCTGCTACTGCATTCCAGATGGCTCTTTAAAATGCTGAAAGTGCACAGTGTTTGGATATATGCGCCACTATAATGGTCTTCCCCATCATTTAATCAATAATAATTTGAGGAATTACTGTTGCCATGATCGTTATAAAATATACAGTACATCAATATCTCTTTTAAACTAAATTCTAAAAAAAAAACGATTCCCCTGGCAATACTTGCACAGTGTTAAAGCTGAAGTGTGTGATTTCTGCAACACCAGCATCACTAAACGGAACTGAAATAATCACTGTTTTAAATCTGATTTTAGAAAGCTATCCCTTTCATCTATTGCTTGTTCAAGCAGATAGTCCCATCCCAAACTCACATCATTGGTCGAGCTAATATTGCCATGTTGGGCTTGATGGGCCACTCAAAAAAACAAAAAACAGAGGAATGCTTTGAAAGCACCACAGAGCCAGGCTTACTTAAAGATGACTGCATATTAGGCGAGACTTATGTCTCTGCTTTTCCCAACCAGTGGGCATTCTCAAACCTGGATGAGCATTTTTCAACCACTTTTTAATGATTTGCCTACTACTTTGAGATTCCCAACTTTCATTGGATAGTTTAGAAATGCCCATCCTGGTTTGGAAATGCCTACTGATTACTACATTGAGATTCCCTACTTCCACCGGTTTGAAAACGTCCACAGATTGGGAAACACCCATTATTGTTCCGCAGAGACCTATACTTCTATTAGGCTGGGATATAATAATTATAACATTGAAAACATAATACACATCATGCTTTAATTGTGTCAGGCAAATAGTGCTGGCTTTTGTTAACAAGGCATAATCTATAATAAGAATAATTTACATAGAAAGAAGGTGTGTTTGCACTGAAAAGAATGATAATGGCTAAATTTAACTATGTTGGACTCTCCATTTATTTACCATGATTTGTCACTCATTTACAATGACTTTTTTTTCCCATTGCAGTCCAAATATGAGAGTATCCTTCATAGTGTTTTCAGCCAGAGCAGAACTTGTGTTATCACTTACTGGAGACAGGTACAGTATCAGGCTTTTGTGAAATGCTTGCAGTCCCCAGTGTAAGAAAGCTAGTAATACACCATGAGTTTATGTTTACATGTAGGAGTAATGTATTTATGATGTCATGGCTACCTTCATCTTTTTTTCACCTGACATGACCATTACATACAGTATACATTGCATAACAAAATAATCTCTCTAGCTCATTCTGATCAGAAAATTCCTTGCTTTTTATTACCAGAGCAAAAATTAATGATGGCCTGAGGAGCTTAAGTGAGGTCAAACCAACAGGTGAAACCTACATGCATGAAGGAATGAAAATGGTAAAAAAATACTTCACGTGAACAGCGAAATGGAATTTGCATGGTATTCCAAAATGAATTTATAAAAGGCATAAAACTGTCATGTTGTACAGACAGTTTTATGCACATGTGGAGTCTATGATCTCAGATGTATTTGAATGATTGCATTTAATGTACTGTTTTTACTTGAGGAAGCAAAATTTAACTAGGCCAACCGTTACTGTAGTTTTGTTCCACTCATGACCAGATAAGGCATAATTGCATGTTTATCTTTTTGCATAAACATACAACATTTAACATCCTGAATTTGGATTTGAGACAAGTTCTGTATGAGCCTTGTCTTTGCTTGTCTTTTTTTGTCCCTGCAATTTTTAAGAAAACAGATGACTTTTATTGTCACACAGCTTTATGAAACTATTTCTTACTCTTCGCAGGCATCTGAACAAATAAAAGAACAGGTAAAAAAATCCTCTAGTATCATTGTGGCCTTGACTGATGGAAAGCTTGAACCATATATCCATCAACTTACTAAGGAGGAGGTGAGCTGGTATTTAGTATTTGAAGCCTATTTTGTAACATTATAGCACAAAACGTCTGTTATAATGACTGAATGTTCTGAACACAGGCTGATATTGCAAGGAAGTATGGGGCTCGCGTGTATTGTGTTGGCGTTAAAGAGTTTGATGAAGAACAGGTAATATTGTCATTACATCAGAGTATATACGGATTCAGTATAGTTAAGCTCAGTTGACAGCATTGACAGCAAATCTGGGTTCCAGTGAGGCAATTTCAATTGAAGTGAATGGGGCCAAACCATAAATGTTAAAATACTAACTTTTTCAAATGTAAATCCACAAGACATAAACAATATGTGTGTTAACATGATTTTAGTGTGATAAAATCGCTTTTCTGTGTAAAGTTATAGCCAATTTTACAACTTTGTTGCCATGAAGAAGTAATATCAACAAACCCTTAAAACTACTGTAAAAATGACGATTTATACAACTTAACAGCTCAAATAATACATGAGTTTTAACAGAGGAATGAATGTGCTTTTATAAAATTATTAGCTTCAAATTTCTGCTTTTAAACCCTACAAAAATGTACCCCATTCACTTCCACTGTAAGTGCCCCACTGTAACCTAAATGTTTTCTTTTTTGAAAGAAAAGGAGGGACAAGTCAAAATTATTTTTGTGGTAACCAACATTTTGCCACAAATGCTGTCGATTGAGCTTTACTTGTATTGAACCCGGAATATTCCTTTAAAGTATCAAATTTCATATTTATAGATCAAATTTCATATTTGTATGTTACACATCTTGTGTCCTGTACACTGTATGGAGATACTAGTGTTTGGAGAACTCTACAAAGCTTCTCTGTGTTTCACTAAATGCATGGGGTGTTGCAGAATTGAATGTAATTATAGGACTGCGGCTCTCTTCCTGTCTCTGTAGCGATAGAAAACTGAGTTAAAGGAGAGGAAATGTCATCAAGTTGTTTTTTTCTTTCTTGCTTGGCTCTTTGCCCTGTTATTATTATCTCTCTGTTTGCCTGCCAACAGCTTGCTGATATCGCTGATACCAGAGAGCAAGTGTTCCCAGTCAAAGGAGGCTTTCAAGCTCTCAAAGGAATCGTTAACTCGGTAGGTTCTCCATGCCATGGGTACCCATCCCAAAAGATCTAATAGATGTCCCTGTGCTTTAAGGCAAATCCTTTAATTGAACTAGTAAATAGTCATTAACAGTACACTTATCACATGAACCACCCCCTTTGAGGGGGGTTAAGTGCTATGCTCAAGGGAAAATGTTGAGAGAAATGGTGCAAGGCACACCATCCCATCTGAACTAAAATTTAATGACATGGAAGAATGTCCAGCTTATTTTCTGGAACAACACTGAAACACTGTCTAACATGTGTTCTTTCAAAATAGGCTTATTTTTTTACATAAAAAAATATGTTCATCCAAAATTGAAGCTAAAAACAATACAGGAGAAATTACTCGGGCAGTAAGATTTCTATTGTGAAACAATGGCTAAAAATCAAAGCTGAAGTATTAGACTTTTCTAATGATGTATAGTTTATCATGATTAAATAAGAACTGAATGTTAATAACATACAGTTCATGTAAACAATACCGATCATAAGATTGTCGCAATCTCCTGCCTGTGAAATGTTAATCATAATAACTCACTTTCTTCACACTAAATGATGGTGCCCAAAGTGTCCCTTTGCACCTCCTGGTGGTGATTTTGCAAACGTGTCTTATGTGTGAGAATTTAAAGTTATACCGCCGTGTTAATACCCGCAATAGTGAGGGTCATTCTGGTTGGATACCTACTGTATTTGTCTGTTTATAAATACAGTAGGTAAAAAGGATATTAAAAAATAAGTACATAAAAAGGATTTTTGTAAAGCAACTAAATAAATTATAGCTTTTGAAAACTTCAGCATTGCTTGGCTGTAAATTGTGTAAGTTTATTAAGGACTGTGCTTAAACATTGTGTCAGCATGAAGTTACAAAAGCAGCTTCATCCCACACAAACATGTCAGCAATATATTTGTGATAATTTCCATTTGCTTCATGATGCTTTGAAATGGCCTTCTTCAAGTGTTTCAGAGTATCTTTGCCCATACATGTACATAGTGGTTTAACTTTGTAAACTTTGTAAACATGGTACGAGCGTAGAACATCTTTGGTCTTGAGTAAACCAGCAACAGCTGAGGTCAGTGTTTCTCTACATGGGTGTGTTGTTTTGTGACCACAGGAATCAGTTTCTGGGATATATTTCGGAATTAGTCACGCAGGACAAAGGAAAGCACCTTCTTGTAGTTTATTGAAATATGTTTTGTCCAGAGAGGATATATGGAAAAAAGGACAATTCCTCTCATTATTTAGCCTCATTACTTGCCTGTTTGGCCAAATGGAGTTTAAGGCCCAGCAAAACAGGCATTCTCCAGTGATTAGTAATCCTGGAGGCTTGGCTAGTTGGTTTCTGCTCAGATTTCCAGGATTTGAGATCATCTGTGCAGCTTTGCATTCGGGTCTGAAGTAGACTTAACAGAGATTCTGCAAAAGCCTAAAGAATAGATTTAGCTAGGCCTATATTTTATATTCCAAAAATGTTTTGACTGATGAGCAGAGACAGTTTAAGGTTGTTTATATTTTGTGGCTTTATATAGGCTACGTTCACACAGAATATGGTTGTCGGTCCTGTTTTAGAGTGCAAAATGTGTTGGTTATGTTGTCTAGTTGTTTGTCACGTCATACAGTGCATTTGCTATTCTGTTCTGCACACAGTCTTGTCTCTTGTGTGTATATTGCAAAGACGGATACGTATATGAACTGTGCGTCAACTGAAGGATTTAGATCTAATCGTTGTCTTCCATCAACATTACTCCCACCAGTTTTGTGGTCTGGGTTCCACCCAAATGCTGCACTCTTCACTCAGTTAAAAATAAAAGCATTCAAAACTGCTGTCAGTTAATTACGGTAAGATTTGGCGAATAAACACGCTTCTCATTTGGAGTTATTTGTAGAGTTAGACTTTCTGGTGTTATGGAAGTCTTTGATATTCACTTTAGTCATTTTCGCTATGGTTACAAGCATTATTCATGGCCAGGGGCAGACTGGGATTAAAAAGTGGCCCTGGACTTTCTGGACCAGAGTGGCCCACCACACCTGGCCTTCAACACACCACACCATAACACACCAGCTCATTGATTTAATTTTCCAGATACATTTCATTAATAAATATTTTATTGACTGCTAGTGTTTGTAAAATGGTCCATTTATTTACTATAGGATTTTTCTGAATTAATGGGTGTTTATCTTAAACAAACATTCTATTCCTAAGACTATTTTATCACTTGCACAGTTCCGCCCAAAGTGTGGACACACCTGGCTGAATTAATGTTTCTCATGATACGCAAGACCTTAATAATCTAAAGATTTAAATGTACAACTAAACAGATGTGTAAAAAAGGACTTTGGAAAGCATTCCAAATAGACACAAAGTAATATTTTTCATGACATATTTTCTGCATTTGTATCAGGCGTGAGCATTATTTAGCAAGGTGTGCAATCTGTGTCTAATAATACAGTGTTAAGAAGCCGCGCTCAAGTTCCCAGTAATGCACTGCAGTATAAATAAATTATGCAAATGACTGCTTGCTGCTTATAGCTTTACTGTTTGCCGATATTATTTACGCTGGTGTTATTGTATTTGTTGAAACTTGCAGTTACCGTATTTTCCAGAAATAAAGTTGCACCTGAATATATGTCACACCTAGTCAAAATCGCGTTGTTCAGAGAAAAATAACGTCTCGGTTACTATTGTAACCTCCGTTCCCTGATGGAGGGAATGAGACATTGTGTCAATGTAGTGACACTAGGGGTCACCCTTGGGAGCCCTAAACACATCTAATCTTTGAGAAAAGGCCAATGAGAATTGGCGATTGGAATTTGCATGCCACTCCCCCGCGTGCCCACGAGGATGCCAGACTCCTTGTAGAGTGTGCTCGTATTCCCAAAGGGGCGGGCACGGCCTGGTCTTGGTATGCCAGAGCGATGGCATACACGATCCAGTGGGCAAGCCTCTGTTTGGAGACAGTGTTCCCTTTCCGCTGTCCCCCGAAACAGACAAAGAGCTGCTCAGAGCGTCTAAAGCTCTGCGTGCGATCCAAGTAGATGTGCAAAGCATGCACCAGACACAGCAATGACAGGGCTGGGTCTGCCTCCTCCTGGTGCAGCGCTTGCAGGCTCACCACCTGATCCCTGAAGGGGGTTGTGGGAACCTTGGGCACATAGCCTGGCCAGGGTTTCAGGACCACGTGAGAGTCTACCGGACCGAACTCCAGGCAGGTATCGCTGACAGAGAACGCCTGCAGGTCCCCAACCCTCTTGATGGAAGTGAGCGCAATTGAGTCCTCAAAGAGAGGGCTTTCAGCTTGACTGACTCTAGTGGCTCAAATGGGTCTCTCCGAAGGCCCAGGAGGACCATGGAGAGATCCCATGAGGGAAAGAGGAGTGGCCTAGGAAGATTCAGCCTCTGGGCACCTCTCAGGAACCTGATGATCAGGTTGTGCTTCCCTAAGGACTTACCATCCACTGCGTTGAGGTGTGCCGTTATGGCGGCCACATACACCTTCAGGGTGGAGGGGGACAGCCGCCCCTCCAGCCTCTCCTGCAGGAAGGAAAGCACTGACCCGACTGTGCATCTCTAGGGGTCTTCACCTTGGGAAGAACACCAACTCATGAACAAATGCCACTTCAGGGCATAAAGCTGCCTCGTAGAGGGCGCCACAAGGGTGACCTGTTCCTCATCCTCCCTGACCTTGCACAGGGTCTGTGCAAGTAGGCTCACTGGGGGGAACGTGTATTTGCGCAGCCCCTGGGACCAGCTGTGTGCCAGCGCATCTGTCCCGAGAGGGGCTTCCGTCAGGGAATACCAGATCGGGCAGTGGGAGGATTCCCAGGAAGCGAACAGGTTTACTTGTGCTTTGCCGAATCGACTCCAAATCAGCTGGACCACCTGGGGGTGGAGTCTCCACTCTCCGCTGAGCGTCGCCTGCCGTGACAGCGCATCTGCTGTGGCGTTGAGGCTGCCTGGGATATGAGTGGCCCGCAGCAACCTCAGCCACTTCTGACTCCAGAGGAGGAGATGGCGGACGAGTTGCGACATGCTACGAGAGCGTAGGCCGCCTTGGAGATTTATATATGCTACTGTCGCTGTGTTGTCCGACCGGACCAACACATGCTTGCCCCGGATCAACGGCAATAGCCTCCGCAGGGCGAGCAGTACAGCCAGCAACTTGAGGCAGTTGATGTGCCAACACAGCCGTGGTCCTGTCCATGGTGACCACGACACATCTGGACACTTGCTGTAGGGGGACTCCTTCCTGCAGAAATGCAAGGTCTGTCCAAGTAAAAGTGTAGGGGTGTAACAGAGTGGCGTGATAGCCACGCGATGTGTGCCGCGGTGCCATGCCCATCTCGGGACTAGAGTCTGAAGCCAGTGCTGAATCGGTCTCATATGCATCAACCTGAGCGGTGTGACCACCGCCAAGGATGCCATATGCCCCAGGAGCCCCTGAAGGTGTTTCAGTGGAACCGCTGTCTTCCACCTGAATGACTTCAGGCAGTTCAACACCGACTGCACGCGCTCGCTTGTGAGGCGCCCTATCATCGAGATCGAGTCTAACTCCGTGCCGAGAAAAGAGATGCTCTGAACCAGGGACAGCTTGCTCTTTTCCCAGTTGACCTGAAGCGTCTCCAGCACCAGCCAGGCCGGTCTCATACCCATAGGTAGAAGGCCCAGCATGGGGGGGCGGCTGGAGAGGAAGGAAAGCCGCGACCGCAACGTTGCCATGGTCATGTTCTCGCAATGAGAACACGAAACATCCACAAATGCTGCCTCAGTGTGAGCACGGCCCAGATACGTGAGGCAGCACCCATGGCCGTTGGAGGTGGAGAGATAACGACCGCATCCAGGAATTACACAAAGACGGAATGGCATCTATAAAAAGACACGTCTTTAAAAAGACATTCACGTCAATGTGCTGTTCTAATAGAGGAAAATATACTCTTTGCACAGATATATACTCTCTAGTAGCGCTGTCGAAGCGCCCAGGGGCGTAGTCTGCACTAAGCATGCAGAAGGTGAGAAAGCCGCTGGAATGCACCGTATATCCAACAGTATACGCTTCTTTCGAGGTGAATGGACCGGCAGTAGAATTCAGCTCGCTGACACACAACCACTCGGCTCAGAAAAAAAAATCTGAATGAGTAGTTGTGAGCCAGCTCCTTTTATACCCATATGTCCGGGGGAGTGGCATGCAAATTCCATTGACCTTTTCTCAAAGATTAGAGGTGTTTGGGGCTCCCAAGGGTGACCCCTAGTGTCACTACATCGACACAATGTCGAGTGAGTGACAGTAGGGGAAACATAGATAAGTCACATCTTTGTATAAGTCGCACTGACAGAGGTTAAAAAATCGCGTTGTTCAGAACCCCCCCACAGGTAAGTCACATCTTTGTATAAGTCGCACTGACAGAGGTTAAATGCTTCAGGCACAAGGACCCGGAATCAGCCGCCCGAGTCCCAACTTCCCTTCAGCTGGTCAACATCAGACGCTCAGTTATGTAGATTACCTCAGCAAATACGCATCTCTATGCGTTGTAACTCTATGCTGTATACAAATAAACAGCTTTTAGTCAGAGTAAAACAGCATGCCTGTTGAATTCTATTCATTCATTAATGTTTATATGTGGATATTTCTGATATTAGAAAACTTTGCTCTGCACTAACACGAAGTGTTTTTACTACGTGATGAAACGTATATGAGGAGTTGCGTTTGACAGTGGTTTAGAGTTTGTTAGAACAATAATGATATGGGACAGAATATTGGTTCTGTATAAATAACTGTTTGCATAAAGTACTTTTTAAAGGAAAAAATACTCAGAATTGGCCACTTTAAACCACTACTATCATCTCTTTGACTGATGTTTTCATCTGTTTGTGTGTAAGCAAATGTGTTTTTAGTATGCATGCATTTGAACAGCCGACATTAATTATGTATAAATTATGTATATAAGTCGCTTCAGACTGTAAGTTGCAGCACCTTTCAGATGATGGAAGAAAACAACTTATATTTTGGAAAATAGGGTATTTGTCATTTTATGATTATCCAGAGCTCATCTTATACTTAATTTGATGTTTTTTGTTGTCACCATTATTCTGATTTGTATGTCAAATAGTGAGGTCTATGCTTGTTGGACTGAAAGAATGTACCTAATAAAATGCATTAAATGCAATAGGTAAATTTCAATAGGAAAGTTAGTGTAGTATCGTAATGGTATAATATGTTTATTAGTTATTAATTTCTTAATTGGGTCCCCACGGGCATGTTGGTGCTCCATGCCGCTGCCTATACGGCCTGTAAGATGGGCTCACATTGCCCACCGTGAAAGCTCTGCACATGTTCATAGCTATGCATGTACGTATGAACGTAAGCTGTTATATGAACAGGACAATTGGGGAATCACGCTTCTTAGTAAATGTGGTTGTCAATCCCAAACACTGCCTGGAAACTTAGCCGTATATTCTGTACATTTCCTGAACATCTGTACGATATGGCTGACTGATGCAAATATACAAAACTCCACATCACTGACCTGTATGGGAGGGTGGCACAAAATAAAATATTTCTCAAAAAGACAGACAGAACTCTGTGCATGTTTTGAGTAAAAACATAGTATGACCCAGGAAGATTCTCACACTGCCCACACCTCAAAAACATCATACAGTGAAGTCATCGCAAAATCATGTTCCTCATCAGAGGAAGGAAGAACGGATATTGCTAAATACAGGAAAATACTGCAAGAGATTCTGTTTCAGTCAGAAGCCTGGAAGAAAGTTCATTTTTCAGCAGGACAGTGATCCAAATAGAAGCCTATGGGGAAAAAAATGGTCAGATGTCAAATCTGATGTCAATTAAATTGAGAATCTGAAGCACTTTTGCACTACAATTTATAAAATGGATTTGTAGTGAGCATACAGTATAACAGAGTTTGACATTTCAATCAAGAATTTGTAATTCAGTAGAAGAGAGAATGTGAATTATTTTGCATGGCACCACATTTATATTATTTGATATATAGAGAAAAATACAGCTTCCTCCAGCATCAAAACATTCACCATTACAGCACAACAGTATGTTATTTCAGCACAAAAACCTGTATCTTATTCGCTTACCATCTGCAATCTAGTTTGTGTTTTTGCCTGGCGTGATTAAAGCTATTATCGCCCACAAAAAGCAGAATTTTATGTAGAAAAAAAAAAGATTTGTGTACAGATTCTGTTATTATGACAGTAATTCATCAAATGATGGAGAAGAGCATTATGACCGGGCATATCTCCAGACACTGTGTAGCAGAGCTCACTTTTGGTATTTTAAAGAGCCGAATCAGGTGCCTGGATTGCAGTGGTGGAGGGATGCTGTACAGTCCCAGTAAAGCATGCCAGATTGTGGTAGTCTGCTGCATCATTAACATCCTGGAACTCCGAACCATACCACGAAATTAGAAATTGTGCCATTCAGATTGTTTTCAGCACTAAATAATTCTTTGTGAATTACCTCCATTTGTTTTTCCAACATTATTATAAAATAATTAACAATATTAAACTATATTTCTATTTCAAATTAACATTTCATTACTCTAATACTAATACTTTGAATCTATTCATGTGTATATAGATACCTGTCATTGAAAGTTAAAATGTCTTGCAAGGAACTTCCTTGTCTTGTGCCATCTTATAACTCATCAAAGAGCTATAGAGACCATCCTCAGAAACTTTCATTCCCAACGTTATGATTGCAAAGTTTATCAGGTGTCATACTCAATCAGTTCATACGCTTCCTCCACTTCAGTCTAAAGCCTCATCTCCACCGCAGGTGATTCGGAGGACCATATCTTCCTGTTAATGTTGTCTTTTTGCACGTTGTGTACAGAGATTTGCATAGTTTGTCCTCTGTTGATTTATGAGGATGATGGGAGAGGCGACGGTGGCCTCGTACAGGCCTGTTTATATGATAATATCAGCCTGCGCTTTCTAATAGAGCTGAAGAAGGAGAATGGCGCAGCATAATTTCCCCATAACGGCTGACATGAGACTATCCCGCACCGCACTGCATGATGCTCCTCTCATTGAGCTTGATTTGGCATAGAAAACATCCCGGCGTGAATGCTAAATACCTTGGCATGGAAAAAAGACAGTGATGATATCTGATACAGTGATTCAGCACTGACAAATAATGATTTGAATACATATTTTATCATACAGATCCTTAAGCAGTCATGCACGGAGATCCTCACGGTGGAGCCATCCAGCGTCTGCGTGAACCGTAAGCATTATAAGAGGTTTTACAGCTATTAGTGTTGATGAAATTGTCTCTTTGTGTGAGCGTGAGTGTGTGTTGTGTGTGCGCTTTCATAGATTTGGGTCAATGCCCAGAAGTGCTTCTCATTATGTCCTCATCTGGTTTACATACCACAGAGTCTTTTGACATCGTTTTGAGGGGGAGCGGGTTTACTCTGGGGAGACAAGAAGGAGTTCTCTGCAGTTTCAGTGTTGATGGGGTTACTTACAGTAAGTAAAGTTTGAGTGCAAATGTTGACTTCAACTCCACCCTAAGCTTACAGTGGTGCCAAGAAGTATTTGAACACTTTTGGACATTCAAGTCAAACTTAAAAGGATACTTTACCCAAAAATGACAATTCTGTTATCATTTACTCATCCTCATGTTGGTCCAACCCTGTATGACTTTTTTGTATGGAAAAATAAGATGCTATGAAAGTGAATGGTGGGTGAGACTAGTTTACTATCTAACATCATCTTTTATGTTCCACTTGAAAATTGTGCTTGTGTTTTCCTACTTTAAATTAACGCCATAATATGTTTATATAATGCAACTACATTCATTTATTTTTAAGTGTGGCTTAAAGGGTTAGTTACCACAAATATAAATTCTGCTGTCATTTTCTAGTTGTCAAATTTGGAACAGCATGAGAGTGAGTAAATGATGACAGAATTTTTATGTTTTGGTGTATTATCCCTTTAAGTGTCCAAATATATTCGGAGGCTTCTTTATATGATACTGCTTAGACAAAACTGCAAGACATATGAGAGATTGTCTGTTTGTGAGAGTCAGTCGCAGCATACAGGAAGTGACAAGCTGGTCACACATAGAATGCAGTACACCTTGTGGCTAAACGGTTGAGCTTCTAAAAATGTCTTAAAGACAGAATGAGATATTCATCTAGACAAAGCAACTTGCCATGCTACATAGAGCCACTGTAGTCAATTTCTTAAAGGGATAGTTCAGCCAAAAACGAAAATTCTGTCATAATTTACTCACCCTCATGCTGTTCCAAAACTGTGTGCCTTACTTTCTTCTGTGTAACGCAAATGGAGATGATAAGAAGAATGACAGTCACTATTCAATATCATTGTATAGGGAAAAGATGCAGTGAAATTGAATGGTGACAGGACTGTCTTTAACGCTTCAATTCAAGAGATTTCACCAAACCCTGAATGGTGCTTCCTTTTCGAGTGCAGTATCATAACCTCAAGAGACAGATCCACATATGGGTACACATGTTCTCTTACTGGTTCTGTAACCAGACAGGAAACACATAGAACGTTGAATTCTGGGTGCCTTCAGCAGTGATGAGATAAACGAATCAGTTTTAAATTGAGTGAAAAAATGCCCCTCCTCCTCAACATAACTGCACACATCAGCAGTGTTAGTGAGCCTCTACACCATAACAAATGGCCTTGTGTTAAACATCTGGGGGGGGAGTTTATTATCCAACTAGTTTGGCAGCATAGCGTAACACAGTCAACTTTCGATTCATTTTGCAGATGAAAAGCCAAGCAAGGTGAAGGATGACTATGTCCTGTGTTCCGCTCCTGTACTGTATTCAGTGGGACAGTAAGTATTCCAAAATTGTGTGTGTATGTGTGTGTGTGTGTGTGTGTGTGTATGTATGTTTCAAGCAGCAAGTGTCATTTACAAATAGCGGAGGTCTGTTTTGTGTCTGCCACACTGGAAACTGCCAAAGTCATTGAGATCTCCAAATGTGCAGAAAAATGGAAGTACTTTGAAATCAACTATATAACAGTAAGTTCCAGTCCTCTAATCTGATTGGACAAGCAGTGTTCCAAGAGTGCTTAAATTCAGTATAACTTCACTGGAACACTGTTTGTATCACTGTGTTCACTATGTTCCAAACAGGCTGAGCATTGCTCGGTTGATCATGCTTTGGCTTTGTTTGGAACCATTTTCATTGGTGTAGAAAAATATTGTTTTAGAAAGCACTCATTATCGTGCCTTTGCTTATTTAAATGTATCTTACATTATTTCAAACTCTAAACAGACTGCTACAGCCTACAGATCACGCATAATTTCAGCTACAGCATTGTGACCCATTAAATTACAGTATTGTGCCATATAGCAGCCTACAATGTCATGTCACAGCATTATGTTATTGAACTGAGTGAGAGACACATAACCCTGTGTAGATCTGGGATTAACTGTGAACAGTTTTTGTGAAATTATGGTCAGATTTACCCAGGATATTTGAACCCCTATATGTGGTCGCCATTCAAAAGGCGTGCTTAATTAACTCTTGGCTGGCAACTGTGACCCATTAAGTAGTTTGCTGCTATGAACAGCTAGTAAACACATCTGGTGGAGGGCTTTAAAAGGATGTGTGACAGATGCACCGATTCCCTTTTCCATGCTCCCATTTAAATAATTCACCGTGCTCTGACACTAGGCACCACAAAACACCTGCAACATGTCTGAGTGCAAGGAATTTCTGTCTCTCTCTGTTCTATCATGCTCTGTCCCTTTTTATTTCATCAGTCCAGTCTGCATACAGAAAATCTCCATCTCTGATTAGAAGCATATATGGGGTATGCCAGTTTTACCTTGAGAAAAAGAGATACATTGTGTCAAATGTGCAAACATGATGTTTCCAGAACAATTCTTTCTCTGGGCCACAAATCATAAGAGTGCTGAGCTGGAAAAGACTCAAGTACCCCTTCATCAACACCACACTAGAAATGTGTTCCTTATACCTCATATTATACATACAGTATATATTTATATCATACTGTGTATCATTTAGCATTCAAATTAATGTTATTAAAATGGTCATTGTCACAAGGACTTTGCAGCAAAAATATCTTTGTTTAGGAAGACAGAGTCTATACAATGTGGGTAATGTTATTATATTATTAAATTATTGCAGACGTGTATCGAGTTTAGTGTTTGTATTTCCTATGGGTTTTTATACAGATAGAGAAAAATAGAATCTGTTTGTTATTTACAATATATTACACATAATATTGTGTTTTCTTTCCTGAATTTAAAGGAACTGAAAAATGAAATGAATCACAATTAGTTAATCTATTTAATCTATTGACAGCCCAGTTATTTCTATTTTAAGTCGTACTTTCTGTTAAATAGTAGTGGCTGACAGATATGGATCAGTGCTAATGTCCACACAGTTTTTGTTTAGCTATAAATTTTGTCTTTACAAAAAAAAAAAAAAAGTGTACTTTAAATTAAGTCAGTATTTCATCTTTTATTTCATCATTTCAAAAATAACATATTTTACGATAATGACTATAATGTTCAAAATGAATGAAAAAATTTGTATCAAACTTAAACCAAACACTTTTGTGGCGTAGCACCAGATATCAAGGTCTTATCTGCAGCGGCAGCTGTTGGTTCATCAGACCAGGATTTAGGGCATCTGTCAACCTGCCCATTAGTGCTGGCCGGCTCCGTTCCTTTGAGTTTTTGGCTGGTGGGGGTTAGGAACTTTTGTCTGGCAGCAGCATGTCCTCACCTGCGTTTTCACAACAACAGTGGAGTGAGAAAATAACTGAGGGACAGACCTGACACCTGCCTGCAATGCAAGAAGTGGAACATGCCTCATCAATAATCAATCGGATCTCTCAGGCCGCCATTTTAGTTCCATCTGCGTTGGAGATGGGAGATGTGCCCAGATAACATGGCAGCACTGCCTCCATGAGAACTCCTCCACTCATTTTGCTACATGATACAGATGGACACTCTTTTAAAAATTAAAGACCCATCAGTAGGGATGGTAATCAGTAGGGGCCTGGCAATATGATATTTTATTGATATTTGGAGCACAGTACTATTGACATTTTTTATGTTAAGTGTATTGTGATTCAATTCTGTGATACTGTATATTGCGATCCTTCACATGAAAACCCATGCAGTCTAACTGTATGCAAGATCTGTACAGACATTCTGTAAACAAATTACAGACTTTCTTGAGTTTTCGCCAAGGTTCTGAGTTAGAATTTTGGCAGAATATAAATAATTAAGTGTTTGTTGACCTAATACCAATGTACATTTTGTCTTCTTACAGACTCAGTCTGAAAAATGTAACTAAAATATTGATTCTTGGCACAAGAACATCGATACGGTAAAACATTGCAAAACTTCAAAACTTTAATTTCTACCTCACCTATTTATACCACTCTGTAAGAAATAGGTTACTTCATTGTGGATGTAATCCAGCTTTTCATCACGTACAGCACCTAGTACGCTCCTACGCCCCTGTTTAGTGTTAAAAACACTATGTGAAGTCATTACTTGGCAGTAAACCTTTCAGACCGATAATAGATTTAACTGTCTTCTGGAATGTTCCTGTAGGGCCATCACATGTGCGCAAAGTTCAGTCAGGCTGTTGTGTTGCCGTCTGTCAGGGCTGATGCATATGTTAGGCCTTTAATAATGCAGGGTGTTCATTTTTATTTGCAAGTGAATTTAGAAAACCTTCGTTGACATCCGTGTCATCGCATTCAGCTACGTCACTTTCATTTTCCATCATCATGTGCTTTGTGACATGAAATCAAACTCATAGACCACTCTCAGTCTCTTGTGGTGCTAAGAGTGGGCTTCTGTGACAGCAAGTGCACTTTTGTGTCATTCTGATGAACTTCTGTCACATTTTTTTCTACTGTGCATATCTTGACAAAAGAAAACCATTTGATGTTTGAAGCAGCAACAGTTTTCTCTGTTTAGCGTGCACTCAAAAAATGAAGTCATTACCCTTACACAGTGGCGGGCCGTGCATTAAAAGTCTAGGCCTTCAGTGTGATTCATGCCATTAAGAAAACACAGTTTCACAATGAATAAACACCGTATGCCTTTGGGCATCATACATTATGTCGCAGCTAACTTATAATACCAATTGACATTTTAAAAACACGTCCACGCACGAAAACAAAAACTTGAAATTACACTTAATGCTCAAGCAAACTGCAGCATGACTGTTTATGAAATGAACGTCTCCCGAACAGACATTCAAAAATCATAATTTTTCTTCATATGAATCTACCAAGGAGGTCTATAATACCTGGAAAAGTCTATCTAATAATATTTGCGATTTAAATGTTGCTTGCAATACATTTCGTTTCATCAGTGTAGACGGTTATGCTGCGTTCCATTCAAGTTGGATGAGGGATATTCCTACTTAATATCTCCGACCATAAATGCATTCCATTCCCCGATATTCAGAACTGCAACACTCCAGTTAGCTTAGCAGGGGTTTGACTCTCATTAGAGATGTCTCCTAGCAACCCAACTGATAAACAATGCTGCAGCGCTAGCATTTGTGCTACAAGTGTACGATTATCAAAAGAGATTATAATGTTTTATACACCTGTTTCTGCAGGCATTTGTTAAACAAGCTTTGATATCATGTAATGTGGAAACAAACTCATTTATCGATATTACTTAATAAAGTGAATGTTTATCACTTACTTTGTATATCTCCCTGAGTGTTGACATGTTTGTGTGACATCATGCCCCTGCATCTCGGCGAAATCGGAGTTGAGAATTTCTGCACGAGCCTACAAGTTGTAATTCTGACTTCAAGATGCATTCCATTGCACTTTTCCTAGTAGGAAGTTGTAAAATCCGACTTTCTGAGTTGAATGGAACGCAGCACTACACTTAGAAAACTGATGTTGCTATAACAATGCAAAAAGCACTTACCAATTTGCTTGAAGTCAAAATCAGTCCTCCTTTCCTGATTAATAAATTAAGCAATCACACGGTCATGCAGAACATTTTGTGTTTTTAAATCCATAAGGATCCCCTTCTCAATGGCGATAGTGGCAGTGATGACAGCCAACCCATGCTCACTGGAATTAGAGACAGGTGTTAGACATAATTTAGCTCAGGTGTCAGCGCCCTTACCGCTTTCTCTCCTGACGGACGCTCAACCACACCTCCGCTGCCACAGCGTAATTGCGTCACTCAAGGCCAGCTAGAAGGCCTCAACCAGGACATATCCTAAAGATCACACCCACCAAGAACAAATAAATCAATCTGACTGGCTGATGAATCTGACAATCTGACTTTAGTTGCTCATTCATTTGCAATGTTGAGGGATTCTGTGGAAACCCTGACGGGGTGGAACTCAGACTCACACGCTGCTTCGAGCATGCGATTTGTGAAACACAAGCTGTCACGCTTCATTTGTAAGCATCAAGGAATAAATTCTGACTGGATAAACTTTTCGTTTTTCTCTATTTGTTTGTAGATTAATTTAAGAGTGGAAAGTGATTAAAAATACATAGGCAAAAAGGTGATTAATGTAAAATATTTATTTATTTGGCATGTTAGGCCAGCAGAGAAGGCTTTGCTGGCCCTGAGAATTTGCCACTGCCCTTACTTAATTGAATTTGAGAACGTTTTTACAAGAAATTTAATGTATTTCATCCAGATTAAATCAGTTTCATTGAGCCAACATAATTTAGTTGGATTAAGTCAAATCAATATACTATAGTAGTTTTAACTCAACTTCATTAGATTAGTCAAACTCAATTTACTAAGGTTTTATGCAGTTAAATTTCTTATGGTGGCATTTATTTAATTTAATATTCATTAGTACATGCCAGGTGAGCAAGTGTAAGGACCTCAGCCTAACCACAAGCACCATTCATTCACCACAATGGTAACCCCCAAAACTCCAGCTTAAAAGACACTAATTTTTAATACCAATATAACAGAATATTAAACATTAACAAATCTCCTCATATTCTCATCTTGCTAAAAACACATACAGTAAAATAACACTTAATTAGAATGGAAATCCCCTGCCCAGTTTTATCAGTGCTACATTAACACCACAAAAAGCACAAAACACACCAACTCATATGGATTAAGTAAACTTCAATACAAAAATAGAACACAATAAAATCATGTTGTGAAAAAAAAATATAGAAATGTGTTGCTTTAGTTTAGTAAGCTGAACAAGCAACAAAAATCTTTTTTTTTAAATTTTTTTTTTTATTGTGGGATTCATATGTTTTCAGTATAAATGTCATCACTGAGTGTCTTTTGTGAGGTTACCACCTTTGATATGGGAGATTTGGCATGCCTTCTTGTTTTTAGAGTACATTTGATAACTAAACAAGCCAGTCTTCATTGATTGTGATTGATTGTGTGTTGCAATAAGGACATAAAAGAATTCTGCCAAATTTGAAAGTCATTAGGCCATGTAAAAATGCTGATAGAATGTGATAAGTTATCACAAAGCATTAAACAGATAGTCCTGAAAACATTTTAAAAATCTGCTCTGTCCAACATAAACTGATCAATGAGCTGATATGAATCATTTCGGAGTGTCCAGTCTTATCCAATGAAGTGAAAGGTCAGATGAAATCGCTTGTCAAGGGCAGTTTCCTTTCAAGACAAGTGTGAATATACTTCCTATTGAAATAGGATGTTTGAGAAGGACATATTGCAGGGCTCGTCCCTTTTTATTAAAATAGTAAATAGGCTTCAATAAAGTCATAGCCGTGCACCATTATTTGCTACTTGCTTGTCGGTTGTCGGTGGTACAAAGGGAGAGACATTCTCATTATTGAGAGCATTTGTTTGGAAAAAACATCTGTGTTGTACAACATGTGTCATCCATATGTTTGCTCCGTTATTCCTGGAAATGTTTATATCTGCTAAAAGTGCATTTTGTCAGCATTTAGGATTATATACTGTAGCATATAGATGGCCTCAGGCTCAGAGCTAACACACATGGACTAATAGGGACAGAACCTGATTGGTGGAATGTTTCTCTCAGAGCTTTCCCCTACACCAAACATAAATATATCCAGCTTGATTAACAACCTGCCTCCCATTGGCATGTATTGAGTATGTCAGCTAAATTAGCCTCTCCTCTCATTCATTCTGCACACGGACCTAGTTAACATGCAAAAAGCCCTTTAAAAGCTTCCTATTGCCTCTGAACAACCACAGTTCAAGCAAAGAGTATCCAAAGTCCAAAAAAAAAAAAAAAAAAAGCTACATTACAATACATTGTTAGTGATTCTGTACTGCAGTTTAGAATATTTTGGGAAACACCCCTTGGAGGGATAGTTTTTCAGTTGGTTTGTTTTTGAGGGAACCCATCAGTCTCATTCTGCTTCCTTGGGAATGCCCAAAGCCAAAACCTTAGTGAAACCTTTACTATTTGTTGTAGCTAACTCTTTGTATCCTGTATCTCCACTATATCTTCTCCGGCTCTGCAGACAGAGGGCTGTCTTTTTTACATATTCTCTCATTTTGGGAAGGATCTCAGGCGTTCAGTCAGTCGATTTCCTGCTTGAGGATTCTCATTAGCCCCATGGTAATTGTCTCCTGCATAACAGACATATGGAAATTACAGTGCCGTTCATCATTAGTGCCATAATTGCAAGCCACCTTCAACTTCCTCCTCTGTAAATAAGAGCGAATTTTTTTCTCAAAATTCTGTTCCTAGGATTAAACTCGTATTATTGCTAATGCCACCAGTAAGCATCACTATTACTTATAAGGCAGGGTTAGTATTGTGTTGAATTTTTATTTTTTTATTATTCTTGTTTTGTATTTTAGTTTTCAATTCAGTTTAGTTTCCATTAGTTTTAATTTTGTGCATAAGTTATAATTTCATTTCTGCTTAATGTAATTTAAGTTTTTTTCAGTATGACTGTCCTCTACTTTTCGCACAGAAATGTTTAAGCATAAAAAATTCCAATGACTTTCAGAAATTGCATCATTCTCTAAATAATTCTAAATTAGACTCTGTTATTTCCTTCCAATTAGCTTCCCTATTGTTGCGACTTTTAACAGTAAATTTGAACTTGCATTGCTCTGCCATGTTCACATACATAACTCTGCAAACAAAGTATAATGTACAGTTGTGCTCGAGAAATAACTTGTTTATTTGAGTTAAGGAAAAAAATATTTTCACACTTCATTCAAGGCCAGTGTGTTATTACTCTAAAAATACCATTCCAATGGGCTTTTATGTTTTTTTCCTACAGAAAAATGGAGGTTCTGATCAGTTTGAATAGTGGCACATCGTATATTACCAGTGCTTTCACCATCACTGCCTCCTCATGTGTAAGTCATCTAAAATCAGATTTCTGGAGGGAAAACAAACCGTAGATGTATCTTGGGCCTTTTTCCATAACATTTTTGCTATTGTCCTCTTTTTAAGCTAAGTACTATAAATGTTCCCTCTCTCATTAGTCGGACGGCACAGTGGTGGCCATCGTGATCTTGGTGCTATTGATCCTGTTGGCTTTGGCTCTGATGTGGTGGTTCTGGCCTCTCTGCTGCACAATCGTAAGTGCCACAATATGTACTGAAAGGGACTCTTCTTCTGTCCGCACTGTATATCTTCCTGTGAAAGATTTTCTTTCTCTTTTCTTACACACAATCAATATTGAGATTAAACTGGGATTGACATTAATCATGATTGATGATGAAAATTCCCTCTTCGTATTTTTCACTTTAAATTCTCTTGTGGTTTAGATTATCCATTTAGTAAGATAGGAAATCAGCAGTAGTAGCTCTATTGCTGAAAACATCCAGGTCTATGCTATTTTTGGTAAAGACAATCTATTAATAGACTGACTTTGATTAATTTACTTTTATAATGGCTTTAGTTACATTTAGCTTGTAAATATAATTGTTGTTATAGTTGCCCAGTTTGAAATAAAAATGTGTTAACTTTGAAATTTAAGGGAAGTACTATACACAAGAACAGGCATAACCACATCCTGAATATTCATCTGACACATGCAAGACAGCTGCTAGAAATATAGAACTGCTGCATATGTGCAAAGAGCAGAAAAATGAAGCTCTCTTCCTGTTATTTATGACTTTCATCTCTATTTTTAATTGTCTAGAATTTACATCAGGACAAAAACCAGGGCAAAAACATAATTGGGGCTTGTGGGTCAAGCCAAAATATTTAATCAAATGTCAAAAAAAGCTAGAATCTACAGATAAAGGCTGGTTCACACTGCACAAACAAACTTAACCATTTAAAACATTCTAAGTTTTTTTGTTTTTTTTGTTGAGAATGTTGAGAAACACAACTGACCTTTTCACACTGCCCCAACCAGTGTTGGATGTAATTGGATTACAAAGTAATTAGTTACTGTAATCTAATTACTGTTAGGCACAAAAAGTAGTGTAATGCATTACATTTTAAATTTTTGCAATCAGATTACAGTTACTGACTGTCAATGAAAGTAATTTATTTTAAGTCCTGCTAAAAAGACTAGGAATGCTGGTCACCAGCTTATGATGTGTTTTGGGTGCTGGTCCCCCAGCATGGGATGCTGGTGTGCTGGTGTCCCCACTAGGCTTTTAAACTAGCTTAACCAGCTTCATCAGAAAGACCATGCTGGTCAACAAGCTTCACCAGCAAGGTTTAGCTGGTGAAAAGCATGGCTATGCTGGTCAACCAGCTAGACCAACACCAAACCAGCACTAACCAGCATAAACCAGCCTAGACCAGCATAGGAATTGCATGCTGGTT
Organism: Myxocyprinus asiaticus; assembly: GCF_019703515.2. Taxonomy (NCBI): domain Eukaryota; kingdom Metazoa; phylum Chordata; class Actinopteri; order Cypriniformes; family Catostomidae; genus Myxocyprinus; species Myxocyprinus asiaticus. The sequence goes on along the minus strand of NC_059346.1, from coordinate 34,527,788 downwards.
AAGCTGGTCTTTTCAGCAGTGAGTACATTACTTAGGTAGTAAATATTTCTAAAAAAATATATATATATGTACTGTATAATACAATTAAAATATGAATTCGTATGTTCATATGTTCGTATGTTTGTGTTTTTGTGACAGCTAAAGTTTGTGCGACAATGAACAAGGAAAAAATAGACATTATGTTTGTGTTTTAGAAAGTAACTTAAAAGTAAATTAATTAGTAATGTGATTACTTTTTCAAATAAGTAATCAGTAAAGCTATCTGATTATAATATCAGAGAAGTAATTAGTCATTTGTATTGGATTACTTTTTAAGTAACTTACCCAACACTGGCCCCAACAAACACCAGTAGGGTGATCACACAGAGCCAACAAACCTCAACGACGGTTGGAATTTGATGTTTGTTACTGTTTTTGGAGCAGTGTGAATTAGCATTAAAAGTTCTGTGATTTGTTCTCTACATAAAAAAAAACATCAGCTTTCATAGCTTTACATTTTATTTGTCTTGAGAAACGTCATGGTTACTTTCGTAACCTCCGTTCCCTGATGGAGGGAACGAGACGTTGTGCTGATGTAGTGACACTAGGGGACACTCTTTGGAGCCCCAGACACCTCTGCTTTTTTGAAAAAAGTCCAATGAGAATTGGCGAGTGGTATTTGCATGCCACTCCCCCGGACACACGGGTATAAAAGGAGCTGGTATGCAACCACTCATTCAGGTTTTGTGCTGAGGAGCCGAGACCAGGTCCCGGCCATTTCAGCGGGTAGTTCAGCATTGTGGCAAGAGGGACACAACGTCTCGTTCCTTCCATCAGGGAACGGAGGTTACGAAAGTAACCATGACGTTCCCTATCTGTCACTCACTTGACATTGTGTCGATGTAGTGACACTAGGGGTCCCTATACAAAACACCACAACTATCTGAACTGTGTTATGTGAACTGGCGGTGCGAGATGGGCAGACCGCTGTGTGCCTCGTAGCCAGCAGACCAGGCTGTCACGTAACCTCCCCCAACGCTGTTATGAGCGTTGAACGGTCCTTCAGGAATAAGTCGACTGCCCAACAATAGGGACAGTCTAGCCCAGCTGAGGCCTCTTTTCCTCTTTTTTCCTCCCCAAAAAGAGTGGAATTTGTTAACCGACTGGGAGCCATAAGTGTCTACATCGGGGGGTGTCCCTCCCAAGGGGAAGACACCGCGGAGACCACACCCCATCCAAAAAAAGGGGGGGGGGGGGTATTTTGAGTGGAATACGTCACATGGTCTTACTGAGTCTTGTCGGAAGTATGTCATGTGGAGAGGTCCCATGGTAGGTCCTACCCGAAGGGGGAGGAGTTTCTACAAAGCATGGTGACCGGGGGCAGAAGGGCCTCTGCCCAAGGAAGATGCAGTTTACCGACAGAGAAACGATTTTGCGGAAGATACCACATGGGGTCGCCTTCGGGGAACCAGTACATGTGGATCACTTACCCCAATACAGGGCCTCATTAGCGCACGTACTGGGCCGGCAGCTAGTTTCTCCGCAAACTCAACTGCCAGAGGGCTAAGGAGGAAAGTCACCCAGGGATCACAGTCTGTGAACATGACTGGGAGTCAAGAGCGCACGTCTTCACCTCAAGGGAGGGGAAAGGCGCTATGTGCAAGTGGTACACCCGGCCAGCTGTCCCAGAACTTACCTGCTCGTGCCTGCCAATACACGGGACGAGACCGGCTCAACCCGGAGATTGTAGAACCTCGCCAAGGTGATATCTGCCAAAGAGGTGCCACTGGACAGGGCCCAGGAGGCCGCCACACTCCTGGTAGAGTGGGCTCATAACCCTGCAGGTGGTGGCATGTCCTGAGCCTGATATGCCATCGCGATGGCGTCAATGATCCAGTGGGCGATCCTTTGTTTGGAGACAGCGCTTCCTTTCCGCTGTCCACCAAAGCAGACAGAGAGCTGCTCGGAGCTTCTAAAGCTCTGCATGCGATCCAACTAGATGCGTAAAGATCGCACCAGACACAGCAGCACCAAGGCTGGGTCTGCCTCCTCCTGGGGCAGTGCTTGCAGGTTCACCACCTGATCCCTAAAAGGGGTCGTGGGAACCTTGGGCACATAGCCCGGTCAGGGTCTCAGGATCACGTGAGAGTAACCCGGACCAAACTCCAGGCATGATTCGCTGACAGAGAACGCCTGAAGGTCCCCTACCCTTTTGATGGAAGTGAGTGCTGTCAGGAGTGCAGTCTTCAAAGAGAGTGCCTTAAGCTCAGCTGACTCCAAGGGCTTAAAGGGAGCTCCCCGTAGACCCTGAAGGACTACAGAGAGATCCCACGAGGGGACGAGGCGCGGCCTGGAGGGATTCAACCTCCTAGTGCCTCTCAGGAACCTGATGATCAAGTCATGCTTCCCCAAGTACTTACCATCTACTACATCGTGATGAGCCAAAATAGTGGCTACATACACCTTCAAGGTGTAGGGGGACAGCCGCCCCTCCAGCCTCTCCTGCAGGAGGGAAAGTACCGATCCGACTGTGCATTTCTGGGGGTCTTGAAGAACACCACTTAGTGAACAGACGCCATTTCAAGGCATACAGGCGCCTCGTAGAGAGAGCCCTAGCCTGAGTGATCGTGTCTACCACCGCGGGTGGTAGGCCACTTAGGTCTTCCGTGTCCCGTCCAAGGGCCAGACGTGGAGATTCCAGAGGTCTGGTCGCGGGTGCCAGATGGTGCCCCGTCACTGAGAAAGAAGGTCCTCCCTCAGGGGACTTTGCCGGGGGGGTGGGGCTGTCGTGATGAGCGTGAGGTCCTTGAACCACGTCTGGGTGGGCCAGTAGGGTGCTACTAGGATGATCTGCTCCTCATCCTCCCTGACCTTGCACAGGGTCTGTGCAAGTAGGCTCACTGGGGGAAAGGTGTATTTGCGTAGTCCAGAGGGCCAGCTATGTGTACCAGCGCATCTATACCGAAGGGTGCCTCGTTCAAGGCGTACCAAAGCGGGCAGTGGAAGGATTCCCGGGAAGCAGACAAGTCTACCTGTGCTCGACCGAATAGACTCCAAATCAGCTGGACCACCTGGGGGTGGAGTCTCCACTCTCCCCTGAGGGTAACCTGTTGTGACAGCACATCCGCTGCGGTGTTGAGGTCGCCCGGGATGTGAGTGGCTCATAGCGACTTGAGGCACTGCTGACTCCAGAGGAGGAGACAGTGGGCAAGTTGTGACATGCAACAGGAGCGTAGACCACCTTGATGGTTGATGTACACTACCATCGCTGTGTTGTCCGTCCGGACCAACACGTGCTTGCCCTGGATCAACAGCCAGAACCTCCGCAGGGCTCTAGGCAGTTGATGTGCCAATGCAGCCGCAGGCCAGTCCAGGAGCAGGCGGCTGTGTGCCTGTTGCATACGGCGTCCCAGCCCATCTTGGAGGTGTCTGTTGTAACCACAAAGCGCCTGGAGACCTGTTCTAGGGAAACTCCTGCCCGTAGAAATGCAAGGTTGGTCCAAGGACTGAAAAGGCGGTGACAGATCGGCGTGATGGCCACACGATGTGTCACGTGGCGCCATGCCCATCTCGGGACTCGAGTCTGAAGCCAGTGCTGAAGCGGTCTCATAATCATCAACCTGAAAGGTGTGGCCGCCGCTGAGGATGCCATATGCCCCAGGAACCTCTGAAAAAGTGAACGCCTTCAGACAGTTCAGCACCGACTGTGTGCGCTCGTTCGTGAGGCACGCCGTCATCCAACTCCAAACCGAGAAAAGAGATGCTCTGAACCGGGGAGAGCTTGCTCTTTTCCCAGTTGACCCGAAGCCCCAGTTGGCCGAGGTGCCGGAGCACGAGGTCCCTGTGTGCGCACAGCAACTCTCGAGAGTGAGCTAGGATTAGCCAGTCGTTGAGATAGTTGAGGATGTGGATGCCCACTTCCCTTAGGGGGGCAAAGGCTGTCTCTGTGACCTTCTTGAAGATGTGAGGGGACAAGGACAGGCCGAAGGGGAGGACCTTGTACTGGTATGCCTGGCCTTCGAAGGCAAACCGCAGGAAGGGTCTGTGTCGAGGTAAGACCGAGATGTGGAAGTATGCGTCCTTCAGGTCTACCGCCGCGAACCAATCTTGATGCCGGACGCTTGCTAAAATACGTTTTTGCATCAGCATATTGAATGGGAGTCTGTGCAAAGCCCGGTTCAGCACTCACAGGTCCAGGATTGGTCGCAACCCACCACCTTTCTTTGGTATGATGAAGTAAGTGCTGTAGAACCCTTTCTTCATCTCGGCTGGAGGGACAGGCTCTATCGCTCCCTTGCGCAGAAGGGTAGCGATCTCCGCACACAAGGTAGCGGCATACTCGCCCTTCACCGAGGTGAAGCGGACACCGCTGAACATGGGCGGGCGCCTGGCAAACTGAATCGCGTAGCCGAGTCGGATGGTCCGGGTCAGCCATTGCGATGGGTTGGAAAGCGTGAGCCACGCGCCCAAACCCCGGGCGAGGGGGACTAAGGGAAGGATCACATCGGACGTACCAGCAGGTGGGGCCTCGTGGTGGGGCGGAGCTCAAGGTGCCACGTCGAGAGGACTCATGCCTCGTGGCCGTGCTGAGTCCAGGGACATTGAAGCACTTACCTGGCTCCTGCCGCCCACCATAAGATAAGCCGAGGAGGGGGGAGGAGGAATCTCGTCCCCGTAGTCTGTCAGAACCAGTGGGCGTGTTTGTGCCACAGCTGGATGTACGGGGCGGGGGGTCCGCCGCTGGAGCGCCATACCTGCAAAAATGGGACAGTGGATGCTGGTCGTTACGACGGCCGTGCGCACTGGACATGTGACCCAGGAAACGAGAAAACCACTCTTTTGTCAAACTTTTGGGTACCGCAGCCTCTTGGGCATGCGGCAAAAAATGTATGAATTTTTGTATGAAATGTATGAAAAATTAGAAAACAAAATATTCTCCTCCCGGCCCTCCACCGGGGGATGGAGTGGTCTGTTCACCAGCTCCAGAGAAGCAAGTCTCCTCGCCCCTGGGTCGCCTGTCTCAGGGTTGCTTCGAAGCCTTCCTCGGGTTCTTAGCGGCCGGCCGTGGGACAGGTGGCGTCTGCTTCCTGCGTTGGGCTCCACGCCGGGGCCGGGCCACGGGGGCGGGCTGCGGCGGAGCCGGTGTTGTTGCTACAGGAGGACGCACTTGGCGACGAGCAGACAGGGTGCGGGATCTTGAGCCGCGCTGGGGCAGGATGTGTTGTATGGCCTCTGTCTGCTTCTTTACCACCGAGAACAGCTGGTCAAAGTCCTCGACGGTTTCGCCGAACAGGCCAGTCTGGGAGATGGGGGCTTCAAGGAACCATGCCTTGTCAGCCTCTTGCATCTCAACCAAGTTGAGCCAAAGGTGGCGCTCCTGGACCAACAGGGTGGAAATCGCCTGCCCGAGAGACCGCGCCATGACCTTCGTCACCCGGAGAGCGAGGTCAGTCTCCAAGCGCAGTTCCTGCATCAATTCCAGGTCAGAACTACCCTCGTGCAGCTCTTTTAGCGCCTTGGCTTGGTGTACTTGCAGGAGAGCCATGGCATGCACGGCGGAGGCGGCTTGTCCAGCGGCACCGTAGGCCCTGGTCGTCAGGGACGATGTAAACCTACAGGCCCTGAACGGGAGCTTCGAGGGCCCGCACCAGGTGGTGGCACTCTGCGGACACAAGTGTACCGCGAGTGCCTTATTCACCTGGGGGATCACCGAATACCCCCTGGCCGCTCCACCATTGAGTGTAGTGAGAGCGGGAGAGCTGAAAGACCGGAACCGGGCAGTAAAAGGCCTCGTGCCTCCCACGACCTTGTCAGCTCCTCATGCACTTCCGGAAAGAAAGGAACGGGGGTGGGCTGTGGGTGTCGCCCCGAGCCCAGGAACCAATCATCGAGCCGCGAGAGTTCAGGGGATAGTGGAGGGTTCCACTCTAGCCCGTCGCTCGCGGCCACCCGGGAAAGCATGTCCATCATTTCCGCGTCGGCCTGAGACTGGGCGACCATTCCCGAAGGAGGAAGCCCAGTCGAAGCCTCTGCGTCCAACTGGACGAGCCCACTCTCCGATGCTGCGCTCGATAACTCATCATCTTCCTGGGCTCCGAACAAGAGGTCGAACTCACCCTGAGATGAGCAGTGGTCTCGTCCGAGCACACGACCGGGGCAAGCGAGCGTGCTGGTTAATGGGAGGTCTGTGGGGGGATACCTGGCGGAGGTGGTCCCATTGATGTCCCCAAATCGCCCCCAGTGCTAACCAATGCGGCCTCAAACCCGTAGGTAGAAGGACCGGTGCGGGGAGCTGCTTTTCTTATGAAAGCAAGCCGCGACCGCAATGTTGCCATGATCATGTTCTCGCAATGAGGACATGTCCCATCCACGAACGATGTCTCCACGTGGGCAGCGCCCAGACACACAAGACAGCGATCGTGGCCGTCAGAAGCGGAGAGACCGCAACCAGGAATAACACACAAACGGAAGGGCATTAAAAAGACATTCTGTGTGTGCCGCTCTTTTTGTGAATGAAAATATACTCTTTTAGAATATACTCTTTTTTCGCTCTGCCGAGGCGCCCAGGGGCATTCTCTGCACTCCACGGGTACAGAGGGGGAGAAGCTGCTGAAATGCGCCATAAATCCAGCAGTTTTGAGGTGTGTCTTTGGAGAGAAATTTAATTCAGTGCACTGAATACAACCGCTCGGCTCCGAAGAGAAAATCTGAATGAGTGGTTGCATACCAGCTCCTTTTATACCCGTATGTCTGTGGTAGTGGCATGCAAATTCTACTCACCAATTCCCATTGGCCTTTTTTCAAAAAAGCAGAGGAGTTTGGGGCTCCCAAGGGTGACCCCTAGTGTCACTACATTGACACAACGTCAAGTTAGTGACAGATAGGGAACAACCAGTTAAACTTGAGAAATAAAATGACAAAAACTTTTTTGTAAATTCAATCAGAAGATGCTTTTAAAATTGGTCCAGAGAGAAAAAATCTGATAGACTGATGCAAGAGCTGTGCATTGACTTACAGTGACTCTTTAAATTGTACTCCAACACTATGGTTATAGTCTCTTTGCTTAAACAAACTGGTTGAGAACTAATTGCTTTCTGCAACGTGAACAACTAGTTGTCAGCCTATTCTTTTCGGAACTGATGGTTTTTGTTGTCTATTTTACTTTTTTGGTTTGTAATGACACTGACATGACGACACAGCCTATTGTATTCACCGCCAGTTGAATACTCCTGATTTACATTACCAAGCAGTTGTTTGATTTTTTGTACCCACATACAAAATACAATGTCACATGTTCAGTTGCCTAAGAGACACATATTACAAAACAAAGAGAAAAGTTCACTCTCCTATACTTAGGATAATAATTAAAATAAAAAAGCAGCAACACTTCTGTGGCTTTAACAAGCTTATACATACAGATGGTGCACTTCCGAAATATCTAGGATTCAGAGACTGGCGAGTATCGCTGTGGAAATCAGCATCTCCTCACCACCAAATTAAATGCACCACATCTCTTTGAAAACCTGGTGGGAGCCATTCCAGGATGAGATGGAAGCATATTTTGGAAAACCAACAAAGGCATTAAAATGTAAACCCCCCGCAGCATGTCTGGACAAGGCCCTGTTTGTCCTGGTGGAGGAGCTGCTGTTCCTCTCCATCAGGGACCCCGGCACAAGAGAAGGGCCATGTGTCCTTTGCTAATATTTAAACTCAGCCTTGCCAGTTTTCAGCAATCAGAGAAATACAGAAGTACTCGCATCCCCCCAAAAATACACACACGCATCAATATACACTGCTACACCAACACACACAAACACATCTTTTGGCAGACTTGTTATTTTTCCAAATATGTGTCAAATCAAATGTGGCTATTTTGACTTGATTTTGGTCGTAAGAAAGTGGAGGGTCAAATTAAGTTTTGTGTTTTTGACAAGGTCAAACCAAGACAGCACACGTGTCTGTCAAGGAAGTTTATTTAAAGGTGAAGTGTTTCTGCGGCATTTTTTTTTTTTTTTTTTTTTTTCAAAAATAATGTTTTCAAACAGGTTTCCTGAACACTCCCTCGTCGGCAAGCAGATAGTCCCATCCCAAACTCACCCCATTGGTTGAGCCAATAATGCTGTGTTGGGCTGGTTGGGATGCTCAAATGTTAATAGCACCAAAAAGTGTTTATACATTCAAGAAAATCAACCTACAAATAACTTCATATTTAAGTTATAGTCAAGATAAGTTGTCTCTGCATTTGAAGTTAGGATAAGAGAACGTATTTTAACATCCAACACTCTTCGGCTTTTAAATTGCCTGTTGTGATTGCACATTGTCTTAGAATACAAGCATCTGATCTTTATGTTCTGATAACACACCCTCTCAGATCATTAATCTGCTGTTTTACTACAAACAGGTTAATTTTATGTTAATTGAAATGCACCATTTTAATTTGCAAATATGCTACTTGCTACTTGTCCATGATCATGTTAAGCCTGGGAAACAGCTTGACACCACAGTGTGTTCAGAGAGATGAAATGAACAGATTATAAACTCCAATTGGACAATTATCCCAACAGCCATATGGGGACATTGAACCACTGCACTGTGATTGGTCGATTCCACAGCTGTGCCACCAGTTCTTAGCCTCTCATGCAAGTGTCTGATGGCTAAATATATTGGCATTTTGGATTTAATTATGTGCACTTCATTGTCCGAGTTGCATTTGTAGGGTTGCCCTGACACCACATCTGTCTGTCAGGTAGTTTGAGAACCTAACAGCCAGAATGTCATTTGTGTAATGCCTTATTTATCCCACAATATGTCTCGGATATATAAATCTGCCCTTTAATTACTCAATAAAACAGCTAATCCTTTAGCACAAGGTTCTGTCTAAAGTTATGGTAATCATTGCATGCTGGGGCCCCACACATGTATATGACTGGATTTGCCGACAGTCTGTTATGAGCCAAAGAGCAATTAATTAACACTAACTGATAATTTTCTATCATTAAAATGGTAACAATGGTGAAATGGTAACAGTGTGCTTTAATGTGAATGGCTGTTCTACCCTATGATATGTGATAATTAAAAGGCATTTTTTCCTGAAAACTAATTTAGTAAATGCTTAACCTGCAATGGCAGTGTGTCCATCTTTCATGTTTAATGAGACAACTCTCTCTTCCATTTTGAAATGGGTCTGCAGTGGAAGGGGTTTCATCGTTGACATGTGAAACATGGTCACATCCAAGCCGATTTATCTAGATTGTTGAAGTGTGTTCAAGTATGCTGAGCTTTTCAAATTACAGGTGTAGCCATTCATTCTAGGAGTTGGCCCTTTTAAAGGGATAGTTCATCCAAAATTATGTCATTGTTTACAAATATTCATGTCTTTCAAAACCTGTATGACTTTCTTCCATGGAACACAAAATGATTTATTTATAGTAAATGGTATAGCAGAAAGTGAATGGTGACCATGACAAGAAAGATTTTTTTGTGAATAAAGACTTAAATTTCACTCTGGTCTTCACACAAAATATCAGATTTCTTTGGAACATTTTGGATGTAGTGAATGAGTCATATTTTATGATGACTACTTTTATGATGCTTTTATAGTGCTTTTTTGAGCGAGACAGCCCCAGTCATCACCCACTTATAGTCTATGGAAGAGAGTAGAGTGAACATTTCTCCTTTTGTGTTTCACAGAAGAAAGAAAGTCATATAGGTTTGGAAGGACATGAAGGGGAGAATATGATGATATAATTTTCAGTTTTGGGTGAATTATCCCTTTATCCTCACTTTTTACCAATCTATTGACATTGTGGTCACCAAAGAGAAGACAGGAGATGAGATTGTCAAATGATTATAGATTCAAACTCCATCATCCCACCCACATGAGCTAAATGGCTCACCCTGTAACAAATATCCAAATTAAGTTCCAACTTAACATCACTTTTGTCCATTTAAGGGATAATTCACCCAAAAAGGAAAATTCTGTAATCATTTAATCACAAACAGGGAATCTGAGGGAATCACCTGCTGAATCCAGTTTAGTGTTTCTCATGACAGATACACAGTCACAGAAAGTGCAGCAGGAAGACATCTTGCCTCTCCTTTGCACTAGGGATCGGCCTGGAGTGAAGCCCAAGTTTCCCTTCTGCATTTCATTGGAGCTAATTAATTCCTCAGGACTTTATGATTGGGGGGATGGCTGGGGAGTGTTGAACCTCATCCAATTAATTAAGAGATAAACGGACAACCGTGCTCACCCCCAAAGACTCCCCTGTCAACAAGTTGATTTTGGAGCTTTCTTTATTTTGCACCAGGGGCCTGCATTGTTAGTTTACAAGCAGATCTCTGTAATCAATTGTGGTTTTGCCAGGCTCCAGTTGTTCAATTGTGAATCAGGCCCTTAGAGTGCCCAATACTGTCACATTATAATCATTAGTGCTAAAGGCAGCTCACTTTAATTTCTTTATTCCCATGAGTTAATTTTAATTCTTTTACTTTTCTCAGGTTATTAAAGATCCACCCCCTCAAAGACCTCCTCCACCACCTCCTGTAAGTACAAGATATTTATTTTATGTTTATTTATTTATTTGACAAAGGAAAAACCTAGTCTCTAAAAGGTTTATTTACTGTTTAGGTAGTTGACAAGAAATACTTTTGGAAAGTTAACATGTCCTATGGTGTGACATGCTATACGCCATCTAAAATTATTTTAACCCATTAAGACGCGAGCATGACTGCTGTGTGTATTTTCCATTTCCCTTTTTGATTTGTAACTAGTAGCACATAATAAACATTCAAAAAATCTAGAGCAAATAGTTTTCCTAAAAATGTATGCCCAGATATGTGGACAGCGGGACTAAGTTGTTAAATTTGAAATAATACCAAGCCGTAGAAAGTCAGATTTTTTTTAAATCAAATGCTTTATTATGTTTCCAGGAGTGTTGGTTATTCATGTTTTTGAGACGTTACAGACATTACATCAGAAATTAGCATAATTAATTCTGATTCAAAGTAATGGCCAGCATCATCCAATCACTGCCAACCATGCTAAAATAAAATTATACATTATAAATTCTGAATCTATGTACTGATTACCATTGTTCCATGTCTGACAAACATGTTGAGGGATCCAAACATCATCTGCAGCCTGAAAGTGAACTTTTGGTCAGATTTTAGGAGTGAATACACTTAGCTGCATAGAGAGCTACAGTATAGGATGCTCCCTTGCTCCCTGTTTAGTGAATGACTTCACCTCCAGTGTGCTGTCTGTCAGCACTGGTCTCAGAACAGTTCGAAATGCACTTTATTTCAGCCTAACTCCATATAAGCCTCTGAAAGCAAATCTTTCAGCTTTTGGATGAACCCATTGATTCTCAGTGTGATAATGCACAGTAAATATAGGATTTATAAGAAAAAAAATGCACTAAAGTAAACAATAGTGTACACTGTGTTTATCACAATTATCAGATGAAACTAGAGACTCTAATCTTTTGATTCTCAATGTGAAAACTTAATTAGGTTTCTTACCAGATGTAGTTTTGTTGGTGTTTCTCCCTAAGACAAACTCCGCTGTGATCGGCGCCATGTCGTTTGGTCACATGATTCAGTACGTTGAAAGTTACCCTTTACTGACAGCTTGGAGTCTTCTGAAATGAGATCTGTCTAAAATGAACTAGTGGAGCCAAAAAGGTGATTAAATATGGTGAAAAAACGGTGCACCTAAAATGTGCACTTCACCATATATTGTATATTTATAGAAATTTTACCCTAAAATCTTGATGTCGATAAAAAAAAAAAAACATGGACATATTATGCAACAACTACCCTGTTTATTCATAGGAACTATTTTTACATTTGTTTAATGTAACAAAATGTTTGTATGTTCATGTTAAATTTCTTCAAAGATTAATGTCTAAAATGTTTTGTCAATATTTATTGCTTCAGGTGTCAGAGCCAGACCCTGTACCCAAGCAGAAGTGGCCAACTGTGGATGCATCTTACTATGGGGGAAGAGGAGCTGGTGGAATCAAACGCATGGAGGTGAACACAGAGACATTACACTTTAATGATGCCTACAATGATGTGTAACCCCCTCATGACAGGAAATGTTTTCATGTTATCACAGCTGTCTTTGAGCATTTACTATTTTTCCACCAGCACTCTCTTAGGAATTTTCATGACCTGCCTGTCATTATTAATGCTTTGTATGTTTATTTAGTCATGCATTGAGTATACAGTATACATTATATGGATATATGCACACCCTGAATAGTACTTTTTTGTCAATTTACTTAATTCTGGTAACTTAAATTCTAGGTTACACTGGCCATTTGGAATAGCGCTGCTTGTATTGTTTTTCCTTTGCGCCGTGTCATTACCAGATGCAAAGCAATAAAATGACAAATGATAAGATCTCTTCCATGTAAACCTGAGTTTTAGTCTCAAACTGCTGTGACAGTGGAGAGTGCCAGGAATTTTTTTTCGATCTCTTGTTTTCTATTTCTGTATGTTCACCGTTGGTAGCCCCGACCACTGAAATCTAATTGGTCTAAAATATTGTTCCACAAAACTTCTACATTAAACATAAAAAAATGTTGACTGTGACTGGATGTGATTGTGCCCTGCGTTCAGTGTGATCACGCATGGTTCTCATGGCGACTGGTTTGGACCGTTTGAGCAAATGCTTCTGCTTGTAAAAGTCACTTTGGATAAAGGCGTATGCTAAACGAATAAATGTAAATGTAAGAATGCTTATCTGCTGAGGTTGAGATATATTTCCCAGATTTCCAAATAAATCAGCTGGAGGATTAACATGAAAACAAACTGGGAAGTGAAAGCATATCATTCTCTTCTTTTGATCCTCACAGAAGCACTCACTCTTCTCGCCAGTATGAAAGCCGTTATGTCTGAGATGTCAAGCACAGCACACCTCAAAGTTTTCAATAGTAATCTCTTTAAATGTAGCACAGCCCCTGACTGATAGTTTTGACGTGACAGAGCCCTGCCAGTTCAGCTTGCGTGATGTCCCGCTGTCTTAAGCCATGTTGACGATGAAGGATTGAGAATTGCTATGATGAGATGAATTCATCTTGCTGACTTCTGTCCTGTCATTCTTCTTTGTTCAGCTGAAATGTGCTACTTAGCACTGTATCCATCTCAAAAGGAGCTGGTTTTAAGAGGGATATTTGTTTCACATTCAGCTGCTCCTTCTCCAAACCCCCCAAAAAAGGATCTATCACAGAAGTTCCTTTTGAAATCTTGGGAACATTTTTCCACCAACTTTTCCCATGAGTGTGCATAGGAGTGAGAGGCTTAGGGTTTACGGAGGCAGGACTTTCTTTAATGTTTCGAAAGCTTTCATTCATCCAGACAACGTATCTCCATTCCTGAAGCTTTCTCTGGTTCTGGGGAGAAGGTGTACCTAAGATCAACCTGTCATCTATTTCCTTTTCACTTAAAACACATGCTGACATGTGAAGAGGGAAATATGGGTTGTAAGGACTGTTTTATTAACTGAGATATGTCACAGCTTGGAATGTCCAGGGACATCGTAGAAAACCTGTTCTGTATTGTTGTGTCTTAACCTACAGCTGAGGACTGCAGTTTCAATTAAGCCTCTCAATATTTTCATGCTAGAAGGTTTACCATGGCAAAATGAGATATGATGAGATGAATCAACCATAATGTGAAGGATAAGCTACCTTTTCTCATGACTCCCAACATGACAGTTACTGTAGAATGTGATAGCTCAAAAGAACTTTGGAGGCAAGATAGTGATATTAGATTAAATGTATGTTTTACTGACATGAAAAAATATACATTGACAAAAAGTTTTTTTTTTTTTTTTTTTTTTTTTTTTTTTTTAAGAAAGTGAAATATTTTAAAATCTTGTTTAAAACACATGCAGCTTTTAGAACTGTAATCTTTGTGTCCATGTTGATTTTATGCTGTACATTTTTGACAAATGTTTTTTTTTGTTCTTCCAAAAAATGTATTTGACAACTTTGTCAGTTGTGTAATGGTGTAACCAAAAGGTATTAAAATACTTCAAGTGAAAATAAATTAAAACAATTATTATTATTATTATTATTATTATTATTTTTATTATATTTTACAAATATCTTGAATTTTGTAGTTATTGATATCAAGAAGTTTTCTAAGGATTACTTTATTTGACCTTAACAAAATGTGTCTTTTCATAAAGAAATTAATCAAATATTTTTTAAAACATAATGACCCTGACACTCAGTCATGAGGGTCCTCTCTGTTTTAAAATGGCAGCCTGTGGGGCCTGGGTAGCTCAGTGGTAAAATACACTGGCTACCACCCCTGGAGTTTGCTAGCTCACTAGTTCAAATCCCAGGGCATGCTGAGTGACTCCAGCCAGGTCTCCTAAGCAACCAAATTGGCCCGGTTGCTAGGGAGGGTAGAGTCACATGGGGTAACCTCCTCGTGGTTGCTATAATGTGGTTTGTTCTCGGTGGGGTGCATGGTGAGTTGAGCATGGTTGCCACAGTGAATGGCATGAAGCCTCCACACAGGCTATGTCTCCATGGCAACATGCTCAACAAGCCACATGATAAGATGCACAGATTAACGGTCTCAGACACAGAGGCAGCTGGGATTCGTCCTCCGCTACCTGGACTGAGGCGAATCACTACACGACCACAAGGACATAAAAGCACATTGTGAGAAAAAGGGGAAAAATCCCAGCCTGTATGTTGGTTACACCCCACTATCTTTGATTAGACCACAAGTTTAAAAATAAATATGAATACAATTTTAAAACAAAAATTTTTCACTGCTATTTTTTAAAATAAATAATAAAATATGATTTCAAACTACTTATGCAAACTTTTTTTTTTTTAAGAATTTCAGCTTTTAATCAGACATTTATTTTATTGTAATCGGACAGTTACACAACTTAGATATTTTTTACTTTAAAGGGATAGTTCACCAAACATAAAAATTCTCTCATCATTTACTCACACTCATGCCATCCCAGATGAGTATGACTTTCTTTCTTCTGCTGAACACAAATTAAAATATTTAGAAGAATATTTCAGCTCTGTAGGTCCATACAATGCAAGTGAATGGTGGCCAGAACTTTGAAGTTCCAAAAGAGAATTTTCATTTTTGGGTGAACTATCCCTTTAAACTTCTTTTAAATTTTAAATGTACTATTCTCATGAAATGTAAGATTTGGTACAGCCCTTGTCTCTAGTAAGTTTAGACTATTGAATGTTCAAATTTCTTCATAGGTTCGTTGGGGAGAGAAAGGGTCAACAGAGGAGGGGGCAAGACTAGAGAAGGCCAAGAATGCAGTGGTGTCAGTACCAGAGGAGACAGAAGAACCCATGATCAAAAAGCCAACCCCATCCTCACCCACATACCATCAGTATGAATCCAAATGGTATACTCCTATCAGGGTATGTCGCTTCTTATCACCACTGAGACAAACCACAAATTTCTTTTTCAACACCCTTTCTTCATTTTCATTTTAAATCTCTACCTGAAAGTGCCATTCTATAAGCTTTGGTTTAATGTCTGTGCTTGAAAACAGGAAACCAAGCTGTGCCCACATCTTGATATTTCTTGTTTCCTCACAGGGCCGCCTTGAGGCGCTGTGGGCTCTTCTGCAGCGGCAATATGACAGAGTATCACTCATGCGTCCCACTACAGCAGACCAGGTATGCTACTGACAGTTTACCGTGATGCAAAATACACAAAGTCTTTCACAACATGATTCAAAATTTTTACAATTTGATTTCTCAAATTTTAAATTTGAGAAATCCAGTGCTGGAAATGGAGCATGATGGGTCATTAGTGTGTGTTGTAACAGTACAGGAAGTATTGTCTGTAATATTTAGGGTTTTTTTTGGGTACCAAATGTCCTCACAAGGACTGTAAAACCTGAAATCATCTATATTATGGGTAGTAAACATACAAAATAGTGACTGAATGAAAATGTAAAAATGCAAAAAGGTTTCTGTGAGGGTTACTGTAGGTTGAGAAGTAAAGTTAGAGGATAGAAAATATCAATAGCTCAGTATAGAAAACAATAGATGACAATGGAGGGTCCCCGCCATGACTGAGAACAAAGATGTGTATTCATGGGTCAGGTTTGCCTACACTGTGGGGTCAGATATCTACAGAAGTATAGTAGCTGAAATCAGCTAACGTGCACTGTGATAATCTCGTATAAAAATACATCTAAAATAGTGTACAAAGTGAGAGAAATTCTGATTATAAATTTACTTTTAAACAATTAAATATTGAGAAGTATAGATAAAAAAAAGTTTAAAATAATAGAAAGCTGACTTTCACACAAAATGTTTAAACTATTTAAACCAGAGACCTTGCTTTTTTGACACACACACAGTTATGATGTACAGAAAACAAACATATTGACCTCAAAATTACTGTCAAAGTGTTGTTGTTTTGATAATACAATTACTGCATATCTGTACCTACAATATATGAGAGGTTGTGTTAGTGTTTCACTGTGTAATGTACAGTATGGAGAAGACATGTGCATGCGTGAGCTCTGTTTGAATGAGAGATGCTCTTTATTAATCAGTAGACCATCCTTCAGTATCCAAGAGGATTATCTTGAAAAATGCAAATATGTATTATATTGTTAAGAATTTCAATTGTCACACTCAGTTCTGCCTCCTGTCACCTTCTCCAATCGAAAATGAAGTGGCAACCCTCTGTTACTGTGTGCCATGTAAAATGCCCTGAAAGGTGCGTGTCCACTGAGCATCTTGTTTAATATCAACTGTGCAACTTTACACTTTACAACGTGCAATCCTATGATTCCCGTGTAAATATATTGATGATCATTCCCATTTTTGTGCATTTACATGATGATTTTATTGACCGTATTATACAGAAAGCAAAAATAGACAATACACACTTGCTGTAGGCCTACATATTACAGATGCGCCGCAAAGTGGCAGCTGTCTAGAGTTGTGGGCATTGAGTGGATTTCTTCAATGCCAGTGGACATGTACTAAAGAGTGGAGGGAGAGTAGATTGAAGGAGAGAATTTTGGTTAGAAACAGGTTAATGACGTGTTAATCTGACAGTAGTGTGACCAGATTCCTGCTTGTGGAAAACGGGACAGCCCCCTCCCAGCAAAAATGAAATTGACGTATCCTTACCTAGGCGCAGATTAATGTGAAGTAGGGGGTGCATCCACATCTGTAACTGTTGTCACCTTGTACTTTTCGCTGGCAGCAATTTTTCTCAGTGTGCACTTGTCTTTCAAGAGCTTATCGTAAAATGTAGACCAGCCCAGTCCAAAATTAAGACATACGAAAAGCGTTGCCTTCATGACTGTTACACTGAGTCGAGATTTATCCGATGTCTATGCTGCGTTCATTAATGAGAACACACGATCCACAGATGCAGATGTCCCAGTCAGGCATAAAACAAACTCCACGACCTTGGCTAAGACTCCAGAGTTGATGGTCTAGCTCTCCAGCTCACGAAAAACGTCTGTCCATCTCTCAGACACGGCCGTCTTGTTCATGTTCCACTCAGTGATACGACGAGGGACAATGTTTTTTGCACAAGCCCACTCATCAAAGAGTGTAGTTTCGTCAATCAAACTGAGAGCGGGGATCCTGGAGTAGAAGTGTTCGAGGCTGCTCTGAATGTCTTTCTACTCAGGGATGTCTCTCAGTAGGGCCCACTCAAGTTTTTCTGTGTTCTGCAATGAGCGGCTCCAATTTTGGAGGTAATCCACCGATGCTGAATAAAAGTTTCTCACTGCACAATGGAAATCATCCGCTCGCATGTCACCAGCTTCAACCAGGGCATCCAGCTGCTTTTTAATGTCAGAGGGTATGAATGATTCCTCCAGCCTGGCCTGCAAGACCTTTATCAGGTCATGAATGTGCAAAACTATGGCCGTGCACAACAGAATGTTAAGCAAAAAGTCCTTCACTTGCGTGCACCTTGTCAGATTCTGAACTTTGCTTCACCAAAACACTTGGTGTGGCATACTCACTTTTAGCAGCATCCACATGCTTTTTTGTATGAACATGCTATGCGATGTCTGTGTGGCCTCCATGGGCGATGGAAAAGTGAGCTATGGGACTGTCCCGGGAAAAATGGGACATCTGGCCACCCTATCTGATAGTGATAATTCCAAAAGCATAGCCATGCATTTCTCTCTCTCTCTCTCTCTCCCTTTCTCTCTCTCTCCCTCTCTCCCCCTGCCCTTTTGCCACCCTCACTGATCTGCCTACTTTGGCTATACGTGCCGGTCCTGAATGAAGGCAAGCTTCTATCGCCAACATCCGCGCGTTTGCGTAAAATTGGATACTGGATCGTTTCACGCGCTGCTTTTTGTCAATATCAAAGTGTATGTTATTGAAGATGAGTTTCTGTTTAATTTATCTGCAAAAGTATTCCGCAGCGTCCCGGACATTTTAGAAATCTCAGCCAGGATTTTTCAAAGTCTGTACAGGTATGGTTACTCTCGGTACACAGAATTACAGAGATATAAAATTAGTTAAACAGTAGTGATATAATATTTTGGTCATTTTGCCCACCTACAGTATAAGTAATTAATTCAATACAGACAATTAATTTCCTATTTGACTTTCTCTACTCACAGGTACATTTTACAATTTCTTGTACACACCCGTCTGTGCATTTCATTTTGTCAACCACAAGATGTCACTGTGGCCTCCAAGCTTCACTCTGGAGCACTCTGAGCTTGATTGGTGTGTGGAAATCACGCCCCCTCATTACCATGCGGACACAGAAATGTGGAAATAAATACATGTAGAAATAAATAAATGTGGAAATATACAATATGGACATATATACATGTAGAAATAAATACATGTAAAAATAAATACATGTAGAAAAAATAAATGAGGAAATAAATACATGTGGAAATTCATAAATATGGAAATAAATAAATACAATAATAAATAAATAAGGAAATAAAAGTATAAATACTCATTTATGTCAAATTTTAACATTTATTTATTTATATATACACTTTTTCATTTTTTACATTTCTTTAAAGATATATTTATTTTGTATTTTGGCAGTCCTGGTCCTCTATAGACAGCTGCCATTGTAGGCAGGCGACAGCGGGGCAGCTCACTTAGTTTTGGAATAGACCTTATCATTTAGGGTCAAAATTTCTGTAGTTTACACCAAAACCAAAATAGGGAAATTTCACAGTTCTTAATACCAATTTCAATACCACAGCAAAACTAATATGCTATTGAACACACTCCTTTATTTAAAGTTAAAAATATATGTAATTATTAAATGCAATCAGAACAATAACATGTATACTTCAAGTATTTTTCAATTAAGTTCTCAAGTAATTATTCAAAACAAGTAAACAGCCAGTGAAAAAAATAAAGAACAAAGAAACAAATCGAGCTGTTTAATAATGACGTTAATTTATAGGCCAACCCAGAAGGCTAATTTGCCTTATATTCCCTCTGAATCTTCAAATGGGCTTTTAGAATACTGGCTTTCAAAAACTGAGTGTTCACATTTCTGTATTGGTCTGTTAGGGAAAGAAAGGGTCAACAGTGGAGGATACAAGGCTAGTGGTGTCAGCACTAGAGGAGGCATGAAATTTACTCATTTATTTACTCAAAAAATGTACTATTACAAATAAAAAACCTCTGTTCTAAAAACCCATCAGAATTTCCCATTGGTAACCGTAACTTAAAAATGCTAATTTCAAGGAGTACAAACTGAATAGCACTATTACAAGCAAAAGCAGAAATTATAAAAATGTAGTAAAAATAAAGTCAAATTAAACTACTTAATTCACTTTTGTTATTCACTGTTTGATAATACACTATATAGCCAAAAGTTTGTGGACACCCCCTTCTAATTAACTAATTTGGTTACTCCATTAAATCCAGTAAAGAAAAATCTTAATGTTTCTTTATGTAATGGCTTGGGCTTTGTGTGCTTCCAAATTTGTGGCAACTGTTTGGGGATAGCCCTTTTCTGTTCCAGCATGACAATGCCCCTGCGAACAAAGTGAGGTCCATAAAGAAATGGTTTACTGTGTCTGGCGTGGCAGAAATTGCCTGGCCTGCACAAAGCCCAGACCTGAACCTCACTGATCACTTTTGGGGTGAACTGGAACAGCAACTGTAAGTCAGGCCCCATCAACCAACATCAGTTCTTGACCTCACTGATAGCCTTGTGTCTGAATGAGAGCAAATCCCTGCAGCCATGTTACTACATACAGCATAGTGGAAAGCCTTCCCAAAAGAGTGGAAGGTTATTACAGCAAAGGGGGAAATTGATGCCTAGGGTTTTGAAATCAAATGTTCATCAAGCACATATGGTGTCCACAAACTTTTGGCCATATAGTGTATAATACACTAATACTTATTAAAGCTACTAAAGTAATCTAGCCAAGAGCATTGAGCGCCTTTTTCTTTATCTTGTCAATATTGTTGTGTGATTAATATTAGTGATATAATAGACAGCACAAGACCTAATGCACAGATGCAATATTTTGTCACATTTTTGTGCTGCATGTTTACATCAGTATTTCTGAGACTTTAGATACTGCTCTCAGTATTTTTTATATTTTAGTACCGATGTGGTAACAAAGAACTTTTGACATCACTACTAAAGTAGGACACAGTGTGAAACAACTTTTTTCCATTAGTTTCATGTTGAAGAAGTCCTCCCTGCATCCATGGCGCAAGTACTCCCATTAGCTGAAACTTCCCAGTCACGCATGAGCCACTTGTTCTTTTTTACTTTTTTCAAACAAGCCGTTAAAACCTTTGTAACTCGGAATACGTCTGAGAGGAGGCATGAGCTATCAAAGCCTGAGGAGTCCCTCGCCAGTGTCAAGGTGGGCTGCGTATGCTCGGCTAGAGAAAAAGGGGGGCTTTGATGCCCGACAGGAACCCTCAGTGGTCATGAATTTTTCAGCGCCGAATCTGTGGGGTTACAAGGACTCGTACAGGTGTAAGGAAGCAGGTTGTCGTAGACATCTGTTCAGCTCAGAGACCTCCCCGGTCCCTTCCTCCTCCTACTCTGCCCACAGCCATACTGCTGGATTGTCAGCAGATGTAGTTTTTTCAAGACAGCCTGAACATTTTCTGCTCTCCCATTTACTGCCTGAGGGGTTCCAACACCAAAGGTAGAGCGGAGGGTGGACACAGCTGCACTGCCGAACTTGCCTGGGGCACAAATAAAGAGATCTAATGTGGTTTGACTGTGTTGTTAGGGAGACCAGGGAGCAAGAGAGGCACTTCAGAGCCAGCTTAGCACTGCAACATCTGCCGTCAAGTTTCCGGAAAAAGCAGTGGGGGACAGCAGGTATAGAATGTGGCAGCGCACCAAGGGCTGGCCTATTACTGGCGGGGGCTCTTTTGAATGCCCGCCTGCCCATCTCTCTTTTTCTCTCTCTCCTGCCTCCAACTAGCAGAGCTCGGTATTGTTGTACAAAGCAGCAGTGTGCAAAACACACTAATAAGCACCTTTATAAATGATACATTAACCCCAGAGAGCCGCCACACAAAGGCAAAGTCAAGATGGTACCCATGGAAAAGGCTTCCATTTCTCCTGTAATTGTGGATCTTAAAGCGATAGTTCACCCAGAAATAAAAATGGTCACAATTTACCTACAATTTACATGTCATGTCTTTCTTTCTTCTGTGGAACACAAAAGGAGATGTCTTTAACTTTCATTGTATGGAAGAAAGATGCAATAGAATATGAACTTACAAACTGCCTGCAGTACATACTCCTTTTGTGTTCCACAGAAGAAAGAAAGTCATGTGGGTTTGGAACAAAATAAAGGTGAGTAAATGAGTATCCCTGAAGTATACCTTTAAGCCGAATCTCTGCATAATCTTTTGCTTTTGTTCCCTCACTGGAGACTTCTGGGGGTTGTATGGGGCAATGATGGTAACTGATGGGGATTAGATATGCTGGTTTGACAATATTCGTTTTCAAGATGCCGTTCAGCAGGAAATTTTGGTTTTTGAAGAAATCAATCCTCATTTTCCTCTCCCAAACGATTTCAGCTCCCACACCTGCTCTCTCAGTCTGAGCCATTACTGTCAGATGTTTGGAAACCAAAGAAGACTCAATGTGTAATACAAGCATGGGATCTGCACATGAGAAGATTTAGAACAAATAGACCTTACAAAGGATTCTTCCCTATTGTTCAAGACATACTGTATAATGTCACTTTAGCACAGCCTATGCATACATTAAACCCTATTAAAATCAATCTCTGTTTAACATATACCTTAGTAGCCCATGCAGACTGCTTTCCTCCTTAGGGCAGGGCTGTAATGAGCTGGGGTGTATTTTTAAATGGTGAAAATTCCGACCTCAGACAAAGAAAACATGTCAGCTCCTGGTCCCGAGGCCTTGTGATCATGGCGGAACTCCTCTGCAAAAAAAATAAATAAGAATGTAGTGTCGTGGCCCAGTGTGACATCATCTTAATTTAACAGTCATCGGTCACATAAACAGAGTGGTGGGAGCATTTTAATTAAGAGACTGTAGCGGGTGGCATGGCGGGGCCAGCTCTTTCAGAATGCCATTGGAGGAGGCAGGAGAGGAAGACACTGCTGGCATGGAGAAATAGCGACGGAGTGGAGGGAGGAAGAGAGACTGAGAATGAAGCAGGGAGACAAAAAGTAGAAAGTGGGGGACAGATTAAGGGACTAGGCTGGCAAGCCGGGTCCCTCAGGTCGTAGGCAAACACAGCCAGGCTTAGCAGCAATAGTGTTTAAGAGCCCAATCTCATAACTGGATTAGGGCGCAGAGCGACAGACCCCGAACTGTTTGTGTTTTACTCTGGGAGCCAAGAGAGCGAGCATTGTCCTAATGAACTAGCAAGGCCAGTATGAAGTGAGTCTGGCTGCTTTAGTAAGGGACAACTGCCAAATGAGCACAACTGAGCTGAATTGCTCAGTGATATGAAAACCAGGAGAAATGTGGTTTGCTTGGCAGTAGGCATGATTTAAGTTTTTGATATTTGTATTTTCTTTTAATCTCCTGTTCTCAATATATCCAAACTCTTAACCTCCTGAGACATGAGTGTGACTGCTATATTCACTTTCCATTTCCCTTTTAGATTTGTAACTAGTAGCACCTAATTAACAAGCAAAAATAAATAAATAAATAAACAATTCTAGAGCAAAGAGTTTTCCTACAAATTGGTGCCCATGTGGACAGTGGGACTAAATTTGAAATAAAACCAAGATATAGAAAGTTAGATTTTTAAAATCAAATTGTTTATTATGTGTCCAGGAGTGTTGGTTTTTCATGTTTTATAACATTACATCAGAAATTAGCATGATTAATTCGGATTCAAAGAATTGGCCAGCATCATCCAATCACTGCCAACCATGTTAACCCTAAAACAGGCAAAAGTGGAAAATTATTAGCAAAAAATCATTTCATGTCACTTTTTATATCATTGAACTTTTTGATATATTTGATATATTTTTAGTTTTATGAGGTGTATCTCCCAGGATATGTTGCCCTATTAAGGTACAAAAAAGTCAAAGTCATCAATATTTTATTTGATGCAAAAAATTATGAGTTTCTGACTTCCCCTCTTATTTTAAAATATATCATATGTGTGTGTGTGTGTGTGTACATGTTTATACTACATTGTGGGGACCAAATGTCCCCACAAGGATAGTAAAACCTGAGATCACATACCTTGTGGGGCCCAGCCAGCAGTCCCCATGAGGGAAATGGCTTATTAAACATACAGTTGAAGTCAGAAGTTTACATACACTTTAGCCAAATACATTTAAACTCAGTTTTTCACAAGTCCTGACATTTAATCATAATAAACATTCCCTGTCTTAGGTCAGTTAGGATCACTACTTTATTTTAAGAATGTAAAATGTCAGAATAATAGTAGAGAGAATAATTTATTTCAGCATTTATTTCTTTCATCACATTCCCAGTGAGTCAGAAGTTTACCTACACTTTGTTAGTATTTGGTAGCATTGCCTTTAGATGGTTTAACTTGGGTCAAATGTTTTGGGTAGCCTTCCACAAGCTTCTCACAATAACTTGCTGGAATTTTGGCCCATTCCTCCAGACAGAACTGGTGTATCTGAGTCAGGTTTGTAGGCCTCCTTGCTCGCACACCCTTTTTCAGTTCTGCCTACAAATTTTCTATCGGATTGAGGTCAGGGCTTTGTGATGGCCACTCTAATACCTTGACTTTGTTGTCCTTAAGCCATTTTGCCACAACTTTGGAGGTATGCTTGGGGTCATTGTCCATTTGGAAGACCCATTCACGACTGAGCTTTAACTTCCTGGCTGATGTCTTGAGATGTTGCTTTCAATATATCCACATAATTTCCCTTTCTCATGATGCCATCTGTTTTGTGAAGTGCACCAGTCCCTCCTGCAGCAAAGCACCCCCACAACATGATGCTGCCACCCCCATGCTTCATGGTTGGGATGGTGTTCTTCAGCTTGCAAACCTCACCCTTTTTTCTCCAAACATAGCGATGGTCATTATGGCCAAACAGTAAAAATTTTGTTTCATTAGACCAGAGGACATTTCTCCAAAAAGTAAGATCTTTGTCCCTATGTGGACTTACAAACTGTAGTCTGGTTATTTTATGGTGGTTTTGGAGCAGTGGCTTCTTCCTTGCTGGGTAGCCTTTCAGGTTATGTCAATATAGGACTCGTTTACTGTGGATATAGATACTTGTCCACCTGTTTCCTCCAGCATCTTCACAAGGTCCTTTGCTGTTGTTCTGGGATTGATTTGCACTTTTCACACCACACCGTGTTTATTTCTAGGAGACAGAATGCTTCTCCTTCCTGAGCAGTATGATGGCTGTGTGGTACCATGGTGTTTATACTTGCATACTGTTGTTTGTACAGATGAACATGGTACCTTCAGGCATTTGGAAATTGCTCCCAAGGATGAACCGGACTTGTGGAGGTCCACAGTTATTTTTTCTGAGGTCTTGGCTGATTTCTTTTGATTTTACCATGATGTCAAGCAAAAAGGCACTGAGTTTGATGGTAGGCCTTAAAATACATCCACAGGTACACCTCCAATTCAGTACACCTCCTAACAGAAGCTAATTGGCTAATTGTCTAAAGGCTTGACATCATTTTCTGGAGTTTACCAAGCTGCTTAAAAGCACAGTTAACTTAGTTTATGTAAACTTCTAACCCACTGGAATTGTGATATAGTCAATTAAAAGTGAAACAGACTGTCTAAAGAATTGTTGGAAAAAAAATACTCGTGTAATCACAAAGTAGATGTCCTAAACGACTTGCCAAAACTATAGTTTGTTAATATTAAATCTGTGGAGTGGTTAAAAAATGAGTTTTAATGACTTCAACCTAAGTGTATGTAAACTTCTGTCTTCAATTGTACTAAACAATGTTTTTTTGAAAATGTAAAAATGCAAAAAGGTTTCTGTGAGGGTTAGGTTTAGGGGTAAGGTTAGGGTTAGGGGATAGAAATTATCGTTAGGTCTGTATAAAATTCATAAATGCATGGAAGTCTATGGAGAGTCCCCACAATGATATATAAAATAAGTTTGTGTTTGTGTGTATGTTTGTGTGTGGGTGTGTGTAACCAGTGCTGGGCAGATTACTTGTAAATTGTTGTCAAATACTGATTACAAATTCCATGACAAAAAATGCAATCAGTAACATAATCTTGTAGATTACATTTTTGGGGTAATCGTATTTTTTTATTGAAGAAAAGTAAGATTAATATATAATTAATTATCACAAAGTCAGCATGTCCTGCACCATGGGCGGCCATGTTGGTTTTAGGTCAGTCTGACTTAACGATCACAGAAAATTGTAACCAAATCATGTGGCCCACATACTCAAAACAGACACAACTATGATAAATGATAAGAAGATTGGGTGAGAAACTCTTTCTCATACCCCCTATAAGAAACTAAAGAGTATGTATCTCGTGATGCACATTGCCTGTTTTAGGGTTAAAATAAAATTACACATTATAAATTCTGAATCTATGTACTGATTACCATTGTCTCATGTCTACCAAACATGTTGAGTGGTCCAAACATCATCTGCAGCCTGAAACTGAACTTTTGGTCTGATTTTAGGAGTGAATGCACTTAGCTGCATAGAGAGCTATAGGATGCTTCATTGCTCCCAATTTACTGAATGACCTAACCTCCAGTGTGCTGTCTGTCTGCTTTGGATGCAGAACAGTTTGAAATGCACCTTATTTTCATCCCAACTCCATATAAAGCTTCTGAAAGCAACATTTTTCAGCTTTTGGATGAACCCATTGATTATCAATGTGAAAATGCACAGTGAATATAGGAATGCATTTACTGTTAAAGAATAGAACTGTATTGTACAGTGATAACAAAATTAAATATAACAAAATGTATCGGAATGACACACAGATGTGTTAATGTTGAAATTTATTCAAAATAACTAACTTTGTTTTTTTTACTTTTAAGGGCATAATGTCCCAAAATCCACATATGTGGACATCATGTTTATCAGCGCACTGGCCCACGAAAAATTTATGACTTTTTTAAAGCCACAAATCAAACGAAACTAGAGAAGCTACTCTTTACACCCAAACAGGTTTCAGTGAAAAACCTTAAAGAAGTTTCTTACCAGAGGCACTTTTGTTGGCTCTGCTCCCTTAGAAGCACTTCATGGAAATCAACGTCATATTGTTGTTGTGTCATGTTACTTGGTGCACCAGCAGTTTACCCCTTAAATGACAGTCTATAGTGTTGTGAACAGTACTCAGTCGGATTAAATTTATTTAAATGATGCGTTGCATATAGCAAAATCAAAATACACCGTCCACGCATGTGGATGCAGGGTCACACAAGGTTAAGACAAAATGACTTAAAGGGATAGTTCACCCTGACATTATTTACTCACCAATAAATTGTTCCAAACCTATATGATTTTCTTTCTTCCGTAGAACACAAAAGGAGGTGTTAGGCAGAAAGACAGCTTTACCATGCACTTTCATTGTATTGAAAAAAATGCAAGGAAAGTAAAAGGTGACTGAGGCTAACATTCTGCTATCATCTTTTTTGTTCCATGAAAGAAAAGTCATACGGGTTTAGAACAACATGACAGTGAGTAAATGATGACAGACTTTTCATTTTTTTTGATGAGCTATCCCTTTAGTGGTTCTCAAAAATGTCCATTTGTGATGTTTCCCACTATTATGCAGATCTTGTTTAATCAATGTGCTGATTAAACAGGAACAAATTGTAGACTCACATTTCAAGACAAATGACTGGAGATAAGAGTGCTTAATAGTATTTAATGATAGTCAGTTAATCTCCTCTCTGATTATATCACATGTGATTAGACAAATACAGCTCAAATTTTTGGCTGTAGAAAAAAAAAACACTATGTATAAACAAATGCAAGCAAGCACTGGTGTGTGTACAAAAGAATCTGGCAAATGTTATTAAGTTGAAACATACCCTAGATCAGAGGGCACACCATTTCTAATTAATGGGGTGATTGGAGTTAAATCAGAGCATCACAATAATAAAGCAGCGAAAAGTACTTGTTTATGGAAGCTGAGAGCTGACCGCATAATAAAACATTAAAATGTTTGTAGAAGTTTGAGACTTACACCATCTGTTGTAAATCTTCATATCTCTATAATTTTCTTTGAGTTTTGGTGGCTATTAAGGACACTATTGTGTTTTAATGCGCAGTGGATTTTGTTATGACAATCGGTGTGCATTGCGAAACAGTGCTTGTGTCTTTTTTCTGGTCCTCATTAGTGCTATCTGCAGACTGGCCCGTTACCCTTAACAAGCATTAAGTAGAAGGCTGACAGTTCATTTAAACCACACCAGCCCCAGAGGAGAAATGACAGCTTTAACAATGACTGGCTTGCCGATTTCATGAAATGGCTCCTTGCTCTTTGAACCAGGTCTCTCGCTCAATTTTTTATTTTTTTTTGGTATGCGAATTGCACAAAGTAGGGCAGATGTCCATGTGGCTGGTTGTAAATTAGACAATGTCTGCCATGTTAATCTGTGAGCCTCCTCAAACAGCCAGACCTCCTGGTAACAGGATTAGAATGGAGACCCCAGTGAGCTGGTTTGGAGGGTGGCACTGGGAGCTAGAAAGCGGGGGGAGTGCCAAAAATTATGACAGAGTAGTGCACACATTAGATGGGTTTGGAGAGGAACTACCATGTCCACAAATATGGATTGAGAGCATTTTCTTTATTTAATGGGGCTCTAGCCATTGTCTACAGTACATTAACCAATATTAACATTAGTTATTATCTTTGTCATTATATTACTTATAATCCTCAGCAGCGCAGGTTGACAATAAATGTCCAATTACTTATCAGCATTTATCAGCACATCATTTTTGTTTTTCATTTTAAACATTGGCTTTTTTATTTTTGTGTGTCATCTCTTTATGACTTCTCTTTATGCTTTCAATCCCTTTTATAAGCGTTTAACATGGTTTTATTTGACTTAAAATGGCACTTTCTTCTCTGGATTGTATGCTTGATCCGAGTTTAACAAAATGCAATCCATTAACAATCACATTTTTTCCCCTCTATGTTTGTATTGTCATTTTTTACATATTGAGGTCAAGCATTTTATAGACTACAGAGTTTTTATGTTAGTGATCTATGTGGTAGAGGCATGTGCTCACAAATCACTTTTCCTGCAGTATCT
This sequence comes from Myxocyprinus asiaticus, assembly GCF_019703515.2. Lineage (NCBI taxonomy): Eukaryota > Metazoa > Chordata > Actinopteri > Cypriniformes > Catostomidae > Myxocyprinus > Myxocyprinus asiaticus. The sequence continues at coordinate 34,499,109 of NC_059346.1, read as the reverse complement.
GAGTGCATTCTGCTGATTAGCCGGGTGTGCTGGTACCTGCCCCCTTTAGCAGACTGTTTAACACAGGCGTAAGCTTGTGTGTACTTCCCCTTGACCCCCTGATTCAATCCGAGTTGATGTCCTGTCGCGTTTGTGTGTGCGTGTGTTTTTTTTTCTCCCTTGGCTAGACTGGCTACAAATGTGGTCGCCTCAACGCGCCGGCTATTTCTTCATCGTCTATTAAAATCAAAGGCCCATTGCAATGAGTGCTGGAATCTTGGCTTTAATTAAACAGCATTACTGTTAGTGTCAGGCATTCCCTGGGCTGCTTTGTCGCATTGATTTTTCTCCTTAAGTGTGACAGACCTATGGAAATCATACAGGGAATCTGTAATGTATTGTAATTCACTCCTTCCCTCGTCTAATCAATTTGAATATTTAAAGTGATGAACACAGCACACAACTACTTGAAAGGCAATTTACGTAGATACTTTATAGTGGTTTGCTTTTAAGATATTTAAATATGCACATTTTGCAACAACAGTCAAATTAAAATATCAAAAAAAGAAGAAAAGAGTAATTTAAAATGGTAGTATTCAGATTTATTTTGCTGCCATCAAATTGATACTTTTTAGTTCAATAAATCCACCTATTATTGAACTAAAAAAAAGACTTATTTTCATACCAGGGATATTAAGCGTATTAAGCTTTTACCATGCATGGGGTTTCAGCAGCACAATTATGCTAATTAGTTTTTATATGCAAATTTGAGAGGCCTCTTTATTTTAAACCGTTGATCCACGCAATATTAAATGTCTATCTAATCTCTGTTTGTCACTAATTATTTGTGCTCATAAAAGCATGACTTTTTTAACAGTGATTTTTACCGCTATCTAAACATAGTGTTTTTGGCTAGATGATGTGAAGTAGCACCCCAGAATCTCCCCCTAGGACTCGTATAACATCATATTATAGATAAGACTCCAGGTAGCTCAATGTGGGCAAAGTCACTTTCTTACAGGTCTGATGCAATGCAGAATGCCATTTTGAGCAGATGTATTTTTTAAGATGGCAAGTTTGGCATCCCTATATCACTTGGTGTTTGGAGTGTCTTTTTAACATTTCATCACTAGAGCCTGAATTGCCCATAAATAAATTACAACTTGTGGTTCATAATTGACTGGAAGAAAGGACACAGATGTGACAATTATCTTGCAGCTGTTGAAAGAATTGGTTTATTCATTTATGTATTTGTTCCATCCTGTCAGTCAAACATTCTCTCATAGGAGGAAAGCTAGTGCCCTCAAAAAACTAAATCAAAAAGTCCTACTTCTGTTCTCAAGTGTCACTCCAAAACTTCTCCTCACCGATCTCTTGGTTTATCAAAATTAAAGAGCTCCAAATCGCAATCCACATGACATTCATCATCATAATAGATCATCATAACAGTTTATAATCGAACATTGTAAGTTTAATGATGATGTCAACCTTTATGAGTTATAGGTCATTCTGTCCCATCTTTCATAATATATATCATCATCATATCAAATAGGAACAAAATGACTGTTTGTTGTCAGCAGAGAGATACAGATATAGACATAAAGAGATCAAATCTGCAGGAAATGGCATTGTTTACCTTCTTTTGTTTTGATCACAATCATCTGGACATGTATCTGTGGGTCTCAAAACAAATGCATTTAAGTAGTTCTGAATCCTGATTTTTGTGTGCACAGATGCAGAACTGCTCTTGTGGTCTTAATAGTTTTAACCCATCAGATGGCCCAAACCCTTTCAAAGTGGCAGCCGCATACATTTCCAGAGTGTTTTCTGTTTTAGCCATCCACTCTCAATCTGTCCAACGCAAATATTTTACATAGTAGAAATTGAGTTTTGCTCATTACGTTCCCATAGAGTACATTCAGGCTACACACATTTCCCTCTGGTTATTCCACAATATACTAGAGAAACCCAACTGAAGAAGCAGTTCACAATGTCTTTGTCTTCTTGAATTTTTCAGTTTTGATAGTGGCACTAATTAATCTGTGGTCAGCAGGTTTCTGAAGGTTACTTTTTCTTTAGTTAGGGAGTTGATAATGGATGATTTGTGACAATCTCTCAAGGTCTGATGTAAAATTCTAATGAAAGACTTGAGACAGAGGGACTACAGATTATTTGAATGTGTGTGTGTGGGTGCATATGCACTTAGCTGTAGTTTGGGGCCTTATTTGTCCCCGGAAGATAGCTAAATCTGACATTTGGGGATATTTGGAGATGTCATAATTTGGAAAAAGGATTCATATATGAATGAATGAATGAATTAATGATTTTTCTTTTAAATGTAGGTTTGGGGTTTGGGTTAAGCTTTTCATATAATTTTAATCAGCATTGGGTAAATTTCTAAAAAAAAAAAGTAATCCACTACAAATTACTTACTACTTCTCTAAAAAATTATAATTAGATTACTTTACTGATTACTTCATTAAAAAATAAATCACATTACTACTTACTTTACCTGTAAGTTACTTTCTAAAACACTTGTCACAATTTCTTTTTCTGCTCAACAAATAAAAAAACTATATTTTCTCCTTGTTCAGTGTCACACACCCTTCAGCTATCACAGAAACACAAACAGACGTGCATATGAACATATGAATTCACATTTTAATTGTATTACACATAAATAATATTTTTTTAGAAATATTTGTAACCCAAGTAATGCACTTAAAAGTAATTACTTTCATTGAAAGTCAGTAAATGTAATCTGATTACAATACTTTAAAATGTAATGCATTGTGCCTAAAAGTAATTAGATTAGACTAACTAATTACTTTGTAATCCAATTACCCTCAACACTGATTATAATATAATTATTATAATTGCTTTATATTATAATGGCTTTATATAAAAACAATAGAAGTCTATGGTGTGTGTGTGTGTGTGTGTGTGTGTGTGTGTGCGCATGTGCTTGGCCTTCAACAGTTATGCTGATTAGAAGCAGAAGGCCTTGCATGTATGCTGGTCTTGAGCCCGGTGGAATCATGGGGCAGAGTTTGTTTGGGATCATGGCTGTATTCACGTTAGTCTGCATGTGAGTAATAACTTCATCACATCATAATGACACTTTATACTGAGGGCATTTAAGGACTGGGAGATTTTCCCATGATGTTTATTATGCGACAATCCTGAGTCTTGTCCCGAGTCTTGTATAGGAAAAGCAAGAGAGATTGCAATCTTTTAACAGCTTTATAAAGATAAACACTGACTTTTATTCTATCTCTGTGTTGGCTGGTAGGGGTTTGAGGGGTGTCCTCTGTGGATTTATGAAATGTATGCGTTATAGCATAGATTCCAATGCTTTATAGAAGTGTGGGAATGTAGGAACTGTGAATTATCCTGAGCAAAAATGGTTTGGAAATAAAACTGATAAATATTGTGCAAAAAATATGCAGTACGCTCCTTTAAAAACTGTTAATTTTACATTTGAGTTCAACTCTAAAGAACAGCAGAAAGATTACAATTTATCTCACTAAATTTCAACTTGTTTTTTTCGTCTCTGTCAGTGGATGTCGCAGGCACATTTCAGTTGGGTTAACACTGTTTTGCCTTCTTAGGTCTCTTCTGTGAACTTTGCTCTGAGGTACATATGCACAGACTCATGACTTTTCATAAGTAAGGCCAGCGGGTACGAGATGATATGATCCTCTGTAACGTAAGGATACGGAAAGTTCTGCCCTTTGTTATGGTTGCATATATTAGCACTAATGCTGTGTTTGTTGTCTGAGGCCTGGCTTGGGGCACTGATTCTCCAGAATCGGAACATATGCAATTATTGAATCATATTGGCATATATTATATAATATTCAAAGTTTTGCTTGCTGTTGTGTGAGCTCTTAAAGACAGAGACTTTATTTTGTCTAATACCTAGATCATTCCTTTAAACCTAGATAATTTCCAAGTTAAAGAAGGACCTGCAGATATAAGTTTTCTAAACACTGTTTATCTCAGACTACACTCAGATTTGTTCTTCAATATAATATAATATAATATAATACAATGTATAACTATTCCAAATATTATAATTACTATGTTATAAAACATTGTTTTTAAAGTTTTAATATTATTTATACATGATTTAAAATAATAATTAAATGATTATTAATAATAATGATAATAATAAATTATATGTAGATATTAGAATTTAAGCTAGTGAAGAGAAGGTTCTGTCTTACTGCTCCATTTTGGCCTCTTGGAAAAATGACTGTGATATCAGAAATATAGTTTTCTGTTGCTTAAATATTTGGGATTTTTAATATAATGTTTTACTGTTTTATTCTGCCCTCTTGTACACTGGGATGACTTATTCCAGGCCTGATTGTTGCTTGAATAGTCCTTTCCAGTGAATAAAACAAAATAAAAATAATAATAATAATATTTTTATTTCACCCTGTTTCTGCATTGTATTTTTGCACTTACTCTGACCTGGACAGAATTTTAAATTCTTTCTGTTTAACATATTTTCTCTCTAAAGAGACAGAAAACTAATGAGTGTTTGGACAGTAAAATTGAAAAGGTTGTGTTCATTAGCCAGGGTAAAACATAGCTTCTACCAGGGCTGGGCTAAGCAGGTCTAGCAGCCACCCTGACGGTGGCCCGGTAAGCGTGGTGGCAGCGGTGTGGGTCAGCCCACCTGGGAGGGAGACAGCTGTCTCGTCGCTATCCAGCGCATGTCAGGCCTAATGACTCGCAGCTGACACCTTAACCTAGCCGCACTGCAAAGTAGCACATTAGAATAATTACTACCTGTCAGCCTCCATTTAACAGCCAAGCCCACCCCCTCCAAATATACCCACACGCCTGCGTGGGGCCTTTCCTTTGCTAACACACATACACAGTCTCAAACACTGTCACTGGTTGAACCATCTAAGCTACTGTAGGAGGACACATGCTCACCCCACCTCCTTGTCATTTACTCTTAGTAGGCTGAACAGTATTTGCAAACTGCATTGAAAGAAAATTACTGTGGAACAGGCCAATTCCACTGCCAAAGACAGTGTTTGGTTTTGGTTAGAGAAAAACACACTGGTAACACTTTACAATAAGGTTCCATTTGTTAACATCAGTTAATAACATTAGTTAACTTACAATGAAAAAAAAAACAACTTTTCATTTATTAATCTTGTTTAATGCTAATTTCAACATATAGTATACATTTTTAATATCGAAAGTTGTATATGTTATCAGTAGTTAGTGCGCAATAAACTACCATGAACTAATAATAAACAATTGTATTTTAATTAACTAGCACTGACAAAGATTAATAAATGCTGTGAAAAATATATTGTTCATTGTTCATGATACCTAATGCATTAACTAATGTTAACAAATGGAACCTTATTATACACACACACACACACACACACACACACACACACACACAGAGAGAGAGAGAGAGAGAGAGAGAGAGAGAGAGAGAGAGATAGAGACGTGCAGTCACAATAAGTCCAGCCTGAGCGGGCAGCTCATTATCATGACATTTGCATAGCTGAATAGAGACACTCCTCCTCCTCCTGATATATAGTGGGGACAGATCCAATGCTACAGCCTTATTCTCATAGAGACCTTTTGTTCCTGCAACTCACATGTTGGTTATGATTAAAATGAATATTGGCGTTTATCATCAAAGTTGATGCATGATCTTTTCCACTGGGGTGCCACGGAAGTACCATGATGTAAATTCACATTACCTTCAATAAATTAAAGTTTTATTTAAATTGTGTGAAAAAAAAACAAAAAATAGCAAAGTATTTGGCTGTTGACTAAAAATAATATATAATTTGAATCTTATTTATTGGTTTGAGCAGATAAATAGTGACAAAGGGATGTTTACCCAAAAATGAAAATTGTAATTCATTTACCCATATGTTGTTCCAAATTGGACATGACTTTCTTCCTTCAATGGATGTCAGCCTCAGTCACCATTCACTTCTATTGCATCTTTTTTTTTTTTTTCTCCATACAATGAAAGTGAATAGCAACTAGGGGTGTGAGGTGAAGCCATTATCTGTATTTGTATCTGTATCTGTTCATAGGACAAAATTATCTGTATCTGTCTCATTACTCGGATAGAACCGGGTGTGGTCGGGGCTTAAACTGGAAGTGCATCAAAACTAAATGAAATGCCCATTTTTAAAAGTTACTCTTACATTTATAGTTTATATTAATAAAATATGCCTTGTATATGCCTTTTCATAATAATAGCCTAATAATAATAATAATAATAATAATAATAATTATTATTATTATTATTATTATACAACCATTATTTACAAAAATATTATTATTATGTTTTTCTTACCAGATGAAGCTGAATTTGTAGGCTACATTAACTGTGGAATATGTTATTAACTGTGGTTTCTCCTGGTATTTCTGATATTAATATCTGCATGAAACAGAATTTTTATTTGTCTGTGCATGTATAACAGCATTGTTCTGGAGGCAGGAGGCATCAAGCAAAATGTGAAATGTCAAGCACACATTTTGAAGTGAATAATAAATACAAATTAAAACATTAAAAGAAATGAAAAAACATACAAACAATATAGCCTACAAATAGGTGAAAGTCCTGTAAATCTATCAGGAATTTTTATGATAAGACACCATTATTTAGTTTAATAATAATAATAATAATAATAATAATAATAATAATAATAATGTTACATTTATATAGCGCCTTACCAGAGGTAGCACAGTTTAAAGAAGAAGAAAAAAGACGGAGCATGTTTTAGTTTCTTCGTTTTACATAAAGAGGAATATTCCTAATAGATGAAAACTTTATGGAGCATTTAAACCTTTATTTTCTTAACCAGATAATTACTTTAATTGCTGATGTGGATATAAATGTGGTCAACTTTAAAAGACACTTCATTAAAAGAAATCATCACTTCATGTCAGGAATTTAACATCGCACTTAGATTTAGGCTTTAAATGAATACATGGGAATCACGTGTGAATCGTGTGATATAGTAACATAGACATTTCAAGAATTGGAAAGTGTATTATATAGTATCTACGACTATATTCCAAACGGACTCCAGAACCCAACCAGAACCCGAACCTTGCTGCTATTTTTAATGCCATGAGACTAACAGGCACAGTGGTATACATATTCAATAATGTACATTAAGACAAAACACAATAAGCAGACTTTCAAAAACAGAACAGGTTTATGATTGCAGTACCAAGGGTTCATGAACTGCAACTATTTATTTTTAAGAATGTAATTTTCGGGTGTGTATCAGCTGCACGTCCAATGTTTGGCAGTTGATTAGTAACACCAACATGCTGAATTGAGCAGCTGCAGCAACTGACAAAAATCTCTTATCTCATTGGTCAGTCAGTTTTCATGCCAGTCCGAAGAAAATAAATCTGAACACTCCCCATAGAAAAAACCTTCGGATTGTCGAAGGACGATTTGTCGTACTCTGTATGAATAGTGGCATCGGAATCCATTGTTACTGTACAAAAGCTCATTTGGAACGAGCATTCATACCGAAAAAACGAGTTTGGTGAGAACAGGCCTTAATCGATAGTTCTGGCAGGAAGACTTTGAATCCTTATGCTTTAATTCAGTCAGGCAACTCATCCAATCACAATACAACCTCCGCTTTATAAGCCTACACACCTGTCTCTATTGTTCGCATACTTCCGTTGTTTTCATCCCCCTCCACCCCATCTCTACCAGTTTAGTTCCCGTCCGGGGCAGGGGTAAGCTCCGCTGCCCTGCCGTCATCGCCTCTGGCAGAATCTGACAGTTCAAGCAAGTATCTGAGCGCTGAACTGTAGGATGGGGCTTACAACAAATATAAGAAGTTTCTCTACATTCGTAATAATTCCAATCATCCAGAGTCTTTTCTGATAGAACTATCCCTACTAGGTAAATCCTTTGCTTGAGTCAGTCATACTTGTAAGAGTCTCAATGGTTAGAGATTCTTAATTTAAAATATGCCTACATAAATGTATCAAAGAAAAATATTATTTTCCTAGGTCTGCCGTAATCTCATACAGGTGAAACTTTTTACCTGTCTCTATCGGTCTATAAAATTTTCTCTGAAATATTTCATCATTGGTTAAGTCAGTGTTAAAGTTACAGAATAGTTTTAATTCAAATTAATTACAGGGACAATTTACACAAGTAATGTTTATTTACTTGACATACATAATCTTAGAAATATTTTAAACAAAGGCATTTACAAGGAAGGATCTTATTTGTCAATTACATGAGTACTACATTGGAAACAAAGTGCCAGTGCAAATCCATTACAATTACAGTCATTGAATACAGGCAGCTTTAGGTCAGTGAGAGTGATCAGAATTCATACAGAGCTCCATTGTGGAAGTGTTTGCGTTATCTGTGGGTGTATGTGCGCAAACTGCGGGTGTACTGTGTGGTTATGAAGTGGCGCAAAGCGCAATTTGCTATTTTCCTGAGAAATAGGTCATTTCTCATTAGACGTTTCAAAAGGACATGTGTTTTTAGCGCAAAGTCCAAATTCAGTGTCTGCATTTTGCCGTTTGGAGATTTTACCAGCAGCTGGTAATAAAGTTAATGTCCAAACTCTGAAAATGCAGTGGAACATTCAATTATGTCCATGAGGATCATTGTTGTAGCCATTTAATGAAACAAATATTGAGATTTGTGTTAAACTATCTATAGGCCATGGTTTATTTTTCAATTATTATTATTATTGGTATGTTTATATTTACAATTGTATTTATGATCTAATTTGTATTAGTATTTTTCCACCTGTTGTTGTAGAGTGATTTTTAAGTGACTGCAAAGGGGCCGGTGGAAGAAGTTGGAGAGAGTAAAGTGTTTGGATTTGCTACGATTTTTTGACCACTGTTATTTTGATTCTGTTTTCGTTTTGTTTGAAGTGCAATCTGAATTTAGAAATATTTTTGGTTTAATTTTGTCATGTTTCAATAAGTGAATACATTTTTTTTAAATCAAAATAAAAAAGTAGAAATGATATTCCTCTAATTAATTGCATTCCCTGGTTCTTGACAGGGAATGGACTATATAATAGGACGCACACTGTGCCAGAGTAGAACCTCATAAATAAATTGCACTTTACCAAGCCCATCAGTGCGTTGTGCACAATTTTGCTCAACCCACTTGCACCAAGACTTAGCGTATGCTTGCATGAAAATACCAAAACTTCCTGGCCATGCCCATTGACTTTGCATGTATGACTTATAGCATAGCGCTGCGCTTAGTGCCAGTGCTCTTAAAATAGGGCCCACAGTCTTTTATTAGCAGTTAAGTTAAGGTACATTGTGAAAACAGAAAGTTTTTATTCATTTTCTTCATGTGCACTGAGGTGTCAAGTAAACTTTAGTGAAACTGTAGAATCTGTTCACATTTCCTACAATGAAATACAGCTGTGCTTGAGGTTGTGAGAGGATGGAACCTGATGAGGAGACAAAGGAAAGGTCTGCAGATAAGTAGACGTGTAAGGTGTGACATAACTGGTGTCTGGTCTCCATGGGAGTCTGGGGCAGACGCTAAAGGAAAGGTCATTGATTTTCTCGTGTGGAGTCCTGAGAATTATCTTGTGTGGAGTCCTGAAAAATATAGAATTATTTCCAGTTTTATGTACTGTACATATATTATTGGCATAGATAGATTAAGTGTTGTATTACACCTATATGGGGACTATTTTGTTTGACTTTGAAAAGGTCACTGAGCTTGGGAATCTTTTAAACAGGAATTGTTGTGTTGGGGAAAACACCAAAACCCAGTAAAGAGGCAATTATGAACAAAGACCCAGAGTCGAGGTTACAATCAACTGACAGAGATTACTGAAGACAAAGTGTTTTCCATTTTCCACAGTTCCAATGGCAACAATCAGAAAGACAGGTTACAGATGAGTTCAGGGAGCAAACTAACTTTAAAAAACAGAGATAAGGATATATAGGCAAATGCAAAATTGGTTTACATCACAGATTTTCTAACATTCTGATTGGTACAAACATACAAAGATGACGGGAACTGCCCCAAACATTATATATTTGATTTACTTATAAGTGGAAGTTTGAATACTGGTATATTCTGGTTTGTATGTGTGTATTGTTTTCTCTATGTGCTTGCCAAGTGTCCTTGCAAGCCCTGCATTCCAGACAGGTCTGGGTGCCATGTAGCCTTGTATAAATAAGACTTGCTTGTTCTCTCTAATCATCTTTTTCTTCACTATGTTTTTGTTAATGGGGTGCCTTATAGCCATTCAACTTCCACCGAATGGATGCTTCATGGACATCACGAGTAAAGAGGCCCCACAACTCATGATGCCTACATAAGTACTAGAATAACAAATTGTTTTGATAACAAATGTTTTAAATAGTACTGTTGGCACGCAGGCAGATGAGCACCATGCACTAATGGCTTTTAGGCTGAACTTGAGACAGTGGTGGACAGTGGTTCCACATGTTTGAAATGAGTTTTCTTAACAGAAAATTTCTCTGTACAGTAATTTCAACACAAACACTTTGTGTAGAAAGAACTATTTGAATTGGGTAAACCCCCAAAAATTTGAAGTGTCAATGTAACCTAAATAAATCTCTTTTATTTATTTATGTACTAACTAGTAAAAGTGAATGTTAGCATGCTAAATATGTAAATGCTGGTTGGAATCACTATAGAGTGTAGTTTTGTGACTATGCTATGGTTAGTAAAGCAGTTGCTCAACAAAGCAAGCAATCAGTTTCATGTACAACAATCAACCTGTCCTCATCATTAGCTAAAGTTCCACTCTTCACCGTAATGGTAGCGCTCCAAACTCCAATACAATAGAAACTCTTCTAAATCTCAACATAAAACAGTAAACACTGACAAGTATCCCCCTTGCACAAAAACACATCAAATAACAAACAATGTTAATATTTACTCTCTCTATAGGGTCCAGTGCAAAGCATGCTGGGAAATAGAGATCCCCTGCCCAGTTTATTAAAAGCTACATTAACACCATAAAAAGTGTTCATGTAGTCGCAACTCAAATGGATTAAGTAAATTTCCACTTTACACATTTAAATGGACGGAACGCAATAAAATTAAGTTGTGACAAAATGTTCTAGAATTGCATTGCTTTAGTTCATTTTAATTAAGTAAACTGAACTAGCAGCAAAAATTGACAGCAAGTATTCGTTTACTAGTTAATCTTTTTTATGTCAATACTTTAAAAGGGATTAATTTAGAGACATCTTTTTAATTGTTGATCTATCTACACAAGCAGATGAATATCACTGGCTGTTTTGTTACATCTTGCTGTTTTTTTTGCGGCTTGCTTCATGACTCATGAGCGTTGCATTTTGCAAGACAGCATGACAAGTTTAATATAGTTAAGCTATTAAAAATGTGCCTCAAATTCCCAGCTTTTTGTTTTATTTCTATGCACTTTGTCCAGCTGTTCTTGAACACAAGAACATGTCCTGTGTAAAAGCCCTATAAGAAATGTCTCTGATTGGGGTCTGGTGGTCCCTAATTATATAGGCTTCCTTAGACAGACTAGTTGACTAATCATTCAAACAACCCAATAACTAGTTGAAAAAATATTTGGAAATATATAGTTTTGCACATCTCTAATTTTAATGCGTAGATTTTAATAATGGTCTCCTGTTAAATTACTAGTGTTTGCTTTAACGTGTGGGTGTTCTCCCCCTGACCAGTATGTTGTCTGACCAACTCAGGTCACATTAACCCAGTTCTCACAGTTGTGGTCTACAAAAAGAAAAAAGCACACACATACAGTACAGTGCTTCTTAGTAATGTAGTGTGGCCTGAAGCTGCTGCATGCTGTTAGATTTCCACTATGTGCAATGATCAAGTTATTTACTGCTTACATTACCATGCAGCTTGATAAGCATATTTTCCCCAGTAGACATAATAAGATGGTTTATCACCAGGGTTACTACTGAATATAGCAGGGTGTGCAGCCAGTGTGTATTTACACTCCTGTGTTTTATAGCATCACATAAATATACCTTTTCTCTGCTGTAATTTAAAACTGAAATTTTTACATTAAATAAGGAGGGGAACTTGCTCATAAAAGCATCATGAGGTCATAAATTATAATAAAAGAGAATATGTGCAGACTCAACTGTTTTAAAACTTTTTTTGAGTAAATGTGTATATAAACATTTTATTGTATGTATTTAGACACATTTTATCTTGGCTATTTTCTTATTTTATTTAATATCTTAACACCCATGGATGCATTTTAATTGAATTTATTGGACATTTTATACAAATATTTTAAAAATAATGTAAAATAATGTTCCTGCTGTATAATTATACACTGTAAAAATTATTTGGTCACATAACCTAAACAAAGGACTTCATATGGTAACATATAAATTTACTGTTTTTGTTTAAGTCACATTTATTATTTAATATGACTAAATCAACCTGACTATATTGAGTTACAATAAGTGTCAGGTCCACTTTTTTACAGTGATAGTTTCTCTGAATTCACAGAGATAGCATTTAAAGGTATTTGATTATAAATGTATATATTATCCATGATAATATTTTTTGATAATTCACAAGAGTTGCGCAAAAATCACAAGTTGTATTTAGAGTTAACTGGAGTCTCACAGTCCAAAGCAATCCATGTTTTAAGTAGCTGTATACTTTCCTTTACATTACAGCTTTTTTAACAGATCACCCACTGACCCCTATGTGGACTGGGTGCCAGAAACAATTCTACACACATTAGCCTCATCGCTAGCTTTAATGCGTGCCATTTCACGGGATGGTAGGCGCCCTGGCATGTGTGTGCTCACATCCAAATGGCAGGAATCTCACAAGGACACAGAGCTTCTCCATCTTGACAGCTCCCTCCAATTACCGCCACTCCTGTCGCATGCCTCCCATCTCTCCCTGGCCCAGATCGCATGTGATCCTGCCCTCCGCCATGCTGGTAGAAGTAAAAGGGTAGACGGAGGAGTCTGGGGGGAAAGGAGGCTCACATACTGTAAACACAAACTCCGATGTCTACTCTGCTTTTTGCAAATTCTACTTCCAAACAGCTACTATGGAGTTTCTTATGTTTTGGGGATTTAGTTCTTTAGTTAGTGTGCTTTCTCTTGGACTGTGAGCCTATGTGCAAGTGTATGGTTTTTGTGCTGCTGTAAGTTTATGGTGACTAGGGGCCTGACTGCAGGCCACTTGAAGCTGCAGAGACAGGCCAGAAATGGAAAAGTACAGATGAGCCCAATGGCTTTGCCTGGATGCTCATTTGCAGTGTCGTGAGATTTCTTTGAAGAGACGAAGAGGGAAAATGGTCATATACAAGCAAGGGAGTGATGAAGCAGAGTTTTCTGTGGCTTGAGGGGCTCAGAGTGATTAAGCATTAGAACTACAAGCACATTACAGCTCTGATGCTCTGCTTCTGTCTATCCTACAAAACACAAAAAAGTACACTGAAATCGGGAAAAAAAGGCTGTGTGCTTATTATATATAATAAGTATGATTATTTTTATTATATATATTTAATTTTTTTCTCATTAAAAAAATTGTACTCCTAAAGAAATGAATTGTAATTATATATATAAAATCACTACTCACATTAAAATGAAGACTCCAGTCATATCCAGGGCTTGACATTACCTTTTTGGCTCACTGGCCACTGTGGCTAGTGGTATTCCAAAGTCACTAGCCACTAAGCATTTTCACTAGCCAAAATCCCTTGTCCACAAAAACTGATAAAGGTAAATGGAGACTGTAACTGCATGAATTTCTTTGGACATTTTATGTGAATGAGAATGATATGAGTTCAGCAGGACACAGGCCTATTGATTTAAGTCACCTTTATATCTGAAGGCAAACATGGCCAGTTAGAACAGTAATAGGGAGAGTCGCATGATGCTATGCGAGGGTCAGACGTGTTAACAGCGAGCTCTGCGCACTTTGCTAGTTTTTCATTCTTTTTGTGTCATAAACTGGTGAGATTTGATACACCCTGTTCCATAACTGTTCTGTGAGGTCAATATTTCAAAGAATTCAAAATCCTCGGGCTCTGGAAACTTTAAAAGACACTTTTAAAGTCAGCTCAAGCTGACACCCCTGACAGGGCCGCAGACCAGGGACTCGGTTTGGATGGTGCAGCGGGAGAGATTCAGCATCAGCTGTCAAGTATGTCGGCAATGCCGACGAAGGTCGTAGCAGTCTTGGAGGATCTTGCTGTAATACATCGATTGATCACTTCCATGGAGAGAAAATTCACTGAGTTGGTTACAAGAATGGGGGTCAATTTTCTGGAGTCATCAGAGAGGGAATTATCTGTTAATCTGCTAGTGACCAAAGTAGATTTGGAACGCATTTGGGAAAAACTGGAAGACCTTGAGAATCGTAATCGGCAAAACAACGTCCGAATTGTTGGAATTCTTGAGAACGAAGAAGGCCAAGACATGGTGAAATTTCTAGACGGGCTCTTCCGAGTCTGCTCGACATAACAGGCCATAAGCTGGAAATTGAGCGAACTCACAGAGTCCCGGCTTGGAGATCTGCTGAGGAAGACAGGCCCCGATCAATTCTGGCCAAATTGCAAGATCGTCCGATAAAGATCTCGTGTTACGTGAGGCGAGCAGTAAAGGAAGTCTTTCTTGGAAGAACCACAGCATTTTCTTGTTCCCAGACTTTGCGAATTCGATGAGAGAAACGTGATCGATTCAAGGAATGCAAGAAACTCTTACATCAACGGAAGGTCGCTTTTGCACTGATGTTCCTGGCCAAATTGAAAATAGATACTAAGGATGGCTGTAAAATATTGACATGCCCACAACAAGCTATGCCTTTCATAAAATCAATGGACTGAGGAAGTTATAGTGTGTTTTTCACATTGCAGCCAAGTGAGCTTGACTTACTGGTCATTCACTTGACCATCCGAGGAAGCTAGGTGCCTTTTTTGTTTCTTTTTGTGCTGGTTCTGCCTAACAGCTGGAGTCTGTTTTGTGGAATAACACTCCTTCAAGAAACTTTTGCATCGACGGAGGGTCACTTTGTGCTGAAGTTCCCGGCCAAGTTGAGAATAGATGCTAAGGATGGCCGTAGAGTGTTTACTTCTCCCCAACATGCAATATCCTTCATAAAGTCTATGGAATGAGTGAGTCAATGTGTGGCGCTCGCTTTATAGCCTAGTGGACCTGACTCACTGAACATTCTCTTGACCGTCCAAGGAAACTGGGTGCCTGTTTTGTTTCTTTTTGTGCTGGTTCCGCCAAGCAGCTGGAGTTTGTTTTGTGGAATAACACTCTTTTGGGACAGTTTTGTGAATGAATCTACACGTTCTTTGTGTTTAATCTGCCTTTTGGCTGGAGTTTTTTTATAGATTATTTTTTGTTATGTAATTCTGTCTCACAAAATTTGTGCTCAGTTGAAAACATCTTAGTCTCAGATCATGCCCTGGTGAGTTAAATAAATCATATAGTTGGCATTTTAATGTATCCCTTTTGCAAAATCCTGATTTCCAACAAATGTTAAAGGCTGAAATCAGTGTTTATATGGAGACCAACTGGTCCTCAGTATCCTCTGTGAGCGTGGATGGGAGGCGCTTAAGGCGGTTCTTAGGGGTCGGATCATACAGTATGTCTCATTCATCAAAAAATCCAAAACACGAGAACTCGTGGAGTTGGAAGGGAATGTTAAAAGTGCCGAGACAGAGCTGAAGCACCGAATGTCATCTGATGGCCTCAGAGAATTGATCCGATTGAAATACAGATATAATACTATTTTGTCATGGAAGGTGGAGTTTTGGTTATTCAGGGCAAGACAGTCATACTTTGAGTCGGGGGACAAAGCAGGGAAGCTTTTGGCTAGATATATTAATCAGAGAGAGTCTTTTGCTACCATTCTCACAGTGAAATCTGCTGGTGGTGAAATTTTTACCTCAGCCATTGATTTTAATAATTCTTTTAAAGAAATCTTGATCTCTATAGTTCCACGTCTTCGTCTACTGATGAGGATATTAGAAACTTTGTGGAACCATTAGAACTCCATAACCTGATGACAGAGCAAAATAAAATTCTTTTTTAGATCTTATGCTACAGAACTGGCTCCACTTTTGTTAGAAGTTTATACGGATTCATTAAAGAATGGAAAGCTTCCGCCAACCATGACACAAGCCCGGATCAGTCTGATTTTTAAAAAAGACAAATATCCAAGCGAGTGTAAGAGTTATCATCCAATTTCCCTGATCCAGCTAGATATTGAAGTATTGTCAAAAAATTTGGCTAACCGATTAAGTAAAGTTATGTCATCTCTTATACATATAGATCAGGTGGGGTTTATTCGGGGTCTCAGCTCTTCTGATAAAATTAGGCGTCTCATCAATATTATGTGGTCAGTGGTGAATGATCAGACTCCGGTCGCAGCCATCTGATATGGTAGAATGGGATTATCTTTTTTAAATTTTGGAAATATACGGGTTTGGGAATACTTTTATTTGATGGATTAAGTTACTTTATAGACACCCGGTAGTGGTGGTACAAACAAATGGATTAATTTCAGATTTTACTCTGGATAGGGGCACCCAGCAGGGTTGCCCTCTTTCCCCATTATTGTTGTGTCTTGCCCTGGAACCATTAGCATCTGCAATAAGAAGGGAAGATGATTTTCCAGGGGTGGTAGCGGGAGGTGTGGCGCATAAGCTTTTGCTTTACGCAGATGATATTTTATTATTCGTCTCCGACCCCACTAGAGCTATGCCTTGCCTGCACAGAATTATTAAATCCTTTTCTAAGTTCTCAGGATACAGAGTTAATTGGTTTAAACCGAAGCTTTGCTCTGACAGCGTACTGCCCAGTAACTGCTTTTCAGCCGGGCGCCTTCCAGTGGCCCAAACAGGGCATTAAGTATTTGGGCATTTTATTCCCAGAAAATGTTAGAGATAGAGTTAATTCTGATCCCTTAATAAAAAGGTTTTCGAGCGATGTGGGCAGGTGGGCTTCGTTACATTTATCTATGATAAAGGTTAATGTTATTAAAATGAATTGTTATTCCAAAATTGAACTACCTGCTAAAATCTCTCCCTGTAGATGTCCCACTCTCTTATTTCAAGCAATTTGATAGCATAGCGAAGACCTTCATTTGGAATGGTAAGCGTCCTAGATTACATATTAATAAGTTACATAGGCTGATTGACAAAAGTGGGCTAGGCCTACCCAAGATTTTGTTTTATTATTATGCATTCGATCTCAGACATTTGGCTCATTGGTCACTTCCACCTGAAAGAGCACCTCCTTGGTTTTTGCCCATATTTTGCCATTGCAAAGCTTTTCTACCAAACTAATCGGAGAAGTTAAGTTACACCCCGTTATCATGCATTTGCACTCGGTATAGTGTTTAATTCTGACATTTATTTTAATTGTTGCCTCAAGCATATGGCTGAACCCAAAATTATGTATTGATAAGTCCCCTTTCTGCTGGTCAGAGTGGATTGTGAGGGGGTTACTACACTCGGTGACCTGTATGAGAGTGGAGTGCTGAGATCTTTTGAAAATTTGGTTCAACATTTTGGGATTCCCAGATCTCAGTTCTATAGGTATTTACAGATGTGCCACCTGCTCTATATTGTTTTTGGGAGTAGCATACACACCCCTAAAGCGGCAGATACTCTGAGAGAGGTGATTACTGCTTTTGGAAAATGTCATGAGGCATCAGTGTATTACTCCATGTTAATTCAGAGTCTGGGAGATGGAGCTCTAACTTCTATTAAGAGATTATGGTAGTGGGTGTTAAAAGTTGATTCCGTGTATTTATGTTTTGTTTTTCTGTGTTTGAATAAAAATGTTAATCATAAAAAAAAAGAACAGTAGTGGGATAGAACAGGAGGAAAACTAAAAAATTTGACCATTGGTCCATGGAAGTCCAGATGGTAACCCCTTTAACCATTCTAAATTGTACTTGCCTTCGTGAAAGTTTACCATTGGGTCTACCATTATTTAACAGTGGCATTTGTAATAAAGCACCACCAGACCATGGATGGCTTCACATTATTACTGTGGTTAGACTAATGTGGTTAGGCTTAGATAGTCTTTCTTAAAAAAATAAACTATAGTATTTGAAAAGACTGTTAGCCTAAACACATTTATAAACCTTTAACTACAACTTTCACAATAATAAATCCATTAAGTACAAAAAGAGATGTTAGATTAATTAAAATTATTCACCATTAAAGGGGTCATGAAATGGAAAATCAAATCTACATTAATCTGGAAGAAAGATAGTCCTATGGGTTTCGATCAAGATAAAGGTGAGAAAATGATGACAGTATAATATTAATAAATTAAAGGAATAGTTCACCCAAAAATGAAAATTTGCTGATAACTTACTCACCCTCAGGCCATCCAAGATGTATCTGAGTTTCTTTCTTCATCAAAACAGAATTTAAGATTTTTAGGATTTCATTTCAGGGCTCCTCCTTTAAGCAATGCAAGTGAATGTCCTCCATTTTTTGACGGTCCAAAATGCATATTTAGGGTGCATCTAAATAATCCACACGACTCCAGTCGACAAATAAAGTTCTTCTGAACCCAAACGATTGATTATTTTTAGAAACAAAATAATACTTATATACTTTTTAAGTCATTTCCAAATAATAGTAATAATATAAAAAAACATTACTGCAGTAAATAACCATCCTTTATTTCGGAGCAATGCCGTAGTGTTATCTACTTGTGCTTTTTCTTTAGCAGAAATATATAGGCTATATGACTGTCAGGAACTCAAGCCACACAAGTTGTAGTTAGTGAAACCAAGTGCGAGAGCGTTTACTGAGATTCACAGAATTTATAGGGTTTACACAGTGAGATCAATGGTACAGGTGATATCACACAGAAGAGAAGCTTCACAAACTGAAGAAGAGGTAACAGGCGAAACAGCAGGGTAAGCACTAAACCGATATCGACGAAGATCAAGAGCAAATACAGACAGGTAAATAAACACTGCGTGAGAGCAGCATGGTCAAACTAGAGTCCTTTGTGTGAGACTTGACAGTGAAGTGGCGTGAAGGTGAGTTATTTATGCAGGCAGTAATGATCGAGTGAATTGAGTGCAGGTGCGGTGAATTAGAAATCAGTGATGAGGAGCAGAGCGCTGAGGGAGGCATGACAATGACAAAGTTTTCACACAAACCTGAGTTCGCTGGAAAAACAGCACGGGCACAGCCGATGAATTCAGATATCGACCCTTTGTTTCTTTTGATGGTCTGAAATCCTCAGGGGTAAAATGTTCACTGCACACCCTCCAGTATTTGAGAGAATGTAAGGGTGTACTCATATCCAGGTTCAGCACGATAACCAGAGCTTCAGTCGCTCATGATCATGTATAAGCAATCGATGAAAAGTTTATATTTTTCCTGGCGTGCTTTTTCTTTGGGGTTTCTGAAGGTTGAAGCATCCAGGATACACATGCCAAACGACCATTTTGAACAATACACTTATACAGCAAAGACAATTATACTTTTGTACAGCGTTCCTTCTCTTGTAAACAATGACGTGCTTCCTGTCTCCTCCTCCACATGATGCGTGACCTTACCAATGAGCTTACGTCATCTGTCTCATGAGCGTGTGTCACGGAGATATACGGAAGTGAACATTTGTAGTTAAAAAGTATATAAGTGTTGTTTTGTTTCTAAAAATAATCAATCGTTTGGGTTCAGAAGAACTTTATTTGTCGACTGGAGTCATGTGGATTATTTTGATGCACCCTAAATATGCATTTTGGACTGTCAAAAAATACTTGCATTGTTTAAAGGAGGAGGCCTGAAAAGAAATCCTAAAATCTTAGATTCTGTTTTGATGAAGAAAGAAATTCACATACATCTTGGATGGCCTGAGTGTGAGTAAATTATCAGCAAATTTTCATTTTTGGGTGAACTATTCCTTTAATTCTTATATATATTCGCCCTAATTGATTTAAGATGCATCTGTACCAGATACCAGTTAGTGTTACTGCATTAACAAGATTTTAGTTTGGATGATGATGTTTATTTTAAAAACCTTGTTATCGATGTTGTCTCACACTGTCTCTTTACCTCGTCAGTGCTGTTTAATGTCAGGGCTGTCTGGCAGCTTGAGAGGTTTGACTTCTCTCAGTAGAATTCAAATGCATCACATTAGTTTTGTGGTCTCTGCCGGCTGCCGCGAAATCGAAGCCCGACTGAATCGCACAAGTTTTGCTCTGCACTAAGCTCTGGCTCTGTCTCTGGAGCACACTGATGTGCGCTGGAGTGGTTGCGGGAAAGCATGCTTCATTCGCCTCGTGAAGATGTGCGTGTCAGATGTGAGAAGCATATTTACTGCTTATAAAATGCTGAAAGCGATGTGGCCACCCGCCAAAGTGGCTAGTTAGGGTTACCCGCCAAACCTGATTTCTACCCGCATTTGGCGGGTTGGCGGGTATTAATGTCAAGCCCTGGTCATATCGGTAACCTTATAAAAGCTGTTTTATTCTATATGGAGAGGGTCCGCACATGGGGGCTGCCATGTCCTGATCACATGACCAGCCGAATACTATTAGCTTAATCTCAGTAACTTCCCTGTTGTTTGACACTTTCACTCATGGATTAAAGTAATCATGGCTGACTGTGAATAGTAATTTTTTTACAATGGCATCTGAAAGTGAAAACTTTTGATTTTGAATGCTGCTGCATCAAAGCAACTGGGTGTCAGTTAGGGTTAGTGTCCAAGATGACACAAATAAAAAAGTTATTGAGTGCAATTTTAATAATATTCTTATTTAATCATTTTGATAATATTGTATAATTATTTTATGAGGGAATGAAGTAAAATCCTGTGAAGCTGATTGATGAATGACGTAATCAAAACAAAAAAGGTTGAATATAACGCTATTATTATTATGTAACTCCTTAACTTTTTTTATTTACCAGTTTTCACGATAACAGCGACAACTCTGATTGGTGTATCTCTCTTCTGGATTATGGGTAGCATATTTCTTCATTGGGAGTTCGGCTATTAAACACGAAACAATCTGAGAGCTCCTACTATTTCTGTCTTGAATGGTTTATACAGGGTTCCTGTGGATCCTTAAAAAGTCTTAAAATGTCTTAAATTCAGTTTTCCAAAATTTAAGGTCATAAAAAGTCTTAAATATCTTAAATGAAACAACAAAAGGCTTAATTATCATTTAAAGAGGTTTAAAATTTGGGGGCAGAAAGATGGGAAACATGATATAACATATTGTGATTATCAAACTTCAAAAGAATACGATTCATTTAAATAAATGCATGCACTGTGTCTTTCAGAGTGAAAACTTGACTGTTGTATTTTCTCCACGCAGGGACTTGTGAGTGTTTTCAGCTGTTGCTGAGCAGTTCACAATCATTAGGCCATATCGGACATTTATGACAATCACTAATAATCACCTGTTGATGATATAATGTTGATGAAATTTGACAATGTTTACTTTTAATTGTTTATATTGTAATACGTTATAGATTACTGTAGGAGTTTTATTTCCCTTATCTTAGGGTGACCATATTCTGGTTTTCCAAAAAGAGGACACCTATTTCAATAATAGGGTTGAAAACAGTGTTACTATGAATGCAAACTTTAATACAGTAAAAAAGACACTCTATTAGCAAAACATAAATATATATAAATAAATAAATATTTTCAACATTCTTTTGAATGTCCATGTACTAAAATAAAATATTTGATGCCATGAGTGTACCTTCATTTACTATTACTATTATTTTGAATGGCCATGGAAAATGAAGCAATATGATAACAATTTTACCTGGTCACAAAAAGTTTGTTAATTTACCTCAATTTACTCAAATTGATGGAAAAATCCAACGTTTGCAGCAAAGCAATACCTGTATCAAGCAATAAGCTTCTGATCTTTGTTTCAGTAGTTTCACTGTAATTGGAATGAAGTGTGAATTGGTTCTTTTTTTTTTCTCCCCAATTTGGAATGCCCAATTCCCAATGCGCTCTAGGTCCTTGTGTTGGTGTAGTGACTCAATCTGGGTGGTGGAGGACGAATCTCAGTTGCCTCCGCGTCTGAGACCATCAATCCGTGCATCTTATCACGTGGCTTGTTGAATGCGTTACCGCGGAGACATAGCGCGTGTGGAGGCTTCACGCTGTTCTCCGTGGAATCCACGCACAACTCACCACGCGCCCCACCGAGAGTGAGAACCACTTTATAGCGACCATAAGGAGGTTACCCCATGTGACTCTACCCTCCTTAGCAACCGGGCCAATTTGGTTGCTTAAGAGACCTGGCTGGATTCACTCAGAACGCCCTGGATTCGAACTCGCGACTCCAGGGGTGGTAGTCAGCGTCTTTACTCGCTGAGCTACCCAGACCCCCCGAATTGGCTCTTTTTAATAAATCAAACGATCAAAATTATTATCAACAGTACAAAAATCTCTAAAATGAGCATCACTTTAAATGGAACCTGTGAACATGAAACACAAATTGACTTGCACCATTCACATACAACAATCCCTGCTCCTCAAATGGCATGCTGGGGTGGATACCTGCTGTCTCAAGTTTTGCTACACTGGAACATGGATAATTAAGAACAATCTCCTCCCCATCTGATCCACTGGCATCCTGCCAAACGGATTTCTCCCCCCCACCCCCCCCCATGATTATTTTATCACTTTAAATTCTTTATGATGAAACTCTGCAGTTGTAACTTTGCTAAAGCTGAGCAGGGCCTGGCTTTCACTGCTGCTATTTGGAATAGCTCTCCTCAGTGGCTCGTCCCTGCTCCCTCTGTTGGATTCTGCTTGTCCATTAGTGCCATCTGTGCCCGCCTTTGCCGTCTGTGAGTACCCGCGCTCCGCCAAAATGACTGGGATTTTCTCTCAAATAACCAGGGGATGGTGCCCAGAGCTGTTAGCTGGCAATGATGTGCACTTATTCTAACAAACCCGGGGAAAGAAAGACAGGATAGAGAGCAGAAAACATCTGCACATGTAATGCAGCTTTGCTTAAGTGACTTCCATGGGAAAACAGTTTTCTGGTGACCATGCAAGCCAAGCTTTGTATGTAAACTTGAGCTATTCCAACAAATTGTTTTCCCAGAGCAATGATCATCTCCAGACATCAGATGATCAGCAATGTTCTCAATACATTTTCTTTGGGACCTAGTGGACACAGGATTCAAGTAGGGTTTAAAGAACTGCTTCTTTAAGCGATAGTTCACCCCAAAATAAAAAAAGTAATTCATCATTTTCTTACTCTCAGGTTGTTTCAAACCCATATGATGGCCTTTCTTCTGTTAAACAAAAAAGAAAAACAAAAGTTTTACACTTATCTTTGTAAAATAACTGGACTGAAATTTAAGCATGATGTTTAATCAGTGAGACTTACAGGTCATTCGAGAAATTACAATTAATAATACTTGTTAGCTGCAGCCCTATAAGCAATAAGTAATTTTTGTTTACCCTTAACTTTACCTATAATGTTACCACAAAATGACCAATTTGTAAACATCATGACAACTAATGCCAGTGCAGGATGTTTTACTGGCATCTGGAGATTAAAAAACATAATTCTCCTTCTGTCTAGCAGGTCAATTCTGTAGTCATCAGCTCTTGATTGCGGATCATATGCCACTTTATTTACCCAGAAGACTTGATTTGAGGCAGCAGGACTTGCTGTAAATATTGTGTCAGCAGGAGGGGGTATTTTATACCCTTGTAAGTTATGGTGCAGATGCGTTCTAAAAGACATTGTGGCTGATTGTGGCTATGGACTTAAATAACAGAGATCGCTACCACGCTGTCAAAATCAACTCTCACTTTCAAAGCGAGCTGCAGGTAGACCAGTATTAGGTCCTCCAGAGCCTTTAAGACCCATGCTGTTACCCAATGCGTTTATCAGAACTGAAAGGGATGGTTCACCCAAAAATGAAAATTCTGTCATCATTCACTCACCCTGATGTTCCATGTTGTTCCATGTTGTTCTTAAAATGTATGCCTTAATTTCTTCTGTGGAACACAAACGAATATGTTAGGCTAAATGTTATGTTCACTTTTATTGCATCTTTTCTCCAAACAATGAAAGTGAAAAGTGATTGAGACTGTCAGTTTGCCTAACATCTCAGAGATAATCAAAATCAGAATTAGCTTTATTGCCAAGTATGCTTACACATACAAGGAATCTGTCTTGGTGACAGAAGCTTCCAGTGGACAAACAATATAGCAACAAAAAATAGAATAAAAATAAAAAGTGAATAGAAAATATAAGAATATATAGAAATATGTATGTATGTACAATATACAAATCCAAATCTGTTATATACAGATGCAAGGGAATGTATGGCAGAAGAGGTATGGTATGTTGGATAAATATAAATAGACTAAGCTGTGTATTGCACATAATTATTGCTCAATGGGGCAGTTTTAACTGTTCATGAGATGGATAACCTGTGGGAAAAAACTGATCCTGTGCCTGACGGTTCTGGTGCTCAGTGCTCTGTAGAGCCTTCCAGAAGGCAACAGTTCAAAAAGGTAGTGGGCAGGGTGAGTGGGGTCCAGAGTAATTTTTCCAGCCCTTTTCCTACCTCTGGAAGTGTATAGTTCTTGATGGGAGGGCAGGGGGAAACCAATAATCCTTTCAGCAATCCAAACTGTCCTTTGTAGTCTTCTGATGTCCGATTTCATAACTGCACCAAACCAGACAGTTACTGAAGTGCAGAGAACAGACTCAATGACTGCTGAGTAGAACTGTATCAGCAGCACCTGTGGCAGGTTGAACTTCCTCTGCTGGCGAAGGAAGTAGAACCTCTGCTGGGCCTTTTTCACAATGGAGTCAATGTGGGTCTCCTACTTCAGGTCCTGTGAGATGGCAGTGCCCAGGAACCTGAATGACTCCACTGCTGCCACAGTGCTGTTTAGAATGGTGAGCGGGGTCAGTGTTGGGGTGTTCCTCCTAAAGTCCACAATCATCTCCACTGTTTTGAGCGTGTTCAGCTCAAGGTTGTTTTGACTGCACCAGTGAGCCAGCCGTTCAACCTCCCTTCTGTATACAGACTCATCGTCATCTTGGATGAGGCCGATGACAGTAGTGTCATCTGCAAACTTCAGGAGCTTGACAGAGAGGTCCTTGGCAGTGCAGTCATTGGTATACAGGGAGAAGAGTAGTGGGGAGAGCACACATCCCTGGGGGGTACCAGTGCTGATTGTACATGTGCTGGAAGTGAATATCCCCTGTCTCACTTGCTGCTGCCTGTCCATCAGAAAGCTGGTAATCCACTGACAGATAGACATGGGAACAGAGAGTTGGTGTAGTTTAGTCCGGAGAATAGCTGGGATGATGGTGTTGAAAGCCGAACTGAAGTCCACAAAAAGGGTCCTTGCATATGTCCCTAGTCTGTCCTTTTCTCTCTCCTTTTGTGTTCCGAAGGTTTGAAACAACATTACAGTAAGGAAATGATGACAATTTTCATTTTGGTGTGAACTATCCTTTTAATGTTTATCAAATTATCCATTTTGAATCATCAGTGACAAAGTTACAGTTTCTAAACTGTAAAAAAAAAATCAAGGGCTTCTTCAGGTTGAGCTATTTCTGAGAGCTCCAACTGTTTTTTTCTTGAGGCTTTTAATGTATTCACTGTTCCAGAGCCTATATCACTTTTAACGACTGGAAAATTTATCCAAGTTGTCAGCAGGCGTTAGATTTTGGGCACTCTTGGCTTGGTTTTGCATCTCCACCAGACCAGATGGCGGTGCTATGTGGGCCGTATGTGGACCATGGGTGTGGAGGTAGTGGGGGCCAGCTCTAGAGTGCAGGATTGCTCACACTCTGGCATTTTCTCTAGGCCTATTTGCAGCTGCACTTCCTGTCCCATTTTGAACTTCTAAAATTTTCAGTATGTGGAAAGACCACATTCTATGTAATGTCACATTCTTGTTTTAAAGATGAAGCATAGACAAAAGACTGGTAAATGTACTGCAATTTAATATTACTGCAAACCTTTAAATTAAATATTGGGCTTTTACTTTTTAGTGGAATCAGATAAACATGGTAAAAAGGGGTAAACCTGTAATTGTTACCTTAAGGAGATATTTTTACCTTATCTAACCTTTAAAAATAGTTTTGTTGTTGTAATATAATGTATTTAGGTTGATTTGGTGATGTTACATAATATTGTGTACATAATATTGTTTGGTGATGTTACCACATGAAGCATATTTTTAATGTATATTTTTAATTTATATTCTGAAAATGTTTTGTCAGGTAACCTAAAAAATTTGCTTCATGTTGTAACATCTAAATTAACTGGTTTGATTCAAGTCAAAATCAATTGTTATTTAATCTGACTATATCAACCTTACAAATTAGTTTACTATAAACACTTTACAATAAGGTTCCATTTGTTAACATTAGTTAATAACAGTAGTTAACATGAACTAACAATAAACGATAGTTATTAAGCATTTATTAATCTTAGTTCATGTTCATTTCAACATATAGTTCTACATTTTTTAAATCAAAAGTTGTATTTGTTAATATTAGTTAATGCACTATGAACTAACATGAACTAAATAAACCTAAATAACCCTAACCCTAACCTAAATAAACCTAACCCTAACCTTACAATAAACAATTGTACTTTTATTAACTAACATTAACAAAAATTAATAAATGATGTAAACATAAATATATTGTTCATTGGTTGTTCATGATAATTAACTAATGATAACAAAAGGAACCTTATTGTAAAGTGTTACTGTAACGTTTTTGGATTAGATTAAGTATACATAAATATATACTTACGGTAACAATTGTGGGTTACCACTTTTTTCAGTGTATTAAGGCTTTACAAGAAACATAAATGCCATTTTGACACAAAGCTCTTCAATTGATCCGTAATTATGCATATCACAACCCATAACTACTGTTAAAAATCCTGTACTTAGAATTATCCATCTTTAGGGAGTATTTTGGAAGTTTGGTCTGAGAAGGACATGGGCTACTCTCCAAGTTTTCAGTTTCACCTTTTAATTCCTGGATCTCACTCCCTTAAAGAACAGAAAGTGCAAGACAGCTCCTGTGGGAGTTGAGGGTTTGGGGGAATCAAGCTGTTCCAGAGAATGGCTAGCAGAATATGAGATGCAAAAACACATGCAGACTCCTCCTTTGGACAGTTGCCCAAACACACGGCTAAATCAGAGTAGTAGACATCTTTCTGTGAAGTCTGGTGGCCATCAGACTGGTGTGGCATGGAGAGCGCTATAGAGATGGAGGGCTAATGATGGCCCCCAACAGGCTGTCTCTGTTTGACTGATCTGCATAGGTGTAGCATATGTACAGGGTACAGAGCAGAAGCTCTTGATGAACTGAGCCTTGTGTGATCTCTTAAAGATGGCATAAAACCATGAGAAATCTCTGATCAGTCAAATGAAGCGCATTTATTTTATTTTATAAAAAAAAAAACTTTTTTTTAATAAACTCAGTGTGGTGTAATTATTCAGGCTTTTATATATTAAACAACTTTCTACTTTTTGATATGTGACATTTTTGGTATAAAGCACAACACTGACCACCCACTTTTTCTGCAGTCTTGGCTCCCAAAAATTAATTTCTCATTGATATTCTCCATTCTTCAACAAAAATTCTTAGAGGACTATTCCTGGTTCAATCCAATAATATATTCCGGGTTCACCTCGTCCCTACTTTTCTTTAAAAAAAAAGCAAAAATAGAATTTGCAGTGAGGCACTTACAATGAAAGTGAATGGGGCCAATTTTGGAGGGTTTAAAGGCAGAAATGTGAAGATTATAATTTTTATAAAAGCACTTACATTAATTCCTCTGTTAAAACGTATGTATTTTTTTTAGCTCTAAAGTTGTTTACATTTTCATTGTTACGGTCATTTTAGGGTTTTAGGGTTTGCTGACATTACATAGTCTTGAAAGGTTTTTACGTTATTGTTAAAAATCAGTTTCGCTTTTGACAAAATGTATGGAATTTTTACTTCTGTAACCCTGTTGTGCCCTTTGTGAATGATATTAAACTGTTGTACTCCATATTTATCAATTTAGTACAAAGATTACAGTGGTTTCTATAAAATACAGCTGTACTCAGTAACATCAAATTTAAAACACAAGGGGATCGTAACATTTTATGGAGCAGAACAAAATGTATTATTTGAATATCTCCACTTTACAACATGACGTTTGCATTTTGCATGTCTGTGGAGAGAAAAAAACAAGAAAACATGTCTCCTCAGCTTACTATATCTTTACTTTCACCATTTAATAATATCACCTTGACATAAGTTACATCTAGCCCATGGTCCTTCTATTCTATTGGCACTTGTGGGCTCTGCCTGTCTGAGTGTAACATGGCATGGATATAGTGTCCAATGCCAAGTCATTGCCTCTTACCCAGAAGCATTGGAGTTAAAATGGGTCCAACCGTCGATCTATGTATGAGCGTATTGCTTTGCACCTGTCCAACTCTTACGGCAGAGCTCCTTCACAGCCATTGTGTTGGAGGGAGACAGCTTTTCAGAGTTCCTACTTCAAAGCCTGCAAAATCCTGTAAACTTAGCCCCACAATCAGCGGTGGCCAAAACAGCATCTGATGCACCTTATTTGTTGACGGAGTGAGATCTATCACAGAGGGTGCGCCTTGCTTGGCTTACAATGCAGGGACAACATAAAGCCGCACATTCGTGGATAGTCTATGAAGTTGCTGGGTTTCTTCCAATATCTAATGCCAATAGAAACTAGGGCAAAAATGAATCTTATGTTAGTTATTCACTGTTAGCCCAAGACAGCTTCATTGGTTGTAACACACTAGTTATCAAACATGTTAGGAAAAATATAGAATATAGGGGTGGTTTACGAGGACAATTTTTTAGGTTACAAACTGGTAATTACATGGGTATTATGCTATAAATGTGGTTTATGAGGACATTATTATTAATTCAAATTAAAATGCTTAAAAAACATCCTAAACTATGTTTTTTTTTTTGTTGTTTTGTTTTTTTTTTTATGTAAAAATGTAGAAAGTTTTTTGTGAGGGTTAGGTTTAGGGTTAGGGTTAGTGGATAGAATCTATAGTTCATACAGTATAAAAATCATGAGTCCTCATAAGAATAGCTGCACCAATGTGTGTGTGTGTGTGTGTGTGTTGGTGGTGGTAATACGCTAGGCGAGAGCTCCCTCTTGGTGCCAGTGCACCCAGTTTCCCCAGCAGTCCAGCAATGGAGTGTGTACTATAGCTGGAGAGCTATTTACACGAGCTTCAGTAAGCCCCACATTGTAGAACAATGGGAGATTCACTGAGACTTTGGGCTAAAATGAAAGAATGAGCCAACACAACATTTTGTGGATTAATTTACAATTATTTACTATTTTAATATGTATTCTTTAACAGCTATTAGAATCACTTAACATAAATGATCATGACTTTTCCATTTAAATATACAAAAGGCCCTTTAAATCAGTCCTTTTTTTTCCTTCTTTTTATATATATATATATATATATATATATATATATATGCTTGTTTGTTTTTTTTAACAATTAAAATCAAAATTGTGTGTACAATTAAAATAAAAAATATGTCTTATACAGAATTATTTGGGTAGAACATATGATTCCTTTTTATTAATGGTGAGGAAAGGGTTTTATTCACAGAGCTGTGGTTTTGCAAAATAAATAAATATGTTTTAGTTTTATTTTAAAATTTTAGTGGGTTTTATTTTTAAGGACATTTTCCCACCCTGATATAATGAATTATTTGCACACAAAAAGGATTATAATACTTGGTGCATTATTATTATTATTATTATTATTATATTAATACTGTAATATAATTCATGATTAAACATATAATTAATATATTAACAACTTATTATTTGATTATTAATGATAATAATATTTACATTTACATTTATTCATTTGGCAGATGCTTTTATCCAAAGCGACTTACAAAAGAGGAATAATGGCAATATCAATGTCAGCTTTATTTATATTGCACCAATAAAACAACAATTGTTGACCAAAGTGCTTTACAGTCAAATACAAAAATTAAAATTAAAAAGGAGGCAGTAGTACGAAAAGTGCTGCATTACGAAGTTTCAACTGCATCAGAATAATACTATCCCAGACAGATTAGAGTGCAACAAGAATATATATATATATATATATATATATATATATATATATATATATATATATATATATATATACAATACAATAATAATACGACAATAATTAATACATTTTCTCTTGACTTTTCTTTTCCTTCTAGGGACGGTGTATACATTTCAGTCGGACGCAGCATCAATAGACGACAGTCTCCAGTCTCTGAAATACTTAGACTTCCAAGCATATCAGATGGGACAACAGAAAAAAAAAAAATATCCTGTAGATGACATAGCTTTTCTTTGGCTACTTTGGGGTATCTTGGTTCAGTGTGATGCACAAGGGAAACCCATTTTGCTTACAAGTACTGGCTTTCCAAAACTTAAATGAGTATAATATGGTATTGCTCAAGCTACTGAATGGCAAGTGGATGACAAAATACATTAAAAAAATTGTCTGATTGGTTTGCTTTTTGCACAGCATAGGCCTTGTCATATTCTGACCATATTGTGCCTTCTGTGGAAAAAATCTTATGGACACAGATGGAGGCTATTTAAAAAAAAAAATCAGAATGAGATG
Source organism: Myxocyprinus asiaticus (assembly GCF_019703515.2). Classification (NCBI taxonomy): domain Eukaryota; kingdom Metazoa; phylum Chordata; class Actinopteri; order Cypriniformes; family Catostomidae; genus Myxocyprinus; species Myxocyprinus asiaticus. Next base: position 34,468,419 of record NC_059346.1, on the reverse strand, counting down.
AGGCTCTTTGCCGTTGGCTGGGAAGTGGAACTAATCCCAGTAGGCTCACGGAGTGCAGGAGTACTTTGCCTCTTGGCAATGTCTCTTCACAAAAATCTCTCCAAGCCCACTATCATCGGATGCCTAGCGGGGCTTCTTTGACTGGAGATCTTGTCATTTTAACACTGAGAAGTGCACACGCATGACAAATTGTAGACATAACGCCCTAAGGTATTGGACGCAATAAGATTTGCCCTTTAGTTTGCGAAGACACCTTTCTATCAGTGGAAGCACAGCATAGAGAAATTAATAGAGCATTATTGCACCGCAAGACACCCTGTGACCAAAGTGCTCCGGCAAGGTTTTGAGGGACAGATTTCCCTCTGGTGGTTGATGCTTCCTCTTCACTCATAAACCTTCCCAATTCATACACATGCCCATCATTTAAAGGTTTTAAGACATACATACAGCTGTCTGCTCTCTGTATTAAGCACCAAATCTCTAAGAATTTCATCCAGATGCAGAGGAATATCAAAGTTTCACTGAACTAACTAAAGGCAACTGCAAGCAGCAGCCTCAGAAGGTTTTTATGAGGTTCATCTTTGAATGACCTTTTACTAGACTTGCCTCAAAAAGAGTTAAACAGATTCTCTGCTTTGATAACATAAAGCCCTCATCCAATAGACTCGAAAGATCAAACCGAAAGGAGCGACGAATGGAAAAGTATTGTTCATTTCCAGAAATTATCCACATTTCACTCCCCCTCTCCACTTGCACACAGAAAAGCAAGCAATATATATATATATATATATATTTGTAAATTTCTTCAATGCGCTGTCATGACGACAATCGCGAATGATGTCAGTGTCAGTGGAAACACTGTGGGGGAGGAAGGGGGCGGCAGCTGAATAAAAAGGCTCGAACGATCCAGTCACTTTCGATACGCTACTTCAGATGCAAAATGGATATTCAAGTCGAAATCTGACAAAGCGTGCCGGCTTTGACGGGAAGTGGTATAGACAATGACCAGTGGCTGGGTCAGTGGGATGTCTCGGTGCAAGCAGGGTAGCTTATCAAATGACACTAAAAATAAGTTCAACAACCATCAAGTTTGAGGGGGGAACAGAATGGGGCGTGGTGTCTCACATTTGGTGGGCATGCAAGTGTGCAAGATGGCAGGACCATTGAAAAAAAAAGCCCTGGTTTAATTATTTCTTTGTTGCTCTCGTCATAATTGTAGGGACATTCATTTTTACTCCTCTTCACCCCCAGCCCACTCCTCCCCAAAAAATGAAAGAACAATATGCATATTTTTATTTTAGTTTAAACATTGTAATCGTTCTTTGAGTGGCACTTACAAGTAAGCCATTGCACTTCTTGGACAGCTAGGTGAGTGTAATTTTCAGTATTTTATATGTATTTCCTTTTATATGTCAGAGATCACAGGATGTCTATTAACTGTTATGAACATTTTAATTAGATGTTTATATTTTAGTTGCAATCTGGCTCACTATCGTTACCAACGTCTTACATAACTATTTTTCCACCTCACCCAACATCTGCTTTGCTTTCTCTTTTTTATTATTATTGGGTTTTGCTTGTTTTAACTTTTTTTTATTTTTTTTTTACTTTTTCTTGCAGTGTTATATTTATATGTTAAGTATGATTGTGGTAAATGTAAGGTTTGTGTGTGTGTGTGTGTGTGTGTGGGTGTGTGGGCGTGTGGGCGTGTTTTTGGTGGTTTACGAGGACAGTTTTTTACCAACATGTGTGTGTGTGTGTGTGTGTGTGAGAGAGAGAGACAGAGAGAGAGAGAGAAAGAGTTGGTAAAACTTTACAATAATGTTCCATTTGTTAACCTTAGTTAATGCATAAGTGTGTGTTTTTTATATGTTTTGGGCGCATTAATGTGTGTTGAGGAGAACTTTAAACCAGGTTGATTTTAAACCTGTGTGTGGACAGTATTGGGTTTATGCTTTGTCATTTTGAATAAAGAGCACCAGCTACAAAAATAGTATTAGTAATTTATGTAAAATATGTTATGATTGACTGCACCCGTTTCAGCTTTGAAAATGAGAACATTAAAAATTTTTGATGTAGAATTTGGATAGAAAAAACAAGTTTTTTGAACAACTGAATGTTTACAACTGTGCACTATTTTTTGTACATTTAAATCAAAGTCAAATGTATTACATACAGTGATAATTTTTAATGTACTTAAAGCTACACTATGTAACTTTTTATTTTGTTTGTTAAAAAACAACAAAATGTTATTAATGAGAGAGCAAAAAAAAAATCCATCTTCCAAACCATGTATTTACCCAAATACACTTTGATAAACCTATAATAATGATTTATATTTTAGAGCTGTCAGGATGGATTTCACGGGAAATTGCACACATACATCATTCGCCTGTGCGTGTTCACGTCATATCCGTACACAGAGAAAATAAGATCCGGCTATTGTAGCGTGTGTGTGGGAGTAGCTGAAGCTTAAAGTTTGTTGTCACAACGAACAAGAATAATTGAACATGGATCATTCAAAACGGCAAACCTCCGGGGAATCACCGGTTGTAAAAACAAAGAAATCCCAAACAGAGCAGAGTCTACAAGCATAAAGGGAAAGCGACAGAGTCCGTAATAAAGCCCGAATCAACATCGGCTTGGCTTTTCAGAGGTAACGACAACTCCGAGATCTGAAAGGATTTAAAAGCGACACAGAGATGGCTTTTTCTTACTCAACAGGTAAGATATTTTATTGATATGGTTTATGTATAGCTGTGTAATCACACACACAAATGCAATACAATAATTATACTGTAATCGGTGAAGAACTTTTCACTTGCTAGCAGACGTGCGTATTTTTCTTTATAACGGCAATAATTTAGTACTAGGCTTGCCAAGGACATGTGAGTCTTGGAATGATACTGACCACTGGTTGATAACCATGACAATCTATAAATGACTGTGGTCTATTTGGCCAGAATATTCTGCAGTTAAAAATTTTTTACAACATTTGACCTTATCAGACTAGCAATCGTTATGTCTAACGTTAAGGAACGTTGCCTAATTTTTGTAACGTAATTTATTTTAAAACATCAATGTTTCCAATAAGTCAAAATAACAGCATAATATATGGCACTTACCTACTCAGGTGACGTGTTTTCGGATATCCGTCTTTTCCTTTCTTTCGTAATTTATTTGTCCATTCACTCTGATAAGATGTCCTGTATTTATGTGTACACTGGTGCCTCATACCACATTTATCCACGCAGAGGAGCAGAGCTGAAGCACAACTTGCATCATTACCAAAACAATGTTCTTCCACAAGATGCGTACAGTTTTATTTTTTAACCGCTAGAGGGCCAAAAGTTACATAGTGTAGCTTTAGAAATATATATATATATATCTTTTTTGACATTTTATTAAGTTACAGTAGTACATGCAGCCCTGGTCATAGAATGCCTCATTATGTCCCACTGCAGTTTGGCCAGTGAATTTAATTTAGACAGTAATTTATTTCCTTACTAGTCTATACAAAATATAGACTAATTATCATGTTTTCTTATTAGATCCATATTCATATTTATGTGTAATGTAATTTCATTGTTTTTTATTTTATTTTTTTGTCTTAAAATATGGGTCAGAGGATGCAAACAGTGCAGTGGTTAAAAACTGTTATTAAATAAGTAGTAGTAACCAAATATTATATAATATAACAGTATATAAATAATACAAAACAATTCCAGTGCAATTTAATTTCTCCCAAATGCACAGAGATTAATTGAAAATAATGAATTAAATTGATATACAAAAAATGTGTGGACATTGAATTTGCCCTTATAATAGTGTTTAGTACATACTTGGCACTGGCCATATGTTTTCTGCAAACTGCATGCATCAATTTTACAATGTTGACATTAATTATTAATGTTGACGTTTGTTTCTCATCCACATCAAATAATACTGAATAATTATTTGATAAGCTCAAGTGCAGAGAGCAAATGACAATCAGATCAACAGAAGCAGATATAAATGAATAGCAGTACCTTAAGCAATTTTCAGCATGGTCACTATGTTAGTCATTTTCTGCATTTTTTGTACTTGTTTTCTTTTTCATATAGTAGATTTCTGCTATGACACCATAAATACAAAAGCATTTTAGTACATATCATGTTGTCAGATTAATTATTTCAGATGAATCGCATTTCTAAAATCTCTTCTTGACATTTTCCTCTTTCAGCCTTTAGTCGAGTTTTGGAAAATGTTGTATCTTTTGTATTTTGACTTAATTTGTACAAAATAAATAGTAAAATTCTTGTGTACTTGTGTACTTTCTACAGTGTCACTGAATTTGATATGATTTCTCAGGCATCACACTTAAGTAGATTACTCACTGTAGCTAGATTATTTTGCACAGCTTACACACATTGCAGTAATAGTGAGTTATTAAAGGCCATATTTTCATATGCTTTTAATTCTGTGTATTTGATAAACAGCTTTAAACCACAAATTCTGCTTATCTGTCTTATCTGTTAGCATAAACTGACTTGGCATGTTAAGCTGTCAGGTCACTCTTTATTCTAAGTACAGATCTCTTTAGCTAAAGATATTTTGAGTGCACAGTATTTAGATCGCCATTTGCCGATTATGCATTTTGGGTCAAATGCAGTACATTGAAAATTACACATTTCTGTTTTTAGGACCCATGCTAAACTGGTCAGTTTATGTAGATCTTTTGGAAACTTACAGCAGCAGAAATGCCATCATGATTGGACAGTTTTATAATCTCCTTTATAAACCTCAGCGACTCTAAATACACTTTGTCATTAAGGTGCTTGAAATTTGGATTCTAATTTTACATGCATAGCTGCGGGATCTTCTCATATAAGCTCTTACTTACATGAAATGGTTCTTACATTATAGGTTGGTGATTTATATTGCATATCACCCCAACCTGTCCATCACCCATAGCTAACACACAAAACACATTCTGCACTGTCCATCCAGCCCCACAAGGCCCTTGTTAACCATTTATTCAACCATTATTCATACCTACCCCTGCTCTATAACTGTGCCTCATACCCCAACAATGCGTGACCAAAAGCTTTCTACTGATCAGTGCAGCTCATAATTTCCCCTTAAAATGAGGCATAAGAGAAGTTTCACGCACCTTGCTTTGGCTGTAAAATCACTTCTTTTAAAGTCATTACTTGTGCCTTTAATGCAATGTTGGGTCACAAAAAGTAGATTTTCTACTTAAGCTAAGAAAACGATTTGAGTGACATGGCTCATTATTATTGGTTCACACTGTCTGATGGATGTGTTATGGGCTGTAAATGCTGAATTATAACAATTTTAATTCCTCTTCAAATTTGATTAAGTGGAACTTCAAAGTTTGGAAATAAAGGGTTCATATCATACTTTTTTTATTATATCATCCCCCCCCCCCCCCCCCCCCCCCCGCCCGCCCACGATCCCCATATAAAGTTAGTAATGGGGAACCAAACACAGTAATAATTACTGTAAGTTTCTTAAGACCATTTTCCACTGGCTAAATTTAATGAGCCGTGTTTTGCTGCCATGCATTTATGGCTTATATGTAAATGGCCTCTTTGCATGAGACTGATCTCACTGTGAATTCGGCAACAGTAGGTCAAAAGTTTTGCTGCTGAAATCGATCTGTGCATACCGAAATTTGAAACACTTCCCCCTGTGGCCAAAGCTGGAAGTATTGTTGAACATGTGTGAGCACCAGTTTCAGGGTAAAATGTCCACAGAGTGGCACCAAAATACAGTAGCATTTTTAGTTGTAAATAATGTTATACAGTCAACAGGAATGCATATTTTATTAACTCTACCCCCTAACCCAAACTCCAACTCCTAGCTCAGTGGAATAAAAATGACATTTTTGAGCAAATATGCAACCTCAGAATTGCGCTTAACGTTGTTAATGTGACTGAGATTACTTTTTGGGTACTTTGTCAGAATGGGCTTGATTTTAGTGTAAGTGGAATATTCGGAAGCAACACGTCAACTTCCCATGTGATCACGCTGTCAGCGCTGTGCTGCAATTACTTACGTGCTGGAGGTTTTCTCTTGGGGTTCAAAACAATATAGTTTGTGCAACCCCATCCATTGGCACTTTTGCAGAGCCAGCATCCATTTTTACATGTTCACAAAAAAATCTGCGCTGAAATTTGACGAACAAACCATTAAGATCAAACTAAATAAAAAATAAACTTCAACCACTTATTCCTAACATTGGGATTCTTCAGAAGGTTACGCAGAGTGGAAGGTGCTACACAGCCAGGTTGTTTCTGGCATTCAGGAATAATATATATTGCCTCCTCGTTACCTTACTGAGACTGGGCAGACTAATGTTCTTAACGCTGAATTGGCATTGTTGACATGGAAATATAGGCAGTTGTGTAATGTTTTCATGTGCCTGATGTATATGTAATATAATGTATAGAACAAGGATGCTTAAAATGTTTTTTCTGGACTGTGGAGGAAATGTAACAATATGTTTACAAAGTACAATGTACTCTTTTACCTCAAATGATCAAAGAAAATTTGACTCCTCATGATATGACCTCTTTAAAATATCTGTTGTTTTATCGCAAATACTGTACATACCATGGAGATGCTCTAGAAACTAGATTTGTGACTTCAAATAGCCTATATGTTAAAATGCAGAACTGTCAAGTTTATATTATTCTAAATTAGCTTTTTTTTTGCCTAATAAATCAAGCATAGCGTCAGTTCAGGCGATTTGTCAAACTCAGCTGACCATGACGTCTGCAGATACAATTAAGACACCTATTAGAACGGGTCTATTTCAGTTGTCCATTTATTCATTGTCTTAGCTGCCTTTCCTTTGCATGGATGCAAGCTGCACTGAACACCCTCCTCCATCCCCAGTTTTTCTCTACATCAGTCTCGTTAATTCTGTGCACTAAGACAACTATTGATTGCCAGTTGGATTTCCCATCTTCAATGTGCTATTGTGCCTTGCTCTAGATTTTTTAACTTGATAAACAGTATTCGAAGTTCTGTTAAGTGTTATTTAATCTTATACAATGAGTGATTGTACCATGTTGCACTGTCAGAATGTTTAATTTTTTTTTTACAATTTTATAATATTTCTGCTGGGTCTGTCCTGTTACCCCTGTGGGGGGTTTATTCGCTGCACTCCCTACTCTGTCCATTCATGGCTGCATGGATGGGCGGAGAGTTTCACCCAGAACAGAACCACACCGCCAACACCAACAGATTGCTTCAATTGTCTATAAGTGAATAAAGTATTCATTCAAGTATTCAAGTAAAGTATTTATTTGACGGAAGTGGTCCTGACTGAAATGCCATTAAATAGAATCCCCACTTCCTCAATATTCTTTCATTGAAAGGGCAGATTAATGCAGCTGTTCTCTGTTAAGCCAGTCTAGGCTTACAGGTAATCCCACTTTTCACAGTTGTCTAAGATTTGTGGGTAACTGCATGTGATCAAATACTGCAAAAATGACCTCTGGCATCAAGAGTTTCTTTTAAAACCATCTTGTTAGACTTGACACCTTATTTAATGCATTGCGTTTCAAAGTGAATAATGTCTAATCCTCCTCACGTATTTTGTTGCACAGTGCTACATGTGGCAAGTGCAGGTGGAGGATTACTGTTTTTTTTTTTATTTTTTTTATTTTTTTTACTCCAAGTTTTTTAGCACTTACAACTATTATTAGCTGTTTTAGTGAGTTTACACAATATATATTTTTTCTTAATCTCTCTCACATACATTTTTATGCAGCACAGCTCAAAAATAATAATAATAATTTAAAAAACAAATAACGACCATGAGGCATAGCTGACCCTGACGCCAGCACACTCACCTCAGTAGGAGGGTTGGGGGTGGGCGAATAGCTCCGTCTGTTAATGATAAAAACCAAGATACAAGTGTCAGTTCATTTATGACTGTAGAATGAGAGCAAAAATATTGCTGTCCACACAACGTAATACACAAGATGACTGACAAGTCTCTCAGCCAATCCAAAATTAGGAGCAATACAGTGAGGGTGGGACTTGCAGCAGCTAAGAGAAGTCACCTTGCCACTGGTCAGAAAAGTTCAGTTAATGGGCATGGAGAGAAACAATGGCTGGAGGTGATTTTATCTGTTGTTTATAGAGGCTTTGTGTCATCTGAAGCCCGAAACAGCTTTTAGAATTTTAGAGCAGATGTTTTGGCAATGTGCTGAAATATGTGAGGTTGCAGATCAGAAAAATGTTAGGTAAAATTTTGTGTTTCAAGGTTTCTTATTTTCCCTTTTATAATGTCCTTTAATTTGCAGAAAATTACCAGATATTCGCTAAATGATCAGGAGATGATTCACCCTCAAATCAGCAGTAAACCAGTCAGCAACACATTTAAGACAATTTTCTAACTGTCCTTTATGAGGGCAAATGGAGGAATGCAGTCCATTCCAGTTTGGTCCAGCTCAGATTGGGCGTATTGAAGCCAGCAATGCCCATAATCCAGCCTGTCCACCAGAGAGTTGCACTGAGAGAACACACATTACTACCTCAGCTGCTCCAAGTTCTCTGAGCACAAACACAGCCCGCCTACACAGCTAGCAGCACCTCACCCAGTTGCTGGCATCGTTTAACATTACAATATTTTCCCTGTGTTTTTTGATGGATGATGGGGCCTCATTGCTATGCAAGAGCCAGATGAATCATAAACCTTTACCATATGCCATCGCAATTTGCTGATGGGACCAAGCTGTTTTGGTGGATATAAAATCCTGGGATTATAAATGCTTGATCCTCAGTGAATGGTAGAGGCGCAAGGTGGGGTGAAAGCAAGCCATTTTATCTAATGAACTGGGTCAGTGAGCAGCGAAAAAGGCAAAGATCTACCAGTATCAACATGCTACCTTTACTTCAGTTAATCCTCAAAACAGTAGGAATTATTGGAGGGGGGGGCATAACAGACAAATAGTTCAATGACAACATGTTTATGACCTTCAGTCAATGTCAAAGCTTTAGGACAATCAAAATGATAATCTGTATTATGATTCTATTTTCATTGATTAGGTTAAATCACGTGTAGTAGAACTATTCTGGCTGATATCTGCACTATGGCCAACAGCAATTCAAATAATTTAAAAAAGCGTTTTTATGCTTAACCACTAACTTTTGTCTGTTATCCATTTTTCTGGTTCAGGTAAAGAATTCATTATATTTAGAATTTTAACAGATTAGTAGGTATTCAGGACTGAAGAAAATCCTTCTTTTTTTTGTTTTTTTTTTCATATACTGCATCTATTACTGTAATGCTCTCTTTTTTTTTTTTACCCACAAATTAGATGTTTAATGTACACAGATCATTTCCTGATAAAAACTGGAAACTGCTTCCCCAGAGATGAATTAAACAGTTGCTTCCGGATACAGTTTTGTCTTACTATGCAAGCGGGATGAAATATACAATTTCACCTCATATTTTCATGGGAACTATTTAAATATCTGCATGTGGACTTTCAAATAAGACTGTCTGTTTTTCTTTATCCACTTTTACCCTTCTCACTCATATAGAAATTAGTCTTCAAAAATACACTTGGTAGTCTTCTGGTAAGTGATGTTTTGAATATGACTTTCAAGTTTAAAGTGATAATAATGGGCAAGTAAAAAATAAACAATGTACTAAAAAGTCAGAGGTTGTGTTGTGATTGTTTGGGGCTGAACTCTTCTCACCATAGGTGCAACAACAACAGTCACCAAAAGAGGATTTACTACAATTTTAAAGATTTTCCCGTCAAAAAACAGTAAAGAACTGGCAGCAGGGTTGCCAGCATGTTACTGTAAAATTAACAGTGTCTTGCTGTTGCTGAAATTAACAGCTATATACTGTTTTTACAGCTACAGTATACAACTGTAATTTAGCAGCAAATAGCTGTCAAATTACATACTATCTACTGTTGCTGAAATTTACAGCTATGTTCCCAGCATGCACTGCGGCATGAAGAAATTACTTTGATTTTTTAATATGTTCTAGATTATTTTGACGTTGTTTTTGTTGTAGTCTAAGTTACTTGGATTTTAATGTTCAGCTCTTACTTATTTACGTAAAAGTATGTTTGTTAATTGTCACCATTGTTGCGTTTTGTATGCCGAGAGTTGATATCTGTGTGTCTTGATAACAACTCCAGTTATACTGTAACTTCATCAAACTCAAGTTATGCTGTAACTTCATCAAAAACATCAAACACTCAATTTGATATAATTTTGCTGAAATATCCTTTATTGTTTTTGCTTTTATGTGTAATGCATCACTATTGCCACATATAGTGCCATTTGCAAGGTAGGATCAGACATTCAGGCTACGCTTAGGTTTTGTCTTCCAAGTAGCACAGTGCAACAACTTGTCTTTTACTTAAACATAAATTGACTGGCTGGAAGAACATAATATAATAATAAAGAAGGTCCAAGGTGCCAGCTCAAGAGAACACTAATCACCATAATAGTGACTTCAATCAAAACACAACTACTGATAACAAAACAACAACACTATTAAACTAAGACTTCTATTAAGTCTGAACAAATAATTTTGTACGTGTTTTTTTTTTTTTTTTTTTTGTAGCTCCAATGCATTTGCCAAAGCATACATACTAATATTTTGTAATCATATAAATAGTCTATTTAAAAAAATACTAATGCCTTAACCAGCACCTGTTATTTAGTTATAAGCATAATTTACCAAATCCTGAACCACTCAAAATAATAATAATAATATTTTTTTACTCTATAAAACTGTTTCACTTATTATGACATACAGTTAAATGCTGCTCAAATGAAAATGTGCTAATCCCCTGGCTAACATCACCTTCACCATAATCCTTAACAGCCAACAGCTGCAATGTGTTATGTGATTATGATTTTCTCACAAATAAAAAAACAAAAAAACAAAAAAACAAAAAAGAAAACACAGCTTTTGAAGCACCCACCCAACAAACAATTTGTTTGTCTCTGTGAATTAGTCATACCCCAGGTGGTCAGTATCTCCTAACTAAAATACACGATTTAAGCTTGCTGTATAACATATAGCCTATGTATAGCAGAGTATCACATCTTCTGTATGTACAGTATATGTACTGTATATGTGTAGCTATGTATGATTTTTCCAGGAAATTACCTACAAATAACTTCATCTTGAACTAGACATTATAGTATTCTTGATGATCTCATTCAACTTACTCTCTTCAGCTTGAATATGTTGAAGCAATGAAACATTGCACTAGATAAAACGTCTGTACGTAGATTAAAAAAAAAAGTAGCTAAGCATATAATGTACAGTGTTGGGTGTACAAAGTAATTAGTTACTGTAATCTAATTGCTTTTTAGTCAAAAATTTGTGTAATGCATTACATTTTAAATTCTTGTAATTAAATTACAGTTTCAATTAATTACTTTTGAGTACATTATAGGGTTATGCTTATTTCTAATATATTATTTATGTAGAATACATAAGTCATTGTGAAGTAGAAATGTTAGGTGTTGAGTGTATGACTTGTATCATACGGAAAAGTGTTTAGAAAGTAACTTAAAGTAATTAGTAATATGATTAATTTTTCAATGAAGTAATCTGATTGTAATTTTAGAGAATTAATTTGTAATTTGTAGTGGATAAGTAACTTACCCAACACTGATAATGTAACCTGTTTGTGTTTGAGATCGAAGAACGTGAACTTCGCTGATCAAGTTTGCTGAACTTCAACTCCTTTGCACTAAAAAGACACACTGGGCTCCATAACTCATGTCCTGAGAGGCAGAAGGCTGACCACCACCCTCCCAGTTTTAATTGAGCAGGTCTGAAGCAATCTTTATGTCTTACTTTTTATGAGTTGAGGATCCATTAAAAGCCAAACTGCTGTAATTCAATAATTTTCATTTTGGAAAATGTTCACGATCAATGTGATACATTTCTTCATTAATCAATATTACATACTGTAAGTTCACAGGACTCAGAGTCCTGGATAGAAGTGTCAAGCCATGAATTTCATTTTTATGAACCACATCTCTACTAAGAAGTTCATTAGTAAAGCTTACGCTGACTCTTTAAAAATAAAAAAATTGAACTGGTATCTCAACATTTTAGGGGATATTTTCTAAAAACCTTTCTGTTTTTAAAGTGTCATAGCCCGAGGTGGACTGGCTGTCAGGAGCACCGGGCGTTTTCCTGCTGGTAATTTAGGCCGGCCCATTGCTGCACAAGTACCGCCCCGTCCTACAGGCGATATAAGCGGCCACCCTGGGCTCCAACATGGCTGCGCGGACCCAATTACAGAGTGAATATTCACCAAACTTTGTAAGGTAAAGCTATTAAAATTGCTTTTATTTTGAAAAACTGAAATTAATTTAAATTTGAAATTTCTTGCACATTGTAATGCATATCTGTGTGTGCATTAACTCCTACCTCACATGGACCTCATTATTTGTCATACAAATCACAAAAATGGTGACAACCAAAGACAACATATTAAGTATAAGATGAGCTCTGAATAATCACTAAATGACAAATAACTTCAAGTTACAACAAATACAATAACAGCAGTGTAAATATAATTGACAAACAGTAAAGCTATGAGCAGTACAGTCATTTGCATAATTTATTCATATCACAGGGAGCTGAAGTGCGGCTTGCTGAATAATGCTCACACCTGATAAAAATGCAGAAAATAAGTCATGAAAAATATTACTTTGTGGCTATTTGAGTCTTTGAGGCTTACTTTGTTTAAAGGATAACAGAAACAGCACTTGTAAAAGCATTGGGCTTTTTACTTTTACTCAAGATTAATCTGGGGAAGGAATTAAAACACTGCAGACATAAAGATGCAACAAACTCACATAGAGTGAAAATTTGAGCAATTAATCTTCAAAATATCTGCAAAGATCTACACTTTTAAGAGGTACAGGTATGTTTATTTTGTTTTACATGTATTTCTATTTGTTTATGTTTATATTTATATATGTACATGTTCTGGCAAACTTTATTTTCATTTTTATTTTTTTAAATAAACATTTACACTTAGTTATGTGGGTAACTGACATGAAATTGTAAGCACTGTCATTAATGTCCTGCTGTGTGACATCTAACTATTTTAAACAACATTTTATTATCTTGTATAGCTATATATACATATATAATATATTATTATTAAACTTGTTGTTTCCACAACCTCATATTAACTAAGATAATAGTTTATTTGCACTTCTAGAAAAAAGTTGAAAGGTGATTAAGATCTTTAAAAACTTGTCATGTACATTTTAACCTAACATCTGTATGTTGGGAAAAACAGTTTTGCTTATTTTTCGTGCGTTCTCTAAAAATCCACTCATCACATTTACAGTATTTATATGTTTTAAAATTATGACAATTTGTGCACTGTGGGGCCCATTGTCATGACTAGCAGTCAATAGAAATGTCTTCTTTTTTTTTAATTTTTTTTTATTATTATTTATCTGGAAAATCTAATCAATGAGCAGGTGTGTTATGGTGTAGTGTGTTGCGGGCCAGGTTTGGTGGGTAACTCTGGGCCAGAAAGTTCAGGGCCACATTTCAGTCCCAGTCCGCCCTCGGCCATAGTGCACCTGCCATCGTCACCGTAACCTTCATCTAATCTATTGGCCCTTTCTGTAATAAATCATTAAATAAATACATTTGTTATTTGCATTTAGGTCCAATATTTTTTCTCAGAATAAAACATCCAATCATATAATCTGTTATTATTTAAACCTAGTATTTTAATCCTATTCATATTTAATTTAATCCAGAATTATTCAGCTGTAAACACCTAGAAATCATAATCAAACCACAATTATTCAACCCTCGAACCTGATGATGAAAAAAATAACAAAACTGTCAAATAATATTCATTATTCAGATTCTGAGATTGCACTCATAAACCAAGATGAGAAAAAAATATTTTTTTTTTCAATCCTCAGATATACTAAATTAGATTATTATCAGATAAAATATTCCACAGACTTTACAGGAAGAACAGTGAATCCCCTGATACCTATTGCTTTCAAGCTGCTGTCTGTTCTCACTGGATGTTTGTTTTCTTTATTCACTCTGTTGTTTTGTCATGCAGTTAGACAGGGGCTGGAGGTTGGGGGTAGATATCACTGACGGTCGCTCTCACCCCCCACACAGGGCACACCAGGTGAGAGATGGAGAGAAAGAGAGAGTGAAAAGAGAGAATGAGCGACTCACAGCTGTGGAGTTCTTTACAGGCAGGCGAGAGGGCCCTGCAGGCACATCTCATTATTTGAAGGTCATCCTTTTTCATAAGAGTTAAACCCAGTGACATGTTAAAGTCTGTCCCAACCAATCTGCTGGACCACAATTGATGGTCAAGGGGAGTAAACAGCAGTCAGGTCATAATGAAAGCAAAAGGAACTGGGATAGAATTACAGCGTGGCATCATTATTTTGTTATTCACCATTTTTATCCAATCTATTATTTGAAGGTTTTATTTTTCAGTGAAGACATTTTAAAGAGATAGTCCACCCAAAATGAAAATTCTGTCATCAATTACTCACCCTCATATCATTCAGAATGTGTATGACTTTACTTTCTTCCATGGAACACAAAGGATACATTTTGGAGAATGTTGATGTTGTTCTTTCACATACAATGACAGAAAGTGGTGACTGAGGCTAACGCTGTTCCTTAAATCTCCTTCTGTGTTCCGCATAAGAAAGAAAGTCATACAGGTTTGGAACAACATGAGGGAGGGTAAATAATTACAGAATTTTTATTTTTATTTTGTAAAGCCTTGGCTCATTGTACTTTGATAAACATTAGAGTATATCAAGTCTCTTTTTGTTATTTCTTAACCAGTTCATGTTTTGTTAAATTGATATAATTATGCATAAATAGTGTTGTCATTTTATTTTATTTTTTTACAGGGATTGAAGTTACCGATGTTAAAATCTCCCCTATAAATGATAAAATGATGAAAATGTAAAATGTCTATATATAAATAAGAAACTGAAACAGAGGACAGTTGGATCTTTACTCTTTTATGGTTGCTCCACTGGGTCTAGGCATGTAACCCAATTAACTTATAATTGATGCGCTTTGAAAATTAATTAACTCCAAATCCAAAGGCTGGCTTATAATTAACTGTCTGCTTTACATAATGCATTTAGGAAGGGGGTGCTGTTATAGATTGTGACTGATGCACTATGGTGAACCCAAAAGCCCACTGTTCAAGACTGCCTTCTATGAAGTCATATGTCAGCATGCAGGACACTGTACACTGAATTAATTTAGAAATTTGTGATTACTGGGCTTTTATCATGCATATATCTGCATATGAGAATGAAATGCTGTAACCACAAATGTCGTATTGTAATGAGGATTTTAAGTATGTGGTAATTTCAATAACGTGCTAAGCTTTTTTAGAGAATCTGAGATATGCTGTATATATATTTTATTTATCCTGCTTTCACAGAATATAGCTACAGGTCTAGTGTTGTGAAAAGTCAATGGCTGTATTTTACAATATCAAACTGTTTTACAGTGGTTCAGGAAAAGCAATACATATTTGTAAGTTTCTCTCATAACATAGATTGCCGCCCAACAAAGTGTTTACTGGCAATGATTGCTTTATTGGCAACAACTATGTGATTCATAATTTAGAGCCATAATTTTTAATGTGCTCTTTTCTGCCTCAGCATGTATATTTCATCCCTGTGTCTCAATGGCCATAAAACGCATCCACTAGATCTGCATTGGGTCACGACTCACTACAAGCCCAATGAGGATCTCGGCAAACAGATGCTCAGAATTAGCAATGACAGCTAATTTAAGCCTTACTGTACACATACATTATACTGTAAAAGAAGTCTTCACGTGACATGTGCTACTGTAGAATGAAGAGGCAAATATGGATGAAATTTGAGAACATAAGCTTTTGTGATATTTCTGTGCCATGCATGGGATTTAATATATACATTTTAACCATGTGCAATTTTTTCACAAGTTCAGATACAGTGTATTTTAGATAATTTGTTTATATGCATACATTTGTATTTTCATATTGGCTGTCTGGGAAGTCTAAGCCAGCTACATCTCACTTGTAAAGATCTTCTGCATCCTGCAGTGAATTCTGAGTCTGTTGTTTGGCTGCTTGTTTTATGATTGAGTGCATGTAATTGAGTCATAAGACAAGAGTGCAACCCTCGCAGTTTGAATAAAAATCAGTGCCTGTATTAGGTAGTATTTTCTAGTTTGCATTTCATACATTTGAAAAAGTCAAAATATAATTAAATCTAGTGAGCATCTTCCAACTTACAGTGATTTGGCTTGTTCTCTGTGTTTTGTCCCAGAAGTAAATAACTTTCAGAACTAGAAATGCACAAATATGTGTGCCAGCATCAGATAATCCAGCAGCTTGTCTATTTTTATGTTTAAATATGTATGTGGAATATGTAACAATTTACACTTTAAAGAAATTTTTCAATAACATTTTCCATAATGTTCTTTTGTTATACTGTCATATTACCTGCATGCTATTTAGCCACAAAATTATATAGATAATGAGGAAGGATTGTAGGACAGAACTGTGTTTTAGATTTGAGGGAATTTTACTCATGTCCTTCATAACTGCTACAGAGGAAAGAATTTAGTAAAATATTTTTTAATTGCTGAATTGAACCTGTGAAATTTCGAACTGAGTTGTTTTTAAAAAATCACAATATCTAGACTAAACCTGTATAATGACATTCATATTTGGCTTTGGCTTTAATACTTCCCTCCTTCAGATGAAGAAAAAATGCTGTTAAATAGCAAGATTATTATTTAAAATGCTCATTTTTGTGCAGCATGTTTAAAGGAAGGTTCCAGGTTCAATACAAGTTAAGCTCAATCAACAGTATTTATGCATAATGTTGAGAACCACAAAAATGTATTTCAATTGTCCCTCCTTTTCTTAAGAAAAAAAAATAAAACAAAATCTGGCTTCCAGTGAGGCACTTATAATGGAAGTAAATGGGGTTAATCCTTAAACATTTAAATACTCACTGTTTCAAAAGTATAACCACAAGACATACACAATATGTGTTAACATGATTTTAGTGTTATAAAATCATGTACTAACCTTTTCTGTGTATAGTTATAGCCAACTTTACACCTCCATTGCCATGACAACGTAACACTGAAAACCCTAAAATGACAATTTAGACTACTTTACAGTTCAAATAATACACGAATTGTAACAGAAGAATTAATGTAATTGCTTTTATAAAATTATAAGCTTCAAATATCTGCCTTTAAATCCTCAAACAATTGGCCCCATTCACTTCCATTGTAAGTGCCTCACTGCAACTTCAATTTTTGCTATTTTTTAAGAAAAGGAGGGATGAATCGAAATTATTTTTTGTGGTAATCAACATTATGCCACAAATGCTGTTGATTGAGCTTAACTTGTCGAACCTGAAATATTCCTTTAAATGATCTGTTCATCCAACACATTAAAATGATTGAATTACTAATAATTAATCAGACTAATTGTGCTGCCTTTTGGACTGCTTCTCACATTCCTAGATATATCGATCTGTTGACATTTATATTGAGGTTTTGAAAATGTATTCATTCAGAAACAATAATTCAATACAGTTTTGACACTGTTTATATGCTTGAGTGAGGAGAGAAGAATAAATGACTACTTGACCCTGCCGGACAGGATACTAGCAGTGACAGAAATGTTTCTCCTTGAGAATGGCCATATGGGGGATGTAGCAGGGAGAGATTCCAACACAAGACAAATTGTTCTATGAAACACAACGACCGTCTGGCTTTGCAGAAAATGAGAGAAGAGCATTAATTTATGCACGGTGAAACTGATGATCCCATTGTATGAGCCACAGACTGTTTGAAGTAATTTTTAACAGAAATTCAATGTGTTACATGAGAAAATACACACCGCGGACATTAATATCCATAACTTTTGGTTAATACACTGGAGGCTAAGATGATTTAAGATGATTTGTCAGTAATTATGGATGGTCATACAGTGAATAAATCCATTAGGGAATATAATATAAAAACTATTGTTTTTTCAGCAACAAGTGACATCTAAAATAAGCATTATTTTCGCAATATTCTCAATATTTCCATTAAAAAAATTTTATCCTTCATTTGGTCTTTTTATTTTTTTATTATTTTATTTTTTGGCCAAATTTAATTCTTTTTATCATGACACATCAAGACACTGAAGAAATATTAAGCAATCCTGCCAAACAAACATCTTTCTGTATTTCTCATTATGACATTTGGACGACAGATACAACTGTTCCTAATCCATGCTTGTCTGTGCCCTGGCAGCGGCCATACCACAGTGTGTGTGCAATGGGGTTGTGTGTCTGTGCCATCTTACAGATGTCTTTGTCAAAAGCATCGCTGTGGTGACTCTACAGGCTGAGATGGCTACTCTCTTTTCCCCTGATAGATGGCATGAGACACGCAGGGTGTTTGGGAGAGTTCAGCATCTGTTTCTCTCATGCAGCTGCACCAATGTGGATGGAGCACATCCAGTTATACTCACCCCATTGTGTGTGTGTGTGTGTGTGTGTGTGTGTGTGTGTGTGCATCAGCATGTAATGTTTGTTATGCACACATTTTTAAGCATCTTAATACAACTTATAATTTGATGCTACATTCAACGGGAGTCACACACCCTTTTAATTCTAGTGCAGACAAAAATGTGAATAAATGTGGTGAAAAAACTTGAAAGAAATGGTGACCAGTCAAAGCCCATAAAATATACACTGTTCCTCATCCATTCATTGAAATTTAACTTAAATTATTGACTAAAATGTAACAACCCGTTCATTAATTTCACACCACTCAAAACTTTGTTTTTAAAAAATTTTATGTTTCAATTTACTTTTATATGTATGAGCATGTGTAATCATCAATTGTTATGCATAAAATAAAACTACCTACCATACATTTGAACCTAAAATCTTTATGTTAATAATAATAAAAATAAAAAGTCCATGGGCGTGTCATGCATCAATCGCCCGTTAATATATGTCACGCTATTCAAAATTTAAATATATCATTTTAAATATTTAAATTGAATGTTTCATATTACTTTCATAGGTATGAGCATTTGTAATCAGCAACAGATTTTTAACCAGTTATATTCACTGACTGCAAATATTTCAATTTCATGTATTGAAATGATGTCTGTTCCTAATAGTGCCTCTAATGGTGGCTACTGCGTACTTTTACCAAGCACCATTGCATCACAGCTGTAGTTGTTGCGCAGCCCATCAGCCAGAAGCCATATTTCACTTCACACAAACACTGAAGCTGACCAGTAGTTGCAAAGAAGCCTATGTCAGCAGTCTGCATATTTTCAGGGCCTATTCTTATTCTTTCTCTTGACGAGAGGACAACGTTCACACTCACTCTGTCTCCCAGACCAGATCCGAGAGGACAGACGGACTCCTTGACTGTCTCCCAGAGATAGAGGGAGAGAAGTGTCCTCTCAGCCAGTGTCATAGCAAGAGAGGCTGACACTCAGTGTATGTGACAAGGCCAGTCCGGAGTGGAAGGGCCCCCCTGCAATATTAACTCTCATTTGAAGCAGCTGTGGCTGAGAGCATGAAACATTGAACAAAACAGCTGCCATGGATCCACTGCCGTCCTGCCAGCTTGCACTGTCTGTTAGTGCGGAGCGAACACACGCACATACCCAAACAAACACATACACACACACTGACCTTTTCCAATTCAGCTTTCTAAGTGAACTTGGTCCAGTGTCACAGTCTAGCATACTGAAATGTTTAGAAGGTTTTGATAATGCCCCTTCAACCTGCAAGGTTTGAAATGGCAGGCCTTTTCAACCTGTGAGATGACATAGGAAAAGAGTGCATTCAATAAAAATATGTTGTTGTTTTTTTTTTGTTTTTTTTTTTTGGCACAAAAATTTAATAAACGTCATTCTAATGGAAAGTGACATTTCTAGAGTTCTTCAACACAAGATTGCTGACTGCTGGGCAAATATTGCATTGCTCCTTTTTAAGCACTTTCTGTTCAAATGTATTAAGTAATCACTTTGGCCAAATTCAAATCTGGGTCATTATCAAAATATGGTGACAAACATTTCAGTCATGAAAAAGATTTCAAATAGTCAAGAAATCCAGTTTAAAAGGCATCATTCTATAACCTAACCTTTTATAAAAATAATATGAAATGGTTTGACTTTATATTGTTTTACATGTTTTTGAAAATATATATTTGAATTTGTCAGTTGCCTGAAAAAAACCCTTGTCCCCTTTATTTGGTAAACCACTTCTATGACATTTACAGTTATTTTTTACTCATTTTGTTTTCTCAGGTCAAGCATTAGTGCAAGGCATAACAAGTGTGCAAAAAGCAAAACAAAATAATTAGTAAATAATATTTAATTTAAATAATTTTAAAAGAAGTCCCTTGATTTCATGTCATTGGTGTTATTAATGTTAAAAAACTTGTTTTTTAAAAATACAAAAAGGTGTGGAAAATAACTTCCATGGTCAAAGTTCAGAGGAAGAAGAGGCTGCTTAAATGTGCATACATTGATGTTGAAAAAGTTATTAATTTACATTTTAACTGTAATTGTTTATTTTTTATGTCATTTGTGTTACATTGTTTAATGTTCATGTGAAAGATTTTTATTGAAAATTATTTATGATTTTGATCAGTGGTGTGTTTTGTGATGCTACAGTATTGACATCATCTTAGAAAATGAATCTTTTTAGAGAATTTGTCACTGGTATTACAACCCTTGCTTCATTCGTGAAAAATAAAATAAAAAAAATAATAATAATAAAATTAAGAACAACAGTAAAGTTGTCCTTTACAAATAAAAAATAATGTCAAGAGGGAGGGGCAAGGGCAAGATGCCGTTCCCATGTCGCCCATGCCTAAATCCGCCACTGCCCTCAGCTTTTATGGGTGAAAACTGAACTGAACTCAATTTTAAATTTCAGCATTTTAAGTCAGAAAGTCTACATTTTTTGAGAATGACCCATCTATTTCTGACCTTACGTTGACTAAATAAATTTGTATTCTTGTATTTTAAATAAAAAAATCTGAAGGAAAAAAATAATCACCCAATTGCTAAAGTTACTTAAATTATATTTAAAAAGAATAGTTACAATTTATGTTCAGAAAATGCTTTAATCAAGTAACATACTGTATACCCCCGTTAAAGGGACAATACTTGTAGAGCAACATTCCTCGTAGGGATCAGACCAGCACCCAGTTATCTGCCCTGTGCTTAAAACCAGCACTGCCAAAGTCATGGGTTTGATGCAGGCAACACATACTGATAAAATGTATACATGGATTGCACTGTAAATCACTTTGGATAAAAGCATTTGTAAAAATGTATACATGTAAATGTAATCTGTATGTCACAGATGTGACCTGTATGTCAACCTGTATGTCATAGACCAGTTCAATATTCAGAACTGGTCTAAAAAGGTAACCCAAACAAAACCATGACTGACACCTACAGATTCTCAGACATCATGACATTTTTTTCGTGTATGTGATTTTTGAAACTGTGATAACTATTTAGTTACTACTGGTAAAAATTAAACTTACATTATATCCACCATGTCTACACTGGTGAAAACAGACATAGGTGCCCTAATCCATATATTACTCATGAGCAGTGGTCCTCAACCAGGTGGCCATGGCCCAAAAAGGGGCCTCAGCAAATTATCAAGGGGACCACAAGATTATTTAAAATACATAAAGCTATACTCAGGGTTCAATACAAGTTAAGCCCAATCTACTGCATTTGTAGCATAAAATTATTTTGGACTTGTCCCTCCTTTTCTTTTTTTAAAAAAAAGCAAAACTCTGGGTTACAGTGAGAAACTTACAATGAAAGTGAATGGGGCCAATCTGTAAAAATGTAAATACTCACTGTTTCAAAAGAATAGCCACAAGACATAAACAATATACGTGTTAATATGTTTTAGTGTTATAAATTCGCTTACTAACCTTTTCTGTGTAAAGTTAAATCCAATTTTTCAACTTCGTTGCCATGTCGACGTAATGCCATGAACCCTGTAGTCCCGCAATAACAACAGTTCAAACAACTTTATACTTGTTTAACTTTAATAATTGAATTTTAACAAAATAATTAATGTACATGCTTTAACTAGAACATTCCATTAAAATAAGTTATATTAGCCTATAACTTATAAATAATGAAAATAACTTAATTAAAATATTACAAATCAAAACATGTCAGCTGCCAGTTCTTGAAATTATTACAAAATATTATCAAGAAAATAGTTCTTGAAAACTGTCTTGGACAATGGGAGGCCTTGGAGTCAAAATGGTTGGAAACCACAGCGCTCTAGAAATCAACAACACACCTTAAGCAATCCTTAATAATTACAAAGGCTTTATCCTCACCTGACATTAAAGTTTGGTTTTAGTGGAGAAAATGAGATATAGCTGGCAGAGATACAACCTGCATGCTAGCAAAATATAATTCATGTACAATCTTGTGATATTACCATCCTGTTTCTCAGGGTACAGTTATAGCTATTGTGTTTCACTCAACAGACTCCATGTTGTAGCAGGGGCTTTTATTGTAACACCACCTGCAATTGCTTTCCTATTTTACATGCCTTCTATGGTAAGAAAAACAAGATGTATTTTAAAAGACCTTGGGGTGTAAAATGGTTTCCACAAGACATGCGTTCATTTATTTAAGACAAGGGAACATCCAGCTCTGAAGAGGTTCGTTCTGATTTTAAGTGACATGTCAAAAGTACACCCAGCACTGCACAGGAAATAGTCTTCGTGAAAGTAGCTCTCTCAGGAGGGCAGCCCCTCTCTATGATGTATCCAAGTGCTGCTACAAGCTAGCACACACAATGTAAAGTGTCAGTGACAGATTTAAACGCAAATGGGCCTGAATAATTGATCGGGTGGAGGCTAGCGGTAACGGTAGCGCAGCGGCTTGCTAATGATGGCAAGTGCATCAATTTAACAAGAACAATTAGCAACAGGAGTAATTACACTTATCACCATTTTATAAAATCACCTCCCTTGCACACCCCCACGCACTCATCATGTAAAGGAGTTTAATCAGGGGAGTCAGGCTTAAAATGAATACAAAAGGTTTCATCGGAATGGTATTCAGTGAAGGGGATCGCCAGCAAATTATGGTTACACCACATAGCTTTTATTTTCATGGATACGAGCTGGATTCATCAAAGCCTTTAGAACACAAAGTTTTTGCACATTAAATATCATATGATCAACAATTACCTCAATCAACATTTTGCTTACTCATTTATTTGGCTCCTTTTTCTTCAGAAGAACAATTTTATGTTTTACTGCAATTATAGTCATTCAGTAGCTTATTTTTTTATAATAAAGCAATAAGCCATGAGAGGCTTTGTGTTACAATGAATTTACCACGGGTAAGGAGTGTTCTTAGGCACGAAAAGAAGTGGAGTAAAACCGCATTGGTAAAACCACCAATTATAAATTTACGGTAATGCTCTGACCATGAGGGAACAGAACTATGATAAAAGTCACTAATGTTCAATAAAAGGTTACATTTATTATTAAGAATAACCTAAATGCATTTTTCCCAGCAAGTAATATAGTTCACTAGGCTGGTGCGGTTGCCAAGCAAGTAGCAACTAAAATATGTGCGGTCACTGATGTGCGTTAAAAGGAATAGTTTACCCAAAAATGAAAATTTGGTTATAATTTACTCTCCTTCAAGTCATTCCAAACCCATATGACTTTCTTTCCTATGAATATCCTGATCTGTCAGAACAATGGCAGTTGTTAGTGATTTAATTCAGAACTTAGAAAAGCACCTAAAGGTACCATAAAAGTACTCAACATGGTTGTGCTTCATATTCCAAGTTTTCTGAAGGCATACAATAGGTTTTATGAGAGAAACAACCCAAATTATTCATTTTTCAGTGAAAATCTGGACGTCCATTGTGTGTTCATGAGTGCATGAACAAAGCTTATTCATAGTGGTACACGTGTTCACGTGAGAACTTCAAGCATTGTTTGTAGCACTAAACAATGCATGCCACTGTGAACGTGATATTCATTTAAAAAAAAAAATTGTGTTCTGCATATAGGTGCAGTCATATATACTTTCACACAGCGAAATTCCACGGGCGAAATAAGGGAATCAGAACGATGGTGAATTTAGCGTGATGGACTTCCTGTGACGAAGAATTTCCCCTCGTGGATTCACGTGGGCTGCATCCGAAACCTGGAAATTGCTGCATCTGGAGGGTGTATACGGAGGTAGGAAGGGACCAAGGCACTTCCAAATCCAATATTCGTGTCACTTCCTGTCTACTGGGATACCTTCATCTGATCGATTTTTGAAGGCATTATAGATGTAACCTCCACTGCCTATCAAATCCCACAATCTTGTGCATACCGATCTACAGCGGTTGGGCTGAAGAAAGAGGCAGTTGATAGCCAGTTTGTGTATAAATATACGTTTTTTTCCACTTTTTCCAACTTTTTATTCCATTTCTATCGAGAAAGTACTATTGTAGTTATTAAATATATGCTTGGTTATTGCCAAAACTCTCTTGATTTGTTCTAGATTATTAGACCTTTGTGGTTCGGTTGGACTGAATGAATGCTGGCATCCTGGCAACAATGTGACATAGCGCTGCCTAGGAAGCCTATCCGAAACCAGTTTCCAGAGATACCTTCATACGTAAACGCTGTCTGTTAAGTCATTGACTGAAAGGTCAGCGAGACAATAAGGAAGCTTACCTTTGGTTTCAGACACAGACATGGAGTTCAAGTTTGGTGAACTTCAACAGGTGAATTCACCTCATTGACCAATAGGAAGTTGCTTGGTTTGGCAGTGACCTCTGTGTGGGTGGTGCTTCGTACACAGCTACACTAAATATTTACAATGGACAAGGATATTATTTTAGCAGTGAGCTTCTTTTTAACTTCACTCTCCCAGAGTATAAAGTTCAGCATTAAAAAAAGACGCTGATTGGCAATTCCTTTTTTGCTGGTTTCACACACTCTCAAAATCCACCCATGCCTTCTTTGTCCGCTGTATTTCGCCGTGCAAAGGTAAATGTGACAGCGCCTTAAGAAAGAAAGACATACAGGTTTGGAATGACATGATGGTAAGTTAATTATGACAGGATTTTTAATTATGGGTGAACTATTCTTTTAAAGTAATTTCACAATGGCTTCATTTGCAACTTATCCAAACAAAATGTAGAGTTGGAACTATCAGTTTGATTAGAATCCTTAAATAATATGCATCATTGTAAACTACTATAATGTATACAGCTTTTCAAATAAATCAACTTCATTCTAGATGCCCATAATAGGAACGGTCGTCCTGCAATTCTAATCTTTCTCATGAAATGTTGCATAAGTATCCCACAAATAACAACTTCATCAGCAGAAGGGTCAATCAAGTGACTTAATGGATCTCTTGAAAAGTTTCAACAGTGTTGCATTCTGTGTTTGTGAGCACTTGCGATGCTATGAGAGGAAATCAAGACCTCTCTCCCAGCCAGATTGGACACTGGAAAGCGGTCAAAGACAGCAATTTGCATCTATCATCTGCAATTTGCAACCAGTCCATCACATCTGCTGTTTGCCCAGCCAATGGCCGCTGCTAAAAGACTCCAGAAATGAACTATTAGTTCACTCCCTCTTCTCAGCTCACACGAATGACTGGATATTTAAACGATTCAGAAATATTGTCACGAACAAAGAATTGAACCTGGCTTCACCTAAATTGTATACACTGATGTGGTTTACCAGTGAAGACACTTGTTAGATAAAGGTTAAATTTAGGGACTGAGGGCTAAGACAATTTCATCTGATTTTTAATAGCTGCAGGTCTCATGCTGCCATCACAATTTGTATATATACTGACATTACATTTTTAAAGAAAATTACTAATTTATGATTATTTGATTTATATCAACATTTCATTATAGGCATTCTAAGTCTTTGTAATGTTTTGCATGTTTTTAAACACCTGACCTCACAAACGCCACTATTGTTCAAAAATTGGATAAGACAGTGAAACACTGGAAATAGAGTGGTCTTGAGTGAATACAAGCTTTCTACAGTCTATTAGCTCTACATGTGTAAACCGACAAACTCACCGGAGCCATGACAACATGAGCTTTATTCACTGCCAAAAGAACATAACAGAGCAGTACTGAAATTATAACTAGTGATGCATAAATCAACTGAATTTTCAGGATTTTTATGTAACACATAATGTAAGTGCACTTACAGTATGCCTTCTTGGCACTGAACAATAAACATTAAATAAACACTTAAAGGGATAGTTCACCCATTTACTCACCCTCATGCCATCCCAGAAGTGTATAACTTTCTTTCTTCTGCTGAACACAAACAAAGATTTTTAGAAGAATATCTCAGCTATGTTGGTCATTAAAATGCAAGTGAATGTTGATCAGACCTTTGAAGCACAAAAATCAGATAAAGGTCATATCAGAGTAATCCATAAGACTCCAGTGGTTTAATCCATATCTTCAGCAGCAATATAAAACATGTTGGTGAGAAACAGATCAAATTAAGTCTTTTTTTTTTTTTTTACTATACATCTCCTCTTTTACATTATTTCACATTTTGAAAGTAAAAGTAAAGATTTGTGGTTAAAAAACAGGACTTAAATACTGATCTGTTTCTCACCCACAACTTTCATATCGCTTCTGAAGTTATGGACTTAACCACTGGAGTCATATGGGTAACTTTAATGTGGTCTTTATGTGATTTTTGGACCTTCAAAGTTCTGGTCACCATTGACTTGCATAAGAACCAAAAGAGCTGAGATATTCTTTTAAAAATCTTCATTTGTGTTCTGCAGAAGAAAGAAAGTTAAACACATCTGGGTTGGCATGAGGTGAGAAAATGATGAGTGAATTTTCATACTACCCCTTTAAGCTGTTTGCAACTATTCAATCCAAATATACAATTAAAATAAACATGTTGTCAAATAAGAGTACATTCAACCCGACCAAACATTAAATAGGGAAATGCTGAGAAGTGTATCTTAATGTATAGTTACATATTATCCTTGAGCATAATTCATTGTTGTACTATATTCATATTCCTCTCTTTGTCTCTCTCTCCTGTGAAAGGAATAGTTCACCCAAAAAATGAAATGTCTGAAAATTCTGTCACTCTTGCACTATGTTCCAAGTCTTCTTAAGCAATGCAATTACTTTCTGTGATGAACAGAACTAAATTTAAGTCTTTATTCACTCCCAAATCAAATCAAACTAAATCATTTATAAAGTGCCAAAATCAAATATGGCAGCTACGTCAGTAAAATAAAGCCAAACGTCAATAAATTCAAACATCAAACCAAACATCATGTCATGAGGCACATTGAGAACCAGTGAGGTCTGATGGTATCAACTTAGGAGGCTAAATCAAGTACAACAGTTTACAAATATGCTAAGGAAAAGCTATCACCAAAAAGGGCTGAAAAGAAGGCAATACTGATTGAATATAGTGCTAGACTTTGTTAAAGCTGCTTTGAAAAAATGTTATTGTAAAAAGTGCTATACAAATAAATTTGAGTTTAATTGAATAAACGATTGGGGAGGTGCATAGTTGTTTATCGGACTATATTTATAAAAAAAAAAAAAAAGCATTGCATCTTAGATGACAGTTTTGGACAGGTCAAGTGTTGTGAAGGATGGCAGTTATCAGCAATTCTACACTTCTTCCCAGGGTAAGGCAACCTGGCCTGAGTTTCATTCACAGCCCACTGACTGTCTGATGCAATTCCCTGTAAGGTTTACAGTATGTTTTTGGGTCTGAAAGGAAATATTGCCATTAGCTACAATACTCTATAAATGGTAATGTATTTTAAAGAGTATTACATCCAAAAATAAAGAAGTAATATATTTGAGTGAATTTACTTATTTGATGCCATTGCACACAAATGGTGCCAGACCTCCAATTGCTTTTATGGCTCACCTCATTGTGATTCCATTACAATGACAGTAAAAAATAAACTACCAGTGAAACTCTGTAAGACTTGCTGCCAGTTCAACTAATTCACTGCTCTATTGTTGTTCAGTTTGTGGGAAAACGTGAGACTTAGGGGAATGTTTCATTCAGGACCAGCGCCATTCTTTCTTACTTTGTTTCAAAGTTCTAGCCTATCCATCCTCATATTCACCACTAGGATATTCCCTTACGACAATTAGCATGATGTTTCACAGAACAATGACTTGTTCTCCCTCGTTACATCCTAGCCCAGCATTTCTAGGCCACATCTTTAACCCCATTGTCATAGGCAGACAGCATAACATTTAGCTTGCCTGACATGTCCAGTTAGCTACAAGCAGGGAGTTTACCTGACACAGGGTGGCATTGCTAATCACTTTCCACTTCATCCCGCTCTCCACTTCTCGCTGCCATTTATCGTTCTTCTCATCCCCACACATCTTATTTGAGGGAATTAGGAAGGAATCAATCATTTGTCACGTCTATGTGATGTTGCGGGCCGCTATGCCTGGATTTTTGTCTCTAGGCTAGCAAGGAATTGGGAGGATCATATAGTGTGTGGAGGAATCCAAAGTGACGCAGGTTGAAGCTCTAGTACTTTCTCTGACAAACAGACTCCCTTTTCCCCTCAAGGCTTTTCTATCCCAGCATTCACTACTCTGATGCGTAGCAATATTTCTTGAGCAGACTCAGAGGAGGACCGGAGTCCTGTTAAGAGCATGTTATCAAGGGAGTTTCAACTCTGATTGGACAATGCAGGAGAAAGTATAAGACATCCATCCAAGTTACATAGACTGAAATCTTCATAAGTGCAAGGATAATTGGTTCACAAGTTGCGATTGCAGTTGTTTGAAGAGTAAAAAATTGCCATTTTTCTTTGATTTATGCTATACAGAAATTACTGCATGAAATGTATAACAGCAGTTTGTAACATTGCCATATTAAATCAGAGAATTGTCAACCTGCATCCATATCAGGTTAACTGTGTGACCTCATCTTTGCAGATTTAGTGAATAAATTAAGCCCCTTCTCTGCACTTTTGTGCATTGTCAATGCCAAGGACTGCGTAAAAATAATCTTCAAAATCAAATCTTCATTTGAATGATCTCCAAGTTCAATCTTTTACTCTATTCGCAACCCACTACTATAATGAGAGGAAATCACTTGCATTCGCAAACCAAATTTGTGACTAAAAATGTACTGTATATATTTGGTAACTGGCTTGTAAATGTTTAGATTTCACTCTCCAGTAATTATGTAGTAAGGTGGTGGATTATTCAGAAGTGAGATCCTTTTACTGCGTGTTGAGTGTAAAAACTGTTTTGTGTAATGTGTGTTCAAAGACAAGATCCACGCA
Organism: Myxocyprinus asiaticus; assembly: GCF_019703515.2. NCBI lineage: Eukaryota > Metazoa > Chordata > Actinopteri > Cypriniformes > Catostomidae > Myxocyprinus > Myxocyprinus asiaticus. The sequence goes on along the minus strand of NC_059346.1, from coordinate 34,438,981 downwards.
ACCCATTTCTTATTGAAAAATGTCTCTTTTAATACCCTTTCTGTTCTCTACAGTCAGTTGTTGATCAAAAACATATAAAAATAAACATTTATTTCTAATGAGGCATAGCAGGGATGAGATAGAGCTATTCGATTCTCATTTACAGACGCTCTGTACAGAAATGCCGGTTTACTTAAAGAGACAGTACCGGGTTCATTATAAATACTTATAAATACAAATTATGCAATTGAACAATAACCATGTAACAAAATATAACATATACAGTATAATATAATACTAATTTATTGAATACATTGATTTGAATTGATTCATTTTTAGAAAGCTAAAATGTGACCAAAATGATGAAAAACGAATAAAATATTATTAGTAAAATTTACATTTTCATAATCTACCTAGTTAGAAGGTCACCTGTATAATTAACAGTATTAGCTGGTAGAAAATTACAAGCAAAAGGGACATTATAATTGAAATATACCCATATGAATTGATATCGAAATCGGAATCGAACCAAATTGAGAGCTTGTGAATTGGAATTGAATTGTATTGTTTTATTAAAGTTAAATATATTATTTAATATAACTAAATCAACCTAACTATAGTCATTTTAAGGGTTAGATCAAGCAATAAATGAATATGTAATAAATCGTCTTGTGGTATCAACTGCATGTGTCTGCTTTTTAATGTGTAAAATGTAGACAGAGAAAAAAACTAAACAGACCAAGGGATTTCAATGTAATTTTAAGTCAAAATACTAAGTCCAGTATTCCTGTATTCCTCTATATAAAGATGGATTCTTCTCAAGGGAATATGATTCGGTCCTTACCATCATGACCTCAATATAGTAATTGCTCAGTTCCATTCATCTGCCTGTATGACATGAAAGCGGCTTAAAGAAGAGTTTTATATTCATCCTCTTTAGGTGCTTTTTTCAGTTTATGAAGGGAATATGTTGCAGATTATGATGCATGCTATATCAAGAGATCTTGTTACTATAAGTGGGAACTACACAAAGCAGAAAATAACAGTCAAAACTGGGCAGCTGGAAGTAGGGGTGTAATACCAACTCCAATCAGTAGATGGCTTCATAAACTACTGCAGTCTGAGGAAGGCGCAAACAGCTGCAATAAAGATAAGGCCTAATGTGGATACATTCACACAGCTGGCACAGTGGAATATACTGAATGTATTACTACTTTGCTATCAGTCTAAACTCTCTGTCAAGCTGTTATAAAATATCTCCCATCTCAAAATATGTTCAGCTCAATCTAGATAAAGAATGATAAATCCTGGCAAGATCAATGTAACCAACATAATAATACAAAATGCACGGATGTCTTTCATATTTGGCAATACCCATAGTGTTACTAACTTATTCAGCTTACTCAAAAGAGAAACATTTATCTGAACCTCATTTGCTAAATACTTAGCTGTTGTCACAAGGAAAAAAAAAACAGAACTAATCTAAAACAGCCTACCCTGAACATTGAGAGAAAAGTTTGACAGTGTCCATACAATGCAGATCAATGTATAAATAATGGTGCAAATGGCCCACAAAAAGAACTGACACTCCTAAATTACATTTGCACTTGAAGCAGGGGAAATGTAATATTACAAATTGTACTGATCCACTTAATGGATATAACCCTTTTATAATCTACATTCACATCTACTGTAAGTAGAGATCTAGCTACCCAACAATAATGTGAATTAAAACTACAGGCTTAGGGTTCACTTTTGTAATCTCTTTAATAGCAAGTGTTAGTGGTTGCTCTGTTAATCAATTGAGAGCTTATTGGTGCTTCCTCCACTATCAGAGTAGGAAGCTTGGACATGGTTCATGCTAGAGTGGTGCTGAAAGCAAGTAATGCTTCAAAGCATATCGCCCACAGTGAGATATGAGAGCTGTGTGGCAATCTGTGAAACCAAATCCTCTTTGCCAGATATGAACGCCACATAAGTCCATTGTCACCCAGCAAGCTAAAAAGTGTAAGCCTCAGCCGGACACAATTAACTATGCATCACAGTGAGATATCAGGTTGAAAAGAAACCTTAAGACCCTATATGGGTATTTACACATTTCAGGCTGGATTAGTAAGGGAAATATAGGTTATCCCTCAATTTTTGTGACAGAAGCTCATCATTGTCACCTCTTATAAGTACTATGGTATGCTCTGCATGAAGCTGCTCAAATACTATGACAACAGCCTTTTGTTTCTATATTTGTTTGTTTTGGGAACAAATTTACATATGTCCCTGTTTCATAAATGTGTCGTAATAGGAGCTAAATTTCAATTAAAAGTGTGTGTGCATGACATCATGCATTATGTATATATTTGGCGATAAATTATATGATGGTTATAGATTATAAAATGTTTTAAAATGTGCAATATTTTAAGTGTGTTTCATCATCATTTTGGTATAGTGTAAAACAAAATACATTTTGTAATTCATTTCTACTGTTCTGTTCAATATAAATATTGTCGTCAAAATAAAGAGAGCAAAATCCTGAGAATATATTAAATTGAAGTCTGGAAAATATTCAGATTTGCAACAGTAATGAGATATTTATCATTCAAATATGAACCCATAAAACCCTAACAAGCATTTGTTTTGATGACAGTTAAATGTAAGCAGCACCTATTTATATTTGTTAGCACTTATTGGTCATTATGCTGCTGTCATTTGTCAGCATGGGGGTGTTTACTCTGGATTTCCAGAGAGGCAATGTACACTATAGCAGGTCTCAAGTTCTCTGTGTCTCCATTCTGAACAACTATCTATGTTGCTTAAAGATTGTCTTTGGTCTCCTTGTGAATCGCCATGCTTCATAATTCAACAAGGGCTCTCAAACACTCTCAAAGGGAAGAAAATTACAACATTTGGTCATGATCCTTAAAATTAACATCTAAAATGTCAGAGCTAACTGTACTTGGTTTTATGAGAATTAAGATTTACGTGATCTCACATAATAAAGAGCTGCAAGTTGTGGATGATAAATACTATGTAGCAGTAAGAAATATCACACGACCAAAAGTGCTGTACTGATTATCAGTTGCGTGGCAAAATCGCAGCCATGCTGATATTTGCTAGTGACATTGCTTTTATATTGCAGTTCTATAAACAAAAAGATAATGTCAAGTAACTTAACATTTTAGACACAGTATGGGCAGTTTTGCAGCCTGTCAAGAATACCGCAAACACAGACAAGCTGAAAGATACAAAGAGTTAAGTGTCCCAGTGCAGTTATACTAAATATCATCACCCTTGTAATGCTGCTTGTCCAATCGGAGGACCGGAACTGTATAATCATTGTATAAACTATTGCAATTGCATGGATGAAGAGACAATAGATGATGATCAAGCTTCAACAGACTGTACTTAAACAGTTTTTAATCAAAGGAATGCTTATTAATTTTAAAGTGATAGTTCACCTAAAAATGAAAATTCTCTCATCATTTACTCACCCTCATGACATCCCAGATGTGTATGACTTTCTTTCTTCTGCTGAACACAAAAGATTAATTTTTAAAAAGACATCTCTGGATGTCCATACAATGCAAGTGAATGGTGGCCAGAACTTTGAAGGTCCAACAAGCATATAAAGGCAGCATAAAAGTAAAAAAGTAATCCATACAACTCCAGTGGTTCAGAAGCGATATGATAAGTGTGGGTGAGAAGCAGATTTAAGTCCTTTATTACAATAAATCTCCACTTTCACTTTCTTCTTCTTTTGTTTTTGGAGATTCGAATTCTTCATCCATATAGCCGCCTACTGGGTAGGGAGAAGAATTTATAGTAAAAAAAAAAAAAAAAAGGGACTTTAATATTGACCTGTTTCTAACCTACACCTATCATATCGCTTCTGAAGATATGTATTTAACCACTCGAGTCATATGGATTACTTTTATGCTGCCTTTATAATCTTTATCTTTACATTTACATTTAGTCATTTAGCAGATGCTTTTATCCAAAGTGATCAAAGGAACAAATCTTTGTTTAGTCTTAGTCATACACATCTGGGATGGCATGAGGGTGAGTAAATGATGAGAAAATGTAAATTTTGGGGTAAACTATGCATTTAAGGCCTTTATCTGTTTGAATTGGATTGGATATAAAGGAGGTGAAGGATTTATCTTATCACAGTTGTGCTTCTTTCTCTGAATTACTTTCATACCTGAAAACTTCCTCCTCTCTGCAACAGACGTCTTATCAAACGTGACTGATTACCGTAATCTGTACTCTGGGCAGCCATTAAGCAAATTACCTGAATCATTGCAAGGATTAGTCTCATTAACACATGATTAGCATCAAATTAAAATAATGAGTGTTTAACTTGTGATGTCTTCCAGTTGTTTGAACGGCTTGGTCAGACACACTGAGCTTCATTTGAAAGATAATTTGAGAGGAGAAATATAAAAATGGACCAGTGATGGATTACAAACCAAAAGATGCTTGAAGCAGTGATTTTAGGCAAGTAAAGTTATGTTATTAGATGTTTCTTTCTCTCAGGTTTAACTTCAGTTTAGAGAGAGACTCTGTTGCTGATCTCTTCCCTTAAACAACATTACTCAGCAGGTTTCTAAGCTCTTGGGACACTTGTTTCGTCACTTTTTGCAATACATAATACCACTTTAACAGCTGGGCACTACACTTATGATATGAACTATGGTGCAATAAAGGTCATGTTTTGTATAAAAAAAATTTTTAAAAAAAAACTAAATTAAGTGTTTTGAAAACACTTAATTTCGCTTTTGGTTGTTAGAGACAGCAACTAATGTCTCGTTAGTTTCCTCTTTTAGCCTTACGCTGTTTTAATAACCCAAAATGTATGACCTCTTTTATTAAAATCAAACATATGACATAATTTTGCCCAAAACTGTGATATCTTAGGCATAGGTATTAAAAAAAAAAAGTTATGCCATTATCACAATATCCACTGTGGGAGATGATAAATGGCTGTTGAGCGTTTTTGTAATAGTCCTTCTGCTTTTAAATAACAGTAACAGAAGATTTATTTTAATACCCAAAAATGCATATTTTTCCACCATTGAGTGAAGTGTAGTTAAAAACCATAAAACTAACATGCTGTTTACAGATTAAAGATGAAATAAAATTGCGTTAAATCAAGAGTGAAAAGCCTCGTTCAGTATTTTGTGGTGGGGAACAATATCTTTAGTGCTGATGAAAACAATAACTTGAGATAAATACTCTGAGCTTACATTTAATTTAATCTACTAGGGATTACGGGTCTCTTAATGTCAGCGAGTAGGATCCCCAACTGAATATTAAAATAAATTTCTCTGCAGATGGTTCTACAACATTATCTGGTAATGTTCACAGATTTTATATTTATTTTTGTTCTTAATGCTTCCATGTGGTTAGAGCATCTTGGTATCAGCATTAGTGGGACAGGTTTTCTTGCTAAGTAATGCACTTGTGTGAAGAACCAGGACAGGAAACATGTAGGGCTTTCCAGTGCAAGCTGTGTCAGTAAATGAAGTACACGATGTTAAAGCTTAACATACAGTTTTGAGTAAAGGGGACAAAGCCTTTTTTAATATGTTACTTTAGAAGGATTTGACAGAGAAGCACAATTGCAGAATTATTTGGTTGGTCACTACATTAAAGACTTAAATATGGGTTAAATGGAGGATTATGAAAGTTATTCACACTAACCTCTTTATTGCAATTAGGAACATCCCCAAAGAGTGCCTAATCTTTGTTATATTTTAATGAAATATTGAAATGACTGACCCACAATTGACACAAAAAGATCAATTGATTGAGTGTTAACTACTTTTTAGTCCTGCATTAATCAGCAATGTTCTTAATCATGTAATAAGAAATTGAATCTTTGGGAACAGACGACACTGTTGTCTTTAAATTTAAATAGTTCAGGTTTGATGAGTTAATGAACTTTAGATGGGAGGACGTAAAACGTCCCTCTCCTACTACAGCAAATAGCCAAGGGCAATAGCCGATAACTAATGTGAATAATATTGCAATTAGCATAGCAAAGTACTTACAGGGAGCAAATTAAAAAATTCATTAACGCACATACTTAATTAAGAAACAGTTTTCGGTTTACATGATAAATTATGACACCTATTAAATCTTTCTCTACAGGCTGTAATGGCTTCTTTGCTCCTGGGTAAAGGAGTGTTTCCTTTTGGTTTCAAGGAAGACTCGGAGGACCTGTCGTGTTTGTCACAGTATTAGGAATGATGTTCCCTGCAAAATCTAAAGAGGTGCAGATTTTCAAGACTGGAATTTCTGCTAAAAACTCAAACATGTTCTCTTTAACAACAATAAAACATGGATTGACATTTCATTGAATGAAGGATTACAGGTGAGAGTTTCCATTTATAGTGTTTTTGTTCCTTTGTTACTCTGTTGGTGAGGTGTAACAGAGTATTACTTTTAAACCAATCCAAAGAAAATTAGTCATTCAGATGAACTGGTAGAGATTTGAGAAATGCAGCTTCTTATTTACAATCGACACTGGTTTTACATTAGCTAAAACCGTTCTGTATACTGTTAGTCAAAATGAATGAACCAAGAGGCACAGAAATAAATCACATCTTTGTTATAGTTATAGTGAATGTCTTTGTCCACCTGGTTAAAAAACCCTCATCATAACACAATAGCAATGTCAGCAATATCAGTGCAATAAAAATGACCTCATGCGGTGCATGTGTTCTTCTGGAGTAATCTAACCCTGATGGGAATAACTCTGTCTTTTAGATTCATGCCCTGAGCATACCTCCAAATGTATATATTAATGTAACATTTAAAGCAGAGTGAGTGTGTTTGAAGCACCAATACAGTCGGAAATAGCAGTCTATAATAACAGCCTTCATCATTAAATAAGTTCACAAAACAATCTGCACTGAAATGTGCCACTCAGGCACAGGCACTTTACTAATGTTGGAATCTTTCTAAAAGATATGCAGAGCAACAGCTGCGACACCACAGCCAACAGCATAAGGGTAGGTGGACTGTTCCACATTTTACTCTTAAGAATTTTAGGGGTAATTGTATAAATCTTGCTTCCTCATTATTGCTTCAATGCAATTTGGCGGCCAAAGTTGATGAACAACGAACAGGCGTTGTTGTGTCAGTCAGGGTGGTCTGATATTTAATTAGGCTATATGACTACCAGAGTCATTAAGTCAGTTAATTAAGCGGCCGTAAAAAAATAAAAAAAGGTTCATTGGGGTTCTATGTAGAACCATATGTTTTTGTTTTTGTTTTTACCTTTATGCCAAAAAAGGTTCTATTTACAAAAGAAAGAACTCTTTTGGCACAATTCCATTAGAGCACTATTAAGGTTTTTAGGTTCCAACCTTGTGAATATTTTGTTTATAAAAAAAATAAAATAATTATAAATATATATATATATATATATATTAAACAATAACAGCACATATTTGTAACGAATGGTTGCTGTGATGAGACAGGAGACATAGGATTTATTTGCAGTCTTTAATAAAACTGATGACAGCGAAACAACAAATGGGAATTCAAAACAACAACAAACAAGAACTGACAAAGGAGTGCAAAAACTAAAGGGTATTTATACAAACAAAAGCTAATGAGGGAATTGAAAACAGGTGAAAACAATCAGGAACAGATGGCAGTGATGAGGGCAGTGCATACTGGGTAACGAAGTCCGGGGGAAACACTTCAAAATAAGAGTCCTAGGAAACATGAGGGAGACAGACTGTGACAGTATTATTATCATATATGCAATTTTGTGATTCATATAAACTGATAAAACATGGAATTTGTTTGAATTTTTACAAATTAAAATAATTTAAAAAATGAAAAACAAATTATGCATATTATGGTACAAAACATACATTTTAACATATTATAACTCATAAAGTCATACACTGTATATTGCATATGTGAACAGACACCCCTCTCCCAGTTTTCTTAATATCTTTTTCAGTTTGCAGTTGCATTACGCTTACATGTCTAGTCAAATGTCTGGTGAGTAAAAACTAAAATTTACTAGCCAGAGGGTTGTACTGTATGTACAGTATGCAACCTAGTCTCATAGATTGAACATTACTATAACGACAATTTGCATACTGAGTTTTACGTGCCACTTTCTACGTTTTGCTGCAGTCGAGGAGTTACATCAACTGTAGGTTTTATTCATGCTCACACAAATCACGGGTACCATGGCTGTTTATAGCTTTATAAACACTTTTTTTTCGCTCTATTACTCACACCCTGCTGTTATTACATCAAAACACTTTTACTCTAACACATCATTTGAAAAACTACACATTTTAACACTTTTAATAGAAGCGCAAATACATTAACACACTTATTCCATTGTGATTAACTTCTATGGTAGCTCATCTGATAGAGTGTTGGAATTTAAACTCAAAGACCGAGCCTCAAGCCCAGCCAAGGATGTTTGAATTGAAAGTGAAGCAGAAGTACCATAGAAGCAACATTAAATGTGCTTTTCATGTCAAATTTGCTTTTATATCACTTAAGTTTAGCCATTAAGGGTAAGGAAGTCTTGTTTGTTCACCTCTCATTTATCTTTTCTAAAACTATCTTTTAGGTTTAGGTGTTGGTTTAGAGTAAGGATGTTTGTTTTGTTCACCTCTCATTTATCTTTTAGGACACTATTGGTTAGGTTTAGGATAAAGTTTTAGGTTATGGAGGTACTACTTACTCATTAAAACATCCATCTAATATTCAACTTAAAAACCTAGTCTGATTACAACATCATTTTACTCGCTTTTGGTGCCCCCTGCTGGACATTTCACTGGGGAAGTGCAGCCAAATGTGTAACAAAGCACATGATTTTGGTTAGCAAAAATTTTGACATTGTCACGTAAATTTCATGAGATCAGGCTGATAGTATCTACTTCACATATCCATTAATGTTTTGGCAATAAATTAAACAAAAACGAATTATTATGATTCTAAATTTTAAACCCTGAAAAGGTTCTATACTGAACATTTTCACCAAAGTCTTTCTAGTAAGTCAGTCCACTGGCGGCCAACTCTGGAATGCTCCCAGGAAATGCTTTTATATAGAACCCTAAAGGATTAAATTGCTTGCTTCATACAGTATTTGGAACCCCAACAATGTTCTATATAGATCTTTTTTAAGGATTAAAAGAACCCTAAAGGGTTCTTTGAACCAAGTGAAAATCAAAGACAATTTAGCTGAGACGGGCCACTTCTATTAAAATGAATGGGAGAAATTGGAACACCCAACTGTCAACGAAGGTAGAAAGGAATTCCCGCCTTACAGGTAAAAGAGCCAATCACCTTTTAGATATAGACATTGCCTGTCAATCAACGAGCATGCGCCTTAGCTATACAAGCTGAGAAAGATATTTATGATATCATTGTTGACAGATTTTACTGCTGATTTTAAATATGTTTTGGAGATTTCGGTGTTTCTTTATTCGTGTAGATAGGAGCTGCACTTTCATGACTGGAAATAGCTTCTTCAAAGAGTGTGGTAACACCTCCAGTAAATTTTTATTCTAGGCATTCAAGTAGAACTCTTTTCTAATGGATGGGGAAAGACCAAAATCTCCAAAACAAGCTTAGGTTTCAAATCACCAATAAAATCTGACAACAATTTTATCATAAATTTTGCTTCTTTAAATCATAAAAAAAAAAAAAAAAGTGTTTTACAGGCTGGTCAACAGGCATTGCCTCTATCAAAAAGGCAATTGGCTATTTTCATACAAATGCAAGACTTCCTTTTCTAGCTGCCATATTGAGCATTGTGACTTCTCAGACCCCTTTAAATGTAACATTTAAACCTGTATTTGTTTTGTCCAAGATACCTGAGAGAGCACATATATTTTCATATATAACATCATGAAGGGTGACGGGTAGCAATCCAGGTGCAACTTTTTTGCAGGCGATAAAAATTGCCTCCAGTTTTCATCATGTGACATGACTTAAGTAAATTTCCATCAAGTGTCCTACTCCATTTCCATGTCCTCTTCACACGCTGCTAATCTCAAAACAGATCTGCTGTTTGCGTCATAATATTTACCAGACATGACCTCCCTACACCTGTTTGACAAGTAAATAAATAAAAAATTGAGGTTAATTCAGGCATCAAGATGGGCACCTTCGCTCATTTCATATCCTTTAAACAAGTGGCCAGAGTCGAGAGCATGACTGAATTATTAACTGTGTATTTCATAACGTTAGTGACAATATGTTAACGTGTTTTTTTCACCCTGTCCCCCTGCTGGGAACAGATGGCTCCTTTTACTATATTTTCCACATCAAGTATGATTATTTCTTTGTGCCAAAAGCCACCTGCCGTTCCTTGGTCTCTGCACTAATTATTTATGTTGGTAACACGCAGCAGGACTTGTTATCAGTTGGATGGTATCTTAATAAAGGCAGGAACATCAACATATTGACATCGTGTTCAAGGGGAAAATGTATCATCAGCCGGAACGATGGCCGCTGTAGTGGTGCTTGGGTGTAGGCTGCTTGCCAACACTGCCAAAGATGACCTCCTTTTGTGTCTCCTCTTTCTACCCCTGTTCTGGTCCATGTGATGATAATTAGGTAAAAGCCTTTTAAAAAGTCAAATAAGAAGGAATACATTAACATTGAGACCAGACTCAGATGATTCTCCTGCCTGTGGTGTGACAGAAAGGACGGAGGGTCCAACTGCTCGGTGCAACGTGGAGTACCAGAGATGAATCCAGCTGAAAAGTGTCCTTCTGTCAAAAGCAGGCTAAAGGTTACATCATCCCTCACTGACACCACACACACACAACTGAGCAACAAGGGCCAGAAAACACAAGTACCAATTAACTTAAGTATTCACCGAATTTCAAAGCAATTTGTCTGAGGGATAGGTCAGTTTTAATCACAGATGCAGCCGTGTTCAAATATAGAGCACATAATAATCACATATCCTTCGTACTTTAATCCTTCAGGGGTGCAAACGGACTATCCAGTAATTAAAGACTTACATACATATATTCTACATTTTTACTTTCTAATGTAACTGTAGACAGGTTCACAGCTATGTCATTTGTAATAACTATAGACGCTAAGCATTGTGAATAATTACACTTTTCGGTGTTAAGAGATAAGCTCTATCCTCTTTAGACCAAATACAAAACCGGGCCGGCAACCAAGCACTCATCTATGTAAAACCATTTATCCACCAATTTAACTGCATTTAGAGGTTTGTGGTGCTTAGGAGGTGAGCATAGACAGAATAAAAAAAAAAATGCTATTGTGGGTTCAGACAATGTCCCAGCCTTAATAAATCTATAATAGCCTTTAGGATTAGAAACATGCTGCCTGAGTTTAATTACATATTGCAGTAGAGAGGTTTAACATTGTGCTACTGTGAAACATGGAGTTGTAGATATTCTGTTGCAATAAGAAGCAGAAGGCTTGAACCATGAACAGATGTATTCTTCTTATTAAACAAGAAGATTGTTGCTTCGCTTAAGACGGTGCATCTGTTACAATCAAAGGACATTTTTGACGGTCTTTCTTTTTTCTTAGTTGTTTTCATGTTATGATGATGTCCACATCATCCAGACAGTCATACCAGATAAATACTCCAGATATCTGGCAATACAGAATACATTGCCCTTCAGGAGCAACTTGCAAATTGGTAAGACGGGGATAGTTTCTTCCGTGGAACACAGAGGGAGATGTTAGTGCCAGTCACCATTCACTTTCATTTTATGAAAAATAGGATGCAATGAAAGTGAATAGTGACTGAGACTTACATTTTGCATATCATCTCCTTTTGTGTTCCACATAAGAAAGAAAGTCATATGGGTTTAGCTCAACATGAGAGTGAGTGAATAGTGATAGAATTTACATTTTTGGGTGAACTATGCCTTTTAATGCATAGTACAAGTTAGTGATGGTGATCTCCATGACTCGGGCTCAGGTCCTGGTGGTGGTAACTATTACGATTTCATTTAAATTTTGATTTCCACTTGAATAAATGAGCAGCATTATTGGACAACATCTTTATTTCAGTAGTATGTCATTGTAAGATTTTTCTCTATGTTTCATTTATCAGTAGGTCAAGAAAAAAAAATGAAGAATGCGGAACATCTTAGGGAAGTTCTGATTAAAATTAATGCATTGTTCCATGAAATTAGTGCAAAATGAAGTGTCCGAGCTTCACATTAAAGTGAGTTATTAAGCACAATTCAGCATAGCTTTAAAAGTCAAAAAGTACTTTGCTGAAAACAAGTGTGAAAATGTGTGCATGTTAAGGTCATCAAACCACAAAGTCCTGACTTCATTATTAGACCATTTTTTAATAAATTACCCCAATCCCTTCTTATTGGCAAGAATATTGGCAAGTGTTAATTAGTATGCAAATGTATCCTTTTATGATCACCTTCTTCATTATATTAAATCTCTATTTATCTGATAGCAGTGGTGGGCCATGCATTTTAAGTCCAGGCCTTCAGTGTGATTCATCCCATTAAGAAAACAGTTGCACCATATGCCTTTGGGCATCATACATTATGTCGCAGCTAACTAGTAATACCAATTGAGATTTTAAAAACACATCCACGCACGAAAGCCAGAACTTGAAACGACACTTAATGCTCAAGCAAGCCTAATTTTAACCTGTCTCCTGATCAGACATTCAAAAATCATAATATTTCATATTTCTACCAAGGAGGTCTATAATACCTGGAAAAATCTATCTAATAATATTTGAGATTTAAATGTTGCTTGCAATACATTTTGTTTCGTCAGTGTACACAGTTATGCTGCGTTCCATTCAAGTTGGATGTGGGATATTCATTCCGGAAGATGACATTTAAGGAAACAAAACTGCAATGCTCCCGTTAGCTTAGCAGGGGTTTGACTCTCATTAGAGATGTCTCCTAGCAACCCAACTGTTAAACAAGGCTGTGCAGCGCTAGCATTTGTGCTTCAGGCGTACGATTATCAAAAGAGATTATAATGTTTTATACACCTGTTTCTGCAGGCATTTGTTAAACAAGCTTTGATATCATGTAATGTGGAAACAAACTCATTTGGCGATATTACTTAATAAAGTGAATGTTTATCACTTACTTTGTATATCTCCCTGAGTGTCGACATGTTTGTGTGACATCATGCCCCTGCATCTCAGCGAAATCCTAGATGAGAATTTCTGCACGAGCCTACAAGTTGTGATTCTGACTTTAAGATGCATTCCATTGCACTTTTCCTAGTAGGAAGTTGTAAAATCCGACTTTCCGAGTTGAATGGAATGCAGCACTACTTTTCAAAACTTGATCTGACACTGAATGCTCAAGCAGCCTAATTTACACTTAGAAAACTCCTGATGTTGCTATAACAATGCAAAAAGCACTTACCAATTTGCTTGAAGTGAAAATCAGTCCTCCTTTCCTGTTTAATAAATTAAGCAATCACACGGTCATGCAGAACATCTCATGATTTTAAATCCATAAGGATCTCTTTCTCAATGGTGATGACAGCCGACTCGTCAGCAACATCTCGCGCTCTTTGCTTTCAAATTACATCACTTAAAGCGTGATTGCGTCAATCAAGGCCAGCTAGAAGGCCTCGACCGGGACATATCCTAAAGATCACACCCACCAAGAACAAATATATCAATCTGACTGGCTGATGAATCTGACAATCTGACATTAGATGTGCATTCATTTGCACTGTTGAGGGATTCTGTGGAAATTCTGAAGGCCTGACGGGGTGGAGCTCAAACTCACGCACTGCTTCGGGCATGTGATTTGTGAAACAGTTGTCACACTTTGCTTGTAAGCATCAAGGAATAAATTCTGACTGGATAAACTTTTTTTTTCTCTATTTGTTTGTAGATAAATTAAGAGTGGAAAGCGATTAAAAATACATAGGCAAAAAGGTGACAGAATGAAAGGATGAAAAATATTTATTTATTTGGCATGTTAGGCCAGCAGAGAAGGCTTTGCTGGCCCTGAGAATTCGCCACTGTCTGATAGATTGAATCCATGTCTGGATGTACAGGTATGATACAATTTATTACTGTCAATTAATTTCAGATACATTGCTGGTTTTTGAACAATTCTATACAGTTGTTTTTTAATCAAGTACTCCATAAGCACAAGCATGTGGGATTTAATATTGTACTAATGTGTGTTGGGGTGTTTGGGAAAGAAGTGTTCCCTCTCACAATGTAAAAACAATGCAGACACCAGAAAACACATTAACTGAACTTAACCATTTGAATGATGTTATAATAATGCATTATTGTAATAAATATTTATAATATTTGTAATAATTACAGTACAATATCAGTTATGGGTTATAAAAAATATTGTATTGATATAAACATATTTTTTTAATTATATCATTAATTTAAAAAGTTCTATTTTATATCCTGGTGTGAAAAATAATAAAAATAAAAAGCAATTTTATTTTGAACTTTGACCATGAGAAAAACTTTAACTTTGGAATGAATGATTCTGAAATAGACTCCTGTATCTGTGTCAGATGGCAGTGAATGTAGGGCAGCGCCTCTATTAGACTCCATGACACCTTGATTTGGCCGAGCTTGGTGTGTCCCTCTCTCCCAAAAGAGTCATTATTGAGAGGGATCAGTGGACTCTTAATCCCAGACTGTCTGTCTATGTATGGTATCTGCTATCACTATTATCATTTAGATACTGTCTAATGCTCGTAATCCTGCATGGAAGCCCTGCTCTGAATTAATGTAAGCCCCTCACTCTTACTATGAGGCTATTAGGCTAACCAGCTAACAAAACCCACCTGTGTTGTTGTTAAAACATTTTTATGGCAGCATATTACATATAAAACAATGATCAAAATTCCAGACACCACTTCCAACCACACTGGACACCAAAGCTTCATCTTTAATCACACCCTGTCTAATAAGACCCCAGAGAGTAATCTTGCCGCAATTTCCGCCTATAAACAAGATCATATTGTGGCGGGTCACCTGCGCTAACCTTCTGTCGAATTACTGTCCAGCGATCCACTCTGATTGCTTCAATCACACCAGCAGATTTGAATAGCCACAAGAACTTTCCAGTAAAACCCTCAGCCTCCTGATTTATCCCCACATTGAGGAAATTACATTCACTCGCTGTCGTCTCTGTTTGGAATCCATTATAGTTTATTATTATCCTTGGCACACAAGCACACACACCCAGCCACACAAAAATATAGGACAAGAAATGCAGAATTTCCAGCCGAGATTGAGGCATAAATTGTAGCCACCATGCTGTTGCAAAACAGTGATCTGAATTTGATTAGGCTTCCTTTTACTCCAAGTGTGTGTGTGTGTGTGTGTGTGTGTGTGTGTGTGTGTGGGTGGGTGGGTGGGTTTGGGTGGTTTACGAGGAAAAAATTTTAGGTTACAAAGTGGTAATTACAAGGGTATTATGTTATAAATGTGGTTTATGAGGACATTTCTAGTGTCCCCATAATACAAATTGCTTAAAAAAAACATACTAAACTATGCTTTTTTTGAAAATGTAAAAATGCAGAAAGTTTTTTGTGAGAGTTAGGGTTAGTGGATAGAATCTATAGTTCATATAGTATAAAAATCATTATGTCTGTGGAGAGTCCTCATAAGGATAGCCGCACCAA
This sequence comes from Myxocyprinus asiaticus, assembly GCF_019703515.2. NCBI lineage: Eukaryota > Metazoa > Chordata > Actinopteri > Cypriniformes > Catostomidae > Myxocyprinus > Myxocyprinus asiaticus. The sequence continues at coordinate 34,423,357 of NC_059346.1, read as the reverse complement.
CAAGTGTGTGTGTGTGTGTGTGTGTGTGTGTGTGTGTGTGTATGTGTGTGTGTGTGTGTTTATGGCATATTTAATCACGATCCATTGATGATTATCAGTTGTGTTGTAAAAAAAAAAAAAAAAAAAAAATAGTTGAGTGAATAGTTGCATTAAAATTTTTATAGATTGGTGCACACAGTAATTTTTTTCCTCACTGAAAATCAATAGTGCTTTTAAAAAATATGTTTAAAATCATGCATTGAGATGAAGATTTCTGTCATGTCAGTAGCCTAATAAATGCTGATTGTGGGTTCCTCATGGAAGCTGACATACTGAAATCACATGACTCTGACTAATAAGAATACAGTCGAATACTACTCATTTTATCTCCAAAACCCTTCACGGAATGAATCATGGCTGATTGCGAATAGCCATTTCTACAATAGCACAGCTAACTGAAAATGTTTGCTTCTGCATGATGTTGCATCAGCGCTAATAAGTATCATTAGATGTCCAAGACAACTGCCATATTAGCAGGACAATTTAAACAAAAAATACTGAATGTACCTGTAGTAATCTGCCAATGCAATTAAAAAGTGGAACAGAACAGGTGCACTGAAAACAACTTCTGAGACAGGGAATGGACAGAGTAAGTTAGTAAGGACTTAAAGGAATAGTTGAAAATGACCCAAAAATGAAAATGATCTCATCATTTACTCACCCCCATGCCATCCTAGATGTGTATGACTTTCTTTCTTCTGCTGAACACAAAGATTTTTAGAAGAATATCTCAACTCTGTAGGTCCATACAATGCAAGTGAAAGGTAGCCAGACCTTTGAAGATCCAAAAAGCACATAAACACAGTATAAAAGTAATCCATAAGACTCCAGTGGTTAACTACATTTCTTCAGAAGCAATGTGATAAGTGTGGGTGAGAAACAGGTCAATATTTAAGTCCTTTTTACTATAAATTCTCCTCCCTGCTCAGTAGGTGGCAATATGCAGGAAAAAAAAAATGAATCGGCAAAAAAAAAAAAAAAAACGAAGCAAAATGTGAAAGCGGAGATTGATAGTATAAAAAAAAGGACTGAAATATGGATCTGTTTCTCTGCCTCACCTATCATTTCGCTTCTGAAGACATGGATTTAACCACTGGAGTTGTATGGTTTACTTATATGCTTTATGGACATTTAAAGTTCTGGCGACCATTCACTTGCATTGTTTGGACCTACAGAGATGAGATATATTTATATTTTAATCTTTGTTTGTGTTCAGCAGAAGAAAGAAAATCATACACATCTGGGATGGCAATGGGAGTAAATGATGAGAGATGTTTTTCATTTTTGGAAAAAAGTGAACATTCCCTTTAACTCAGATAGGTAAGAACAAATGTATTCAGTATTCCAGTACTTCATATGTTCACACCTCTATCCATTTATACCTTCACAGCCGCAGCCCCTGTGCACGCAAACACACTTATTCAACAAGACTCCCTTCAACAGCTGTCACACATTTCTCTGAAACCTTAAGCCACTTAGTTCCTAGTAATCAGGTGGTCTTCCAGATCAAATAAAAGCAGAGATGGTGCCATTGTAATATGAATTAAACCCCTTAAGCCCCATGTAATGCCTGTGGTTAGACAGAAGTGAAATCCTTGCACAGACTCTCTCTCATTCTCTGTGCCGCCGCATGGCCATTCCCTTAAGGGACGGATTCTAAACGTGTGTTTGGGGTCATCTGCCTCAGACAAACATCTGTGTCTCAGGGAGCAGGTGAAGACAAGGGGGTGTGAAGGAGAGGTGACACTCCCCCAGCCACCAGGGGGAGAGGGAGGTCTTCATAAATAATCTTCAAACAATCTGCCTCTCTTGACTCCCCTTATTAATTACTTTTATGGCCAAAATCAAACATCTGTCACCACGGAATATACAAATTAATTATGCAGCTTCTTCCCATCAAGAATGATAGAGCTCAGTCCGGGAGTTTCAGGCTAGTATGAGAATACTAAAGTGAGACAGCCGGTGCACAAGACGGGTTGATAACGATTTTGGATTCTGTTTTAAAATAAAGCTATCCCATAACTGAGAGAATAATTTACATTTAACATTTATGCATTTGACAGATGCTTTTTATCCAAAGTGGCTTACAATTCATTCAAGGTATAGATATTTCAGTTAGTGTGTTTCTGGAAATAAAAAAATAAATAAAAAAGTGACATTGGCATTGCTTGCTCCATGCTCAATCAGCTGATCTACAGAACTCGAAACAGAATAAAGAGCTTTTTTAACTTTATGCTTTAAATGTAATTTGAGTGCTAGCTTTGTTTCGATGTCTCGCTATCCTAGTCTCATTTCTGAAAACTTTTTAAACAACACACCTCTAAAAATAGCTCTAAACTACCACTAGAGTCAAAATAATAAATTTTAAAAAAAAAAACACTGAAGAAACACATTACTAATAGATTAAAAAGGGATGAGGGATTTGTAACACTTCAACATGTTCATAAAAGTTTGTCTAGGTCATAAACGAAGTCAAAGTCCTCCTTTTCCATATTTCTTTTTTTGGTCCGAAGTTTCCTCACTGTTCACAGGATGGTGGGGGATCTTTATCTTGAGCGGGCTGACAGAAGAAAGCTGTCTGCCTGTCCTCCTGCTCAGCAGTGAGGTGCCCTGGGACTTTGCCTGCTCAAGGGTCAGCACCTTTGTGAGATAGCAACATTTGGTACCAGTTATTGAGCGGCAGGGGTTTGCCACGCCCTCTCAACCCATCTTTCAAGGGAAAGAGGCCAGGGTGAGGCAGACTCTGGGCTCGCCCATCATCCTTCAAAGCTGAAGGTGGAAGCGACCTTGAGATGGTGTGGGGTGTTGCTACGTGCTGGGTGTAGCTGTGCTCTGCTCCAGGACTGATGGTGAGCAGAGTTGATTGAGTATGGAGGGCTACACTTTGTCTTAGGAGGAAAATGGGGTGAGCAAGCTATATTAGATTTGTTTTTGTTTTTTTGTTTTTTTTTTTAAATAGGATTTAAATGTCTGAACAGAGTACTTTGGTCATTTTGAGCTGTATTGAAATGTAGGGTGAATACAGGTAAAGTGGGACAATTAAATGTTTTCTTATTTAATATTTTTGTGGTTTTTCTCTGTATAGTGTAGTGGAGATCTTTAGCTATATAAAATGGCATTGTGTGAGGGGTTAAGTAATCATATTTAAAATTATGCAAATTATAAATGATCAGAATATGTCCCAATTTTGCTGTATTCACCCTAAGTGCTTGGTAGCCTCTACAAGGAATGCAAAGGAATTTGTTCCTAAATATAATATTTGTTCTTGGTTTTTTTATATCCAACATCTAATGAATCACCCTCATTTTTAAACTGATTAGTTAGGTGCTATATGTAAATCCAAAACAGTTTCACATTCTATCTGACTATAGGGTCAGCGGTCTCTTGCCACGTCCACACTAATCCGTTCAAGTTTGAAACCTCCATTTTCAGTTTCTAACGTCATTGTTTTCCAAAGTATACGGTTATGGAGAGCATTTTTAAAAGTCTTTGTTTTGTGTGGAGGAAAACGCATTACAGCAGGGGCGTAGATCCCAATAATCAAATCAAGCAAGTACAGTACAACTCATAAAGACATCGCTGAGGAATTTGAGTTCACAGTTTCCAAAGTTCTTCAGGAAGTTGCTAATGCAAACAGCCAATAACTGTTAAGCATGGCATCGTATATTATGACAAACAACACATGCTCAATTATGCCAGCTGGTGTAATGATGTGATAATGTCATACTCATTAGCTTCAGCACACAGTTTACGGTGGCCTTTTACGACACAATAAATTGACTCACATACATTAAAACAAAAATAGCTCTGCTGAAATGTAGTTGCTTGCTCACATCTGATCTGTCATAAACACTTTTGGTGGTAAATTGAAAGTGAGAATAATTTCCGCTAAAAGTGGTGGGACACAATAAACAATTCCAAAACAAGCATGTGACTTAACTATAAAATGTTCATCTTCTGTCATTAGCAAATGAGTTTTCACTTAACACTTTTACAAGTTGTTTGAATTTAATAGTCTTCAACGAATACTGCTCCACTGTATGTTCAGAAAATGAAATACCAATATGTGTGCATATTTATGACGTGGTTCTAATTTCCTAGTATTTATTCAGCTTCAGACCAACTTGCAATGTATGGAACACAAAAGGGATGCCTTGGTCTCAGTCACCATTCACTTTCATTGTATGAAAAAAGATGCAATATGAGTGAATAGTGACTGAGGCTAACATTCTGCCAATCATCTCCTTTTGTGTTCCACAGTAAGTCATACTGGTTTGAAACAACATGTGGATGAGTAAATAATGACAGAATTTTCATTTTTGGGTGAACTATCCCTTTAAGTTTAACAATGCAAAGAATAGAGTTTATCAACTGGTAGTAATATTGCAATATTCCATATAAATCAAAGGAACGTTCTGTATTCTCAAAGGCGCAGATTTGTATTATTTTCAGATGTTTGAGCTTCATTACAGAAAATTCCCATGGGACTCAGGACTTTCCTTGAACACACAATAATGAAAATCTGATATTGAATCATGTATGAAGACCTCTTGAAACGAAGAGAGGGAAAAAAGGCAAATGATGCAGGTTGCTGTGTTAATCTGAATGACTTATGTTACGATGTTATTGCCAGTAATTTAGGGCCATATGTTTAAGCATATTGTTCTGATCTCCAAGATGAAATGAAGAAAGGATTTAGCTAAGAGATAATATCTGAGCCTCTCAGATGAAGGCTGAATCAAAAAACTCCAGTGGTCCATATTGAGGATCCTTTTCTTACCTCTTAGCCTGACTTATCAGTAATTGTGTACAAGCTGTCCGCTGCTGCAAACTGAAATTAATTTCCTTAATCCCAAAATGGCTGTTATGAGCCATGCAATTATATCCTGGGATAAATAATCCATCTTGTGAAACCTGATTGATATTGCTTTTAGTAAATGATGCCCTTTCCAACAAACAGCTTATGACAGCTCACGGCTTTTCATGATGCAAGAGCACTTTTATAATTGTCAAGAGTTTTATTCACAAGTGCAGAACTGGTGATAAGGACTACAGTATTTAATCTTTTATTGCAACTAATAAGGAACGCATTCTGTATACAAAGTCTGAGCTGCTTTCCAAACACTTTTCTAAAATAAGATGTGTCATGATTATCTTATTGTAAAGTAAATCTGTTTTGTGATTCACACCTTGGTCATCATGTGCTTGCCAGCCACAGACAGATGTCAGCAAAATCTGTGACAGCCGATCATGCAGATCCTCCTGTAATTATCTGCAATGATCCTGCCATGACAGCGCATGGAATAAATCGGTCAATACCTCCTCAGTCTCAATATGAGCCCTTGTAAGTCCCGCCCCCATTTCCACCTGTCTCTTGTTCACACATCCTCCTACCCATGCATCTTACATTCAGTTTCGGGGCAAAGAAAACTGTGGCATGTTTCACAATAGTTACATTTAAAGGGATAGTTCACACAAAAATGGAAATTCTGTCATCATTTACTCACCCTCATGTTGTTCCAAACCACTATGACTTTCTTTACTCCATGGAACACAAAATGAGATATTAGGCAGAATGACAGCCTCAGTCACCATTCACTTGCATTGTATAGACAAAAGGTGTAAGTGACTGAGGCAAGCATTCTGCCTAGCATCTCCTTTTGTGTTCCATGGAAGAAAGAAAGTCATTTGGGTTTGGAACAACATTAGGTCGTGTAAAAAGCAACAATGGAAAAACGTGAAATTTAAAAAACAGACAATGCATGTCCCTTTCTTTTAGGCTGACAAACAATGAAAAATGAATTAGTTTTAATTACTGCTGTCAGTCGATTCATTTTTTTAATCACGATTAATCACAATTTTATTTTATTTTATTAATCGTGATTAATCGTAGATTTTGAAAGTGCTGAAATTTGACACTATATATACTTTTTTCCTGTCAAAATGCATTTATTTACATCTTAGGGAAGAAAACAATATATAACAATTTAATGCTTTATTAACATTTTCCAAACAAAGCCTTCCATTGTATAAAGACAGAAATTCACTAAAATAACACCAATTCATGTAACATTAAATGTTTCCCAAAGCCTGAGTGGGAGTTTGACTAATTGAAAGAACTAGTTCATGATTCACATCAGGGTGTCAGCGCCACTTTGAACTCCATATGAAAAGTGCTTACAGACAAAAACGTCTCATTTTGCATTTTGGTGATAGTTGAGACTTGATGTGCTTCTGTGGTAATTAAAATGCACTTTACATAAGCTGAAAAATACTTGATTTCTATCACAAGTCCCATCTTGGCTTTTATCTTTTCAAATAGCATTAAGAGCTAATTTCTCCATCATTTTATCACTGAAAGGGAAATGCTGTTGCGTGTGTGTTGTGAAGTGTCTTTTAGTGTAACAAATCCAGGTGGACACATTACAAAGGTTCCACCCTTCCAACAATTGTTTGTGCTGGTTTCTGCTTTATTAACGGTAAATGCGTAAATCATGATTAAGAAAAAAATAACGTGTAAACTTTTTACATTAATCACATGTGTAAAAACATTAATTCAGACAACTCTAGTTTTAATACATCCATTTACTGTACTTGCATTGTTATAATATCTCTCAGTATCAGACTACATCGTAGACATCTGGACTAAAAGTCATAGATTATTCTATTTTGCACTGCTGTTTGTTTTTTGTGTGTCCTCTTTGACATCACCATAAAAAAGGACACTACAAACAATACCCTTCTGCAGATTTAGCAGATTTTGGCATATGCTGAACTAAAACAGAGGCATCAAAATTTTGCAAACCTAAGCAGTCTGCGACACTGCCCAGCGATGCCCCTATGAGGCAAAAGGTTTCCAAACAATTTCATATTTTGTTTTGAAAGCCTGAAAAAAGAACACGAGAGCTTTGCATATTCACAGCTTGGTGCTGGGGGCTAGTACTGTTTGCAATGTGCTGCTAGTTTCCTCACTGCCAGCGAAGTCCTTGACTAAGGTCACAAACTATTTGTCTAATTCTATTATTCAAATAAATATGGAAAGTCATGATGATCACGCTGCCCAGCAGCTAGCTCCATCAGTTGTGTCTATTTCAGCATATGCTTGCAAGATAATAAAAATTTAGCATTAAAATATGGTGGCAAATTGAATTTTGTTCCAGGGTACATGCAGCAAACTAACCCGTTTTTCACAGAACCTGTTAAGCGAAGACGGTTAATGCCATCCCTGATGATGATGTTTTTTGCATAATATAATTTATAGTGGATCACGGTCCATAAAGGAGAAGCATTGTAAAATATTTCCATTATGCCAGAATGTCACTAAGTAATAAAGGCTTTATACCACTTTTATGGGTCTCAATCTGTTGTTGTTCATGGCAATTTTGGAATCTTTTAAAAGTTCAATGATTTTAATACCTCTCTTTATTTTCGGTAGGTTTTTTTCAGAGGATGTGAGCAAACACCTTTTGACTCAACATTAAAAAAGTATGGCAAGCCAGTGAAAGGAAAGTTATGTTATTGATGTTATTATGGAAGGTCTTTCTTTAACAAGGCTGTAAAGGTTACACAGTCGTTTAAGCAGCAGTTGAGACAGATTGATGTTTATGTTATTACAGTAACAAATTAAATGTGCCTGACTTGCTGGCCCCCACATAAAACAGAAATGAGCTTCATTTATCATTAAAGCTGCAAATGAACTTACTGTTTGCCTTTGTTTATAGTTTACTGTTTATTTGTTTGTTAAACCATACAGTCAGCCAGCAGTTTGATAGTCAATATTCATATTCACTCTTGCTCTGATGTGACTAACAATACTATAGTTTTATGCAAAGTTATGCTGGTCTTTTACAAATCACTGTGTCTCTATGCCTTAATGTATATATTTGACATGCAAATGCAGTGTTAAATACTTAAGGTGATTTACAACAATTAGAATTATAAGCTATGCCACAAAGAGAATAGGTCATTTATACAACACCATATTACAAGGCTTTAGGCTTTAAAGTAGATATACATACACCATCCCTGTTTGGATATGCTGACATCTGCCAGAGTTAAGTATATTATTCCACCCCCTTGTATTAAAAAGCCCATTCTGTAAATAAGCAAAAGTTAACCTAGATAAAATGTTTTATATAAGGATAAGGAAAGTGCAAGTCTACACAGACAGCGCATTGTGCATAATACCGAGCTTCCGTGGGGAATATTCTAAAGCGAACTGCACCATATGCTGCAAAAGATAATGCTGCCCCAAGATACACCTTATCTGATTATGCATAATTCAGAAAGTCTATGAGAGTCTCCTATATTTTCACTTGGTTAACATGCACATAAACTTGCTGATGAGGCCTCTCCTCTCGTGCCATCTAATTTCAGCAACAGCCTCAGGGCCCTTCAGGAAAATCCCTCCCATTACCACACACCATGTGTTTGTCTGTTTATTTATATATTTTGAAACATTACGAAGCCCTGTAAACATCTGTCTACTCAGTGTATAATCTGTCCAGTGAAAATGTTCATGTTTTCTTGAGCCTCTTTTCAATATGGCGCACTCTTATCAGCTTAATCCGGGACAGAGTCAAAGCCCATGGGAGCTTGTTTCCTTTTTAAATCACACTTCTTTTACTTAGTCTTCACTAACCTCCTCATTGTGTTCCTGATGTAGCAGTGGACAGAAAAAAATAAAAATTACATTAATCAAAGTATGGCAAACTGGCAATATGTTTTGCTGAAGCTGTGGTTTAAATCAAACTTTGAGAGAGTAAGAGAATTTAGGAGGTTGTTCACAATGGTAATCGATCAGACATTTGAACAAAATGCAGAGTTAGCCAAATTTGTGATCAGTTCAGGAATTGAACGATGACTGCTAAATGTAATTAATAATGTATGCATGAACTATAGAACTAGATACTACTTTTTGCAGGCCTCATAAATGGATTGCAGTGATGGCCTGTCATTTTATGGTTTTATAAAAACAAAATCACTGTTGACTCAAAAATGGCAAACAATTAAACTGGAGACCTACTGGGAAAAATGTATTGAGTATGATACTCCTGTGTAACCCTTTTAGCTTTAAATTGATAAAGTAGATCATAACAAGAGTGGTTTACATCTCCCTATCTTGTGCTAATATACCAATTAAACAATACACTGGGTAATGATGGGGATTATGCAACATGCTTAAACATGCTTATGTTTATCTGCAGGTCAGCTGTACTGGAGCATTTTCACAGATATTCATAAATATGAAACTCTTAATGTTAAACATCTCAAATATAAAAATTGCTGACTTGTGTGTACTTCTGCTCTACATGTGCTTTAAGAGTTTCTGTAAGTGTAACTGTGGGTCAAATTCATAATGTCAACTATGTGCCTCCCTAAAAGTGATGCCTTACACACAAGCCATAATTATTTTTGACTCACAAAAATTATTAACAGAGATAAATTTACATGAAGAGATTATAAATTGTTTCATAAATTCTAAGATTCTAAAACATCTTAACTTTTGTCAGTATGCACAAAATAATACATCTTAATGCCGATCTTATGTATGTATTTTTATTTTGTGTGAGATATGATATATCAAAAGAATAAACTTTTGAACCAGAATCAAAATAAATATTATTGAACAAAACAACCAACCAGAAATAAAATCCTGTAGATTGACATGATTGGAGGATGGAATATAATTTAACCCAATCTAAACGCCACTTTGGATCAGGACTAGACTGAAACATAATTGAACTGAAAGAAGATTGAAGAAATCTGGGGGAATAATGACATGCTTATTTAAACACCAACATGAACATATTTCTATAAAATACATGATTGGGATTAATATGCCGAGAGTCCTCAGAACTCAGTGTAAATACATTTGGAAGTTGGATTTTTTTAGGTCAATTCCACAGGCTTAGGTCTGTTTCCTGAAACTATATGGATTTATTTTGAGCTAAAAGGATACAAAATGTCATGCAAGTTTGTGAAGTATCATTGTGGGTACACAGGGTTGGGGAGTAACGGAATACATGTAACAGGAATACGTATTTAAAATACAAAATATAAGTAACTGTATTCCACTACAGTTACAATTTAAATCATTGGTATTTAGAATACAGTTACATTCAAAAAGTATTTTGATTACTGAAGAGATTACTTTGCATTTTATTGTCATTTGTTTCATTTAATATTTAGTCCTTTCAGATAGAAAACATGTATACATATAAATGATGCGATCCAAAGTGCATTTGAACAGCGGTGAAACACTTTCTTATGATGTGTTACATTCATACGAGCAGGCAGAGAGGAAGTTTGAAGTAAGTTTGGAGCAGAAGAAATAGAAATAAACCTTGTGTAAATTGTCAGCTTTACGCTAAGCTAAAATGCTATTTCCAGCCATTTTACATGCACGTTACCAGGCACGATCATATTTTTTATCAAGAAAATTCACGTTGGATCATTATTTCTTTTTTCTAGTAAGACCTTTGATATTAGAGCAAAAATAATATACAGGTGCATCTCAATAAATTAGAATGTCGTGGAAAAGTTCATTTATTTCAGTAATTCAACTCAAATTGTGAAACTCGTGTATTAAATAATTTCAATGCACACAGACTGAAGTAGTTTAAGTCTTTGGTTCTTTTAATTGTGATGATTTTGGCTCACATTTAACAAAAACCCACCAATTCACTATCTCAAATAATTAGAATATGGTGACATGCCAATCAGCTAATCAACTCAAAACACCTGCAAAGGTTTCCTGAGCCTTCAAAATGGTCTCTCAGTTTGGTTCACTAGGCTACACAATCATGGGGAAGACTGCTGATCTGACAGTTGTCCAGAAGACAATCATTGACACCCTTCACAAGGAGGGTAAGCCACAAACATTCATTGCCAAAGAAGCTGGCTGTTCACAGAGTGCTGTATCCAAGCATGTTAACAGAAAGTTGAGTGGAAGGAAAAAGTGTGGAAGAAAAAGATGGACAACCAACCGAGAGAACCGCAGCCTTATGAGGATTGTCAAGCAAAATCGATTCAAGAATTTGGGTGAACTTCACAAGGAATGGACTGAGGCTGGGGTCAAGGCATTAAGAGCCACCACACACAGACGTGTCAAGGAATTTGGCTACAGTTGTCGTATTCCTCTTGTTAAGCCACTCCTGAACCACAGACAATGTCAGAGGCGTCTTACCTGGGCTAAGGAGAAGAAGAACTGGACTGTTGCCCAGTGGTCCAAAGTCCTCTTTTCAGATGAGAGCAAGTTTTGTATTTCATTTGGAAACCAAGGTCCTAGAGTCTGGAGGAAGGGTGGAGAAGCTCATAGCCCAAGTTGCTTGAAGTCCAGTGTTAAGTTTCCACAGTCTGTGATGATTTGGGGTGCAATGTCATCTGCTGGTGTTGGTCCATTGTGTTTTTTGAAAACCAAAGTCACTGCACCCGTTTACCAAGAAATTTTGGAGCATTTCATGCTTCCTTCTGCTGACCAGCTTTTTAAAGATGCTGATTTCATTTTCCAGCAGGATTTGGCACCTGCCCACACTGCCAAAAGCACCAAAAGTTGGTTAAATGACCATGGTGTTGGTGTGCTTGACTGGCCAGCAAACTCACCAGACCTGAACCCCATAGAAAATCTATGGGGTACTGTCAAGAGGAAAATGAGAAACAAGAGACCAAAAAATGCAGATGAGCTGAAGGCCACTGTCAAAGAAACCGGGGCTTCCATACCACCTCAGCAGTGCCACAAACTGATCACCTCCATGCCACGCTGAATTGAGGCAGTAATTAAAGCAAAAGGAGCCCCTACCAAGTATTGAGTACATATACAGTAAATGAACATACTTTCCAGAAGGCCAACAGTTCACTAAAAATGTTTTTTTTATTGGTCTTATGATGTATTCTAATTTTTTGAGATAGTGAATTGGTGGGTTTTTGTTAAATGTGAGCCAAAATCATCACAATTAAAAGAACCAAAGACTTAAACTACTTCAGTCTGTGTGCATTGAATTTATTTAATACACGAGTTTCACAATTTGAGTTGAATTACTGAAATAAATGAACTTTTCCACGACATTCTAATTTATTGAGATGCACCTGTACTTGATAATAATTTTTGTATTGTTTTCCTGTAAAAATATCTAAAAAATAATTAAAACAAGATCAATTTGATTTACCTTGTTTTAGAAACAACACAGCATAAGATATTTAGGTTTTTCAGAGAATGTATTTTTAACATGTGTATTTTATCTTACTGTACTGGCAGAGTTTTTATAGTCAAAACAAGTGAAAAAATCTACCAGTGCTGAAGAAGTAATCCAAAGTATTTAGAATACGTTACTGACCTTGAGTAATCTAACGGAATACATTACAAATTACATTTTAGAGCATGTATTCTGTATTCTGTAATGGAATACATTTCAAAAGTAACCCTCCCAACCCTGAAGGTACATGCTTTGCTAAGCAAGGCCCATAGAGGTTTGTAGCATGGTACAACTGGACAGTTGGGACAAATCTAAAAAAAAAAAAAGATTTTCAAAAGGGGCTCATTTTAGCTTTGCAGTCAGCACTGTCCTTTTCACTTTGCTAATAGCGATAACTTAGCAGGCTATTTCTCCATTTGGGACTGCAGTTTCTGCCAGGCTATTTTCAGACTCAGCTTTTTGCCATTGGTCCACAGATCAGCATGGACCACAGCCAGAGCACATGATACTGTTGCAGGCTTCCAAACTTAGGTCTATAAAGGGTAATCAGATACTGCACAGAATGTGTATTTTACACCAACTAATGTTACTATTGTAGTTATTTACTACTAAAATGAACCTTGAGAGAGCAGGTGATACATCTTGCCTTTGTCTTTAAAACAAAAATGATGCTCTCACAGGGCCTGGGTAGCTCAGTGGTAAAATACGCTGGCTACCACCCCTGGCGTTCGCTAGTTCGCTAGTTCGAATCCCAGGGCGTGCTGAGTGACTCCAGCCAGGTATCCTAAGCAACCAAATTGGCCCGGTTGCTAGGGAGGGTAGAGTCACATGGGGTAGCCTCCTCGTGGTCGCTATAATGTGGTTTGTTCTCGGTGGGGCGCATGGTGAATTGGGCGTGAAGCCTCCACACGCGCTCAACAAGCCACGTGATAAGATGCGCAGATTGACTGTCTCAGACGCGGAGGCAACTTGGATTCGTCCTCTGCCACCCGGACTGAGGCGAATCACTATGTGACCACGAGGACTTAGAGTGCATTGGGAATTGGGCATTCCAAATTGGGATGGGGAAAAACCCCCAAAAAAAAAAAAAAAAAAAAAAAAAAATGCTCTCACAAGGATGTGGTCAAACTGTGAGATGCTTGATGTAATCAAATCACATTCTTCCATTAAGAAGAACCAAACTACACAGAGAGAGAGAGGAAACATTTATAATGCTGTTGTCAACAGATTTGTCAAAGTTCACTAGCACTGGTTGCCAAATATTTAACTCTTATACTTACATAATTAGAGGTTCTAAGGCCATGTCCACAGTAATATATTTTCGTTTGAAAATGCATCTTTTTCTCTACATTCTGACCTTCCGTCCAAACTGAGACGGCGTTTTTGACAGTGAAAATGGAGCTTTTCGAAAACGTTCTCCCAGGGGGATAAATTTGAAAATGCCGTCTTCGCCTTGTAGTGTGGACAGGAGAAATGGATATATCTGAAAACAATGACGTATTTGTTGTCATGTGATGCAGTCATGTGATTTATTCAATCTAAAACAATCAAGTTGACTGCCCATGTTGTAGCATGTGCCTGCTATTCACTTTGATAGCGTTGTTAAAGATAAATGTTACTTTGTGCAACCTTCACATTGCACTCTTTCAAAGGCGACCGGAAGTTTACTCGGAATTGGTGTCCGGCGACGGAACATGTGGACAGATATATTTCAGATTATACATAGAATGGCAATTTTTGTGCAGTAAGGGGATATAAGAGTTTGAATATGTTTGTGTAGACAAGCAACTTTTGGAAAACGCTTAAAATGGATGGAGAGCGTTTCAAAAAGTGTATCCAGATTAATGTGTATGTAGCCTTAGAAAAAGACATTTGTTTCAGTCTTGCTTTTTAAAAAATCATCTCATCCCCAAAGTGGTCACATTACATCTTTTTTAAATCAAGTTGAGCTCCACAGACTTAAAGCAATTTTAATACATTCTGTATCTAGAAAGGTAATTAAAATACTGCTAAGATTTATATCAGCAGACAGTGAAGGTCTACAGCTAAAAGTGCCAGTCTTCCCATCTAAGAGAGAGAGAGAATGACTCTTTATAAAGCTATTGAAATGAAATAGAAGGCCATGTTATCTTTCTAAGAATGATTTAATGCCCTGCTTCCTTGACATTGCCCGAAGTTACACAAGGTTTTCATTTACATGCTTAGTATGCATTTTATTACAGTATATATTTGGGATCTTGGATAAATGGAAGCTATGATGCTGAGGATAAGTTAACCTGATCCCTTACGAAAAAGTAATGTGGCAGTACCACGGTATAGTGACGGTATCAGATGGTAATACTGTAGTACTTTATATATACTGTACAATGGTACTGAATGATTACTATATACATGTACCATGGTATTTACATGATACTCCAAGTTACTTTAAAAAATACCATGGTGCTACCGTGGTGGTATATGTCCAAACACATGGTTTAACCATGGTACAATCTCCAAACCACCATTATAGTTCCATGGTCTTTTTTGGTAATTGTTATTAATTGTAACTGCTCAAGTTGAATTTTTTTTCATATTAATGTTATTATTATTATTATTATTTTTATTAATCATGGAACACTTCTGCATTCAGAAGAAAGGTGAAAAAATCTAGGTAAAGGAATAGTTCACCCAAAAATGAAAATTCTCTCATCATTTACTCTCCCTCGTTCCATTCCAGATGTGTATAACTTTCTTTCTTCTGCTGAACACAAACAAAGATTTTTTTTTTTTTTTTTTTTAATATCTCAGCTCTATAGGTCCATACAATGAGAGTGAATGGTGGCCAGAATTTTTAAGGTCCAAAAAGCATAGAAAGGCAGCAGAAAAATAATCCATATGTCTCCAGTGGTTAAATCATTATCTTCATAAGCGATATACACTGCCTGGCCAAAAAATCTTGAATGATCGTGATAGTTCAAACTCTTTGGTGAAGTCACATCATAAAAATTGACAGTAGAACTCACGGCTATGTTTAATAGTGAAAGTATTTCCACACGCACAATGCGACGAAAACTTACAGTATTGGGACTAAACAGCTGTGTGGCCACAAGAAATCCACTTGTTAGTGAGGCTAATCAGAAAAAAACTACTTCAATTTGCTATGGAGCATAAATATTGGACTGTGGAGCAATGGAAAAAGGTCTGATGAGTCCAGATTGACCCTATTCTAAAGCGATGGGCACATCAGGGTAAGAACGGAAGCGCATGAAGCGATGCACCCATTCATGCATAGTGCCCACTGTACAAGCTTCTGTAGGCAGTTTTATGATCTGGGTTTGCTTCAATTGGTCAGGTCTAGGCTCAGCAATGTTATGCGGCAATAAAATGAAGTCAGCTGACAACCTGAATGTACTGAATGACCAGGTTATCCCATCAATGGATTTTTTCCTCCCTGACGGCACAGGCATATTCCAGGAGGACAATGCCAAGATTCATCGGGCACAAATTGTGAAAGAGTGGTTCAGGGAGCATGAGGAATCATTTTCACACATGAATTGGCCACCACAGAATCCTGACCTTAACCCCATTGAAAGTCTTTGGGATGTTCTGGAGAAGACATTGCGGAGTGGTTCAAATCTCCCGTCATAAATACAAGATCTCTGCCAAAAATTAATGCAACTCTGGATGGAAATAAATTTTGTGACGTTGCACAAGGTTGTCAAAACAATGCCATGACGAATGTGTGGTGTTATCAAAGCTAAAGGCGGTCCAATGAAATATTAGAGTAAGTGATTTTTGTTTTGGCCAGGCAGTGTTATAGGTGTGGGTGAGAAACAGATCAACATTTAAATTCTTTTTTACTATAAATCTCCACTTTCACATTCTTCTTCTTTTGTTTTTGGAGATTCACATTTTTTGTGCATATCTCTACCTACAGGGCAGGGAGGAGAATTTATAGTAAAAAAGTACAAAATTTCATGGCCACCATTCATTTGCATTTTATGGACCTACAGAGCTGAGAAGAGTATTATTCTAAAAATCTTTGTTTGTGTTCAGCAGAAGAAATAAAGTCATACACATCTGGGATGGCATGCGGGTGAGTAAATGATCTGAGAATTTTCATTTTTGGGTGACCTATTCCTTTAATATATTGCTTTTTATCCTTATGTGTACTTTAAACATACCAATTTGTTTGTCACCTCTCTTTATCTTTTTTATATGCAATGGTTTATTGTAAATGTAACTGCACAGCAAGCACATCCAAACCCTGGAGACCAACCTGCTTCCAACACACACACTCACACACACACACACACACACACACACACACTCGCATGTTGGTGCAGCTATCATTTTGAGGACTCTCCATAGACATAATGATTTTTATACTGTACAAACTATAGATTCTGTCCCCTAACCTTACCCCTACCCCTAAACCTAACCCTCACAAAAAACTTTCTGCATTTTTACATTTTCAAAAAAAACATAGTTTAGTATGTTTTTTAAGCGATTTGAATTATGGGGACACTAGAAATGTCCTCATAAACCACATTTATAGCATAATACACTTGTAATTACCAGTTTATAGCCTAAAAAAAAGTCCTTGTAAACTGCCCAAACCTGCCCACACACACACACACAAACACACACACACACACACACACACACACACAAACACACACACATACACACATTCAACATCAGTTTCCTTCTCTAATACAGATTGCGCTTTTGCATGATATTTCACTTTGTCAACCAGAGTACATTAGATTAAACTATATTAAGACTAACTGGAAGCTGTTTATACTGCTCACTTTGACAAGGTAGAAATGTGCAGTGAAGGGCATGTCTCCAGAAGAACTACTTCAGCCTTGCAGGCAAATCTTTTCAGGGACAAGGCAAGATGTCACTGATATAGATGTGTTGTACATAAGCTATTAGTTTCTCCATTAATGTCCCTCGTAGTGTTCAAAAGACGTGAGCTTTATAATTAAATCAGCACTAAGACAGGCTACAGTCGCCATAAGGACCTTTGTGTTATGTGTTTTGCTAGCAGTTATGCCACTAAATAACACATAGTAACTGAGTTGCAGGGCATATTTTCACATTAGTCTTGGGGAGAGAAACATCTCTTGCTCTTCAGAAGGGATCTAGCTCCAATGATTTAGATGTGTGTGATTTGCTTTGAGAGGTCAAGCCCAGAGAAGCCTGTTTTTGTCGCTATGTTGAGGCTGTGGTAGTCAGACATTGCATGGCATTATTCCCTATAGACTCAGGTGCCAGATACCAGGTAATGGGAGGACAGTGGGAAAGGGGGAGGGGGAGACAGGGAGGACCATCTGCCAAGTTTGAGGGAAATCACTACAACATGCAGGGGCTGCAATATTTTGCACAGCACGCAAGTAAAGGAGCATGGAGGAGGCTTTTCTAGCCTGAAAAACCTAGACAATGTGCTTATATTACATTGAAAGACAATATAAAATCTTTCATTTTTGAATAAACTGCAGGTGGTAGGTCATGACCGAAATCAGGTCTCTTAGACTATGATTTAATCTGTGACAGACAAGTTTGGCTTAACTATGCTGCCATAGTCAGAGAAAACATCAAAATTGCTGTAATTACAGTATCCACACTAAAACCAAGTGTTTGCCTTTGTAGGGCAGTATAGTGTATGTATCCTTGGATTAAATTTTCATTGTGATAAAACATGCAGTCCTTTATTTCAAACATATTACATGTACCTGACTCACTGATGTGCTATGCAGCATGTGCTCACAGAAAGAATGTAATTGCTCAGTAGTCCAAATATAATATTACATCTGATAAATTCTTATGCAGATGTTTGTCTGTGTGTCTGCTTTGACAATCAACTGTTTCTGTGTAATCCAGCGGTCAAAGAGAATGAAATTAAACAGATATGCTTATCTAACGTATTTATGAGAAAGATGGGGGACAAAACTGAGATATAAAGTCTGAGCTATAATCCTAATATGTTATCAAGGGGCAGGGATTGTGATGCAGTCAT
Organism: Myxocyprinus asiaticus; assembly: GCF_019703515.2. Lineage (NCBI taxonomy): Eukaryota > Metazoa > Chordata > Actinopteri > Cypriniformes > Catostomidae > Myxocyprinus > Myxocyprinus asiaticus. Next base: position 34,405,117 of record NC_059346.1, on the reverse strand, counting down.
TCAGGTGTACCAGCCCAAAGTCAGGGGATTAGTGGAAAGGTTATTGTAATATTTTAAATAACACAGAAGCAGATTTTATTATTAAAAAGCTGAATGTACCATCTGTGCTGGAATACTTCTGTTGCTTGTAATACATTACATCCCACGTTTTACAACAATTCGTAATTCTGCTTTTCATCAAGTAAGATGTTCTGCTAAAGGGGAATTGTGAAGTTGTCCAATGAAGTACGTCTGATACACTCTGAACATGTGTATGAAAAGATAAATAGTGGCCCCAAGTAATTACATCAGGGTATTGGAATTAAAGTAATGTCATTTTTGTGTTGTGTGGAAGAAAATTGAATGAGCTATGCACTCTTTATCTAACGTTTGGATGGATGGATGGATGGATGGATAGATGGATCGATACAGTAGATGGATGGATGGATGGATAGATGGATACAGTAGATGGATAGATGGATGGAAGGATGGATGGATAGATGGATCGATACAGTAGATGGATGGATGGATGGATAGATGGATACAGTAGATGGATAGATGGATGGAAGGATGGATGGATGGATACAGTAGATGGATGGATGAATGGATGGACATTCAAACATATTGTCCAACCTGCGTGTGTGTGTGTGTGTGTGTGTGTGTGTGTGTGTGTGTGTGTGTCACTATATCACCATATGGCCTCATGTGGCACTAGCAGCCTTATTTCTGAACTGCAGTTGTAGCTTTCTGTGACAGGTATGCCAGCTAAAATCAACACATCCAGCTTGCGTGTCTCATCAGGCTGCCTCTGGACTCATCTGTACTGACTGACATTTTATGCTTGTTGCCTGGGGGATTACAGTGTGGATAGAACAAAGGGACAAACATAATGTTTAGTGCTACAGCAGTTTGTATCTCCTGTCCAAAGGCAGAGGGATGTGGAATATGTAATGATGTTTGTACTTCTGACACAACTTGATTATAGTAGTGAAGGCCATAAACATTTTTTTGAGATGGAATATTTGGAAGTTCTATGTTAGATCATTAAATACATAAGGAAATCATTAAAAACTACAGTATCAAATGATTAAATTGATAAATATATCACTAAATAAATCAATAAATTTCCGTTGTATTTAATTTTCATTGAGAGACGTGCCGATAACCTTAACCCTGGAAATGACAAAGACACAAAGCTCGTGCGTCAATAAAAAATCAAATTACATTTATTTTGATTTATTTAGTGATAAATGAATAAACTGATAAATATACTGATAAAAAATAAAAGATAAATAAACTGACTTTATTTATCACTTTATTTAGTGATATATTTATCAATTTAATCATTTGATACTGTAGTCAAATTAAAATGGATGGAAACTAATGCTAAAAATATACTAGACATTTAATGATTAATTAAATAAGTTTATAGTTCTTAATGATTTCATAAGGTATTGGATAATTTATTTAATAATTTAATTTTTGGGTAATTTGGCCCTCTATATAACACAACATTTTGCACAAATTCATTACATAAATGAACACAACATGCCATTTTAGTTATTGACATTTAGCTGCATATAGAGACATTCTGAGTGACAATGTTGAGTAGCTACATACTTTCAAGTAATTAAGCCACAGTAAAGCTCTGTAAGCTACTAACAAAAAGTAGCTAATATTGAAGCTGTTTGAGAGGGCAATGTCTTTCTAAATATATCACTATGTAGGACTATATTTTTGTAATCAGAGCAACAATTATCTGGCACAAAAACAATGCGAATCTCAATTACGATGACAGCATTAAATTGTAATGGTAAGTGTATATTAAAAACAACCAAAAAAGCTAGAAAAAACAGTTAGATTTTCTAAATCTGAGTTAAAAACTTGATGAACAGCAGCAAAAAATAAAACATGAATACCTTGCAGGCACAACTGCGCAGGAACTCGGTGAATCATTTTTTAACTGATTTTATTCAGTAGAATGATTCGGACTTTCCTGTGCTTCGTATGCGAGAGTGCATGTTTGATTGTTACCTTGAGCTCTTTGGCCACAAAGGTGCTCAATACAATTAAAAAAAAAATAATTATAATATTGCGATACCTGGCTAGTCGTTGGCAAAAGTAAGTATTAATAGTATAATATTTACACTATTGTTATAGCAGCTACTGTCACACTACTGAACAAAGTTAAAGTGGCCCCCAAAGGGCCATTCAGACCGTTCTCGTGTTAAAACAAAACTCAAAGCAATGATGAATAAAAGTCATTTAGGAATGCATGTGTCTCGAGATGCATTTTTAAAAGTTGACGGTTTTGTTAGCTTGATGGAAGATGATGAAAAAAAAATGAGACGACCATCTTGCACACATTAACCGAGAAAAACAATTGAATACAGTGCAGACAGACGCAAGAAAAAAAAAGAAAAGGCCCCCAACACTCCTGATGTCATAGGTATATGCTTGTGAACATATAGGCTACATAGAAGTAAGTTAAGCAATTTGATTAAAATAAAATAATTAAAGTAATGCAGTTTATACAGGTATAATCAGACTAGGCAAACAATATTCTGTCAATCTCTTTGTAACATACCAAGGCAAAATCAAAGGCAAGCAGTCATTTCCCTGTTACCAAAACAGCCATGTCTGTGTCTGCTGAACTGTGACCCTCCAGACTGCCGTCTTCTGGCTCTCTCCAGGGTGGCAGAGACTGATGGTATTTACAGCTGAGGAGAGCTCTCACCAGGGGGCTGGTGATATACTGTATCCAGGAAGATCCACAGGCATGCATCAGTAAGTAATTCAACAGACTCCACACAGTGGGGTCCTCCTATTACTGAGGTGAGGGAGCTGTGTGTAAAGGTCAGTGTCATATATTTTACCTGAGCTTCAAGAAAAGAAAATATATTTAGTGAAGTACAGGCTGTGACGAGAAGAGACACACAAGTATTACAGTACACAAAGTACTAAGGATATGGTAATTAGTAAATGACATGACAATGAAAATACTGTATTGTAAGCAAATGTAAATGTAAACAAATGTGGAAAGCTGGATAATATGGCAGTCATCTTGGACTTATTCTGACATCTGTTAGTGTGGATGCAACATCATGAAAGCAAGTTTTCGTTTACTGATGCTATTGTAGAAATATGCAGTTCACAGTCAGGCTTGATTATTTTTTTCTCTGCATAAAATAGTTTGATAATAGGAAGAGTGAGATCAGTTCAGTAGTTTCTGGCTAGTCATGTAATCATGGCAACCCCCATGAGGTAGCCCAGCTCTATGTAAATAAAACAACTCATATTAGGCTACAGATACAAATGCAGTTTCTATCTCATGCCAGTGTATATGAAAGAGAGAAAATGCATGCACATCCAACACATCTTCAACAGGTGCTAGATCAAGGCAAAAAAAAACAAAAGAAAAAAAAACAAAAAAAAAAACATTAAAATATAAATGAAGTTGTATTATTCCCTTTTTATTGATTAAAAGCAACAGCACCGTTTTGATCAAACTGATCTATAATATAATATAATATAATATAATATAATATAATATAATATAATAAAAAATGTGCAGTTCTACTTCTTCAGTGTACATATTTTAAACTTGGTGTGAATTACAGGGGGATCTGACCCACTGGATGCAACAGGAGATGCCCTGAAAGCTAATTTGCACATTTGCTCCTTCAAAAACATGTGATTAAGTAAATGCGTCATTTAACACAGTTATTTTTTAACGCTGTAGTAATTCATATATTCAATCTGACATTTTAATGCTTCGTTCTGTTCAGTGTAATTTTCTAAAAACGGAAATGGAGCTGATCGGATCAGAGCAGCAGCGCTGCTCCCTCCCTCGATTTCTCTCTGTTTCTATCTCTTGCTCACTCGTACATACACACGTGTGCGCACGGAACGGGATATTTAACAAAAGTAAAGTCATTTGCACTCTTTATTAGGTGGAATTGAAAAATGAAATATCTGCCACAAGTGCAACAATGACATGAAACATTAAAACCAGAGTGTAGGCCTACTGCAGTCAGCAGTATCTACAGTTTAGTTTTTAGAAACTTGTCAGTCAGACACTTCTGGATGCGAGAGACAAACAGTGTGTAGGTGCAAAACAGTAGAAAAATTAGTCATAAAGGGGAGAAAAAGGGCTTTCCTGCCATCTTTTCATTGTTATTTTTTTCTTCTGCAAAACAGCATTAAATGTTTTTTCCAATATCCCTGGCATTGTTTTTCCTTCATTTACATGTTGCATCTAATAGGAAATATCTGAAAATGTGTAATATATATATATATATATATATATATATATATATATATATATATATATATATATATATATATATATATTATACTTATATTTTGTTGCCTGTGTTTCCAACATCAGTCACTAGGGGTCCACCAGTACCCCAACCCCCACCCCATATTTTTTTAAACTACTATTCCTTTCTTGGGGTAAAACTTTGGTAACACTTTATTTTACAGTGTCCTTATACATATTACATGTATTGACTATAGTAATAACAGTAAATGATGCATAATTACAAGCAACTAACCCTAAACTAAACCCTAAACCTATAATAAGTACATGTTGTTAATTAATATTAATTAATACCAAAACTTTTAAGGCATCAAAGTGTGTAATTTCTTTGCCACCAAACAGAATTACAAAAATAATCATTGTTTTCAGACAAATTCCAAAAAACTGCTACTGTCTTGCATTGATACATTGGTTGTACACACAGATAGTTCCACTCTGAACCTACACCACTGGTTGAGACAATATTGCTGTGTCACGCTGTTAAGCCGCTTAAACAGAGGAATGTTTTGATAGCGCCACAGAACAACAGTATTACACTTTTAGGGGAAATCAACCTACAAATTGCTTACTTATAGTTGACTGCATATTTGGCAGTGATATGAGGTAATTTTAACATCTAATAAATTACAGACATCAGTGTTAGAAGGGAAGGCTGAAAATGCAGCTGTACTCATTTCTGCCTCTCTCTTGTGCACTTTTGCCACGGAAGGGGTTACATTCATGTTCTTCACAGATCAGTACCAGTCCTGGAGGCCCAGCGCTGTTCTGATGATGTAATTATTTCCCAGTGACACCTGGGAACAGGGTGGTTTAGGAAGGCATCGCCCACCGCCAAGTGTGCAGATGTTTCTAATTGCTTTCCATTACCAAGAATAACAGCTGTTTATATCTATCAGCAAATAATTCAGCAGAGTTCCAGACTGTTAGGATAACATATCCCACCTGGTGACCATCACCAGTTGTCAGCTATAGGAGAAGGACACTTTGCCATGCCTTTGTTAGAAATTGCCAATGATGAGCTATTGGTAGTGTCATCTTCAGGCATTTTTATTCCACTTTCCAAAAAGTGTTTGGGCATTTGAGGCTGCTCTTATCACTGTAAACATACATCTATAAACATACAGGTAACACGTTTAAAAATATATAAAACAGTGTTCTTATGTTGTCAATCAAGTTTTCATTCCATATTTCCACTTATTGCCACTCCTTTGTCTTTCTCATTTCTTGATTACACCAACCAAATGTAAAAGCATTAACAAAGCAGATAATAATTCTGACCTCTTATAATGGGGTCTCAGTAACCTGCCTCAGATGATACAGCCCTGATAGCAGGCAGCTGGACAAGCTCCTTGCAAGTAAGGACCATGTTCTGCTGAGCTAGGCAGGAGTGGACAGGACAGACTTACAGTGTCCACAGACTGTTTTATTTCACAGCGAATGACTCCATCCTATAGCCTTTTGGAAGTTATTGGCTTCGCTCTTCCTCATACATTTCTTTTCATGCGGCATCAACCTTAATTTCTTCCATCACTGACAGCCTGATGCTTATAAAGCTGTTTTTTCTCTCTATCTCTTTTTTCTTTCACTGAGAAGTCAGATGTTCTACTTCATGTACGCAGTACTGCAGTAAGATGTCTCCTTCCATTATTGTAACTGTGCAGCTAAGGCCTTAGGCTTCAAGCTGAGCATGCTGCAAAGCCAGAGACTGAACCACAGTGGGTGGTAACACATCTGTGGTGTGTGGAACTAACAATGCATTGTGGGGAGGGTAACAAAATATAAAAACAATATCTCCTTCTAACTGTAGTATATTCAGTGCACAAAAATGAACAATTGCAATGCAAAATTACTTGAATCCAGGAAAACCCAACCGTTTAACCCTGGAATTCCTCAAACCCTTAAAACTAAGAGACTGCAAAAATGGCACCCTAAAGTTAGGCATGGCCCAGCTAAATGAGATGAACCTCATCTGGTCAATAAAGCGAACAAAGGAGACTTGTCCAAGATCACACTCCCTTCGGGGAGTCCCCACTTGGGAGACTGAATCTCCCTTTAGGTTGTTGATTTGAGATAATGCTTGATTTAAAACAAAAGGGCCATTGGTCAGAGAGGCCCCTGCAACCCACGGGACAGTGACATGGGGCAGACTCAGCATGACATTCTGAACTTCCACAAAGGCACCGAACTTTTGACTCTATGCATGTTGGACAAAGCATGCAAGATAATTTTATATCCCAGGCGTAACCTGACACTAAACCCTGACAAGTGAAACCAATGAATGAACTATTATAACTTTTTATATGGCATCCCATTTGGAGCTCTCAGTATAAGAGCAAAAGAAGGGAGGGACCCTTCTTCTCGAGGTTACACTCAAGAGAGTGAGATATGAAACTGAACTAACATTGGAGATGGTCATACTACCTCATGTAAGGTTGTCCTGGCTTTAACCATATGATTTATTCTTGTTACTCTTGTAATCACTTATCATGAATATTATTACCATTGCAATTATTATTATTATTCTCATGTTTACTATCTTTGAGATTCTTTTTGCATTTCAGGAATGTTTATGTTAATTAATTTGTGGTATATTCAGTTGTATCCAAGATACAAAATGTATGGTTAAAACATGTACATTTTCGAGCAGGAACTTTTAAGAATCTTTTACACAAAGGATTGTAAATCAACTTTGAAAAGGAAGGAAAGAGTTGACCATGTGACTCCGAAAAGGCACTTCTTATTGGCTCAGGACACCTTTGGGGTGCGGCCAGTCTACACTAAAGACTCTGGTACCAAGGAAGAATGCACTCTTCTTCTTCGCTCGCTTCTCTTGCTTCTTCATTTCCTCTGCAGCTCTGCATCCTCCACGGTCTTGCCCTCGTGGCTTGTAGCCTCTTGCCCCTCAAGTTCCGTACCATGTAGAAGTCCAAGAAGGCTCAGATGGCAAGGTCTGAGGAACTTCTTCTTTTCTTTGTGCTACGACCCACACATGTGATGGGAGCCACGAGTCTTCCATGCAGAAGGTCTCGCTTCAAAGCCCGCCTCATCATCCATCGATGTAACTGACAACAGACATCCACGATCTTAACAGAGGTCCAAAACATCTACGGAACAACCAGAACTTTCTACTAAGAGCCAAAGAACCAAGCAATGCAAGGAAACTCAACGACATTTAAGTACATCTCCAGACTTTGCTGAAAGTACTGGTGGTCTCTTTAATATATTAGTCAAGTTACCTGATTCCAAATCGAATTAGACTGAATTAAGTATCAATGGTTCTCAAGGCATTGTCTACAGACTCCATAAAGTTCATTTTCTCTGTATAGATCATTTCAATTCAAGTCACTCTGTTCACTTTACTCACCAACCTGTTTCATGTTTGTATGTGTTAGATTAGTTTTTATGTTTAGATTAGCAATGAAGTCTTGTTTGTATTCAAAGTTAAGTTGACCGTGGTATATTTTGATAAATAATCTTGTCACTTGATTTTAAAAGATCTTGCTTCAAAGTTTAGAATCATATCTAAAATATTTGTGATTTTATTTTCAATAAGCCACGAGAATAATATTACTCCAATAAGTTAATCATAATCATTAATAATATTAATCACTTATTAAAGCTAATTCCTTACAATATAAATTGTGTGCGGACACAACGAGCTGTTGAATTACGTTGTTAATGGTGGAGAATTTTATTCAGACAAATAATCAAATTATTTGTCATATATCTTTGTTGTAATTGTTGTCAAACGCAGCTAATCCCATTATAAAATTCTTTACATAAGATGGAGGTACACGGACACTTTAACCCATACTGTGTACATTTACATTAACCAAATTTCCCTACAAAACTAAGCAATGTGCTGTCCTTAATATCTAACCTGCTCTTAGTTCTGAACCCTAGCAGTCCCTTGAAATATCATTCCTTTTATAAATTATTATATTTTTGGGATCTTGGCACTTTTTACTGAGTGGAAAATGGAGAGAGGTCAAGAAATGATGGGGAGGTTAAAGCCCTGTTAAAAAAACCCAGTGGGCTGCATTTCTACCTACTGCCTACATAGGCAGTTACCTACTAAGGCAGCATCTGAACCATCATGGAACCTCATAAGTGACTAATCTGGAATGCTCTATTTAGGCAGCAACTATGTGAGACTCGACTCGCAACTGATTTTAAAAGAGTACTATAACTAGCATGTTGCTAAGCTACCAGTGTGATACACTGTATAATCCCATGTTAAATTAACACTCCTCAGAGTACATATTGTCCCAATGTACAGGAGTATAACACTACCACTGAAGCAGTTAAATCTATTCTGTGTAGTGTTTAATGTTGAATTGGCCAAACAGTCAATTAAATAATCTAGCTACACTCTGTTCACCTTGTCACAACAATGTGCATTGCTCCATCTTTATAATCACATTTGGTCAGTATTTAAAATTAAAGCTCCAAATAAAACTTGGATTTCAAAGTGTTTAATTTATGAGTCTGTATAATTTAGTAAAAATGTATTGAGGAATACGTAAACTCATCCAAAATTATGCTTTCCATCACAATGAATCTTTTGAACAATACTGAACTGGTTGGAAAAAAAATCATATACAGTGGCTGTGTCTCGTTCGGAAGGCTGCGTCCTCCGGAGGTCGCATTTGTCGGCCGCATAAGTCATCGAGGCTGTCTCGTTTCATAAAATGAGTAGGACACTTGAATGCAGCCTTTGAATGCGACCTTCTTTCACGGGAATTCGGAGGATGCATGAGGTGTATTCTTCTGGGCACTCACAACCCACAATTCTTTGCTTTAACGGAAATGTCTAAACAAAAATTACACCAATTTGCCCATAAATATGATGTTCAAATGCAAGTAATGTTAATTCCCAAGATGAAGTACCTCAGTAGATGGGTGCAACATGTATAATTACATTAATATATAATTAAAATAAAGTATTAGACTAAAACTACTGTTTTCTGTCTACATCTTTATAACTCTCCTAAATTTTACCTCATATATTCCCTTCCAAAGGGAACTTGTTACCTTTTCACTCAAAGCGCTTGCGCTTGTTAAAGAGTAGCGTGCTGTCATAGCAACCATGTTACGTTACATTATATTTTTGTTTGTCCAACGAAGGCCCTCTTATTTAAATGAGACTTGTTTCAAGGAGGATGCTTGGTATACCGCAGCTTTCAAAGCACGCATCCTATCTAGCATGCAGCCTTCCAAACAAAATATAGCCATTGTTTCCAATGTTCAAGTGTCTAACCAAAGATAACACTAATCACCATAATGGTGACTGCAAATTAAACAATTAAATGACACCAGCAACACTAAATAAAGCCAAACCTCTATTCATTTTCAAAAAATAACTTTCATACACATATAATAAAAAAAATAAATAAAAAAAAATAACTCCAAATTCTTAAGCATCCTCACATGACATATTAAAAGATTGTTGTCCAATAACATATTTTATTTGCAGTTTATTTCCGTCTAAGGTGGTGTGACTGTAAGACAGATTCAACTGTGCTGTTTTCTGGTTTGTTCTCTTGTTTTCCTGTTCTTGTTGTCTCTCCCTCTTTTCTTCAGTTGACTCTGCTTGTTAACACCAGGTGTCATCACTAATGATCAGTCATCACTTGGAGAGTGTAGCTAGATTATTTAATTGACTGTTTGGCCAATTCAACATTAAACACTACACAAAGTTTAACACTGCTTCATGGTTACTTTTACACTCCTGTAGATTGGGACAATATGTACTCTGATGAGTGTTAATTTAACACTGGGAATTTTGCAGTGTTCTCGGAGAAGCATAAAAATATGTACAGTAGCACACATAAATATCTGGAGCATGTCTATGATACCCTAAAATGTTGCCTCTGTAGGCAGCTCACTATCTTTTACTGCAAAAAGACGAGAATCTGGAAGTGTCACAAGCCAGATTGAAACTCACGTCATCCATGTGAGCACCATGGCTCAGTGTGTCAGAGTATTTGCACTAACTACTCGGGCACAGCTGCAACTGGAATACTATTTGTTTTCCTCAAATAAACATAAGGTACTGGTAGCAGCACTAGAAAAATTTTATAACTTACTCTCACCCCTTTTTAAAGACATATAAGCTCTTGACTGTACTGCAGTGGTGCATTGTCTGTCACTCAGATGGTTTAGAGTGAGCTATCTGTACGGGAGCCCTGCCAGAGAGAGCAGAATGTCATTATGTGTGCAGGCTGCAGCGAACTGTGCTACCATCACGGGGAATTCATCACCAGAAGTGATGATGATAATGGACTTTGCTGCAAATGACTTTGGATGAGCTGCAGTTCTGGCAAGCTCTGCAGATTCGGCTTGATATTTATGAATAAAAAAAGATGGAGGCAGGGATTTTTTTGTTTTTGGTTTTTTGTTTTTGTCTCTTTCTCAGAAATAAACCATTTGCTAGACCTGATGCAGACAGAGAGATGTGAAGGCCTAGAATGGTCTGGGAAAGTGATGATAAGAAACAACTTTAATGCACTTATTGTTTTTGTCTCCCAGTTGTGGTCCCAAGACTCTCAAAAATATTCACTATATGAGAAAATTGTCTTTTTCCATAGTGAAATCAAGAATGTAACCACATATTCAGCGGAGGACCATATGTATAACTTTAGACTTTACCATTGAAAAACTCATACTAATAGACCACTGCAATGTCTCAATATTGGGGGGAATTCTTTTTATTTTATTTTTATTTATTTATTTATTTTATTTTTTGCTCTTCCTAAGTGTATTTTTGGTCTTATTCTTTTGAAGTTACTTATTCTTACTGCTTGCCACCAGTGACAAATTCGTGTAGAAGCATGTATTTAAAGAAATATTCAAGGTTCAATACAAGTTAAGCTCAGTCGACAGCAATTGTGGATGATGTTGATTACCACAGAAAATAATTTCTACTAATCTGTCCTTTTCTTTAAAAAAGCAAAAATCGAAGTTACAGTAAGGCACTTACAATGGAGGTGAATGGGGCCAATTATTGGAGAGTTTAAACACAGAAATGCGAAGCATATAATTTTATAAAAGCATTATATTAAGTCTTCTGTTAAAACTCATGTATTATTTGAGCTGAACATTTGTTTAAATCATAATTTTTACAGTCAATTAAAGGTTTTAGGGTTTGTTGACATTACATCATCATGGCAACGAGATTGTAAAATTGGCTATAACTTTACACAGAAAGGTTAGTAAACGATTTTGTCACACTAAAATCAAGTTAACACACATATTGTTTATGTCTTGTGGCTATACTTTTGAAATAGTGAGTATTTTAATGTTTACTGACTGGCCCCATTCACTTCATTTGTAAGTGCCTCACTTTAACCAAGATTTTTGTCTTTTTTAAAGAAAAGGAGGGACAAGTCAAAATGTATTTTTGTGGTAACCAATATTATGCCACAAATGCTTCTAATTGAGCTTAACTTGTATTGAACCTGGAATATTCCTTTAATTATTTTTGATACTTCATTTTCAACAGAAAAACATATGTATAAAATTTGTTTATCAGTGTTTGCTTATTTTAACCTGAAAGTATACAAATAATTGGTAAAAAAAAATAAAAAAATAAAAATAAAAATAATAGAAGCATGCTGGAAGCCATAGCATATTACAATAAAATAAACTTTTTACAAATTACAAAAAAATTTGGAATTGCCCATAAGATAGCTATGGGGAGGTAGCTAAACAATAATGACTCACTCAGTTAATAGATATAGAGCAATAGGGCTGTTATCTCATTATGAACGAATGTCAAATAAGGCTGAAAAATGGTGCTCTGTATTTTCCCCAGTTCTTTTCTAGCCCAGAGAAAAACTCCAAATGTTCTGTGCCTCATTAAAACAATGCACTTGAAAGCTTTCGGTTTTGACTGTGAGATCAAAAACGCATCTTGCCATCATGAAGGTGAGGTTTTATGTGCAAATTAAATGGAAGGTACAATGGCATCATGGCAGACGGTTGACCACATAATTAGCCATAGTATTTTTCCCCCTCCTAATCTGCCATTCTGTCATGCATATTAATATATGCACTCTGCTCTGCCATTTTAATTGGTTAAAGAGTTTGAACAGACAACAGAATGCCGATTTGTCTGGCCCCCCCCCCCAGTTCTGGCCTCGCCTGAAAGCATTAGCGATTTTCTGTCATGCAAAACATCTTTCAGCTTGCTCGATATTTTCTTTCTTTCCTACAATTTGTGTTTACAGCTCAGAGCTGTGGAACACATTTCCTTGGCTTGTAATGTGACAGTTGCACTCTGGCACACAGTTGAGTGGAGATGTTGTTTTGGAAAGATAGCAGGAGGATGCTGCCCAACTTATCCGATTACCACCGATGTACATCACACGTCTCGGATTGCAACTTTCAAAGAGACACATATCAGTGGGATCAAAAAGAGGGGAGAGCACAGGAGAGTTGGAGAGAGGGGAGGACTGATGTTTTGGAGTAAACAAGGCTGTTGGTGAGTGACAGCCGACCATACAATGCGTGAGGCCTAGCTGAAGATCCATGCCAACCAAATCCCACTGTCTGTGAGGAAATCAGAGTAGATCTGAGCATGCAGTGAGCAAACACTCTTGGACAATGAAAACTTCAAAAAAGCTCTCTGTGTTAGAACCTCTAAACAACTAGCTAACTCTGCCACAAATCTCAGAATAGAAGTATTTCTATTTTTTATCCATATATACACACAATAAAAAGTATTTAGACACTTTTGGACATTTAAGTCTCACTTAAAAATATTTCATTGCATTAGATAACAAAATATCAAACCGAGCTATATTTGTAATTACTTTTAACCAACTAGAAGGCCATTTTATTGAATGTATGAAGTCTGTTACCCTCAAGTTGACACAGGTGTCCTAGCAAAGTAACCACAGTTCAAATTAATCACACTTTTGTGTGGACATATTTCACTAATGTTTGACAACCAGAATGTGTGGAATTACATTTCGTCTTAATTACGAACAATATTTGTCGATTAATAATTTAAAACATGTTCTGCGTTAACGCATGCAATTAATTAAAAAAGTTTAACACTTAATTTTTTCTTAATCACGGATTAACGCATTTACCGTTAATACAGCATAAACCAGCATAAACACTGGTTGGAAGGGCGGACCCTTTGTGATGTGTCCGCACAGAGTCATTACACTGACACATACACTACAAACACACACAGCAGTGATTCAGTGTCAGTGATAAAGTGATGGGGAAAGGAGCTCTTTTTTATTTGTTGTATAAAACAAGCCTAGATGGAACTTGTGACAGAAATCAAGTATTTTTCAGCCTATGTCAGGCGCATTTTAGTCTTAACTACCACCAAACACAGAATAAGATGTTTTTGTCTGCGAGCTCTTTTCATGTGGAGTTCAAAGCGGTGCTTGATGCTGGTGCTGATGCCCTGACACGAATTATGAATGTGGCTTCATGATTTAATGCCCATTGCAATTATATGCAACCTATGTTGGGGCTAGTTCTTTCAATAAGTCAAATTCCCAATTAGACTTTGGAAAACATTTAATGTAACTTGAATTGGTGCTATTTTAGTGATTTCTATCTTTATACTGTGGAAGGCTTTGTTTGGAAAATGTTAATAAAGCATATTGTTACATAATGCTTTATTAAAAGCATTTCTTACGGTTTTCTTTTCTAAGAGGGAAAATTTCCATTTTGACTGGAAAATAAGTATATTTAGAGTCAAATTTCAGCACTTTCAAAATCTGCAATTAACTACGAAAAATTATGTGATTAATCACGAATAAAAAATGTTATCGACTGACAGCACTATTTAAAACCTATCAAAATGTATTTATTTGAACTGTTTTGCTTTGTGTTTGTTAGGGCTGGGTATCAACAACCACCTCACAATCCGATAAGTTCATGATAGATTTTTCAGGGTCAATATATTGCGACATATTAGAATATCATAATTGGATCACGATTGAAATGGCAGAGAAAGAGTGAATCTGCGGATTCAGTTTCAGTCTCTTTCGAGTGTCATAGAAGCATACCGATATACAGGGATACAACATATCAATACAATATCGTAAGTAAAATATTGTGATATATTAATTTTTGTCTCAGCACAGCCCTAGTGTTTGTGCTATATTTATTTTAAATAAATGCCACTATAATGCAAATGCATGGATACATTTTTAAGTGTGGCCTTAGTGTCCAATTTTTTTTTTTTTTTTTTTTTTTTTTGGGTCCATAAATATATTCTATTCCAATGTAGCAAAAAGAAAGAGAGTTGTTACAGGTGGAGTGTGTTGTCTGTTATTCAGAATTATTAGGTCCTCTTTTTTTACAACATCCAACATATTCTTCCCTCAGTCTCTACACCTCTGTAATGAATTAATTCATGGCAATTTCATCACTCTTTAACCATGTGGGCCTTTATTTGGGCACTATGCTAAGAATGCTACAGGTATCTAGGCTGTGTATCAACAACAACGTCATGATATGATATGCATCACAATACAGTACAAAGGCCACGATATGATACGTACTGCGATACATGTTAATTTTGAACTGAATTTCTCCTGAGCATAATTTGTATAACAGTTGTTTATAGTAAAATGTATAACAGTTTTGGCAAAGCATATCATTTTGCGTCATTCAAAACTCAATAAGTTCCATAAAGATAATAAGAAAAGCTAAATAAATAATTCTGCAACCAAAAAGTCAATTACTTTTATAGGCCCTTTTCTTTCTTTCGGCTTTTAAAGTGTTATGTGCTACCCTTACTGTAGTTTAAAATAATCTTTTTAAATTAATAATACATTTTTAAAGTGTGCACAGGTAAGGCAAAGCCTCTATGATTAAACACATTGAGTCTTAACACAAGTCAAACACAACTCACTTTTACACACTGTTCTTGTATTCAAATGAAGAGTTGTAAATAATCATATCATGAAATTGTAATTAGTAAAACTCGTATAGCCCATATTTTAGGCCACATTTATAAATATACAGGAAGTGTCATTGCTTATAGGCAGTGCAAAAAGTGATTTAAACTCAGAGCACCTTCTGAGATGCCCTGAGATCATTTGCAGTACTCATATAAAGAACAAAATGGTTTGAATGCCACTGACGTAGAGAAGAAAGAAAACTCTTCATACACGCGTTCTGTGAGTGAAGGCGCTTATAGCTCATGAGTGGCAGAGCACCACTGAACATCTCAACAGACAGTTAATTAGAGCCGCACCGGCCGCTTTTCTTCATTCTGCTCTTCAAAATATAATCAAATGTGTTCCTTCAATCACGTGTCTTTGTGTCTAAGCAACAACATCTCTTGTCAAATGTCACTCTTGCCCTGTTCTGACCTTGTATTAACATCCGTCTTGGGAGATCCAATCACAAGTGGACAGCGCTAAATGGTGCGAACGGGGTCTTAAACTTATAGGCCAGCATGAAGCTGAGCTAAATCACCTGCCACTGTTCAACAAGTACCCATTTTTAGGTTAATACAGTGGTTGAGAGTGAAAGAAGCACATATTGCCAGCTTTATCTTGACATTTGTACTGGTAGATGGAGGTTTATTGCGTTACGCAGTACTTTCGTTTAGCTGTATTTGGATATTGCGTGAGTCATGTTGTACTCCCAAATGTCGAGTTTAGGCGAAAGCCAAAATGCACATATATTTTAGATTTTGGTTTTTGCTGTCGATTGAAAGAGTCTCATCCAATATAAATGTGGTGGTCTACTCCTGCTCAGGTGATTGAAAGCCAACTTGCATCAAGTAATGTACTTGATAGGCTACACTCAAACTTCAGAGTGATGCATAATATCGATTCAGATGCAGCTGCATCGATACGCGCATCGGCAAGGAGAGCATGGCAATGTAACTTCATATCAATATTTTTAACACAGCTCTAGTATGTAGCAGTAATCTCAATTTATAATGCATATGTTTTTAGAAACAGCCCACTGTTAATTCATCCAAAGCCTCTTGAGCCAAAAGGCAGGGGATAGCCTCCTGTGATTGTGTGTGTGTGTGTTTGAGAAAGAAAAAGCATCCATTAATATGCATGGCTATGCTAAAAGCTTCAAACTGACCTACATGACAAGGTTCAGTATACACTCATACTGTGTGCCAGCTCTTGAGGGACACTGTCATCCATGTTTCCCACCCTAATTAGTGCCTTCTTTCAGCCGGCCAGCTTTTCCAAGTAGCTGTTGAACTTAGCTGAGCACTTATGTGTCAGGGTAGATGTAGGTCACAGAGGTCATTCCATGAGTCCCAGCCCTTCATAGCTTGGGCGGCTCTCAAGCGCTTTGTGATAGATGCATTAAATTCATGAAGAAGACTGTAGATTGGCCATACACGGAAATTTAAACTCTCAGAGGATTTTTCCAGTGTCTGTCAATGACTCTTCAGGCCCATTCAGATGATCCTCCAAGCCCTTTTTAGCCAGAATGTATTAATTAACAGATTTATTTTCTTTTCTCTTCTCCTGCCTCATTCACATTGTTTCCCACTTTCCCTCCCTCTTGTATGCTGATCAAGTTCAAGAGGAATATTGATGCAGAACTTCTTTAACAATGGAAAAAACTCAATTAGCATACATATGAGCGCACGATGCCGTTTGTTGATTTTAAAGTATCAGCCTGAAGTGGTTCGAGATATGAAAATTTTGAAGATGTTAGCTATGGCTTTTGGTAAATCGTTGTTGACACTGAAGATCCTGTTTTGTTTTTGTCAAAGGGGAAGTTAGCATCTATGATGCTAAAGGACAGCTGTTGCTAGAGGGATTAGCCTGATGGCTCAGACTAAACAGTAAGAGGGAATGTAAGCTGTCAGTGCTGGCTAGCCTAGCCTCAATCTGAGTCTTTGGGAGACTGGGGAATGTATAGCTTTGGGCACTATGCATAGTAATGAGACTAAACAGATGTAGAGCTCCAGAGTGTGGCGGTCACTGGCTAGTTCATAGCATTTGTCAGAAAATATATGATATGTGTGGGGTTATAGGGAGAAAATGGATATGCAATATGAATGGTTCCCTTTTACCATTATAAATACACAAGAACATATGCAACACTGGAGGAGGGGCTTACAGTATTTCAATGATTTGTGCAGTATGAAAATATGGTATAGATTTTAGACAGAGGATACAGTTCACATTGCCTTTATTTCATGAATCATGTTTATATGTAAAGAAGAAAATGTCATACAGTAGACCACCCCAGAGAAATAACCACAATACTGAGCCCTATGTAGGGATGTTTATGTTTATTCCATGTGCAGTATTTGCACTACAAAACAACGGTAATGCAAGTCTCTTCTTAATACATTTATCTTTTGGTTCAAACCTGAATACTTTCTAGTCAGAGAAAAATATTTGACACAACCACTTTTTGATGGTTCTTTCTTTTAAGAAACAATTAGCTATGCTTTTTTAATATATTGTTGAGCACACATAAGTGATTTTTGCCAAAAGCTCTGTTTTGGCTTACGTTGGCACTTACCATATAAGGAGTAGTGGAAGCAAAAACAATTGCTTTAGGCTAATCACGAGTTAACGAAACAAAATAAAAGCTGACATCAACATTGCTGAAACACAGAAGACATGCAACATAAATGTGAGGGGAAAAAGTTCATATAATTCTATGAGTATAATTTTTATGACATTTATCAGCGTTTATTTAATGGATGCTGCTAACTAAGTAAATTGCTCAAATAAGGCTTTCAGGTAGCTTCGGACAAAGTTCTGAATGTTTCATTATGACAGTAAGCAAAAACGTTACATTAAATAAATAACAATGGTGCCTTCAAGCCATGTGCTGTTGTATGAAAATTGCTAAAACAGCAAAAGTCTTCTAACACCCCCTTTAAAGAGGTGAAATGCCTGTTTAGGTTATTATTGTTGCCGTCACTTGCTAAAGTATGTCACATTTTAAAGTATAAAAAATTGAAGTGTAGCACTATTTATTGAATGAATAACTCATACCCATTAAACTTTTTGAGTCAAGTAGATTTTCAATGCAACTTTCTAAAAAATAAATAAAAAAGTAAATAAATGAATAAAAAATATAAATATTTGTATCTTTGACAAGTAAACTGCATGAATAATGTAGGTAAAAAAAGTGTTCCCTATCTGTCACTCACTCGACGTTGTGTCGATGTAGTGACACTAGGGATCACTCTTGGGAGCCCGAGACACCTCTGGTCTTTGATAAAAGGCCAATGAAAATTGGCGAGTGGTATTTGCATGCCACTCCCCCAGACATACGGGTATAAAAGGAGCTGGTATGCAAACACTCATTCAGATTTTCTCTTCGGAGCTGAACGGTCATGCTCACTGAGCTGAATTCCCACGACTGTTCATTCACCTCTGCTGGATCTGACGCCGCATTTCAGCGGCTTCTCCCCCCTCTGCACTGGTGCACTGCAGAGAATGCCCCTGGGCGCTTCGGCAGAAATAAGAGTATATTTCTCTAAAAGAGCAGCACACACGGAATGTCTTTTTAAAGATGCGTCTTTTTAAAGATGCCTTTCCTTTGTGTGTTATTCCTGGTTGCGCTCATTATCTCTTGCCTTCTGACGGTCACAATCACTGTCTTTCATGTCTGGGCACTGCTCACGCGGAGACAGCGTTCGTGGATGGTCATGTAATCATTGCGAGGACATGTCCATGGCAACGATGCGGTCACGGCTCGCCTTCGTAAGAAAGCAAGCCACCCCAGAGGCTCCCCGCCTCGGTCCCCCCTTCCGGATTAGTCCGCCGGCTCGTCTCACGGCGAGTTCGACCTCTTATTCGGAGCCCGCGAAAGTGATGAGCTCTCGAGCGCAGCATTGGAGAGTGGGCACGTCCAGTCGGACGCGGAAGCCTCAGCTGGGCTCCTCCCTTCGGGGACGTTTGCCCAGTCACAGGCTGATGCGGAGATGACGACATGCTTTCCCGGGCAGCCGCGAGCGTCAGCTAGAATGGAACCTTCTGCTCTTCCCTGAACCCTTGCGGCTCGATGATTGGTTCCTGGGCTCACGGCGCCGCTTGAAGCCACGCCCTGCCCCCGTTCCTTTCTTCCCGGAAGTGCATGATGAGCTGTCAAGGTCATGGGAGGCACTTATTTACTGCCCGATCCTGATCTTTTCAGCTTCCCTGCCCTCACTACCCTCAATGGTGGGGTGGCCAAGGGCTATTCGGCAGTCCCCCAGTTGATAAATGCGCTCACGGTGCACCTATGCCCCCAGAGCGCCGCCACCTGTCACGGGTGCCCAAAGCCTCCATCCAAGGCCTGTAGGTTTACATCGTCTCTGATGGCCAAGGCCTACGGTGCCGCTGGACAAGACGCCTCCGCCCTTCATACCTCAACACTACAGTGGACGCGCTGTCACGGCAGGTTACCCTCAGGGGAGAGTGGAGACTCCAAATGGCTGATTTGGAGTTGATTTGGACAGGCACATGTGCACCTGTTCGCCTCCCAAGAATCCTCCCACTGCCCGCTCTAAACGCACTGGCACACAGCTGGCTCTGTTCGCTAAGTGGTGTTCATCTCGACGGGAAGACCCCCAGAGATGCACAGTCAGATCTGTGCTTTCCTTCCTGCAGGAGAGGTTGGAAGGGAGGCTGTCCCCTTCCACCTTGAAGGTGTACGTTGCCGCCATAGCAGCACACCACGATGCAGTTGATGGTAAGTCCTTAGGGAAGTATGACCTGATCATCAGGTTCCTAAGAGGTGCCAGGAGGCTGAATTCCTCCAGACCGCGCCTCGTTCCCTCATGGGATCTCTCTGTAGTTCTTCAGGGTCTACAGAGAGCCCCCTTTGAGCCTTTGTAGTCAGCTGAGCTTAAGGCACTCTCCTTGAAGACTGCCCTCCTGACTGCGCTCACTTCCATCAAGAGGGTAGGAGACCTGCAAGCGTTCTTTGTCAGCGAAACGTGCCTGGAGTTCGGTCCGGGCTACTCTCACATAATCCTGAGACCCCGACTGGGCTATATGCCCAAGCTTCCCACGACCCCTTTTAGGGACCAGGTGGTGAACCTGCAAGCGCTGCCTCAGGAGGAGGCAGACCCAGCCCTGTTGTTGTTGTGTCTGGTGCGCACTTTACGCATCTATTTGGATCACACGTGGAGCTTTAGGATCTCTGAGCAGCTTTTTGTCTGCTTTGGTGCACAATGGAAAGGAAGCACCGTCTCCAAGCAGAGGATCGCCCACTGGCTCATTGACACCATAACTATGGCACATCACGCCCAGGACATGCCGCCCCCGGTAGGGCTACGAGCCCATTCTACCAGGGATGTAGCGGCCTCCTGGGCCCTGGCCAGGGGTGCCTCTCTAACAGACATTTGCAGAGCAGCAGGCTGGGCAACACCCAACACCTTTGCAAGGTTCTACAACCTCCGGGTGGAACCGGTTTCGTCCTAGGTAATGGCACGCAATAAAAGTGGATAAGCCCGGGATAGCCGGCCAGGTGTATTGCTTGCACATAGCGCCTTCCACCTCCTTTTGAGCTGAAGACATGCGGCATTAATTCCCAGTAGTGTTCACAAACTATGTTCCCTGGTTCCCCCCGACTAGACCTGGCGGCCCAGTCGGATAATCCCTCTTCTTTTTTAGGGAGTGGAAAAAGAGAAGGGGAAAAGAGGCCATGACTGGGTTAGCCTGTCTCTATCTTTTGGGTAGTTGACTTGTCCCCAAAGGGCTGTTCGACACTCATAACTATGTTGGGGGAGGTTACGTGTCGACCTGGTGTGCTGGCTACGAGGCACACAGTGGTCTACCCACCACACACCGCCAGTTCACATAACACAGTTCAGCCAGTTGTGGTGTTTTGTATAGGGACCCCTAGTGTCACTACATCGACACAACGTAGATAGGGAATGGCCTGGTTACTTGCATAGCCTCCGTTCCCAGATGGAGGGAACGAGATGTTGTGTCCCTCCTGCCACAACGCTGAACTACCCGCTGAAATGGCTGGACCTTGTCTCGGCTCCTCAGCATAAAACCTGAATGAGTGGTTGCATACCAGCTCCTTTTATACCCATATGTCCAGGGGAGTGACATGCAAATACCACTCACCAATTTTCATTGGCCTTTTATCAAAGACCAAAGGTGTCTCAGGCTCCCAAGAGTGACTCCTAGTGTCACTACATCGACACAACGTCTTGTTCCCTTCATCAGGGAACGGAGGTTATGCAAGTAACCATGACGTTTGCCTAAAACACTGTGGCAGAAATCCTGCATTCAGATGTTTACATTTGGTCAGTTCAATCAAATAACATCTTTTATAAATTATCTGCTTTAAACTGAGCATTCTGTCATCATCTACCCACCCTCATGCCGCTAGAAAATTATATGATCTGGTAACACTTTACAGTAAGGTTCTATTAGTTAACATTATAGATAATGCATTAGGTATCATGAACTAATAAAACATTTAATAATTATTTTTTTAAAGCATATATTAATCCTGGTTAACGTTAAACTTTAAATGTACATTTTTTTATTTGTGTATGTAGAAATAAAAATAAAACAATATTAATAAAAACTGTAAAAGTATTGTCCATTGTTAGTTCATGTCAACTAATTGCATTAAGTAATGTTAACAAATACAACCGTATTGTACAATATGATCTTTTTCCCGTGGAACAAAAAAGTAGTTCAAAATGTCCAAGCTGCTCCTTTACAAACTCATGAAAATGCATGGTGTTCAAAGGCTGTCAAGTTAAGTTGCAATTTTGCTTAGTTACAAAAAATAACATACAGTATTAGGTCGAGATTTTAACCTGGGTCCCCTTGCATGCTAAACAAAAAATCTAATGATTAAATGTAGAACTATTAAGCTACTGGTGCTCCCTCCAAGCAATAGGCACATAACACCCCTGCATTTATCCTGTGTTGACAGAGTATAATGTTCAATTGCATAAAGTAATTACTCAAGTACTATACATGTAACACTTTTGTGGTCTCTCCATGTTGTTCTCCATGTTGAAGATTCCTCTGCTTTCTAATCCATCTCGAACAGAGACAGAGTGCATTGTCAGAGCAGCCAGTCACACAAAGCCCACTCATTCTCCACTGAACTCATTTCCATCTGCTGATGTGTGACCATGTCCACATATCCGTATTGCCTCTTCCGGAGCTTATAATGAGAACATGAGCTGTGGTTTATGAACTGGAAGCTTGTTGGTTGGAGAACATTCGCGACATGCTTAATGCTAACAAGAGACTCCTGGACAGTCCCATGTGTATACTGTAGCATACTGTCTTTGGCCCACTAACTTTGAAGAAAAATGTAAGGCTATAACAAAACTAGTGTATTGTTTTACACTGTAAAAAATGTATGCAAGTTAAATGGAAAAAGAATGGGAAAATGCGACAGTAATAAAAGTTAATTGGCTAGCAGGTAGTTACCTTAACATTTATGGTAAAAATGTTTTTTAGATGTAAAAAGTATGATTTTACAGTATAATTATTGGTAAAAATTATAGAGTTTCGCGGGAGCAGGACACTGTACCAGCACTTTACAAGCATATATGGGCTGCCCTGTGAACATGCACAATGTCACAACTTTAAGTCATCATGTGAACTTCTGCAGTTACTCTGGTGTTAAACAATACATTTTAAAGTGAAAAGTGGATTTGTATAGTTCCGGAAGGTTAGAATATTAAGTTTAGATCATTTAATAATATAAACAGTAGTGAACCGTAAAATATACAGGCTTCAAACACTGTCACTGTATTTTTTACAGAAAATTTTACTTGTTTCCAAATTCAGTCTGTTACCAGGGTTTATGTTCACGCATTATTCCTGTTGTTATTTCGCTGATCTCCACGTGACAGAGAAGCAGAGAGAAAGTCAGAATGAGCCGGTATTTCACCCCTCTGCCATACGGTAGGTGTGTGACACCCTCAGCCAAAATCAAGTTGTTCTGAACCGGCTAGTGAGATGCCAGCTGTAATACAGTATACTATTAAAATAATAATTTTAGAACCATTTGTTGACTGTTCTGCCCGGCGGGATGTCGCAGAAATATAAATTATTTCAAAAATAGAATGCCATGTCGCTCGTTGTGTGACGGAAAAGATACCTTTTATTGCATGTCGAGGTTAGGACTGGTTAGGACAAGATGTTATTCTCAGTAACCGTCCTGTATTTGACACTTTCACTCACTGATTAAAGTAATCATGGCTGACTGTGAATGCTAAATTTCTACAATGGCATCTGAAACTGAAAACTATTGATTTTAAATGATGCTGCATCCAAGCCGCTAGGTGTCAGTGTAAGTCCAACATGACAAAAGTTACTGAGAGCACCTTTAAAATAGTCTGCATTCATATGAAATCTATAAACACTCTGATTGATTTCTTCCTTTACTGTTCCTTCTTGTATTGTATTGACTTGACTTTTTACACTCTGACTATACTTTTTTACACATAAAGAAATGAATAGTATTTTTATTATTTATTTATTTATTTATTTATTTATTATTATTATTATTATTATTATTATTATTCATTTAAAACCATTTAATCCCAAATTTTTCACAGGTGAGTGGGCACATGTATTTTACTCCTTAGATAACCCAATGAAAGAAAATGTATGCCTTTTCTAAAAATTGTTTAAATAAGTTAGTAAAAGTATGTGATTTATTTTTGGTCACATTTGTAAGTGGTGGGAAAATACAGAGTAAGTGTGATACAGTCATTTTGCTCAGTTGCTCAATATGACCGAATAGGAAATTGCAAACAATAAGTTAACATAATTTAATTAATTATTTAATTTAATTTAATTTAATTTAATTATTATTAAATTAAATTTATTATTAATTTATTATTTTTATAAGCAATTGTGGGGGAAAACAATAATTGCATATTTATTTTTACTTTTATTTTATTTCATTTATTGTAATATTACTTTTAAATTTGCAATTTTATAATGGGAGTCATCCTGGTTACTTGCGTAACCTCCATTCCCTGATGGGGTCACTCTTGGGAGCCCGAAACACCCCTGGTCTTTGATAAAAGGCCAATGAAAATTGGCGAGTGGTATTTGCATGCCACTCCCCCAGACATACGGGTATAAAAGGAGCTGGTATACAACCACTCATTCAGGTTTTATGCTGAGGAGCCGAGACAAGGTCCGGCCATTTCAGCGGGTAGTTCAGCGTTGTGGCAGGAGGGACACAACGTCTCGTTCCCTCCATCAGGGAACGGAGGTTATGCAAGTAACCAGGACATTCCCTATCTGTCACTCACTCGACGTTGTGTCGATGTAGTGACACTAGGGGTCCCTACACAAAATGGCACAACTGGCTGAACTGTGTTACGTGAACTGGTGGTGTGTGATGGGCAGACGACTGTGTGCCTCATAGCCAGCGCACCAGGCCGACACGTTACCTCCCCCAACATAGTTTTGAGTGTCGAACAGCCCTTTGGGGACAAGTCGACTAACCCAAAGATAGAGACAGGCTAACCCAGTCGTGGCCTCTTTTCCCCTTCTTTTTTTCCCACTCCCTACAAAACAAGGGGCATTATCCAACTGGGCCACCAGGTCTAGTCGGGGGGTGTCCCTCCCAAGGGGAGGACACAGTGGAAACCACACCTCGCCTAAAGAGAGGGGGGGATATTTAAGTGGAAAAATACGTCACATGGTCTTTCCGACCATGTGGAGAGTCTCATGGTAGATCCTACCCAACGGTAGAGGAGTTACTACAAACATGGAGACTGTGGCAGAGGGGCTATGCCCAAGGAAGACGCAGTTTGCCAACAGGAAAACGAATTAGCGGAAGATATACATCGCATGGGGTTACCTTACAGGAAACTGCCACATGCGGAACACCTACCCCAGAACAGTGCTCTTAGTTAGCACGTGTACTGGGCCGGCAGCGAGTCGCTCCGAAAACTCGACTGCCACAGGGCTCAGAGGAAGTCAACCAGGGAACATAGTTTGTGAACACTACTGGGAATTAATGGCACACGTCTTCAGCACAGAGGAGGTGAAAGGCGCTATGTGCAAGCGATACACCTAGCCAGTATCCCAGGCTTATCTGCTTGTATTGCCTGTCACTACCTGGGACGAAACCGGTTCCACCCGGAGGTTGTAGAACCTTGCAAAGGTGTTGGGTGTTGCCCAGCCCACTGCTCTGCAAATGTCTGTTAGAGAGGCACCCCTGGCCAGGGCCCAGGAGGCCACTTCACCCCTGGCAGAATGGGCTCAAAGCCCTACCGGGGGCGGCACGTCCTGGGCATGATATGCCATAGCTATGAGCCAGTGGGTGATCCTCTGATTGGAGACAGTGCTTCCTTTCTGCTGTGCACCAAAGCAACGAAAGGGCTGGGTCTGCCTCCTCCTGGGGCAGCGCTCGCAGGTTCACCACCTGGTCCCTAAAAGGGGTCGTGGGAAGCTTGGGCACATAGCCCGGTCGGGGTCTCAAGATCACGTGAGAGTAGCCCGGACCGAACTCCAGGCACGTTTCGCTGACAGAGAATGCTTGCAGGTCTCCTACCCACTTGATGGAAGTGAGTGCAGTCAGGAGGGCAGTCTTCAAGGAGAGTGCCTTAAGCTCAGCTGACTGCAAAGGCTCAAAGGGGGCTCTCTGTAGACCCTGAAGAACAACAGAGAGGTCCCATGATGGAATGAGGCACGGTCTGGAGGGGTTCAGCCTCCTGGCGCCTCTCAGGAACCTGATGATCAGGTCATGCTTCCCTAAGGACTTACCGTCCACTGTGTCGTGGTGTGCTGCTATAGCAGCAATGTACACCTTCAAGGTGGAAGGGGACAGCCGCCCTTCCAACCTCTCCTGCAGGAAGGAAAGCACCGATCCAACTGCGCATCTCTGGGGGTCTTCCCGTCGGGAAGAACACCACTTAACGAACAGACGCCACTTAAAGGCATACAGGCGCCTCATAGAGGGGGCCCTAGCCTGAGTGATCGTGTCTACCACGCGGGTGGTAGAGTGCTTAGGTCTTCCGCATCCCGTCCAGGGGCCAGACATGGAGATTCCAGAGGTCTGGTCGCGGGTGCCAGATGGTGCCCCGTCCCTGAGAAAGAAGGTCCTTCCTCAGGTGAATTTGCAGGGGGGGCTGTCGCAAGGAGCGTGAGGTCCGAGAACCACGTCTGGGTGGGCCAGTAGGGTGCTACCAGGATGACCTGCTCTTCGTCCTCCCTGACCTTGCACAGAGTCTCTTTTGCATCTCTTTTCTCAGTTTGGAGTTGGACACATCGCTTCGTGGGGAGAGTGGAGGGTTCCACTTTAGCCCGACGCACGCGGCCGCCCGGGAAAGCATGTCCGTCATCTCTGCATCAGCCTGTGACTGGGCAATAGACCCCGAGTGGGGGAGCCCAGCTGAGGCTTCTGCATCCGACTGGACAAGCCCACTCTCTGATGCTGCACTCGAGAGCTCATCAGCTTCACGGGCTCCGAACAAGAGGTCGAACTCTCCGTGAGACGAGCCGGTGGACTCATCCGGAAGCCCTTCGGGGCAGACGAGCGTGCTGGGGAATTGGAGGTCCGCGGGGGGATATCTGGCGGAGGCGATCCCATTGGAGTCCCCAAATTGCCCCCAGTGCTGGCCACGCTGGCCTCAAACCTGTAGGTAGAAGGACCGAGGCGGGGAGCCACTGGGGTGGCTTGCTTTCTTACAAAAGCAAGCCGCGACCGCAACGTTGCCATGGTCATGTTCTCGCAGTGAGAACATGAACCATCCACGAACGCTGCCTCCATGTGGGTCGCACCCAGACACGAAAGACAGCGATCGTGACTGTCTGAAGTTGAGAGGTAAGGACCACAACCAGGAATAACACACAATGGGAAAGTCATCTTTAAAAAGACGCGTCTTTAAAAAGACATTCCATGTGCCGCTCTTTTAGAGAAATATACTCTTTCAGAAAAATATACTCTCTTTTTTCTGCCGAAGCGCCCAGGGGCATTCTCTGCAGTGCACCAGTGCAGAGGAGGGAGAAGCCGCTGAAATGCGCCGTCAGATCCAGCAGAGGTGAATGAACAGTCGTGAGAATTCAGCTCAATGAGCATGACCGTTCAGCTCTGAAGAGAAAATCTGAATGAGTGGTTGCATACCAGCTCCTTTTATACCCGTATGTCCGGGGGAATGGCATGCAAATACCACTCGCCAATTTTCATTGGCCTTTTTCATTGGCTCCCAAGAGTGACCCCTAGTGTCACTATATCAATGTGCTGCCCATTGACTGAACTAAAAGAGTGTCACAAAGCAGTTGTAGTGCGCATGCGTTGAACGCGTTCCTATTCGTTCGCGGTCAGAAAAGTATATTCAGAAAGGTAACGCAGTCTGCCAGGCACAATCTGATCCAGAACGTGGAAAAACAAAGTATACCTGGACCTTAAGTGTATCATGATAGGTTTTATTTGCTTCCTTTTATGGAGATTTGACATAGACATAATCTTTAGAGGAGCACAGTGGAATTAAATGGCTCTGGTCACGTGACTATTTGCACCACTCCTCAAATTTACAATTGAAAACTTTTTGTAAAATACAACAACTCTTTTTTGACCCTGCATATTTCAAACAAAATTTTGTGGGATTAAATGGGTACCATTTATACTCACATGAGATGAAGATTCAGAAGCCTAACAAAAGCTGTTTTACATGGAGCAGATCCCCTCATGGGGCAAAAATGTGAAATCACACGACCAGCAGAGAAATACTCATCTTAAGCCCCCTGTTATGCCAAATAAATTAATCATGGCTGAATGTGAATAGCAAATTTCTACAATGGCGTCTACAAGTTAAAACCTTTGCTTTTGCTTGATGCTGCTTCCACGCTGCTAGATGTCAGTATAAGTCCATGATGACTGCCATATCGGCCTGTGCAACATGAACCAAATATTACTGAGTGCACTTTTAATTCTGTCTTGATGTATTTATACCATGCAGTAGTCACTTTTGCCACTGTTAAATACCAATTATATGTTTACACTTCCCTATCTCCAAGCTCCGCCCCGCTGCGATGCCCCACCTGCCGGTACGTCCGATGACATTGTCCCTTTGGTCCCCCTTGCGCGGAACTTGGACGCATGGCTTGTGCTTTCCAATCCGTCGCGAGGGCTGTTCCGGTCCGTATGACTCGGCTGCGCGATTCACTTTGCCGGGCGTCCGCCCAGGTTCAGTGGTGTCCACTTCACCTTGGTGAAAGACGAAAATGCTGCTACCTTGCACAAAGATCGCTACCCTCCTACTGAAGGGCGCGATAGAACCTGTCCCTCCAGCCGAGATGAAGAAGGGGTTTTTCAGCCCCTACTTCATCGTACCAAAAAAAGGTGGTGGGTTGCGGCCAATCTTGGACCTGTGAGTTCTGAACTAGGCTTTACACAGACTCCCGTTCAAGATGCTGACGCAAAAACGCATTCCGGCAAGCATCCGGCATGCGTACTCTCACGTCTCGATCCTTCCTCGACACAGACCCTTCCTGCGGTTTGCATCCGAGAGTCAGGCGTATCAGTACAAAGTCCTCCCTTTCGGCCTGTCCCTGACTCCTTGCGTCTTTACGAAGGTCGCAGAGGCTGCCCTTGCCCCATTAAGGGAGGTGGGCATTCGCGTTCTCAACTATCTCGACGACTGGCTAATCCAGTATAATAATGTTGTGCGCACACAGAGACCTGGTGCTCTCACACCTCAGCTGACTAGGGCTTCGGGTCAACTAGGAAAAGAGCAAGCTCCTCCCGGTTCAGAGCATCTCTTTTCTCGGTTTGGAGTTGGACTCAGTCTCCTTGAAGGCGCGCCTTACAAATGAGCGAGCCCAGTCGGTGCTGGCCTGTTTGAAGGCGTTCAAACAGAAAACAGCGGTTCCACTGAAACTTTTCAGAGGCTCCTGGGGCATATGGCATCCTCGGCGGTGGCCACCCCGCTCGGGTTGATGCATATGAGGTTGCTTCAGCACTGGCTCCAGACTCGAGTCCCAGAATGGGCATGGCGCCATGGGACATGTCGCATGGTCATCATGGCGGTCTGTCACCATCTTTTCAGCCCTTGGACCGACCTCTCGTTTCTACGGGCAGGTGTTCCTCTAGGCCTGGTCTCCAGGTGCGTCGTGGTCACGACAGATGCCTCCAAAACGGGCTGGGGTGCTGTTTGCAATGGGCACGCAGCCGCCGGTCTCTGGACGGGTCCACGACTGCATTGGCACATCAACTGCCTCGAGTTGTTGGCAATTCTGCTCGCCTTGCGGAGGTTTCGGCCGTTGATCCAGGGCAAGCACGTGTTAGTTCAGACAGACAACATGACAACGGTACCATATGACAACCGCCTTGTTGTATGTCTCCTCCTCTGGAGTCAGTAGCACTTCAAGTCGCTGCAAGCCACTCACCCCGGGCAACCTCAATACTACAGCGGACGTGCTGTCATGACATGTTACCCTCAGGGGAGAGTGGAGACTCCACCCTCAGGTGATCCAGCTGATTTGGAGTCGATTCGACAGGCCCAGGCACCTGTTTGCCTCCCAAGAACCCTCCCCACTACCCACTCTGGTACGCCCTGACCGAGGCCCCCCTCGGCATAGATGCGCTGGCACACAGCTGGCCCCCTGGCATGCGCAAATATGCGTTTCTCCAAGTGAGCTTGCTTGCACAGACCCTGTGCAAGGTCAGGGAGGACGAGGAGCAGATCGTTCTGGTAGCACCCTACTGGCCCGCCCAGACATGGTGCTCGAACCTCACAATCCTCGTGACAGCTCCCCCCTGGCGAATTCCCCTGAGGAAGGACTTCTTTCTCAGGGATGGGGCACCATCTGGCACCCGTGCCCAGACCTCTGGAATCTCCATGTCTGGCCCCTGGACGGGACGTGGAAGACTTAATCGGTCTACCACCTGTGGTCTACCACCTGTGGTGGTAGACACGATCACTCAGGCTAGGGCCCCCTCTACAAGGCGCCTGTATGCCTTTAAGTGGTGTCTGTTCGCTAAGTGGTGTTCTTCCCATCGGGTAGACCCCCAGAGATGCACAGTCGGATCAGTGCTTTCCTTCCTGCAGGAGAGGTTGGAAGGGAGGCTGTCCCCTTCCACCTTGAAGGTGTATGTTGCCACCATAGCAGCACACCATGACGCAGTTGACGGTAAGTTCTTAGGAAAGCACGACCTGATCATCAGGTTCCTAAGAGATGCCAGGAGGCTGAATCCCTCCAGACCGTGCCTCGTTCCCTCATCGGACCTCTGTAGTTCTTCAGGGTCTACAGAGAGCCCCCCTTTGCGCCTTTGCAGTCAGCCGAGCTTAAGGAACTCTCCTTGAAGACTGCCCTCCTGACTGCGCTCACTTCCTTCAAGAGGGTAGGTGACCTGCAAGCGTTCCCTGTCAGCGAAACATGCCTGGAGTTCGGTCCAGGTTACTCTCACGTGATCCTGAGACCCTGACCGGGCTATGTGCCCAAGGTTCCCACCGCCCCTTTAGGGACCAGGTGGTGAACCTGCAAGCGCTGCCCCAGGAGGAGGCAGACCCAGCCCTGTCATCGCTGTGTCCGGTGCGCGCTTTACGCATCTATTTGGATCGCACGCATAGCTTTAGAATCTCTGAGCAGCTCTTTGTCTGCTTTGGTGCACAGCGGAAAGGAAGCGCTGTCTCCAAGCAGAGGATCGCCCACTGGCTCATTGACGCCATAACTAGGGCATATGTCGCCTAGGACATGCCACCCCTGGTAGGGCTACCAGCCCATTCTACCAGGGGTGTAGTGGCTTCCTGGGCCCTGGCCAGGGGTGCCTCTAACAGACATTTGCAGAGCAGTGGGCTGGGCAACACCCAACACCTGTGCAAGGTTCTACAACCTCCGGGTGGAACCGGTTTCATCCCAGGTAGTGGCACGCAACACAAGCGGATAAGCCCGGGATAGATGACTCCCTTGGAGCATTAATTCCCAGTAGTGTTCACAAACTTTGTTCCCTGGTTGACTTCCTCCGAGCCCTGTGGCAGTCGAGTTTTTGGAGAGACTTGCTGCCTGCCCAGTTCACGCGCTAACTAAGAGCCCTGTTCTGGGGTAGGTGCTCCGCATGTGGCGGTTCCCTGTAAGGCTAACCCCATGCGATATATATCTTCCGCTAGTTCGTTTCCCTGCTGGCAAACTGCATCTTCCTTGGGCAGAACCCCTCTGCCCCAGTGTCCATGTTTGTAGTAACTCCTCCCCCATTGGGCAGGATCTACCTTGAAGGCTCTCCACATGGTTGGAAAGACCATGTGACGTATTCTTCCACTTAAATATCCCCCCCCCTTTGGGCGAGGTGTGGTCTCCGCGGTGTCTTCCCCTTGGGAGGGACACCCCCCGACTAGACCTGGCGGCCCAGTCAGATAATCCCCCTTCTTTTTTAGGGAGTGGAAAAAGAGAAGGGGAAAAGAGGCCACGACTGGGTTAAGCCTGTCTCTATCTTTGGGTAGTTGACTTGTCCCCAAAAAAGGCCGTTCGACACTCATAACTATGTTGGGGGAGGTTACGTGTCGACCTGGTGCGCTGGCTATGAGACACACAGCAGTCTGCCCACCACACACCGCCAGTTCACGTAACACAGTTCAGCCAGTTGTGGCATTTCGTATAGGGACCCCTAGTGTCACTACATCGACACAACGTCGAGTGAGTGACAGATAGGGAATGTCACGGTTACTTGCATAACCTCCGTTCCCTGATGGAGGGAACGAGACATTGTGTCCCTCCTGCCACAACGCTGAACTACCTGCTGAATTGGCCGGACCTTATATCAGCTCCTCAGCATAAAACCTGAATGAGTGGTTGCATACCAGCTCCTTTTATACCCGTATGTCCGGGGGAGTGGCATGCAAATACCACTCACCAATTTTCATTGGCCTTTTATCAAAGACCAGAGGTGTCTCGGGCTCCCAAGAGTGACCCCTAGTGTCACTACATCGACACAACGTCTCGTTCCCTCCATCAGGGAATGGAGGTTACACAAGTAACCATGACATTTCACACAGCCTGTTTGTGGCACTGTCAAGGGGATAACTGGCAAAATTTTGAGAAGTGTGCCCATAATTATTAGAAAGTAGATATAATTGTTCCCAGTGACCTTTATTTCACCTTTATAACTGATTAATAGTCTGTATTTAAAGAACTCTCTTTCATACTTGTTTATAGTTATTTAGTTCCCCCTTAATCCTCTAAACAATAATTACAGCATATAAAATGACACGCTGTTACATGTAGGTTAATGGCACTTAATTCGATGCAAATACTTTAAGCTTTCATTTAACTGAGGCTCCACAAACCCCATTAAAATGTTTCTTATTGTTGTAGTATATCAAGACGGTAGGAGACAGACAATGCTAGTTCAGTATGCTGGCTGCCTTTTTTTCATAGCATGATCCACTCTAAACCTAATGAGCCAGCAGAATGAAGTGCTTTGTTGTCTCAACAATGTAGGCAATGATTAGGAGCAATTTTTTGCCCCTAGAACTAAATAACTCTCTGTCATTAATGTACATATTTTACACCTCATTAGAACTTACATGATTGGACACAGAAAAAGCACATTTGCATTTCAAATGAACAATATGTTTCCAGCAAAAAAAGAAAGAAACAGAAAGAAAGAAAAGAAGCAAGTGAGTTTGCCACACACTGGGAAACACTGAAATCTACAGAGTGGGTTAAATAATTCTGGACCACATCTGTGCTTACTGAATTAGCTTTAGGAGGCAACACATGATTTCTCCTAATTAACGATACGCTTTCTCCCACTACGTTTTTGTTAATGGCAGCTGCAATCAGTCCTTGCACACTGAAATGTGCATCGCAGGGTGAAACGGGCAAGATGTTAACTAAATTTATTTTTTATCTTCCTCTTTTTGCCGCCGAGCGTGTCGTACGGGTAAGCGTTGTGTCTTCTGAAAATTCCTCGCCTCTTTCATAGAAACATATTGGGGCAGCATTTGCCAGATGTCCGCTTCCCCTGCCTTCTGCTGCCATTATCCTCAGGCACCACCCCACCTTATGGCTGGTCAGCCTGCCAGGAGAATGGGAGAAAGGGAGGGCAAGACAAACAGAGAGAGAAAGAGAGAAGCAGGACAAGAGATAAAGGGTCCTTCCAAAAATAAGATGGTGTATTTTCAATCCAGGCCGTCCTGTCGGAGTAAAGTCCATTTCGTCTCTGTTGCAGTGCGGTTGTGCAGTGTCATATAATCATAGGTGACACAGCTGTGTATTGTCATCTTTATATTTTTGTGTGCCTGAAAACAAGAAACATCATCTGGAGAGTCACTGCCAGGAATATGACTTCATCATTTTGGTGTGTTTTGGCTTTTGCAAAATATTTAAATCTTCTTTAATGAATATGTACGCACACTTGATGTTTTGACTATCGTTTTGGCTGTAGAATTTGTTGAGATATCTTTCTTCTCTTTAAGAGCAGAAAGGAGTTTTGTGAAACATGTTCCCTGATTTTAAAACATTTCAATTGCTAATAGGTTAATGAATATAGGCTGTGCTTTAGGATTGTCATGTCCAACCTTTACAAGTGGGTCAGATGGAAAAAATCTTTAGGGCATGCGGGCCAAGCCAGAATATTTTGTTAATGAAAAACGTATTTCAGATATCATGTTAGAGTAGGCCTATAATATTTGTTCACTATATAAATAAAACATCTGTGTTTATAGCTTTAATTTGTTTTTATCATGAGCAGGAAATTCTAGGAAAAAAAATACAGATAACTTGAGACAAAATAAAGTAAATCAACTAAAAAGTGCTTTCAAAATTGGTCCATATCAGAGAGTAAATCAGATTGATACTAAACATTATATTAAATATTGTACAGCAGTTAGTTCTGGTCCTCGAATCTGATTGGACAAGAGGCGTTCCAAGAGTACTGTCTCAGAACAGCAGCACTCGGATGCTTTACTGTTTGTATCACTCCACATGTGTTTGTGGCATCGTAAACTAAAGTAAACTAAAGCAGTGCAAATGTCTAAAAGCAGCTAGATGTGCATCTTTAAATTTTTTCCTGTGACATTAAAGATTTGAGCCAGCAGGTGGCGACAAAAGTCTAACAGATGTTCATTTGAGTCTGCGTTGTCAGTCAGCTAGCGGTTTCTTTGAAGTCATCGGCATTGTCTCACTCCATGATTGCTCGGAATACTACTACTACACAACAGTTGGGAAATACAGTCAAACTAACAGCTTCAGCATTAAGGCTTGTACACAGCTGAGAGACACAACAGATGAAGTTAATCACACATACTCAAGATGCTTGCCTACTGGAGTTTCCGCATTAAAAGGAGATGTAAACATTCAACATGGCGGAGGAGAAAACGAACCAGCTACCGCTAAATACTTAGGGAGGACCCCGCTCCAACGGCTATTTTTACACAGAGAAAATAGGATGTATATCACACTCATCATGCTGATACAGGGCCATACACCACTCTTGCTTGTGTGATATTGCTTTAATAGCAGTGAAGTTTGTAAAAGATGCAATGATTTAAACTTTTGAATTTTTAAATCAAATGTTTTCTTGACCAAATTAATGAATAGTACTTTTCTGTTTCATTGAACTCATACTTTTCAGTCATCCATGATTTTAGTTCTTTAATCTTCCCATTCTGTCAAATTGATGGATAATGATTATTTGTAGAGCAAACTCTTAAATTGACTAAAAAACATGGCGCTCCTGCATGAGACACTGTAAAAACATTGAGAAGTGACACAAATCAAATCAAATCAAAATCAAATCACTTTATTGTCACACAGCCATATACACAAGTGCAATGGTGTGTGAAATTCTTGGGTGCAGTTCCGATCAACATAGCAGTCGTGACAGTGATGAGACATACGCCAATCTACAATAAACATCAAATTAACACAACACAATTTAAACATCTGTTATACATAATTAAACTCGACTTAAAACATCAAATTAACACAACACAATTTAAACATCTGTTATACATAATTACACAACTTAAAACATCAAATTAACACAACACAATTTAAACATCTGTTATACACAATTACACTCAACAATATACAATAATAACATACATTGCACAGTATACAATATGCTGTTTTTGTTTTTTGTTTTTTTTGTTTTTTACTATATAGATACTATATAGATACACATTATTCAATAAAAATTAAAATATATATGAAAAAAGTATATATATAGAATGTACAGTATTGTACTGTATTGACATTCAGGCTGTCGGTTGATAGTAAGTTGTTAAGAGAGACATAATATAATGACAGTAATATAATTTATGACAGTCCGGTGTGAGATAAAAGAGTAATAAAGTGCAGGGATGATGTATTTTGATCGTGGGAGATCAAGAGTTCAGAAGTCTGATTGCTTGGGGGAAGAAGCTATCATGGAGTCGGCTGGTGCGGGTCCTGATGCTGCGATACCGCCTACCTGATGGTAGCAGTGAGAACAGCCCATGGCTCGGGTGGCTGGAGTCTCTGATGATCCTCCGAGCTTTTTTCACACACCGCCTTGTATATATTTCCTGGAGGGAGGGAAGCTCACCTCCGATGATGTGTTTGGCAGTTCGCACCACCCTTTGCAGTGCTTTGCGATTGTGGGCAGTGCTATTGCCGTACCAGGCGGAGATACAGCCAGTCAGGATGCTCTCCACAGTGCAGGTGTAGAACCGTGTGAGGATGTGGCGGTTCATTCCAAACTTCCTCAGCCGTCTCAGGAAGAAAAGGCGCTGATGAGCCTTCTTCACAACGACTTCAGTGTGGACGGACCATGTGAGTTCCTCAGTGATGTGGACACCCAGGAACTTGAAGCTGCTGACTCTCTCCACTGGTGCTCCATTGATGGTGATTGGACTGTGTTCTCTGTCTTTTCCCCTGAAGTCCACCACAAGCTCCTTTGTCTTACTGACGTTGAGGGAGAGGTTGTGCTCCTGACACCAGTGTGTCAGAGTGTGCACCTCCTCTCTGTAGGCTGTTTCATCATTGTCAGTGATCAGACCTACCACCGTCGTGTCATCAGCAAACTTAATGATGGCATTGGAGCTATGTGTTGCCACACAGTCATGTGTGTACAAGGAATACAGTAGTGGGCTGAGAACACAGCCCTGTGGGGCTCCAGTGTTGAGGGTCAGTGATGAGGAGATGTTGCTGCCTATTCTAACCACCTGGCGTCTGCTTGACAGGAAGTCCAGGATCCAGCTGCACAGCGAGCTGTTTAAGCCCAGAGCCCGGAGTTTCTCATCTAGCTTGGAGGGCACTATGGTGTTGAATGCTGAGCTGTAGTCTACAAACAGCATTCTCACATAAGTGTTCTTTTTTTCCAGGTGGGAGAGAGCAGTGTGTATTGTAGATGCAATGGCATCATCAGTGGAGCGGTTGTTACGGTAAGCAAACTGCAGCGGGTCAAGATTGAGTGGTAATACAGAGCAGATGTAATCTCTGATTAGTCTCTCAAAACATTTGCTGATGATGGGGGTCAGAGCAACAGGACGCCAGTCATTTAAACAAGTTATTTTCGATTGTTTTGGAACAGGCACAATGGTGGATGTTTTAAAGCATGTGGGGACTACAGACAAAGAGAGGGAAAGGTTGAAAATGTCCGTAAAAACACCAGCCAGCTGGTTCGCGCACGCTCTGATGACGCGGCCCGGAATGCCGTCTGGACCCGCGGCTTTGCGGATATTCACCCGTCGGAATGATCGGGTTACATCCGCTACAGAGACGGAGAGTGAACTAACCTCTGTAGCTTCGGCCGTGAGAGCTCTCTCCGCGAGGGCGGTGTTATTTCCCTCGAAACGAGCATAAAAAGTATTTAGCTCATCCGGTAGAGAGGCAGCGGTGTTCATGGCGGAGTTTTTATTCCCTTTAAAGTCCGTGATGATGTTAATTCCCTGCCACATGCTTCTAGAGTTGGTGGTGTTAAACTGTCCTTCAATCTTACTCCTGTACTGGCGTTTTGCTGTTTTGATAGTTTTTCGGAGGGCATAACTGGCTTGTTTATGCTCCTCCGCGTTCCCGGAATTAAAAGCGGAGGTCCGCACATTAAGTGCTGCGCGAACATCGCTGTTGATCCACGGCTTCTGATTCGGATAGATTCGCACAGTTCTGGTCGGAATCACTTCCTCTACACACGTTCTGATGAAGCACATTACGCTATCAGCGTAAAGCTCGATGTCGTCATCAGAGGCGGACCAGAACATCTCCCAGTCCGTGCGATCAAAACAGTCTTGTAGCGTAGAGTCTGATTGGTCCGACCAGCACTGGATCGTTCTGAGGGTGGGTGCTTCCTGTTTCAGTTTCTGCTTGTAAGCGGGCAGAAGCAGAATGGAAGAGTGGTCCGATTTGCCAAATGGTGGGCGGGGGAGGGATTTGTAGCCATCCCGGAACGGAGAGTAGCAATGGTCCAAAACCCGGTCCCCTCGTGTGTTGAAACTAATGTGCTGGTGATATTTTGGTGCGACTGATTTTAAACTGGCTTTATTAAAGTCCCCGGTCACAATGAACGCGGCCTCAGGGTGCGCGGTTTCCTGCTCACTTATACTCCCATACAGTTCCTTGAGTGCCCGGTCTGTGTCGGCTTGTGGGGGGATGTACACAGCAGTGATAATGACCGCTGTGAATTCCCTCGGTAGCCAGAATGGTCGACACAGAAGCATAAGAAATTCCAGATCAGGAGAACAGAAAGA
Source organism: Myxocyprinus asiaticus (assembly GCF_019703515.2). Lineage (NCBI taxonomy): Eukaryota > Metazoa > Chordata > Actinopteri > Cypriniformes > Catostomidae > Myxocyprinus > Myxocyprinus asiaticus. The sequence goes on along the minus strand of NC_059346.1, from coordinate 34,367,222 downwards.
CTTGATAGAATGTATGTTCCTCTGATCACACCAGGATTTGTTGATCATAAAACATACACCACCTCCTCTAGTTTTACCTGAGAGGTCTTTCGCTCTGTCCGCTCGGAGCATGGAGAACCCCGCGGGTTCAATGGCTGAGTCTGGAATCTCCGCAGACATCCAAGTTTCCGTAAGGCAGATAACGCAGCAGTCCCTCGTCTCTCGTTGGAAAGAGATCCGCGCTTTCAGCTCGCAGAGCTTGTTATCCAGAGACTGAACATTTGCCAGTAGAATAGTGGGTAGCGGGGGTCGATTTGCGCGGCGTCTTACTCTGATGAGGACGCCGGCTCTGTTTCCCCTTTTCCTCCTGCGTTTCCGCGGCCGTGCTGCCCAGACAAAGGGCTCCGCTTGCGTGTTTGTAAACAGCGGGTCGGCATTGAGGAATGTGAAGTCCGGTTTACGGTGTGAGATCGCTGAGCCAATGTCCAAAAGTGTTTGTCTGTCGTAGACAATAAGGCAGGCAACATCCAAGACAAAAAACATAAGAATTGTAAACAAAACAAACAAACCATTGCTAAGTTGTGTCGGAGCTCGCAACGCAGCAGCCATACTCGGCGCCATCTTGAGTCCTTTTTGAGTCCATCTTTGAGACCACAATGTCCGTCTAGTGCAAGTTAACATAGTAAAACAATTTAAAATGCGGTGTGAACAGCACCTAAGACAACTGACAAATTCACACAGGCCACTAAAAAAATTTCAAGCAGTGCAGATTTGGCAGAAAAGCTGGAAGTTGAATAGGCCTGCTTTAAGTGATGGGAGTCCTTCAACTCACCCTCATTTTTTTCCAAACCAGCATAACTTCCGTGGAACACACTAGGTGATGTTAGGCAGTATGATAGTCTCAGTCACCATTCTCTTTCATTGCATCTTTTTTTTCCACATAGTGAAAGTGAATGGTGACTGGGGCTCATCATCTCCTTTTGTGTTCCACGGAAGAAAGTCTTACAGGTTTGGACCAACATGAGGTTGAGTAAATGATTATTTAACAGTTTTTATTTATTTATTTATTTATTTATTTATTTTTTTTTTGGGCGACCATCCTTTTAACATGTATGTTAAAATGATCTTATTGGCTTCCATAACTGCCTTTGACTTTTAGCATCCTCTGTACCTGCCACTTAAAGTTTGCTGGATTATTAACAACCTCACACCTTTCCATGATGGAACCAACTCTGCCACATTGAGCAGCTCTGTGTACATTAAAATTAAGAGAGTTTGCTAGATTTACACTGATAAATTAAGGAAGAATGTGTCATCACAGTTTGTGAAAATGTCAGAACAAATTAAACTACAGTATATGCTTGTACTAGAGATCACAGTATGAACTGAATGACAATTTAATGTCACAAAGACACAAATTGAGAGTTTTCCTTATTGTTTAGGAGATCTGTATGGTAACTTGTATCAGCTGAAAATGTTACAGTAGTGTTTGGGGAAAGCACCTGTAAATCTTGTGATATTTTCTGTATATTATTGGCATCTATGTTCTCTACATTTAGGTTAATTAGGTTATCTTGAAATTGAAATGAGTGTTTTGTTTCTCATCCATATTAAACCATCCTATATACTTGCATCTATATTGTAACCTGGGTAATTTTATTTTATTTTAATTTTTTGCTTTTCATTTATTGATCAATATTAAAGGATTTCAAAGAGGCAGATTTATAGTTTAAAAAGACATCAAGTTAAGACATCAATTAACATCAGTTTGCTTTTTCAAATTATACATATTTATGATATAGTAAGATAGTGAGCAAAACTTCCTTTTCTTATATCCATCTAATAAATGGTGTGGGTTTGTATTGACTGGGGGGGGGGGTCTTTGTGTAATGCAGCTAATTCAGACTAAAGCAAAGAGCTTGTTAGTCGTAATCAGTCGTCTAACTGTGCCCTGTTCTGCCGGAGCTTGACCTTTTCTCGTGTGCTGCCTGTAAAATCTCCTGCTAGGGTTTCACCGTTTCATGCCTCGCTTAATTGGATATGATTTGCGTTTTTGTTCGTTTGTCCAATTCAGCATGGAGCTAATGGCTAAATGTCACTGCGAATTTTTCCTGACAATGTACACAACTAACAAGAACCAACATCAACATCTCCTCATTACTGATAGTGTCGCAAGCAACAGCAACATTTTTGAACATGCAGCTAGAAAAAAGCAATGGAAAAGATAAACAATATTATTCAGGCCTTGGTGGTTGCTGTCATTAACCTCTGCCCCCAACATCTTAAACTTGGCTAATGAACAGCAGTGAATGGGTGTGCGACTGGCATGGAAAGATGAGACAGCATCAAAACTGTGCCATTTAATTATGCTTGTACACCTCAAACAGTGTGGGATTTGACGAAAAGGTCAAGGGAACTCCCTCGACTTAATCTGTGGAACCTGTGCCTTCAAGCCCTCTGGTGATGGCTGAGCAGTTATACATATACAACAAAGCTCTGTATATAAATTAAAACACTGAAGTTTGAAACTAAATACAAATTTAGATTAACTAACTTCAAAGAGGCCGTTCACACCAAACATATTTTTGCGTCTGTCCGTGCTGTTTTTCCGTTGTTTTACCACATAAATATGCACTAGACAGATGTCTTTGATCTTTGCACAGCATCTAACTGTATTTGCAGCACCAAGTCAAGTTAAATGTTCTGTTCCATTCGTGGTGCTGGTCTAGCTATTTTTGCGCAAGGATGCGTTCGGTGTGAAAGCTGCATTAGGAAACAGCTTTTTCATACTCTAATAATAATTTTTAAATGTAATGTGTTAAGGTTAATATTTATGTTTGCAGCTGAAAGGCAAGGCAACTTGAAGAAATCTACTTGACACCCCCATCCCACCAATCTTTAGTAGAATTTTGCTGTAAACTATACTCCTTAGCAGCAATGAAATCTCTTTCCAATAATATCCTAATATGAGGGTCGCCTGTGGCCTGAAGTGCTTTATTAGGGGGTAAAAAAAAAAAATAATTCTGTAAAGCTCTCTGTGAGCCGTGCTTATTTATACAAAAAACATAACCCAATGTAACCAACCATATGATATTACCACAAATTCACTGAGCTGGAACCTTTTGCTCTAGAATAAAATCATATCACTTAAATTATCACTCAAGCAACACTCCCTATAAATACATATAAGGGTTAGGTTCAGAGAGCAGAAATCTCGGTTCTGAGATTACATCTCTCACGACACCTTGACTTCCCCTCATGAGAGTATCTGGCTGTTTTAACATACGTATATTGAATCCCTCTCCCTTGAACACTAAGAGCTTTTACACGGTCCACTGGGTTTTGCTTTGAATGCTCAATTTTTCAAATATCTACCTAACCCATCACCCATAAAGTATATAATCTGTCAGAAAACTGATTATATTTCCGCAGTTAATTTGAGTTGTAGGAAGAAACAGAGTGTGTGTGGCTGAGATGAGGAGGACGGGGTGAGAGAATGAAGAGGACGTTCTTGATTAAAGTAAGATGCATGTGCCTGTGTAAGTGCAAGAGTGCTCACTAAATCAAAAGTCAGTGTGGTTTTGTGGGCATCTGTGAGGCAAGAATAAACAGATCATTAAACTGTGTCATCAAGCTTTGAGCTTATTCAAAATATGTTTTTCAACTAATAATTGCTTCTGAGCATCAGCTCACATTCACAGATTTTCTCTCTGATCATCATTAAATATGTACCACGGCACATGACAACGCTAAATATTAGGGCTGGGTATCACCAACTGCTGATATCACTACGATGCAATTACATTTAATACATTGTAATGCTTTACAATATTAAAACTGCGGCAAATGCACAAGAGACAACTAGCATGTTCACGATAGTGCCTTTTTTTTTTTTCTTTGGTTCGGTTCTCCTTCACAAGGCAACATTTCAAAACGGACCAAAATTGGGTTAATAAAAGTCACATGTGAGCAAACTGTCCCTTCATTAAAATTATATACCATTTAGAATTGTGTCAACCAGTACTCTTTTTTTATATTTTTATGTCAAGGTTAAGCAAAATAACTCCACATACAGACTGCATGTTCCAGTCAGAGGTTGCGAAACAAATAATCATTATCCGTCGTGGATGGATGGATGGATGGATGGATAGGAGTTGTAAAATTTCCTTTATAGTTACGTATGTCCATCATTTGTTACTTTTCCGTTGTTTCTGCATTGAAAAGTACCTGTTCTCATGGTCACAGAGCTCTCTTTCTCTCGCTGTCAAAAAGTTGTTTATGGGCAAAAGTCCTACCTGTGTCCGTTATGACGCTATACAACAGAGAGAAACAATCACACTAAAATTGCCTCAGGAATTATTAAATAACACCTTTATTAAACGTGCAATTAAATCTAATAGTTGCTAAAAAGGTTTCCAGTATCTAACGAAATGCTTAATCTACAGTATGTTTTGAGTTTGAATTATAGTGATGTGCTGACCTACAGATTTCTTTTTCAGAGATCAGGCATGCTCATGGTTATAATAGGGATTTTGGTTGGTTCGTTGGTCCGTTAGATCGGATTGCATTTTCACCATAAGAGTTTGTTTGAAATCAGATCAAGACTATAACTCGTTAAGGTGTTATCGAACCCACTGTTTTTGAGTTTGATTGCCGTGTGCATATATGCATAAATCAACCGAACTAAGGAAGAAAAAACACCAGGTTCTGGAACAAATACTTAAAACAACATTCATTCATTCATTCAAATTATTAGAAGAGAAGAGAAATGCCAATTTTATATCTGAAATACCAATTTTTCCACTTATTTAGATGACCTGCTAAATTAAATTTAAGGAAATTGTATGCACACTGCATACATAAATAAAAATAAATGCAAGGATTTAAAGCATTGATGCAGTAGTGTGAGAAAAAGGATAGATGATTATATCAACACAGTTTTACTAAATATTACCCCTCAAAACAAAAAAGCTGTTGAAGATAAAATTAGCTCTTGCAAAGAACAGAATGGGTAAGCAAAAGAACGCAAATGTGCTTTTTTCTCAGTTGCCTACCTCAGCTCTTGTCTTCTGTCTGTAAAAACTGAGTAAACTCTTAGTAAAACGCTGAAATGAGTTCTGCTACCGTGACTGAAGATCTTACATTGAGACACTCAGAAAGATACTGTTCTCTAGCTTCAGGTCTGACATCACCAGAGGACCTAAGTCACTCAGGATCTCGTTACTGCCCTGACAAGACAGAAGCCCAGTCTGAGTCAGATCTTGTAGGCTGAGCCAAGGCCCGAGGATTAACACTGCAGTTTCACTCTTGATATCTTCATCTTCATGGCAGGAGGTGCCATGGTCTGGTCCCAAGGTGTTACCAGGAGGCTGAAGTGTCAATCATTACTGGTCAAAATGGTCAGGTGTGAGACCTGCACGAATTAGGCCGATGGATTTGAAGAACATCAGCATGACAGCTTCACAGTGTCAGCAGTCACATTTTGCCAAAAGCAACATTCACAGAGAATGTTCTTGTGTTTAATAGCCATTTGTTTTTGGGGATGGGGGAGGTGTAGTTGAAAAAAGGGCCTAGTTCTCTTGAACTGGATTCGATGTTTTACTGACAGTATTTATTTAATAGTTCTATTTAAAATAAGGAGATGTGCAGAGCAAGGATATACAGAACTTATATAATGTTAAGAGAATTCCCACTCCTCTATATGTTGGCAGAAGTAATCTTTTAGTAAGAAGAACTTTGTCCCCACCACAATTTGGGAGGTAATCTTTAAATTTTGTAAAATAAAGAGCTTTGGCAGTGGGCTGATCGAATGTGCAAGGGGTAAGCGGTAATCCCACTATGGCTAGCGTTCACTTACTGTACCAGTTGTCGCCTTCAGTTAGTAACCAATGTTACATAACTTAATTCATATTCATATTCAACCCAAGCTATGCCAGGCACAATGTCTGTGTCTGAAACTTCAGGCAGCTGCCTTGTTGCCTCACTTCCCAGTTAGTCAATGGCTTATCAGACAGCATTTTTGTATCAAGGTACCACCTATCTTCTTCCTTTGGTGTTACCTGTCCTACTTCCTCCTTATTACTTCACAATGTCTGGCCGGGCCAAGTTGCAATAGGCACTGAAAATTTCTGAAGCTGTTTTACATCTTAGTTTAAATAAATGTTCTGAGTGGACAGAGGAGGGAGCTTTGCTTTGTGAAAGTTAAAGCTGCACCACATAAGATTTTTTGGTTAATTTATTTGGTTTTTGGTTATTGTTTGAGTACATAAACAATCAGTGTTCAAAACAATGTCCTTAACTTACCCCGAATCACTAGGGTAACCCTATAAAAATTATTTGTATTTTGAGATGTCGGGTCGAATTTGGTGTGAAATTGCTGGCTTATGACGTAAATCCTTGCATCATTACGTCATGTCCGTAAACACAGGAAAGAAGAACCGGCTGTCTCATGTTCCGGCTGGAGAAACTATGTTTAGTTCAGTCAGTCACACTCACACAGTCCGGGACAGTATCGCTGAAGTCTGGATTAATGTTCTGGATTAGTGACAGCAATCTGTTTGGCGAAGTGTTTTACCTGCTATAATGCTTGTATATGTTGCCTGGTAGGGTTGTTGAAGCTAATATTGCTTGTCATGCTTGTTTGAGTTGAGCATTACTTGTGTGTTAACCGATTGCAATGTATCTACGTTGTCAGGGGAAGTTATTGTGACATGTTTTCTAATATTTATGACTTCTGAAATGGACTTCTTGTAATTGTTATATTGCATATTTAAGCATATTTTCATGTTTAATAAAGTATATTGTATCCCCATCATTACTGAATCCTTGTTTTATGTTTTAGTTTATGGTGTTATTTTGTGTATTGCATAGACATACTATTGGAGTATTACGGTTCACTTGCATTATCAAATGAGGCTATATAATATAATATAATATAGTATAATATAATATAATATAATATAAAGTCTTCCATTGAAATCATATCAGCCATATCACGATTTTAAGTGTAGTACAATACAAACATTAATTTGATATAAAACACTTGAAAAATCATATTAAAATATACTGGAAGTGATTGAGGTGATTGAGTTCCCCGTTCTCTGTGTAAAAGCGCTTTAGTGTAGTGTCAGAAAAGGGCTATAAATGTAAATTTAATTTATTCAAAATATGTACAGTAAATAGGAATGTTTTTTTATCTTCATCAAAGCAAGTAATACTTCAGTTTTAAATGTTTAATTGTATAACATAATATCAACATGAAAACAGCACGTTATGACTCCGGCTCTGAATAACTCTCAGTCATGATCACACACAGGTGACATCCAGTTAAGCTCAAATCATGAGATTCATCCGCCAGAAGAGCAGTGCCGAAACACGACTCTATAAAATGTTACTCTATATACACTTCTTTTACTGTCAAAATGCATTTAGTTTCTTCTTAGAAAAGACAAGAAAACAATATGTAACAATAAGGTTTTATTAACATTTACCAAACAAATTATTCCACAATATAAATATAAAAATGCACTAAAATAACACGAATTCAAGTAACATTAAACGTTTCCCAAAGTCTTATTGTGAGGTTGACTAATTGAAAGAACTAGTCCCCATAGGTTGAGTATTGAGTATAGGTTGACCTTTATTTACATGATTTGTGCCGTTTTGAACACCACATAAAAACCACTGCAGAGAATGTCTTCTTTTGCTCTAATTGTTGGCACTGTCCATGTAATGACACTTCATATGAGACGTCAGTATGACGGAAGAGCAACAAAGCGCCGGGAAAACACTGATGCTTCACTCCATCGAGTCATATGACTGCAGCTTTTCACAAGTCCTGGGTTTGGGTTTGTTTTGTGTATGCCTCAGTGTAATGACCCCGAACACATCGCAACCATCCAGTGTTCAGCACTTACACAGAGCTGAATAAAATATCAGAATCTAATGTGAAATTGCATTAAAGAAAAATTTATGTGTTAAACATTTTTAAAAAATTGCATGCGTTAACGCGCTGATAACAGCTGTACTATATACACATTATAGAGAGTAAGGTATATCATTGGCTAAATTAACATACCCAACTTTAAAATACATACACCTTCAAGACATGACCACACATGGTTTAAAAGATCTGGGAAGCATTGTTCTAATTATTGTGTAGAAACATCTGATAAACATCTTAAAAAAAAAAAAAAAAAAGCTGATTTTACAACATTCCAAATAAGTAAGGTCTCAAAAGCATCTGCTGGATGTCCTTGTGACATCCAACAAAAAACATTTTAGGAATGAATTGCAGATGAGCAAACACTCAAAAAATGACATCTTCCAGATGAAAATGGCCACATCAAATAGGCATCTGGATGACGTCGTACTGAGTATGTGCTATCAGGGAACCTTCATCAAGTTACTCTTGGTGTTTCATAGCTAAGTAGCTTTTTGTGGATGATTTTATGTTTTGGGGGTGGTGGGAGGGTGGTCTGAGTAACTGGGTCCCATCACTTCTCATTGAAGGCCTCAGAGAGACAGAGCTGACAGAGTGATGCACAGAGCCTGTCCCTGTTAATGGCTCCACCATTCTCCATCATTATCCCCATCATTAGGAAATTAGGGGGACAGAGGGTATTTACTGTAAACCTGCCACCTCCCAAGAAGAGATAAATAGAAACTGATAAATCTGACTCCACTGACGTTGCTCGTCGATTAACCTTCCAATTACTCAACTCCAGTATATACAGATTTAATAATCATTAATACTTGATTATTGGCACTGATCTCTGAATGTCCATGGTAGGTTTACATGTACGTGTACAGTTTCGCTTAGAGGCACAACACAATTCATCCTTTTGTGATGCTCTCCAGTTTTTCATCTTGATGATTCTGTGAGGCTGGAAAAAGGCTCTTGTGCTGGTTCATAACGAGTGGTGGTTTAGCACAAGGGCAAAGATCTTTCCAGCACTCAGAGACCTTGTCAGTCTTAGTGGAAGCAGTAGACCAATGTGCAAGTTCAGCATATATGTATATATACAGTATATATATATATATTTTTTTTACATTTGTACTGCATATTTCACCTAATGAGACAGAGCTGGGGGCAGAGCGCACACACACACACACACACACAGAGAGAGAGAGAGAGAGAGAGAGAGAGAGAGAGAGAGAGAGGTCTTGCTTGAACATGTGTCCTTGAATTAATGAATTTATATAGAGCACTAGGCTTCACATCATACCCATGACATTCACTGTATTATAACTATGGTAGAATAATTAAATGTTTAATTGCTCATGAGAATTAGTTGATTATTACTCCACTATTGAGTATGCAATCATATAATCAGTATATATATCAAGATGCTCTCAGTGGATGAATCTGATTGATGCAAATTTGCAAACAAACACTTTAAGATGCATAATGACTGCACCTGTGTAATGAAATAATGCTTAGCTGTGATTATGTTCATATTATGGCATCAATCAACCGGTCCCTGTCTAGATTTACCATTCAATAGTGAAGCCAAATTCTAATTTGTTCCTCTATCAAAGGAAGGGAATATCTGCCCGAACAAATTAGATAACAGAAGAGCTGTTTTATAATAACATCAAAAACAGTTTTTGCACGGGATGCAGCAATTAGAAGGGCCCTAATGATGGTAATTTAAGTTTTTATTCTGATCCCTCTAGTGACAGGCAGAGTCGATCAATTACTGCATTAAACCACAGAGCAGCTGCAGCTGCAGTCGCCCATTTTGTTGTCTAAACTGCTGTCATCTCCTTCCCTTCCCTCTGCCTTAATTGCAGTTCAAGCAGTTCATCATAATCTATTTGCACACAGCCAGTTATTCCTCTTTTTAGGAAGGGGAGGATGGAGGTTTTAGTAATAAGCTGCTATTCCTTAGGTAGCAATGTAGCAAATGAGGTAGAGGAACAAGTAGAGATAACGTGACACTTCCTGGGACAGTTAATATGTCTCTAGTAGAGTTGGGAAAACAACTTTGAAACTGTAGCTTGCAAGTGTAGTTTATTAGACATTTTTGCATTACGAGCGCAGTTTTCTCACTCTCACATGGCTGTTAGCGCTCCCTCTCTCTCTCTCTCTCTCTCTCTCTCTCTCTCTCTCTCTCTCTCTCTCTCTGTCTCTTTCTCTCTCTCAGTGCATGCACAGACCGATACACCCTGTTTACTCCTGGTATTAAGATACTGTAACAAGGTTAAAGTTGGGAAAGGAGGAGGTGGGAACTGGCTGAACAGTCAAAATAATATTTAATTTAAACAAAAAGACACACAACACAAACACACACATGGCAGCTGCATGTGGCTCTCTCTCTCCCAAACTGCCATGTTCTGCTGCATTTATCCCTCTCCTCGGCTGATTAGCCCGACTGGGGGCCGGACGTGCATAGTCATGGCCCGGCCCCACCCTCCTCCTCATCACAGATATGTTTCGGGTGATCCAATCATAAGTGACCAGTGTTAAAAACAGGTCTAAACAGGGTTTAAAAGTTTTTGTGATCGGATCACAAAAAACACATATGGAGGTAGCTAAAAATGCATGTGACCACATCGCATTTTATGTGTAAATGTTATTCCATTCTGATTGCGTCCTGGACAGCAGTGAAGCACCACCCCACACCTGTCAATCAACCGCTGTGCTAAAACAAGAATGTTAAACTTTGCCAGTTGCGTGCTGCTTTAAAAGGACAAAAGTGTCAGATCGGAAAATTTAAAAAAGCAGATACATACACAAGCACAAGAACTTCACAGATTTTCTTCAGTGTGTCTGATATCAAGATGCAGTGACACAGATGAAAGCACACACATATGAAGTTCTGATAACACACGTACTCAGCTAAGATAACTGACAATTTTTCTGTTTGTGCTTAGATAAAATTTCTACTGCATATGGGAGAAACATTGTGCCGGTTTTGTTTGTGCTTTCCTTGTGTATTCTGACTTTTGGGGGGTTTATTATCATGCAGTAATACAATGACAATGATTGATGTATGTCGTCATAAAATCAGGGACCTTCCCATCGAAATCCGAACACAAGTGGTCATAGGAGATGCATTTAAGTGACCAGGTGTAAACAGCGATATGTCTCGCCTGACCCCATGTGATCAGATCACTTGTATCTTAATACAAGGTGGAAACTGGTTCACAGAGTGTGAGGTTGCATAGGCAGATATACCATGTAAAGATGGTTTAACCTCCTGAGAACAAAGCATGACTGCTGTGTACATTTTCCATTTCTCTTTTTGATTTGTAACTAGTAGCACTTAATAAACAAGCAGATATATATATATATATATATATATATATATATATATATATATATATATATATATATATATATATATTATTATTATTATTATTATTATTATTATTATTATTTATTTTTATTTATTTTTTAGAGCAAAGAGTTTTCCTAAAAAATGTTGTCCACATATGTGGACAGCGGGACTATATTTTGAAATTTTAAATAATACCAAGCTTAAGTAAATAAAAAAATTCATCAACTTGTTTATTATTTTCCAGGAGTTTTTTTGAGACGTTACAGACATTACATTAGAAATTAGTACAAATAATTATGATTCAAAGTATTACATTCTGCATTATACAGTCTGAATCTATGTTCTGATTACCATTGTCCTATGTCTGCCAAACATGTTGAGTGGTCCAAACATCATCTGCAGCCTGAAACTGAACTTTAAATAGAAAGTTTGGAATAAATTCACTTAGCTGCATAGAGAGCTATAGGATGCTCCCTTGCTCCCTATTTAGTAATTGACTTAACCTTCAGTGTGCTGTCTGTCTGCACTGGTCTCAGAACAGTTTTAAATGAACCTATTTTCATTCTAACTCCGTATACAGCCTCTGAAAGCAAAATTTTCCAGCTTCTGGATGCATCCATTGATTCTCAAGTGCACAGTGAATATAAGATATTTTAAATGAAGCTGAGCATACAGTCCACTTGTGTCGCTTACATTTAAAAAATGCATATATAGGATGAAACTAGGGACTCTAATCTTTTGACTCAAACAGGTTTTAATGTAAAAACCTAATTAGGTTTCTTACCAGATGTAGTTTTGTTAGCGTTTCAACCAAACACAAACGGCGCTGTGATCGGTGCCATGTTGTTTGGTCACATGACAGTGTTTAACCCTTTACTGACAGCACAGAGTCTCCTGAACTGAGATCAGTCAGTTTAAATTAAATGAAATTAAATTAGTTTCTTACTTGTTTTTTATGTCAAGTAATTTTTATTTGTATAGCGCTTTTCACAACACACATTGTTTCAAAGCAGCTTTATAGAAAATCATGCATTAACAGAAAATGAAACTGTAATATCTATAAAGTCATAGAGTCATCATTGTGTAGTTTGATTAAATATTATTATAAATTGTGTATAAAAATAAATAATTAAATAATAATTGTATTTAGAATCCCAGTGAGCAAACCGAAGGTGACTGTGGTAAGGAACACAAAACTACATAAGATGTTGATTAAGTGTTAAGTAAGTGTTAAGGGCCAGTGTTTAAACAAAGATTTTTTATGAACTGTAAGATTAATGACTAACTGCCAAAAGATGAGACCAGAGATTCAAGTACTGAGGCAAAAAAACAGAATTTATTAACAATTAAACACAGCAGAGCTGGCAAAGTGTGAGGGGCATGTGGCACTGACTGCAGCATGGAAGTGGAGGGTGTGTTCATAAGCTTGTGTGCGTAGTGGTAGTGTGGAGCGCAGATATGAGAGGAATCCTCTGGAGGATAGTGTGTTCGTAGGTTTGTGTGTGTCGTGGTAGTGTGAAGAGCAGATCCAATGTAGAGAAATAACCGATGAGGAATACTCTGGTGAAGCGTCAAGGCGAGCGATGCATCCGACAGGATGGTAATCACAAACCACAGTCTACGGTCAAGTCTGGAAACCAATATTGAAAACATGCAAAAGGACCGACTAGAGCAGAGAGAGAGTGGTGAGTAACTAAACACACAACAACAATCTAGCAATGAACATGAAACAGAGTGGGGTAAATATTGGCAAAGAACAAATCATGATCAGGTGCCGCTTGTCCACTGAAAGTTGGCAGGATCAGTGTTCCCATGAAAATAATCAGGATTCCCATAGAAATGCTGATTCCATGAGCCAGCGACACCTGAAAAACATGAAGAGAACATGCCGGAACAAACCGGCGGACTCACCGAGACTGTGACAGTACCCCCAGATGCCGATGGTAAGGAATTGTGGGCATACTCAACCCAGACTAAATGAGAGTTCCAAGAAGACGGATTATAAGAGGCGACGCAACGCAAGGTCTTTTCAAGCTCTTGATTTGCTCGCACCGCCTGCCTGTTAGTCTGGGGATGGAGCCCAGAAGGCAGACTCATGGTAGCCCCCAGCTCTGGGCAGAATTCTGCCCAAAACCATGACATGAATTGGTGTCCCCTGTCAGAAACCATATCGACCGGGAGGCCATGAATGCGGAAGATGTGATTAATGACCTCAACCACTGTCTCCCTCGCTGAAGGTAATTTGGGGAGGGAAATGACATAAGCCACCTTCGAGAACTGGTCTACCAAGGTCATAACGACCATGCTGCCATGGGACGGGGGAAGACCGGTGACAAAATCCATGGCTATATGGGACCAGGGTCTCAAAGGGACTGACAGCAGTTGGGGGAGCCCAGCCAGAGGCTGACAGGAAGTTTTGCTAAATGCGCAAACAGGGCAAGCGGACACAAACCGGCAAATTTTCTTCACCTGGCTAAGTATGCACTGCTCATATAGAGACTGGAGGTTGTGGTACTCTTTCTGTCCCATAATTTTCATTGATGTCTGTACTAAATGTATTAACTTAGATTTTAGCTTCACAGTAAGATTCCCAAACCATACACTTATTCCGTACCTGACAATACTTTCTAAAACAGACTGAAAAACCAAAAACAAATTTTTTTTATCAACTCCATAAAAACAAAATCTATGTAAAAAGTAAAATCTCTGATGCAGAAGAGTACAACCCCATTCAATGTGTGTATTCCAAGTGAGTGAACTGTCTATATAGATACCCAAATACTTATAGGACTGTGTTTGTGTAATTTGCTGGCCATGTATAATCACTTAACCAAGGTTACCTATGCCCTTAAGATCAAAGACAATCTCCTCTGTTTTCTTTTAATTTATTATTAAATCATTTTTATCACACCAGTCAACAAACAACCTTATTTCCAACTGGTAGATAGTGCTGATATTGTAAGTAAACTCAAAATAGCAGTGTCATCTGAGTATTTTAAAATATAATTCTGTGAGAGGTCACGTGACACCATGCGAAGAGCAGATGTGTGAGCGACGATCTCTGCACACTTTGCTAGTTTTTTCATTATTTTCATGTTATAATCCAGTGAGATTCGATACACCCAGTTACATATTTGTTCTTTGAGGTAAATATGGCAAATAAGTCAAAATCCTCAGGCTCTGGAGACATCAAAAGACACTTACATGCTCAAGCTGAAATCTCTGATAGGCCTGCAGACCGGGGACTCGATTTGGATGGTGCAGAGGGAGAAATTCAGCGTCTGTGTTGCTGACTTGGAGGATCTCGCTGTAATACGTCGATCGATTACGATGGAATTTTTTTTGTGGAGGAACACACCTTCGAGACAGTTCTGTGAATGAATCTACACATTCTTTGTGTTTATTCTGCCTATTGGCTGGGGTTTGTTTTACAAAGCATTTACTGTTATGTAATTTTGCCTTACAAAATTTGTCACCGGACTTGAGCAATCCAATGGCAAAGTTGTTGCGGGGGCTCTCATACATGGACCTTTTGAGTTTAGAGGGATTGAAGATGGTTGGCGCTGTCATGCGCGGGGTTAATGTGCATGTTTTTCTTTTTTCTGTATGTTTGGTTGGAGGGGAGTTCTGGGTTTGATTGTTGCACTAATGTTGAAATGTGGTCTGTATAATCTGGTTTTTGACACACAATTTATTTTGTCTATAATATCAAAATGTCAAATGTTAACATGAGTGGGTTATCTTTCTCCACATGGAATGTGAATGGTTGGGGCACCCCATAAAAAAACGGAAGGTTATTTCTTTTCTTAAGCGTAAGAAATGTGATATAGTGTTTCTTCAAGAAACACATCTTTCCTCGCAGGAAGCTGAAAATATGGGAAGATATGGGGTGGACATATTTTCTTCAGTGCTGGCTCAAGTAAGAGCAGGGGAGTCATTACATTGATAAGTAAGCATCTACAATTCAAATATCTCAAACAGATTAAAGATAAATTAGGGAGAATCATTATTGTTTTAGCAGAAATTCTGGGGCAAAGGTTGGTTTTGGCTAATATTTACATGCCTAACATTAATGATCAGGGCTTTTTTATTGATCTTGATGGGATGTTGCAAGCTGCTGGTACCCCTCATGATATAATGTTGGGAGGAGACTTTAATCTTTTGATGGAGTCAGTCCTTGATCATAGTGAAGCAAAAGTGTGTAAGCCCCCTAGAGCAACACTGATGCTTCACAGGATGTGTGCAAATCTTGGTCTTGCAGATATCTGGCGACTTTTTAACCCATCTGGTAGGGACTATACATTTTTTTCATCAGTCCATAAGATTTATTCTAGAATCGATTTTTTTATTTATTTTTTTATATCCAAGTCCCTCATTTCATCTGTTGTGGATTGCTCAGTTGGAAACATTTTAGCCTCAGATCACGCCCTGGTGAGTTTAGAGATGTTTCCACATACGGAGAAAAAGAAATCTTAAAATATTAAATACTGAAATCAGTGTTTATATGTAGACCAACTGGTCCTTGGTATCTTCTGTGGGCATGGCTTGGGAGGCACTTAAGGCGGTTCTTAGGGGTCGGATCATACAGTATGCCTCATTCACCAAAAAATCCAAAGTACAAGAACTCGTGGAGTTAGAAGGGAATATTAAAAGTGCTGAGGCAGAGCTGAAGTGCCGAATGTTGTCTGATGGCCTCAGAGAATTGACCCGATTGAAATACAGATATAATACTATTTTGTCAGGAAAGGTGGAGTTTTGGCTGTTCAAGGCAAGACAGTCATACTTTGAGTTGGGGGACAAAGCAGGGAAGTTTTTGGCTAGATATATAAAGCAGAGAGTGTCTTTTTCTACCATTCCCTCAGTGAAATCTGCTGGTGGTGAAATATTTACCTTGGCCATTGATAATAATAATGCTTTTAAAGAATTTATCTTGATCTTTATAGTTCCACATCTTTGTCTACTGATGAAGATATTAGAAACTTTGTGGAACTATTAGAACTCCCTAAATTGACGACTGAGCAAAAAATTCTCTTGATTCTGAGATAAACTTGGAGGAGCTTGATGAGGTAATTAAGGCCCTGCCTACTGGCAAGGCACCGGGGCTAGATGGCTTTGCCGCTTAATTTTTTAGATCTTATGCTACAGAACTGGCTCCACTTTTGTTAGAAGTTAATACGGAATCATTAAAGAATGGAAAGCTTTTTACAACCATGACACAAGCCCGGATCAGTCTGATTCTTAAAAAGGACAAAGATCCAAGTGAATGTAAAAGTTACCGTCCAATTTCCCCAATCCAGCTAGATGTAACAATTTTGTCAAAAATTCTGGCTAACCAATTAAGTAAAGTTATGACATCTCTTATACATATAGATCAGGTGGGGTTTATTAGGGAATGCAGCTCTTCTGACAACATTAGGCGTCTCATCAATATTATGTGGTCAGTGGCGAATGATCAGACTCCGGTCGCGGCCATCTCACTTGACGGCGAAAAGGCGTTTGATAGATTTTAACACCCATAGGGGGCACTTTGAATATTCGGCCCCGCTGTCTTCCAGGGGCTCGTGAATGACGTGCTTTGGGACGACCGATTTATGTTTGTTTACTTAGATGATATTCTGATCTTCTCCCAGAATATCAAGGACCATGCACGTCAGGCTGGTGCCTCAGCAACTACTAGAGAACCAGCTGTTCGTTAAAGCAGAGAAGTGTGCTTTTCATGCACAATTGGTTCTGTTCCTGGGGTTCATCATCTCGTCCGGGGTAGTGCACATGGATCAGAGCAGTTTCTGATTGGCCAACCCCAGATTCCCACAAATCCTTGCAAAGGTTTCTGGGGTTTGCCAATTTTTTATCGCCATTTCATTAGAAACTACAGCCAGCTCGTCACACCTCTGATATTGTGCATTCAGTGAAGAATATTATAACTACACATGATGATCTACAAAGGCAAACAATTTAAATAATGAACGGACGAGATGATGAACCCCAGGAACAGAACCAATTGTGCATGAAAAGCACACTTCTCTGCTTTAACGAACAGCTGGTTCTCTAGTAGTTGCTGAGGCACCAGCCTGACGTGCATGGTCCTTGATATTCTGGGAGAAGATCAGAATATCATCTAAGTAAACAAACATAAATCGGTCGTCCCAAAGCACGTCATTCACGAGCCCCTGGAAGACAGCGGGGCCGAATATTCAAAGTGCCCCCTATGGGTGTTAAAATCTGTCTTCCACTCATCCCCTTCCCTGATCTGAACAAGGTGATAAGCATTGCATAGGTCCAACTTTGTAAAGATGGACGCTCCCTGCAAGAGTACAAATGCTGAAGACATCAACAGCAAAGAATAACCTTGTTTTCACCATGATGTCATTCAGCCCCCGGTAATCTATACAGGGTCTAAGGGAGCCGTTCTTCTTCTCCATGAAGAAGAACCCCTCCCCTGCAGGAGAAGAGGAATGACAGATGAGACCGGCTGCCAGAGAATCATTAATGTATTTATTCATGGCCTCCCTCTCGGGAGCAGAGAGCGAATATAACTGACCTCCTGGGGGAGAAGTACCAGGAAGCAGATTGATAGTGCAATCATACAGGCGATGAGGAGGAAGGGTCGTGGCGTGGGACTGCCTGAACACCGCCCTCAGATCATGGTATGCCACAGGTACTCTGGATAAATTTGCCAGTTCATCCTGAAATGAGACACAAGACTGGACAGGAGAGACAGCAGAGTTAAGACAATGGGTCAGACAATACGGACTCCAGGCAAGAACAGAATTGGTTGAACAGTCTATGTGAGGATTGTGCATTACCAACCATGGATGCCCTAACACCACCGGTGCTGATGGAGAATGGACCAGGAGGAAGGACAGCTGTTCCGAATGGTTGCCAGAGATGAGGGTGAGCGGTTTAGTGGAATGGGTGATGATGGCCAGAGGTGTGCCACTGATGGAGTACGCTGTGATGGGCTCAACCAGCTTGACCACCAGAATCCACCATCTGGCTCGTCCAGCTTGACCACCGGAATCCACCATCTGGCAGCTGTGGCAACATCCAGGAAATTCCCCTCTGCTCTGGAGTCCACCAAGGCAGAGACAGAATGGCTGGTCAGTCCGTACTGCAGTCGGGCCAGGAGAAGCATCCGTAGTGCCCCTTCCTAACAACAAGCGTTGACTTTTACTGGGCAGTTTGCGATGACGTGACCGGCGCCAGCCCCCTTGGTGATGCGCCGCTGTTTCTCTTCTGGTGACAGCTGTGTCCTCCTAATCTGCATGGATTCCGCCTCGGACAGCAGTTCCGATGACCTGGCAGCAGGTGTGGGGTGGTGGTGATGGTCAGGCGGCTTGGGATGTGGAGAACGTCATTGGCTGCATCAAAGCATGAGATGCTGGCCCACTCTAATGGCCAGATCCACCAGGTCATCAAAACGGGGAGACCAAGGCGTAGATTTCATCCTTGGTATCGGGTAAACCATGCAGGAACTGATCCCACTGCGCTCGATCATTTCACTCGATCGGCCTTGGGCCATATGATTGAAACTTGACGGAGCTCTGCCAAGAATTCCTGGAATGATGAGCAGCAGGGGCGGCCATTGTCCCACATAGCGGTTCCCCACTTGCTGGCTCTCCTGGACAGGAGTGTTATGACAAAAGCCACATTTGCTGTCTCTGAGGGGAATGTGGAGAGTTGCAGTGAGAAAAACAGTGAACACTGAGAGAGGAATGTGTGGCATGACCCCGCCACACATGAGAATGGAGCAGGAGGGTTGAGACGGGGTTCCGAGCATCCAATGCTGGGAGTAATCACTGGGGCCGGTGCGGGAGCTTCCGCAGTGCAACCAGTATCGGGAGGCAGGCAAAGTTGTTGGACCACTGATGAAGGCAGAGATCTGGTCCTGCTGGCGGCCCAAGAAAACTTCCTGCTGAGCGAGTGCAGATCGAAGGTCAGCATCCTCTGCTGAATCCATCCTAGAATGTTCTGTCAAAAGATGAGACCAGAGATCCAAGTGCGAAGGCAAAGAAACAGAATTTATTAACAATTAAACACAGCAGAGCTGGTGAAGCATGAGGGGCACCCGGCACCGACTGCAGCTTGGAGATGGAGGGTGTGTTCGTAGGCTTGTGTGCGTAGTGGTAGTGTGAAGAGCAGATCTAATGTAGAGTACTGATGAGGAATACTCCGGTGAAGCATCAAGGCAAGCGATGCAACCAACAGGTTGGTAACCACAATCTGGGCACTACGGTGAAGACTGGCAACCAATATTAAAAATATGCAACAGGACCAACAAGGGCAGAGAGAGAGTGGTGAGTAACTAAACACACAACAACAATCTAGCAATGAACACGAAACAGAGTGGGGTAAATAAAGGCAGAGAACAAATCACGATCAATTGCCACTTGTTTGCAGAAAGTTGCCATGATCAGCGTTCCCATGGAAACAATCAGGCCATATAAATGCAGAATCCGCGAGCCAGCAGCACCTGAAAACATGAGAACGTAAACACAGAAGGAACAAACCAGCAGACTCACTGAGACTGTGACACTAATGTCTTTGAAGTTCATCCTGGATTAACTGCAGAAGTTCACATAGATGCATTGTCCTTTGTTAGTTGGCTGATGAAGGCTTTTGTTGGCAATTAATTGATAGTCTATTTATTCCATTTTAAGAATGTAGTCCATAATTAGACCAAGGTGATGCAGACAGAGATCATTGAGGTACATCGCAGTTCAACCAGCAGGTCATTTCGGTGTGGTCTATCCTAAGTCCAAGGTTCGGGCAGTGGCATATGAAGTATCCCATGTCTTATGGTTGGAGTTGGCATCAGTTCATCCTCTGAAGTCCATTGTAATAGACTGAAGGGATGTCTGGCTGGCACTGGCTGCATTTAGTCATCATCACTCAGAGGCACATAGCAGTGGAATCCGACACTAAGTAGGAACGGAGCTGAATCTTACTGGCTCGGATATGGATCCCAAGGTTGAGACAGGGAAACAAATAGAATAATATTAGCGTAGATGCCCTTAAATTTTTTTTGCAGAGTTACAAATCATGATAAGTGTTTCTGGTTCTGGCAGACCTAACTAAAGCAGCCAAATAGGAAAAGGATCTACCTCCTTTTGTGGATTTTGATATTCTAGGAACTATTAACAGGCCAGAATTTTGCAAATGTGATGAAATATAGCGTGGTAGAAGGTCACTTAAGTACTGCGGAGCTAGACCTTTCAAAGCTTTGTATGTAGTTTACAAAATTTTTAAATTAATACGAAATTTAACAGGTAGCCAATGTAATAACGATAAAAGGGGCTAAAATTATCACATTTCTTGGTTCTAGTCAGCACTCTGGCTGCTGCATATTGAACCAATTGAAGTTTATTTATTGAACTTGCTTGACATCCTCCCAGTAATGCATTATAATAATCTAGTCTTGAGATCATGAACGCATGAATTCGTTTATCGGCATCAGCAACAGACAGCATGTGTCATAACTTAGCAATATTTCTGAAGTGGAAGAATGCTGTTCTACAAACATTGGAAATTTTATTTCCATAGGACAGATTTGTATCAAATATAATACCTAAGTTCTTCACTGTAGAAGACAATGTAATAGTACATCCATCGAGAGTCAAATTATGTTTTAGCAGCTTATTTTTAGAAGTTTTTGGTCCAATAATTAGTACCTCTGTTTTGTTGGAATTGAGTAGTAGGAAATTTCTGGCCATCCAGTCTTTGACTTCATTAACAGTAGAAACTTATTCCATGATTCCTGAAGTATATCCCAGGGGAAGCATATGAGGAGAAAAGCAGAGGCCCTAAAACTGATCCCTGTGGTACTCCATATTTTGTTTGATTTGACAATTCCTCATTTACATAGACAAAGTAGTAGCATTCTGCTAAATAGGACCTAAACCATGCTAATGCAAGTCCACAAATGCCAACTGAATTCTCAAGCCTATTCAAGAGAATGTCGTGATATATGGTGTTGAAGGCAGCACTAAGATCTAAAAGCAACAGAAGAGAAATGCAGCCGCGATCAGATGATAAGAGCAAGTCATTTGTAACTCTGACAAGTGCAGTCTCTGTACTGTGATGGGGCCTAAATCCTGACTGAAACTGTTCATATATACTATTTCTCTGTAGAAATGAACATAGTTGGGAGGACACTACCTTTTCTAGAATTTTCAACATAAATGGGAGATTTGAAATAGGTCTATAATTAGCCTATTCTCCAGGATCAAGCTGTGGCTTCTTAATAAGCGGTTTGATAACTGCCATTTGAAAGTTTCTTGGATAATGTCCTAAGGACAGAGAAGAGGTAATAATATTAAGAAGAGGTTCTGAGATTACAGGGAATACCTCTTTTAAGAGCTTATTTGGAATTGGATCTAAAATACATGTTGTGGCTTTTGATGTTTCGATAAGTTTTGTTAGCTCTTCATGACCTATGATAGCGAAGGATTGAAGTTGCTTGTGAGGAAAATTATGAGACACTGTTTTCCGAGGTACTGTGACAGACGATTGCATAATTCCAATTTTATTTCTGATTATTTACATTTTAGCATTAAAAAATTCATGAAGTCATTGCTATTGCTGCGACAGAATATCTGGTTCTGTCGAGGCGTAATTCCTAACCAATTTAGCCACAGTTCTAAATAAACATCTAGGATTGTTGTGGTTATTTTCTATGAGTTTGCTAAAATATGCTGACCTGGCAGCTTTTAGTGTCTGTAGCTACCGACACTAAAAGCAACATCATCCTTCCATGCACCGTGAACTACCTCTAATTTTGTATGATTTCACTCTATTTTCCGAGCATGAGTGTAATCATTGTACCATGGTGCTGGCCTTTTTCTTTAATTTTCTTTAATCGAAGGAGGGCGACACTATCAAGAGTGCTAGAGAAGACTGTATTTATATTTTCTGTTATTCTTCAAGTTCTTCTAGACTTTTTGGCTTACTGAGTATATGAGATAAATCTGGAAGATTATTTTAAAACTATATTTAGTGGTCGAAAAAATAGTTCTACCTGAACGATAACATGGTGTAGATTGAGTAGCATTAGCTGATCACAGCATACAAGAGACAAGGTAATGATATGTCATCGCTCTGCGGTAGAATTTCTATAGTATCAACATCAACTCCATATGACAGAATTAAATCTAGTGTATGATTATGGTGATTAGTTGGTCCTGTCACATGACTCCAAGAGAGTTGAGAATATTGATAAATGCTAATCCCAATGTGTCATTTTCATTATCTATGTGAATGTTGAAGTTACCAACAATTAAAGCTCTATCCTCAGTAACTACTAGATCTGATAGAAAATTTGCAAATTCACCAAGGAAATCAGAATATGGCCCGGTGATCTATATACTGTAACAAGGGCAAAAGAGGACAGAGATTTTTTTATTTGTATCTGATGGTGTCACATTAAGCAATATTAGTTCAAAAGACTTAAACTTATATCCTGTCCTCTGAGTAACACCAAAAACTTCACTGTAAATTGTAGCAACACCTCCTCAACCCTTCAGATCAGGTTCATGTTTATAACAATAACCTGGGGAATTAGATTTATTTAAACTAATATATTCATCTGGTTTAAGCCATGTTTCAGTCAAACAGAGTGCATCCAAACTATGGTTTGTAATAATTTCATTTACAATTAGTGCTTTGGTTGAAAGATATCTAATGTTTAGTAGCCCTACATTTATATGATGTTTATCTTAATTTTACCTTAATACAATTTTTTCTAAATGATTTAGTGAGTTTTGTGTTTGGTAGTTCGGGGAACAGACACAGTCTCTATTTGATATCTGCGTGATCTATGTGTAGTAGTTTATGTGACCTGTGTGATGTCTCAAGGCAGCTAGCAGACGTTCGGTTTAACCAGTTTGTCTACTTCTTGACCTGGGCCCCAGTTAGTCAAACACTATCACTATTAAGACTATGAGTCAAATTACTTGAGAGGAGAGTGACAACTTCCCTGGAGGGATGGCATCCATCTCTCTTTAGCAGGTCAAGTCTACCCCAAAAACTCTTCCAATTGTAAATAAATCCTATGTTATTCTCCGGACACCACTCAGACATCCAGCCATTCAGTGACACTAATCTACTATAAACCTCATTACCACGATAAGCAGGGAGGGGGCCAGAGCATATTACAGTGTCTGACATCGTTTTGCTAGTTCACACACCTCTTTAACATTATCTCTAGTGATCTCCGACTGGTGAAGCCAGACATTGTTAGTGCTGACATGAATAACAATTTTAGAAAATCTACATTTAGCATTAGCCAGCACTTGTAAATTTAATCTGATGTCAGATGCCTGAGCCCCCAAAATGCATTTAACAATGACGGCTGGAGTCTCTATTGCCACGTTCCTTACAATAGAATCTCCTATAACAAGGGTGCTTTCAACATGATTCTCAGTGGGTGCATCACTGAGTAGGGTGAATCGATTGGAAACCCTAACAGGAATGGGAGAGTGGTGTCGCTTTGCTGAGCGAGTGTGCCACCAAGACATCACCCAAACGCCCTGCTGTGGGGGGCTCTACAGCCAGAACCAAAGTGTGTGTGTTGCTTGCTGTTCTACCTGCATCCAAAACAGTATCACCGGTATCACTTTCTCACTGACATCCGCTATCATTCGGATGTGTGTCTCTAACTCAGGGTTTGAGATCAATGTGTATCGCTCATGCATATTTTTGCTGTTGTTGTGGTGGTCCTGCAATTGTTTGTTGTTGTTGTTCTTCTTGGGCAGCATTGGTTTGAGATCAATCAAATCCCTCACACAATTGTTTGTTGTTGTGTTTGTTCTTGATAAGCGTTGCTTTGAGATCGATGCAATAATTAGGGTAACACAGAGTAGAAAATGGGTGTGCATGGTAAAATGCACGCAGTTTAATCACAATAAAAATAGAAAGCGGAAGCACGCAAATAAATGCACGCAGATGAATCACGATAAGAGAATAATGCGGGGGGAAAAAACGATGCGCGCTGAAAAATGGGAGAGATTAAAGATTAAATGCTGAAAACAGAAAGATAAGCAAAAATGTCATAATGACAGACAGCATTTTGATTTATAACGTATTGACAGATGTCTTAAAAACATGGCGCTCATGTGCAAGATTTTTAGAAAAAGAATGAGATGCTGCACAATGGTTAAAGACCTCTGTCTAGTAAAAGAAAAACTATTAAAAAAACAGCATATACACATGCAGAATTTTTTAATGTGCCCCTAAAAATTTTCACTTAGGGGCACGAGCGCTCCTAAACAGAAAATGTATCCTATAGCCCTGTATTAATAAAATGTAGCTAACTACAAGCTATTTAAATATAAATATATTTAAATGTACGGCTATATTTATATACAGTATGCATACATATATATAGTTATTTATAAATTATTTAAATTGCAATTCCAAAACATAGAGATGTAAAAGTATAATAATGATAAAGATTATTTTACATTCAGCTGTTGGGTTTGATTTGGTGGGAAATTTTAGGCTTTTAAACAATATATTTTAGTCCATAAACAAAGAAAAGAAGGTCCGGTGGAAGACATACTACTTGTAAGACTTTTTTTTTTACTGTAAGTGACTCTTGCCATCATGAGTATACCTCAAACCTTCAGATTAATCTGCGCAGATGAGTAGTGCAGAAGCACAATTTGCGTAAAAAATAAAATAAAATAAAAAATTTTCTCCACAAGTAACTTGCAGTTATGTGTTTCAACCACAGATGCCAATAGAAAGCCCAGAATTCTGTAGTTTACCCTTAAGTAGCATCACTGCTTTAGTTAGTTACTCCCCAACACTGGTCTCTACACTGAGATCAACAAATCGAAGCTAAAAGCCTTTGTGGAAATATTAATCACTAATAAGATGTGTTATTGTTTAGCATTAGCCTTTGTAAGGAGGATTGTTTACAGTTGCAATAGCATCTTGCTAAGGCCATGTTACCATGCTGACTGGGGCTAATATGCATAAAATCTCTAACCGTCTGTGACAGACAATAAAACAGGAGCTACAGTAGCTGCCAAGCTCTGCTTAACCATAGCCTTTTTCCTCATTTCAAGCCACAGCTTGTGCCTTTTGTACACACAAGCACTGGTCTGTTGTAGCAGGGTTATCAAGTAACAGATTTCTGAAGCCTGCATATGACTCAAGGGCTTTCTCCCCACTCCTTCCTTCCCAAAACACTCCGGCCCAGTAGACCATAAAGCTCTCGAAAATTCATGCATGTCCAAAAGTTTCCAAAGGAACAGATGAAGGTAGCCGGGGAGAGGATCAGCTGGCCTGTGGTTTTCTTCTGCGTGCCATACCGTGGGATTGGCTGCAGGGCTGGGGGGCCATCTTGACTGGCTGGCAGGCAAGAGGCTTGAACAGTTTGCTTGCAAAGAGCTGTGGAAAAAGAGGGAGAAAATGTGTGGGTGTTTATATGTGCAGATTGGCTGGACTGGCGAGCTGCAAAAAGAGACAAAAACAAATGTTTGCATGTGAGTTTGACAGTGGATTGAATATAGCTGAATTAATTTTGACATGCCCCTGTATCTGTTGTGTTCTCTATAGTATGCAGTATCTCATAATGTCAAGAATTCTTGATAATCTGAACTGTCTAATTTCTTCTCATATAATTGTAATATTAGTCATTGGAATAAATCATCTTTTTTAACATGACAAGTATTAATAAAATCATGAATGAAAATAAGCCCTAGTAAGTGTGAGTGTGTGTGTGTGTGTGTGTGTGTGTGTGTGTGTGTGTGTGTGTGTGTGTGTGTGTGTGTGTGTTAATATAAGCTTGAGTCTCAGATGGTCAAGCACTGCCGGAGGAGAGATTGTCAGTCTGTGGACTAAAGCAGCTTGCCGGAATAGCAAGTGCAAGCTTTAGGCTGTAAGTGGGGACATTGCTTGGGCGAAATGTTAAACCAAGGTCCTTTGTGTTATTGCTGACACTGAGTTTCATCCCTACCTCTGCAGGTGCAGGCTATGATTGGTAAAACACGGTACAAGCATCCTGGCAATATGTAGCCCAGACACTGTAGAAAGAGTCATTGTGTTCAGCTTTTTAAACTGCTTTTTCCCCACATTTATAATACATCCTCTGTACAAATTCTCTTTACAGACCCTTCAAAAAGGTTTCTTTACATTTCCCTCTTCAAGAGCTTCTTTTCATTATTTTAAAGCTAATCATGACATAATTAAGTAAACCCAAATGACACAAAGTCAGAAAGGTCAAAAACAGAAAACAGGACTCAAGAAGGCAATTGGCTTTCCAGTGTTGTCTGACCCTTCAAACAGT
Source organism: Myxocyprinus asiaticus (assembly GCF_019703515.2). Taxonomy (NCBI): domain Eukaryota; kingdom Metazoa; phylum Chordata; class Actinopteri; order Cypriniformes; family Catostomidae; genus Myxocyprinus; species Myxocyprinus asiaticus. The sequence continues at coordinate 34,340,666 of NC_059346.1, read as the reverse complement.
AATCCTTCTGAATAAAGACATGAGGGGAGACCAGAACTATTAGTTGTCACACTTTTTACTCCAGTGAATATTTCCCAGGGTATAGGTTCATTTTTGAAAGTCAGTTTTTATATAGACACATACCTTTAAGCATTTGTTACAAAAAAAAAGAAAAAAAGCTATAGAACATATTCATAATTATTGCCCTGTAAAAAGATACAGTTTATTGAACACGTTAAACCTTTGTTACGACATGCTCTAATAGCAGAGCTATAGTCACGCTATATGGATAAGATGTCAAAACAGCATATTATAAGCATTTCAGCTAAATCTACACAGTAAAACAATTTTGAAAAAATAAATAAAATAAAAATAATGAAACAGGAAACATTTCTAGGGTAACATTTGCACGAAGTGCAAATAGCAATAGATGCTATTTAGAGTGTCACTGTGTGTACATAGCAATAAAAAGCATCTTCTTTGCACTAAGTGCAAATAGTGTTAGTTGCTATTTGCCCCCCAGTGCAAATAGTAGGAGATTCTATTTGCACCTCTAATTAAAGGTTCACTCAGTAATTTTTTAAAAAAGATTTACTTCTAAAGAAATGAATAATAATTTTGAAATATACTGTATGTATGTATATAATAATGACCACTCATGTAAAATGAAGAGTTCAGTCATATCAGTAACCTTATAAAAGCTCTTTTATTCTATCTGGAGCAGGGGGCGTCACATGGGGGCAACAATTTTATGATCACATGACCATCTGAATTCTACTGGCTTAATCTCAGTAACTGTCCTGTTATTGGACACTTTCATTCATGGATTAAATTAATCCTGGCTTACTGTGCATAGTGAATTTCTACAATGGCATTGGTAACTGAAAACTATTGTGTTTGAATGATGCAGCATCCAGGCCACTAGGTGTCAGTGTAAGCCAATGTAAGCCACTTCGACATACTTCAAAAAATTACTGATTGCACCTTTAAAGACTAGCATGTTTATTTTGTTTATTTAGAGTCCCACAGACACTACACCAACCCCTACCCCTAAACCTAACCCTAATCTTCCCTTACAAACATTAACCATGGTTTACTACAGTATCCATAGTATCAGCTTGGTTAATTGCATTAAAACTATGGCTTCCACCAAAAAAATAAACATGGTTTCTTCAATATTACTATAGTAAAGCCATGGTAAATTTTACCTGGCTCAAACCTTACTTTCAACTCTCCGACCTTCACCATGACCAAATCACTGCAAGGAAGTAAACCTTTATATTTACTTTTAAGTATTGTTTTAAGTAGCATTAAAGGAAATATGAATGTGGATTTAGGAAACAGGATGGGGAAAAAGTGGAATAAAAGAGGGATTTGAACATGGGTCATCCGCACAACAAAAGCACATGTACACCGACGCTACACTCCACGCACTGCAGCGGCTTATGTATTTTTGACTGGACTTCTGGTCCTTTGTCTAAAAGCTATTTTTTGCAATGAAAGCTCTTCTCACTGCCATGATGTGATTGTTCTACTCGCCCTTGTGGAAGCTCTGCAGACTGAGAACCTATTAGCTGCTGGGGCCCAAGATGTTTTCAAATCTCTTCTGTTTAAACAGAGGGTGACCATCTGTTTTTTATCTCCTGGTAAAACTGTATGCTGTCATCTGCTTGTCCCTGTCTTTCGGTCTTATCTCTTTATTTCAAGTGTGCAGGCAATGTTAGAACACAGCTTCTTATTTTCTTTCTTTCAACTATTAAAATTGATCAAAAAATAATAATTTGGGCTTTTGCCTTTGATTACATAGCAAAGTACAGACAGACAGAAAATATATGGGGAAATGGAGAAAGAGAGAGGTGGAATGGGATCAGAACTTGCAATAACACCAGATCTCCAGTGTGCTCTCATGTACACTACCACTGTGACATGGTTCAAAATGGTTCTCAAATTAAACTTTAAATGTGTCCGTTTAAAGTTGCATTGCTACCGTATGTCCTGTGATTTTTTTTTTTTTTTTATCAGAATATTTGATTATCTCAGTTCTCTTTCTTTCTTTCTTTCTTTCTTGCTTTATTTATTTATTTATTTTACATGTTCAATAGTGTGAGTGAACCAGTTTCTTATTTTAATAAATTCTTACAAATGGTCATAACATCCTTTTAAACCCGATTCAATATTCTCTTAGATTCGCTCTCACTTTCTATTTTTTTTTTTTTTTTTTGAGTAATAAATCAGCACATACCAGTTTTGTGATGAACCTGAGAACATTATGGGTTTGTCATCCCTCACAAAGCTCCTTTTTTTCTACATGAGAAGATTATGTATCGGGGGTTGTCCACTTGAAATGTCTGACCTGGAAAGTCAATTAATTATTATTCAAATTAATCAAGACATTAAAAAGCAAAAGCAGGGTCACAGTCAGGTGCCTCTTTCAGTAAATGTGCTGATTCCAATACTAATATATGAAAGGGTGACTTCAGCCATAGATCAAGGTAATTGCTGTATTAGGCCGCAAATTGGAGCTAGAATAACCAGATGCAATGGAGATGGCCATATCCCACTTGTATTATGGTTATTCTAAGTTCAAGGAGAGTTCAAGCATAGAGGAGATAATCACAGAGGGTCAAGTGCACTGAGACAGTCTATGTTCCAGAGAAATTATCTTCTGCAAATACACAATTTTCCAAAGGGAATCATTTTCTTTGTGCTTATGGTAGTTCATACATCATTTGATTTTCAATAAGTCTTTATTTTCCCTTCCCTGTTACAGATGGATTTCTGTAGTGTAGCTTCTAAGATAGTGTGTTTTAATTTCAGCATGTGGAATCCATTGCATATGTGACCTATAATATAAATATATATGCATTGAGCGCATGCTAAGTTGTGACTGCATGGAGGATGGTGGCACAGTACTCTACAGATATTATGTAAACATGATCTCAACCACTGTATGGTCAACAGTCATGGTCTTCTGAAAGAGTGTATTTGTCTGAATATTATCTAATCTTAAAATTAAGCTACGCAAGGTTTTACAATCCCAAAAAGTATAGATTTGTATTTGTAACAATATACTGAATACATTATACAGTATACTGTACATATATATAATATTGTATATAATTATATTGTATATTATAGTTAATATACTTTTTATTGGATTATATGCATTACCTATTACAGTATATGTATTGCCTACCGGAATCATTAATTTCTGTGAAAAATGTGTACAATTATGACCGATAAATCCATAAATCACATGTATCTAGAGTATGAACCAATTATGTATTATGAAATGACTCAGTAATATATTTTGTATCACCATTGTGTGCCACCAGGCTTGTGTGTTTCAAGTGAACTATTATCTTATGATTGTAATCAGTATTTTTCTTTGAAATCTTTTCTAGTATTTGTTTAGGTATATGGATTGGCTCAGTAAGTCCAAGGATAAAATTAAAGCCTTTCATTTACCCAATATTCATCCTAGCATACCGTGAGATACTCCAAAATCATAATCCAGCAGAAACTTGACATTTCGACATATGCAGACTCACTATACTCACATTACTTCACCATGAAGCAAGAGAGCAAGTCAAGCTTGACAAAAGCCACTTGGAGGAGACGTCCTGCTATGAGGTGCAACTAAACACAATCAACCTCTCCACATCATCCCACACCAGCATGCCCTTCAGTGTCCTTCTAATTAAAGTGATTAAACATCTCGCAGGCTACTGCACACATCTAATGGCCTGTGTGTCAGACTGTAGACCCTCTACCAGTATCAAACCCCCTATTTTCTCAATCTTTCCGAGTTTTCCTTTTATCAGTGATGGAGGAGAGTATCAGTGTTCAATTTCGCAGTCCAGAACTGCTCTAAACTAAATATTAAGTTAAAAGCCATGGTTAGGTTTCCCAAACTGCATTAATGCATTTTGATTATTGCAAAGCCAGTGTACACTATTGCACTGTACAATGTAGACACTTGCAAAGCCAACCCATTTATTTTGGGCCCCTTTCATTCATCTCTATGTCACTAACCCTGTCTTTCCAAAGCCATAGTATTATTTATATTACTATAGACATGTGCTCTGCACATTATTTTATCGATATGTTTTTGAGGCATCTATATATTAAAATTAGCCAGTGTTTAAATTAGAAGCCTAATTTGTGTGCTTTCCAATTCATTCAATTGACCTTCTGTTTAATAGTGTAACGTACTAGCATTGGGAGACCACAAGAGGGTGATATGACATTTACTAAAGCCAGGTCGCGGGTTGGAAAAGCATTGGTATCACGCACAGAGGATGAGCTGATGCGGCGCAGCAGAAGGCAGCCCAAAGTTACGAAAGTTTTTGTACTTCAAGAATGAACAAATTGACGTTGATGAGTTTGCAGGTTAGTGTATGAAACTGGTGTATTTGCGCAAACTGAACGTTTAGAAATGGTGATGTTTATTATGCAATTTCTCTGTATATAGCCTTGGATAGGTCTTTCATTCAAGCTGTCAAATCACAAAAGGACATACTTGTGACTGAAAATACATTGTCTAAGCTCTATGAAAGATATGTATACGTGATATATCATCCTGTGATGGCTAGAGTAAATAATATTTGTCCTTTGATAATGATTAGGGTCGAATTTAATGGTAAACTATGCGAGTTGCGCTCCATGCTCTGCAGAATTTTGACGCTGAGCATTGCCGCTGTGCGCATATCTTTGTAGAAAATAATTGTTACAAATTTTAGAATGCACCATGTCGTCTGCCAGACACGTCCGGTGCACGACCCCCTTTAATTTACCCTGCAGTTCACACTTTACCAAAGTGGTGTTGAGAAATATGTTTGAAAAGACAAAAACTGTGCCCTATTTATATCTTTAAAAAAAATCCTGATCAAGATGATCTTTAGAGCATAATTTGCAACGTTATCGGAACTCAAATCATTTAATAGAGTGAAAAAGTTGACTTTTGTCAAATTACATTTTTATATTCCCCAGGGCAAATATTGCTGTAGCCTGAGGATTGAGGCAGAACTCTCAAAGTAACAGCTCTGCTATAGTGTAAGCCAGTGGTTCTCAACTGGTTTTGCTTCAGGACCCAGTTTTACATTGGAAATCAAGTGGCAACCCACCATAGCAAAAATGTAACCTGTATTTAATGTATCCTGGGTCGCATTGTTGCATAGTTTTGTTCATGGTTTTCAAGTACAAGGACATGCATCAAGTGACATAATTTTTGTTGCTGACGTCAACAACAAAAGCGACAGGAAGTTTTCTCTCCCCCCTTTTAAAAATAGAAGAGCATATTTACTTGTATGAGCCCATTATTATCCTGTTTGTTTCTAATTTCAAACATCTTTCAAATAGAACATACATATTACACAGGAGGAAAGGCTCCTCATTACCATGGTTAGGTCAGTGTAGCTAGTCTTAAATAATAGTAATAATAATAACAAATTATAGTATTTATGAAAAAATAAATACTAGCTGATACATCTTGAAACTTTAACTACAACTGCCACTGTTGATATAAAATTAGGTCTAATAGATTATTTCGTATGAAACTATAAAATTTTGTCAAAATATAACAGTTACTTTTACTCATGTAAAATCATGAAACAATTTTGTAAAGGTGATGATGTATAATGAAAAAAGAATTAGCGCATAGCACAGTGTTGCTCTTTTCCCCCTCAGTGCTGTGTGGCATGTCAGGGCTGCCTACTGTTTGAGAGGTTCGACTTGACTTCCTCCATAACGCTTTAAACTAGAAAAGTCTCACTAGAATTTATATTGGTCACATCAGATTTGAGGTCTGAGCTCCGCAATATCGTGGGAAGCCCGGTTGTTGCACGCACGCGCCAGAGAGAAGAGCAGATCATGATCGCGAGCTGGTTCCGTTACACTCCTGCGAAAGTGCAGATGAGAAGCCTTTAGCTGATTGTGAGATTATCATTAAATCTGCCTCGGCAGAGTCCTAAAATAGGCTATCACTTGGGCAGCCACCGAAATATCTTCAATGGGAGAACCATGGCATTTTTCTTTCCCTGCTGTCTAGATCCGAACAGACCTGCGACCCACTTTTTAGTCGCGACCCACCAGTTGAGAAAAAATGGTGTAAGCTATATTGCACAGAATAATCTACACTGAAAAGCCTAATAAGTTGATTTCACTCAATTGATTGAGTAAACTTCTTCCCTCAATTGAATTTAATAATTTTGTCTCCAAACTTGTGCAATTAACTTAACTTGATGTTCATACAGGATGAACTTAAATGAATAGTTCATCCAAAAATGAAAATTCTCTCATGACTCACCTTTAAGCCATCCCAGATGTGTATGTTTTTCCTTCTTCAGCAGAACCGAAGTGAAGATTTTTATAACACATTTCAGCTCTTTTTGTCCATACAATGCAAGATAATGGGTGCAATTAGACTGCTGGCTGTTTGATGGTCCAAAATTCATATTTAGGCACCATAAAAGTAAGTCTTCTGAAGCAAACCGAGTCTGTCTGTGTAGGCCATAACACCTCTAGCACCATCATACTGAACACAGGCACCCCACAAGGCTGTGTGCTCAGCCCACTGCTCTTCACATTGTTTACACATGACTGCACCACTAAGTTCAACTCTAACCATATCATTAAATTTGATGATGATACGACAGTGGTGGGTCTCATCAGCAAAAATGATGAATCACTCAACAGGGAGGAAGTGAACCAACTGGATGTATGGTGTGGCGAAAACAACTTGTCCCTTAATGTTAACAAAACAAAGGAGATTGTTGTAGACTTCAGGAAGAATCGCATCAATCACTCCCCTCTAACCATCGATGGCTCCGTTGTAGAGAGAGTCGGCAGCTCTAAATTTCTGGGAGTGCATATCTCAGAGGATCTCACCTGAACTTCCAACACCATATCACTCACCAGGAGGGCCCACCAATGTTTATACTTCTTGCGCAGATGAAAATGGGGAGCCTCTCTCCATCTAACCTCATCAAGTTCTATAGGAGCACCATCGAGAGCATGCTGACCAGCTATATCACAGTATGGTATGGAAATTGCAGCATAAATATTGGTTACAGTGAGCCAGTTATAATGGAAGTGAATGGGGTGCCAGTTTTTGAACAGTAAAATACTCACTGTTCAAAAGTAAAGCCACAAGACATAAAAAAATAAAAAAAAATTAAAAAATTTATTTTAGTGTGATAAAATCACTTACAAACCTTTTCTGTGTACATTTTTCTGTGTACATTTTACAACTTCATTACCATGACAATGTAATGTCAACAAACCCTAAAACCCTAAACCGACTGACAATTCAAACAACTTTACAGCTCAAATAATACACAAGTTTTAATAGAATTACTGCAAGTGCTTTTATAAAATTATACGCTTCACATTTCTGTGTTTAAACCCTCCAAATATTGGCCACATTCACTTTCATTGACCCCATTCACTTCCGTTGTAAGTGCTTCACTAAAACCTAGATTTTTGCTTTTTTTAAAGAAAAGGAGGGATGAGTCGAAACTAATTTTTGTGGTAATCAATATTATGCCACAAATTCTGTCGACTGACCTTAACTTGTATTGAACCCAGAACATTCCTTTAACTATTTAAGGTAACTAGATGCAAGTTTTGCTATTTAAATATAGTTTCTTAATAATTTTAATTGAATTGTCTCAAATTTAGATCATACAATAACAGCTCAAATAAAGAGGGTTAAAACTGATTCTTGGTGAATCATAAAAAATAAACTTCATTCCCCACATAAATGCATATACAGTATGTCTGTACTTCTGCACATGCACAAGGAGAACTGAAATTGGAATTAACAGGGTCCAACTTGACCAAAAGGGACACAGATCGCTCGAATGATGACATCACACGAAACAAATATTTGCAACAAAAAAACATAAGGACAAAGGAGCTAAAATGTCTATGAATTCTTAATAAAAAAAATTAAAAAAATGAAATGCCTCAATAAGTTCCCTTTGGCCAAGGAAACATAATTAAGTAATTAAAGCGCAATTATGGGAATTCCTCATAACCTCAGTTTTGTACTTAATCGTTAATCTTAAATCTATGGATTTTTAAGATAAAGCAGTTCAAAGAGTATAGATATTTGAGCTATGAGCCCAAAACTTGACATTTCAAGTAATGTTTAATTAAGACATCTTGATTTTTCCAGTAATGATAACATGGTTTACAGTGTACTTTACAGTAAATGTACTGTGTCCCTGACTCACCATTATCTTTTCTGAGAGTTTTGGTTGTATGAATAAATTGTATCTTGGATTAGAGCAAGAACTACTGTATCTACAATTTTACACCTTCCTTCAGTGAGGTTCCACCACAACAGCCTCAAACAAAGGGCCTGTGATTTATCCATCATTTAAAAAAGCCAAATAGGAATTATCTGGAAAGGTCATCCTCAATTTCAGTATAGAAATGATCTTTTCCCACAATGTAATAAACATTTATCTGGTCCTTTATTGGCTTGATTAGAACTGACAGCTTAGTTAAGCCGTTTTGCCTGGCCATGCAGGGTCATGACAGTTAACGTTGCGAAAAGTTCCACTGGCCAGGTTTGGTATTCACTGAGGTTTGGAGAGAGAGAAAAGGCAAGGACAGTGGCCCTGCTCTCTATTATTACTGATATGGGCTGAAGGAGCTGTCTGACCTGGTCATATTCATTTAGATGCCAATAAATACTTTCATCTTCACCTGATGCTTGCACTCTCCTGCTGCTTTGTGTGTGTATACGCAAGGTGTTATTACATAAAACACTTCAAAAAGCATCTTGAATAAATAACAATGTTGAATGTCAATAACTGTAATGTTAATAATAGGATTCAGCAATGATTACGTTAAAGCTCATGTGTGTAATTATGAAGTTCCAAATGTACGTTTGGCATGAGCTTGTTCATCTAGGTCTGCCAATCATATCCCAAGGATTTATAAGTAACTGCTTCCCTCCACCTCCCAATCTCCACCTTTATATTTCATAACGCTTATCCCAATTATTATTTTAAAATGGTCTTTCTATTTTTTGCTTTAATCAGATCAGGGGGGGATCTCAAAGCTCAAGCCCAGTCACGAGCTCGAGCCCCTCCGTTATGAACAGCTTGCCAAATCCGTTTACCTTAATGCATTCTAGGACTATATGAACCAGTGAGCTTGTGAATGTATGTTGAAATACTTTCTTCTATAGCAGCTTACTGTAATATGCTGATATAACTATAATGAAACCATTATTTTTATAATTTCCCCCGATAATTGTTAACATTGTTGCTCTGGAGGGCTATAAAAACTTTACCATGTTTGTTTTAGCATAACGACCAGCCTAATACAGCAACATTGGATAAACCAATTTAGTTTAGGGACTATCTGTTTGTCCAACCAATGGCAGTTGGAGGGTTTATTTGGGAAAGCTGTTTTATTTTTACAATTCTGTGTCACTAGTGCAGAAATTACACATTTTAAATTGACTTTCACTTCGTTCATAACCATAAAGACAACATAATGTAAATTTCCCTCCATGTTATGCTGTGGTAATGAAACCTTTATATAGTCATTGTTCTCTTATTCCAAAATGAATTGAATAAAGCAATTCCAATGTTTCAGAAACACCACATAGGAAAACCACGGATTCGAACAAACCAAAAGGAATTACACCTATTATGTACTGTTATCTATTTTAAAGATAATCCGCTTAGCATTACTGTTATAATTTGAGAAGATGTAATGGCATGGCACAGCATTCAGTCAAAATCAGTGCCGTAGAAGGTGACGCAGGATCATTTACCTTGGAAATAGATTAAATAAACCGTTCATCTCCTTTCATGGCTCTATCCTCAAGGACGTCTCTCGCCTCTCAGATTAAATGCATTCTGTCTCCTTTTCCATTATTTGCACAGATGAATGTCAAGAATCCTTTGAAAAGAGCCATTATTTGTCTGTTTTAATGTTACGGAATATTTATTCAGCTGTCAGGCAGAAAGTCAGATGATGAGCCCATTTTCACGGATGCGCTGATAATCAGAGTGCATATTTAAAATCCTATAGCAAAAATAAAATAAAAAAACAAGCGAGTCTGCGTCTAGCCTTGGTGTTCAAATTTGAAAAAGAGATACTTAATGAGATTTATTGCAGACCTTGCTACAGTTGTAGTGGGTGAGGTGTCAGAATTAGTCATTGCCCTACAAGGTTAATTAGGTGATCATGTCTTTAAATAGCAAGATCACATTGCTCTTCGTCATAGGTCTTTGCTTTCTCTCTCATCCCTCAATTTCTCTCTCTCCTCTGTTCTTCTTTCTCCTCTCGACCAATGCCAGAGCTTGGGGAGCCCCCACCCAGAGAACCTATCAGCCACTTTAAGAATGCTTGGCGCCCAACGTAGGGTAAATGGGTAAGTTAGTGCGAAAGTGAAGTTGTCACTCAGCGACAGCCGAGGTGCAGTGTGGGACGGAGGAGCTAACGGCTCCTGCGCTGCTCTGAATCCAGACCATCTGTGGCCCCAGCTGGAGCTCTAGCAATGGTCTGGCACTTGTTCCGTGCCATATTTACAGATCTAAACACAAATGGCTACTGCCTGATTGTTTCACGATTCATTAGTCAGACAAGCTCCAGTCTCTCGCCAGTCCAGCTGTTACAGAATGAACCTTTGTCACTTAATAGGGCTGATTATAACTTTCCATCAAAAGTATTGATCTGGGCCTCCGGACCTTGATGATAGGTGATTGCGATTGTCAGAGGGAGGCAGAAAAGGAAGAAGGTGAAATATTGCAGATATTGTACAGAATGTGTGATGCACTAGAATTCTTGGAAGGTTACTTAAAAAGTGAGCTTATTGTGGTAACATCTAAATTTACTGATTCCATTCAAGCCTAAAAAAATTATTCAAAATGACTAAATTACCCTAAATACATTGGGTTACTCCAACAAGGCTAATTTTAAAGGTTAGACCAGGTAGCTCCTTAAGGTTGAACGTTACCACTTTTTAGCGTGTAGATTACACCAACAAAAGTAGTTTGGTTAGATCAAGTAGAAATAAATGTGTATGGTAACAACTGGATGTTACCACTATTTATGGTATCCCTTTGGACAAAAATACTAGAATGCGTTAATTGTAAAGGAAAAAAATAAGTGTTTTTATTTTTTTTTTTCAATAATCAGATGAAAATAAAAACTGGCTTGTAGCTTATGGTGCATATCCACCCAAGATAGTGAAGGGAGAGAGAAAACGAATCTTCAGGTCAAGCGTTTTATTCCACAGGGGCCTATTGATTTCATATAAAGGAACAATAATGGCCCACAGTAAAATAACTCCCTGATCTGGGACACAAGACATGAGTTTGTATTGGCTTTCTGCCATTCTTGATCCTGCTCAACACTATGTATTTAGATCTCTGTGTCAGAAAGGAGCAGGAAGCATATGGTTGTTTAAATGCCCATCTGTAGGACTGATCAAATCTTCATTTATTACCACTTTGTTTTGCTAACACACTATGATTGATCAATGCAAATGAAATCAGGCGACACACTTCAGAGGAAGGACTCGCTTGAGAGTGTTTTACATTATGTGAGTAAATGAGATTAAGAAAACACTTCACAAGTGCAACATTAAGCATCCCATTTCATATCCTCCTCTCTCTCTCATATACAGTACATAGACAACAGCAATAATCTCTTTACAAAGCCTGAAGACCGGGGCTTGCACAGTAGACTAAGCATTTCATGCCTCAGAAACTTAAATAAAGGATTTAATTAACATGTTATTAGCTAATTGGTTCATATTAGTTAATGCACTATTAATTTTCTCCAGACCCAAATGAGTCTTTAATTACTACTGGACATCAAAGTACTGGTTGTATAATTAGTGACACAAGGCTTCTTTTGAGTCCTTCAAAACATTTGACATGAAATGGTGTTAAAAATTCAAATAGGTTTCCCTTTATAAATCAAATAGATTTATAAAGGGAAAAGTAAAATAAAAATTATACCGTTTTAATCTAAACTGAAAAAACAAAAAACAAACAAATCAATACTTTTAGAGGTGACCTCTCCTTTTGGTCAGGCCTGAACAATATGTCTTTGAATAATCATTCAATTAATTTATTTGTCTGCTCTTAAGTTTAGAAGTGGGCCATCAGTCACCAGGTGTTAGGTTTGAGCTTCAGGGACAGATGCATATGACTAGGTTAATTCATTCTGTCCACTGTCATTGCACCCTTGATTTCTTTGCACTTAACCCCTGTGTGGCCCCAGAGGCATTAGATTAAAATTGACCAAGTGTACTAATTCCCTGTCTGTGTGCACATACACAGCTGTAAAGACTGTTAAGGGACTGCAGGAATGAAATATAGACACAAAAATTTCTACTGTGACCTTTCATTTCAGTGCTCAAATTCAGAAATGTATATTGTGAACATCCTGCATCTGTGCCAAATTTTACACCATCAAGCTTGAAGGGGCATCACTTCAGGATATCTTACAACCATTCACATCACTTTCCTGATCTCTTCTCCCATCCCACATAAGTGGCATGTCTCAAATGGTCCAAAGTGCATTCTGTGGGGACCCCTCTGCCTCTAGTGCATCTGTCATGGTGGTGACAGTCCCGTCCCCTCACACTGTTCTAAGTGATGTCTTCAGTATGGCTGCTTAGGAAATAATTGATGGGGTGCTCGGGAGTTTTAAGGAGAGGAGCTTTTAAGCATCCACTGAAGGAGCCGTTCTAATGTGATGTGTGATTCACTCTTTAGTGAGTCATAAAGACCATGACAGAATAACTGAGATCCCTCAGTTATCAGCCACTGATGCATTCTCTTGAATTTAGCTAAAAAAAAAAAAAAAAAGTAATGGTGCTGTGAGCATTGTATTCAGCAGCTTCAACAAACTGCTCCACATCACAAGAGGAGAAAAATAAAGATTATTATGAAAATCCAAAGGTTAATTTGTCTATAACTGATTTAAATGGACTGATGCCCTTCTTGCTACCAGAATATTATTTCTCATGAACTAAATCAGCCAACAACCAAGCTAGTTCAGACTAAGTTCTGGATAGACCTTTATAAAGTACTGTTACAGAAAAAGAGTTACTGAGGAATAAGTCAGTATAAGAATCAAAACAGACATTTAACCAAACTAATGAACAACAAATGGATGGGTAACACTTTACAATAAGGTTGCATTTGTTAACATTAGTAACTACGTTACATTACTTAACATGAACTAACAGTGAACAATACTTTTAAAGTGTATATTAAAGGGAGAGTTCACCCAAATCTCTCATCATTTACTCACCTTCACACCGTCACAGATGTGTTTAACTTTCTTCTGCTGAACACAAACAAAGATTTTTAGAAAAATATTTCAACTCTGTAGGCCTTCATTGCATTAATTTAGTAGATTGCAGAGATTTTGTCTTGCTAGTTAAGGAGGGGAACCAGGGCAACTTTAATATTTTAATATAATGCAGTTTGCAGGGCATGAAATTCGGCACAGGATTACGGGTATTGCGGGTATTGCGCACAATTTTAATCATTCCCCCAAGTTCCACATTCAAAATGCAGAAAATTCCCACACACTTTTTTTCTCTTTACAGTGTAGCTGCGAATTAGTAAACCAATAGATACAAATGAGCAAATCAAATCAATAAACTTCTAATTCCAGAAGCTGTGCGAGTAAATCGCTCTGTCTCTCCCTTTCTCTCTCGTGCAGCTGTAAGCAGCGCATTTAAGCACTTATTGAATTTAGTGCAAGCACACGCAGTGAGGAAGTGCTTTGTCACATAGTTAGTGAACTTAAGATGTTACAGATGTATAAACCTTTCTAAACCTGTTGATTCGACATGCAAATGGCATTACACCGTCTCCGTAAGTGAGCAACAAGATAAAACAATATAGTTCCTGTTAATAATCAACAAAAATTTTAACATTGCAAGTGCGGACGGCAAACGCCTTTCATATCTTGGCGCTCCCTCATTATTCATAATGCAGCACATTTGCAAGAAAGGCAGAAATAGCAAAAACGCTTTGTGAAATGTACCAGCTGCATGGTGAAGAGAGACACTTAAACACCTGTTATACCTGTCATCTCCATTTCTAGTTCCATTCAGGGTCGGAAATTAACGGAGGCTGTAGGCAAAAAAATTCCCCTGCAATCTGATATATTTCCAAATATATCCATCACTATTTTCATTTGAATTTTTGCTAAACATTATTTGTTTTGTGCCGTACGTTGTGCAGATGTTGCTGAGTCATTGGCGGAAGCTCGTGCCATTAACGCCCACAGATGGGCACTCCACTTCTCACGTTTCACATCAGTTCAGTGTCGTGCTCCCGCACTAAAAATACCAAATGCTACAATGTAGTTAATAATAATATTAACAAAAATAATATCTGGATGTGTTAAATAGCCATGATGTTAAATAAAACGTTATTAATGATACAATATTAATTTGACAGAACATAACTCTGATGTTCATTGTTAAATGTGAATTGTTTCATAATTTAATAGCCAAAACATTTGGAAATATGTAAATGAGAAAAAAAGAATTTCAGTAACAATGCACATTATGCAATGTAGAGATCTTGCAATTTTGTAATTATTGAAACATGCCATTTTTTAATTTAATTGATTAAATTAAAGTTTTTGACATAAAAGGATGACAGCATCATAAGGTTAGAAAAAAAAATACCTTTATAAAGGTAAAAAACGCCCCCCATATTTCAGCCCATGTCCCTCAGTTAAGTTGGATTTTTGGTAGGGAAAAGTTTGGGCACCTCTGGTATAAAGGCAGCGTAAAAGTAATCCATAAAACTCCAGTGGTGTAATCCTATATCTTCAGAAGTGATATGATAAGTGTGGGTGAGAAACAGATTAATATTTAAGTCCTTTTTTATGATAAATCCCCACTTTCAAATTCTTCTACTTTTGTTTTTGGCAATTCACATTCTTCGTGCATATCACCACCTACTGGGCAGGAAGGAGAAAATATAGTAAAAAAGGACTTAAAATTTGATCCGTTTTTCACCAATATCATATCGCTTCTGAAGACATGACCACTGGAGTCTTATGGATTAATTTTACACTGCTTTTATGTCCTTTTCTGAGCTTCAAAATTTTTGTTACCATTGTATGGACCTAAAGAGGTGAAATATTCGTTTGTGTTCAGCAGGAGAAAGAAAGTCACACATATCTGGAATGGCATGAGGGTGCGTAAATGATGAGAGAATTTTTGGGTGAACTATCCTTTTAATCATGGTTAATGTTACTTTCAGTATATAGCCTATTAATACATTTTTAAAATGAAAAGTTGCATACGTTGACATTAGTTAGTGCATTATGAACTAACATGAGGTAAAATTAACAATTATATTTTTTAAAATTCTGTAATAAAATATTGTACATTGTTAGTTCATGATACCCAATGCATTAACTAATGTTAACATATAGAACCTTATTGTAAAGTGTTATAACTGAATGAATGCATTAGAAAAAAAAACAAATAAATAAATAAATAATGTAGAAACAGGCAAATAAATGTCTAAGAAAATTTTGCTATCACACCAAACACCCCCCTACACAGCACCAGCAACAGTGCATCCTGGCCTGTTGAAACATGTTCCAGCGCAGAGGTGTAGCCTACTGGCACTGAATCTCATTGCCTTCCATTGGTGTTATTGTCCATCAGGCCGAATGGAAAGGAGGAAAGGCTGCAGTACCTTCCCAGCAGATGGACACCAAATATGTGCATGATTTATCTGCCCAGTGATTAACTGTGAGAAGCAACAACCTACCACGTGGGTGAGATATATTCATGAAAATGTATTTATTAAAAAAAAAAGAGAAAGATTATTGTGTTTAAAGCCTAACTCAACAGATGAGTCAATAAAACAGTTTAAATTGACAAGCGCTTGTTATATGGACAGCATTAACACTAGCAGATGGAGCAACAGCAACACTGCATCATACTGATGGACTGTGGAAGAAAAAGTGGGAGTTCCTGAAATGTGTTGTACTGCATCTGAAATATCACAAAATGCATTTTAATCAAATCAATAAAACCTAGCAAAAATAAAAGCGGTTAATTATTTCTTATACTAGTGTTTGAGTAATTTCTTTGTAAGAGTTATTTGACTGTCTGAGCTGTGGCCTTTGCTTTCAATGTAGGTGCTTTGACATGCAGTGATGCTTGGGTGGGAGTCCCGGGTTTGAATCTGGCCCAGGTCATGTTCCTGTCCTCAACTCAAACAAAGAATTATTTGACTTATTCTTCTACACTCTAAAAAAGTGGTAACCTACAATTGTTACTTTATGGAGCTATTTCTACCTGATCTTACCCTTAAAATACCTAATGTATTCAGCTTGATTTAGTGATGTCACATGATATTTTTCATTCAAATAAGAATAAAACCAGTTAATTTAGATGTTACCACATAAAGCACAATTTTTAAGTTAATTTTTGTTTTAGTGTAATCAGCTCATAGTTTATGGGGGTACAGAGAAACATTTCAACACCTGAGCTGTTTGTAAGCCAATGACAGGTTTTAACAGGGAATTGGCTCCTGCTGAAACACAGATAAATATCCACCATTATTTCCACCAGTCTGTCTGGCTTTAGGACATTAGACACTTTGGACTTTGGCAAAGTATAAGGGAACATCAGAACAAAATTCTAATTAATTGTTCACTAATGATATCCAACAACAAATAGAAGATTAGTTTTTATTTTGGCTGTTGTTCTTTGGAGAAGTTTTTAAATGTCCAACTTAATTAGTTGGAAAGCAGCAGACCCTGTGTGAGAAAGTGATGTCATTTAGGCTTTGCAAGTGGATGCCTCACATGGTATGACTGTTTCTCATAAGATTCTTCAGAGTTTGGCAGAATGTTAGCCTTCACTTACATTGTATGTCGAAAAAAAAATACAATGAAAGAAAATGGTGACTCCGCTTGTTTAACTTTTTTTGTGTTGCACGGAAGAAAGAAAGTAAATTGTTTGGAACAACATGAGGGTGAGTAAAAGATGACAGAATTTTCATTTTTGGGTGAACCATCCCTTTAAATGCTGTGCTGTACCTTTGTATCAATCTATCTTTCAGATATAAAATGTCACGTAACACACTCTCTATCAGATATTACTCAGGTGTCCAATAACATTTCTAATACACCAGCCGAACAATATAAGAAACAGATTTATTAGTGAGTACGGGGGGTACATTGCCCTCCACTATCCCACCATTGTGCTCCTCTCTAAATTGGATATTGTCTGCCAAAACGCATTATACCTAATGACACTTCCCTCAGAGTAGCTGAGTGTGAGATCTGGCGTGAAAAAGATATATATGGCCAGCGTGTCGGTGTTACTGAGACGATGTATGAACTCATCTGTGAAGACGGACCACCGCATGAAGGTCAGTGCTCAACCCTGGAGGTTCCGCTGTACTGCAAGCATGCCACCCTCCTGCCTGGTCCAAAAGTCATTTGGAAGAAGTCACCTGTTATTCACAATCATATTACAGGCACGCAGGGAAAATATGAATATTTCATATCTTAGAGTTGGTGTCAATTATTCAGATATCCCCCACTCTCTGATTAAATTAATTATGTTGATAGAATGAGAATAGATTTTTGGAGGTTAATATAATAATATTTATGTTGAGTGTGGCATGATGGATACAAGTCATTACTATTAATTGAATTAATGGCAACAGAGAGCCACTTGGGTCATTTATACATTGTCTTTGCATATTATATTTTACAGTGCTATACAGTATTATTAAATAAGAGCATTTTATTTGTGTACAATTTGGAAAGACAGAACAACAGTGTATTCCTATATAATGCTATATTTTGGACCTCTATAGAGCTGTTCAGTCATGATAACATCAGTTTGCAGGCCAACTCAGAAGTCTAATTCTCCATGGATTCTCTATGGAATTTCCAATGGGTTTTAAGAATGGGGATTTTGTATTTGTGAGTAAAATAATGTGTTGAATATTCATTGTAAAATTAGCTGACCTACTTTTTTAAGGAAATCAGTTTGCATTAAATGTGCATTTATTCACTGAGCACTGTGCTGCACTTACTGATTGCACTGCATCATTTTATTTCTGTATTCTTTTTCTTATTTTATTCATTTTAATCATTTTAACTTTTATATTTAACAATTTAGTTATCCTCTGCTGTGCCAGGGAAGGTCAACAACAATTAACAATTTAGTATTCTTTTTATTTTTTTATTAATTTTAATAATTTTTAATTTTTTTACATTTATTGTATTACTTTTTATTCTTATTTCATGTTCTTAATTGGTTTTTAAATTTATTTTTTTATGTATCTTGTATTTTCTTTATCATTTTTATGTAAAGCACTATGAATTGCCATTGTGTATGAAATGTGCTATATAAATAAACTTGCCATGCCTTGCCTTGCCTTACATGCTTTTTTTAAGTAAATGTACTTATTTGGCTCACATAAACTGAACTTAATTGTATTAAGTTATGTTAGCTAGTTACAAGTAAACTTAACTCATCTGTGATTAAAGTATCATTGTTTTTATTTAATTATTTTTATTGAGTTACAGCACATCTTATACAGTATAAGGGAAATTATGACTGGAATCTCGGTTAGCCATATGATACATTGGATTCTCATCTGTACTTGTTAGTGCACATAAATCTGCACATTTGTAAAGTACTGTTGAGTAAAGAAGAATGGCTTAAGTTTAACAGGCTCCAAGTTCACCAGAGGTAACACTAATCACACTAATCAACCTTTTTCACACTACGGATTTTGGAATGAGGATGTAAACATTTGCAGGGTAAATGTCAAAAGCAGTGAATTGGAGTGAATGGGAGACAACAACAGCAAATATTATTTTCACTTACCCATTTGCTCCAAGACCTCTTATGTTGGAATGACTTTCCAGAAGTGGAAAAAACAGAGAGTAGTAGATTAAGACAGTTAAATGCGAGAAGATGCCAAATTTACTGTCACTCTCTCAGCAGCTGTAATAGAAACCCCTTCGCAGCTGTAGTAATTCGTTTTGCCAGGGTAATATAACACAAAGCATAATGTTATCCGAAATTTACACTGCTAAATAAGGCGGAAACGTGTCATCACAGTCTGTGAAAAGGCTATGGTGACTTTGCACAAATAACAACTATCAACCAGCTAAAACAAAACAACAACCAGTAGTCATAAGAATTAAAACAATATGCATTTTTAAATTACAATTATCCTTTTCTACATAAGTTCCCTTGTTTTGACCAAACATACATAATTTATTCAAGCCCAAGTGCTTATGTGTATTCCACATAGCAATTTTGTACTTGATCATTTTGAGTTAGTAGTACTCGAAGCCAAAGTTTAAAGTACATAAATATTTGAGCATTTCTGCATTCTATTCACTTTAGGGTTTTGAGAGTAACGGTAACTTAATTAAAACTAGTAAGAATAGTAAAAAAAAAATGTTTTTACAGTTCGAGATAACTATTAGTATTTATTGTGTTGAAGAAACTTTTATGTTTTGTTCTAAAACATAAATTACACACAGCTGTACCTCAAACGTGAATTTTGAAGCCACTGTGCTTTTTACAATAGTAGCTAACAAGTTTCTACATATGACCTACAGCGGTTATCCAATTCGTACTTATTTAGTAACTTGTTAGCAAATTATGTTTTAAAAAACAAAATCACTGCAGCTTCAAAATTCGCATTTGAAGTATGTCTGTGTGTAATTCATGTTGGAGAAATAAATTTGAAAGTCTCTTCAAGTAATGTTTACCACATACCTTATTTTACTCATACATTAAAAATCCCTATTCTAAAAACCTTTTGGACATCCCTGTGAGAACCAATGGCTCAAAAATGCTAATTATCTTCCGGCTTTTAGGACTACAATCTGAAAAGTTATATTTGCTAAATGGGGCCTTCTCTGCATATATTTGATCAATGGACTTGCTAAGCACTTAGTGCAGTGATAGTGCAAGTTACTGAACGTTTAACCTTCAGGGTGTGAATTTCTGTCCCAGCAAAGCTTTATTAGCTAGTTAAAGCTCTTCTTCATTAAACAAAATGAAGACAGACAAAGAGATAGTGTGGTTGGTACTGTATTACACAGATGTAGATGCTGAACATAGAACATTCTGGAGGGCAGCGACTCTGTGCAAGACAGCCCTCCTCTTATAAAAGCTTGTACATTAAGACTGAGGTCTCTCTCCGCAGTGCACAGGGGGCAGGGGACAAGAGGATTTTCATCCGACCCTTTAGCCAACACATCGGCTCTTTAAAATCAAATTCACCAACCAAGTCCCATGTATAAATTTCCTCTCCATCTCATCAGAGTGCTGTGCAGTACGGCCTCCTCTGACTGATATTAGCTCATAATACTTAATCTTGAGTGAAATTTCCTAGTCTGTACTAAATGAATTGCAGCCTTCATAGAGAAGATATATTTATTTTTCTCAGGGCTAATGACCTGTCCCTTGGACCCTCCCTCTGATGGTTATTTACTAGGGCCCAGATGCTTGGGCTCAAAATGAGTGGTTTTGTCAGCAGGGGCCATCCGTCATGGCTGCTTCCTGATTGAATCTGAGAGATCCCATTGACATTGACTCTGTGACTTTTAAGGCCATTACCTACCGCCACTGCAAAATGATCACCTCATCATCACTTGTGAGCTGACAGCTGATTAGCAACAAATTACTGTCAGGACGGTGCTCTGACATCCAGGGTGGAATGGAGCAAACGAGAAACTAAACAGTCTAAAGTAATAGGCCATGTCTGGACTGCAGCCTTAGGTGTTGTGTGCACCATGAATCTTATGATAATGTAATTTGTTTACAGCAAGTGCTTGCAAGCATTGCTATTGTTACTTTAAATGAACATTAGATTTGGTCTTGTATCGTACATGCAGTTGTTAATGAGAATTTAGCATTATTTCAGGATTATATATAAAACGCAATTCATACAAAACAATTACTTGAATACATCTGTATGAACACATGTTTCAATTAAGTCAAAAATGTTTGAGGTCTAAGTGGTGTAAACGTCCGGAAACTGTACAAATAAAATTTAATTAATTAAAGGTTCGTTAAAAGCTGAAATAATTGTTTGCAGTAGTTTGGAATAATCTTTTATTATTATTTCTTAAAAATAACAAATTTGTTTTAAAACATTATTAATTTAAAAAAAAAAAAAAAAAAAAAACATTTATCCACAAAATCAAAGTCAAGTGGTGAGAAGACCCCTTTAGACCCTCAAGAAGACTCTGTGTGCAGTTTTTGAAAAATATCAGATATTTTTTATTTATTTTATTTTATGAAAAGGCACATTTTTTTAGGTCAAGTGGAGCAACCCTAAGAAAACTTCTCGATATTTGTGACTCAAAAATGCTTATTTGTCACTGACCCAAATATCAATTTACAAACAGTTTGAAATGGAGAGCCAAAAAAGACGTTTAAAGGATTATGAGGAGTGTCAGGGGACAATTTCAATAAATTATTGTCCATCCAGTATGTTCAGACCTTTGTTGAAATATACATATACAAATTGTATATGTAGTAAAGTCAAACCCAGTCATTCTGCCTCATTCATATGCTTATCTGTGTATACAGTATATGCTTGAGTCTATTAGTGAGGTCTTTTCTTTATAGCTGTCACAGTAGTCCTTTATGAGCCGTATGATCTTTGATGAGTGAGGATACTACATTTAGTGCCTGGGATTCATTTTAAATGTCTCTGGTGATCTGAAACTCTAACTGCACAAAACTCCCATTGCACCTAGAGTTGAGAAGTGCAATTCGCTTTTCATCTTACTTTTCAGAATTTGAGCTGAAGTTTGGAAAAGTCCTGATGGTAATTTTCTGTACTATTTGATGCCTATTAAGATACTTTACTGTTGGGTGGGTGTGTGATTGCAAAAGCAGTGGCATACATACCAAACAACATTCCCCATCCTTAAAGCAAAATCCATTGTTATCAAAAAACGATGTAAGGTAAAGCAAATTACTTAACGGTGAATGGATGATTGTCAATGTCACTGTCAATATTCTTCAGTTTCTTAAATATTTGTCATTATTCTTTCATACTATCAGTAAAACAATACAATTTTAAGTCAGTAGTATGACCAGCAGTCAACCCGGAAATTCAACAATCACTACACCAGCCATGAGCTGTGACACAACAGCACAGGTCACCACATGAGGCATTTTTAGATCACTTCCAGCCATATTGCACTCAGACCATGTTGGCTCCTCATGCACTGCTCTGCATCTGTAGCCTGTTCAATTATTGCTGGCCCTTCATGGACAGGCTTAGATAGGCTTAGGGATGAAGTCTGTCTGGGGGCCCCTTGACACCAGTCAGTGGTTGGAACAGTGATGGAGTTCCCCATAGCGGACTGTACACTGACATGTCTGACACTCCATCAGGGCTAGGTTTGCCTCAGTAATGCTGACAATGTGGCCACCCTGGGACAAGCCACGCACATGCTAAATTTCCATTTGTCTCTCTCAGTGGAGATCCTGGGCTGTATTTCAAAACATAGCATTGCTGTCACATTGAGATGCTACCAACAACACAAGGCCCCTCATAAAATATAATATCCAAAAGAGCACCACTAATGCGGGCAAGGAGGCCTTGTCAATCCAAACGACCTTCTTTTAAGTGATTACTCTGTCAAAGACTGGACAGCCACCACATTAACACATTTCTGGAGAAAATGATAGGTTGCTCTGTTGAAAACACAGCATACTTTGCATATAACTGACAGTTCAGTTTATTAGCCACCAAACAATCAAATAGTTAAGCAATTTTGCACAAGTAAGAGTGCTGTTGTACTCAGGGCTGCCACTTGCCAAATTGATGCTCTACGCAGAGCTCCGGGATTGTCAGAAGGTGGGGGGGGGGGGGGTGAAATGCAAGGCCATCGTCTGTGTTCCGCAACTGCTACCGGGTCTTTGAATAACATATAACGTGCGAGTAAGGGCAGCCAGTGAAGTTTCTGGTGCCCCACTAGGGTAAGATGGTGCACCCCTAGGGAGTTGGTGCCCTAAGCAGACTACGAAATATGCATATAGGGAGCGGCAGTACTGGTTGTACTGACTATCAACATGGCTGTTAGTCAATGATAGGCACAAAGCTGCAAGTAACCATAGCCATGCTAATATTAAGTACAACAGCATGATTGCAAGTCAGATATGGCTTTTTTATACAACGGTTAGTTCTGGTACTCGAATCTGATTGGACAAGTGGCAATCCAAGAATGTTGCTATACAGTCCAACAGCATGACGCTTCACTATTTGTAGCACTCTGCTTCTTCGTCTTTGTGGCTTTCCAAATAATTGTGTGAATTTTGATTTGATTGTTCATTTTGATTTCTTTCCCTGATTTGTTCAGTGACCATTTCTAAAGATTGCATATTTCTGCCAGCGGGTGCCGACAAATGAGCATCTTTTATGCAATGAGTGAGTCATTCTGAGTCAAAGAGCCGTTCACCACCAAAATAATGGAAGTGAACAAAAATTATTTGTTCACTAAAAATATTTGTTCAAGATCGTTGATTTGTTTATGAATGAAACACCACTAGTTCAAAAGCAGAGTGTGAATGCAGAGAGCAAGTTGTGCTTGATGTTTGGGCCTCTTTTGGAATTATTTTCCCTGGCGAAATGCACAAACTAACTGGCCTTTTTTTATTTTATTTTTTGTTGACTAAAATGTAACATTTTTACTTGTTTGTTGAACTGTTGTATAAAAACAATGCCACACTTGCAGTCATGCTGTTGTTCCAAATATCAACACAACTTTGATTACCTGCAGCCTTGTAACAATTAACATACATTTGGCTAGTTAAACACCAGTTATTTTGTCTATTTTTGCTACGCTAAAGAAAATGGTCCCAAAAGAAGCCAAGGCATCAACCAAGGTGTCACAGAGCCATGTACATACTGACAGCCTGTCTGAAATGCCATGTACACAGGAGACTGACTGAATAAAGCCTATGTATACTCAAGAATATGTATGTTCTACATATAAAATATAGCCTACATACATTTTGAACTGACCAAATATAAGTCTTGTATTATTATAACTAATATAGATACAGTTGAAGTCAGAAGCTTACATACACCTTAGCCAAATACATTTAAACTCAGTTTTTCACAATTTCTGACATTTAATCATAGAAAACATTCCCTGTCTTAGGTCAGTTAGGATCACTACATTATTTAAGAATGTGAAATATCAGAATAATAGTAGAGAGAATTATTTATTTCAGCTTTTATATATTTCATCACATTCCCAGTGGGTCAGAATCTTACACACACTTTGTTAGTATTCGGTAGCATTGCCTTTAAATTGTTTAACTTGGGTCAAATGTTTTGGGTAGACTTCCACAAGTTGCTGGAATTTTGGCCCATTCCTCCAAACAGAACTGGTGCAACTGAGTCAGGTTTGTAGGTCTCCTTGCTCGCACACGCTTTTTCAGTTCTGCCCACAAATTTTCAATCGGATTGAGGTCAGGGCTTTGTGATGGCCACTCCAATACCTTGATTTTGTTGTCCTAAAGCCATTTTGCCACAACTTTGGAGGTATACTTGGGGTCATTGTCCACTTGGAAGACACATTTGTGACCGAGCTTTAACTTCATGGCTGATATCTTGAGATGTTGCTTCAATATATACACATAATTTTCCTTCCTCATGTTGCCATCTATTTTGTGAAGTGCACCAGTCCCTCCTGCAGCAGAGCGCCCCCACAACATGATGCTTCCACCCCCATGCTTCACAGTTGGGATGGTGTTCTTCAGCTTGCAAGCCTCATCCTTTTTCCTCCAAATATTACAACGGTCATTATGGCCAAACAGTTCAATTTTTGTTTCATTAGACCAGAGGACATTTCTCCAAAAAGTAAGATCTTTGTCCCCATGTGCACTTGCAAATTGTAGTCTGGCTTTTTTATGGCAGTTTTGGAGCAGTGGCTTCTTCCTAGCTGAGCAGCCTTTCAGGTTATGTCGATATAGGACTAGTTTTTCTGTGGATATAGATAATTTTCCACCTGTTTACTCCAGCATCTTCACAAGGTCCTTTGCTGTTGTTCTGGGATTGATTTGCACTTTTCGCACCAAACTATGTTCATCTCTAGGAGACAGAATGTGTCTTCTTCCTGAGCGGTATGATGGCTGTTTGGTCCCATGGTGTTTATACTTGCGTACTATTGCTTGAACAGATGAACGTGGTACCTTCAGGCCTTTGGAAATTGCTCCCAAGGATGAACCAGTCTAGTGGAGGTCCACAATTTTTTTCTGAGGTCTTGGCTGATTTCTTTTGATTTTCCCATGATGCCAAGCAGAGGCACTGAGTTTGAAGGTAGGCCTTAAAATACATCCACAGGTACACCTCCTATCAGAAGCTAATTGTCTAATTGTCTAAAGGCTTGACATCATTTTCTGGGATTTTCCAAGCTGTTTAAAGGCACAGTTAACTTAGTGTAAGTAAACTTCTGACCCACTGGAATTGTAATATAGTCAATTAAAAGAGAAACAATCTGTCTGTCAACAGTTGTTGGAAAAATTACTCATGTCATGCACAAAGAAGATGTCCTAAATGACTTGCCAAAACTATAGTTTGCTAATATTAAATCTGTGGAGTGGTTAAAAAATTAGTTTTAATGACTTCAACCTAAGTGTATGTAAACTTCTGACTTCAACTGTTCTATACAGTGGATAAATAATCATAATTAAAATACACATGTAATGCATTTTATTTTGATCTATGAATTTATCTGATCTTGCTTCTCTGTGGGTGGCCACTGTGTCTTTTCTTAATATGGTAATGAAGGTCCCCAATTTAAATAGATCTCAGCAGCCTGGTGAGGTCTGGGACAGACTATTTCCCTCCCATCATTCCAACCTTAACAGAGACGGAGACTAAAGAAAGAGAGAGAGGGAGATCTGTGTGTGTTATGTCCACACTGACATGTCAAGTGTTAGATTAACTGCCCTCTCAAGCTCCTTTTATTTCCCTGTTCCAGGGAATCGCTCATTTACATAAACAGATAATCCCTGATAAAAATTTCCATTAGACAAAGGTGAAATGGATCAATTTTGTCTGCCAAGATAAATCTTACATTTTACACCGACAGGGTCATTACCCAGGCCACATTTCAGAAATAATGTATTTAAAAATCAGCCGATAGCAGCCATTTCCAGGTTTCCAATTACCTTTAAGAAAAGCTTATTCTGTGGACAATAAAGCACATTACGGCACAATATGATACAGTCCATAAAGATCACACTGTTTGATGAGAGGTGAGAGAAAGCTCAGCATATTTAGGCAGAATGTCACAACCCCACGTTCCCACAGATGTGTCTCTGCAGGTGCCAGGCAAATGTTCTATTACCCCAGTCCAAATAGATTAACAGTCCTGTTCAAAAATAAACAGTATTTTTCCTCTTTCTTTTTTTTTTCTGGCCGCCTACACCCCTCTGTCCTTCTCAGCTGATGAAAGGTGGTAGATTGACAAGGAGTTGCAAGGTGATGCCACCAGTGCCGGAGAGAAAGGGAGAGTGAAAATCTCATTAGTCTCTCCTTCCACCCCAATTCCCAGACCCCCCTAACTGACCTTGAGACACCCCCACCTACCCAGTCATCCCTCCCCGCCCTGGTTGAGGTGAATCCCTCGCATTGCCTTGGGTCTCCTTAGAGCTTGAAGCACCGCTGCAACTGAGGTCAGACTCTGGCGCTGCTGAATTAGTGCCAATCGCGCAGACAGGCCTGGGCGTGGGGTAGTCCTGTGGCGAGAGGAGATTCAGGGCCGAGGCTAGCGCCGTGGAGGGCAGACACCCCTCCTTGTCTCCCTCCCTTCTGCTGCAGCTGTCCAAAACACAATCTCTCTTTCTCCCCTCTCCATATCAGGGAAAAGCAGCAGGTCCTAGGCAATCTACCACTAAGCATCAACAGTCATTTTGCATGGAGGTATCAAAAACATCAGTGGAATTCATTTTGTGAAGAGACGACTGTAATTTCCATTGGCATCTGTGCTAGATGGAGTAATTGTCCACAAATGAAAAAAGAAACATCATTCATTCCGACTACCCCTCAATACATTTTCTAGGTAGAGTTGCTAGGTAATGCTAATCTGTACAATGAACTGACTGCAACATGATGATACCCCATCAGTTAAAAACAATAATCCATTCGCAGTATTGAAGGTTGTTCAACCACAGGGTCAGAATGACAAAATAAATTACTGTGATAAGAGTTCCCCAAAAGCACTCAAATAAGAAATGTATCACTATTCAAGTATTAAATATCAGAAAATGGTTATGACAATGGCCTCATTCGTTCCATTGAACTCATCTGAGTGAGTTTTTCTTCACATCACAATGTAAGCTAATTAATACATTCGTTTCAGATTTCCCGTGTAGTTCTTCATTTTATAATGTTTCAATAGGATTTATTTTATTTGAAAATGATTCTATTTAAGAGTGAAGGCTATGAAAGTAAGTACTTTTGGCCTGTTGAGAAAAGATGAGCTGTGACGGTAGATAACAACAAAATTAGTTGCCACAGTACCACCTAGTGGCTATTTCTAGACCTTTATACACAATCATTCACCATCACAGCCGTACACTTCAGGACTCTGCTGAGGAACAAATCTCAATCAGGACACTTTATCTTTGCTATTTGTTTATGGTTAATTATTTTCGATGTTTTAATTTTATTAAATTATACATTACATTTTAAAGCTATAAAACATTTTTATCGTCGAATGGTGCGTGCTACATATGAGCTTTTAATGAACTTTTGGGTGTTACATTTATAGCAAACACTATCTTCTGATATCTTCTCTATGAATCTATTTTTAAAAAAAACTGCACAGTAGACTGAATAGCAATTTTGTGGATGAATCAAAATAAGTAGGCCTAATGTGTAGATACAGAGTGACATCTACAGGAGGAAAATGATTTCACTCAGAGTTCGCCTTGCATTAGGATCAACAGTACAATTTATCATTTTAGTTTATATTAAACCGTTGATATCTTTCACAAAAGCCACAGACTAAGAAGACAGTCAGCATGTCATGTATTTTTATGGGTGAGCATTGGTAGTTGGTACATCACACCGTTTTTTTTTTTCCGTTTTTATTTTTATTTTATTTTATTTATTTTTTTGTTCGTTTGTTTGTTTTTTCAGCATAATATTATGGTCAAAATACACCTTTAATAAAAAAATTTGGGAAGAAAATTAAAAAAAAAAAGAAAGAAAAAGAAGAAGAACCGAACTGAACTTTACAGGGAAAAGTTTTCCCTCTAGGACTATTCTTTAAATAACTTTTTGATTTATTTTACATGTGATAGAAGAAAAATGGTGCTCGGAAGAGCAATACGTAATAATAATCAGTTTTAGAACAAAGTGCATATTTGGCATTGTTAAAGGTAAGGGGGGAAAAACATACCCAGTGCCAAAAAGCTTAGCATGTCTAGTTGAGTCCCATAGTCAGGCTTATGATTTTCTCCATAAATGAGGATTTAGAGTATTTCATGCTGACAGCAAAAGTGACATACAGCAAACAGTCGTTAATATAAAAAGATTTTAATCTCGTTCCAGCAAATGCTAAATGCAGAAAAACTATTGCATTGTCTGACCTAATCTCCTGCTTATTGTGGAAATTGTTTTCCCTTTCTTTTGGCCTCTGGGGAATTATAGTCTTGGAGCCAGATGCACATCTTATTGGAGAGATAATAAGTGAAAAAAGTAAGAGGATGCCTTTATATTAAAGCTCAATTCCTCTCAATATTGTTATGCAGATGGAACTTTCTCAGAGAAAAAAGACTAAGCTGAAATCTCCAGTCATCCTTTGAACTCATTTAAACCTCTGTGAAGCAGAAAAATATGGTGAACACAACAAAAGACTGTTAATACACTATAAAAATGAACTTCATGTGGTAAAATCCAAATTAACTGGTTTTATTTAAGTCAAAAATATTATTTATTGCAACTAAATCAAGTACATTTGGTTACTCCAAGTAGTCATTTTAGAGGTCAATCAGGCAGAAATCCTGCACAACTGCACATGCTCAATTTTTACATGAGCAGGTGCAAGTAGGTGCAGTAAGAATATAGGTAACTCTGCCACATTTTGTCAGTTAAAGGAATATTTCGGGTTCAATACAAGTTAAGCTCAATCGACAGCATTTGTAACATAATATTGATTTCCACTGAAATTAATTTTTACTTGCCCCTCCTTTTCTTTAAAAAAAAGCAAAACTCTGGGTTGTAGTGAGACATGTACAATGGAAGTGAATGGGGCCAATCCGTAAACGTAAAAATACTCACTGTTTCAAAAGTATAGCCACAAGACATAAACAATATGCGTGTTAACATAATTGTAGTGTAATAAAATAATCAAATCGCTAACTAACCTTTTCAGTGTGAAGTTATAACCAATTTTACAACTTTGTTGCAATGACGATGTAGGCTAATGTCAACAAACACAAAAATGACTGTAAAAATGACAATTTAAACAACTTTACAGCTCAAAAAGCACATGAGTTTTAACAAAATAATGAATGTGTGTTTTTATAAAATTATAAGCTTCACTTTTTTGCCTTAAAATCCCTCCAAAATTGGCCCCAATCACTTCCATTGTAAGTGCCTTACTGTAACCTTGATTTTTGCTTCTTTTTTTTTTTTAAAGAAAAGGAGAGACTAGTCAAAATTAACTTTTGTAGTAATCATCATTATGCCACAAATGCTATTGATTGAGCTTAACATGTTTTGAACTCAGAACTATTCCTTGAAGATATATGTTCATGTGAAACCATATGGATATAACATGTGGATAGGGGCGTCTTTTTCATTTTCTTTCATGAAATAATAAAAATATACCTTTTCCACCACACGCAAACACATACAAAGAGAACACACTTTTAAGGACATCTGTCCTCACAGCAAAAAAATATTGTATTTATTCTAGTTATTCTTTTCAGGAAAACCATAGCAAATGGCATTTAAAACTGCATGTGGTCTTCTTTTTTCCCTCAAAAACAATTTTTGAGTCAAGGCTGGTGCAGGAGCCTTGTTGACTTCCCACTGTTCAGGAACTGGCAAAAAACAAGGCCTTGTCAGACAGCTCCAGAGCTCTCTTAAAGCATCAGCTGCCCAAAATAGACTTGTGACCAGACAACAGACACCAAACAAACAAAGGCACTCTGATCTTGTAAATATCAGTCTGAGACTATGAGTGCTCGCAAAGCCTCTCTCCGTCGCCATATCGTGCTAATCAGTCGGCGGGGAGCAGGATCGAATATGACACACATCCTATTGGAGCAAAGTGTGGCATCTCTGCCTGCAAGCTGGACTTCGGTGCAGGTTGTGGTGGAAACGTTGATGTGGACCCTCCATGTGGACGGCAAGGACAGAGGCACGGCGGCAGCAGATGTCTTGTGGCGGAGATTATAAATAAAAGCGACTAGAGCAGGGGAGCACTGACGGACCTTAGTGAGGCCGCTGTCAGGGTGGCAATGTCTTTTACTCGCTGGAATTTTTCTCAGCAAGACACTTGGCCAATCTCTTCTACAAAGACTGAGTCCTTTTTATTGGACTTGATGCCTACTTTAAAATATATGTATATATATAATATATTCATATAAGAAACATGAGGTTGAGAGAGGGTGAAGATGAGTGAGAAAATCATAGTGGAAAATGAAATACATTGTTGTAGAGAGGTTCAAAAAGGCTAAGTTGTGAATGACAGGTTATTCTGAAATAAATCGGGTCAGGAGTGACAAGACATCTATGCAAAAATCTCTTTAAAGGTGGCCTCAGTATTTTTTATTTTTTTTATTATTATTTTTTTTTTTATGCTAGCCAATATGGCAGTACTCTTGGACTTATAGTGACACCTAGCGTTGTGGATGCAGAATCATGCGAAAGCAAAAGTTTTCAGTTGCCAATGCCATAGAGCAGTTTAGGTTGTAGTCCAAAAACCTCGAAGAGAATTCGCCATGGGTTCCCTCAGGATTTTCCTATGGGCTTTTAAAATGGGTTTTTCAATTTATGAGTAAAAAAAGGTCTGTGGTAAACATTACTTGACAATACGTAGATTTTGTTCTAAAACATAAGTTATACACAGTCCTACCTCAAACGTGAACTTTGAAGCCATATTAAATTGCATACTTTTTAAAAACAAGTTTGAGGTTTGAAAATTAGTAATTAATGTTGTAGAACAAAACGTCCACTTATCGTCATGTTTACAACAGACCTTATTTTACTCATAAGTTGAAAAAACCCATTGTAAAACACATACGAAAAATCCAGAGGGAACCCATAGCAAATTAGCCTTCCGGGTTCGCCTAAAAGTTGACGTCATGGCCGAACAGCTTTATTGCAATATGGTGCTATTCACAGTCAGCCACGATTCATTTATTCCAGTAGTGAAAGGGTCCAATATTAGGGTTGGCTGGCCCCCATGAGGCGAACCACTCCATGTAATATAAAAGATATTTTATTGTTAATATAGGAGCTAGTTTTGGACACTTCTGAAATTCCTTTTTTAAAATAAAGGTTCAGTTCAGACTATTCAACATATGAAATTGACTGAGCAATTTACAAAAACTAGTTCTGATTTATTTTGGACCCAAATTTCACTAGACAGTATCATTTAGTACAAATATCGTAGGTGAAAGACACTGGAACCAAAAATGTGATGCCACTCTTTTGCTGACAGTGGATTTGCTGGAGTCAGACAAATTGCCTTGGCAATGCTGTTGACAGCCTGTTGAAGAGAGAAGTGCTGAAAGGTGAATTAGGAGTGCTAACGAAGAACACACTCCCACTTGAGAAGGTAATTATCTTGGGTGTAATAGCTTAGGGAAGATTAAGTGTGACTGTAGCCCCAGAGGAGTATCACACAAGTTTACACCTGAGATGTTTATGAAAAGATGTCTTCTTTAAAAAGTGTTGACAGCAGTCTGCCACCTACAGGTCTCAAATCATTTAACAACGTGCTAAAACATAATGTGTGATGTTGCAGCCATAAATGCTAGTATTTTCCTAACTGAGATTTTATGTGGAGGAAAAAAAAGTCAAAATTAAACATTCAGTAGGAAGGAATCATTTCACTAAATGATATTAGGCGCAATATACAGAGCATTCTGGAGAGTGGTTGAATGTGCTTATTGCTAATCAGAGAGTAAAAAATAAAATTAAAATAAAAAATCAACAAGATTTGTTACTGAGTGACAAAACCCCTTTCTTTTCATGTGTCGCATTTATAGGCCAAATGAACAAATAAATGGGAGGAAAACCCATTCCAGCCTTAGAAATTAGGTATCAAAATATTATTTATTAGAATTTATTTTAGCTTTATAATCATAAAATTCAAGAAATAATATTATAGGATTTGAGAGGATTGATAAAATTATCACAGGACAATAGAAGACAGACAGGGATTAAAGCCTCAGGTTACATGTGGTATGAAATAATCTCTCTATTAGCCTGTTGTTGCATTTGTGTGTCTTGAATGTGAGACTGGATGACATCATCATCATGCCATCAGCAAAGGTGCTGAAAAATGCCCAGTACATTGAATTGGGCAGCTACCAGTATTGGCCAGTTCTGGTGCCCAGAGGAATCCGCCTGTAAACTTATGAGCAGGTGCCTGGGTTTCTAAGGGAAAATTCTTATATCACTGATGGCTAAAGAGCCTATCTGACCTCAAGACTGTGCATTAAAAGGTGAGTGCAGGTCCTACTCACATCCTTATGTCTTCAGAATGTGCCTTTATGCATAGTGTAGTAATTTAATATCATACTAAACATTTGAGTGAACCAATATTTTTGCATAATATTAATAACATGATATAAATGTATTGCTCATTCTGTTGAGAGAATAATACTGTGTTTAGTTTTTAGGTGTGATTTGAAATAGTAAAATGATAAAATGGTAGCACCTGTGACAGAATGCCCATCCCATCCCATTTTAATTTTTTTTTTTTTTTAGCCTATTCATTCTGTCCAATGAGACGGTGGACATTCTGAGTCATCTGTTGGGATTCTTTTTGTTCTTTACACTGGGAGTCTATGACTTGCTGGCAGTGCTGCCTATGTTAGGAGCATCTAGGGAGGACTATGTCATCTACTCCATAGGTATCTTCTGCTTCCAGGTATGCCCATGCTGCATGGCATTATTTTGCTTTGACTAATTTGTGAAATAACAACTTGTTGTCTAAGAATGTAAACTACTTGGCTAAAAGGCCCTAAACAAAGAGAAACTCCAGTCATATAAGTAAATATCAGGGCTCTACACTAACATGTTTATTTAAGAGTGCTCGTGCCCCTAAGAGAACGTTTTTAGTGGCACACTCAAAAATGTAGGGCCACATTTGGAGATCTTTATTTATTTATTTATTTTAAAGACTGTTAACTGGTTATGTGTCACAGCACAACATACATGCACACGTAGGCATTAAGAATTCAGAAATAAGGGGGGCCTGGGTAGCTCAGTGAGTAAAGATGCTGACTACCACCCCTGGAGTCGCGAGTTCGAATCCAGGGCATGCTGAGTGACTCCAGTCAGGTCTCCTAAGCAACCTGGTTGTCTTGGTTTCTAGGGAGGGTAGAGTCACATGGGGTAACCTCCTTGTGGTCGCTATAATGTGGTTCTGGCTCTTGGTGGGTCGCATGGTGAGTTGTGCGTGGATGCCGCGGAGAATTGCATGAAGCCTCCACATGCTATGTCTCCACGGTAACAAGCTCAACAAGCCACATAATAAGATGCACGGATTGACGGTCTCAGACAAGGAGGCAACTGAGGTTTGTCCTCCGCCACCTGGATTGTGGGGAGTCACTACACCACTACAAGGACCTAGAGAGCATTGGGAATTGGGCATTCCAAATTGGAAAGAAAAAAAAAAGGAATTCAGAAACAAAGGATTTACTTGATACATGACAAAGGACATTAGACACCTCAATAAACCTTTTTCAAGTTCAGTTAGCCAAAAACATCAGTCCTGCCTGATCACCTTTATGACTATCTTATAAATAAAAATATTTTCTTCTTCTTAACATATTAGTTCATGAACATTCAAATATATATGAAAATACAGTAGTTTAATCCAACTTTCATAACTTTTTGAATGTACTGTAGTTTTAACTAATAATCTGTTACGATTAATATATATACCTATAATGCAACAATGCTTGTTATTGTTCTTCATTAAAGTTATTTTAAAGTGTTAATAATACATTTCCAATGATGCACAGTCGCACACATAAAATAACTCACATTATTCATGGAAGATGCCTGTTTTTGCATTTGTATATGCAGTTTGGTAATTGTTTTTCTATTTAAACATGCGTTAGACAACCGTCTTTGACCGTTGCGGCAGGTATCGCTACTTTTTCTGAGTCTCGTGAGAGCACCACGATTTTAAGACATCCGTCATTTACCAAATGTAAAAATATTGACGGATAATTCAAACACTGCCCGTCATTTTTGACAGATAAAAACAAACAGGAAAATCCGCTTAAATCATCTTTACGTGGTAATATCAGCCTATGCTGCTGCATAAATATGTTTAAGCATGTCAGAACGTATACAATAATTGTCCTTTAACAAGCAGTGCATAGCCTACAGCAGTATGTATGATTTGACTTGTAAGAATGAGGCATGAGTAACCATGGGTGCTTGTTTGGATCGTCCTTTTAATAAAAACTGATGATAGATCAGTGCTCTTAATCAGAAAGGCTACATATGAAGGTTGTGATATGCAAAACAGTTTTTTGCACATTTTCCGCATTCACTGTGGCCAAGGATTAGCAACTGAAAACATTTCTTTGATTTTATCACCTCCTAAACTCAGACCTAATTCTATATCTGTTTTAGGCTGCTATAGTGCCATCGGTAATAGACAGAAAATAGCAGCTTTTGTCTTTGGCAGATCTTCACTCAAACATTTGGATTAGGCAAAGTGCCTCAACTACCACAATTTCTCCTAGGATAACCGATTCCAAAGCCTTTATTGGTGCATATTCTCTCATAGAACCATAAGAATTGTATATATATATATATATACAGGTGCATCTCAATAAATTAGAATGTCGTGGAAAAGTTCATTTATTTCAGTAATTCAACTCAAATTGTGAAACTCGTGTATTAAATAAATTCAATGCACACAGACTGAAGTAGTTTAAGTCTTTGGTTCTTTTAATTGTGATGATTTTGGCTCACATTTAACAAAAACCCACCAATTCACTATTTCAACAAATTAGAATATGGTGACATGCCAATCAGCTAATCAACTCAAAACACCTTCAAAGGTTTCCAGAGCCTTCAAAATGGTCTCTCAGTTTGGTTCACTAGGCTACACAATCATGGAGAAGACTGCTGATCTGACAGTTGTCCAGAAGACAATCATTGACACCCTTCACAAGGAGGGTAAGCCACAAACATTCATTGCCAAAGAAGCTGGCTGTTCACAGAGTGCTGTATCCAAGCATGTTAACAGAAAGTTGAGTGGAAGGAAAAAGTGTGGAAGAAAAAGATGCACAACCAACCGAGAGAACCGCAGCCTTATGAGGATTGTCAAGCAAAATCGATTCAAGAATTTGGGTGAACTTCACAAGGAATGGACTGAGGCTGGGGTCAAGGCATCAAGAGCCACCACACACAGACGTGTCAAGGAATTTGGCTACGGTTGTCGTATTCCTCTTGTTAAGCCACTCCTGAACCACAGACAACGTCAGAGGCGTCTTACCTGGGCTGAGAAGAAGAAGAACTGGACTGTTGCCCAGTGGTCCAAAGTCCTCTTTTCAGATGAGAGCAAGTTTTGTATTTCATTTGGAAACCAAGGTCCTAGAGTCTGGAGGAAGGGTGGAGAAGCTCATAGCCCAAGTTGCTTGATGTCCAGTGTTAAGTTTCCACAGTCTGTGATGATTTGGGGTGCAATGTCATCTGCTGGTGTTGGTCCATTGTGTTTTTTGAAAACCAAAGTCACTGCACCCGTTTACCAAGAAATTTTGGAGCACTTCATGCTTCCTTCTACTGACCAGCTTTTTAAAGATGCTGATTTCATTTTCCAGCAGGATTTGGCACCTGCCCACACTGCCAAAAGCACCAAAAGTTGGTTAAATGACCACGGTGTTGGTGTGCTTGACTGGCCAGCAATCTCACCAGACCTGAACCCCATAGAGAATCTATGGGGTATTGTCAAGAGGAAAATGAGAAACAAGAGACCAAAAAATGCAGATGAGCTGAAGGCCACTGTCAAAGAAACCTGGGCTTCCATACCACCTCAGCAGTGCCACAAACTGATCACCTCCATGCCACGCCGAATTGAGGCAGTAATTAAAGCAAAAGGAGCCCCTACCAAGTATTGAGTACATATACAGTAAATGAACATACTTTCCAGAAGGCCAACAATTCACTAAAAATGTTTTTTTTATTGGTCTTATGATGTATTCTAATTTGTTGAGATAGTGAATTGGTGGGTTTTTGTAAAATGTGAGCCAAAATCATCACAATTAAAAGAACCAAAGACTTAAACTACTTCAGTCTGTGTGCATTGAATTTATTTAATACACGAGTTTCACAATTTGAGTTGAATTACTGAAATAAATGAACTTTTCCACGACATTCTAATTTATTGAGATGCACCTGTATATATATATATATATTAGTATATACTGTATATACAGTTGAAGTCAGAAGTTTACATACACCTTAGCCAAATACATTTAAACTCAGTTTTTCACAATTCCTGACATTTAGTTGTAGAAAACATTCCTTGTCTTTTAGGATCACTACTTCATTTTAAGAATGTGAAATGTCAGAATAATAGTAGTGACGATTTATTTCAGCTTTTGTTTCTTTTATCACATTCCCAGTGGGTCAGAAGTTTACACACACTTTGTTAGTATTTGGTAGCATTGCCTTTAAATTGTTTAACTTGGGTCAAACATTTTGGGTAGCCTTCCACCACTTCTCACAATAACTTGCTGGAATTCTGGCCCATTCCTCCAGACAGAACTGGTGTAACTGAGTCAGGTTTGTAGGCCTCCTTGCTCGCACACGCTTTTTCAGTTCTGCCCACAAATTTTCTAACGGATTGAGGTCAGGGCTTTGTGATGGCCACTCCAGTACCTTCACTTTGTTGTCCTTAAGCCATTTTGCCACAACTTTGGAGGTATGCTTGGGGTCACTGTCCATTTGGAAGACCCATTTGCAACCAAGCTTTAACTTCCTGGCTGATGTCTTGAGATGTTGCTTCAGTACATCCACATAATTTTCCTTCCTCATGATGCCATCTATTTTGTAAAGTGCACCAGAACTCCCTGCAGCACAGCACCCCCATAACATGATGCTGACACCCCCATGCTTCACAGTTGGGATGGTGATCTTCGGCTTGCAAGCCTCACCATTTTAACTCCAAACGATAGTCATTATGGTCAGACAGTTCAATTTTTGTTTCATTAGACCAGAGGACATTTCTCCAAAAAGTAAGATCTTTGTCCCCATGTGCACTTGCAAACTGTAGTCTGGCTTTTTTATGGCAGTTTTGGAGCAGTGGCTTCTTCCTTGCTGAGCAGCCTTTCAGGTTATGTCGATATAGGACTCGTTTACTGTGGATATAGATACTTTTCTACCTGTTTACTCCAGCATCTTCACAAGGTCCTTTGCTGTTGTTCTGGGATTGATTTGCACTTTTCGCACCAAACTATGTTCAACTCTAGGAGACAGAATGCATCTGCTTCCTGAGCGGTATGATGGCTGTGTGGTCCCATGGTGTTTATACTTGCATGCTATTGTTTGTACAGATGAACGTGGTACCTTCAGATGTTTGGAAATTGCTCCCAAGGATGAACCAGACTTGTGGAGGTCCACAGTTTTTTTTCTGAGGTCTTGGCTGATTTCTTTTGATTTTCCAATGATGTTAAGCAAAAAGGCACTGAGTTTGAAGGTAGGCCTTAAAATACATCCACAGGTACACCTCCAATTCAGTACACCTCCTATCAGAAGCTAATTTGCTAATTGTCTAAAGGCTTAACATCATTTTCTAGAATTTTCCAAGCTTCTTAAAGGCACAGTTAACTTAGTGTATGTACATTTCTGACCCACTGGAATTGTGATATAGCCAATTAAAAGTGAAACCTGAAAAAAAGTGAAATCTGTCTGTAAACAACTGTTGGAAAAATTACTTGTCATGCAAAAAGTAAATGTCTTAACTTGCCAAAACTATAGTTTGCTAATTGTAAATCTGTGGAGTGGTTAAAAAATGAGTTTTAATGACTTCAACCTAAGTGTATGTAAACTTCTGACTTGTACAGTAAGCCTACACATACAATCACATAAAGGAAAAAAAAGTGCATAGGTTCACGATGCAGGTTTGAGTGGTTCCTATACTGGCTTTTATAGATTGTGAATATTTTGTGCATGTATGAGACTCCGTAGATTAAAAAAGGGCATGTCTGTGTTTCAACACTTCACAGGTGTGCATGCTGTGCTCCATGAGCTATCACCTGTTCTGCTGCCACCACTCTGAAAAGACCAGTCGCCGCTGGATGGCGCTGGACTATGCTGTAATCTCAGTCGGAATTCTAGGCTGTTACGTTCCAGGAGTATTCTACACCCTCTACTGCAATAATGTACGTGAAGGTTCTGTGACAGAGGTGGTGGAGAAGGTGTAGGGTGAACAGAGTGCCCCAGTTAAACCATTCTGGGTCATGGGAGGGGGGTTGGAGCTGGAGGTAAACTACCCATTCATAAGCAGGGGTAATAAATGTTTATGGGTAGAGTTGGATCCAAGTAGGTCATAAAGTGTTCCATGTGAATGACATGGAGAGATCTACTCTGTGTGTGTGTGTAGTGTGCAGTAGGAGGTTATGGCAATGGTGAGCAGAGGTAGATTAATTAGGTGGCTTGAGGTGCATCATCCCACAGTGGTCTCTAGCAGCAGATGGTTGGCCTGCTTTTGTTTTCATATGTTACCTGTGCAACAGGAGTAAAACAATCTGGTGTGGATGTGTGCTGTGAATACTGCACAGAGAGACTGTTTATATTTGTTTAGTGAAGAAAATCATGATTTCTCTGTAGTGAGTTAAGATGGAATGGAGATTTATCCATTCCTGTTGTTATTAGAGGTCGACTGATTGTAAATTTAGCCAATACTGATAACTAACTTTATGCAATGATAAACATTTTCTTACTCTTTCCTTACTATGAAGGACAGAGACATTGAGGCTACAAGAGTCCAAAATGAATAAAATCCAAAAAGCAGTTTATAGTGCAACCAACATTCCCATAATAACCAGAAAAAATAAGATTGGGTACATAACGCAGGACTTTTAACTATAAACAAGCTCGAAATACACCGGGGACATTTTTTGTACTTATTTTTTTTTATGAAAGAGACTTGGCTCTATTACATTGCTCCATATGTAAGTATTTATAGGTTTATTGATGAGAAATAAAAAAAGAATAAAAAATGTTTTTTAAAAACTATCGGCATATATTTTTGCTGATAACCGATAGCTCCAAAAAGCAACTATCTGCACCGATTAATCAGTAAAACCAATATATCGGTGAGGAAAAGTGAAGGAAAAGCACCACATAAGCGATTAAGGTAATACTTTACAAGAAGTTTCTATTCATTGACATTAGAAAATGTGTTAGGTGTCATGAATTAACAATGAACAATATATTTTTTACAGCATTTATGAATCTTGATTAGTGTTAATTTATGAAGATACAGTTGTTCATTGTTAGTTCATGTTTGTTCATAATGTATTAATGGTAACGTATATGACTTAGTATGTGTTGAAATTAACATTACCTAAGTGCTATAAAATACTTTTTTCTTATTAAAATAATTAATATTAATACTAATTAAGTTAGTTTATGCTTTTTTTTTTTTTTTTTTTGTGCTTTTTAGTCTTTATTTTTTATAGGACTTTTATAGGGGTTTGGATTGGGACATGACCCAGGCTGGACACAAACTTGTGTCCCCATGAGCCAATGGATCTTATATGTCATAAGCAGTACCCACTGTGCCACGGCTCTGACTTAGTTCATGTTAACAAATGTAGTTAACAAATACAACCTTATTGTAAATTGTTACCTCGGTTTCAATCATAAGAACGTTAGAAGTGCACACATTAAGAAGTGTACCATATTGACATTCCTTGTGAAATAACTGTAACACTGTAGCAGTATGTCTTTGATTAAGTTGTATGATACATTATTCCTCCCTTCCTTTCAGTTTGCTCAATGGACCCCCTGTGGACTCACTGTGTAATGCCTGTATAAACCAAAGAGGTGCCACTTGGCTTTGAATCTTCTTTGTTTCGAGATTTCAGTGCAGTTTTCTGAAAACTTGAATCTTCGATATCCTGAGCAAGCTGCTTGCTCTCGTTCCCTCCACTCCCACTTGCTATTTTCCGAGCACCGTCGCTTTTGGCCACGCTGCTCCACGTGGTTCTCCCCACATATTGGAAGTGCTGGCTTATTGTGCCCCAGAATGCGGCAGAAATCTGCTCCAGTCCAAAGCAGATGGCTGCGTTCGTGGACCCACTCTGTCACTCCTGTTCCCCACCATATGACATTCACACGTGGGTGAGCCATCTCCACTCTCCCCCTGCCAAGTGTTTAGCTTTGCTTTTTGGATGACTACTCAATCAGCCAAGTGCCCCAAGAGAAAGAGAGACTGTTTACTCTGTTGCTTTTTCTTGCACTGGCTCTCTCCTGCAGAACAAGTGAAATTTGTTTGTGCATCAGATGATGTTTTTATCTGTCTGTGTTATGCCCATAAAGATGACCTCCTTGTTCATGTAGTTTAAAGGGAATTTGTAATGATTTTTGTGTCTGTCTTTGCAATACTGGCGGCAGGTGTATTTGGTAACTGTTCTGGCCATGATGCTGGCAGTGTTCTTCGCTCAGATACACCGTCATTACTTTACCCAGAAGTGGCAGAAGCTGCACTCTGTTATATTCTGTGCTGTAGCAGGATACGGCCTAATTCCTACCTTTCATTGGATCTGGCTCAGTGGGGGTTTCAGCTCAGACATTGTCCAGGTAAGGTTCCTACTAAATGTCTCTCTTGGCATTATTGAAATTTTATTATATGCCCAATGCTTTCAACATTGCAGATAATCTTAAACAGACATGTTTTAAATTGTTGTTTTTTTATTTTAGGACTTTCTTGCTAGACTGCTGATAATGTATGTACTTGCTATTGCTGCTATCATATTCTACATGTCCAAAGTTCCAGAGCGATATTTTCCAGGTAGAGGCAATGTTAATAATTTTAACCTTTCAGATAACAGTTTGTACTACTGCGTGCAACAGTTGGGTTCTGAAGTAAAAATCAGCTATGGAGATTGCTGAAATCACTGGAATTGGGTTAAGAACTTTTCAGCGCATTACTAAAACCTGGAGGGATATGGGTGAACCGTCAGCTTCGTGGAAGAATTGTGGTTGGAAAAAAATCTTGAATGATCGTGATCAGAGATCACTAAAAGGCTTGAAGTCACATCGTAAAAAATCGACAGTAGAACTCACGACTATGTTTAATAGTGAAAGAACATTTCCACACACAATGTGATGAGAACTTATAGGATTGGGACTAAACAGCTGTGTTGCCACAAGAAAGCCACTTGTTAGTGAGGCTATTCGAAAAAAAAAAAAAAAAAATTTGCTAGGTATATTAAAGATTAGACTGTGGAGCAATGGAAAAAGGTCATGTGGTCTGATGAGTCCAGTTTTACCCTATTCCAAAGTGATGGGTGTGACAGGGTAAGAAGGGAAGCGCATAAAGCGATGCACCCATCATGCATAGTGACCCCTGTACAAGCCTCTGGAGGCAGTGTTAGGATCTGGGGTTGCTTCAAATGGTCAGGTCTAGGCTCAGCAATGTTATACGGCAATACAATTAAGTCAGCTGACTACCTGAATGTACTGAATGACCAGGTTATCCCATCAATGGATTTTTTCTTCCCTGATGGCACGGGCATATTCCAGGATGACAATGCCAAGATTCATCAGGCTCAAATTGTGAAAGAGAGGTTTAAGGAGCATGATGAATCATTTTCACACATGAATTGGCCACCACAGATTCCTGACCTTAACCCCATTGAAAGTCTTTGGGATGTGCTGGAGAAGACATTACGGAGTGGTTCGACTCTCCTGTCATCAATACAGGATCTCAAGATCCCAAAAATTAATGCAACTCTGGATGGAAATAAATGTTGTGACGTTGCATAAGTCTGGACTCATCAGACCACATGACCTTTTGACCTTTGGATGACTTATTTCAAAGATGGCGCCAGTGTATGTGGCATGCTGTTTACTCTCCTCTCTAATGTTGGTGGTACTTATGTATTTCTTAATCAAGAATAGCTACACTCTGCTTGTTTATGACCGTCAAATGCTGCTTGACATCCGAAGAACATTTGTTGAACTGTCTAGGTCTGATTTGAGAGGACCACGCCTTTGTTCTCCCCCCTTCCCAACAAACATTCCTGATTACCTGTACTGGCGGCCTTTCAATGTTCCTCTGAGGAAACGCTGTAGGAGACATGGTAAGCGGGGAGGCACTGCTGTCAAACTGAAATCCGGCTTGGTCTCGGGTTCCACTTAGCAGCCTTACTCGATCTTCCTTCCGCTCAAGCTGGACTGCGGCCGCCGCATTGTCTGGCACTCGCAGGAGGAGCCTCATCGGTGGATTCAACCCATCTCCCATCTCTCCTATCAAGCCCCCTCAGTATATATCTCCCCGGATTCATTGAGGTGGAAATCTTTGCCCGCTGAGTCGAGTAACACAGCTATCCAATGATTCATTGCTGCCCAGGATGGCACTGATTAACACACGGTCGCTGGTAAATAAGACTTTTATATTGAATTATTTTTTCACCTCACGCAGTTTGGACCTTTTATTCGTGACTGAGACTTGGCTAAAGGCGGGAGATTTAAGTCCTTTTTCCGAATTAGTAGCCCAGGACTGCAAATTGTTTAACTCCCCTCGGACAACCGGACTAGGTGGAGGACTAGTGGCTATTTTTACAAATATATTTCACTGCCACACTCTACCCATTGATGTCTACCACAGCTTTGAAGTACAATTGTTCCGAATGGATTTGGTT
The DNA here is from genome assembly GCF_019703515.2 of Myxocyprinus asiaticus. Taxonomy (NCBI): domain Eukaryota; kingdom Metazoa; phylum Chordata; class Actinopteri; order Cypriniformes; family Catostomidae; genus Myxocyprinus; species Myxocyprinus asiaticus. The sequence goes on along the minus strand of NC_059346.1, from coordinate 34,297,552 downwards.
AACCCAGTGTTGTTTGCGGGGGTTCGACCTCCACAACCAAACAAGGACTTTATTAATTAATTTGCCGATTTCATGGGGGGAAATGTCACAAATTCCGACAGTATTTTAATGTTGGGTGATTTTACCATTCATATATGTTGTGTTTCTAAACCTTTTTCTAAAGAGTTTTTAAATCTTATTGACTCTTTCAACTTCGTTTAGTGGCTTTTCAGACCATAAACCTGTGTTGTTCACCACGTCCCTCCCTGATCTACCTGACAAACCACCTTCTCTGGTTCGTTGGACCCGTTTTTTTTCCTCTTATTCCTGCGAAGACTTTTCCACAGCATACAAAGAGGCGTGTAAACCCTTAGCTTTGGAATCTTCTTTACATAACTTAGATACTGATGAACATCTCAATTTTTTTTTTTAGCTCTACCTGTTCAAATATTTTAAACTCAATTTCTCCACTAAAGGCTAAACTTACCAAATCTAAACCGGAGCCCTGGTTCAATGACACAATCCGTTCACTTAGACAGATCTGCAGAAGAGCAGAACACAGATGGAAAAAAGACAAACTACAGGTGTCCTACGAAATTTGATTACTTTTCAGAAAGCCGTTAAGGCTGCAAAGTCTAAATATTTCTCAGAGATCATAAAAAAATTGTCATAGACCTAAAATTCTTTTTTCTACCATAAATTCTGTCCTTAAACCTTCTGTAAATGTCTTTCCTGAGACATCAGTTTCTCTCTGTAAAAGTTTTCTCAAGTTTTTGGTCGATAATGTTAAGTCTAGAGACGTATTGCTGCCTATTCTGTGTGTGTGTGTGTGTGTGTGTGTGTGCGTGTCTGTCTCTCTCTTGCTCTCTCAGGTGACTCTGCCCTAATTGGATGTGCACCATGGCGCATGCACGGATTGGTCATTCCCGGGAGGAGCGTCCTATGAAATGCTCCATGGACGCCTTAGTTCAGGAGTGGTGTTGTAGTTGAGGAATAGAGTGTCAGAGTGATTATACTGTGTGTGTTGAGCTGTTTTATAACTTGTGAGAGTGACTAATTACATTTCTTTACCTGTCCTTCTTTAGTTTGAACCTTGTTTATGTGGCAAGTGAACACCCATAATTATAAATAGTGTATATATTGTATATAACTGTTTCTTCTCCACGGAAGCCGTAGGGGTTGGGTTTCATTTGTTTTCACTGCATGTACCTTTTTTTCTCTTGGTTATTGGTTTAGTAAGGTAGTAAGGTAAGACCTCTGTACTTTTGTTTAATTTTTCTTTTGAGAGGCAATTTAGTTATTTTTGGGTACAGTTAGTTGTTTTGTTTATTGTTTTGGCCTTGCTCAACCCTGAAGTCAATTTCTGCTTCCTTTGTGTTGTGGTGTTTTCCAGAATAAAAAAAAACAAAAAAAAGAGTTGAAGGAAACAGAAATCTGGTTGTCAGACAATCTTTATTTATGTTACATCTTGCCCCTTACCAGGGTCGTTAAAAATAAGATTACTGTTATGAGATCACAGATCTTGCCTTCTATTTATGACCTGTCTGAGACTAAACTGTTCTGCTTCATGGAGTGAGTTTGAACCTCTCTCTCCAGATCTGCAAAGAAATTGTTGAAAATTTAAAGCCCACCCTCTGTCCTCGAGAGGTTATTCCCCTGCGCTTCCTCATTGACACCGTTGGGCCCGATCTTCTGTCTGTCGTCAAGTAAGTGTCTTAGTACTGGGACTGTACCTGACTGCCTTAAGCTTGCAACGGTGACACCATATCTTAAAAAAACGAATATTGATCCCAATACCCTAATTAATTTCAGACCCATTTCTAATCTGCCTTTCATCTCAAAAATTTTGAAGAAAGTGGTATTAATCCAACTACAGACCTTTTTGAGCACAAACTCCATACATTAAATTTTCCAGTGTGGTTTTAAAACACTTCACAGTACTGAATCTGCGCTACTGAGAGTCTCAAATGATATCTTATTAGTGGCGGATTCTGGGGACTCTATGGCTTTGGTCCTTCTAGATCTTAGCTCTGCGTTCGATATGGTTGATCACAATATTCTTATTTCACACTTTGATCTCTGTGCTGGTATTCATGTTACAGTCCTAAAATGGTTTCGGTCCTATCTAACTAATAGAAGTTTTTCTGTCTGTCTTGGTCAGTATACCTCCTCTGCTGTGCATCTCTCTTGTGGTGTGCCACAGGGCTTGATTCTTGCCCCCATTTTGTTTTCATTATACATGCTTCCTATGGGTTCTATTTTTAACAAATATGGAATGTCTTTTCACTGCTATGCTGACAACACCTAAATCTATCTTCCACTAAAGCACAATGACAAATATGCCCTTGAGCTTCTATTAGCTTGCCTAAAATAATTAACATTTTGGATGATGCAATGTTTTTGTATTATTTGAATGAGAACAATAGATCATCTCTTTCTCATCTTCAAATGGTCCAAAATGCTGCAGCTAGACTTCTGAAGGGCAGACGTAAATATGAACAAATCACTTCAATTTTAGTTTCACTGATACAGAATTGATTTTAAAATCGTATTATTTGTTCATAAATCATTAAACAACCTGGTGCCACCATATCTTTCAGATTTTTCTGCCCCCACACAAGCCATCCAGATAGATCTGGGGATCTCAGACTGCTCTCTGTTCCTAGATTTAGATTGAAGGAAAGAGGTGACAGAGCCTTTGCCATAGCTGGCCCTAAGCTATGGAACAGCCTGCCATCACAGGACTGCTCCATCTCTATCGGTTTTTAAATCTAGGCTTAAAACCTACCCTGGTAGGGTACCCTGCACTTAATCTACCCTGAATCCTTTGTTTTGGAGTGTTTGTTCTTTCTTTATCTATCTCATCTTTTTTTTTCTTTGTTGGTGTTATTGTCCTTTTTATCGGCTTTTCTTATGCCTATTATTTTACAGCACTCTAGTCAACCTCAGTTGTTTTAAAATGTGCTTTATAAATAAACTTGACATTGACATAAGGTTGTCGAAACAATGCCACGGCGAATGTACTCCGTAATCAAAGCTAAAGGTGGTCCAATGAAATATTAGAGTATGTGACTTTTTTTCTTTGGCCAGGCAGTGTACTTGTACAGTATATATCTGAATTTTTCACTATTCATTTTAAATATATTGTCTATATTTATAATCAACAACTTTAAATCAATAGTCTTATATTTTTTCTAGAGCTGTCAGAATGAACGTGTTAACGCGTGCAATTAATTAAAGTTTAACGTGTTATTTTTTCTTAATCGTGATTAACAATTCCAGATATTTCCAGATTTACCATTATATTGCATAAACCAGCATAAACACTAGTTGTAAGGGCAGAACCTTTGTAATGTGTCCACCCAGAGTCATTACACTGACTATGTTTACATGGACACCAGAAAGCATGTTATTACGAGAAAGTGGCATATTGCGAGAAAGCAGCGTGCCGGTTTACCTGCACTGTATAAGTGGCGTATTCTTTACCCCGTATACATGCGGCTCGGTCAGTAAGCAGCTTTCTCCACAGCAATGTAATTTCCCCACGATGCTTGTGTAAATAACAAACATGGTGTCCGAGGAAGTCTACACTATTTTATTTTGTGTTGCTTTGCTTTATTTCCAGATATTCCAGAGTAGTTGCTATGTTTGTTTCCTTTCCATTCTATCACGACCTGCAGTGAAATTGCGCTTCAATAGTAGTAGGGTTTCCCTTTACGTAAAACTCAAGAATTCCCTCAATGTAGGAGCACATATATGAGAAAGTGAGGGACCATCGATATTTTACAGTGGTGTTTATAAATGGGTATAGTTTATAGTGTATGTGCTTTTCTCACTGTACTCTCTGTGTTTTTTTACTTGTTGTTGGGCTAAATCCTATGACGTTTGTTATTCGGTCTTTTCCACGCCCATGTGCACTCCCCAAAAACCTGTTAGAATGGCGCTTATGTGTTTACATGGCCACATAAGCAGCTTTCTCCGGGAGAAACCTAGATGTGTTAAACCGCTTTCTCTTTTTCTCTTAATCCCTTAAACGGTGAAAGGAAATCGCCGTTCTCGTTTACATGACCTTTCAGAACACCGCTTTCTGCAAAAACCCTGGAATTAACCGTTTTCTTAAGTACATGTAAACGTGGTCACTGACAGACACTTCACCACACACACAACAGCGATTCAGTGTCGGTTATAAAATGGAGAAAGGACCTCTTAGTGCTATTTGATGTACAAAATCGGATACCATGTTTGTTATGGAGTGGTGGTGGCGTAGTGGGCTAAAGCACAGAACTGGTAGGCAGACGGTTGCTGGTTTGATCCCCACAGCCACCACCATTGTGTCCTTGAGCAAGGCACTTCCAACTCCAGGTTGCTCTGGGGGGATTGTCCCTGTAATTCATGTACTGTAAGTCACTTTGTATAAAAGTGTCTGCCAAATGCATCAATGTACACAAAATAAGCCCAGATGGGGTATGATAGAAATCAAGTATTTTTCAGCCTAAGTAAGGCACATTTTAATTACCACAGAAGCATGTCAAGTCTTAACTATCACCAAAACGTAGAATGAGTTGTTTTCGTCTGCAAGTGCTTTTCATGTGGAGTTCAAAGTGGTGCTTGACGCTGACACCCTGACGCGAATCATGAACGCAGCTTCACGATTGCTGTAGCAAAGTGGATAACCACAGTCTACCAGCGGACTAATATTGTGGAGGATGAGAGTTTAAGAGATTTAATGCCCATTGCAATAAAAATGCAATCTTTATACTGTTGAAAACTTTGTTTGGAAAATGTTAATAAAGCATTATATTGTTAAAAAAAAAAAAAATTCCTAAGATGGAAATGCTTTTTGATAGGAAAAAAAAAAGTATATATAGTCAAATTTCAGCATTTTCAAAATCTGTGATTAATCGCAATTAACTACAAAAATTATGCAAATAATCGCGATTAAACAATTGTATCGCCTGACAGCAAAAAAAAATTCCATTGTTTTTAATGTGATTAAAAACATGAAATTGTACATCATGGAATTGTAGTTCATTCTCTCATTGAAGACGTTAAGTACACAGTCTTGTACCGTTGTCTGATTTTCAAATACTTTGCTTCAAATCAAAGTTTGCGATATTGTGATTCACCACGTAGCAGGTTTGTTTGGTTCATGGCTTAGAATCCCTTTTATGAAGGATTTTATTACATCCCTATGGAAAAAATTAATAGGAAAAGTACTTTGGAACCAAGATGGCTAAAAAAAGGGGTTGGACACTGTCACTGCTCAGTGTGGCAAGTTTGTATTACCTTTTTTTTTTTTTTAAACCAAGTCTGTAAAGGGGAGGTGTGGTTTAAAGTGGACTAAACCAAAGACTATACCTTGCTGCTGTAATTAAACAGAATGGCGAGTGAGATGCAAAAACATCTTAAAGGCTTAATGATCTTTTTGTAATCTCTAGGTCAGCTGAACTACTTGGGTTCAGTCAAGTCTGGCACATACTGTTGGTGATCATGTTCTACTGGTGGCATCAATCTGCACTCTTCATAACCAACTACCATCACTCTCACCCTTGCCCTGACTACCCTCTTCATTCCTAGAGTATCGGGGTAGGAGGGTCAGCAAAGAGGACTGTTGTTTACTATTTTGAAATGTCTTTAAGCTTTAACACATTCAGTGTTTATGAAATATGATAGTGAAGTGTATGGGTTACTTCACATTATCAGCTGTTTTGATAAACCTTTTTATAAATGTTGCAAAAGTGCCTAGCTGTTCCAATCTAAATAGTTTCAAATAAAAGGCACTTAGTGTGAAGCAGTGTTAGGCTTTTAAAAATGGTACTTTTAAAAGCTAAGGTGAAGCATCGCTTCAAAGCATCTGCCAGGAGTTGGATTTTACATATTAAAAACAAGTACAAAAAAAGGTTCTTTGTGTCTGTGTTTGGGTAACAAGCAGTATTGATCAGGTATATGGGAAAAAGTTTGTTATATGCTAATAATTAAGCATTCAGTATTGTATTTTTTTTTTATTTTTTTTTACTTTTTGTTTTTGCAGCTAGCGTACAGCCTTCCTCACAAACTGAATAGTACTTCATCTCAATTTTTGTGAATATGTAAATTAAACTTCACTGACATATGTACACGTTCACTGACATATAATATTTTGTCTAAACGAGATCTATAATGTCTCTTATAAAACATGACATAAACCAACAAGGTTTGGTAAAAGGAGGGCTTTTCTGGGATTGGTAAAATGTTGAGCAAAAAAGTGAAAAATAATATTTTGAAGGTTGCTGCACAGCACTGCAATTTTGCAAATATGCATATGCAATAATCAGTTGTATTGATGTAGGCAGATGCCTTTGTTTATTATTTTCTTTGGTTTTAAACTGTGATCTTGCTCAATTTACCACTACTAACAATTTAACAATGTATTATTACATAACACTATTCAATATATTACATTTCATAAGTTCACAGTGGAACTGAAACATCAGTTGAAATCATGTGGGGTCTGTCTAATTTTAGGGATTTGACATCAAGCATACCAGCTAGTGTTTTTCAATTATACACTGTCTACATTACAGCAAAGTACTGTGCAGCTGTACAATTCTTGTTTTCCAAAGCATAATGTCTGTTACTGATTTTTATAATTTATATCATGACACTGCAAAATTATTTGTCAAAATTACTTTATTTTTACTATGAATGAATATTTTGGGATATGCCTTTCCCACAAAGAGGGTCATCTAAATAAAATATGTTAATGTTGTCTTATTAACATTTTAACAGTTCTGTATATTTAATTTAGTAGAAATACAAAATGTATAAGCTGTTGCAGTAGGTAGGTCTTAAAATGAGTTATATAGAGTCTGTTTGATCAAAGATAAAACAATGGGCCACTGATACCCAAAAAACCTTTTATTGCATTGTTAGAGAGTGTAGTACTACACATTAAAGAAGAAATGTAAAAAGAACAAGTCTTGCAGTTTTTGAAAACAAAAGGAAAATAAATTGTGTAAAGCAATGCTTTTTTTTTTTTTTTGGTCAACTGCACTTAAATATTGAGCAATACCCCAAATGTATTTTCCAAATGGATCTTTTCATCTGATTTCCAGTTCAATATATACCCCACATGCATGGTGCCCTTATTGTTGTTTTGAATTTTAAAACTGGCTTCAAACAAACAGTTGATATATAAATATATAAAATTGCATTAAGCACATTCTTTCATTTTCCCTTTCTACGAGACATCTACATTCTCACGATTGTAGGTTACTGGTATGTACAGCTGAACATATCTGCATTATTGATGTTGACATCATCAAAAAGGTTTTGGGTCAACTTGGGGAATAATTATTTTTGAGAGCATAATTAATACAGTGTTAATTGTAACTATTGTTTTCATCATAATGAGTTGTAAGATGAACTGCAAATAACTCATCTTTGGTGTGGCCATAATTTTCTAAAGAAATTCCCTTTTCATGTGTGTATGTAGAAAGAACATAAGGATTTAAAACACTGAATGCACTTAATGTAAAAATAAAATAATAATAAAAATTTATAAAAATGGTCTGTGTGAAAGACATTAAAGTGGAGAAGGCCTACACTTAGATGATTCCATCAACACATGAGCTACAACAGCCACTGTGAATTGGAGGTACTGTAAACAGGGTGGGGCATACCTATATAAGGCTTCATGGTGTTTAATGTTGGTGGATCATGCAGGAATTACCTACAAAAAGACTTTGGCTAAGTGGCCAATGAGTACAAAGTTATAAAATTGGTATTGTTTTCCTCTTCATTCTATTCAAATGAAGGTTTATACACGCATATCAATTTTATTGACTGAGTGCATATTGAGATGCAGCATAGAAGGCTTACTAGCAAGTAAAGTCTAAAGAATATGCTTCAAAAGCCTATTCAAAAACATCCATACACCACAGTTTTAATTTACCAAAATGAAAAAAGGAGTTCTAGCTGTCCAGTTGTAAAATACATCAAAATCTACAAAAGTATGTTATCTAATTAAAAGGCAAATGTCCCAATGGGCTGCAGATATACAGAGAAGCTGCCACCCATACAGGAAATTTCAGAAGGCTGCTTGGACTTTGCATAGTGTAGCTGCATGTGTGTACTAACTCTGCAAGTGTGCCGGAAGACAAGACATTCACTGCTTTGAGGGAAAAGGTGCAGCTCCGAAAGGGTCAAGATCCAATTGTGGGGTTTGCTGAGCTCCACTTTGGACCACCAGTTCTGTAAAGGGTACAGCTCCAAAGTCATCTATTTTATTTCCATCAAATACACCATGTAGGGAGCTGGTCCTTGGCCTGCCATTGGCTGAGTTGATTTCACTTTTGTTGTCTCCTAAGCTCTGGTGCCGACTGCCATCTTGTGGATGAAATGGCTTGTCACCAAATGGATCCAACAAAGCTTCCTCGGGGGGCAGCGCGGCCCCTTTTTCCATTACCTCACCCAGGGAAATACTGATGTTCTCTTTGGAGTCAGATGTACTGAGGAATTCGTTGCTGCTCTGCGAGTCCCTTCTTCCAGCCTTCTTCTGCCTTCGCACCCGTTCAGGGGTACGGAAACTGGGCTTGTTGCTCTTCTTGCCACCAGTGGGTGTGCTGTGGTGCCGCTTCCCATTGTTGCCACTGGTCTCTTGCTTGGTGCGCCTTTGCCGTGAAGAGAGCTTTTGAAGGCAGCGTTGTTTCTGACTCTGTTGCTGGGGGCTTGCTGCTTCATCAAAAGGTGCTTGGCCAAAAATATCGTCCTGGTTCCTGGAGGTAGGTATTTCATGGCTGGGCTGGAAAGGCGAGAAGCCAAATACATCCACGCTGTCAGGGGAAACTGGTGGCGTCTGGCCACTGGGACCATCGCCACTCCTGCTGGACTTGGAGAGGTTTCTGTTGAAAGGAGCTTTGGTAAATACATCAGTCTCTTCCACAGCATTCTCCTGGCTTGCCTGCCTAAAAGGGGCTTTGGCAAAAATATCTATGTTCTCTGGTGACACTCTGGGCTGACCACTGCCAACAAAAGGAATAGCACCAAAAACATCCACAATGCTTGCAGCAGGTGCTGTGATGCTTGGCGAATTGGGAGGAGTGATCACACTGGCTCTAGATTCGGATTTCACAATTGTTGTAGGATAAACTGCAGCCTTGTCATCCAACGACCTCTCTGACTGAAGTTTTGCTTTTCTAAGATCACAGTCTGAGTCTGAGCTAGGTTTGTCCTCCTCTTCCTCTTCATCAGAGTCCATGAGTAATGGCCTCTGACCCAGGTTTTCAGGCTCGGTGTCTTCATGTTCACTGTTAAGAACTTCTTCCTCTTCCACCTCCTCGTCTTCGCTGCTTTTAGGAGAGGGTGGGTCGGACTCAAAATCACTTTCTGATTCCTCCCCTGCTTTCTGAGGCACTAAACTACTGGAGCTACTTTTTTTTGCAGGTTTGTGTTGCTTGACAGATGGCAAAGTTGCATCTTGCATGGCTGTTATTCCAGCCACAGCAACATTGGAATTCTCAATAGGATGATCCGCTGCATGCACACCAGCTCCTGCTGGATGAAAACACAAGGTTGATGGTGAATGTCTGATTTACACAGCATATGACTTTAAATATACTGTTTTGGGACTAGTGCTTGACTAGAGCTTTCCAACAGAAAAATCAGATCCTTAAAAGACATTCAACTCCCTGTAGCATCAATAGCCACAAATCAGAGTTAAATCTAAAATAAGTATATTTAATCTTTATAAAATACATTTAATAATATATAAAATAATTTAACCTAAAATAATCAAAATAAGTAATTCACTTTTAAATCACAGAGCACTATAAATAAAGCTAGGAATGGACCTACATACCTACAGTGGCATAAAAATATGTGAACCCTTTGGAATTACCTGCATTCTTGTATAAATTTGACTTAAAATCTGGTTTAATCTTCATCTAAGTTACAATAATGAACAAACCCAATCTGTTTTAACTAGTAACACAAAAGTTATTTTATTGTTTGTGTATATATTGAATACATCATTCAAACATTCACAGTGTGGACTGGAAAAAGTATGTGAACCCCTAGGCTAACGATGTCAACAAAAGTTAATTTGAGTCAGGAGTTGGCAAACCTAACATCCAATTAATGAATTGAGATTGGAGGTGTGGGTTAGAGCTACTTTGACTTATAAAAAGCACAAACATTTTGAGTTGCTATTCACAAAAAGCATCTACTGATGTGGACCATGCCTTGCAAAAAAATTCTTAGTCTTAGATCTCAGAAGACCAACGATCAAGAATTGTTGCTTTGCATGAAGCTGGAAGGGGTTACAAAGTTATCTCGAAGAGCTTAGATATTCATCTGTCCACAGTTAGACAAATTGCTATAAATGTAGACAATTTAGTACTTTGGCTACTCTCCCTAGAAGTGGCCAGCCAGCCAAGATGACTCAAAGGGCACACCGCACAATGCTAAATGAGGTTAAAAGAGTGACAGCTAAAGACTTGAAGGAAACAATGGAACTGGTTAACATCTCTGATCATGAGTCTACTATAAGGAAAACATTAAACAGGCATGGTGTTCGTGGCAGGCAGTGTTGGGGAATAACGGAATACATGTAACGGGAATACGTATTTAAAATACAAAATAGAGTGCATCCGGAAATTATTCACAGCGCTTCACTTTTTCCACATTTTGTTATGTTACAGCCTTATTCCAAAATGGATTAAATTCATTATTTTCCTCAAAATTCTACAAACAATACCCCACAATGACAACGTGAAAGAAGTTTGTTTGAAATCTTTGCAAATTTATTAAAAATACATTTGCAAAGGGGGGGGGGGGGAATCACACGTACATAAGTATTCACAGCCTTTGCTTAATACTTTGCTGAAGCACCTTTGGCACCAATTACAGCCTCAAGTCTATTTGAGTATGATGCTACAAGCTTGGCACACCTATTTTTGGGCAGTTTCTCCCATTCTTCTTTGCAGGACCTCTCAAGCTCCATCAGGTTGAATGGGGAGCGTCGGTGCACAGCCATTTTCAGATCTCTCCAGAGATGTTCAATCGGGTTCAAGTCTGGGTTCTGGCTGGGCCACTCAAGGACATTCACAGAGTTGTCCCGGAGCCACTCCTTTGTTATCTTGGCTGTGTGCTTAGGGTCGTTGTCCTGTTGGAAGATGAACCTTCACCCCAGTCTGAGGTCCAGAGCGCTCTGGAGCAGGTTTTCATCAAGGATGTCTCTGTACATTGCTGCATTCATCTTTCCCTCGATCCTGACTAGTCTCCCAGTTCCTGAAAAACATCCCCACAGCATGATGCTGCCACCACCATGCTTCACTGTAGGGATGGTATTGGCCAGGTGATGAGCGGTGCCTGGTTTCCTCCAGACATGACGCTTGCCATTCAGGCCAAAGTGTTCAATCTTTGTTTCTCATGGTCTGAGAGTCCTTCAGGTGCCTTTTGGTAAACTCCAGGCGGGCTGTCATGTGCCTTTTACGGAGGAGTGGCTTCCGTCTGGCCACTCTACCATACAGGCCTGATTGGTGGAGTGCTGCAGAGATGGTTGTTCTTCTGGAAGGTTCTCCTCTCTCCACAGAGAAATGCTGGAGCTCTGTCAGAGTGACCATCGGGTTCTTGGTCACCTCCCTGACTAAAGCCCTTCTCCCCCGATCGCTCAGTTTGGCCAGGCGGCCAGCTCTAGGAAGAGTCCTGGTGGTTCCAAACTTCTTCCATTTACAGATGATGGAGGCCACTGTGCTCATTGGGACCTTCAATGCTGCAAAAAATTTTCTGTACCCTTCCCCAGATCTGTGCCTCGATACAATCCTGTCTCGGAGGTCTACAGACAATTCCTTGGACTTCATGGCTTGGTTTGTGCTCTGACATGCACTGTTAACTGTGGGACCTTATATAGACTGCTGTGTGCCTTTCCTAATCATGTCCAATCAACTGAATTTACCACAGGTGGACTCCAATCAAGTTGTAGAAACATCTCAAGGATGAACAGTGGAAACACGATGCACCTGAGCTCAATTTTGAGTGTCATGGCAAAGGCTGTGAATACTTATGTACATGTGATTTTTTTTTTTTTTTAATAAATTTGCAAAGATTTCAAACAAACTTCTTTCACATTGTCATTATGGGGTATTGTTTGTAGAATTTTGAGGAAAATAATGAATTTAATCCATTTTGGAATAAGGCTGTAACATAACAAAATGTGGAAAAAGTGAAGCGCTGTGAATAATTTCCGGATAAACTGTTTAAGTAACTGTATTACACTACAGTTACAATTTAAATAATTGGTAACTAGAATAGAGTTACATTCAAAAAGTATTTTGATTACTGAAGAGATTACTTTGCATTTTATTGTCATTTGTTTCATTTAATATTTAGTCCTTTCAGATGGAAAACATTTAAACATATAAATTATGTGATCCAAAGTGCATTTGAACAGCGGTGAAACACTTTCTTATGATGTGCTACATTCATACGAGCAGACAGAGAAGTTTGAAGTAAGTTTGGAGGAGAAGAAATAGAAATAAACCTAGTGTAAACTGTCAGCTTTACGCTGAGCTAAAATGCTATTTCTAGCCATTTTACATGCACAAGTTACCAGGCACTATAACACTTTTCCCCGGAGATAAATGGTTTAGTCTGACAAATCACGGAGCCAAACAGCAAAAGTCTGTATTCCACACATTTAATGGCATATACACAGGCTGCACGCTCTTCTCATACATGAGAAAATTAACAAACCATTAGCGTCACAAAACATAAAAGTATAATAAAGGTCAGGGAGAGCATATCGGTCATCATTCTCCTGCACCTGCACAGAGACTGAGTAACTCTCTAATCACACAGCACACGCATATGCAAATGAGATGGTCAGCGTCTTAAAGGTACCCTGCATACTAATAGAATGCATGTAAATACATTGTCTTAATCGTTACAGAACGATCATATTTTGTTATCAAGAGAATTCATGTTGGATCATAATTTCTTTTTTTCTAGTAAGACCTTTGATATTAGGGCAAAAAAATCGTATTCTTGATAATTTTTGTATTGTTTTCCTGTAAAAATATCTAAAAATCCTTAAAACAAGATCAATCTGATTTACCTTATTTTAGAAACAACACTGCAAAAGATATTTAGGTTTTTCAGAGAATGTATTTTTAACGTGTATTTTATCTTACTGTACTGGCAGAGTTTTTATAGTCAAAACATCTCACGAAATACGTTACAAATGACATTTTGCAGCATGTATTCTGTAATCTGTAGTGGAATACATTTCAAAAGTAACCCTCTCAACCCTGATGGCAGGACACCAGGAAGAAAGCTGCTGCTTTCCAACAAAAACATTGCTGCGCACCTGAAGTTTGCCAAAGACCACCTTAACACTCCACAACACTCCTGGGAAAATGTCTTGTGGACTGATGAAACTAAGACTGAATTTTTTGTGAAGAACACGCAGCATTACAGCAGGTGTAAAAAGGTCACTGATACCAATGGTACATCATCCTAACGATGAAGTACAGTGGAGGGAGCATCATGATTTGGGGCTGCTTTGCTGTTTCGGGGCAGACCGCTTGCCATCATTAACGGAAAAATTAATTCCTAAATTTATCAAGATATCCTTCAGGATTAATGTCAGGGTGGCTCTGTGCCAGCTGAAGCTCAGTAGAAGTTGGGTGATGCAGCAGGACAATGCCCCTTAACATCAAAGTAAATTCACTACAGAATGGCTTAAAAAAAAAAAAAAAAGAAAAGAAAATCCACCTTTTGGAGTGGCCCAGTCAGAGCCCAGACCTTAACCCAATAGAGATGCTGTGGAATGACCTCAAGAGAGCCGTTTACACCAGACATCCTAAGAATATGGCTGAGCTGAAGCAGTTCTGTAAGGAAGAATGGTCCAAAATTCCTTTTGAACATAGTGCTGGTCTAATCCGCCGCTACCGGAAACGCTTGGTTAAGCTTATTGCTGCCAAAGGAGGATCCACTAGTTATTAAATCCAAGGGTTCATTTTTTCTACATTACTGTGAATGTTTAATGGGATGTGTTCAATAAAGTTTGAACACAAAAATTGTTTGTGTGCTGTTAGCTTAAGCACATTGTGTTTGTCTATACTTCTGACTTTGATGAAGATGAGATCACATTTTTAGACCAATTAATGCAGAAAACCAGCAAATTTCAAAGGGTTTACATACTTTTTTTACCACTGTACAAGAGTCAGTTTAAGGATGAAAGTCCGTGAAATGTTGAGTTCAAAAAGCAAAGAGGCATCATTATACAATTAAAAGTAAAACCATGGTTTTATTTTTGTTTTGTGTAATGGAGCTTCTTAGCTTTGGTAAATTAAGTAATTTTACAATTAAACAGAATTTGCTACATCTGAATAATCACTGCACTTACAGTACACACTGCTCAAATAAAAATTCCAACAGTATGCCCTTTAAAACAACAAATTCTACTACTATGAATATTGAAACAAAAGTAGCAAAGATGAAAAATGTTATTATACGTGGTCAAAAATATGCACTTTCCCTGAAAATTCTCAGTAAGTGCTCTAAAGATAACGATTTATAACCCACTGGCAAAATTCTGATATCTGTTGAAAGGACACGTTTAATGTCAGTTTAAAAATAGATACGGACATTAAAAAAAACAGTATTATCTACATCCTTTTAAATGATTCTTTTAAAAGACATTAACTGTTAGATTAACCAGTAACATAGGGAATAAATACTCAAAGCTAATGTAACTTTCTACGCTGTATCACGACATTTGCCAACAAGTATAACTACTGAGATATTTCTCTAATTTTAAAAGCCTGAAATTCTCAACAGGGCTAGGCACTGCCATCCTCCCCCTGCTGAGCAGCCACAGATGCAGATATGTTATCAACAAATCCATCCAAACTGGCAGCACAAGACACAGGATTAGCCAAACTCTGTATTATGTATATGATCAACTCCAAAAATAAAATATATAAATAAACCAAACTTAAATATGTAATTAAATAAATAACAAGTACTATGACTACTGCTATTAATATAGTAAAAATATCAAGACAGATGCAAAAATGTGAGGGTAGAACAAGGACATCAAGGGAGGAAAAGTGCAGTGGTTTGCGAAGAAGTCTGAAGCTTGGAGGAAAAAATGTAAGACAGCATCTGTTTAGACTCTCCGGATTACAACATATCACGCCCACCTCTTGGAATACAACAATCTAAAGGGCAGCATAATGGAACATCCTTAATCACATAAGAAGATCACAACCAGAAGAAATTTATTGATTGTCCAGGCCCATCTGATAAGCGCTCATAACGGCTTGAGTAAATGTAATGTCTGACCATGTTGATGCCCATACCTCTCCCTGCTTTGGTTGAATAAGGAACATAATGGAAATGTCATACATGCATTGCTCTGAAAGCCACATATCCATTCAACGGATTACCCAGACCTCCTTCGCCCAGCTCAAAAGATGCTAAGCTGATTGTCCTTTTTTGTCTTCACAATATATGCAAATGATTTAGGGACAGAGATCACATATTTGTAATATGCTAGAGTCTCCTTTCTCTTACCTCATAATGTGAGCATGTGTTTTCCTCCCATGCAACTTCACCAGGCTTAATTTTCAAATATTCATTATTGAACTCAATAAAAGAGTTTATTATTACTGTTTATACTATTAAGCACCTTTTTTCCCCAAAGACCAATTTGCTGCTTAATCAAGATTTAAAAATGAGATTAAGCACACAAATTACACAAAACATCAGGACAACCACAGCAGATAACTGGTCCTCATTCTGCTACTTCAATCTGCCACCAGACTATAGGCTATCATGTTTAAAACAAAAGAGGTACTCTATAAGTGTCCAATTTAATCCATCCACAATGGTTTCAATTCACGCAAGCTTTGTTTTGTTCGGGGGTGGGGGGTTAGGCTTTGGAACTTTGAGAGATTCAAAGTATGCAGAGCAGGTTATGCACAACTGTACAAGAGAGTATTTCACATATCATGACCAGATAAAGCATTTAATATTGATCCTAAATGTTAATGTTAAAACGTGTCTTGTCATTGCTATAAACAAACACTAATGTTGCGACCGAACAAAGGTCTGTTTAAGTGACACAAATGAACAAAAGTGACACTAATTAACAGTCTTTGTCCCTTATACAAATTTTCACATGGACATTAGGTTGACACTATGCTATAATCAAAAAATAGAAATGAAATTACTATTCAATCTTTGGGACCCCGTTTAGATCAATGAGCCCATTTTCCAGACTGTTATGCATGTTTACGCCTCATTTAGCAGCATAAATCTAGCACTTTTTAAAAAATATTTAGGTGTTTATTGATAACATTACTCTTTGTGTTATATTACCATGGCATTGATTTAAAAAAAAAAAAAAAAAATATATTCACCACTGCTGCTGAGGCAGTGACGATAAATTCGGCATCATTCTCTCTTCTGACTACTGTAATCCTCTGCTCTCTACTTTTTACCTCTTTTGGAAAGTCGTGAAAACATAATAGTAGATTACATATATCTAAAATATTAGAAAAGAGTTTTTCTTTTGCTGTTGCCGGAAATGCAAAATATATTTTCTGTGGTCTTTCAAAGGTCCATTTGACACCATTGTATTAAAGTTTGGAGTTTGAAATATATACATTTTAGACAAAGACAGCCATGCTTTTATATAATAAGAGGAACATCTTACTGTTGTGGTATAAAGGTGGAAAACATTCTAACTTCTTAAATTCAACGATAATAAAGCATTAAGTCAAACACTGCTGTTTTGAAGTACTATAACAAAAATCAACAAGTATAGCATTGCTTTTAAATAAGCTTTATTTATAATTAGCATTTTATAAAGAAACATTCAGTTATACATTGATACACAAGTATTTACATCAGTTTTTAAAGAGGAGACCGAAGATTAAAAAACTTATGCAACTAATGTTGTATGTATGCATGTACAGATGAGATATCACTGAGGAATGGTGGAGCTATGAATTTCTGTTCTGCTTCACAGTCATCTATATCCTTGTCTCCAAAAGTGAAACATATTCAACATAAAAAAACAGTTTGTTAAACAGCTATGACTGCACCTGCACTGTGTATTCTGGGGCAACATGAGGTTTGAGATGAAAGCTGATTATATTAATGAAGCAACTGTTGCCCATGTAGTTTTAGTGCCAACACACCTAATAAGAAATACTTTAAAAAGTAACCTAAAACTCCAGTTTAAATGTAAGTGGATTTGGTAAGAATCTCAACAATTGTTCAGCTTACACTTGCACAACAGTAAACAATATGGTTCAGAAGTCTTTTAATACAAGTGATTTGTTCTTCCCACAAAAGTCTGTTAAGCTGTCCACCAATATCCCACTCAATCAAGATGTTTCTGATTATGGCTGTCTTTATCTAATACAGAATATTTACAAACACTTTCAAAATTTCTAATAAAATAAACAAAGTTTACCAGACATGTTCTGATAAAGTGAAGTCAGAACTTGAGTGGGTAATGAGATGAATGAGTACATAAAGATTAGGAATCCATAACATAGATTCACTAAACTTTATGGTCAACTTACCGTTGGGAAAATAAAGTTTTGGTAAACATTATGGCAAGCCCTTATGTAAACCCTTGCTAAATGCACAGAGGGAGTACCTCTAAATGTATGTGCCGACAATGAAATGATGTACCATTTGACATTAATTAAGGTTCAATGCTGCCATTATGAATGAGTGCAACAATGGTATGTGATATGTCTGTGATCAGGTTACCAGTGCTAACATGTAAAATGGCTCATACATTCTTAGACATAGCGTTTTCTATGGAAAACATTTGTAAGCAGAAAAAGTTCTAGCATTTCAAGTTAACCTGCCAGTATTCCCTAAATTGGCAACTTAAAGTATCTTCACAGTAAATTATAAGAAGGAAAAACAAGGCTCAATGAGGAGTTTAAAGCCAACTCTAACACTGGAGAGAGACTTGTGTTAAACTCCATGAAAAACTGGCATGTTTGCGAGTAAAAAAAAGTGATTATGAGGATGGCAAAAAAAATTATAATTTGAGGTCCATAAAAATTGTACCTGAGAACTTTTGGCACTCACTGTTGCTATCAACAACTCGAGCACAAAATGTAGCTAACTGATCTAAAAAAAAAAAAAAAAAGCTAGAGGAAAATTAGGTTGCTCAAGAATCTGCAAAGCTATTCTCTCATGCCAACATGATGCCTTTAAAAACCTTTTAATGCCAAAATAAATTCCCTTGTGTATATTATTTTCTTTACAAAATTAAAAACACTTTTTCTGCTCTGCTCAATTTAAAATAAGCCACTTCAGGTGGCTGAAAAATGTGCAGAAATCTGTAGTAAAAAAAGCCAACAAATCCTAAATTAAACCAACAATGCAAATAAGTTCCGAAGTACTTAAATGTCACTTTCACTGGGCATGGAGATTAGACTTAGACACACACATTCCACAGTAAAACTGCACCACTACAGTATATAAGAGTTGGCTGAAACATTTGTTAAAACTAAATCAATTAAAATTTTGAAAATGCAGATTTGAAAAGCGAGAGCATAGCACAAAAAATTGACTATATTTCAAAAGTGAAAAACAAACAAAAGTCAAAGCTTTAAAAATGTATAAAAATAAAAACAAGAGAAAAAACAAAACAATAGAAAATACACAAGGCACTAGCAACAAAAATGGATGTGCTATAAAGCCATGTTTTTGAGAGCTTTAGTTTCCCTAGAATGATAAACTCTTAAAACAACATATCCTGTTAGTTTATATCTTTTATAATTCCTAATCATAAATGTGTAATCTGCTAATTCTTTCTCTACTTCTATGCTTGTATTTTATTATTTATATCTCTGGCCTATTGGGGGCTACTAGGAATATCTAAATATGAATACAAAATATATATTGTCTAATTATATTCTTATCTTATCTATACCTTATGATTGGTGAGAAACAAAACCTGTTTTTGAAGATATACAAGGTTTGCTTAAATGATGACTAGACCACAACTGTGGTAAATGTACCTGTGCATAGTTAATTAATTATAATTAACACTGATTTTGTTTGCCTTCCAGCTCCAGATGTGACAGTAATTTGTGGTGTAGTGGCCACATCTAATAAAAAAAAAAGAAAAGGGTTTGGAGAGAGAAGGAATAGGGGAGCACGGTGATGAAGAGAGAGAGAGACAGGATGGTACACAGGAAGCTTTGGTGAGGGTCCTTTGCAAGCCAGCTGCTAGAACTTGCCTGCGTTGGCCAGGAAGGGCACAGAGCCAAAAGGATCCTCAGGGAGTGAGGGTTGCAGTACTGGCTGCTGTCTCTCTGTGCTGCTGGTCTCCATGCTGACAGATTTCTCTACTGGCTTTTCTGAAGGGTGGGAGACAAATAGACGTCATTAGTGTGGGAATACAGAAGGGTGTGTACGCCCTCTGCTGGAGAGGGTGCAGAACATAAGAGGATAGACATTTGAATGCTGAAGGAGATGAGATGAACACATTTTCAAACACTGGAGGCCACAGCTACATTTTCAGTGATCAGGATTCACAAAAAGAAACCTGGAGACACTTGCTTGCTCTGAGAAGGTCAAACTCTCGATCAAGCAGTTCCTCCTCTGTGAGTTTGGAGAAACTGTCCTCTCTAAATGGGTTCCAGCCAGAAATATCAAGAGGGTTACTGACAGTCTGGGGAGGAGGGCTCATGACATCAATAGTGGACACTGGGTTTCTACTACAACAACAACAAAAACAAAAAAAACAGACATTTAAATAGTTATACTTCAATGGGCCAATAATTACAACACCAGAGTAATGGGTAAAATGCCCCTGTGGTGATGTGGGCATGGCCAAGCGATGTCTGTGGAGAGCAAGGTCGGGAGAGGAAGAACGGTAAGGACTGACGGGAAATTCTCTCTAACAGATGTTCTGTGTTAGAGTGAGAGCTGGAGAGGGATAAAAAGGGAGTCCAGACTGCTGGAGGAGAGGAAGAGAGATACACGCAGCAGTAATCGCGTGTGCCTTTGATTATGTTTGTGCTGAAAAGCAAACTTATGTGTTAGAGTGTAAAGTGTGAATAAAGAATTATGTGGACTGTTCACCTGACCCCCGCTTCCTCCTCCATAGAAGAGCTAGAGACGAGTCACAGTCGTGCCGAAAACCATGATTAGGAGGAAGAAAACACCATCATGGAGTCCTCACCGCTGGCCGAAGTGTTAAAGACCCTCGCCAGCATCCACCAAGCCCAACATCAGTCTCTGCTTGAGCTGTGTATGGAACAAGAGCAGTGGTTCCAGGCACTCTTCCATGTTCAAGCAGAGGACCGGCAGGTGCTACAGAGCTTGGTACATCAGGAGGGGTCTTTCGCCACGACCCCGGACCCATCCATGACTGTGCCACGTCACCCTGGCCAAGATAGGACCTCAGGACGACCCAGAGGCTTTTATTGAGCTCTTCGAGCAGATGGCCGAAGCATGGAAGTGGCCGAGGACCCAGTGGGTGGCCCACCTACTGCCACTGTTGTCTGGGGAAGCTCAACTCATGGCCCAACAACTTTTAGTGGCCAACCTTCTGATGTAAAAAGATCTGAAGAAAGCCATCCTGCAATGGGTCGGCCTAAGCTCAGAGCAACAACACCAACACTTCCTCTCGCTGATGCTCAGTCATTAGTTCACATTCGCTCGACAGCTCCGTGACACCTGCTGCAGGTGGCTGCTGCTGAAGATCGTGACGCCGAGGAGGTACTCTATCTGGTGGTACTGGAGCAGTTCTTTGCCTGGCCACCGAAAGGGACAGTGGAGTGGGTTTTGTGCCACCAACCGGAGTCGCTGGATGAGGCAGTCCATACGGCGGAGTATTCGGGGGCTGGCGAGCCCTGTATCTCCTCCCTTCCCCTCTCCTTCCACTCATCCTGTTCCTATTCCCCAAAAATGGGGAATTCCTACCCCAAAACCAGTTCCCCGGTCCCATGGGCCATTCAACCCACTGGTTTTCCCTAACCCTCTCCGCTCTCCCCCAAAGGTTGGTGAATCCGCTGCCGCAGGTGTGGGCGTGAAGTCTGGGCCGGTCTGCTGGAGCTGCAGGGAACCTAGGCATTTCCAGGGCCGATGTCCCACAATGGAGGTGGAGACATTGGTCCAGAACCCTGACGCGTCACAGGCTGCCCCCGATCGAGCAGGAGAGTACCGGATACTTGTGAGTATTAAGGGGGGTACATACCAAGCCTTGGTGGATAATCAAACCTCCATTCAACAAAGCTTGGTTCAATCCGAGGCTTTGGATATGAGCCGGTGG
Source organism: Myxocyprinus asiaticus (assembly GCF_019703515.2). Lineage (NCBI taxonomy): Eukaryota > Metazoa > Chordata > Actinopteri > Cypriniformes > Catostomidae > Myxocyprinus > Myxocyprinus asiaticus. The sequence continues at coordinate 34,276,272 of NC_059346.1, read as the reverse complement.
GTGAAGGTAAGGTGTGTGCATGGGGATGTTCAAAATTACCCAGTAGTGATGGTCATTATTCAATTTCAGGGACAAAAGCATAGTGTCGAGGCTGCGGTTAGTCCCCACCTCTCCCATCCACTAATCTTGGGTACCAATTGGCTGGCATTTACTACTACAGGGGAATGTGTGTGGATGGGTCCTGCAACAAAATTTATTGGTGTATGGTGTGTGATTTGTGGCTGGCGAGGTGATGCCAGGGCCGTCTACGTCAGGAGGATGCAAGGGAGGGTGAAATCTCGGCTTCCCCGCCCTTAGAGGATTCTGGAGCAGATGCGAGACCCGACCCTTCAGCATGCCTTTGATCAAGTGAAAGTGATTGATGATCAGCGCCTCCAGCCAGACATTGCACTCATATATACGTATTTTTCAATTATCAAGGATCGGTTGTATCGAGACGCAGGACAATCAGACCAAGAAGGATACAACCCAATTGTTAATACAGCAGAGCCGTCGGGATATGTTATTCCAGATGGCTTATTATAATCCGATGACAGGTCACTTATGGCAGGAAAAGACACTGAACTGTCTAATGGCCATTCACATTCACAGGGATGTTCGCAGGTGGTGTGCGGCATGCCGTGTATGTCAGCTGGTGAATCCGCCGGCCAACCCAAGAGAGCCCTTCCTTTAATCGAGGTCCCCTTCGAAAGAATTGGTATGGACCTCGTCGGGCCATTAGAGTGGATGGCACGCAGGCATTGCTTTGTATTGGTTCTGGTGGACTATGCAACACAATATCCGTAGGCAGTGCCTCTGCTCAACATTTCAGCGCAGTGTTGCGGAGGCACTCTTCAGAATAATCTCCTGAGTGGGGATTCAAAAAGAAATCCTCACTGATCAGGGCACTAGATTTGTCACATACACTACGCGAACTGTACGAGTTATTGGGGATTAAATCGATTTGGACCAGCGTTTACCACCCCCAAACAGATGGCTTGGTCAAACAATTTAATCAGACCCTTAAGAATATGGTTCGTAAGTTCATGCAAAAAGACGCTCGAAATTGGGACAAGTGGCTCGAGCCCCTATTATTTGCAGTATGAGTGGTCCCGCAAGCCTCCACGGGTTCTCCCCATTCTAATTATTGTACAAGCGTCGACTGCGTGGCGTGCTCGACGTCCTATGGGAAAACTGGGAGGAGGGACCTTCAAACAGCAAAAACTAAATTCAATACGTTCTGGACCTGCGAGCATAACTCCAGGGGTGTATGTATGTATGTATGTGTATATATATATATATATATATATATATTACACACACAATTGCAATCAAAATTATTCAACCCCCCTGACCAGCATTACATTCTGGTGTTGTGAAGTAAAACACATCAACTAAAACCTCAGTAAACAGTCAAAGTAACTTTATAATACACATTTGAGTGATTCTGAGAACAAAGAGTTCAGTTTACCCAAATAAAATAATAATAATAATAATAATTCTCTCCACAAACGTCATGTCAAAAATATTCAACCCCCAATCATTTGTGGAGCATCCTTTACCCTTAATAACATCAAAAAAATGTTTCAGGTTAAGTGTTCTCAGGCTTCGGACACCACTCTACTGGAATCTTTACACATTTCTCATGAGCAAAAGCTTCCAGATCATTGACTTTCTTTGATTTTTGTGCTGCCACTGCTTGCTTGAAATCCCAACAAAGATTTTCAATGGGATTTTAAAGATGGACTGAAAGGGCCATTCCACGACCCATCCCTGAACCAGATTTTGGTGTTATTGTCTTACTGGAAAGTCCAGTGATCACAGAGCTTCAATTTATACACACTGAAGGCATCACATTTTTGCCAAAATGGCCTGATACCTGAAAGAATCAATGGCATCAGTCACATAGTCAGGATAGCAGCCTGCAGCCGCAAAACACCCCCATGACAGGACTGACCCACCTCCATGCTTGACTGTGGGGATGGTGTCATTCTGGTCATGACCTTGCCTTTCTTATTCAAGACATACTGCTGACCCATGGGTCTAAAACTTATTTTCAGTTTAGTGTCATACATCCATAAGACCTTCTTCCAAGACTCCACAGGTCTTTCCCAATTCCTTCTTGAATATTCAAGTCAGCATTTCCCTTGGTGAAGTTTTGCTTTCTTCCACACCCAAGAAGGTTGCTGTTGTACCATATTTTAAAATTGTATGAATGGTGCTGCCAACTTTGTCTATTGGAAATTGAAGTGCCTTGGAAATGAACTTTTAGCCATAGTCTTTTCTTGTGTAATGAAATAATCTCCTCTATTAGCTTTTGTGACAGCTTATTTGACAGCTTATTTTTTGCATAGAAATACATTTTTGCTTATGACACTAAACTTACATTTTAAAACTTAAATAAGTGCCATTGTACAGCAATGGCTTAATTTCATTTTAAAACAATTACTTGTGTAGTCTTACATATTTAAGAAACAGCTACATGCAATAGGGTTGAATAATTATAACATAGCTGTATTTTTAAAAGTTGTACAAAATTCACTGTGTCGGAAAAGTACACGAGTTTCTTGCCTGATATTAACGAAGGACGTATCTACTGGGGAAGGTCCGGCAGATTTATAGGAGCCCAGTGGGGCCTGGAACTCCAGGGGGGAGATATAGGGTACCTGTTGAACTGGAGCACACTGCAGCTGCTGCTGCTGGGCAAAGGCCTGCTGGTACTGATGCATCTGTTAAGAGAAACCAAAGCCAAACTTTTAAAATGTAAGTGGTAAACTGTGGACCCATTTATATAGGCAGTTTTAATCATGCTTGTGGTGTGCTTGTACTCGTTCATCTTCTGAACTTCACTTGCATCCTTTGACAGAGCGTAAACAATGATTTTTGTATTACTGTGTAAATCTGAGCCTAATGACACTTTCTAAAGCCATGGTCTTTATCTACCAAAACAGCTGTATAAAAGATGTTTGAGTTACAAGCAAACTGGTAAACATTTAAAAGAAGAGCAAAGACATTTCATGCTCTAAGGCTTTAGGCATGGGAGACACAAACTTGCCCTACTGCCAATAATGGCGACAATAATGCATTTGGGCTATAAGTCATCATTTCTAGGTGAAGATACAGTTCATAGTAACCCAATGAACTCTTACAACATGTTTGTTTGTTTTGAAAGGTTTTGAATTTAAAGTGATACTTCACCCAAAAATTAAAATTCTTTCATCATTTACTTACCATCACACCATCCCAAATGTGTATGACTTTCTTCTGCCGAACACAAAGATATACAATGCAAGTGAATGGTGATTTCAGGTCTTTGAAGCTCCAAAAGGACATAAAGTCAGCATAAAAGTAATCCATAAGACTCCAGGGGTTTAATCTATGTCTTCTGAAGCAATTCATTTGGTTTTGGGTAATAACAGACAAAAATATAACTCCTTTATCAGTGTACATCTCATCATTGCAGTCTCTAGGCAAAATCACAATTTCAAGCTTGATTACACTTCCTAGTGCTTGACGCATGGGCAGAGCACCAGATTGCGCTATAGGAGACTGCTGTCAAGATGTACAGTGAAAAAGGAGTTACATTTTTCTGTTCTCACCCAAAACCAACTGCATATCTTCAGAAGACACTGATTAAACTACTGGAGTCTTATGGATAACTTTTATGCTGACTTCATCTCTTTTTTTTGGAGCTTTCGAAAACTTGATCACCATTCACTTGCATTGTATGGACCTACAGAGCGGAGATATTCTTCTAAAAATCTGCATTTGTGTTCAGCAGAAGAAAGTCATACCCATCTTAGAGGGCATGAGGGTGAGTAATGATGAGAGAATTTTATTTTTGGATGAACTTTCCCTTTAACAAAATTAATTACATTTTTCAAATTGGATTTGAAAAGGTACTGCATTTTGTTCTTAAATCTTTTTAGCTTACCATACGATAAAGTGTGTTTTCTCCATACACAATGACCATGAGGACACAGGGAGTTAGAAAAAGACACACAGATAAACAGAAAGAGTGCCACAGAGGCCTTTGAATATCCCTACAGTGTAATTGCCTCATATGTTAAGATTTAACACAGAGAATCGGTCGATTTCACCACCTCATTCAAACCCTGATGGTTTTGCACGGAGCAGATTGCATCTGAAATTAAACAGATGGTAACCATTCAGTGGAAAATGAGCTAAAAATTGTTCTGCCTTAACATTATGTGTTTAGTGAAAGTCAGCTAGCAACATTTCCTCGTATAGCATTAGTAGAATTCAAAGGAATTGTTGACAGTTATGACTAGGTGACATGCTCTTGGCAAAGGAAACTGTCTGGCACAGAAACCTGCTTCAGTGAGTGTGGCCAAATAAGCATTTAAGGCAAACACGGTCTAATTTCAGACTTCTAAGAAAAAAAAAAGATTAATTAAAAGACAATATACTAGATAACCTAATGACATTCATATGGAGGCTAAATTAAAATGAGAAAATGTGCCACCATTTTTCTGTCTCGTTGAGGACACAGACTGCCACATGTTCCAGCATTAATTTTTTTAATTTCTTCACAAGGTTAAAATAAAGAAATTTAGCTCTTTTTCAGGCACATTACCCCTTAAAACTACATCTAATTTTCTCTCTAAAAAGAAAACAAATGGCCCTGCCACTGATGTTCCAGGTGTCTGAGGTGTCTTACCAGGGCAGTATAGTGAGCCTGCTGTTGCTGCTGGGCTTGATATATGGGCTGCTGCTGCATCATCATCTGCTGCTGAAGCATATGCTGCTGCTGCATCTGAAGACTCTGCTGCATGGCCTGATGATACTGTAAAAGAGAGCATGGGAGGGGGGGAAATGAGAGAGACAGAGGTGTCAATGGATACTCGTGAAACGCTCGGGTGTCAAATTTATGCTTCTTGTCAATGTTGAGTGACAGTGCTGTCAGAAGGTGTATCCAATCACATAACATATATTTATGGTTCGGGACAGAAGGTGTGACCTCTTGACAACAAGATGTCAAACATGTTGAGATAAAGTAATAAAAACACTGTAGTATTGCTAGCCTTTTGAAATTCGGAGACTGTGACTGTCTACAGTAATTGACTGTCTTTCAATCACTGGGCAGAAAGAGAGTTATTCAATTTACAGATTACCATTGTTAATTTTGTTTTTCAAGGAATATTCTGGTTAAATTAAGCTCAATCAACAGCATTTGTGGCATAATGTTGATTACCAAAAAAAAACAAAAAAAAATACTTTTGAAAATTCTCAACATTTACTCACCCCCATGCCATCACAGATGTGTATAAAAAAAAAAAATTCTTCTGTTGAAAAAGATTTTCAGAAGAATATTTCAGCTCTGCAGATCCATACAATGCAAGCAAATGGTGAAAGGTCAGCATAAAAGTAATCTATTTGACACCAGTGATTTAATCGATGTCTTCTGGAGTGAATCTAGTTGGTTTTGCATGAGAGCAGACCAAAAAAAAACCTCATTTTTTTTACTGTACATCTTGCCATTACAGTCTCTAGGCACGATCATGATTTCAAGCTCGATTACATTTCCTAGTTCTTGACGCATGAGCAGAGTGCTAGATGGCGCTATAGGAAGTGTGATCGAGCTTGAAATCATGATAACCAAGAAGACTGTTAAGATATACAGTGAATAAGGAGTTACTTTTTGCTCTGTTCTCACCCAAAATCAACTGGTTCAGTTCACAAGACATTGATTTAACCACTGTAGTCTAATGGGTTATGTTTATGCTGACTTTATTTGCGTCAAAGGCCTGATCACCATTCACTTGCATTTAATGGACCTACAGTTTGGACCCAGATTTTTGCTTTTTTTAAAGAAAAGGAAAGGCAAGTCAAAATAAATGTTTGTGGTTATCAATATTATGCAACAAATTGAGAATAAAAAATAAAAAATATGTTTTAAGATGAGTAAATCTTTAATCCAAACAGTTAATACTGGCAAACTTCAAAAGAACTATCATATTTCTGCCTATCTCATTGTGTAAATTTACAGATTATATTTTACATCGTGAAATTCAAAGTATTGCATTTAGGAACTTTATGCCATTCAAATGAGCTTTCTCAAACAGGAGATCATTCCTTATAAACAAAACTACAAGCATGTTTATTAGGGTTTGCATAGAAACCTACAAATGCTGAATGCAAACACTGCCACCGCATTCTAGGTTGTGTTTATTATGTGTAAACAATGCAGTCATCATGTGTTCAACAGCAGACCACAATGTTCGATCCAAACAAGGACCATTTGACAGTCACAACTGGTCATGCTCTAATAGAAAGCACATTTTATGTCACAGGCATCCTCTGTAAATCACTTAACTGAGTCAAAGAAAATGCTTCATGCATTGGCTTGAAGAAATTAGTCCTTTAATTTCTCTTAAAGATCAGAAGGATATTGGTTTGAATTTGAGACATATTATCTATAAAGAATGTGTGTGACCCCCCTCCTCCTCCAGGGAGGCTTGAAACCTTTAATAAGACCTGGTAGTGCTACACATTGGTGCACTGAACAGGAGTCTTGAATTCCTGAGGTACTCAGTACCTGTTGCATGTACTGTAGCTGTTGAGCAGTGACTTCTTGTTGATGGTGGTGCATATTGTACTGCTGCTGTTGTTGTTGATGATGCTGTAACTGTTGTAGTCTGAGGTCTCCAGGCTGCAGCTGCTGTAATACTCTGTTCTGTTGACTGCTGCTCGGCATCTGCGCAGTTGACTGCTGCCCATTTCCAGGATCTGAGACAAGCACACACATACTGTCGGCAGTCAACGCAGAGTTCCCCTAATGCACATACACAATATTTCAGAAAAACAGCTTCTTTCACTCACCTTTCTGGCCATTACTGTCTGTACCTGAGGGTACAGTCATTTTCACAGGAGTTACAGAGCTGGCCAAAGGCAAAACGTTACTATTTGCAGCTTTTGGTCTTTGCCTGGGTGCAATTGACGTTTCTGTTGGTCCAACTGAATCTGTTATTCTGATTAAAAAAATTATAATAAAAAAATTAAAAATTCCAAGTTAAGAACAGCAATTAAGTAATCTGAAATTCATAGATAAAGCTCTAAAAATGATACCTGGCTTTCGTCAGGCTCTTCTTAGCAGCAATATCACTAGCAGTAAAGGGCTCTGGCAAGGAGGTGGGAAGGGGAGAGTTCTGTATGGGAGAAAGCAGCCAAACACTCAATCATATTTACAAATGATGCTAAGGGGAAAAAATGGGAATAGATAAACAATTCTTTAAAATCAATTGGCTTTCCACACTCTAATGTGGGGAGTAACTTACAAAGAGATTTGGCACTGGACACTCCTTTCCAGCTAACCGAAAGGCAAAGTAAGAGACTTGATAGATGTCAGGTCTCTTTTCTTGATCAGGCTCCAACATGTATCCTTTAAGAAAGAAAATGTACAAAAGTTATGAGTCATCTGATGGATTACTGGTGCTTAAATCCACATTTCAGCTTTAATAGGAACTTTAGACCTATAGCAACTATACAAATATAATTATAGGCCCTCAGTATCTATCCAGACCAACTTCTACATGCAGAGAATATAGCTGAGAAGAGACGGTTGCGAATAAACTCACTATTAAGGTGAGCAAGGACACAAGCATGCAGTACCTCTTTATTACCAGAGGGTAATTGTTTAACTTAACCATAATATCAAACTCAAAAAACTTCACCAGCCCTTCAGTACACACTCATTTGTTAAACCATATTATTCCACAAAATAATGAATTTCACATGTTTAGTTTCACAAAGTTTTCACATCTTTGAAAGCAGCTTACTGATTAAACAGTGCAACTTATAGGAGAATTTTGAACTGTCCGGAACAGCGAAGGTTCCATCGCATATGGCGACTTGACTCTCCCCAAATGGAAGTGTGAAGAAACACAGCTTGTACAACAAGCATCCAAGTGCCTGGGAGAAAGAGAGAGAGAATAAAAGAGAAAGAGAGAGATAAAAACTGTTAATTCCACTCAAAAACAAGCCAAACATAAAATATTCAATGCATTTGAATGATTACAGGTTGCTCCAATTAGTAAATACTACACTGTGACAACACTTATAGAGCTGACAGCTGCTCTGTGTTATCCAAGATGAATTCTGAGTATTCTTTCTATTTTCAGAGGAAGCAAATGGGCAGGAAGTAATGTCATACATTTCCTTTTTCCACTGGAGCATGTTTTGACACAATGACCATGAACTGCAACCATCTGCACTAGTGAAATTAATCACAAACAGACCTTCCATGAAACTGTAGAGATAACGGTTTCATTTCTGTTCTAACGTCCAGCATTTTTAACTTTTTTGGAAGAGGGAGTTGTGAAATGAGGCTAGGCTACGTCTTTCGCAGCATGTCAGTGTTAAAGAGGAAGTTTATGAGGAAGCCCTCATTCCTGTCTTTACAATGCAGCCAGTAATCAGGAAGCTACAGACTTTTTTCCATCAGCCCCATATGCTCTTCAGCTCTAGTGAACACGTTTTGGTAAGTGATTGACTGCATCTTGATCCTTACAGTTATTTTTTAATTTCAAAGTATGGACACGTTTATGCTTGAAACGTTACACAGTATAATTTACAAAATGAATGCTACACATATCTATATTAGTGTACAGCAACATCAATAAAAGGAACAACTTTGAAACAAAGCCAGGATTTAAAGGACTTATGTAAAGCACACCCCTGAGAGGAAACCGGTTTGGCATACCAAACCAGCTCTGCAGCATGTCTGCAAGTTAGACAGTAAGGTGTGAATATGTGTGTTTCATTGCTTACCCAGATATCAGCCTTTGTGGTGATGGCTTTCCCTTGGTACAGGTTAATCATCTCTGGGGCACGATATGAAAGAGTCGTGTATCTAAGCAGAGTAGAATGAAAGCAGTGGAAAGTTTAAAAGCATTGACTTCCTGACAGCAGATTAAGTAACAAGAAATGACCATCTTGACAAGTTTAACACATTTTGTAGGTTGTTCTGGACAAGAACATCTCCATAATTCCTTGCACTGTAAAAATTTACATTTGCTGCTAGTGTAAGACAAAGGGGCATTTTATCAAGGCATGCAGGTCCTTGGATGGGTTTCTGCCATGTGCTTTGGGCTGATAATTGGAAGGTTGCTGGTTTTAAAACTAAAAGGAGCAAGCCATGAACCATCGCCATTGTGCCCTATAGCAAGGCATGCAACCATAACTCCTCTGAGTATTGTAGAAAGAGTCTTACTTCTTGATCTCATCCTCCACGGCGGTTATTCCATCTTTATGTGGAAGCAGCACTTTATGTGTGGCACTTCCAAAGTCACACAAGACGTAGTTTCCCTGGTCATTTAGGAGGATGTTTTCTACCTGCCAACATACACATATTCGAACCAGTCTCAGTAACCTTGTTGATAGATCCAACTGGATTCCAACAATCGAAAGACACTGGCAGGACAGGAAGGAAATGTAATCAAGTACTATATTGTGTTAATGCTGGTACTGGTGTGTCAAGCTCAATAACCTTCTCAGCATTATCTTCATATCAATATCCAAAAGATAGTATTAGTATTCTGATGACTTCCTGCCATTAAAGCTCAAGGTAGTAAACCGGTTGCTACTAGTTTATTGGAAACATCTTGAACAAGCACACTCCAACAAATTATTTTCTTACTGAGTATTTTTGTCTTATTTTCCTGTAAAAATATCTTAGCATCCTTAAAATATGAAATAAATACTTGAAAAGCAGAAGTGCATAAGATATTGTTTTTTATATGAGATATTGATATACGACAGAAGATATAGTCTTGTTTTCAGAGAAAGCTAACACAGCCTGGATATTTTGCAGTACAACACTTTTGAGTGACATAAGGGTAAGTAGATGATGACAGGATATCCCTGAGTAAACAAACAAATTTCTTCCACTTCAGTGTTCAATGATTTCCCAATTATTTTAGACTGTGATTGGTTTTGACTGGTGGGAAAAGAGCATTCTGTTGAATGGCACTGTTGGCCTGTTCCCACAGTTTTCTGCCAAAAAGGCAGCCATGCCTCTTTGAAGTGCTGATGCTTTTCACAGACAAAGCATAACAGGCTAGCCTTTGCCTGGGTTTCACTAATGTTTGCTAGTAATTATGTTTGAGACTATAGTAACTGCTTAGAGAGATCATGTCTGGTAACACAGAGTTGAGCAGAAATGGTTAAGACAAGGTCCACTACTCTGATAAGGAGTGTCCTAAATTTACCCTTCTAGGCAAACACAGTGAGACAAAAGAGAATAAGTGATCATCCAGCGTGCACTTTAACAATTATGAAATCACGAAGATTAACACGCAGACATGTTTGTGCTTCACACCAACTCCTCCTTTAGTGAAACATTTAACTTAAGGAATGAACTGTATGCAAATCATCTAGACCCACTTGTCTGTAACATTACTTATATCGTTTCTCTGCTGTACCTTCAGGTCTCTGTGGATTATTGGAGTTTTGCACTGGTGGAGCCTGGCCACCGCTTCACAGGTGTCACAGAACATGCCAAGCACCTCTGCCTCAGTGAATCCTACGTGCAGCCGCTGGTTCATCTGTTTCACCACCTGACCAGCTGGACAACACAAAAAAATTGAATCAAATTAACACCTTTACAACCTTTATCAAAATAGTTTTGCACATATTGCACTGTTAAAGTTACTTCTTTTGGTAAAGTATTTCACTTGAAGATTTTTGAACTGAACAACAAATCTCTCTGAAAATATTTTAACAATTAGGTACAACCTATGCAGCAAACTGATAAAAGTATGATTTCAGCCAAAACTGAAACCCTTTCATAAAGTCTGTCACATTCCTACTGTTTAACATAGACTTTATAAGGTATCATAAGTTTAAAAGTAAAATAACCTAAATTTACAGTTGAGTTTGTGCCCCATGAATAATAGAACACACATTTACACATGAACATAGATCATTTTTAGATTTGTATTACCCTTGCAATACTCCATAAGAATCAGAACCTCCCATACACTGTCTCCCACTGCATTGGTAGTTGAGTCAAGATACCGGACTATGTTCTTGTGGCCTGACAACTCTTTCTGTGGGGGCATACAAGAGCACAGAAGTTAACCAATAACACTGAATATCAACATCTCTTTGTATCTTTACATGAAATATTATGGTCTGAAGCTGTATGAACATACCTGTAGGTCACATGGCACTTTCTGTAATATTTTGGGATAAGTGGGACCCTAATGTACTATTGCCCTCACCTAAAAACACAACCTGCTTGACTCACCATGATAGTGATCTCCCGCTTGAAGATGTTCAGATCATGTATATTGTTCACATACATCCTTTTCAGGGCACATCTTACTCCACTGTGTGTGCGGGCCAGAAACACCATGGAGAAACCTCCTGCCATACACAACCATAATTAAAGGTTAATTCAGATGCTTATCAATCCCAGCTAATGGGCAGTTTGTCCAGTGATAATCATCGATTACACACATAAGCACATAAGGAAGGGTTTCTTTTTACAAAGATGCTGGATTTTATAATAAATGTATTATCCATTATATTTATTGAAAGGCTACAACATTGCTTGAAATCACAGGGGGTATTTCAAGTAAATAACTTTACTTAAAGGTTAATCTTGAATGTCAAAAAAGGTTGGGAATCCCTGAAATGAGATATGAAGAGCTTTATTCTGTTAACTACACTGCCACTACACTGCCACAGAAATGAGAGTTGTAGCTGAACAATTTTAAATCCATCACCACAGTCTCACTTTTAATTTCCGAAGAACACGGAAGACTAATTTTTTTAATATAGGTTCATTCCATTCCATTCTCTCTTTTTTTTTTTTTTTTACTCATCTAAAGGGTTCACATTGCCCCAACAAACGCCAACACTTCAAACATTCTAAAGTTGGCTGTTGTATTTAGAATGTTGAAAAAGAGAACTGCCATGTTCACATTGATCCAACAAAACCCAACACACTTGTGTCTTTGCGTGTTGTTGTTCGCCTTTGAAGATGCCTGACAAGGAAGAGGTTGCAGATGAAGCTAAACACGCACGATTTATTATATAAATATATATTCTCAATTGAATAAATATGTTTAGCATGTATTCATGATACAGCCTAATTGTATGTATATTCCCTCACAAGTGTTATCCACACAAACTGCTGAAACAAGCCAACCAACCCTAACACATCATTGTTTTCTTTATTTAGAAAAGAACGTAAATGGGGGGCCTGGGTAGCTGAGCGAGTATTGATGCTGACTACCACCCCTTGAGTCGCGAGTTCGAATCCAGGGCATGCTGAGTGACTCCAGCCAGGTCTCCTAAGCAACCAAATTGGCCTGGTTGCTAGGGAGGGTAGAGTCACATGGAGTAACCTCCTCGTGGTTGCTATAATGTGGTTCTTGCTCTCGGTGGGGTGCGTGGTGAGTTGTGCGTGGATGCCGCGGAGAACAGCGTGAAGCCTCCACACGCGCTAACTCTCTGCGGTAGCGCGCTCAACAAGCCACGTGATAAGATGCGCGGATTGACGTCTCAGATGCGAAGGCAACTGAGATTCATCCTCCGCCACCCAGATTGAGGCATCACTACGCCACCACGAGGACTTAGAGCGCACTGGGAATTGGGCATTCCAAATTGGGGAAAAAAGGGAAGAAAAAAGAAAAAGAGAAAAGAACAAATGCTAAAATAATGTTTTTTAAAAGTTCGCAACAAAAATGTGATAAATCGTGACTGACTGCATTTCCCCTGCTCTACCAATGCAGTTGCACCTGCGCACATTAATTTTCTATGAGTTAGCAGGGACTTTTACTTTATCGTCATGGCAATGATTCGTGATGAAGTCAGATTACGTCAGAGTTTGTTGGAAAATTGTACCAGATGAAAACAGACATCAACAAACAGCAACAGAGTGAACACACTGATCTGACAAAATGAAACAACTGTTGGATGTTGGTGTTTGTTGGCATCTGTTGAGGCAGTGTGAACTGGCCTTAAAACTGGAAGACATGTTTCCTGCAGAATGAATGGAAGGAGCAGCAGTAAATGAAGATTATCAAGACAAAAAAAGGTTGAACTATATAGCACCATGAAATGTGTTCAAGGGTCATTGTGATTCTCTATATTAGGGCTGTCAGTCGATTGCATTTTAAAGTATTTTAATATTTTCTTTGTAGTTAAATCGCGATTAATCGCATATTTGAAAATGATGAAATTTGACACCATATACTTTTCTTGTCAAACTGCATCTATTTCCATCTTAGAAAACAAAACAATATGTAACAATATAATGCTTTAACATTTTCCAAACAATATGTAACAATACAAAGACAGAAATGCAATAAAATATCACCAATTCAAGTAACATTAAACATTTCCCAAAGTCTAATTGGGAGGTTGACTTTTTGAAAGAAGTCCACACATAGGTTGAGTATTCATTCATATTTTCATTCATTTCATATTTCTATATTCATAATTTTACATTTAAAATATGAATCTCATAACATTATTTATGCATTTGCTACTGCTGTGTAAATGCATTTATTCCTGCTCTGTGAAAATACACAGTATTTTGCCACACAGAGTTGCAGTTTCTGTGCCACCTTTGCTGTGTTAAGATGGCTTTAGTCCCCATAGGTTAAGTCTTCATTGCAATGGGCATTAAATCTCTTAAACTCATCTTTCACAATATGAATCTGCCGGTAGACTGTGACTATCTGCTTTGTTACAGCAATCGTAAATACAAAAATTTGTATTCTATGGAAGAAAGGAAGCCATACTGGTTTGGAACAACATGGAGTAAATGATGACAGCATTTTTATTTATGAGTACATTTCCTTTAAGTGAAGTTCAAGTAAGCACACACAGGAGGTCACAGAGAGAAACTGAAAAGCATTAAAAGAAGATGGAAGACACAGTAAACTGTGGAAAGCAATGAGTGTTGATAAACTGATTCTAGATGTAAAAACAACATCTTCAGAATGAATTTGAAATGCAATTGAAAAATGCTCATTTTTTGCAAACAATTGCAATAAGGTTCAAAACACTCCACAGTTTAATACTCAGCCACCAAGCTTAAGCTTTCAAGATGCTTGCAAGTTGTGAAACTCATAATGAATGTGAGTATTGACCACCTACATGGTGGCAAGCAGCTCTGAACACCAACATAAAGTGGAGAGGGACAACAATTTTCCCATCAGTTTCAGGGTGAATGAATCCTGGCAATGTATGACTGGCAAGCTTTTTCTCATTAACAGCATGCTGAGTCACAGAGTGAACCGCAGAAAAAGAGAGTGCCCTGACACAAAGGACGACCTACAATGCCGCACTTGTTGCCTAACAAACTCATGCTTGTTTAGCCGCCCTGAACTGAAAATGTATTTGCATGGAGACCCACTAATCAAGACCTTGAAGAGGCAGAGAAATGTTGCATGAAATCCAATGGAATACATTTTTAGACGATGTACTTTAAACCATAATGTAGAATCCACCAAGATATGTTGCAGCAATAAAATCCCTCTCAATCAGTTAAAGAAAAAAAACTTCCAGAGCGTTTATGTGCAGCAAAGAGGAGGGGACTGACAGAGCCTTTCTGGACATACATGGTGAGACCCATCTAACGCTTACTGTGCCTCGTCATCACAGTCATAAATTATGTATCTCTTCACTCAGTACGTTTACATGAGCAGTTACAATTGAGCTACAGCTGGTTGTTGCATAGTTGAGTTACAGTCTTCATATGTATGTCCAAGTACCGTATTTTCCGGAAATGAAGTCGCACCCGAGTATAAGTTGCACCTGGTCAAAATCACGTTGTTCAAACAAAACAAAAACAAACAAAAAAACACAGATAAGTCACATCTCTGTATAAGTCACACTGACAGAGGGTTAATGCATCAGGCACTAGGACCCGGAATCAGCCACCCAAGTCCCGACTTCCCTTCAGCTGCTCAACATCAGACGCTCAGTTATGAAGACAACCTCAGCAAATACGCATCTCTATGCATTGTAACTCTATGCTGTATACAAATAAACAGCTTTTAGTCTGAGAAAATCAGTATGCCTGTTGAATTCTATTCATTCATTAACGTTAAAGACTGTTTATCTGTGGATATTTCTGATATTAGAAAACTTCGCTCTGCACTAACTATCCAGTTCACTAACTGAATATTTTTACTACATGATGAAACGTATGTGAGGAGTTGCGTTTGACAGCGACTCATATTCCGGAAAATACGGTATACACGTCACAATGCGTAATTTAATATTTGAAGAAAGGACATCAACGGAGTCAATTGGCACTTTTCCACGGCACGTTACAGTTCGACTCTGCTCGCTTTACTTTTCTGAGCTTGCTTTACCACTGCAGTTTAGTGCCGCTTCAACGTGGGTGGGATTATAGGCTGATCATCATAGTTGCGCCGCCTCTACTGCCATGACATCATCTTAAATGTGACACAAACATTACTGACCATAAACAATAACATGACCTCTAGCTGTTAGCTACTCGCTCATTGTGCTGCATAAAGCAGTTATTGCATGGTGATTTTACACAAGTGTAACAGTTAAATTGGCCTGGTTGTTTTAGAAGCAAGCTTTCCAGTAGCTGCTCAACTAAATAAAGTGAAGCTTTCAAGCAGAATATAAAGTTAACGTAACAAAACATACCATCCTCCATCGTGGACTCCAACAACACCGAGTCCAGGGCACTCTCCCTCCCATTGCTCGCCGGTCTATTGCCATCGATAGCATCCATTTGGTCGAACCACTTCCACTTTCTTCTGTTTGAACCACTCTGGCTGTTGGTAGGTCCGGTGGTAGCCGTGTGCGGCCAACAGCTGAGACACTTCCTGAAAGACTTTTTCGTTTCGTTCGTCGCTAACGAGAGGAACATCTGCACCTCGTTTATTGACCACGGCGTGGTTTTGCGCACAGCCATTTATTTTTACAATTCGAAAGTCACGTGAACAAATGATATTGCTGTCAAAGTTGCTCAATTTAAAACTAGCGGGTTGATGTCCCGTGTCGCAAATCCAGTGATGCTGGTAGTGACGATTCTCTCTGACCAATCAGTGATCTGCAGGGTTTTGACGTCACATTTAGTATCGGCTCGGCTCGCTTGCCAAGGCCAATTAATTGCTGTCAGAATCAGAATCAGCTTTATTGCCAAGTATGCTTACACATACAAGGAATTTGTCTTGGTGACAGGAGCTTCCAGTGTACAACAATACAAAAACAATACAAAAATAGCAGCAAGACATAGATAATAATGAAAAATAAAAAATAGTTATACACATATGTACATACACACACATACATATACACATACGTAGTGCAATCTAATAAAAATGTGTTATCTGTTATGTACAGTGCAAATACAAATATGTTATTTACAGTGCAAATATTTTATTTATTTTTTTCAGAGGAATGAAATGGCAGAAGAGGCTGGATGTGTTGGATGAATATAAAAAAGACTAAACTGTGTATTGCACATAATTATTGCTCAATGGGGCAATTTAACTGTTCATGAGATGGATAGCCTGAGGGAAAAAACTGTTCCTGTGCCTGACGGTTCTGGTTCTCAGAGCTCTGAAGCATCGGCCAGAAGGCAATAGTTCAAAAAGGTAATGGGCAGGGTGAGTGGGGGCCAGAGTGATTTTTCCAGCCTTTTTCCTCACTCTGGAAGTGTATAATTCTTGAAGGGGGGGCAGGGGGCAACCAATAATCCTCTCAGCAGTCCGAACTGTCCTTTGTAGTCTTCTGATGTCTGATTTCGTAGCTGAACCAAACCAGACACTTATTGAAGTGCAGAGGACAGACTCAATGACTGCTGAGTAGAACTGTATCAGCAGCACCTGTGGTAGGTTGAACTTCCTCAACTGGCAAAGGAAGTACAACCTCTGCTGGGCCTTTTTCACAATGGAATCAATGTGTGTCTCCCACTTCAGGTCCTGTGAGATGGTAGTGCCCAAGAACTTGAATGACTCCACTGCTGCCACAGTGCTGTTTAGAATAGTGAGGGAGGTCAGTGTTGGGTTGTTTCTCCTAAAGTCCACAATCATCTCCACTGTTTTGAGCGTGTTCAGCTCAAGGTTGTTTTGACTGCACCAGCTGTTCAACCTCACTTCTGTATGCAGACTCATCTTCATCTCGGATGAGGCTGATGACACTGGTGTCATCTGCAAACTTCAGGAGCTTGACAGAGGGGTCCTTGGCGATGCAGTCATTGGTGTAGAGGGAGAAGAGTAGTGGGGAGAGCACACATCCCTGGGGGGCACCAGTGCTGTGCAGGTGCTGGAAGTGAGTTTCCCCTGTCTCACAAGCTGCTGCCTGTACGTCAGAAAGCTGGTAATCCACTGACAGATAGACATGGGAACAGAGAGTTGGTGTAGTTTAGTCCGGAGAATAGCTGGGATGATGGTGTTGAAAGCCAAACTGATATCCACAAAAAGGATCCTTGCATATGTCCCTGGTCTGTCCAGATGTTGCAGGATATGACGCAATCCCATGTTGACTGCATCATCCACAGACCTGTTTGCTCGATAATCAAATTGAAGGGGATCTAGAAAGGGTCAGACAAAAATCAGACTGGTACGATTTTAGTCGGACTAAGGACTGAAATACATGACATTTTAAAAAGACACTTTTAAAAGAGTGACACTTTCCATTCATGTACCACATGTCCTCTATGTCCATGTACAGCAGGTAGGGCTGGGTATTGATACAGGTTTCCAGATTCGATTCAATTTCAGTTCACAAACAAAGTTAAAAAAAACACATGCTACCATCTCTTTAAGATGACGGCAGATCAGTAATGATAGTCTCTATACATTGGTTAAAGGAATGTTCCAGGTTCAATACAAGTTCAGCTCAATCGACAGCATTTGTGGCATAATGTTGATTACAACAAAAATTTATTTAGACTCGTTCCTCATTTACTTATTTATTAGGCACCTTTCCCACAACTCAAGTTCGCTTTACAATAGAATGACATCATAACAACAAAATATGCATAAACAGAGTGACAACTCAGAAACAAACAGTAAATCACAACAAACAAACAAAACATTAAGAGGTAGAAAAAACAAAAAGGACTGCAAGAATAGATACGCTTTCAACCGAGACTTGAAAGCCGAGATGGAAGAAATAATATGGAGCTCTAAAGGGAGTGAGTTCCAGAGTTTCGGTGCCATGACACTAAAGGATCTACCACACATAGAGGAAAGATGAAATCTGGGGACAGCAAGAAGTTGAGAACCAGAGGACCTGAGGGAACGCATCGGTTGGTAAGGCTGCAGTAATTCAGAGAGATAGTGGGGTGCAAGGCCATTGAGGCATTTAAAGGTTAATAGAAGGATCTTATATTTTCGAGAAGAAGCCGGCAACCAGCGTAAATCACAAAGAATAGGAGTTTAGCGGGTTAGCCAATCAAAAGGGAATTACAATAATCAAGACGAGTGGATATAAAAGCATGGACCAGAGTTTCAGTGTCTTTCTGACGTAACAATGTGCAGAGACGTGCGATATTACGGAGGTGAAAGAACACAGCCTTAATAAGAGAACAAATGTGAGGTTGAAATGATAAGGATGGGTCAAAAGTGACACCCAAATTACGAATGGTTTTCAAAGGTTTGAAAAGCACCCCATCAATGGAAATACTAATATTTGAATGTATTTATTTTATTTTATTTTTTTAACAAGAGCTGGTAAACCAAATAACATAACCTCAGTCTTATCCATGTTGAATTTAAGACAACTGGTTTGTAACCAGGTCTTAATTTCATTGAGACAATCATTAAGTGAGCACAGTGGAAGTGCAGCTTCAGAACAAGCTGAAATATAGATTTGCAGATCATCAGCATAACAGTGGTAGTTAAAGCCATAACAACGGATAATATGACCAAGGGGCAGCATATAAATATTGAAAAGCAAAGGGCCAAGAACAGAGCAATTAATCACAATTAAATTAATTTACTTAAATTATTATATTACTAATTTTATGGGGGCCTGGGTAGCTCAGTGGTAAAAGACGCTGGCTACCACCCCTGGAGTTCGCTAGTTCGAACCCCAGGGTGTGCTGAGTGACTACAGCCAGGTCTCCTAAGCAACCAAATTGGCCTGGTTTCTAGGGAGGGTAGAGTCACATGGGGTAACCTCCTCCTGATCGCTATAATGTGGTTTGTTCTCGGTGGGGCGCGTGGTGAGTTGAGCGTGGATGCCGCGGTGGATAGCGTGAAGCCTCCACATGCGCTGTGTCTCCGTGGCAACATGCTCAACAAGCCACGTGATAAGATGCGCGGATTGACGATCTCAGACGCAGAGGCAGCTGGGATTCGTCCTCCGCCACCCGGACTGAGGCGAACCACTACGCGACCACGAGGACTTAAAAAGCACATTGGGAATTGGGCATTCCAAATTGGGAGAAAACTCTTTTAAAAACTCTTTTTTTTTTAAAAAATAATTTTATACAATTATAAGCTTCACATTTCTGTGTTTAAACCCTCCAAAAAATGGCCACGTTCACTTTCATTGTCCCCATTCACTTCCATTGTAAGTGCTTAACTGTAACGTAGATTTTTGCTTTTCTTAAAGAAAAGGAGGAACGAGTAAAAATTAATTTTTGTGGTAATCAACATTATGGTACAAATGCTGTCGATTTAGCTTAACTTGTATTGAACCTGGAACATTCCTTTAAGCGGACAGTAACAAGACAGAATCTGAGCAATGCTTGATAAGAATAATTTTTTTTTTTTTGTTTGTTTTTTTTTTTTACAAAAACTTACAAGTACAGAGAGGATATTAATAGAGACATTATTAAATGACAAACAGATTGTGTCCATCTCATCTTTGGACACGCAAGACACGAAACGAGTCAAACCAAACTTTTACTCTCAACACGCAGTGAAAGGACCTTGGTGCTAACGTTCTTTACCACTATACTAAATAACTGGTGAGTAAAATCCAAAAATTTACCAGCTAGTGGCTAATCACAGACATTTTAAGTCCCACAGCGTGGAATTTGGTAGTGTTCGACCGATATGGTTTTTTTTAATGGCCGATGCCGATATCCAGAGAGCAGGGTCGCCAATAGGCCGATACAATGCCGATATCACACAATTTAATATAGTAAAATAACAACATAAAATTACAAAACAAAAATAAAAACTCTTATTTAGCACTATATTTACTCAAATTTCACAAAAAAAAATAAAATAAATAATACTGTATTTTAAATGGTAGATAGCAGTTTCTTCAAATTTCTGTTTAGTCATCAAATTTTAGTA
Source organism: Myxocyprinus asiaticus (assembly GCF_019703515.2). NCBI lineage: Eukaryota > Metazoa > Chordata > Actinopteri > Cypriniformes > Catostomidae > Myxocyprinus > Myxocyprinus asiaticus. The sequence goes on along the minus strand of NC_059346.1, from coordinate 34,256,014 downwards.
ATTTATTTGCACAAAGAAACTGTTAATATATACAGTAGTCCAGCAACTATGGATGGCATGTCCACGTTAGCAATCGCATTTACTCAAAAAATACTGAATCAAAACCATTGTACATACAGTGCATAGTGAATAAGACACGTACTTATAGCACACGTGAAGCGCTTTTACCTTGGGCTGCATCCGAAAACGTAGGCAGCTGACTTACTACCTTGCTGCCTAATCAGTTAATGGCTTAACTGACAACTGTTTCGAATGAATGGAACTCTTAAGGAAACTGGTCTCCGAACAGTTTGAAAAGCACCTTATTTTCATCATACCTCCGTATACAGCCTCTGGAGGCAGCATTTTACAGTTTTCGGATGCAGCGTTGAAGTTGCACTCACGTGTTCGGACAGTTAAATGGCCTGGATCGCCTACTTGGATTGACACGGACTGACCGTCATGATCCTGAAGTTTTTGATTCTGGATGATAGGATATGCGCTTCAGAGGAATATATTATAAGAGCGCTCAAAGGAAAAAGAAAATGCTGGATTTTTGTGAGGTTAGTGAATTACATCTGTATAAACAAGGTATCTGCATATTTGCAAACGTAGAAGTTTTATTGATATTTGCCTTTTATCATTAGACAAGGCAGATATAAGTTACAGGGAACTGCTGAGGAGAGACTATTAGAATACGTGCTTCAGAGGAAGATTTAGGAGCGCTCCACAGGACGCTGGATCTGCTCAAGTTGTGTGAGGTTTATTACATCTGTTTTAACGAGATATATGCATATTTACAGACGGTATATGATAATAGTTTTATAGATATTTGCCTTTTTATCATTAGACAAGACAGTTAAAACAGGGAACTACTGAGGAGCGGGAGAATGAAACAGGTGAGCACTTTAACATTATGAGCTCAAACGTGTCTGCCGCGGCTCTGATATGTGGACCGTTTAAATGACACTGTGTTGCACACCGGTCTATTATTGTAGTAACACGATGGCACGTAACAACAACAAAAACCGTGACTGGTCGTTTACATGTCCAAGTCGCTTCACATGCAAGCAGGCGATTTTCGGCGCCTTCAAAAAAACAAAAAAAACAATCGGAATATCGGTCGATTTATCGTCCTCTGCGATATATTGGTGGACCACTAGAATTTGGTTTCATATTTGAGTGATTTACTCTTTCACATTGTTTTGGGTTGCGTGTAGTGTAAAACATCGATCTTGGGATTTAAGAATCAATATTGTTCAAATGAAGATCGTATAACATTGGAAAACCAATATTTTTACCCAGTCCTAACAGCAGGACATAGTCAGGCTTCCACTACAATAAGAACTGCTTGGCTCTGAGCCTAACATCCCCTCTGCACCAGCCCAACTTCGCCTCTGCTAACTATCTTTGTGTGAAATATCTAATTGTTCTAGCCAGTCCAGGCTACTTGACTGCAAAGAAAATAAGGCTTTTGTAACCAGTCCAGTCAGCAGCAGAACTGGGTAGCACTGCACATTTGTCACAACCTGTTCTCAGTAGAGATGCTTGTCTTCGCACACTGTAGTGTACTGGCTAATGAGCTGCAGATACGGCACAGCTCCCCAAAGCAATCCCAAAGCATGGGCAAACAAAGAATCGATAAAGAGCACTGGATAGAGACCTTAGACACAGCAAACTGTTCAGCTCAGAAAGTGTGTCAGGGTTCACCATGGCATTGAGCAAGAAAATGAGAGCTCTCTAGCAGCTGCATGGTGTTGATGACTAATACAGAGACAAGCATTAGTCTGCATTGTTTTACTATAGAATGCTTAGCCAATATCACTAAACTGGCTCCAGAGGTACAGAAAAGCACACAATAGCTGCGTCCCAAATCCCATACTTCTGTGCTATTTAACACCATTTTGTACAACCCCTTGCAAAAATATCACCACACTTAGAGGATGTTCACCCAGCTTTTTTACTTCGTAGAAAATAAACAAATCACAGATACAACACAAAACTATTTTTGTTTAATAGCTGAACATTCTGGCAATTAAATTACATTATTTTAATGAATGGCATATTTTTTCCAGATCAAGTAGAGGAAAAAAATTTCACAGTTTACTGGTATCATTTAAAAAGTCTTACTTCATTACATTTCTCAGGGCACTCTTACCTCTATCTAGTTGTATTATCATGTTTAATTTGGATTGTAAATGTTGCAAATTTTATAATACAGGGTGAATTTGGGTAATGTGACATTTAAAGGACATTTAAACTTGATCCATATGAATTTCCTTAAATCATTTTAAAACATTACTAAACTAATTTTTGGGAAGTAAACAATTATAGGGACAGTTCACCCAAAAATGAAAATTCTCTCATCATTTACTCACCCTCATGCCATCCCAGACGTGTATGTCTTTCTTTCTTCTGCAGAATACAAATTAATATTTTTAGAAGAATATTTCAGCTCTGTAGGTCCATACAATGCAAGTGAATGGTGGCCAGAAATTGTAAGCTCCATAAAGCACATAAAGGCAGCATAAAAGTAATGCATAAGACTACAGTGGTTAAATCCATATCTTCAGAAGTGATAAGATAGGTGTGGGTGTGAAACAGATCAATATTTAAGTCCTTTTTTACTGTAAACCTTGACATCAGCTGTCTCCTTGGCAATCATGATTTCAAGCTCGATTACACTTTCTAGCACCATCTAGCACTCTGGTGACTCTACTAGTAAGTGCAATCGAGCTTGAAATCATGAACATTCCTGTAGACCGCAATTGCAAGATGTGCAGTGAAAAGAAAGTCATACACATTTGGAATGGTATGAGGGTCAGTAAATGATGAGAGAATATTCATTTTTGGGTAAACCATCTCTGTAACTTTTTGAGGTTTTAAATTGATGATTTTACTTTGGTATGTGTGGCAGAGCTCATTTCATGACCACCGGTGGGAAAAGCAATGGTAAAGAAAATTACAAAAAATTTAGAGGTGTAATGTTTGTAAATGATTATGTAAAAGTGTATAAGAAAATAAGAAAAAAAAAAAAAAAACTTTGTAGATATTTTCTAGAGAATCATTTTTCCTTTGCCCCACTTTACTGCTTAAAAAAATCTGGGCTTTGGTAAAAAGAGGGTTTTCAAAGGTTCCACTTCCCAATATTAAGCATTTCTTCAATTATTTCTTCAAGGTTATGTGTGTTTGTATCATAATTAAAAGTGTCAAGAAATGGAAAATTTCCAAAAGTGTCCCACTTTGCCCATATTCACCCTAGTATTTCAAAAATTAAAATGAATTTGAGATGACTTTTATTTTTATTTTAGGTAGTATTGGAGTTATGAAAAAGTATTTAAGTTTAGTTTGTTTTCAATAATTTCAGGTTTTATTTTTATTTTAGTTAACAAAAATGTTTTTTAATTTAGTTTCGGTTTTCGTTAACTATAATAACACTGGTTACTTTTTAGAACTATCGTTATCGGCAAAAATCTATGCCGATAATTGCCGATAGTTTTTATTCCTGTGTGTTCCTCTGAAAATTATGAGCTTGTAAATGCTTGCAAAATTACAAGCGAGGGCATGCAAAGAAAAATACAACTATACTGAAATATCCTTCATCAGCACATATATTGTCTCCAACTTTATATTGTGAATAATAATAATAAATAGGCCATAAAAATCTTAATTTGGTAAATATTAAATATAGAGCATTGTAACAGAGCCAAGTCTCCATTTCAAAACACGAGTCCCTGATGTGTTTCTGGCTTTTTAGTGTTAAAAGTGCCATGTTATGCACCAAATCTTATTTTTTTTCTGATTATTATTGGGATTTTTTAAATTTTTTTTTTTTTTAATAAACTAGATCTGGGATTTTATTCATTTTGTTCTCTGACCTCTATGTCTGTGCCGACTAAGAAAATGTTGTAACATTCCATGCCTTTCCACCAGGTATTGGCAAAATCCACAATCAGTCGACCTCTAGTGCATACTGAATATGCAATTATTTGAGATATAAATGTTGGACTGAGGTTTTCCCGAACACTCCCCCACCAGCCAAACTCATGCCACTGGTTAAGCTGATGTTGCTGTGACTGTGTCAGCCTGGGCGGTCGCTGCTGAACTTGTTTGGTGGGATTTGTTGGCTGCAGTTCTCACTGGTGGATCTTTCTCTGGTGGACCATGGGTAGTGTAGCTGTCCACCAGGAATTCCACTATTAAACATGATTTTTAAACAATGAAGTTGAAATAACGCAGACTAATGGCTTTATCAAAAGGCATATACCATCGATGCACGACCTCTGAGCTCACGTTAGGTCTTCCTTTAAAGCTTTTTTAGTTATAGTTGAAAATCAATTAGTCTATGAAAAAAAATGAATGGGATTTTTACTCCCAAGAGTTTGTGATTTGGTCTGTCATCCACAGACACAGCCGATGATGCAAATGAACAACAATTTGTAACTTTTGTGTTGTACAAGCAGAAGCAAAAAGTGCAGTCTTTGGTACTGGCAATGAGCCTAACATGCAATATAATCATACCCATAACACTGTTGACTGGCCTAAATTGTACTGGATTATTACTGATATGTTACCAGGTCAGGCGCTATTCTGATCTACTTCGAGTCTCCGTTCAACTTTACAGAGCATGCGAGCACACACATCCACGTTAATCAAACCATTTGCAATGAAGAAAGGGAGCGCAATCATTTTGATTACACACGTGCGCTTCAATGTAATCAATTATGCAGCTTTCATGGATGTCACATGTCTGAGGTCCAAGTGTGCCAGCTTTTAAAGTGTATTAGATTGTTTCTTCTCATCATGTAAGCACATGTAAAACAACGAGCTTAGGATGTCTAGACAAAGAAGTCTAAGATGAGACTTTTCAGCATGAGAGTGAATCTGATGATTGTACTATATAGAACTGTATACTGAATATAATGTATAATAATGCTAAGGGTCCTGATAATGCCAAATATAATGTCTGATTTCACCAGTAAATTTATACTATGGCAAACATAATTTTACTGGATAAGCATACACTACAATTAAAAGTGTTTTTTCGAAAAGTAGTATACAGTGTATAGTTTAGAAACATGTAATGAGTGACTATACTTTTTAAAACTTACAATATGAATTTTAAATACATAAAATGTATGTAATCATTAACAATTTTCTTTTTCAGCTGGACAGAATTATTCATATTTTATTCTGGTGTCATTTTGCCCTCAGCTAGGCTGATTTTTTTGTCCCACTCCATCCCTGATGGATAATTTTACTCTTCAATGAATAGTACTTTCTGATAAGCTTTACAAGTAAAGGGAAGGAACTGTTTTGCAAATGTCCTGAAAGTAATAATAATATAAATAATAATAAATTCAAACTTAACTTTCATGATTCTGGCTTTGTTCAAAGTTTTGTGAAAGTATAGAATTGTGTAGTAGAATTCAGTACCGTAAATCAAACCAAATACTTGTGCCCTTAATAAAAAACATTTTTAAATCACATTTTAATAAAATACAGGAAATATGTTTTTATTTTTTATTTTACAGGATTAATCAATTAATGGAAATAATTATTTACGATTAATCGGTTATCAAAATCGTTAGCTGCAGCCCTAATGCATTTATCACTACTCCGTGTCTAAACAAAAACTGCCTTCAGCAAGCAGCTCACATTCTTCACATCTAATGCAATGTATTTATGGCAGACAGATACCAGTACTGTTCTTTGCATTTTAGGTAGTGCCCGACTGATTTATCGGTTGGCTGATATTAGCCTTTCACCGATATATCGGTATCGGCGTATATGTTTACCGATAAGCGCTGATATGAAAACTTTTTTTCAGAACATATAAATGCAGAAAACAATGCTTTAGAATTAAAATCAAATCAATTCAAATCACTTTTATTGTGTCACAACCATATGCACAAGTGGAGCAGTGGGTGAAAGTCTTGGGTGCAGTTCCAAGCAACATAGCAGTCATGACACTGATGATACCAATTTACAATAAACATTAGATTTACACAACACTTTTCATTTCTAATATACACAATTACACACAACACAATATACAAATATAATATACAATGTACAGTATACAATACACACAATATAGAATACACATACAATAAAAATAGTATATAAAGCATATATAAAATATACAGTAGGTTGTATTGTACTGTATTGACATTCAGGCTGTCGGTTGATAGTCAGTTGCCAGTGTGTTGTTAAGAGAGAATATAATTTATGACAGTCCAGTGTGAGATAATAAGATTAATAAAGTGCAGTGCTGATATATATTGATCATGAGAGATCAAGAGTTCAAAAGTCTGATTGCTTGGGGGAAGAAGCTATCATGGAGTCAGCTGGTGCGTGTCCTGATGCTGCGATACCACCTGCCTGATGGTAGCAGTGAGAGCAGCCCATGGCTCGGGTGGCTGGAGTCTCTGATGATCCTCCGAGCTTTTTTCACACAACGCCTGGTATATATGTCCTGGAGGGAGGTAAGCTCACCTCCAATGATGTGTCTGGCAGTTCGCACCACCCTTTGCAGGGCTTTGCGGTTGTGGGCGGTGCTACTGCCGTACCAGGCAGTGATGCAGCCAGTTAGGCTGCTCTCTACAGTGCTGGTGTATAACCGTGTGAGGATGTGGTGGTTCATTCCAAACTTCCTCAGCCGTCTCAGGAAGAAGAGGCGCTGATGAGCCTTCTTCACAATGGCCTCAGTGTGGCCGGACCATGTGAGTTCCTCTGTGATGTAGACACCGAGGAACTTGAAGCTGCTGACTCTCTCCACCGGTGCTCCATTGATGGTGATGGGGTGAGTTCTCTGTCTTTTCTCCTGAAGTCCACCACAAGCTCCATGGTTCTAACATCTAACGTCATCCCTCTTATGAGCGCATGTCACAGAGATGTACCGAAGCGAACATTTGAAAAGTATATAAGTATTGTTTTGTTTCTAAAAATAATAAATCGTTTGGGTTCAGAAGAACTTTATTTGTCGACTGGAGTCGTGTGGATTATTTTGATGCACCCTAAATATGCATTTTAGACCGTCAAAAAATGGAGGACATTCACTTGCATTGTTTAAAGGAGGAGGCCTGAAATGAAATCCTAAAAATCTTAAATTCTGTTTTGATGAAGAAAGAAACTCATACATCTTGGATGGCCTGAGGGTAAGTAAATTATCAGCAAATTTTCATTGATGGGTGAACTATTCCTTTAAGTGTACTCAGTAAGCTTCCTCCATCCTCGGTCCTCTAGGTGCATTAAAGAATTGATACATTCTTCATGATGGTGGATTTTGATCGGTTTCCGGGTCATGGGCTTGCAGACGGAGGAGTGAGGAAAAGAGAATGTACAATTAAAGAAATGAGAAGCACCTCTGGTCATGGGCTCAAGGACAGAGGAGCAAGGAAATGACGAAGCATCGATAAGGGTACTGAGAAGCACCCCACAGCTCTATTCATTTTCCATATTGAGTGATATTTACAAGAACACATTTCCATGTTCTTAAAACAATATACAGAAACAAACACAAAACAGTCTTATCAGTCAAGCACATAAAAAATTAGCTGGTCAATTATAGTTTTCAGATTTTCAGAATTCTACTCAAAGCAAATTTGGTCCAATGCTGGTTATTGAAGCAGGGACTCTTTCAGCAAGAACAAATGCATGCTGACTGATCTAATTGATCTAAAATACCAAAATTTTGGCTTTGGTATGATACCAGCCCTGGTACCTCAGTATCGATACTATAAATCAACAAATAAAAAGCCTAAGATTTTTTATGAAATTACACAGAAAATTACTTCATTAAAAGAACTGCATAAAGTCTTAAAGATTCAAATCATGCGTTTTCCATTTTATTATTTTTGGTTTCTATGTTAAATGTTTTAATTACATTTTATTATCAAATGGTGTTTAATAAAATTGATACACAGTTTTAATCAAATAAAAATCTCTTCTTTTTTTTTTTTACAAAACAAATTGCAATTTTATTTTTGGTAAAATGCTGCACAACAGAGCTTCACAGTATTAAAAAACATTAATGAAAAAAAATCTGATTGCCTGTGGCACAAGGCTGCTTAAGTTTATGATACTGCTTACAGATGATAATAATAATAAAACCATTTAATATTGCATAATTGTTATAAGTATTATTGCTTCTTTTTGAATATGACATTTTTATACAGTAGTTATATTTTTCTGTCTTCAATTTCACGCTTCCAGTTGAAGAGTTTATGTTAGTGGGACTTTTATTTTGACAGACCTTTAAGTTCTTCCTGTTTTTGACGGGTTAGTTATATCAAGCTTCCCATTAATGCTGGGATACTCCCGTCGCGACTCTCGAGCTGAAATCTCCAAGCTGCACCAGAGTTCATTTAAGTGTTAACAGCTGTTTATACTCTAAACGCACTGCATGAAAATTAAGAACCAGCAGTGAGTGTTGCATTTGTGTGAGTGTGCACGCCCCTGTGTGTGTGTGTGAAGCAGATGACAGAGCAGAGCGGCACCTCTTGTTCATTGTGACTGTATATTTAATTAAATTACATCTTTCTGCTGTTTAATGATCACACTTGGCCATATCCAGAGTTTTTTTTTATTTTATTCTAAAATTTTCATTGATTTCATCTCAAATTTGTCATCTCATATAATTTTGCTAATGACAGCATACTGTAATATGGTACCGAAATTAGCAACAAGATGATATCATACGGTTTTCATTTTTTTTTTTTGTATCGTGGTACCTCATTAGTACCGGTAAACTGCGCAACCCTATTCCATGGGCAGTTAAAATGACACTTAATTCATAATAGCCTGTCGTGATCTGTTTGGATTCACTTCATTTTGGCCAGGATCACACATGTACATTTAAACTACTGCTACTTAAATGCAGCAGTTGTCTTAACTCTTCATCTCTGTCATCTTTTTCTGTTTCTTTTGACATCTGCATGACATCTCATAGGTCTGAAAGCATATCTTATTTTTTTACAGAGGAATCTTTCATAAATATCAACGGCCCACATGCAGATCACAAATATCTGTTGAAGAACACTGCCTAATCTGTTTCCCTTGGGTCCTCCAAGTTACACCACAATGATTCTCACAAATGTATCTGTGGTAAAGGCTGACCCGCTAAAAATAGAGCGACGTTTGCTTTTGGTAAGAACCTAAGAGATTCTGCACTTTGTGACAACTTCCTTTATACCAACACAGGGCTGACTTGTCATTCTTTTGGAACTTTACAGAGAGTTCTTCATTTTTTCTCTCATAGATGAACACAAAATGTTTACTGTGTGTGCCATTTTTAAATCTGCTGCATATGGAGGACATTTCCCCCCCAGAGAAATGTCCTCCAGCTAAATTTAACCATTTGAACCAGTAAACGCATATTTCACTGGAAAACTTATGAGACCCTTAACTTAAACCCTGAAGGTCAGATTAAACAAACAAAAAAAAAAAAAGATTACGCAAAAGCTTGCATTCATAAAAACGGCAAAGTCACTCTTCACGGTCAAAAAAAAATAAAGACATACAACCAGAAATGTTATATTTAAACAGTATTCATTACTCATCAGTATAAAACATAATGGTTGTATTTCAAATTAATTTGATAAAATTATGGGGGTTTTTTTATATACCGGACTAGTAAAATTATTCAAAAGTTTAACTCATCAAATAGTTTACTTATACATGTCACCCTGATCTTAACCTTGGCCTCTATTTCTAGATTTGTGCAAGCAAAACTATTTCATTTTAAACAGCAACAAGAAGCATCAATGCTTCACTTGGTTTATCATTCTTCTGTGCATATCTTGTAAAAAAAAAATGCCTGAAACTGCACATATCTGTAAATTGTCTAAGCAAATGTATCAAAAAAGGAAAAACAAAAGCACCCTAGAGCCTGAATAGTGCAAAGTACAATTTTTCAGAGCCACCCCCATTTTACAGAACAGCGCTTTACCACAAAAGATACCATATGATGATAGTAACTACTGGGATTATTTTCAATATGCACTCAAAAAAGGATTTTTACAGGTTGTTCAGTTTACTTAATTAAAATGAACTTAAGCAACACAATTCTAGAACATTTGTCACAACTTGTCACAATGCATTTCATTGCGTTCTATCCAATTCAATTTGCAAAATTTGTAAATCTTAATTCATTTGAGTTTAGACTACATGAATACTTTTTGTATCACTGATGAAACTGGGCAAGGGATTTCCATTTCACAGCATACTTTGCATGGGACTGCATTGGGTGAACAAATGTTAACAATTAAGCGTTATTTTATTATTTTTTGCGCAAGATGAGAAAATGAGGAGATTTGTTAATGTTTTATGTTCTGTTATAGTGGTATTTAAAAATGTCTGTTGTGCTCGAGTTTTTGGGGTTTCCACTGTGGTAAAGATTAGCGCTTGTACTTAGGTTGAGGGTGGACTTTCACTTTCAAATGATGTTTGATTTGAGTGCTGCTTAGCTCTGTAAGCAGTTGCTATCAAATTGACAGTACAACAGATTCACTGTCCTTACACTTGCTCACATAGCATATACTAATGATCAATAAATTAAAGTTAGACCAACATATGAATTTATTAAATTAAACATAAGTAAATTTAGTTTGATGAACCTAATAAAGTGGAGTTTGAACTACTATAGTATATTGATTTGACCTAATCCAACTAAATTATGTTGGCTGAATGAAACTGACTTAATTTGAATGAAAATTGCTTGTAAAAACTCTCAAATTAAATTAAGGGTAATGAGTTTGAAGAGCAATTCATGTTTAACTGTAACAAATCAACAATGAACAATTCAAAAGACCAATAAACCTAGGATCACAGAGAGGGGTAACAAAAAACAGTAACAATTTCTAATGTTAATACTATACACTTATAAAATTAAGTTTATTAATTATCATTCAGCAAGGGAGAGTACATTGGATGTAAAAGACATCCAACATTATGTTTACAATCCCATTCTGTCTGCAAAAAACAAATGCTTTGTTTAGGACATGTGGACCTGGTCAGATCCCCAAAAAACATTCAAAGGTTGGGAAACAACTAGCTACATATTGATTTACACAAAGAGATTTAATGCTGTGTGTTAAATCACAGTTAGGTGTGCTAACGTGATTTAGCACATTATTTAAAGCACCCCAGATTTACTTTACTTGCACATTTGTGTAATTTCACATACCTCTATGTTTGGCCGCTACAATTTACTATACACATTTAAAATAATCCCATGAGACCGGGTTTTTGTTGACAGCAAGGCAGATGAGAGCATTTCACTGCATTAAAAACATGGTTTAGTTTTGGTTAAAAGGAATCACACGTTTTTTGTTTTATGTTTATCATATCGCAGTTCAAATCGCAATCTTTTTCTAAACAATCGCAATTAGATTTTTTGTACAAATCATTCAGCCCTAGTGAGATGCCAACCCCACACTGACTCACAGAGCTTGAGTGACCTATTTTCTCAAAGCAGTGTAAGAAATGTTTGTCTGCATGTCTACGGTACAGCTAAAATGTTGAGGAGAGTTAAAACCTGATAATCACCTCTTTGTCATCTCTCACAAGTGCCACTGGCAGTTCATCGGATTACACAAATCCAGCCAGGCCATAAAGAACAGGAAGTGACATATAAGGTCATGTGTACTCTAATCATTACCATTAGAAATTACCATGGAAGAGAAGAGGGTGGATTTGATAACATGTGAAGGCACACCAACCTAGGTCAACCTCGAATTAAACCATTAGTTTCACAGGATTTTTAATTTCTTTGAATAGTGGAAAGCATTTTCATTCACCAACATACTGCCACTAGAGGACTTTGCAAGTTATAACAGAGCTACAGAGAGACCACAGCAAACAACACATTATTACTTTGAAAACAGCTAAAGAAAAACTAATTGAAATATTACACGACATCCTTAAAATGTGGCGCGCATGCTGAAAAAAAAAACAAGATGTTGCTCACCGGCCAAAGATGCCATTTTGATGCATGGTTACACAGACAAAAAAAAAAAAACTGTAATATTTTTTTAAATAGCACCTCACCAATTTGGCATATACCAAGCTGTTGTACTTAATACCAGCCCGGCTGTGATTCAGCCATAGGCACAAGACTACAGGCCCATCGGGAACAGTCCCAGTGCTCCCTACAGCCAGTCCATCCCTGCTGACAGATTGTCTGGAATGGCATGAACACAGACAAGCAGAGTGATACAAAAGGTAAAGAGTCCCTGTGCTGTTACACAAAGAAAATCAGCACTCTTGGAATGCAGCTTGTCCAATCAGATTAGAGGACCGGAACTAACTGATGTATCATTATTGTTTACAAAACTTTAAAAATATATCATACATTTTACTTCTGTTTTCAAATTCAATGTGAATAAATGACTTCTTACAGGTGTTGCTCACCCATAAATGAAAATTCTGTCATCATTTATTCCCCCTCTTGTTGTAGGTGGAACACTTATGGCTTCCATGGAACACAAAAGGAAATGTTAGACAGAACGAAAGTGTCAGTCACTGTTTACTTTCATTTTAAGAAAAAGATGCATTAAAAGTGAATGGTGACTGAGGCTATCAGTTTTATTGTATGGAAAAATTTGTAATGAAAACGAATAGAGACTGAGGCCATCACTCCCTAACATTCAGACTCTTTCTGAGGAAAGAAAGTCATACAGGTTTGAAACAACATGAAGGTGATTTAGTTGATTTAATGACCATCCCTTTAAGGTGTATAAGTACTAAACTTACATGATGAGCAACATTTCTGGCAGGCCTATCAAACTGATGAGCAAGAGATAAAATCATATTAATGAACCTACAAGTGAAAAAATAAAACCGAATGAATCGCAATGACTGCTAAATAAGCTGTACTGAAACTGAAAGATGCCACACAACACAACACACACACACAAATATGGGGGATATAGAGAACACTGACTGCTGGGAAGCTGAGAGAACATTTGTCAATAACTAAACATCACAGAGGCCATAACTTCAACATATGTCAGGAGGCCATAGTTAAAGAGTCTGAGATCACAGGCCCTATAACAGAGTAGTGTATTTGAAGGAAGATAAGGAAATCAGAAGGTCTCTTAGTAATGACATTCCCCAAGCACATGCTCAGTGAGTGGGCTGACACCTCTGCAAACAGCTCATCCAAGGTCAGTCTAGTAATGCAGTGATATCCAGTGTTGATATGCCCTCTAATCAAAAGTGCAGTAGAATGTACATCACTGACCTTACAACAATGAAGCAGTACTCTGAACCAGTTTGGTTTTAAATATCTCTAACAGGTAGTGTTTTAGTAAAAGATCAAAGATCGAGGCAGATTCTGGCAGTCACATAATGAATAAGTAAAACAGGGCAAAACACTCTAGTCATGACAGGTTTGTTTACATAAAAGAAAGCAGACCTAACAGATTTTTTTTTTTTGGCAGAAATGGGAGCAGGTGGCTGGCCATTAGTGGCCACACAAAGCTTGTTGAGTCCTTTAATACAGGAAAACTGCTCTATGAACAGTGTATACAGATTACTCTGAACAATTCCAGCAAAAGATATTTATTCAAACAAACAGATGAAATTCAGTTTTGCACTGAATTGCAGATTTCACTTCTGCTCAAGTGGAAATTGCTTCACTCAAAAGCTTTAGTCATCTCATTACATTATATTCACATAGGCAGGATCTGAGAGCTACTGTAGACGGGGCAAGTGAAAAACAATAGTGCCCCCAAAGAATGATAGAACCATATCAAAATTCTAGCCTACACTCTGCCAACTCCACATCTGTCTCTAATGTATTGGTTGAAATAATTCATTGAAATAATATAAAGAGAGCACGGTGTTGTTTGTTCAATAAGCAATAACAAAAGTAGCTACTTCCATCACAGGACTGGGCACTACATCATACCAACACTTTTTCAACAGGTGCTCAAAGAACACAATAAAAGGACCACAATCAACCCTTCCATCACCAGAACAGCATGCAGATAATGTGCCTTTCTGTTCAAGCCTTTACAAGGAAACATTAAATTACATTAATATTTCAGGTTCAAAACAAGTTAAGCTGAATCGACAGCATTTGTAGCATAATGTTGATTACAACAAAAATGTATATCGACTCGTCCGTCCTTTTCTTTAAAAACAGAAAAGCACAAATCTGGGTTACAGTGAGGCACTTACAATGGAAGTGAATGGGGCCAATCTGTAAACATTAAAATACTCACGGTTTCAAAAATATAGCCACAAGACGTAAACAATATGCGTGTTAACGTGATTAACCTAACCTTGAAGTTATATTCAATGTTATAACTTCATTGCCATGATGATGTAACAATGTACTGAAACCTTGATTTTTGTTTTTTGTTATTCAAAGAAAAAGAGGGATGAGTCTAAATTAATTTTTGTGGTACTAATCAGCATTTTGCCACAAATGCTGTCGATCGAGCTTCACTTTTATTGACCCGGAATATTCCTTTAAGTTGAAATTAACTTCAATCTGCATTCCTTGCACAAGATTGAGCAAAGCCAGATGACTGTTTAGGCCTGTATTGATACTATAAGATGTCTGCGCATGATAAAACTATAACTTACAAAACCATCTGATAAATGATGTACCACAAGTTCATCAAACAAGTTGCAAAAAAGGTTTAGCATGACAAAATGCAAACCAGTGAGAAGAAAGAAGAAAGCACATTTCAAAATCAACGGTTGTTTGTGAGGGTGAACTTTTGCACTGACAGCGAAATTAAATAATTGTGTCCAGTCAGCAAGTTCAGGACTGCCAAGTCGCTCTTCTGTGAAACTCACAAATTTGTGTGAGAAACAAACATTGTATCACTTGCATCACAGTCACATGAAATGACAGAATTAGCCTACAGAATGATCCAAGATTCTGGATGATGAAGCTGGGTAAAACAATACACATTGAACTTAATTAAATGTGTTGTTATTAAAGAAAGTGGTTCAAGGGTCAAGAGTGACTCTAATTCAGTCAAGAGATGTCATTATCAAAACATCAAACTAAATCTCTTAAAGCACTCCAAAAAATAATACTTTTCTTATCATTAGGGCTGGGTGTTGACACAGGCTTCTTTACCTCATCCATGCTATTTGTGATTAGAATCAAATGTTTATTTTTTGTTGTTTCTGATCAACAACTGACTGCAAAGAACAGAACGGACATTAAAAGAGAGACACTATTCAGTGACAAATGGATTGCGTGGATCTCCTCTTTGGACACATTACACGGAATAAGTAAAGCCAAACTTTAATTCTCAACAAGCAGTGAACGAACTCACTGCTGAACTTCTTCACCAATATACTACTCAATCACAGGTGAGTGAAATCTGAAAATGTACCAGCAAGTGGATAACACATTTGGTCTTGTATGTGTGTGATTTACTTGCATTGTAAAAAGTTGCACATAGTCAAAGAGTTACTCACATTTGCACAATCTTGAAAAGGAACAAAATGTGAAAACAAAAAGTGTTGACTACCCACTGACAAATCAATTGGTAGATTTTGGAACTAACACAAGGTTAACAATTCTGATAAAAGCCCAAGTGAACACGGTTATTGGTCGATGCTCGCAAAATGGCCAAATATCAGCCGATTAATCAGCCTGGTCGATATATCGGTTTATCACTAGTATGGATTACCTTTATGCTGCCTTTTATGTCCTTTTTGGAGCTTGAAAGTGTTGGACCCATTGACTTGCACTGTATGGACAAAAACACCTAATATCTCCATCTACATTTCTTTGTTTATGTAACACAAGAGAGAGATACGAGTAGTAATACAAGTTTCAGATGGCATAATGGTGAGTAAATGAGAAAAAGAAAAAAAAAATGATTATTGAATGTAACCTATTCCTTTAAGTGAGAAAAATCTACTTGAATCAAACAAGCTGTGAACTGAACTGGGAAGGGGGTGTAACGACAGCACCCTAAGATACATTTTATTTTACACTCAAACCCTATTTTGTGGCAGTTTGAATGGCAGTAAACCAAATGGATGTTTGTGGCAGAACAAACTGCCTGATCATTTACAAAACGTGTGCGTTTAAAGTTTTACAAGATGAAAAAGGAACTAGTCTGTGAGCACCCTGTGGTTCTGTGTCGTTTGCATTGGCAACAATGTCATGTGATCAATAACAATGGCATACCCAAGAAATAAGTTAAACAGAGCATTTGACAAAAGAGGCAACATCTTTATCAAACTACACTATTAATTGCTTTGTGGCCGGGTTGTTTTGTATGTTGTAAGAAGGACTAGCGTTAGCTAGTTTTTCTTTTCCTGGCAAGGAGCTACGTTACCGTTAGGTCAAAAGGCCCAATATGTAAAAGTGTTGAAATGGCGAGGTGCAACCTGCAGCAAACAGCCTAATGTACCTTGATCTTTCCTCACTGAAAAGCTTATGGCTCAGATGTTTGGAGCAAATGTTTAAACGCCTCTTATACACTTCACAAGTAAGTTTTGCTTGCCATCTGATTTAACCCCATTTTTAAGGGCCACACCAATTCGATTGAACCATTACCTTCAGCGATCAGCTCTTCCACCGTGACTTGGTATCGACCGACAGCAAACACCTTTCCAATGTAGTTGCTGCTTCCAGTACCAGATCCAGACCCACCCCCGAGACTTCCGCTCTCTGACTTTGGCATACGCGAAAACTTCTTCATTCTTGCCTCCGTGTTCCTGCCTTCCCCCAAATGGACAGTCACTTAAGACAGTTCCAAACAGCCAAAGGTGATTAAAACTCCAATCTGCTCATCTCCAGTCTTTTGTCCTGCATGCTGAGAGAGATCTGCTCTCCGGAGATGCGCCAGTCACAGAAAGGCGTAGCTGAATGCTTCCTATTTCTCCCAAAGCCAGTGGAGCAACTGCTTAGAAGTCAACCGTCAGAACAGCAGTCTGTTGTTAATGAGTGACAACAGCACGAATGATCCAGTCCACGCCGCTGTATTGTCAGGCCGACTCTAGTTTCGGCTGGCTAGCGAGCCAGTGTGTATAGACCATTCGCCTCGCTAGCTGGCTAACAACAGCCAAATGCTCTTTTTAGCCAAACCATGCTTTTAAGTTGAGCGAAAAGCCGGAGCTGGTTGAAGTCCAGGTTATTTGAAACCAGTGTGAACAACAAACAGGCAGACAGTGGGTGTGTTAGGCGAAGGCTAGGCTAGCTGTCGAGCCAGATAGCGAAACTCTGAAGCGATTACTGCTGCCACTTCCCCTTCGGATAGTTTAGATAGCCAGCAAGCTAGCTGACTTGCTCCATCTGTTTGCTTGAAGAAGACCACAGTGTATCATAAAAAAAATATTACCACAACCAATAATCCCGAAACACTTCGAGACAAGCAGCGACGGTTATTTGTTTATTTTTCAAACGCAGTGAGCGCCCTCGTGCTCTGGAACTCCCCAGTCACACTGATAAAGTTCGAACTCTCGTGACTCGTCGTAGGATTAGTGGGAGGTTTTGTTATTGCCCAATCCGCCTGTCTCTGACAACCTAACTTTCTTGTGTACAACTCCTTCCCATTGTCATGATTGGTGTGAACGAGATGCGTTCCGCACACGCTCTTCTCTGATGGGATGGCACGGATGACTGACTCTATCAGCGTTAGGTGTTTAGCACTTGGCTTCATATCGAGATGTTTGAATGGTGTGAATGAATTGTGTGGGGCTCGATGAAGCACGGTAAAAGGGAGGAAGTGGATATTTCACATAGCGGATCGTCTTCAGTTATATACATTATTATTATTTTATTTTTTCTGTCAAAGAACAAAATACCGAACATAGTATACATCTAATCAATGTGTAATTTAGGTTCCCTCTAGTTGTCTTCATTCTAATGAAACAATAGCTGAGGCCTATAGGTTCACATAATTTATACAATAGGTTACTTATGAATGCCTACCCCAAATATTTACCAGAAACGTGACATTGAAGTCTAATTTAATGTACAATTTTCAAAAGCAAAAATAGATTATATTCTATATTCTATAATATTATAACTTTATCATGACTTTCTAACTTGACACAATTTAAAATTTATTATATTATTATTGTTGTTATTATTTTAGGACACTTGATTCTGCAAACAACGCGTTGATATTACGTAAATTGAGGCAGCCACGTGATGATAACTAGTCTATTATTATTATTATTATTATTTTCTCGCCCAGTAATCACCTTATTTTGTTTGTTTTTGCCTAATACTGCTGGTGATTTTGGTCATTTATCAGCCAGTGTGGCATAAAATATATGGTATAGTAAATTTTGTTTTAAAATTAAAAAAATATTAACTACTAAAAAAATAAATAAAATAATAATAATATTTTTATTGTTTTTCTTCCATTAAAAGATCCCATTGATGCTTCTTCTCAGGTAAATTTGTTACTCACTTCGAGAAAATTCACTGCCCTCTTCTGGTCAAACACTGCTCTATGACGAGCAGGTGCCTCTAAATCCCAGAGAAACTGTCTAATTAGATTTTGAGGTAATTTGACCTAATATTTAATGAAATTTTAAATAAAATTTTGCAAATGTACGTCGCTAATATAAATCTCTGAAATTATTGCATATATTTTGAGATGAAATACTTATTTATCATTTTAAATTTTGATCAAGATGAGTAAATTAAAAAAATACATTAATAACTGTCCAATAGGTGAAAGGATATTATTTGGGGTAAAAAAGCCCCCCTGTTCCAGGGATTAAAGGCCCCCATTTCTTAAGTGGGGCGAATGGATTTGTTATAAAAAATGTTTAAAGTGGGCTCACATTGACTGATACAATCACAATGGAGATTAATTTGTTTATAGAATACTTGAGATGTTATGAAATGCCAAACATGTTTGAAATTAAAAGGAAATTGTGAACCCTTTCCTGAAGTGGTTATTTTGAATAAGTATTATCTTAATTAAGTTTACAAATTTTGCCCTATAACTATTGACCCTTTATTTACAGGATATCACTATAGCCCACCAGGGAGCCTTTTACCCCAAGTGTGGGGTTAAAGGCTCCCTTGCCACCTTGATTCACTTTGTGACCAGAATAAAAGCACTTTTTTCTTAAGGTGTGCCTTCAGCCCCATTGTACCCTACATTTATTAAATGAATCCTTTTTAAATTAAACATTTATTGAAATAATTTGTCCTTAGTTAAATAGTCATGTATAAAACAATAACCCTAAATATAATATCTAGAAAAGAAAGGTGACAAGGGCTGCAAAGCTGGATGCATTTAATGCTTGTACAAATGTGGCAGCTATCTGATAATAGCTACAGATATAGGTCGAGGGATAGGTAGAGGACTGATTGGGATTATTACTTGGGATTAATGAGGATCTGCTGTTCCCTCAGGCGCTTCTCTACCTCAATAACTCCCGACTCTGCAAAGTTTCATCAGCAGTAGCTCTTCGAACAGATGACTTGATGCTGTGCACTATCTGGCACAAGAGTGTTTTTGATATCTCGATCATAATGTGTGCAGTTATGACTTGCACTGCTTGTTTTTGTTTTTTTAATTTGGCATACACAACGATTGTCTTTTGTTTGACTCTTGTCTAACAACTCAAAACTCATTGTCTGACATTTTGCATAATTACTGAGTATTTACAGACAAATTTCAATCTAATGTTGTATCTATAGAGTTAAATAAGTTAGATCTTTTACCCAATAGTAGGGTAGCTATAGGCCGACATCATCTACTGGAAAGGTTAGCTATAATTTAATAATTTAAATGCGCAATAAAAAGCCCTCCAAAGGGCATGGGGTAAGGCTGGAATACACAGCTCAAACAAGAATCAAATGGACAGAATAAGAAATTTTTAGACGCCAAACAATAAAGCAAATAGGCTAGTGAAGTCTAATGCATACTCATACATATCTATTTTTATTCATGACATTTACATCTGGTAAACTGTACCATCAATAATGAATTAAAAGACAATGTTTTGGGAAAATCTGATTAAATGATATGGGCAAGGTTTATTTGACCAATAATAAAAAATAAAAAAAAATAGATAAAATGGTATGAATAATTTTACAATATTATTTTCAAGTAGCACAGATATGTTACAACACTTTGCTGATGTGCATAATGTAAGAAGGACAAAAATAAGAAGATTGAGGCTGTCTAAATTGGACGCGTCAACATGAACGTTCTAAACCGTTTATTTAAGTTGTTGTCAGGAGTAGCGGCAATGCCTGCAGAGCAAAAAAGAACAGGACACCCGCTTACTGTCAGCGTGATGCGAAGCACCGCAACAGACACTTCCAGTGTAGACAGCATCACTGATTATAATGCATTCTATTGCTTTTGATGCCACACGCCGCTCGTGTCTGGTGCAGACACGGTGTTAGTCTCAAAAAGGTAATATATTAAAAATGTATACTTTCTTTTAAACAAAATGTTTCAAATACATAAATATGCATAATATTTTTGTTTTAACATTCACAAATGACAAATCAGAGTTGCAAAATAACAGTGGATGTTTAGTCTAAATCCTCATCAGTATGATGACAAATTAGCCTTTTTTGGCAGTGTCCTTGTGAACTGGACATAAACTATAAATTATACATCTCCAAAGGAAGCTGAAAAAATGCTATTGCTCATTTTATGAAGGATATAAGAAGATTAAAGCACTGAGGGCTTGCTTTTGTAAACAGGGTAAAAAAGAAAAAGAAACATGACTACACTGGAATGACCTGATGTGACGGAACTAAACAGGACATCGTCAGTAGTATTTCTGTGCTAGTCTTCTCCTCCACAAATCATCTTCAGGCATTCACCGAAGTTCCCAGACACGTCTGACTGAAATTAAGCAGAGCAAAGTCATCAACAGTTTCACTTCAATCATATTAACTGGGACAATCAGTACAGGTAGTATCATTAAACATGAGATAGTAAAACCTAAAGTCAAACTCTCTCAAGTAAGTCATCTATCACCTCCAATAAATGAGTTTCATTTGCATGTATTATTCCATCACAGATGGGAGCATCATATCCATGCAGAGGACACAGAGGGAAAAAAGGGACAACAATGACACGGATGACAAATGGGTCTTATTGTCATTGTCAGATGAACACAGAACTAACTGTGTCAAGGGGAAATCCCTCACTAATTCATGTGGTTATACAGTTTCTAGTGACAATACACCATTTGTGAAGGCTATAATCTCTTGAGTGTGTTGAAAAGACTTCCAGTCCTACACAAACACCTCAGACTGAACCAATAAACATGAGAGGAAGTCAGGTATTACTGGGCTATATCTTAAACCTGTGCTAGACTCATCTAACAATCCAGAGCAGCAGAACAGAGGCATATCATAGGAGAATACTTACACTTATTGCATTGTGGAGTGAATGCTTATAGAGCTTTTTGTATTCAGCTCTAATGTCCAACATGTCAATCTCTGCACGGCTGACCATTACTCTGATCAGAGTTTTTTCATCTGTGCCTGCTCCCTGCAGGTTTACAAATATAAAACAAAGTCATATTTTGAATAGAAATGTCAGTGTTGTACTAACATCATTATAGAGAATAATGTGTTGTTATGCGTACCTTTATGCTTTTATGGAGTTTTTCAGCAAAGTATGCTGGAGTATTCTGCACACACTTCACTATAAAGAAAAACTTGTACTTGATCATTTAGGAATGTCAGAGCAAATGAACAGCTGAAAAAACAGTCAAATACCAAGAGTGTAAATACCAAGTGTATACAGTATCTATTTATAATTCTTAAATAAAACAATACCAATGGCAACCAGCAGGTCCTCCAGGTTTCCAGACATTTCCTTCTCAATGCTCTGCTGCAGAGTCTTGCCACTGATGTTTTTATATTCCACTATTGCTGCAACAGGACATTTACAGTTATATTCAAAACAAATTTGCCATGTTTTAAGTTCCTAAGTGAAACCCTTGTGGTTAATTGGATTACTTTGTCTCAGTTGAGGGATGCTCCTTTTACAGAGGATCTCGATGAACTTGGACTCATCAGTTCCCATCTTCTTCTCGCCGGCATGATAGAGAGCCTATGGAGGAAACAACACTTAAATACTGTATTAACAGTTTATACTATATTTCATGTGTTCACATGCTCACAACTAATCATACACAACACAATCTGTGAAGTGGTTTTAACTTGCTCAACTCAGGAGAATCATGTTTTTGTTCTTAAAGTGGTGACTTAATTACCAAAATTATAAAAATAAGGAGGAGAAAATGGTGGTGCTAGGTAATCAGCTGTTTATATATCTTTGTTTTGTGATTGGTGAGATTAAACAATTACTTTATGGTGTAACAGGCATTTCTTGAGAAGCTTTCCAGCAACATTCATAAGGGCAAAAAATATTTTCACACCACAGTTTTTAGTGAAACTAAAAGTGAAAAATATAAAAAAATAAAAAAAATTCTCACACACTAACATAAGTTGCAAAAACATAATTTTATTGCAAAGTTTCGGTCACACAACCTTAATGGGGCATTAAAAACAAAGAATGCAACGCCAACACATTTAAAATATGTCCTAATTTATTAAAGCTGCTACTGACAGTGACATGGCCAATAACAATAGGATAGACAATGACATTCCAACAAATATCAGGCTAATATAAAGAAAAATAAAATATTCAATTCAAATAAACATAAAAAACAAGAGAAAACACCAGATAACGTAAACCCAAGATAATACATTAAAAAATATATATATATTTAATCCTTTTTTTTTTATTAATATCTTGAGTTAATTTGGTTAACATTATCTGGTGTTTTCTCTTTTTTATCATGTTTATTTGAATTGAATATTTGCTTTGTCTTTATATAGGCCTTGGTTTAAAAATAGTTCCATCAGGAGGCTTTTTTACTTTTAATTTGACTAAATATTTGTTAGAATGTCATTGTCTATCCTATTGTTATTAGCCACATCACTGTCAATAGCTGTTTTAATTATTATGGCATACTTTAAATTTGCTGGCATTGCATTCTGTGCTTTTTAAATGCCTGATGAAGGTCCTGTGACTGAAATGTCGTAATACATTTTGAATGTTTTTGCAGGTTATGTTAGTCTGCAGAGTTTTTATCTTTTTTTCCCCATCATTTAGCTGATGTCTTATGCACCTACCAATAGTTTTTCAGGTGTGCGATGTTTATTTATTTATTGTTAGTAAAACCTACAAAACAATACTAATAAAAAATGAAATAAAAATGGACAAAGAGGATTCTGACAGCTTATCTGCAGTTCAATGTCATGTGATTTTTTATTGTCTTGCAAATAAAATAATACTAAATATTCGTTTTTGTTTACAATGTTAAAAGAGGAACTCAAGCTTTAAAATTTGTTTTCCATACCTTTGCATCCTCCCTAGCCTGGTCAGCATTCACACTGGTGCTTTCATTCCTTGCACCCTTACAGAGGGAGAGAAGTCAATAAAAACAAATGAGATATCTTTAACAGAGTATTTGCAGAGTATCAGCTACACACGTAACAGTAAAATACTGTACAAGTGTGCATAATTACCTCAGCAAGCGTAAGTATGGCTTTGCCATAATGCCCAGAAACTTCAGATTTTAGGTTCTGTGTCAGGGTTTTCTTTGTTTCTATTGAGCAATAGGAAGAAAAGTAACTATAACTTTTTTTCTTAAGTATTTGGTTACTTTTGTTTTCCTTTAATATAGAAAAGGTTTATCATCTTCATCATTACCATCAGCGACTGCTGCAGACAGGTCCTTAATTTGTTTATTTGTCCGTGATGACAATATTTCTATAAGGATGCTGTTGTCTGTTCCAGCACCCTGGAAAACAATTTATGAATGTATTAGAGAAACAAGGAAAAACATGTAAATAAAACTGTACATAACATGCACTATGTTCACATAAATATGTATAACTAAAATTTGCCTCAAAATATTGTACACTGATAATCTAAAGGGACAAATAGGACACAGGCCTCTATAAGTAACTTACGTTCATTGCCTTGATCAACGTTTTAGCATCGTAGACTGCAGGCGGGGTTACGAGTGCAACAAGCACATTTTCAAAGTTGCCACTGGTGTCACCTTTCAGGTCTTTGACAAGCATCTATGGTCAAGACAAACAAATTAGACAGATTTTGTTCATTTAACAGTGGTGCACACACAAACATACACACACAAATGAGTACAATGACACATTTACCTTCTTTGTTTCTTCTTGGTATGCCCTACAAATGGCCTGTTTTTGAGTGCTGCTTCTGTGGGTCAGTATGTCTATTACAGTGTTCTCATTTGTACCTGGTAAATAATGATAAAAATACCCATATCAGAAGTGTTTGATGGGACAAAACAGAATCACGAGGTAATATGTATAATGTTACACATACAATGCACATATTACATACTACACATAACACTTCTACAAAAATGATGTACCTAAGCCTTGCAGTGCTTTGCGGAGAGCCGCAACATCTTCACTAACGTTGAAGTTTGCCTTGGCCTTAATGCTGCCTTTCTCCCCTGACTGAAACACAATGAGCAAAGAAATCATACATATAGCCAAAAGCTGCTAGGAAAATTATGTGAGTATATGAAATTATATAAACAAAACTGACTAAAGTTATTTACCGCTGCTGTGAACGAACAAGGAGCATTCGCTATACTTTCCAAGTCATCCTGCAATACAAGAAATAATAATTACAAAAATAAATACTAAATATTAAGTGTCTAAACGTCACTTTCTACAGGGAAGTCAATACAGCTTTTAAGATTTTGCTTACCCACATGTCTGCCATTTTTGGTGGAGTGTGTAGTCTATTCTACAGTGTGATAAGCACAAAAACACATATTTGTAGTTCAGATTATTGATTATTAATAAATGATCTTTATGGACACTCCAAGTTCATAGCTCGTGCAAGTGAATGCATTAAATTAATAACAAATAATCGTACTTTTTTTTTATTTTATTTTACTTTTTCATTTTCTCTTTCTTTTTAAATACACAAAGAAATAAAAAAGTTAATTATTTTACTTCAGAATTACATTTACATTACGTAAAACGATAACAACAAAATATGCCTTGACAAAAATTGGCGTATTATTCCGAATCCTGAGACTGCGGGTTCATACAGCAATCAGATTAATGCACTGTTCATTTCTAAAAGCGGCTTAACATTGACTGTATCACAATTTACCAAGCACATGTAAAGTTATGTTAATTAAACCAACATTTGACATTCGAAGTGCTACCTATTGGTTTTGTCAACTTTATCTTTTAATTCTCTTTGCGCTTACCTTTGCAATACAATTTAATACGACGTGGACCTTTCTCCGACTGTAACTTCACCTCACCTGAGCTTTCCTAAGGGCGTGTGAGTGTCATGATGTCATAATCAAAAAATGTAGCCTCTCCCTTGCTCAGCGTCAAAAGTAGTAGCCTAATATAAACTTAAAGGAATATTCCGGGTTCAATACAAGTTAAGCTCAATCGACAGCACTTTTGTCATAATGTTGATTACCACAAGAATTAGTTGGACTTGACCCTCCTTTTCTTAAAAAAAGAAAAAAGAAAAAGATGAAGCAGCAAAAATCTGGGTTCCAATCTGCAAACGTTAACTATTTCAAGTCACTAGACATAAACAAATATGGGTGTTATCGTGATTTAAGTGTGATAAAATCACTTATAAACCTTTTCTGTGTAAAGTTATAGTCAATTTTACAACATCGTTACCATGACAATGTAATGTCAACAAACCCTAAAACAACTGTAAAAAATTACAATTTAAACAACTTTACAGCTAAAATAATACACAAGTTTTAACAGAATAATTAATGTAAGTGCTTTTATAAAATGATAAGCTTCACATTTCTGCCTTTAAACCAGTGACGTAACCGAGGATGGGCCGACACAGAAAAATTTTTTTACTTCAAAAATATATTTATAAAAGTTAAAAATGCATAAATTCTGCTTTCTGAAAGTGTGAAAGAACTGGTTGAATGCATCGCCTTCTGTTGCTGGCGAAAATTTGGCACATCCATTTCTATTGAGGCCCATCCAAAAGTAATTTTCTGGCTATGCCCTTGCTTTAAACCTTCCAAAACTTGGCCCCATTCACTTCCATTGTAAGAGCCTCACTGTTCCTTTGTACCTCACTTTTGTTTGGTTGGTTTTTTTTTTTTTTTTTAAAGATAAGGACAGACAAGTCTAAATTATTTTTCGTGTTAATCAACATTATGCCACGAATGCTGTGCATTGAGCTTAACTTGAAATATAACCCAGGATATTCCTTTAACGCACAATAAATGTGCACTCTTATTTTGCTACTGTTCTGTAGCATATAACCCCCTATTAAAGCCAAATCAACATTTACCATCGTCCATAACCCAATAATAACTATTGCTATTATTGTCATTAAATATTAGGCTACTGTAAAATGTAGCAATCATATGTGGGGTGAAGTTATCTTTTTTACTGAATAAGAGTTATCAACACATGCAATTCTCCTTCACAGTTTTTAAAATTAGGTTTTAAAGTTGATGATAGATTCATTAAACAAATTAAATTTGAGCACAGTGCACCACACACAAGCAATAGGTTTATTCATTTATTTTATTGCTAAAAAAGGCACAAGTACAGGCATTAGGTTTCACCATATATGATAGAACCAAAACTCTTATCTCCAAACCTTTCTTCTGTTTGATATAGGCACTCCACTTAGTAATGGACAAAACTAAATGAAATCCAAAGAAAGAGAGAGAGAACTGAAGTTTTAGAACATCTGCACAAACTATTTAATCAATAAAATCAAATAGATGTGCCTTTTTGAATACATGATTTGCCATGAATAGAAGACTAAATAATTCAGGATAACATGATGTGAATAATCTCATGAAATAATATTGAATCAGGACCGTGAAAAATCTTGCAATCTGGTACAATCTAAAAAATTAAATGTGAAGATTTTTGGTAGTGTTTAGTTATATCAGTATAGACAGCAGTCATGTGAAATAAAAAAAATAAAAAAACATTTTGTTGTCCAGTGTTGTAAAGTATTCGATGCTACAGAATTTCAGTGAAGTGACCATCTTTAGTGGTTATCGAATCTATAATCAATAGTGATACAACTCATCAAAACAAATGGTTTCTCGTCGGCTGATGGTGACGCATATACCGATGGTTTACACAAACTAACAAATGCATCACTTTGGGCAGTCTATTTAGATTTGGAATTAAATAAATCGCACTTGACAAGTATCAGCATGGCACGCCGGTGATCAGGCAAAAAGTAAATTACACAATGAGGCAGAGCATTAAAACCCAGATCAAAATACAGGGATTAAACAAGGGATGACCATGTCATCAGGTAATTGCACTTAATAAACGTATTTACATCACTCGGCCAGTCCAAAACATAGGCACTCATCCTTCCTTTTTTTTTATTTTTTATATTATCCCCTTTATCTCCCCAATTTGGCATACCCAATTCACACTGCTTACTATGTCCTCGTGGTGGCACGGTTACTCACTTCAATCCGGGTGGCGGAGAACAAGTCTCAGTTGCCTCCACTTCTGAGAACATCAATCCGCGCATTTTATCACGTGGCTCGCTGTGCATGACACTGTGGAGACTCACAGCATGTGGAGGCTCATGCTATTCTCCGCGAACCACGCACAACTTACCACGCGCCCCATTGAGAGCGAGAACCACTAATCATGACCACGAGGAGGTTACCCCATGTGACTCTACCCTCCCTAGCAACCGGGCCAATTTGGTTGCTTAGGAGACCTGGCTGGAGTCACTAAGCACACTCTGGATTCGAACTCATGACTCCAGGGGTGGTAGTCAGCTTCAATACTCGTTGAGCTACCCAGGCCCCCACTCATCCTTCCTTTAATACTTTCATGTGTTTTTACTGACATGACAAAATAGCAGTGAATACAAACTTTTCATTTATGTAGAATAAAACAAAATGACTGAGCTACCACTGAGCTGTATAAATATACTCATAGAAAACAATGATTTGAAACTGAAACTCACAGACTGGGAACATCAAATGTGATGACACTGTTTTGTGTTATTTTTCCTTTTTGAGGTAGCTCAGTTGTGAAATGATTTACACTGCATAGCTGGCAAGCATACTTTCCCTTTTTTCCCTCATGGTCATACAAAAATACGTTAACAACATCATATTTCATTATTACAAATATTAATAGAAAATGTTTTTTCTTTTGAATTGTTATTTTTTTCTCTCATTAAATACTCTAGTTGATAAAAAGAGAAGGTCAAACTTCAGTGCCATCATTCAGGTTGTTGTGAAGTTTGCCCTCTAGATTGACTTGTTTGACCTTCACCCCATTGACCTTGTAGGTCTCAGGATTCTTGTTGAGGACATTGACATTCCTCACAGAGCAGTGCTTGCTGTTGAGGTTTTTCTCCAGACGTTCAATGCAAACTTCCACCTTGGTATTTAGAGGATAATCCTTCACTGCTTTTGTGGGCCTCTTTTTCACAACTTTGCGACACTTCCTAACCACAAGGCAGAAAGCTAGAAGAACCAGGAGAAGGATGACAATTGCAGCCACACCACCCCCAATGGATCCTCCCATCTGGGGGTTAAAGGTTCCTGATGGTTCCACCTCAAGCTTCAAGGTCTTCATGTTGGTTCCATTCTTCACCTGGTCACCCTCATTGTCATAAATTAGGGATTCATCCAGCGTTAGGCGACCTGAACGATCCACCATATCTCGGCGACTTCGCTTTAGCTCATAAGTCACAGAGCGTTGAATTCTAGGAGCAGATACGGACTCCGGTCCAATAACATAGATCACCTGAAGGTACCATTGGTGCCCTGCTTCAACCTAAAAAAAAGGGCAAAAAAAAAAAATGTTCTTTAAAAATCCAACAAAAGCAGTCTTGTCCTTTAGCCAAGTTCCCTATAGTCATATGGCAGACTGTTAGCCAGGCATCTTTCCCAAAACAAACAGATCAAGGCAGTTCCCTGAAGGGTAGAATTGAATCGTTTGGCACCAACATTTGCCAGGAATTTTAGTATGTGTTAATAAGAAGGTCTGTTAAACAACTTGATTTTTTGGATGAATCTTGCAACTACTGACCTTGTAAAGGGCATCAACTTTCATGGTGAAGCCATCCACACCTGGCATCGCAGACATGGACTGGAGGTCAGGAATGTCAGATGCGAAGTTGGCCTCAAAGGGAACATCATGGAAGTAGTGATCACAAACATCAGGCTGCTTCCGGTCCTATAAGTTAAATTCAAATGTTGCTTTATCATTTGTTAACACTAAATTCATCGCTGAATTTAGTGGTCAAATATTTCTGAATAATGACCTCACATTCAGGCTAAAACAGATATTTCACTGGGTATTGCAGGTAATCTTTCCTACTTGCACTGATGAGCCAAAACTTTACGACCACTCACAGGTGAAGCGAATAACAGTGATTATCTCCTAACAAGGTCACATGTCAAGGTCTGGATAGATTAGATGGTAAGTTAAAAATCAGTTCTCGTAGTCAATGTGTTGAATGCAGGAAAAATGGGCAGGAGTAAAGGTCTGAGCGACTTTGACAAGGGCCAAATTGTTATGGCCAGATGACTGGGTCAGAGCATTTCTGAAACAGCAAGGCTGTGGGGTGCTCCCAGTCAGCAGTGGTGAGTACCTACCGACAGTGGTCCGAGGAGAGACAAACCACAAACCGACAACAGGGTGTTGGGCGTCCAAGGCTCATCGATGTGCGAGGGCAACGGAGGCTATCCCATCTGGTCCAAACCGACAGAAGGTCAACTGTGGCACAAGTCACAGAAAATGTTTAGGATGGTTACGGGAGGATTGTGTCACAACACACAGTGCATCGCACCCTGCTGCGTATAGGGCTGCGTAGCTGCAAACCAGTCAGAGTGCCCATGATGAACCCTGTCCACCATCAAAAGTGCCTAAAATGGGCACACAAGCGTCGAAACTGGACCTTGGAGCAGTGGAAGAAGGTCGCCTGGTCTGATGAGTCCTGTTTTTCTTTTACATCACAACGACAGCCATGTACATGTGTGCTGTTTACCTGAGGAAGTGATGGCACCAGGATGCACTGTGGGAAGACGACAAGCTGGTGGAGGTAGTGTGATGCTCTGGGCAATGTTCTGCAGGGAATCCCTGGTCCAGCCATTCATGTGGACGTCAATTTGACAGGTGCCACCTACCTAAACATTGTTGCAGACCAGGTACACCCCTTCATGGCAATGGTATTCCCTGATAGCAGTGGCCTCTTTCAGCAGGCTTATGCGCCCTGCCACACTGCACACATTGTTCCGGAATTGTTTGAGGATAATGTTGAAGAGTTCAGGGTGTGTGCCCTAAAGTCTGCAACCCGACCCAGGCCCAACGGGACCTGAGAACCCAACAGTTTTTGGGCCGGGTTCGGTCAGTTTTTCAAGTAGGACTTCGGGTTCAGGTCGGGTTTGTAATTAATGAAAAAATAAACAGGCGTACCAAACTTATTTCACGCATGGCTCTCACTCACAGACACGCACAAATGGACGAGTTAGGGGCCGTTCACACCGAATGTGTTTTTGCGTGCATCTGTTCCATTTTCCCATTTTTTAAACATATGCTGGACGAATGTCTTTGACATCTGCACCGCTTTTTTTCAGTGTCTCGTGCAGGACCGGCATATTTTAAACACCATGTCAAGTTAAAGACCTTAATTTTCAAAAACGCAAAAAAGTTAAGACACCTGAAGTGAAGTTTCAGCAAATAAATGGTAAAGCAATGCTTTTCTCCCTCCTGCTTTAATGTCCTAAGGGACTGCTGTGCCTTGTTAAAACTGTGTATGTTTACTGTTTCAGTACTGTTACGAATGTTGCCTATATGCTCACATAAAATACAGCCTATTGCAAAAGTACTTGCTAGGAGAAGAAATTATATAGCAAGCGATTTCAGGTTCCGGCTTAAAATCTGACGGTATTGTTCGGGCCGGGTAGGGTCGGGCCACACGGTCTCGGGTACGGGTCGGGTTTCATTTTAAGGCCTGTGCAGACCTCTACCTGGCCTCCAAAATGCCCAGATACCAATCCGATTGAGCATCTTTGGGATGTACTGAACCAACAAGTCCAATCCATGGTTGCAACTTACAGGATTTGAAGGATCTGCTGCTAATGTCTTGGTGCCAGATACCACAAGACACCTTCAGTGGTCTTATAGAGTCCATACCTCTGCGGGTCAGTGCTGTTGGCGGCACGCGGAGGACCAGAATTTTAAGCAGGTGGTCATAATGTTTTGGCTCATCGGTGTATGTTCGGTGTTCCTGTTCTTTATTTCCATTTATTTACAGTATTTGTTTATTTATTTGGCCAGCTGTTGTGTAGTAAGCATAATAATGGACAGTCAGAGAGTCATAGGTCCTGATCCCCCTATCAGGGTGTAATTTGTAATAATGACAGGCAGACTGTACAATATCCTTTATTTGTTACTTCACTTTTCAGCCTTTTCACAGGTTTATTCTCGTTGCATCAATATGATTGCATTTCTAATGTTTAGCTAAAACGTAACCACATCAAACTCTTGTTATACTAGTTGAACTGGTCCAGACCTTATACAATAGAAGGGAATAAACCTGTTACATACCAGAAGCAGGAATCTGTGTTTGAGGTGCTTGTTTGGCTGAATGCAGCCATACTGAGGGCCCTCATTATACAGGGTGCCCGTGGGGTCAAAGAAGGGCACATAGCCATCCCGCCCTGTACACAAGTATACTTTCTCAAGCTGCAGCTTATAGGCCGAATTCAGGTTCTGGTCAGGATTCCACAATACTCTCCCATATAGTGTTTGACCTGCATTTAATGAAACACAATGAACGAAGGAAAAAATAATGGTGGCAATCAACCAACTTTATATTTTTATTTGCTCTGGTTTTACCCATAGAAAATGCTCCTTTATAGTCCATCTCAGCCACAGACATCTCTGCAAAAGCAGGATCCATTAGGAACACTTTCTCATTATTACAGAGCTGAAACTCAGTATTCAGTGAGTAGACTACAGGAACAGGGCGGTTGGTTTGCTGAAAGGCAATGGGCAGCAGGAATCTGTCGATTGAAAGACAAAGGGAGTTACAAGCCCTTGCAAGTTGTAGAATATTCTTGAGGATATTGGGTGCATCTCATCTCGCTCTCAAGCTCCCTACGTCTAGAATCAGTATATCGTGAACACGAATTCGGCCACTAGCAAGAGTGCTGATCCACTGAACACTGGGGCACTGATGACTCAATTACCTGTGACACAATTAAGAGGTTGTGCATTAAAATGCAGCTAGAATTAAAAACATGGCCCTGGAGTCGCAAGTTCAAATCAAGGTTGTGCCGAGTGACTCCAGCCAGTCCTTCTTAGCAACCAAATCGGCCCGGCTGCTAGGGAGGGTAGAGTCACATGGGTTAACCTCCTCGTGGTCACGATATAGTGGTTCTCACTCTCGAAGGGGCACGTGGTAACTTGTGCGCAGAGATCGCGGGGAATAGCGTGAGCCTGCACACGTGCTAGGTCTCTGCGGCAATGTGCTCAGCAAGCCACATGATAAGATGCGTGGGCTGAGTGTCTCAGAAGCGGAGGCAACTGGGATTTGTCCTCTGCCAACCGAATTGAGGTGAGCAACTGTGCCACCACGAGGACCTAGTGAGCATTTTCATTGAAGATGTTACAAAGTACAGTGCTATTATAAATAATTTACACTTGTACTCATCCGTTAATGACTTGAGTGACTTCAACACACATTTACATTAAGGGTAAATATGGAGCAGCTATGCTTACTGGTTTTTACAGACATTTTACAGAAATTTCTAGGGTGCAAAAATTTTAGTGCACATGTAATGATTTTGAGAATGGGACAGCCCAAAACATGGCCAACACCCTGGCCAGTGCCCTGGCAACTGAAACTGGGAGATGATTGAGCCGCACCCATAAACGAACAGTATGCATCTGATAAAACCTGTAAAACAAGTAGAAAACAACTGCAATACTGTTCAGCCCTGCTAGCTCAGCTCTACAAACAAAACATCTCCCAACACCAAGAGTCATTTGAGTGTCCTGAAGGAGTTATAAATGGAAAAGCTCCACGGTAACATACTTCTCTGGAGCATTGGCGGTGCAGGACAGAGGCTTATCCCCAGAGTCGACCCATGCCTGGGTTGGCTGTACTGTGCAGGGAATGAGGAAGACTGTGTACTCCCCGGAGTAGTCTTTTCTACAGCAAAACAGAACACATGTTGTCAGTGATATGAAGTTAGACACGCTCTTGATGTCACAGCATTGAACTTCAAGCTGCTTACCTGCTGTAGGAGCTTGTGGCTCTCCACAGTTGGTAGGGGGAATCAAAAGACTGTGCACTCCAAACTAGCTGCAGGTCAAATTCAATGCCTCCCAAATGATCTGGGGCCAGCACATGAGACTTCTGTCCAGGGAGGGTGTGATGTTCAGGGACAAACTGACCTAGAGGGAGACGAAAGTTCTAACACTTACAGAAGTAGCAAAACTCTTACCACCTAGAGAGCCTAGAGGGCTTCAGTATAAATAAATATACTTCTCAGATAAAACATCAGGTTTCATCATATTTACAGATACAATGAAATAGGATCAAATTGCTACTGTTACATACCTCTGAACTTGGCGTGAGTTTTGAACTCAATCACCAGTCGTCCGTCATCCCTAATGAAGATCCTAATGATCTGTAATCTAGCTGACAGCACACTATCAGTCTGAATGCCTGCAGTAAAGAAGACATTTATTAGCATTCAGTCAGTGTTAGCTATAATATAAGTTTACCATATATTGTAACACTTTACAATAAGGTTGTAAAGCAGTGGTGGCTCAGCGGTTAAGGCTCTGGGTTACTGATCAGAAGGTTGCCACTGTTGGGCCATTGAGCAAGGCCCTTGACCCCATCTGCTCCAGGGGTGCTGTATCATGGCTGACCCTGCGCTCTGACCCCAGCTTAGCTGGGATATGTGAAAAAAAAGAATTTCACTGTATGTGTGCAAATGTATAATGTGTGATAAATGAAATTATAATTAAATATTTTTGTTAATATCAGTAAATGCATTAGGTATCATGAACAATGAGCAATACATTTTGACAGAATTTATAAATCTTGGTTAATGTTCATTAATAAAAATAGAATTAGAATAGAATAGAATAGAATTGTTAGTTCATGTTAATTTATAATACATTAACATTAACATATACTATACAACTTTTACTTGTATAGGTTACTATTAAAAAAAAATTAGTAAATTCTAAAATTAACATTAACCAAGATTTATAAATTGTTAATTCTTAGTTCATGTAAACTATTGCATTAACAAATACAATATTAATGTAAAGTGTATTTTATTTATGTATTTTTAAAAAAATTTTTTTAAGGTCATTTAGTTTCTGTTGGTCAGAGTGTGTTTTTGCTGTTGTTGCTTCGGTCTATCCCTAAAGCCCGTGCTTCCGCTTGAAAAGTGAAAAATAATTTAGTTGCTTGCTGTGTTCCTATTATTTGCATCCTAACTATAGATGTGGACGTAAAACATTGAAATTTTTTTTTTTTTTTTAAATTTGGCTCTGTAGATGAAGCAAAATATACACCTGTTCTCCATAAGACTGTGTCATAGAAGAAGGAGAACTCCATTTCTGTGTGGTGCTCCAGGGAGGCCCATCCACGTGGAGCCGTGACATAGATGTAGGACACATAAAGCGGCACCTGCACTGTCAGGAACGACTGGGCAGAGTCTCTGATCTGCACAAACACACAGCCACACACTCTGAGCACATTTCAAATCAGCCACATCAGATTTATTATATATATACACACACACACACACACAGTCACACACACTACCATTCAAAAGTTTGGGGTCACTTGCCTGAAATGTTTCTCATGATCTTAAAAACCTTTTGATCTGAAGGTGTATGCTTAAATGTTTGAAATTAGTTTTGTAGACAAAAATATAATTGTGCCAACATATGAATTTAATTACAAAACTATATAAAATAAATAAATAAATAAATAAATAAATAAAGGTTTTTGAAATGGATGAATGCTGTTTAAAAAGCATCCCAGGGTGATACCTCAAGAAGTTGGTTGAGAAAATGCCAAGAGTACATTTCTGCAAAATCTAGGCAAAGTGTGGCCATTTTGTTTTTGGATTTTTCAAAATCATAATTCCCATATTTCCATTTCTATTATTCCATAGTTGTGATAATTTTACTATTATTCTAAAATGTGAAAAAAATAAATAAATAAAAAATAAAAAACAAATAAAGAATGAGTATGTGACCCTAAACTTTTGAACAGTAGTGTATATATATATATATATATATATATATATATATATATATATACACACACACGTACATACATACACACACAGGTGGCCAAAAGTTTAGAATAATGTACAGATTTTTATCTTATGGAAAGAAATTGGTACTTTTATTCACCAAAGTGGCATTCAACTGATCACAATGTATTGTCAGGACATTAATAACATGAAAAATTACTATTACAGTTTGAAAAAAATTTAACTACTTCAAAAAATCCTCCACGTGCAGCAATGACAGCTTTGCAGATCCTTGGCATTCTAGCTGTCAGTTTGTCCAGATACTAAGGTGAAATTTCACCCCACGCTGATCCATAACACTCTTTTCCAATTATCTGCTGTCCAATGTCTGTGTTTCTTTGTCCACTCTAACCTTTTCTTTTTGTTTTTCTGTTTCAAAAGTGGCTTTTTCTTTGCAATTCTTCCCATAAGGCCTGCACCCCTGAGTCTTCTCTTTACTGTTGTACATGAAACTGGTGTTGAGTGGGTAGAATTCAATGAAGTTGTCAGCAGAGGACATGTGAGGCATCTATTTCTCAAACTAGAAACTCTGATGTACTTATCCTCTTGTTTAGTTGTACATCTGGCCTTCCACATCTCTTTCTGTCCTTGTTAGAGCCAGTTGTCCTTTGTCTTTGAAGACTGTTGTGTACACCTTTGTATGAAATCTTCAGTTTTATTTGGCAATTTCAAGCATTTTATAGCCTTCATTCCTCAAAACAATGATTGACTGACGAGTTTCTAGAGAAAGTTATTTCTTTTTTGCCATTTTTGACCTAATATTGACCTGAAGACATGCCAGTCTATTGCATACTGTGGCAACTCAAAAACAAACACAAAGACAATGTTAAGCTTCATTTAACAAACCAAATAGCTTTCAACTGTGTTTGATATAATGGCAAGTGATTTTCTAGTACCAAATTAGTAATTTAGCATGATTACTCAAGGATAATGTGTTGGAGTGATGGCTGCTGGAAATGGGGCCTGTCTAGATTTGATCAAAAATTACTTTATTCAAATAGTGATGGTGCTGTTTTTTACATCAGTAATGTCCTGACTATACTTTGTGATCAGTTGAATGCCACTTTGGTGAATTAAAGTACCAATTTCCTTCCGAAACAGCAAAATCTGTACATTATTCCAAAATTTCGGCCGCCAGTGTATATATATCGTATATATAATTTTTTTTGTTTTTGTTTTTTTGTCAGTTGAAGTGGTAAAATGGAATGGAAATCATGTGGTCTTCCATGTACAAAAACAGGTGGACACAAACCTGAAAGTCAGCAGTTACCGATCCTCCACATACATCAATCAGCTCTGTCATGTCATAATAAGCATCAAATGTCCATATGCAGCTCTTTAGATTGAGATGTTTGTATAGCTGAATGGTTTTGGGTTCTCGCACATTGGGGTTGAATTGGTATGGACGGTCATATCCAGGACCCAGGGATATGCTGTCATATGACACATCATCGAGGAAGCCAGTTTCTGTGGGAAAATTATGTTTAATTCAGAAATGTAAAGCATGATTCCTGGGACATGCTGGAGTAGGACAATGTGATTGCATTCTCAAAGGCTATTGGTAACACTTTACATAAAGTTCTATATGTTACCATTAGCTAATGCAGTATGTATCCTGAGCTAATAATTTTCTACAGCATTTATGAAGTAAAACTAACCAAGATTTATAAATATACTATTGTGCAGTGTTCATGGTAGATCATAATGCCTTAACTAATGTTAACGTATACATCTTTTAATGTTACAAATGTATTTGTGTACAGTATGTAGTAATTAACATTAACCAAGATTAATAAATGCTGTAAAAATTGTAATTGTTAGTTCATGTTAAAAGGATATGTAACCTTAAAATAAAAGTCCTCTTTTCATTTACTCACCCCCATGCCATGACTTACTTTCTTCTGCTGAACACAAACAAAGATTTTTAGCAGATTTGAACATCCAAAAAGCACATAAAGGAAGCATAAAAGAAAACCATATGACTTCAGTGGTTTAATCCATGTCTTCAAAAGCGATATGATAGGTGTGGTTGAAAAACAGATCAATAGTTAAATCCTTTTTTACTATAAATTCTCCTCCCTGCCAAGTAGGTGGTGATATGCACGAAGAATACGAATCGTCAAAAACAAAAAGTAAAATGTGGAAATTACATTGAAAGTGGAGATTTATGGTAAAAATGTTTCTCACTCACACCTATCATATCGCTTCCGAAGACATGGATTTACCCATTGGAGCCATATGGATTATATTTTTATGCTGCCTTCTCTGCTTTTTGTACCTTCAAAGTTCTAGCCACCATTCACTATGGACCTACAAAGCTGAGATATTCTCCTGAAAATCTTCATTTGTGCTCTGCAGAAGAAAAAAAGTCATACACATCTGGGATGGCAAGAGGGTGAGAATGATGAGAGAATCTCTACACAGTACCAAATCTGCACTGTTAAAGGTAACTAATTATATTTTCCTTTCCTTGGATTCAGGCTCACACGTGGTTTTAGTTTTATTGGATCTCAGTGCCACATTTGACACCATTGATCATGATATTCTTTTAGATCGTCTGCAGTGTATGGTTGGCATTCAGGGCACGGCCCTTCAGTGGTTTGCCTCTTATTTGAAAGGAAGAATGTTTTCTGTTAACTTCTCTACATCGGCTTCTCTATTATGTGGGGTCCCTCAAGGGTCGATTTTAGGACTCTTACTATTCTCTGTGTACATGCGCCCACTGGCCTCAATTTTTCAGAGATATGGCATGTCTTATCATTGCTATGCTGACAACACTCAATTTTATTTTCCAGCATGCTTGGACAAAAAAATCATCAATAGATAATGCCCTAAATTGCTTTGCTGATATTAAGTGCTGGCTGGCAGACAATTTCTTACAGTTAAATGAGAGCAAAACTGAAGTTCTGATTCTCAGCCTCTTTACCTGGACTGGTCAACCAGCTAGGTCCACTGTCGTTAAATGTGCAAGATCATGCAATGAGCCTTGGAGTGATCTTGGACTCATCACTACTTTTAAATAGACAGATCAGTGCTGTTGTTAAGAGCAGCTTTTTCCATCTGAGATCAATTGCAAAGGTAAAACACTTTCTCTCTTAATCAGATCTAGAAACTGTGATTCACTCGCTAATATCTTCAAGGTTAGATTACTGCAACTCATTGAATACCAGACTGCCTCAAACTGCTTCGTCCCGTTTACAGCTGGTCCAGAATGCGGCCGCTAGGCTCCTTACAGAGTCTAGAAAGTTTGACCACCTTGCACCAGTATTAGCATCCCTACAATGGCTCCCCATAAAATGGAGGATAGATTTTAAAATTCAGCTCTATGTATATAAAGCTCTATCTGGTTTCATGCCTGAATATCTCTGTGACCTTCTTGTCCCTTAATCTTCTACTAGAGCACTTAGGTCGGCTGACCAACTTCTGCTCAAAGTTCCTCGTTGTTGCTACAAATTGAAGGGCGATCGTGCATTTGCTAACTCTGGAACAAGCTTCCGCTTCATATCAGGACAGCTCCGACACATAGCCTTTTTAAATCTGTGTGTTACCCAAAATCTAACAAAAGTCTCTGCAATATTCTAAAATCATTATATTTCACACTGATTCTATATTCAAACATTCTTCTGTAAAAGTTGTAATAATTATTATACATAAAGAAAAATTTTAGTAATGTTTTGTAACTAATTCACTTAGAATTTAAAATGTGTTTGATGTTAAAATGTATTTAATCTGCTGTCTCTGCTCTGATCTAGTATGGGCTTCTCACCAGAGACACCCTGCAGGTCTTTAAGTGTAACCAGGTTT
The DNA here is from genome assembly GCF_019703515.2 of Myxocyprinus asiaticus. Classification (NCBI taxonomy): domain Eukaryota; kingdom Metazoa; phylum Chordata; class Actinopteri; order Cypriniformes; family Catostomidae; genus Myxocyprinus; species Myxocyprinus asiaticus. The sequence goes on along the minus strand of NC_059346.1, from coordinate 34,216,870 downwards.
GAGCAGACATGCTGCTGACGGTAAATAGACTCAGAAAGCAGGAAGTGCAGGTTGTGCAGAGGCAAGGTGGACACCAAAGGAAGCATTCCATCCTGATGAGGGATTTGCACTGAGATATGGATCCTGTTCAGAGGAAAAGAAATACAAACTTAAAATATAAAAGCTGCTTTTATTGATCATAACTCAAATTTGTTGTTATGGACCTGCGGTTGCCTAAAAGGCTTATTTTTCATGTTCTTTCAAACTCATAAATGTAACCTCGCTTTACTTAGAGGCAAAAATTATGTAGTTCTTCACAAATGTTTGAGCTGCAGTCTCATTTGAGAAAACTATGACTACATAATCATTTGCTTACAAAGAGTCTCTCCTGACCTGTTTGGATGCTCTTTGTGTTTCACATCCAGATATTTCAGAGTTGCAATAAAGGACTGGGCCTGAAAGCCTCGAGCAGTTCCTGTGGTAACAGGAGTGTGGCATATTGAGCCCTCAGTGCCGATGGTAACAATGTTGCTCCTCAGGGGAGTGCCCAGGTGCCTGGATTTATCTCTGGCATGGGCAACACAGCGTACATGGAAACGTCTGCTAAAATAGATACTGTCCAGGACCTGTGAAGCAATAAAATTTACATATACCCAAGAACATAAGGATAAAAGTAACAGCGACAGAAATTCTTCCAGATCACATTACATATTAACATATACAGTGACTCCAAAATGTACTGACACTAACGCCACACTTATGAAACATATGAATGTCTTTGCATTATATAACAAAACATCTATATTTTCAGAATAAACAGAAATAAAGCACAAGTACACTCTTCCAGTAAAGCATTCCTCAATAAGAAGTTTGTTGGGTTTTAAATGATATAACAACTGATAAAGTTTTCAAAAATAAGATAAATGGTGCTTCTTGGTTTGATATTTTGTTATATAATGCAATGAAAAAAAATTTAAGTGTGACTTCAGTGTCTAAAAGTATCCAGATATCTTTTGAGGCCATTGTACATGAATGTTACAAACCGCATACTACTTGATTACATTATGGGAAGTTGTAGTTAACAGTAATCAAACTTTATATTCCACATTTTGACAGTTGTATAGAAGATAGCAGACTAAATGTTAGACAAACCATATGATTGACTGTGGTGTAAGGTGTGTTATCCGTCACTGTCTCAAAGGGTGATCGCGCTCCATTGATGTCTGTAGGTGTTGCGACCTCCCAGCTAAAGTGGACGGAGGTCTGGTTGATGCCTGCCTCCTCACAGCGCTCTCTCATGACTGAGTATTTGGGGTAATGTGGGTCACAAGGAGTCACACAGATCAGAGGATATCCAGGAGATGGAGACTTTTTACTGCCCTCCTTAGTGACCTCCTGGACATAGTCATAGTCTGACAGAGACACCACCTGTGAGGAGAACAAACAGTCCAAATGAGTTTGTGTAATCATTAGAGAGAGACCAACAATCAGTTTCAGACCAATGTTTGCTTTACAGATATTAACACTTTTCTACTTAACTGGTTCTTTAATATCAGGTCAACAAATGGCACCAGTTGGTAGGTCTCTAAAAATAGCACCCAATGATGCCTTTACCCCACTGTTCATGGGGAAAGTAACATAATATACTGTATTGCTTGAATAAATTACAAAAAATCTTATGTAACAGCTATTCATTTTCAAGTGACCAATGCATTTCATTTTAAGCCTAACAGTTAGAAGCTCAAAACAATAATTAAATTAGATTTGTGAAGATTTAAAGCATAAAACTCTTTATAAATATAAATGGCATAAATAAAAATAGTTATTATTATTATTATTATTATAACTAGAGGTAGACCGATATATCCCCGGTGTGTTTTGGGCTTGTTTATACTTAAAAGTCCAGCGTTATGGACCAACTCTTCATTTTTTCAGGTTATTATTGCAATCTTGGTTGAACAAACTGCAACTGGGATTTTATTCATTTTGGACTCTCTCTTTGCTTGCCATAGTAAAGAAAGAAAAATAAACTGTTTTGACATTTAATAAAATTGATTTTAAAAACTACTGGCCGATTAATCTGTTATCGCCACTTCCCAACACCTTAGTTATCAGTATTGGCACAATTCACGATCGGCCAAACTCTAATTATAACGGTAATAGAAATAATAAAAAATACAATGCACATTGTGTTATTAGTGTTGTAGTTTAATGAATATGTAGTTATTATTGAGTCAAAAAGCAGATATAAATAAAAACTGAATCTGCATTTTTCTAACATATTCACATATTTATAACATAGGAATAATCTTAATCTGTATCCGTTGATCTAATAATTATCCCTTTAAACTCTGAGGGCATTTTTAAAGATTTCATGTTTGAGTGACATACCCAAAATCAAAGGCTTATAACGGCAAAAAAAAAAAAAAAGGAATGCCAAGTGTTTGGCATCTTTTTAAGGAAAAATGTCAAATTTTTTTTAGCGATATAATTTGATAAATTCTGAGACTCAAATATGTTTTTTTAAAAAAAAAATTTATTTGACATTATATATCTCTGGTTGTAAATAAGGTAGCTCCGAAAAACTTTTGTTTCCAATCATGTCACCTGTAACTGAGTAAAATGTTGTGTTGATATGACAAAGCAATCAAAAGTCATAGCATTACAAATATAACTTATCCTAGTGTACAAAAACATCTCCAAGTGTCTAAAAGCCTCTCTAAACAAATAAAATGTAATAATTGTACATAAGAACTAATTACACATGCAAATGCAACAATGACTAAAGGTATGCTCTCTTTCCAAAGCATACAGGCATGAGTAACGAGATCTCATTCAGTTCCATTCTGTGTCATTTGAGCCATCATTGAATCAATGTCAAGTACTTGGTGGCATCTCCTTGTGGCCATATGTAATTAGAGTGAATGGTCGTCTCTGCCCATATTTGGATGACTTCCACCTCAGGTTGCAGTGATCTGAATCCTAATATGATTGGTTTAGCATTCCATGATGCTGGACAATATACAACATAATTTCCGATTAAGTCATCTGATCCAGGAAAGTTAATGTGTTTTTGGCCAGATAGCACATTATGTGCTGTGTGCACATTGTGCTTCGTGTGGATTATCTAATGATCTATGCATCCGATTAAGTTGTGTGTGGGATTGTTTTAAAGATAATCACCTCCTCTAACTAATGGTATGTGATATTTTATGTTCTGTTTATTGTTCATGAAGTTATAAGCAAACATGCGCCATAAAAGCAACACCTGTGTAAATATAACATGTATGTCAAAGGTATATACTTAGCTATTACTTGCTATATTTTTTTTCTGAGAGAGAAATAAATAGGCTGGTTGTACTCTACTCTTTTGAGAGCTTTCCAACGACATATGGCACATGGCTATTTGATCAGTTTGATGTTTTTACCGATTACAATAATATGTGCAGTACAAAATTATTAATAAATTATCAAAACGGAACACTTCTGATTTGTCTGCAAATTCAAAGCACTTCTTCAGTTCTGGTCATAATGCCTACATGTATTGTAAAGTACAGCTTCTAAGCTTTATTACAATACCTATTTTGTGTTGGTCAAGACTGTAGTTACTAATATGTTGATAATTATTTCGATATTTGATATTTGATATTTCTCGGCAGGCCCATCCAAGCTTAAAGGGTTATAAAAAACAGAATGTTTCAAAATAAAAAAATGAAAGGCCTGAATTATTTTTTTATTTTAAGGCTTAAATAACTCGTATAGCTGATATAAAACAAATTAATGGATCAGAAAAGCTTCATTAGTTTTAATACATAAAATGAGAGCAAATGTGGAAATGAAAAAACGAAACAAGTATTCAGTAGTTTCTTACAATGGGTGGAGCTGGAAGGATGAGACTTCCTGCAGCTTCTTGATCTAGGATAGTCACTGTTGCTATGCTTATCTTTCCAAGCACAGCTTCAACAGGGTCGTCAGGACCAAGGACCAGCGAGAAAGACTCATGCCACTCTCTGTCCTCATTGGACAGGATCTCTACTTTAAAGAGGATGTGGTCCACACCTATCAGCAAAGAGAGAGGAAATTAAAACAGAATTATAATGTATAGGTACAACAAATTAGAACTTGCTGAAGCCATGACTTACCAGGGCTGAACTTGAGGACTCGACTCCTGGGGTTATAGTCCACACCTGACTGGGCAGATCCATCCCTTGTGCTGCACCGGATCTTGGAGGTGCGGTCAAGGTCACCTTTACGAATTACCTTGATATTCAAAACCTCAATTCCATCTGGACCAGGGGGTTCACGAACTTGGTATGAGGCTTGCTCAAACTCAATTGTAGGTGCTGAAAAGCATGGTGTACAACTCAGACTTTTAAAAACTTTTTTAAATAGTTTGAATGCTACATAGTTTTAATTTTAATTTTTTTGAGCTACAAGATAACTACTCACCATCTTCATCATTTGTGATGGTCACAGTTACAATGTCATTGACTCCAATCATGGCTCCAATCCAGTGGTCACCCTGTGGGCTTCCAAGGTGGACCTGGAATGCCTCTTCAGGCTCAAACACTGAGTCATCTTGAATCAATACTGTACAATTTTTCAGCTGCCAATCAGAAGCAATATTTTTCAATATCAACATGAATATACTTTAAAATTGTCTACTCTTATCCCTTAACATAAACACTGAGGCCATATAAAACAAGACCATCTCATAAAAGGGAATTTGCAAGACCTGCACCTCAATACACTGTGTCCTACTAAAGCCATGTAAAGTTGGTGACTTAATCTAATTCATTAATCAATGACAAAACATTTTGTTTGAAAGAAGCAGTACCTTCTCCCTTTTTTGGAAGGTGATTCTGAAGTCATCTGTATTTCTCCTTTCCTCAAAGTCATCCATCACCATAGCAGACATTGTGCGTGTGAAACAACGGACAGAAGACTTATACGTCAGATCTCCTGTCCTAAGAATAGGGATGTGCAGGACACCATCTTTCTCCTTTACTGTATATGCCAACTTCTCAAACTGCATGCTAGGTACTGCAACGAGAAAGCATTTACTCCATAAGTGACTACTGTGATGTTACATGGTTATCAAAGGAATACTAAAGGGTCAACATTTACTCATCCTCATGTTGTTCCAAACACATATTACTTTTTTTTTTATTTATTTTTTATGATTAACATTTTTATCGATTCCTCCATTGAACACAGAAAAGCAAAACATAAATACACAGAATCAACATTTAACTCCCACTACCACCCCTCCCCCTCCCCAACCCGACCCTCAACAAACACCCCAGTTGTCACACGAGTACATACACACAAATGGGAAAAAATAAAAATAAAATAATATATATATATATATATATATATATATATATATATATATATATATATAAAATAATCACACATATTAACAACTACCCCTCTCTCTCCACACATCCATGCTGAGAACCCTCCAAGAACGCCAAATATCTGCCCCATTTCCCAACAAACAAATTCAAATTCCCCAGTCTTCTATATGACCCTTCTTCAAAAGCTGCCACCTTCCCCATCTCCAAGCACCACTCCTGAAATGAGGACGCTCCAGCCAACTTCCAACCCCTTAAAATCACTTGTCTGGCGATCATAACACTGGTTAGGACCCAAGGTTTATTCTGTATACTGATGACCAACCATCACCTAAAATACAGAGTCTGGGGCAAAATGAAATTTGAGCACCCAAAATGTCACATATAAAACTACAGGGAGAGTATGCGCCATACCTCCCGCCACCACCACTGGAAAATAATCTTCCCTTCTTATCGCAGCTGCTAATGGTTCCAGGGCAAGACGGAACAATAATGGGGAAAGAGGGCAACCCTGCCGGGTGCCCCTATCCAGAGTAAAATAATCTGAAATTAATCCATTTGTTTGTAACGCCGCTACTGGGTATCTATAAAGTAACTTCATCCATCCAATAAAAGTATTCCCGAACCCGTATATTTCCAAAATCTTAAAAAGATAATCCCATTCTACCATATCAAATGCCTTTTCGGCGTCAATTTAGATGGCAGCGACCAGAGTCTGATCATTCACCACCGACCACATGATATTGATTAAATGCCTAATGCTATCAGAAGAGCTGTAGCCCCGAATAAACACTACATGATCTATATGTATAAGAGATGTCATAACTTTACTTAATCGGTTAGCCAGAATTTTTTACAATATTTTTACGTCTAGCTGGATCAGGGAAACTGGACGTTAACTCTTACACTCGCTTGGATCTTTGTCCTTTTTAAGAATCAGACTGATCCGGGCTTGTGTCATGGTTGGCGGAAGCTTTCCATTCTTTAATAATTCCGTATAAAGCAAAAGTGGAGCCAGTTCTGTAGCATAAGATCTAAAAAATTCAGCAGCAAAGCCGTCTGGCCCCGGAGCCTTGCCTGTAGGGCAAGGTCTTAATTACCTTGCCAAAATCCTCCAATTTTATCTCAGAATCAAGACAATTTTTCTGCTCAGTCGTCAGTTTAGGGAGTTCTAATGGTTCCACAAAGTTTCTAATATCTTAATCAGTAGACGAAGACGTGGAATAGAGATCAAGGTAGAATTCTTTAAAGGCATTATTAATATCAATGGCTGAGGTCACAATTTCACCACCAGCAGATTTCACTGAGGGAATGGTAGAAAAAGACTCTCTCTGATTTATATATCTAGCCATAAGTTTTCCTGCTTTGTCCCCCGACTCAAAGTATGACTGTCTTGCCCTGAATAGCCAAAACTCCACCTTCCGTGACAAAACAGTGTTATATCTGTATTTCAATCGGGTCAATTCTCTGAGGACATCAGATGACATTCGGCACTTCAGCTCTGCCTTGGCACTTTTAATATTCCCTTAAAACTCCACGAGTTCTCGTGCTTTGGATTTTTTGATGAATGAGGCATACTGTATGAGCCGACCCCTAAGAACTGCCTTAAGTGCCTCCCAAGCCACGCCCACAGAGGATACTAAAGACCAGTTGGTCTCCATATAAACACTGATTTTGGCCTTTAACATTTGTTGGAATTCAGGATTTTGCAAAAGGGATTCATTAAAGTGCCAACTATATGATTTATTTTTCTCCGTATGTGGCAACACCTCTAAACTCACAAGGGTGTGATCTGAGACTAAGATGTTTCCAATTGATCACTCAACAACAGATGAAATGAGGGACTTTATATATATATATATATATATATATATATATATATATATATATATATATGCTGGGCCTCATGTATTCAGATAGAAGACATAGGCAGGCCTAACACAGTTGTAAAAACCTAACTCAAGCCCCCACATTCCAAGTCGTAAATTATACTGATAAAAATCGCACCAAAATCAAACAAAGGGAGTCCAAAACAGACTACAAATCCCATGAAGCCTTGCTCACTAAAGGATCGAACTCTCAACTCCTACTGGATGAGGCACACAACAGAATGTCCCTCAAGCATGACATCATCAGGAGTTGAAATACCTCTGAAATGCTTCCGGGATTTGCTTCCAGCAACTTTGTTTGCAGTGTGTAGACGCAGCTCATCGCTGCTCTCAGGTGCAACCTCGTGGCACAAGGAAGTAACGTCCGACTTGAAACTGTGGCCATACAATCTCCATCTCGCTGGTCGAGTTGAGATTACTCTGTGTTCAACCGAACACTCTAACGGATCCGAAGGAGACCGCCGAGCAATCCTCAACTTCATCCGTTTGCCTGCAGAAGTGAAGAGATTAAAGATTTCTCTTCCATCTTCAATCAAGTCGACATTTCTGAGTTCTCCACCAGCCCGCCGAGAATCAACAGCCGTACCCGTCAACAGAGCGAGGAAACGGCCTCCCGTCATCACCCGAGCCTCAAGGAACCGGGTCGGAATTAAAGGACGGATGAACACACATTCTGTCCTCATGCGATTCAAGTAAGAGGTTTACGTCTGGGCAGAGATAGAATATTATAGTGTGTTATTCTTGTGTTTCAAGGTTTTTGCTTGTACAGTTTACGGACCGCCATGTCCGCTCATTATTAATACTCAGGGTATTAATTATCACAAATTCATTTTGCTGTATTGTGGTCCAACCAAACTGGACTGTTGTGCATTTTCGCCATCGCGGGTGAAACCGGCAAACTGAGTTATCCATTAAAGAGTCAAAGAACGCGGGACTTTTACGAGCCGTCCACCGCGTCTCTGAGTGATAAACTAACAGCTGCTTTCTCTCCCACGATCGAGAAATCGGCTTTAGGGCCGTCACTTAATTCTCTCTCTCTCATACTAACCACACACACAAACACACACTCACACACACACACCTTATGTGTTATAGGATTATTTTTATTTCCATATCTAATCATATCACTGTTTAGTTTGTAGTTGTAAGTCGGAAGTTTATCGACTGCATTGTATTAATTATTAATTGATATTACTGCATAAATAAACTTTGTTTATATTACAAAGAGAAGTGTTTTGGTTTGTTTTGCATACGCCTGTGTCATGCTGATGGGATGTCAGTGCTCGGATTCAAACCTTCATTCATTGTTTTTTCCCAAAAATCGATATTCTTCGGATGTCGATTTTCCTAAGAAAACAATCTAATATTGAGACTGTTTTACTATCTGGTTATTAGTCCCTGATTCCAGGGTGGTGCCCCGTCAATGTTAATCCTTATTAATATTCTATTGATTTTTGATAATTGATAATTATCTTTGATGATTGTTGAATTTGAATGATCAATAAGCTAGTGTTAATTTTAATTAATGTTTCATCGATGTTAACAATTAACGATTATCTTTGATAATTGTTGATTTAAAGGATTAAAAAAAGCTAACATTGATTCTCATCAATGTTCTATTGATTTTAATAATTAATAATTATCTTTAATAATTATTAATTATTGCTAATAACCAAACTTGCTCCTAAATGTAGCACACTACATTTACTGGAGCCCCATATGAGGATTTAATGAGTTAGATTCAATTAATTAATTTAAATATTAATTAATAACTAAAGAAATAATTATTAATTATTTCTGATAGTAACACTGATCTAAACAACCAGTAAAGCTCTACACATTATATTAAAAAAATCTATTCTAGAATAAATCTTATGGTCTGATGAAAAAAAATTATTGTCCCTACCAGATGGGTTCAAAATCTCCAAATATCTGTAAGACCAAGATTTGTACACATCCTGTGAAGCGTCACTGTTGCTCTAGGGGGCTTACACACATTTGCTTCACTATGATCAAGGACTGAATCCATCAATAGATTAAAGTCTCCTTCCAATATTATATCATGAGGGGTGCCAGTGGCTTGCAGCATCAAAGAATGTGCTTATGTGATCGCCGGGAACATCAGTGCAAAATCTACCTTCCGTTGATGTAAGAGATTCTTGCATTCCTTGAATCGATCCGTTTCTCTCTTGACCAATGTGCAAAGTCTGGGAACAAGAAAATGCTGTGGTTCTTCCAAGAAAGCCTTCCTTTACTCCTCACCTCGTGTATCATGAGATCTTTATCGGATGATCTCAGAAATTTGACCAGAATTGATCGGGGCCTGTCTCCCTCCGCGGATCTCCGAGCCGGAACTCTGTGAGCTCGCTCGATTTCCAACTTATGGCCTGTTATGTCGAGCAGACTCGGGAAGAGCTCGTCTAGGAATTTCACCATATCTCGGCCTTCTTTGTCCTCAGGAATTCCAACAATTCGGACTTTATTTTGCCAGTTACGATTCTCAAGGTCTTCAATTCCCAGAGATACTCCAAGTCTACCTTGGTCGCTAGCGGATTAGCAGCTAATTCCCTCTCCGATGACTCCAGATAATCTATCCGTTTCTTAACATCCATCACTCTTGTAACCAACTCAGTGAATTTCGTCTCCATGGCAGTGATCGATCGACGTATTACAGCAAGATCCTCCAAGTCAGCAACGACCTTCGTCAGCATCGCCGTCATGTTCAATAGTTGACGCTGAATCTCTTTCACCTCACTGGTCAAACTGAGTCCGGGCTTCCGGCCTGTTGCTCAGGGGCTTCAGCTTGAGCACGTAAGTGTCTTTTAATGTCTTCAGAGCCCGAGGATTTTGAATTCTTTGACATATTGTCTTCCTAGAACAGTTATGGGACAGGGTGTATCGAATCTCACCGGTTTATGACACAAAAAGTATTAAGAACTAGCAAAGTGCGCAGAGCTCGCCGTTCACATGTCCGAACCTCGCATGGTGCCACGCGACTTTCTTTTTTTCCATTGAACACACAAGGAGATCTTGGGCAGAATGACAGCCTCAGTCACAATTTACTTTCATTGCATCTTTTTCCATACAATGAAAGTGACTGGTGACTGAAGCTAACATTACATACAACTGTCTAAAGTCTCCTTTTGTGTTCCACAGAAGAAATTCATACAGGTTTGGAACAAAACACAAGGCTAAGTAAATGATGGAAGAATTCCTATTCCTTTAAATCAGTGATTATGATTGTAATTGACAAGTGAACGCACTGTCTTGAGTGGTATCAGTGATGTAAACAGAGGCTTCATATGGCTCAGTAAGGATCGCTCCATTGGGAGAGCTAAGAAACACGATGAAGGACTCTTTCCCTTCAATGGTAGGATTCTGGATGTCATCCATTATAGTCAAACTGCATGTCTAGGAAAGAGTAAACAGAAGATGGAAGTGATCTAATTATAAGACTACTAATGTGATTAAACTGAAATGGATCCTTTAAAAACCAATCATCTTACACTATGTCAGTAGACATGTGAGAAAAATCTAGAATTTAATTACCTCCTCAGTCTTGCCTGGTTTAAACTCCACCTTTTTGGAACTTGGTATGTAGTCCACGCCAGGTGTGGCTGAATCCTGTTCTGCAGGACGTGTGGCACACCACACAGAGGTCACGGAGGAAAGGTCACTGCCCTGCCTCAGAACAGGGATTTCAATGGTGCCTGTGGGAACATAACTCACAATCAATACTGAATAGGTATTGTACTGAACAGATTACTAAATTCTAAATAAGTAGTTGCTTTTGATTTGTTCTTGTTCCTCTTCACACTTACAATTTCAAGAAATGCCAAAAAGTCAACAAGTAAAAGCTACACATTGTTATCAGTGTAAAATCAATGTATGCAGACTACTGGGTGATACATTATATGTATATTCACAATATATTCCCAATTATTTAAAATGAAGCAACACTGTGAATATATGTAGAAGTGATATTAATGCACTTTTCATTTGGCCATTATGTTTCCTTAATTTGTGACTCATTTTGCAATACTTCCTTTGCGAGTATGAGAGTGTTTAAACAGATTTTTTATTGACTGAACATTACATTTATATAGCTCTTTTCTGACACTACACTCAAAGTGCTTTACACAGTGAACAGGGGACTCTCCTCAACCACCACCAGTGTGCAGCATCCATCTGGATGATGCAATGGCAGCCATAGTGCACCAGTACGAGAGGAGAGAGTAGAGTTATAGAGCCAATTAGTGGATGGGGATTATTAGGAGGCCATGATTGAGAAGGGCCAATGGGGGGAATTTAGCCAGGACACCGGGGTTACGCCCCTACTCTTTACGAGAAGTGCTCTAGGATTTTTAATGACCACAGAGAGTCAGGACCACGGTTTAACGTCTCATCCGAAGGACGGTGCCTTTTTACAGTATAGTGTCCCTGTCACTATACTGGGGCATTAGGACCTACACAGACTGCAGGGTGAGCACCCCCTGCTGGCCTCCATAATACCTCTTCCAGCAGCAAACTTAGTTTTCTCCATGAGGTCTTCCATCCAGGTACTGACCAGGCTCAGCCCTGCTTAGCTTCAATGGGCAACCGATCTTAAGCTACAGGGTGATATGGCTGCAAGGTATATTAATAGCATCTATCATCTTCAATAGCAAAAAAGGTGTTAGAGTTGGTAAGTTTGATCTCTGTAATTCACTTATCTGTTTCAGTGAATTGATTCAAAACTCAAATTCGTTAATGCCACCTCTCAGAAATGTTCACTGAAGTCCCCGTGTGGCTTTTACATGTATTAAAATGCTTAAGCAAAGAATATACCGTATATATAGTTAATATAATGTAAATATTGCTGTTTATGAATATGTATTGATATATTGGTGCATATAAAGAAAAATGATTAAATATTCTGCATTTAGTGTTAATTTAGTGAAAAACAATGTGAAAAACATGTCTTGCTTATTTTTAACAAAATTCTTTACTGTTTTATACTTCTTGCATTAAATATTTTGAACCTCATTGGCAACAATGGCTATTTGATCGGCATTATGGTTCCATTGAAGAAAAAAAACTTTTAAGAATTTCAGAGCAAATATGTAAATATTACATTGAAAACGTACAAAATAAAAAGTATTGCAATATAATTTTTTTTTTTTTGCTATATTGCTCAGCTCTACTGACAAACCTGCATCTTCACTGAAGGTGAAGGAACCATTGCCCAGGAAGACAGTTGAGGCATCATTTGGCCCATCTATGATGACTTTAGCCACCGAGATGTCACCCATGTGTGCGTTGTCTGAGGCGTCCGACAGCACCAGCTCAAACTCCTCAGAGAGCTCATACTCACTGTCATCAATCAGCTTTACGTCACAAGTAGACATGCTCACTCCTGGACCGAAGATGATGCGATTCTCACTGCTCATACCACGGGTCTTATAGTCAGAACCGGACTCTAGGGCATGCAGGCTGCTACCCCTGGCTGATTTAGGCACAGTGTAACAGAGAGCAGAGACTGTGCTGCTGGTGTCACCTAAAGAACAGAAAAAAGATCTGAGCTTTAGCAAATGAACAATGACTTTGATGATAAAGATGAATAATTATTACATTTTTTTAGATTTACTGTCTGTGTTTTTATTAATTTAGCTTTTTTAATAAGAATTTATGAGTCTTTTTAAGTAATTTACTAAAAGAACTAGCTCGTAAGAGTCATATGTTCCTAAATTCAAAACATTTACAATAGTTGTAAAGTTGCGATAGTTGCGAAGACAACGCAAAATAAAGACGATTTGTCTTTATTTCATTTTGTGGTACACTGTCTTTTTATTTCGTCACATTCAATTTAGACTGCAAGCTCACAACTCAGGCAAAATATGATTTATTTTGCCACGGCACTGCAGATTCAGCTCTATCGACAGCATCTCTGACATGAGAATATATTTTTAAACAAAAAATGCATATACAGCAATGCGCTTACAATAGGAATCTATGAGGAAAGGCATTCTGGAGGTTTTAAAAGCAACATTCAGCTCGTATTTTGTTAAATATCTTTTATTGGAGCTTTTAAAATTGAAAATCATTTTAGTGATGGGAATACTGTTTGAGGCAGACAAATTTATGCGGTTATGCATTCCCTCATACTGAAAGGAGAAATTGTAAATATAATTATGATGCTATGATTGATATTTTGAGTAGAATTTGAAACCTATCAGAAGACATTTGAAAAGAAACAACTCCTTTTGTAGGAATTGGTTACACTGACCTTTTCTCTCAATAGGAGCAAAGATGAAGCCAGTGCTCTCGTTGACGTGGTAGGTCTTCTTATCGAACTGCAGGGTGGGTTCATCCTCTGTGTCATTGATATTAACTTTAGCTCGGGTCACTGACCCCAGCAGGGCATACACCGGCATACTCAGCTCCACGTTAAAGCTCTCTGTGTTCTCAAAGACCTGGTCATCATTGATCACGATTGTGCACACCTTAGTGTCTTCTCTCTCATCAAACTGAACCTGGGGAACCACATTAAAGAGCTTCTGAATATTTAGCTTCTGAATGTTCTATACTAACAAAATCTTTCCAGAAATTTTTGACTCAGACATCAATATGACTTGTGAGCAAGTTTTTCTCTACAATAGAGTAATATTTAGCCAAATAAATATTTTAAAGCACAGCATGACTAGAAAAATGTATATTCATTACAGAAATTTCTATGACTTTTCCAGGCCTGAAAAACTAAATTTTAAAGTTCCTTGATATTTCTAGGTTTTCTGTGACCGTGGGAAACCTGCTCACAATCTGTCCATTAAATCAAGGAGATTTTGATTATGTGTAATAAACTGTATTATGAAAGGACAGCCTCTGATCAGCTAACCAATCAAAATTAGGACATACTGTACCTGTCCTGCGTATTCAACATAGTCCTGCTGCCCAGGCTGAGAGCCCATGCTGGAGGTGGAGGTTGCAGCGCCCTCCTCGGTACGGCACAGCACAATGGCATATTGGTTCAGATTGCCAGTCCTCTTTACTGTGACTGACACGGTTCCATCTTTCTCACTCACATTGTAGCTGCAGACAGAAGACCACAAAGTAAAGATTATTCATTTTATACAGAAATTTTAGTTGATTTGTTTTCTCATAAAATAAAATGTTATTTACTGTATTTGTTCTATGTCACTGTTCATAAACTGAAATAAGCACAGTTTGTGATTTCCTCAAGGACAAAATTCAAGACTGACATACCTCTTGTGCTCAAAGCTGATTAGGGACCACTGAATGTGGAACACATTGTCACTGACGATGTTGGGCTTGCTGTCCTTCACAAGGAATTTGAAGTTGTCCATAGTCTCCTTAACGTTGTTCTCATTCAGAACGTAATGGATAAGGCTCAGGTTAATGTCAGCTGCAAGACAGCATTATTTTAAGCAATATTCCAGGTTCAATGCAAGTTAATGCCACAAATGACAGCATTTGATTTTATCCTCTGTGTAGTGTCAGTAATACCTTGCGTGAAAGAGGTGATAGGCTTGCCAGGCTTGAGTTTACTCTCTAGGTAACCGTGTTTTGGTTCGGTTGTGACTTCATAAGTCAGCTGTCCATCATCAGTGTCTGGATCAATAGTGAGGAGCTCCTTCTTTGAGATCAGATTGGTGGCCTGTAATCGTAGTTCACATCAAAATGTTATTTAGTACTTAGTTTACAGTGAATACTGTAACAGTGCAAAATTCTTTCACTTTTGTGGTCATGCAAGGAAAAGCCAGAGGGAGGCAGAAGTGCACCACTGTTTGTCAACATCTCAGTACAGCTGACTGAGCAATCACTTGGATTAATCCAGCTGCTATGTGATTTTAAATATAAACTGTGTTTGGTTCAACAGTGATTGTCGACCTTATTGTCCATGTACTCCAGCCATTGCAGGCCCAGGTTGGTGACAATTCTAGGGGTTCCATCATCAACAGGTAAAATGTCGATTTTAAACTTTTGTGGAGCAGCTGTGACAACCTGAAACAAAGGACAAGCATTAAATCTCTTGGCTGATAGAAACATGTTCCATGAATTCCTATAAGAGTAATTGCTTCTGATTTACCAACAACACTCACTTTAATCTCTTGGTTCACCCCTCAAGCCAAGTCTATTTAAATTCTAATGTACAGTAAGTCTAGCTTTCTAAAGTGCTGAGTAATGGTGTTCCAGGCCTCCCTGATTAAATACTGTCATAGGGCTGATATTTTGTCATTTTATGACAAGGTGAGGTACCCCTTTTCCAGTGTCCACTGAGAGACTATTTACCTCCCAGAGCAGCTGACAGTAAGCTTACTCAGCTAGAAGAGGAAAAAGTAATTGCTGATAGATGGAGTTATTATGATGGGGAAAGAGGGAGAGACAAAGAGGAAGGCGTGATAGGAAGTGGGGTAGGTTATACAAAGGGACTGGATCCTTTAAGATAATCCATATCCGTATTTCCCTATCTGTCACTCACTCGACATTGTGTTGATGTAGTGACATTAGAGGTCGCCCTTGAGAGCCCCAAACATCTCTGATCTTTGAGAAAAGGCCAATGGGAATTGGTGAGAGGAATTTACATGCCACTCCCCCGGACATTCAGCTATAAAAGGAGCTGGATTGCAACCACTCATTCAGATTTTTCTTCAGAGCCGAGCGGTTGTGTTTCAGCGAGCTGAATTCCTCCGCCGATCCACTCACCTCGAAAGCTGTTGGATTTACGGCGCATTACAGCAGTTTCTCCCCCTCTTGCACCGGTGGTGTGCAGAGAACGCCCCTGGGTGCTTCAGCAGCTAAATTAGTATATTCTTCCAAATAAAAGAGTACATTTTCCTACTAAAAGAGTGGGACAGACGGAGCGTCTTTTTAAAGATGCCTTTCCATTGGTGTATAATTTCTGGTTGTGGTCGCTATCTCTCCGCTTCTGACGGCCACGATCGCTGTCTCACATGCTTGGGCGCTGCCCACATGGAGACATTGTTCGTGGATGGGTCATGTCCTCATTGCGAGAACATGACCATGGCAACGTTGCAGTCATGGCTTTCCTTCGTTAGAGGGAAAGCCACCCCAGCGGCTCCCTGTCTCGGTCCTTCTACCTACAGGTATGAGGCCGCAGCGGTTAGCACTGGGGGCGATTTGGGGACCTCAATGGGAGCTTCTCCCCCCCATGGACCTTCTATTCCCCAGTACGCACGTGTGCCCCAGTCGAATTCTGGGATGAGACTGCCGCAAAGAGGATGAGCTCTCGATCGCAGCATCGGAGAGCGGGCTCGTCCAGTCTGACGCCGAGGACTCAACAGGGCTCCCACCCTCAGGAGCCAGGTAAGTGATTTGACTCAGCACGGCCACAAGTTCGGGGCTCGAGCCCCCCCAAAGTGGCGCCTCAGGCTCCGCCCCCCCCCGCTGGTACGTACGACGCGATTGTTCCCTTGGTCCCCCTCGTCCGGAGCTTGGGGGCATGGCTTGTGCTCCCCAACCTGTTACGGTGGCTGACCAGAACCGTCCGACTCAGCTACGCGATTCAGTTTGCCAGGCATCTGCCCATGTTCAATGGCGTCCGCTTCACCTCGTGATGGGGGAGAACGCCGCTGCCTTGCGTCCTTCCGTAGAAGGGACGCGGTAGAGCCTGTCCCTCCTGCCGAGATGAAGGGGTTTTACAGCCCCTACTTCATCGTAACAAAGAAAGGCGGTGGGTTGCGGCCAATCTTGTACCTGCGAGTACTGAACCGGGCCTTGCACAGACTCCCGTTCAAGATGCTGACGCAAAAACGCATTTTAGCGTACGCCATCGAGATTGGTTCGTGGCGGTAGACCTGAAGGACGCGTACTTCCACGTCTTGGTTTTACCTCGACACAGGCCCTTCCTGCGGTTTGCTTTCGAGGGCTGGGTGTACCAGTACAAGGTCCTCCCCTTCGGTCTGTCCGTCACCTCGTGCCTTCACGAAAGTCGCAGAGGCAGCCCTTGCCCTGCTAAGGGAATTGGGTATCTGCATCCTCAACTATCTCGATGACTGGCTGATTCTAGCTCACTCTCGGGATTTGTTGTGTGCACACAGGGACTTGGTGCTCAGCCACCTCAGCCGGCTGGGGCTTCGGGTCAACTGGGAAAAGAGCAAGCTCACCCCAGTTCAGAGCATCTCTTTTCTTTGCATTGGGGGAGGTTGCATGACGGCCGGGTGCGCTGGCTACGAGGCACACAATGGTCTGCCCATCTTGCACCGCCAGTTCACGTAACGCAGTTCAGCTAGTTGTGGCATTTTGTATAAGGACCCCTAGGGTCACTACATTGACACAGCGTCGAGTGAGTGACAGATAGGGAACGTCCTGTTACTTTCGTAACCTCCGTTCCCTGATGGTGGGAACGAGACATTGTGTCTCTCCTGCCACAACACTGAACTACCCACTGAAATGGACGGGACCTTGTCTCGGCTCCTCAGCACAAAACCTGAATGAGTGGTTGCAAGCCAGCTCCTTTTATACCCGTATGTCTGGGGGAGTGGCATGTAAATTCCACTCAAATTCCCATTGGCCTTTTCTCAAAGATCAGAGGTGTTTGGGGCTCCCAAGGGCGACCCCTAGTGTCACTACATCGGCACAATGTCTCGTTCCCTCCATCAGGGAACGGAGGTTACGAAAGTAACCAGGAAGTTTTATGAATATAAAGAAATGAACAAAACACAATCGCTCAAACACACACAGACTTGTGTTCATATACAGTACAGCATTTGTGAGGACCAACCATTGATGTATGTTATAAAATTATTTTAATAAGCTTATTAAAATCACAACAGACCAGTGTAAATTTACTTTGCTATTAATGGGTGATATCTGCCCCCTGGAATTAATTTTAATTTTAAGTGTTATTATTTATTTTTTTTTTTTACCTTTATGATGGTATATTTTTATAGCCATATAAAAACACATGTCCATTTATGTAAAAAAAAAATTAATTAAATTAATTTCAATAAATTCTAAATCTGAACAATTACGGCTGTTACGTTTAATATCACAAATCATTTCATATAAGCTATTCTTTTAATGACACTTGTCAGTTGACAGGTCACTAACAGTTTTAGTAACAAATTTAAAACAGTTTTAAATTTTAAGAAATGTTAGATAACAGATACAAAATGATTCCCCCACATTTTATATATCTAAGTGCATTTTTTGTCACTTTCTGCAGCATTTTTAACCCTTGTCAATTTCTGACCCTGCTGCAGACTTACCCTAACTTTAGCCCTAACCCTAAACCTCTGGCATTTTTATGTGAAATATGATATATTAAATTCTCTGAATTAATTAAAGGAATGTACCGGGTTCAAGACAAGTTAAGCTCAATTGACGGCATTTGTGGCATAATGTTGATTACCACAAAAACTTATTTTGACTTGTCCCTCCTTTTCTTAAAAAAAAAAAAAGAAGCAAATATCTTACATTGTAAGTAAATGGGGCCAACCCGTAAACATTAAAATACTCACTTTTTCAAAAGTATACCCACAAGATACCCAAAACATGCGTGTTAACATGATTTTAGTGTGATAAAATCTTTACTAACCTTTTCTGTGTAAAGTTATATCTAAATTTACAACTTTTTTTGCCATGACAATGTAACACTGTAAATCCTAAAATAACCATAAAAACGACAATCTAAAAAACTTTACAGCTCAAATATTACACAAGCTTTAAAAGAACAATTAACGAAAGCGCTTGTATAAAATTATAAGCTTCACATTTCTGCATTTAAACCCTCCACAAATTGGCCCCATTCACTTCCATTGTAAGTGCCTCACTGTAACTTTTTTTATTTTTTAAAAGATAAGTAAATCTTTAAATTGCAGAATATTCCTTTAAGCTTTTTGGTGAAGGACCATCCTCACAAGAAGATTTGTGGAATTATAACTTTGTTTGTTGGGAAATTTGCATAAATATGTCCCTCCATGGTGGTAACCAAATATTCAATATTGAGTGCAGACCACAGTTACAATTTCACGAGTCATGATCAGTAATGCTAAACCACTGATCTGAAAGGTCCTCACAGGCCCACAGAAACAACAGTCATTAAAATAACACTGAAGACAACTGTAGTCATGACAACTAGCCACATAGACAAGCTCTCAAATAACTTGGAAGTCTACCAACCTCTTTTCCACCCTCTTTGATGATGAAGAACATGTTGGTGCCGTCACCAACAGTGAAGGTGAATCTGTCTTTGAGTGAGTTACTGCCGTCATGGTTGTAACTGATGCGGTTCTGATAGATGTCGTCCATGGTGAAAGTGTTTGTTTGACGGTAATGTTGACCATTACTTGTGCGCTCAATGGTACCATGACGAGGAGCCTGAACAATAGTGAACGTAACAGAGTCCTCCTAATAGATTTCAAGAGAGAGATAGAGAGAGAGAGAGAGAGACTTAAAATGTTAGAAATGAAATAAAATCAGCACTAAGAAACATATGAGGACAGACATATGCAATTAAATTAGATAAAAGTTGTAAGCAATGCATATTCAAATTGCATTGAAACCCATTACAACAGCAATAAACATACAGTTGTCTTTAAACAATAATGTATAAAAAAAAAAATTATTTTACATTTTATAAAGAATGCATAAATGCATCTGTCTTGTCATAGTAATACCTCAGTGTCAGCATCTGTAACCTTCAGCTCAAACTCAGTGATAGTCTTCCTCACTCCCTCCTGAACCCTCATCCCCGGCACCAGTAGTACGGGCAGAGAGTCGTCCACTGGTCGGATCGTGATGTAGAAAGTTTGTGAGACCTGGAAGACATACACAACATTTCACACTCAAATATTTACATCAGTTACTTAGGACACAAGTAAAGACATAAGTAAAGGAGAAATTACAGTCAGACAGTCATTATAATATAGATTATAAATGCAAAATTATGACCGCAAAATAAAGCGCTTCAAGATGAACCAATAACTGATCCTGATTACCCTGCTGTGTGTAATAATTAAATGTTGTTGCTGTTTTTTTCATATGTTCTGTAGCACAGAATCTAATTTCTCATTAAATAGGATTCCTCCAGTAGGAGGAAACCTATTGCTATTGGTGGTTTTATTATTATTATTATTATTATTATTCTCCTTGCGCCCCAATATCTCAAAGTCACCAGTCAAAAATGTTCTAATTTGGCACATCGATACTACAGGCCACTGGGAACCCCACACCAAGAATGGCCCACATTTGCCCTTAGGGGGTGCTACAGGCCACGCCCAAAAGTCCCATTTTCAAAGTGATGGCATTTCCACCCCATTTGTCCAATTCTTCTGAAATGTACACCAATTCTTTTGGTGTACATGCCTAATTTCTCATGGGGAACAAAAAGCCTGCAGCTATATTTTGATACTGTATTTGCAATCAACCAGTCAGAGATAACTGTACAGAAACAGAGTGACCATGAATCAAAGCAGTTTTAGTCCATTGGTTACTAAAGCCAAACTGATAATTAAATTAAAGTGCTGATTTTATTTACCATTATATGACAATTTGATTAAAGGGACCACAGAAAATGTGTACATTTATTGAGCAGCACAATGCAAATACATAGTGTTTTTGAAACTCATTTCAAATTCTAAATGGTAAAAAGTGTAAAACTGTGGGATAACATTAATGCTCCAGTTTGTTTATCTCTTTTACCTTATTAATGTTTGTGTGTGTGTGTTTGTAATGGGAAGAAAGGATGTGAAAAGGGGAGAGGGAGGGGTGAGGTTACTGTAGGAGGATGTGTGTGTGTTGTAGGTGTGGAATGAGAAATATATAAAAAAGGGTGTATATGTACAGTGGGGTTCAAAGGGTTCAAGTGTGGAAATGCTTCTATTTTTCATTTTTCTAATTTAAAGGAATTTTCCGGGTTCAATACAAGTTCAGCTCAATCGACAGCATTTGTGCCATAATGTTGATTACCACCACAAATTATTTCGAATCGTCCCTCCTTTTCTTTCAAAAAAGCAAAAATCGATGTTACACTGAGGCACTTACAACTGAAGTGAATGTGGCCAATTTTTGGAGGGTTTAAAGGTAGCTTATAATTTTATAAAAGCACTTACATTAATACTTCTGTTAAAACTCATGTATTATTTGAGCTGTAAAGTTGTTTAAATAGTCATTTTTACAGTAATTTTAGGGTTTGTTGACATTACATCGTTATGGTAACGAAGTTGTAAAATTGGATATAACTTTACACAGAAAAGTTTAGTAAATTATTTTATCACACTAAAATCATATAAAAATGCATATTGCTTATGTCTTGTGGCTATACTTTTGAAACAGTGAGTATTTTAACGTTTACTGATTGGTCCCATTCACTTCCATTTTAAGTATCTTACTATAACTCAGATTTTTGCCTTTTTTAAAGAAAAGGAGGGACAAGTCAAAAATGTTTGTGGTAATCAACATTATGCCACAAATGATTCGATTGAGCTTAACTTGTTTTGAACCCGGAATATTCCTTTAATACAGTTTTTAATTACAAATTATACTATCAGTAACTGAAGTGAAAAATAAAATTGAAAACATTATATGAATTAGTAATGACAGCATTCACTCGAGCTTGCAAGGACTCCACAAGTTTGTGCAAAACATGCTGATTCATGTTATCCAGCATAATTTGACAATGCTCCAAAGAGTATCTTTGCAAACAAGGAAATCTGACCAAGGATTTTACAGGTTCAGTGTCATATTTGTTTATTTTATTAGTGACCAAGAGACAGTGCAGAACATTAATTATTTAATAGATTCATTTAATGTCATGACATTTCTTTGTTTAACATTTTTCAGGATTTTTTATTTTATTTTTTTAGGATTTTCATAATCCTAAAACTTTGTTTTAATTAGATTGTTTCAATTAGATTTTGAATCCCAGATTTTGAATGTGGACTCAAACCTTTGAACCCATCTTTACCTGTTTATATCCATGTGAGTCAATGTGATAAAGAATAAGTTTGTGCATTTATTTACATATTTGTGAGTGTGTGCAGTATGTGTGTGTACCTCATTAGCTCCATCAGAAACAGTGAAGGTGAAGTCATCTGAGTGTATCTCCTCTTCACTGGTATGGACATACTGAATGTTGCGAGAAGTCAGGTCAGCCTGGGTGAACGTGCTGATACGTGTTCCTGAAAGAACATCCAGCCACAGTGAAACTCCCCAGTGACCTGCAGCCCACCACTTCATATACTGCAGTTTACATCAAATTATAAGGTTTTACAGATGAAGGGACTCAAGGATGAGTGGATTGAAGTCTTCTAATTACCTTTGGCATGGCACAAAGTGTTCTCCTGTTTTTTTCTCATCAATGCTGTTTAGAATGTCGGGGTTGTTTAATATGATATAAAGTAGCTAAAAGGGACAGTTCAAAAAAAAAATTAAATTCTGTCATCATTTATTCACCCTAATGTTGTTTCGAACTCGTGACTTTCTTTCTTGCATGCAACACAAATGATGCCATGAAGAATGACAGTCTCAGTCACCATTCTCTTTCTTTGTATGGAAAAAAGATGTAATGAACATGAATGTTCACGGAGGCTATTATTCTGCCTAAAATCTCATTATGAGTTCCATGGAAGAAAAGAACTGTGGTGAAGGGGGTGTGACCAAGCGACATCTGTGGAGAGCGAGGTCGAGAGAGTGGGTGCGTTAAGGATTGACACCTGTGGAAAATCACCTCTAACAGCTGTTTTGTGTTTGCAGTGAGAGCAGAGAGGGATTTAAAGGGCAATCCAGACCGCCGGAGGGGAGAGAGAGAGAGAGACGAGCCTGAACTTGTGTGTGTGCATTTTTGTGTGGGCTAAAAAAAGCAAACTGTTTGACTTACGCTGAAAAACATTGTAAAAGTAAAGGATTACAAGAACTAGTCACCTGGCCCCCGCTTCCTCCTTGAGAGAGTATAAAAACCTTGTCACAGGAAGTCATACAGATTTGGAAAAACATGAGAGTGAGTAAATGACAGAATTCTAATTTTTTGGGCACTATCCTTTAAAGCATGGAGTAATTTGTGTTGCGTCAGCAGTTTGTAATGGAGAACTCTGTACCGAATTCAAATGGGTCAGGTCGTGCTGCGCTTCAAACTGGTTCGCGCAGCGAGCGCTGTTCAAATTGTTCTGTAATGCTAGTCGAAAACCAATCTGTAATGCGCAGATGATTGGTTCAGCCTGGTAACGCTCTTTCAGAGTTCTCTGCTTTTCATGTTTCCCATATGCAGTAGAAATCGGCAGCGCATAATAAAAGACTTTTAAAGTGCGACCTCAAAATGCAACCATTTAGCACTGGTCAGCTGTGCCAACATTTATAAACATACTGCCCCCCACAGAGCATCAGCTCTGCAGACTATAAATATACATTATGATCTCTCCTGCTTCTTTTGAATAATTCTTCTCTATACAAGCATGAACAATAACGACACTGTAGTACCTGTGTGTGTGTGTTTATTTGTTACACTTACATTTACATTTAGTCATTTAGCAGACGCTTTTATCCAAAGCGACTTACAAATGAGACACATAGCAACAATTTGTCATACAAAGTTTGTCAATATCTGCAGTATAGGACTGCCAAGTTCTCACAGTGGATGGAGTAGTAAAGTTGCTAGCACAGAAGAAAGAGAAAGACAGGGATTTTCTTTTTCTTTTTTTCTTTTTTATACATTAAGTGCATGTTGAGTGCAGTGGTAAGTACAATTAGTGTGGGTCATACTTACCACTGCACGCAACATGCACTTAATGTACAAAATATATTATACTTCTTTGTTTAAGAAGAAGCAGTATTTTTGTGTGTGTATTTATGTGACAGATTTGTGAGTGTGTGATACAGGCTCTGTGTTGTATTAAGGCCAGTTTGAGTAAACATGCTAATGCGTGTTTCTGCAACAGCATCAAGTATCTGTGAAACTCCCTTCATATACTGCAGTCGATATCAAATAATAATGTAAACTCATTTGCCACCACTATAAATGCCCCACAGACCAACTGAAATGGCTGAATACAAAATGCATAAGATATATGGAAGGGTTATTCAAATCCCTTCCTGGAGGGCCACTGTTCTGCAGAGTTTAGTTCAAACTCTTCCCTTACACACTTGCCTGTAATTTTTTTAAATGCCCTGAAGACCTTGATTAGTTGGTTTGGGTGTGTTTGATTAGGGTTACAGCTGAACTTTGCAGGACGACAGCCTTCCAGGAACGGAGTTGAATAGTCCTGATTTATGAAGTGTATATGCATGTGTGTGTTTGTGTACCTGGTTTGTTGGAATGTTCTAGATGGCCGAGCTGGGGCTGTTTGGTGATTCTATATATGAGTTCACCCGGCTCACTGTCCTGATCAGTAGAGGAGAGCTGCAATGTTGTTAACTTCTTTAAAGAATTCTCATCCAAAACCAAACCCTTATTAACCACCACTGTGGGAGGGAGTCTGTCCTCTGAGAGAGAGAGAGAGAGAGA
This sequence comes from Myxocyprinus asiaticus, assembly GCF_019703515.2. NCBI lineage: Eukaryota > Metazoa > Chordata > Actinopteri > Cypriniformes > Catostomidae > Myxocyprinus > Myxocyprinus asiaticus. The sequence continues at coordinate 34,192,187 of NC_059346.1, read as the reverse complement.
GAGAGAGAGAGAGAGCATTTATTCCTTTAAATGGTCATCATTAACTCAAAGACATTATTGTTCCAAACCCATTTGTCTTTCTTCTGCGAAACACAAAGCGAGGGATTTTAAAGGATGTTACCGTTTGCTGGTTTCAATACAATATCAGTTGAGAGTGACTCACTTCAAAGCTTAAAACAGGACCCAAAAGTGTCATAAAAGTAGTCCATGCGAATTGTGTCATATTCCAAGTCTTCTGAAGACAAATGATAGGTTTTAGTGAGAAACAAGCTGAAATATGAAAAGTCAAGATTTTCACAGTAAAATAACTACATTTCGGTTCGTTTCTTATCCAGTCAATCACCTATCCTATGCATTTCCAATTACACTTTTGGGTGCTTTGTTAAGCTTTAAAGTGAGTCACTATCAACTGCCATTGTACTGAAATCAGTGAACAGATGAACAGAACATCCTTTAATATATATCCTTTTGTGTTCAGCATAAGAAAGAATGTCTGAAACAACATGAGGGTGAGTAAATGACAGAATTTAAATTTTTGGGTGAAATATCCCTTTTAAAAACACTTTTCTAACATTCCTGAACATGTATCTTGGCATGCCCTTAAATAACTTCTCGGCATACCCAGAACACTAATGGAGAAAGACTGGTCAATGACTCGGTTTCCCTCCGGATCCTCCAGGTTGAACTTGAAAGAGAAGCTCCCTCCACTCTCTCCCTTTTCATGAATGTATTCCACATAGCCTGACAGGCAAGATGTAAAACCACATGAGACATTGCATCTCTACTCAGACATTCCCTATGGATGATTATGTATGAGTGGGAAAGAGAGCAACTGAGGCAAAAACCTTTGTTGATGTCATCCTGGGTGAAGCTGGTGACAGGTCCTTTGACAGTTATTTGAGCCTTGTTTCTGCCTGAAGTCAGCAGCAGAGATCCCACGCTCGGGTCTTTTGTAAGGGTGAACCGAAGCTTAAGGTTATCTGAGTCTATATCTGTGCCTTTCAGATGCTGCTCTGTGATCTTAGATGATGAACCTGTTGAAAGGAACAAGAAATATGAATACGACGGATAACAGAAATGACAAAAGGCATTCAAGTTATATATTAGCTTTTACTCTGTATAGAAATATATAATATATGGTATTATAGATATAATGGAGAGGAAATGTGTAATTGGTGCATCCTAATGAAGATAAAAAGATCTTAATTATACAATGTTAATTTTCTTTATCAGTATTTTTGTCTTGTTTTCAAGTAAAAATATGTAAACATCTTGAAAAACTTGAGTTAAACTTGCATAAAATATTAAGAATTGTTTTTCATATTAAATTAAGTTTATTTTTCTAACCCCATAGGCATACTGTTCCTTTTTTAAGCATACATCTAACTAAATTTAGCTGATGCTTGAGAAAACAATTTGCCTATGGTGTAAAAATGTCTTGTTATCTAACACAATGTTTCTTCTCAAGAAAATTGATCTTGTTTTTAGGATATTTTTACATTTTTACGAACAAAATAAACAAAAATACGGATTAAGATAATGATTTTTTGCAGTGCAATGGATAAAATCTATGTGGATTGGATTACTGGATGCCAGTAGGATGTGATGCAAGCAATTCCTCTCTTCATGGAAATGTTACTTTAGAAATGTCACTACAATCAGCAACAGTTAAATAGTTGATGCAAAATTTTTTTTTCATAAATCATGTTTAATACAATGAAGACTACTGAAAATGAAGTGTCCCCTCCTAGTAACCTGGAATAATATGGCTGCAGGTTGGAGTGTGTTCAAGAGCAATGCAATGTAGCTGTATATTTACCTGCTGCAATCTGTAGTCCTCTGTTAATAGTGACTCTAGGGCCTTCTCTCTTCCTAATGTCCATGCTGAACTCTAGACTGCCTGTCTCGGTATATATGCCATCAGTAACTGAAAACTGGATTTCGTCTGTCCCAGAACTACGCCCATCTGGAGTGTAGATCAGAAGCTCGTCTAGAACATCCTGGTAGGTGAAGGTGGATCCTTGCTGAAGGATCTTGCCATTCTCTAAAGGCTGCGAGTAGAACTGCCGTCTGCGTAGCTTCCCTATGGAGACAAAAACACACACACATTTTATAGAATTACATACAGGTGCATCTCAATAAATTAGAATGTCGTGGAAAAGTTAATTTATTTCAGTAATTCAACTCAAATTGTGAAACTCATGTATTAAATAAATTCAATGCACACAGACTGAAGTAGTTTAAGTCTTTGGTTCTTTTAATTGTGATGATTTTGGCTCACATTTAACAAAAACCCACCAATTCACTATCTCAACAAATTAGAATACATCATAAGACCAATAAAAAATTTTTTTTAGTGAATTGTTGGCCTCCTGGAAAGTATGTTCATTTACTGTATATGTACTCAATACTTGGTAGGGGCTCCTTTTGCTTTAATTACTGCCTCAATTCGGCGTGGCATGGAGGTGATCAGTTTATGGCACTGCTGAGGTGGGATGGAAGCCCAGGTTTCTTTGACAGTGGCCTTCAGCTCATCTGCATTTTTTGGTCTCTTGTTTCTCATTTTCCTCTTGACAATACCCCATAGATTCTCTATGGGGTTCAGGTCTGGTGAGTTTGCTGGCCAGTCAAGCACACCAACACCATGGTCATTTAACCAACTTTTGGTGCTTTTGGCAGTGTGGGCAGGTGCCAAATCCTGCTGGAAAATGAAAGCAGCATCTTTAAAAAGCTGGTCAGCAGAAGGAAGCATGAAGTGCTCCAAAATTTCTTGGTAAACGGGTGCAGTGACTTTGGTTTTCAAAAAACACAACGGACCAACACCAGCAGATGACATTGCACCCCAAATCAGCACAGACTGTGGACACTTAACACTGGACTTCAAGCAACTTGGGCTATGAGCTTCTCCACCCTTCCTCCAGACTCTAGGACCTTGGTTTCCAAATGAAAACTTGCTCTCATCTGAAAAGAGGACTTTGGACCACTGGGCAACAGTCCAGTTCTTCTTCTCCTTAGCCCAGGTAAGACGCCTCTGACGTTGTCTGTGGTTCAGGAGTGGCTTAACAAGAGGAATACGGTGACTGTAGCCAAATTCCTTGACACGTCTGTGTGTGGTGGCTCTTGATGCCTTGACCCCAGCCTCAGTCCATTCCTTGTGAAGTTCACCCAAATTCTTGAATCGATTTTGCTTGACAATCCTCATAAGGCTGCGGTTCTCTCGGTTGGTTGTGCATCTTTTTCTTCCACACTTTTTCCTTCCACTCAACTTTCTGTTAACATGCTTGGATACAGCACTCTGTGAACAGCCAGCTTCTTTGGCAATGAATGTTTGTGGCTTACCCTCCTTGTGAAGGGTGTCAATGATTGTCTTCTGGACAACTGTCAGATCAGCAGTCTTCCCCATGATTGTGTAGCCTAGTGAACCAAACTGAGAGACCATTTTGAAGGCTCAGGAAACCTTTGCAGGTGTTTTGAGTTGATTAGCTGATTGGCATGTCACCATATTCTAATTTTTTGAGATAGTGAATTGGTGGGTTTTTGTTAAATGTGAGCCAAAATCATCACAATTAAAAGAACCAAAGACTTAAACTACTTCAGTCTGTGTGCATTGAATTTATTTAATACACGAGTTTCACAATTTGAGTTGAATTACTGAAATAAATGAACTTTTCCACGACATTCTAATTTATTGAGATGCACCTGTATAATACAATTATTTATACGGTTATAAATCTGAATTTACTGCATACTTATAAATCCGGTAACACTTTACAATAAGGTTCCATTTGTTAACATTAGTTAACAACACCATTTAACATGAACTAACAATGAACAATAATATTAAGCATTTATTCATATTATTTAATGTTAATTTCAACATATACTAATACATTTTTAAAATCAAAAGTTGTATTAGTTAACATTAGTTAATGCACTATGAACTAACATTGAACTAACAATGAACAATTGTATTTTTATTAACTAACATTAACAAAGATTAATAAATGCTGTAAAAATATACAGTTAATTATTTATTCATGATACCTAATGCATTAACTAATGTTAACAAATGGTACCTTATTGTAAAATGTTACCATAAATCCAAATATATACTTATATGGTTTTTAATCTGAATACATAGTTATAAATCCTGAATAAATACATTTAACTGTGAATATATAGTTATAAATCAGAATATACAGTACATTAATATAAATCCTGAATATATAGTTGTAAATCTGAATATATATTTTTTTATTTATATATAGTCAGATTTATAATATGTATAATTTATATATTAAGACTATATTTAGAGAAATATTTTCAGATTTACAACTATAGTCTTTCCTCTGAGAGAGAGAGAGAGAGAGAGAGAGAAAGAAAGAAAGAGAAAGAGAGAGAGTGAGAAAGTGTCAGGATGCCGGTTTGGTCAGCCTAGTTGTGTTTGTGTCTGTGCTGTTGTTCGTCCAGAGCGCATGGCTGTCTTGTTTGTTCACCCACGCTTCGGTGTGTGGTGTTTGCGTTCGTTCGCCATGTGCTTCTGCACATGTTGTTCTGTTGTGTTTGCCATGCGTTCAACTGCCAGTTGTCGCCCTGCCCTCTTGTTACCCTGTTAGTTCATTATTACACTCATGTGTTACCCCTCATTAGCTTCCCTTTATATTCCCTTCATGGTTTTTGTTCCGTGCCAGATCGTGTTTATGCATCTTGTTGTTCACGTCTTGCTTTTCATCTTGCTGTTTCTGGTGGTCTAGTTACCTAGTCCAGCCTTATTTTCTTCAGTTTTGATTTTGCTTTGGATTCCAAGTTATTTCTATTTTGCTTTTCTTTTGCTGTGTCTTGAGCCCTGCTTGTTATCCAGCCGTGTTTTGATTTTTAGTTTTATCCAGTTTATTTACTCTTTACCCTTTTTCTACACTTTTACTTTGCATAGTTAATAGGTTATTTATTTATTTTTTATCTCCTTCAGATCAGTTTTGAGTGTGTGGGATTTTTTTTTGTTTTTTTGTTTTGTTTTTTTCAGTTTCCCTGGCTGCTGGACAATGCTTATCTTCCCGTCACCACCGGCTTCCCTGCTGCCATCTCCCTGCCTCACCTGCCACCACTGCCCATTGCTCCCCGTCTCATTCGCCATCATCCTTGACCTCCTGTGCGGACTGCTCTTGGTTGGGCGTTACCGTTCCATGGACTTTGTCTATGCTACCTGCAACCGTCATTGACTGTGGACCTTGTCCAGTCTATCCCTCTGCTGTTTGTTTCCCGTTGAACTCCCGTTTTCCCAATAAACTTTGTATTACCCTGCAAATTGAATCCTCTTCTTTCTGAACCCTGACAGAAAGAGTGAGAAAGCATTTCTTCCATTGAAAAGAATTAGTACACCAAAAAATTGACACTTTTGGGTGCTTTAAGCTTTAAAGTGAGTCACTTTCAACTGCCATTGTACTAAAATCAGTGAACAGAACATCCTTTAAAAAATATGAAGATATATATATAGGGTTGGGAAGCAACGAAATACAAGTAACGGGAATACGTATTTAAAATACAAAATATAAGTAACTGTATTCCACTACAGTTACAATTTAAATCATTGGTAATTAGAATACAGTTACATTCAAAAAGTATTTTGATTACTGAAGAGATTACTTTGCATTTTATAGTCATTTGTTTCATTTAATATTTAGTCCTTTCAGATGGAAAACATTTATACATATAAATGATGCGATCCAAAGTGCATTTGAACAGTGGTGAAACACTTTCTTATGATGTGTTACATTCATATGAGCAGACAGAGAAGTTTGGAGCAGAAGAAATAGAAATAAACCTTGTGAAAATTGTCAGCTTTATGCTAAGCTAAAATGCTATTTCTAGCCATTTTACATGCACATGTTACCAGGCACGATCATATTTTTTTATCAAGAAAATTCATGTTGGATCAATTTCTTTTTTCTAGTAAGACCTTTGATATTAGGGCAAAAATCGTATTCTTGATAATAATGTATTTGTTTCCCTGTAAAAATATCAAAAAATCCTTAAAATAAGATCAATTAGATTGATCTAGTTTTAGAAGCAACACTGCATAAGATATTTAGGTTTTTCAGAGAATGTATTTTTAACATGTGTATTTTGTCTTACTATACTGGCAGAGTTTTTATAGTCAAAACAAGTGAAAAAATCTACCAGTGCAGAAGAAGTAATCCAAAGTATTTAGAATACGTTACTGACCTTGAGTAATCTAATGGAATACATTACAAATTAAATTTTACAGCATGTAATCTGTAGTGGAATACATTTCAAAAGTAACCCTTCCAACCCTGTATGTATGTGTATGTGTATATATATAAGCAATATCACACGAGCAAGAGTGCGATATGGCCCTACATCAGCACTGCTGTGATTCGGCCGCAGCAGTGCTGATTTAGGGCCATATAGCACAATTGCGAGTGTGATATTGCTTATACAGTTGTGCTCAAAAGTTTGCATACCCTGGCAGAAATTGTGTAATTTTGGCATTGATTTTGAAAATATGACTGATCTTGCAAAAAAAATTCTTATTTTAAGGATAGTGATCATATGAAGCCATTTATTATCACATAGTTGTTTGGCTCCTTTTTAAATCATAATGGTAACAGAAGTCACCCAAATGGCCCTGATCAAAAGTTTACACACCCTTTAATGTTTGGCCTAGTTACAGACATACAAGGTGACACTCACAGGTTTAAATGGCAATTAAAAGTTAATTTCCCACACCTGTGGCTTTTTAAATTGCAATTAGTGTCTGTGTATAAATAGTCAATGAGTTTGTTAGCTCTTATGTGGATGCACTGAGCAGGCTAGATACTGAGCCATGGGGAGCAGAAAAGAACTGTCAAAAGACCTGTGTAACAAGGTAATGGAACTTTATAAAGATGGAAAAGGATATAAAAATATATCCAAAGCCTTGAAAATGCCAGTCAGTACTGTTCAATCACTTATTAAGAAGTAGAAAATTTGGGGATCTCTTGATACCAAGCCAAGGTCAGGTAGACCAAGAAAGACTTCAGCCACAACTGCCAGAAGAATTGTTCAGGATACAAAGAAAAAACCACAGGTAACCTCAGGAGAAATACAGGCTGCTCTGGAAAAAGACGGTGTGGTTGTTTCAAGGAGCACAATACGACGATACTTGAACAAAAATTTGCTGCATGGTCGAGTTGCCAGAAAGAAGCCAATGCCACAAAAAAGCCCAGTTACAATATGCCCAACAACACCTTGACATGCCTCACAGCTTCTGGCACACTGTAATTTGGAGTGACGAGACCAAAATAGAGCTTTATGGTCACAACCATAAGCGCTATGTTTGGAGAGGGGTCAACAAGGCCTATAGTGAAAAGAATACCATCCCCACTGCGAAGCATGGTGGTGGCTCACTGATGTTTTGGGGGTGTATGAGCTCTAAAGGCACGGGAATCTTGTGAAAATTGATGGCAAGATGAATGTAGCATGTTATCAGAAAATACTGGCAGACAATTTGCATTCTTCTGCATGAAAGCTGCGCATGGGACGCTCTTGGACTTTCCAGCACGACAATGACCCTAACCACAAGGCCAAGTTGGCCCTCCAGTGGTTACAGCAGAAAAAGGTGAAGGTTCTGGAGTGGCCATCACAGTCTCCTGACCTAAATATCATCGAGCCACTCTGGGGAGATCTCAAACGTGCGGTTCATGCAAGATGACCAAAAACTTTGCATGACCTGGAGGCATTTTGCCAAGATGAATGGGCAGCTATACCACCTGCAAGAATTTGTGGCCTCGTAGACAACTATTACAAAAGACTGCACGCTGTCATTGATGCTAAAGGTTCAATACACAGTATTAAGAACTAAGGGTATGCAGACTTTTGAACAGGGGTCATTTCATTTTTTTCTTTGTTGCCATGTTTTGTTTTATGATTGTGCCATTTTGTTATAACCTACAGTTGAATATGAATCCCATAAGAAATAAAAGAAATGTGTTTTGCCTGCTCACTCATGTTTTCTTTAAAAATGGTACATATATTACCAATTCTCCAAGGGTATGCAAACTTTTGAGCACAACTGTATACAACAGTTCAATGAACAAATACATTTTAAAAAATCTGGAAAAACTGAGTACATTCATGAAAACGCATTTGTGCATGGAACTACTTTCTTACACGACGGATCAGAATCTATCTTTGCTGGTTCAAACCAAATGATGTGTCTAAGCCTCTGTTATTAATTCAAAAATGTCACTTGAGAAATAGTATCACGGCTTGTGCTGTTTCTTACAAGTTATTGGATAAACAAGGATGTGTGTGTGTGTGTGAGAGAGAGAGAGAGAGAGAGAGAGAGAGAGAGAGAGATGGAGCATGTGCGATCACCTATTGCCACTCCCAAGCAGAGATGCTGTCAACTTTCTGAAGATCAGCTTTCTCAGTGGAAAAATAGCGTCCAAGCGGGGGTATTTCTCCCTATTTCGCAGTAGCCAGTGCGCAAGAGTCTCACTATAGAAACCGCAATAACCTCCGCCATTTTAAACAGCACATCCTCTCCAATGTGGAAACTCCGGTAAGAGGTAAGCACCTTGAGTTGTGTAATTAATTAGTCTGTTGTGTCTCTCAGCTGTGATGAGCCATAATGCTGAAGTTGTTCGTTTAAAGCCGTTTAAAGCTATTTCCTAGCTTTAGTAGTGTAGTAGTGATACAAGCGATCACGTAGAGCTGTTGTATGTAAACACTGGCTGACGTGGATTCACTTCACTTCATTAACTGGTTCATATTACACACAAAAATTATCTTTTGTCACCACCTGCTGGCTAACATATGTAATGTAAAAAAAAAAAAATACATGTAAAAAGAGACACATACAGTAGCTGTTACCACATATGCACTGCTCTTACACTTTAGTTTAGAATGGCACGAACACAAGTGGAGTGATACACACAGTGAAGCATCCGAGTGCTGATAGTGTGAGACCATCAGTGCTCATGGAACGTCTCTCGTCCAATCAGATTCAAGGACCGGAACTAACTATTGTATATATGTGTGTGTGTGTGTGTGTGTGTATATAATATATATATATATATATATATATATATATATATATATATATATATATATATATTAGTCAGATTTACAACTATACGTATATTCGGTTTTATAACTGCAGTGTATGTTTAGGATTTATAACTATATATTTAGAATTATAAAAATATATTCAGATTTATGACTACTGTATATATTTTGGATTTATAACACACACACTCACCAACCACTTTATTAGGAACCCCTGTATATCTACTTATTCATGCGATTATCTAATCAGCCGATTGGCAGCAGTGCAATGTATAAAATCAAGCAGATACGGGTCAGGAGCTTCAGTTAATGTTCACATCAACCATCAGAATGTGGAAAAAATGTGATCTCCGTGATTTCGACTGTGGCATGATTGTTGGTGCCAGACAGGCAGGTTTGAGTATTTCTGTAACTGCTGATCTCCTGGGATTTTCAAGCACAACAGTCTCTAGAATTTAATCAGAATGGTGCAAAAAACAATAAACATCCAGTGAGCGGCAGTTCTGCGGACGGATCACCTTGATGATGAGAGAGGTCAATAGACTTGGCCAGACTGGTTCATGCTGACATAATGTCTGTGGTAACTCAGATAACCACTCTGTACAATTGTAGTGAGCAGAATAGCATCTCAGAATGCACAACATGTTGAACCTTGAGGTGGAAGGGCTACAACAGCAGAAGACAAAGTTGGGCACGTTCGGTACTGTTGTAGCTCATCTGCCTCAAGGTTCGCCATGTTGTGCATTCTGAGATGCTATTCTGCTCACTACAATTGTACAGAGTGGTTATCAGAGTTACCATAGCCTTTCTGTCAGCCCAAACCAGTCTGGCCATTCTCTATTGACCTCTCTCTTATGCACTGCACTACTGCCACACAACTGGCTGATTAGATAAATCGCATGAATAAGTAGGTGTACAGGTGTTCCTAATAAAGTGCTTAGTGAGTGTATACAGTATATATATTATTTTGAATTAAATGATGATGTCCCTACATGTCCCCAAAGGGAGGTTTTGTCATATTTAGCTACTTCTGGAGATATATGTAAACCTCCAAACACACACCACTGGAAATATTGCAGAGAAATGGATTCTAATACTCTACATTCTTTCCCATATTTGCATCATTTTTATTCCCTCTATCAAACACATATATAAAACAAACACACATATTTCTTGAGTTCACATTTTCAATAAAAGCTGCACTTGACCTCTAATGGTCACTCTATGCCATTTGTTTGTGGAACTGCACTGCTGTCATACTCCTGTGACACTATGGCGGCATTTTATCTCTGTCAGCTCCATTTCTTCTACTGACTCTTAATAATACTCAAGAGAGCTGCTGTGAGCACCTTGACATCCAATTCAGCCATATAGGCCGTGGCCTTTCCATTGGCTCTCTTGTCAGTGACATTTGTCCAATTCCTTTATATGGCAGAGGCACAGTGACAAGACCGTCAATCAGCCATACAGGAGCCAGAGAAGCGGTAATGTGGAAGATAATGGATGTTTGCTGAAGGTTGGACATGAATGTGAGACAGACTGGGGAGTGTGGGGCAAAGAAAGAGAGTGAGAAAGATGCACTGACCGTATGTTGGTTTCTTGATGATGGTGAGGAGAAGTTCATTCTCAGGTGTGTCCTGATCCAGCACATTCAGGGAGGAGTTAGTGATGACCACACCTGAGTTCTCCTCCAGGTGGATGCTGTTTACTGAGATGATCGGGACCCCGTCCTCCTTGGTTTGCTATAAATAACGTCAAATAACATCTTATGATGTCTTATTTATAAACGTTATATTACAAAAGTGATAAATGGCTTTAACAGGCCTATGATCCAACTATAAACAATTACTCATAGGTCTTATTAGGGTGGATGATGGAACAGTTGCCTAGCTACTATTAACTGACTACATACATCCACTAAAAATTTGCTTCTCCAGTTGGTGAACTGAAGAGTTACCAAAATGTCATGTTAAACACATCACCCCTGAAAGGAACTGTGTCTGCTCTAATTAAATCAACACTGCTTTTTTACTTTTATTTAGGAGCTTTTAATGCCTTTTAAGGACAGGGCAAGCAAAGTGAGACAGGAACCATTGGGGAGAGAGGGGAAATCAGGACATGACGCAAGCCAGCTTTGAATCTTTATGCGTCATGGCATGTGTAATTCCCACTGCACCAAAGCTCCAGCCATTAACGGCTTTGAAGTGGTTTGAAATGACAAAAAATTAAAGCATATCTGCTACAGTAAGAGCATATACAAAAATATTCTGTATAATACTCCACAGAGTCTTACTCTGCATAGAACAATGTTTAATTATACCTGGATGTCTATAGTGACATCAAAAGCCTCTGTTTGACTCAATCCATCACTGATGTAAAAGCTGAAGATATCCTGGTGGATGTTCAGTGGGCGAATGTTTTGGACATAAAATATCTGGTCTGAGGTCAGGTCCTCTATAGTAAAGGGGATGTCAGGGCTGATCACATGAGATCCACCGATCGTTCCCACTGCTGGAAACAAAGGACATGTCTCAATGTATTAAGCAAACAAAACACTTTGGGCACCTTGCATTATCATGCGTTTTGTGTCAGAATTGTATCTGGATATTCTTTAGCTGCATTGCATTTATACTTTGCATTCTAAAGCACCTCCAATGTGATCAGATAAAGATTCAATCCACTTACACATATTACTTACATAGTTGTATGTGGATAACAAAAATGCATCTGAATTTAAACCTTTGTCAAATGTGGTCAGAATTCATCCCTCACCACCTCTAAATGTCTTTTCAGTCATCTGATCTCAGTCCAATCACAATGGATCTTGGGTGCAATTACAAATATCTTTTAAAGGGATATTTCACCCAAAAAATTTAACTTCTCTCATCATTAACTCACCCTCATGCCATCCCAAATGTGTATGACTTTCTTTCTTCTGCTGAACACAAACAAAGATTTTTAGAAAAATATTTCAGCTAAGTAGGTCCATACAACACAAATGAATGGTGACCAGACCTTTCAAGCTCCATAAAGGATGCATAAAAGTAATCCATATGACTCCAGTGGTTAAATCTTTGTCTTCAGAAATGATAATATTGAAGTCTTTTTTTTTTCTTTCTTTTCGACTTTCACTTTCACATTCTGAAAGTGAAAGTGGAGATTTATAGTAAAAAAAATCATTTAAATATTTCTCACCCAAAGGAATTGCATCACTTTAGAAGACATATTTGAAACAACTGGAGTTGTATGGATCCCGTTTATGCTGCCTTTATGTGATTATTGGAGCTTGAAAGGTTGGGTCACCATTCACTTGCATTATATGGATCTACAGAGCTGAAATATTCTTCTAAAAATCTTTGTTTGTGTTCAGCAGGAGAAAGAAAGTCATACACGTCTGGGATGGTATGAGGGTGAGTAAATGAGAGAACTTAAATTTTTGGATGAACTATCCCTTTAATGTGGTCAAGGGCTATAAGTTTGTGATTTCATCACTGAAAATACATGTTAATGCTAGGTGTAAATGGGGCCTTTTATTTCGAACATTTCTGGCCGCAATATCCAAATAAATAAACATGGAACAAAACCAAAAACCAAGTGGCATCCTCAACAAGACAAGACAAAATGTCTGACAGTTGCCAGACAAGAAATTGTTAATATTTATGAATAAACAGCTGTGAACTTCAGAAGAACAAAACAAAAACAAAATCACAAAACAAGTGTGTGTTCTTAAAGTAGACACATCAAAGCGAACATTATAGTTGTATTACTGCATCTGTGCTTTGGATGGAAAACACATTTTGTACAAGTGTAGTTTGCTGTTGATGGTCCTCTATGATTTGCATCTCCTTTCATCTTCGCCACTCAAACAGGAACTCTGCATAATGATGACTGATCCAATCAGAATTTTACACATCTATAAATCTCTATCACAGAGACGAGTGCTTTGCTCATGAATTAAATCATGCTATCAGCAACAAACCACAGCCTTCTGCATTGGCTTTGAATGACTGGGAAAAGGAAACTCCTATTTAATGTTAGTTGATATCTTAAACATGAAGACTTTCACATGTTATTTCTGCATGCAAGCACAGACTGAAGGGTCACCTTGTTTGGTATTCTCAATGAAGCCATATTTAGGTGGGCTGATCAGCCAGACCAGCAGATCCTTTCTGGGCGTGTCTGGGTCAGATGCAATAATGTGATTGGCTGAGAGCTGGACTCTGCCTCCCTCCTGGACCTGTCCATGGGAAACACCATTGAAAGCACTAAACAGAGGAAAGATCTCAACAGGGTTCCCGCTCTTTTTGATCAAAGAATTTTAATTATTTTTCCATGACCTTTCCAGTCTTTCATTATTGACAGATATGGATTTTTAAGAAATCAATTTTATAGAGATAGCTGTAAAGGATATCCATTTGTATGTCAGGCACCAATCTTTTTAAAATTAATAGATATAAATTATTACCATTATACACTTATTAATGTACAAATACTCTCAACGGACAGACTAATATTGTCACGCTGACTTGCGGGCAACTTTTACTCGACACAAACACTCACAAAGAGCAATATATAGCCAATGAAGCATTACAGAGCTGAGCAAAACTAGAAAAAATTATATTCACTACAGAATTTTTCATGCCTTTTAAAGAATTCACTTATTTTCATGAGTTTTCCAGGCCTGGGAATCACAATTTTAAAAATCCCTGATATTTCCAGGCTTTCCAAGACTGTTGGAACCCTGTCTAAAACCACTGGAATGGCTAGGTGGAGACAGTGCTTACCTTGACGCTGCTGCGGACGGTGACAACAGGTGGCTTCCTCGGAGCAGAAGTGATGGTGATAGTAAACATCTGGTTCTCCAGTCGATTGTTCTCACCATCATAAACAATGAAGTGGAAAATGTCGGTGACAGGTTGGTTCCCAGTTTCAATGGATGTAATATACCTATTTGAAAAAGCAATACATCAAACACCGTTCCCAAACTTTTGATGTGATCTGGCAGTGACATAAGTTCACCACTTCAAATGCTTAAGTAACAGTTGTGTAGAGTGCAGAGAGAGTGAGAGAGGGCTGGGCGAGTCAACAAATACACATTAAAACATTTAGAAAAATTACAGAAAAATTAGCTCCCAAACAAGTTAAATATTCCATTTGCTTAAAAAGGAAACAACCAGAGGAATACAGTCAAATATGGCAAAAAACTTCGTGAAAATTGTGTCATATTTATGTTTCAGATTCTTATAGCATTAAAGCCGATCAAGCTGAGTTTATATTCAACACTTCTCAGCGGGGCTTGAAGCAATTAAAGAAGCTCATGTTGTAATGCATGTTTGAGCCTCCCAAAACAGTTTAGCTCTCTAAACATTTAACATGCCTCATTTATGGAGTCTAATATTAACATAGCCAACGGAGGAAAGGCACATGTACGAATATTGCTAATAATTTGAGAAAGATAAAAATAAACCAAATCCTTTTTTTTAATTTATTTTATTGCCATTAGTTCTATTACGAGTTTTAATTGTAATACTATTAAATTCAATTAATGTTAAAGCTGTTTTTGAATATAAAATACAGCTAATGCAGTGTGTTTACCTGATTTTATGGTTGTTGATGTCTGCCATTGTAAAGGAAGAATATTCGTAGAGTTCCTCATGGTCTTTTTCAAATTTGGTTTTGGTGAGAATTCCATACATTGGCACAGATACTAACTGCACATAGATGTTCTCATCTGGAGATTCATCATCCTAAAAGACATAAAGCCTTTTGAGCACTAATTGCTTTTAAGCATATTGGAAACTACTAATCTCAGAACATTGCTTTCCTCACCAGATAAGCGAAGTGTGACTGGCTGATAATGGTACTGCTTTTCTCTGCCACCTCCATAGAAAGCAAGGCCTTAGGGTCACGTCTGGGCACGTCACCTTTGACTTCTGACACCAAGACCTGCACCACAATGGAAGTCATGGAGATCCCGTCCGTCACAGAGAAGGTCATGGAGTCCTCCTCAGTGGTGAGACCAGCATGCTCGTACTGCAGAACATTCCTGGTGATGTCACTGAAAGTGAAGGTGTCTCCTGAAGTGGAGGAAAGTTCTGATAAATAATAAAGCCCAAAATGGTCAAGAAGTATGATAAAAGGTAAAGAACACTGCAGAAGAAGCAGCACAGAATGCTGTACTTACCATTGGCCATCTGGATCTGGGAGCCAAGGTCCACTCTCAGGAGCGTGCCATGTAGGGGTCCCTCTACCAGCTCAAATTCCAGTTCATCAGGGGCTGTGTCAGCATCTGTCACAGCTAACTGCCGACCACCTACATGACATGGACACAAGTTTTCCCATCCTTGTTTAAAACATTGATTCATAAAACAACAAGATGGAGAAAAGCATCACTGCTTTCTCCTGCTAAGTGAATCATATGATTAACATGATGTGATTGGCAAACCCTGTCTACATGCCCGATTAAAAGTAGTGTGTCATTTTTTACACACTTCAGAAACACAGCAGCCTTGTTAATGGATAACAGACTGTTTTCCAGTGAATTTTGATCAAATTTGGCTTGTTTAATTTAAGCATTTTTTTTTTATTATTATTAATTTTTTTAATAATTTATATCATATCTGCATTATATCACCTAATACATGTGCCCTTACCCACTGGTGCCCTGCCTCCAAGGCTGACCTCCAGCACTGGATCCAGAATCTGAAAGACTGGCGGCTGCTGATGGTTGGCCAGCAGCAGGATAGCAAAGTCCATCTCTGGCGTGGTGTGCTCTCCATCAGACACTGACATATGATAATAATTCAGACAGTGGAATAAATCACACATGAACAAGAACGTTCACAATTTAGTGTTGACCTTCAGGCCAGTTCTGTCTTCTGTATTTCAGCTCAGTATAGCACAAATGAATGAATGCAACAAAGAGATGGGAAGGATGAATCAGAGAGAGAGAGAGAAAGAAACAGAAAGACTTATGCAACATACAACAGATACAAGAGATCCTATAACATCTCAACCTTATCTTTCAAACTTTGATCATAAGATGTGACTTAAAAGGACAACTTCGGACAAACACCTATTTAGTATTAAAGGTATAGTTCACCCAAAAATGAAAATTCTCTCATCATTTACTTACTCTCATGCCATCCCAGATGTGTATGACTTTCTTTCTTCTGCTGAACACAAACAAAGATTAAGAATTGAAGAATATTTTAGCTCTGTAGGTCCATACAATGTTGAAGGTCCAAAAAGCACATAAAGGCTGCATAAAATTAACCCACATGACTCCAGTAATTAAATCCATATCTTCAGAAGCGATATGATAGGTGTGGGTGAGAAACAGATCAATATTTAAGATATTAAAATTTTAATATCTTTTTTTTTTTACTATAAATTCTCTTCCATGCCCAGTAGGTGACGATATGCACAAAGACTGTGAATTGACAAAAAGAAAAGAAGAATGTAAAAGTGTATATTTATATTAAAAAAGGACATAAATATTGATCTGTTTCTCACCCACACCTATCATATCACTTCTGAAGATATGGATTTAACTACTGGAGTGCTGCCTTTATGTGCTTTTCGGGCCTTCAAAGTTCTGGCCTTGCTTTGAGCATTCACTTGCATTGTAAGGACCTGCAGAGCTGAGATATTTTTTTCTAAAAATATTTGTTTTAGTTCAGCTGAAGAAAGAAAGTCATACACATCTGGGATGGCATGAGGGTGAGTAAATGATGATAAAATCTTCATTTTTGAGTGAACTATTCTCACTACTGTATATATATTTCAGCATTGAAGGGTCCTTTTAATGTTATAGCCGAGATCCATATCTACCATTTTCAGCTGCTGTAACCTTGAAAGCTCTGTAGGTGTGGGCACTCAAGTGTGAAATTTGCTGCATGTGAATATTTAAGTATACCACCCAGTTCTGATTTGCCCTTACAAATAATCTACCATGACACAGTTTCAACCAAAAAAACCATAGTTACTATAGTTATTGTAAGGGACAATTTGAGGGTTTCAGCCTTAGGCCAGCCAAGCTTCTGTGAGATGTGTTGGTCAATATATATATTTTTCAGGTGTGAAATGTTGTGGATTTGAAACCAGCTTGTTTTGACTGTTTTTAATAAACTAATAAAAAATTGCTACTGTTGACGCATATCAGGGAATTGCTGCCACAATCTGCAACTAACTAAAGGTAAGGATATTAAAGAAATGAACTTTAAAGCTTTATTACCAATGACCAATAGGATTGGCAATGGTGTAAATCTATGCTGTTTTTTCTACACTAAAATACTGAAGAATTTTACATGCAAGTAATATCAGGATTCAAAACATTATAATGTACAGCAGAAAAGTAACAGCTGTTTAATAACTGTTTATTTACTTTGGCAATGAATGAATAAGCAATGAATAAGCAAGAAAAAATAAGCAACCTTCCAATATTCCATACAACATTCCAAGATGTTGATACCTTGATGGTCACAGATGTTTATTGCATATCCCTAAAAGTAACTATAGTAACTCTGGTAATATAGCAGTAACAACTGCTGCCATGGTAATTTTCTGTAAGGGTGTAAGCGATAACACAAACTGTTTCCAAATGTAACTGCTACGCTAAATCAACAGTTGCAATTTAAATACTTTCAATGCAAATGAGAGAAAACAGAAGATTTCATCCAGTCAGAAAGCTAGAGAACAGAATAAAAAAGATGTGCAAGCTAACAGAAACTTCAGCCATTACACTGTGTGACTGTCTGACTGTGTGTTTATTGTTTTCATTCCTTCAGTTCTTTCCAGGTGGGATATCTTCTCCAGTCAAGCTTTTTTCTCCAACCCCTTACACACTATTACTAACAGTACTAAAAGAAGTTAGTCTGCCCTACATTGCCCAGTTTCCATACAGACACAGAAGGGCATATGAGCATGTTTGTGAGAGCCACAGCTCTGATTCATGGGTGCTGTGAGATGATGGATGCACAATCGTACCCTCCTGTCATGCGGAATAAAGCGTGTGGATGAACTTCAAAAAGAGAGAGGGAATTATATTCCCTTATATGGGAGAGATGGTCCCATAAATAAATAACAGCAAGACACAAGATAATGTGGGATCAGCGCAGAGGCATAGAGATATCAGTCTATGGTGTTAAAGAGAAGGAGATGAAATCTGAGTCTGCTGGAAGTGTGTATGGAAAGACAAATAAGGCAAGGAGTTGCAGGAGGGTTGCAGAAGCTAAAAGTGATTATATACCTGTGAAATGGAGGCTCACTGACTCTGGTAGACCTGCAGGAATGAAACAGTGTTAGTGGTTACTTTCACAACAAAAAACTGCTGAATTAGGGAGCAGGGTGAGAGGGCATTTCAAATTTAAATGTTTAAGATAAACAGGTGAGTTTTGCAGACTTAATCATAATTCACAATACCACAGCCTCTGCGTTTGACTGTTCAGAAGTAGCAATTAGTTAAAAGAGTTACAAATAAACAGTGCACTGGCATATTCATTAATTAACTACCCACACAAACTACACACATTAAGAAGTCAGTATGTTGTTGCAAAGCAGTTCTTAAGAGCAACCAGTCAAAGACTAACCTATAAAAGAGTACTGATAGAGCTCCTGAAGGTGGGAGGGGGCTTGTGGGGGCCTGTAGATAATTTTCCCATTGTCGACGTCAGCCTGGGTGAAGAGACGCACGTGGTGGTATGGTCTGTCCCTGTGCTCCACTGCACCTGAGAGAGGACAGTGACATCATCATAATGTTAAAATAAAAAAACGATGCTGATATGCTGATAAAAGATTCTTAGATGCTGAGAAATGCTGAGAAATAATGAAACAAAGAAGGTTGACTTCTGTTGGGTTTATTTAGGGTCTAGTTAATGAGAGATCAGTGCTGGTTATTGATTGCAGCAGCAACATTTAGCTTGTATTTTATGGTAAGTTTTTCCGACAGTGACACAGGACATCGAAGTCAGTGGGCATGGCTTTGAAGTTTTGGTATTTTCCCAGCAAGCATACGTTAAAGGAATGTTCCGGGTTCAATACAAGTTCAGCTCAATCGAAAGCATTTTAGGCATAATGTTGATTACCACAAAATGTTATTTATTTCTTAAAATGTTTTTTTATAATAATAAATAAATAAATATCACAAATTGAGGTTCCAGTGAGGCACTTACAATGGAAGTGAATGGGGCCAATTTTTTAACATTAAAATACTCACTTTTGCAAAAGTATAGGGAAATAGGGAGGAATATCCCCGCTTGGATGGCTATTTTTCCACTGAGAAAATAGGATGCATTTTTCTCTCTCTCTCTCTCTCTCTCTCTCTCTCTCTCTCTCTCTCTCTCACACACACACACACACACACACACACACACACACACACACACACACACGCATCCTTGTTTCTCCAATAACTTGTAAGAAACAGCCCAAGCTGTGATACTAGTTCTAAAATGACATTTTTGAATTACTAACCAAGGCTTGGACGCATCATTTGGTTTGAACCAGCAACGGCAGATTCTGATCCGTCGCATAAGAAAGTAGTTCCATGCACAAATACGTTTTTTTTATAACCGTACTCAGTTTTTCCTAATTTTAAAAAATGTACTTTATCATTGAACTGTTGTATACAAGCAATATCACACTCGCAATCGTGATACATGGCCCTAAATCAGCACTGCTGTGAAAACCTATGGCCAGTTTTGGGTAAGTTACTCTAGAAAAGTAATTAATTACTAACTACTAATTACATTTTCTACAGTGTATTTAGATTACTATACTAATTACTCTGAAAATTGCATTACTTATTACTATTACAATTCCACTAATATTATTGGTTAAAAATTAACTGAAAGGTTCATTAAAGATCCAACAGAGAGGTAATTTGATGAGTTTAACATATAGGGAATGTTGTGTACACATGAGGGTGCTGTTAACACAAACCATTGTCTTCCTCTTAGTCTAAATGATAAGGAAATATCACGCACTGTGGGACCATTTCGTCCATGTTCAAATGCAAATTGTAAAATAGGACTTTATAAGTTTAGCAGTAGCACGAGTACAATGAGGTACCATATGAAAAAAATATCTGCAAGCCTCTACATCTAACAGCATATGTTTAAAGCTTCGCATTTCACTTATGTTGCACGGGAGATGAGATACACGGCGAGATGTGCCTTCGGAGTGGGTTCCTGTGCTTGCTGTCAACCGGCTACATACCATACTGACCCCTACCCATGAATATATACAGCACTGTGCACAAGTCTTAGGCACATAAAATGTTTCACAAAAGCATTTGTCTTAAGATGATTATTTATATCTTCAGCTTTAGTGTGTCAGTAGGATATATACATTTTAGACTCCCAAATATTCCTTTAGCAAATAGAATAGAAGAACAGGGAGCCCTGCAACAGATGGCATTGCCCCCACAGAGCCCCCCCACTGAACACTGAGTCAGTCTGGGATTACATGAAGAGACAGAAGCTATTGAGACAGCCTAAAAAGATAGAATAACTGTGGCGAATTCTCCAAGAAGCTTGGAACATCCTATCTGCCAACACCAATAAAAAATGTGTATGGTTGTATCTAGGAAAATTGCTGCCGTTTTGAAGGCAAAGGCATTGACCTTAATTGATCAATGAAAACTATTTATGGCATTATTTTTGAAGCCATCCTCACTATGCAACATTTTTCACAAGTGCCTAAAACATTTTCATAATAATGTGCAAAAATTATTAGGATTCCCCAGCAGCACAATATGTGGGTAGGCTATGTTTTTATTCTTCCATTGTTAAACTGACAAAAGTTATCAACTCCTAGCTTAATTTGGTGTGCAAGCAATCCACACAAAATGCATTTGTTACGAAATATAAGGAAATATTCGATTGTTCATTCAAATGTTGATGTAATAACTATTGCTAAATATGCACATCTGTCATGTGAACCTGTTTTGTTTCAGCCAGTATAGACCTTTGTCATGCCTGTTTGGCATTCACATTTGTTTAATTCATGGCTTATTGGTTAACTGGTTAATAACCACTATACCTGTATTATAAAAGTGGTCCATCAGACATGTGCACTATATTCCAAGTATTCTCTAGCCATACGATACTGATTATATGAGGAAAAGATCAGAATTTTAGACGTTATTCACTGAATAGTGACTTCTATAATAACTGAATTTTCAGAAAAAATAATAAATTTTTTGGGTGAACTATTCCTTTTAAGTATCTGTGGTTATAAAGAACCACATACGAAATGTCTCACAATGATCTTAGAAGTGAAATGTCTACCCTTTCATTAGCTTTTCTTTATCAAGCTTCACCTTTAAAATTCTCCACTCCATATTTATGTAGTAGTACAAAAAGACAAACAAAACAAAACTCTCTAGCTTCTATTATGCTTGTGATTGCCCCTCTCCTCACCCCAATGACAATAATGGTGATTTAGTTACCATGGCCTGAGGTGAGCGGTTCTGTGATGTTGTAGACAAGCTTGTCGCTGGGCGTCTCAGAGTCAGTGAAGGAGAGAGCAGAGGGAGATATCACAGTCACACGATCTTCCAGTGCCTGCACACACACACACACACACACACACAACAAAAACATTTACACTGATGAAGACAATGATGTCTAGAGATTACATGGACCATTCCAGTGTAAATAAGAACAGTTAATCATGAACAAACTGAAAATCTGAATGAATAGAGCATCCCTTAAATGTACACTACTTGTTAAAGTAATATTCCAGGTAAAAGTTAAGCTCAATCATCAGAATTTTTGGAATAATGTTGATTACCATAAAAAACATATTTTGACTCATCCCTCCATTTCTTTAAAAAAAGCAAAAATCTAAGTTACAGTGAAGCACTTACAATGGAATTGAATGGGCCAATTTTGGAGGGTTTAAAGGCAGAAATGTGAAGCTTATAACTTTATAAAAGCACTTACATTAATTATTTTGTTAAAACTGGTTTATTATTTGAGCTGTAAAGTTGTTTAAATGGTAGTTTTTATGGTCTTTTTAGGGTTTTAGGGTTTATGGCATTACATCGTAATAGCAACGATGTTTTAAAATTGGATATAAACTTACACAGAAAAGATTAAGCGATTTTATCACACTAAAATCATGTTAACTTGCATATTGTTTACGACATGTGGCTATACTTTTTTGAGTATTTTAACGTTTATGGATTGGCCCCATTCACTTCCATTGTAAGTGCCTCATTGTTACCCAGATTTTTGCTTTTTTAAAAGAAAAGGTGTAAGTTGAAAATAGTTGTTGTGGTAATTAACACTATGCCACAAATTCTGTTGATTAAGCTTAACTTTTATTGAAACAGGAATATTCCTTTAACTTCACCTTTACTCCAAATGTTTGAAATAGATATTACTTATCCCTTTAAAAGACAGAGATCAAAGAACGTACATTTTCTCATACTTAAAAGTAATGTGAATAATCTCTGTGCCACTAGCGGCACCAAATGGAATGTAAAAACAATCTTCCATTGCTTGGACAGACAGGCACTCCTAACCCAAACTTACAACATGTATTAAACCAATGTTGCTATGTCAGGCTGCTCAAACAAACAGCCATGTTTTAAAAGTGCCACAAAAAAAAAAAAAAAAAAGTTTTATATCAAAGTCTGGACACACAGAACATAATTTAAAATTCTTTCAGCTGGAAAATGTTTTAATCTCCTGCATTTTGCATCTTACTGTGATCTGCAGGTCAGCTCCAGGTGAGAGCTGAGGCAGGCCGGGGGTTTGCGGCATCACTCCTATAGTGAAAGTCTGCATATCACTCAGAGTCTGTGGATAACCCTCACTTGAAACCTGCCAACAAAAGCACACAAAACTTTTTAGAGTTAAATTGCTAGAGAATGACTGATTAATCAGTAATAAAAAAAAAGTGTGGGAAAAGAAGCTCAGTATACAAATAGAGAATCACGTACAACATCGATATTAAACTCTACTCTTGAGCTATTGAATTTTCATTATGCCCAATTCCCAAACAAACTTTTTTAAGTTAGAAATAAGCAAAGTCTTGTGCACAAACCTCTTGGAACACTTCATGGTCATAATAAGACAACAATAACATCCCCAAGGACATAAACGAAATTGTGTTCAACCATTAAAACGCAAATTGTATTTAATGAAGTCTGTGGTGAGGGTGCAGCCAAGTAGTGTACATTTAAGGGATGCTCTATTCATTCAGATTTTCAGTTTGTTCATGATTAACTGTTCTTATTTACACTGGAATGGTCCATGTAAAAAAAAAACAAGATGAGAAAGAGCGATTTTTGGGAGGACAAAAAAAAAAAAAAATGTTGTGTCAAGAGTCAATAGGGGTTTGAGCTGATGAATTGAATGTGAGTGAATGTCCTTTAATGCCTCTTATGCTGATTTGAGACTGGATTTGAAGACAAATTAGCTCATTTATCCTAAAGTAATGCAGTGTGGATACTGAAGTAGAAGTAGGACAGATGGACAAATTGGCCTGAGAGTGTGAAAGAGAGCTAGAAGTCTGGAGAAAATAGTCCAATTGGGCAATAGAGTGGAAAAATGACTGTTTACATGCACAAAAATATTCTGATGTTCATCAGAATTTGTTCATATTCCAGTTATCATCATGTAAATGCCATCACCAGATTAAGCCAATATTCTGATTTCTAGCTGGCATGTGCCTGAATTAATCAGAATTTGGGGTCCTTAAAACATGTTATTCAGAATATCCACTATAACTGAACATTTATTCATATATCCAAACAAAGTTAATTCTGGGTGATATTAGACACAGACAGTTCAGGAGACTAAAGTTTTTACAAATATTTCACAAACACTGAGAGGAACAACATGGCATACATTTTTAAGAGTCTCATGAACTACATTTTGCAGTTTATCACACACCTGTGTGAATGAATGAACATTACATTTATATAGCTGTTTTCAGACACTACACTCAAAGCACTTTACACAGTGAACAGGGGACTCTCCTCAACCACCACCAGTGTGCAGCATCCACCTGGATGATGTGTCAGCAGCCATAGAGTACCAGTACGCTCACCACACACACCAGCTATTGGTGGAGAGTAGAGTTATAAAGCCAGTTTACAGATGGGGATTATTAGGAGGCCATGATTGATAAGCACCAATGGGGAGGGTAATTTTTAATGACCACAGAGAGTCAGGAGCGCAATTTAACATCTCATTTGAAGGACAATGCCTTTTTACAGTATAGAATCCCCATCACTATACTGGTGCATTGGGACCCACAAAGAGCACAGGGTGAGCACCCCCTGCTGGACTCCCTAATACCTCTTCCAGCAGCAACCTTAGTTTTGCAAGGAGGTCTCCCATCCAGGTACTGACCAGGTTCAACCCCGCTTAGCTTCAGTAGGCAACCAGTCTTGAGCTACAGGGTGATATTACTGCTGTGTTATTGTTAAAGAGTATTCTGGGTTCTATACAAGTTAAGCTCAATCGACAGCATTTGTAACATCATATTGATTACCACAAAAATTTATTTTGACTTTCTCACTGTTTCAAAAGTATAGCAACAATATGTAAACAATATGCATGTTAACATGATTTAGTGTGATAAAATCACTTACTAACCTTTTGTGTGTAAAGTTACAGCCAATTTTACAACTTTGTTGCCATGACGATGTAATGTCAACAAACCCTACAAGAACTGTAAAAATTTTTGATTTTAACAACTTTATAGTTCAAATAATACATGAGTTTTAAAAGAAGAATTAATGTAATTGCTTTTATAAAATTATAAGCTTCACATTTCTGCCTTTAAACCCTCTAAAAATGGCCCCCATTTAATTCCATTGTAAGTGCCTCACGGCAACCTCAATTTGTTGCCTCTTTTAAAGAAATGGATGGACGAGTCTAAATAATTTTTTGTGGTAATCAACATTTTGCCACAAATGCTGTCGATTGAGCTTAACTTATATTTAACACTGAATTATCCATTAAGGCCATAAATTTGTATGTGTGTGTGTGTGTGTGTGTGTGTGTGTGTGTTACCTGAAACTGAAAAGTGTCTCTCTGTGTTCCAGATCCATAGTGTCTGTACCAGACAGTTCCCTCATTAACATCCTGCTGTGTAAATGAGCTGGTGGGCGTAGTATCCTGACCATCTGGGAATGACTGCCATGCCTCCACCGGACCATCAGCGGGCATAGACACCAACACAATCTCTCCTACACACGCACACGATGCAGTTATAAACAGGGACTTATTTGTGCCATTGAATTAAAAATGAGAGAGAGAGAGAGAGAGAGAAAAAAGATGGATGGATGGATAGATAGATAGATAGATAGAATTATGATACCATATTTAGGAAGCCCATTGTCAGAGTGAATT
This sequence comes from Myxocyprinus asiaticus, assembly GCF_019703515.2. NCBI lineage: Eukaryota > Metazoa > Chordata > Actinopteri > Cypriniformes > Catostomidae > Myxocyprinus > Myxocyprinus asiaticus. Next base: position 34,166,745 of record NC_059346.1, on the reverse strand, counting down.
GTGTACAGGATTTCAGAGTCACTGGTCCTTTTGAACTGAGCATTGAGACACTTCTTAGACAGCTGCACCATTCCTCCCTCACTCACCCAGGTCTTGGGCACTGAACGCAGATGAGGAGTCAATCCAACCTATAGGTGAAAAATAACACCACATTATGATTATTTGCAGATTTATTTAATCTAATAACAGCATGCACATGGTGGAGGTGTAGTTTATCATTAGGATGAAGTTTTAGTTTATGAGCACTTTAATGCATACAAATACTACAAGATGATGACTTCCTGGCATGTTACATTGAGAAACATCAAGGATACCAGCAAATCACAATCAAGCTAATACCTACTCAGCTATCATGCCACACTGTAAAAAAAAATCCTGTTAAATTTACAGCAGCTGTGGTTACAAGAAATTCACTGTAAAAACAAAATGGTAACCACGCTTCAGGCTTTACGGGATGTCATTTTGATGCCTGTATATTTTACGGTGCATTACCATTTGTATTATTAAATTATATAAAATGTAATACTTTAACCTTCTGAAACTGTAAAAATCTGCTTTTCACTTACAGAAAGCACATGATGACAAGAAGTTCATCAGCCTTTCCAAGAGCAATGTCCAATAAACATGTAGAGACAGTGCTCAGTGTCACTCACACAAACACTAAACACCATCAGGGTAACACATGTGAAATTAAAGTAATGCAATAAACATTAAACTAAACTACATCAGATATAACACAGAACACCTCAGTGTAGATAATTGATTTAAAAAAATTAAATAAACGTGGGCCTGGGTACCTCAGCGAGTACTGACGCTGACTACCACCCCTGGAGTCGCGAGTTTGAATCCAGGGTGTGCTGACTGACTTCAGCCAGGTCTCCTAAGCAACCAAATTGGCCCGGTTGCTAGGGAGGGTAGAGTCACATGGGGTAACCTCGTCGTGGTCACGATTAGTGGTTCTCACTCTCAGTGTGGTGCATGGTAAGCTGTGCGTGGATTGCGGAGAGTAGCATGAGCCTCCACATGCTGTGAGTCTCCGTGGTGTCATGCACAGCGAGCCATGTGATAAAATGTGCGGATTGACTGTCTCAGAGGCAACTTTTTTTTATACATAACTGTTCCCATAAAATATAATGAAATGTGATGGGTAACGCAGGGAATTCTGGGAATGCCCGATTATTGTTTTGTTTTTTTACTATAATTCTAACAATAACTTACCGTAAAAAGTACATGTACTCTCTTGTTAAACATAATATACATTTCTACCGTTAATTCTATGGTAAAATCATACTTTTTACATGTAAAAAGTGTAATTTTTACAACATTGTACTGTAAAATTGCATGTATTGTCTTTTTAAATATATTATAATGTTTTACCGTATATTTTAAGGTAACAGCCCATTTACCAATTAAAGTTTTTTTACTGCAGCATTTTTGCAGTCTTTTACCCTTAAAATTACGAAATTTTTTTACAGAGATCCTAATGGGCTCTGAGTTAGCTGAGGACCTCATTGTGGTGAATAAGATCATCTGCTTCACAGATAATCAAAGACATTCAAGAATGGGTGAAGATGAAAGCTCAGATTCACAGAAGAAACACCTTTGCACCCTTCCACTACCTTCCTGCTGAGTCTGATCCCCTCTATATTTTGACAGCTGCGTGGTAAGGTCTTTACTGAAGAATCAAAATAACATCTTGTTCTAAATAATGGCTGGTGTGACCCATTGTACTCCGGTTGATTTAGCCATATTAAAAACCCCATACTTCATGTTTTCTGTCTTGTGTTGATGTATTTCCATTGAAACTGGAAGTTTGGGTGGTACATATCGAAAGGCTTATCTCTCTTTTAAAAAAAATAAGCATTTGTTTTAGTTACATCACAGCCATGATACAACTAGCTAGTCAGTGGCAGTCGGTTGTATTGGGGGAGGGACATTTTAATTCTAGAGGACATTTGATTAGACATCAATCTGTGTAGTGGAAAATTCATGAAGAGTCCTTAATAAAATTTAGTATATAGATGGCTTTAAATCTATTACACATAGACTATTGTGCTATACAATTAAAAATGGCCTGACTTGACAGGGTCTTAAAATAACATTATTGACTTGAATAAATCCAGTTAATTTAAATGTGACAGCATAAAGCCCATTTTTAGGATAATTGACAAACATTTAGTCAATGTAAGGCAATCGTTAGCACGGTTTCTGCTATTTTTTCTCTCTGATCTCTCTATTTGAGATCAATGCAAAAGTGGCAGAGGGTAAAGGAGTATTTGATTTCTCCAGACCACATTAAATTGAGGATTATTCACCAATGTAAACCGATAAAATGCATCATGGACCGCAAATGCCAAAGGACTTCCCTCCAAAAAAAAGCTAATTAAAAGTCAAGTTCCCCTTTTATCCTTCTCTTTTTCCATTTCAGAAATCCTTACAGATATTTTTCCCAAAGCCAAAAGCACAATCAAAGGTAAAATGTCTTTAAGCCACACATATACAGAATATACAGTATATATACATATAATATAATATATAAGGCTACATTAACTGTGGAATATGTTGTTGGCATTTCTGGCATTTCTGGTATTAATATATGCATGAAACAGAATTTTTGTTTGTCTGTGCATGTATAACAGCATTATTCTGGAGGCAGGAGGCGTCAAGCAAAATGTGAAATGTCAAGCACACAATTTTGGAGTGAATAATAAATACAAATTCAGACATTAAAAGAAATGAAAATAAAATCAATATAGCCTACAAACAGGTGAAAGTCCCATAAGTCTATCAGGAATTTTTATGATAGGACACCATTATTTAGTTAAATAATAATAATGATGATGATGATGATGAAAATAATAATAATAATAAATGTTAAATTTATATAGTGCCTTACCAGAGTTCCAGAACACAGCATTCTAATTCTTTTTTTTTTTTTTTTAGGACAAATGCGTTAATTTTTCATTTCAGTGCATCACTGAGACTATTTTAAAAGTCCTTTCTCATTTTACTATTATAGCTTACTAAGCATTATATACATAGTTATGTTGTGTGTATTGTAAATAGATACTATGTATGTCAATATAGAGATATGTAATTAAGCTTTTTACCTGTCATTAATGCAGATTATCAAGCCACTATGGACTTTTACTGTACCATTTTAAATTTTATTACACTGACCGGTCAAGTGTTTGTTTTAATGCTCTCCGTAGCCATAAAGAAAATGCACAGTTGCATAATTTTCATCTTCTGTAGTTTGCAATCTCTAGTGCTCCTTGCAATGCACTGATGATTATATTTTCATATGATTAATGCTACTGTCAATACAGTTTGAAAAGAAACTCATGTCTCCTCTTTCTTTAGTCAGTGTCAACTGCATCCTCCCTCTTCCCTACAACTTTACATGCATATAACAATGCATTAAACTGAGAGGTCTAAAACATTCTGCAGTTTTCTTTAACCTTTAACACATGTATTTAAAAGGTTTGTGTGACTGCACCCCATGTGTAGGTTCCTGCACATTGTATCTTTATTTTGAACAGAACTGCACAGGTAATTCTCTCCAAGCACAAATTCTGTTGAATGAAAGGTGTTTTATGCACATATAATTCATGAATGTTCTTCAGTTTCACCTCCTCCACCACATTAGGGTCCCCCCAGTGAATCTCGGCCATTTCCACCACTGTATGTATGTATGTATGTATATATATATATATATATATATATATATATATATATATATATATATATATATATATATATATATATATATATATATATATATATATATATATATATATATATATATGCTCAGGGTTGGGGAGTAACAGAATATATGTAAAGGAATTACATATTTAAAAATACAAAATATGAGTAACTGTATTCCACTAAAGTTACAATTTAAATAGTTGGTAATCATAATACAGTTACTTTAAAAAAAAGTAGTTTGGTAACTGATGAGATTGCTTTGCATTTTATTATTATTTGTTTCATTTTATATTTAGTCTATTCAGTTGGAAAACATTTATGCTTTCAAATGAAGTGATCTGAGGAGCGTTTGAAGAGCTGGTAAAGAGAAACACTTCTTATGATGTGTTACATTCATATGAGCAGACAGGGGCTGCTCTCGTACCATTATGAGTGAAAAAAGGTGGATCTGACACCATTGCAACAAAAGAGTTTGAAACCCTTTGATAGATGAAATAGAAATGCAATAAATACACGATTACAAGGCTATATGGTTTCTCCATATTTTATGTTGTTTGGGTATTTTTACAAGAATAAAGGATGCTCATATGAGAAATACTAACCAATGTAGCCAGTAGCATCATATAGAAAGCTACAAATATTAGATTTCCTGCCTCATTCTATGAACAGATTCCACAAACAATCGGAAGATGTTGCCGAGTACACTCTGTGGGTTTTTGAAGTAAGTTTGACGCATCAGAAATAGTTCCTTGTGCAATTTCCATGTAAACATTTAGCATAATATCAAGGTAAAATGCTATTTCTAGCTATTAGATATACCTGTTACATGTCATGATTATATTTTATAATGAATTCTTTCAAGAAAATCCACGTTAAATCTTTCTCCCTCTGGTTAGACCTTTGATATTAGTGCAAAGATGTACTTCAAAATATTCCTCTTAATAAGAATTATTTGCCTGTAAAAAAAAAAAAAAAAAAAAAAAAATCCTTAAGATAAATTTACTTGAGAAGATACACTACATAAGATATTAAGGCTTTTTCAGAGCATATTTTTTTTATTTAAGTGTATTTTGTTTTACTGTGCTGGCAGATTGTTTTCACATTGTTTATAGTGAAAAACAAGTGAAAAAATCTGCCAATGCAGAAGTAATTCAAAGTATTTAGATTACGTTACTTTATATTTTAGAGCATGTATTCTGTAATCTGTAGTGTACTGTATCTATATAGTATATTTTGATTACTCATTCTGCACACATGTGTCCATTCAAATGATCTCTAAGAATGTCCCTCCTCCTAAAACCACCTGCAATTAGCTTGAAACTTACTAGCAAGCAGCAAATCATGGTTCATTGCTGTGATTGAAGTAAAGCCTTTTGCTTTTTTTGCTTTTTTCTTTTGTAAAGGGATGAACCCTTTAATATGCCACACGCAAACTGCTTGTTTCAATAAGAAAAACGTCAACACAGGACAGAAAACTGCACTCGTCAAGCGATTTCATGGAGTCTTAAAGTTTCCGCACAATGAACCTTGCTGCATTCCTGCATTCAGAACAATGTCCTATTGATCTGAAAACAGAATATTTACCCCGAAACAGGGCTTCCATTAGTCAAAAGTTGCTTGGCATCAGCAGTATGGGAGATAACAGGCAGCAGCAGGGAACAAGGCAGGTGTAATCTGATGATGCTACAGAGAGATGTGTGGATAAGGGTATGTGGTAGGGTGGAACAAAGCTTGAAAGGGATGGTGGGGAGTTGGGAAAAGACTGAACAAAGTGCTGCAATCTGTCTAGACATCAGCAGGCTGAGGGCATGTCAAATAGTCAGGACAAGGCAATTTCAAGCATAAAAGGTGAGGTGATGATTGTATGCATGCATGTGTGTGTGTGTTTGTGTGTGGTAGTTACCATTTACCATTAAAAAGCACTCAATGCAATCTAGTCTATGACAGAATTCATCCATTGGGTGTAAATGCACCTGTGTAGATGCATGAATCTTACAGTGATTCCATCCTGACGGTGGACGTATCACTTATAAATCAAGAACTGCAGCAGCAGCCTGAGGCAAAATCATCAAGCCATACAGTGTCAGGTGAAATGCAGGAATCCATACTTAAGTGAAAAAGCTTAGATCTATATCCAAAACGTTTAAAAGCTGATGGCCTAATATTATTTTACACTTGATGTAAAATAACTAAAGTACATGACACATTGATGGGCCTATAAATAATCATAAGGTATATAATATTTAGTTTTTAGTTCAAAAATGGCACATTTATAATGATCAAATAAAGTAACTCCAAATCACAGACAAAATGAAAAATGCAAAACGTCTAGCTGAACAGAGTACGTCATTCGAGCAGATAAAAAAATATAAAACTCTGATCAGCAGAATATCATTTCACAAAAGTCTGACAAGAATATTACATAAATAATCAGTTCTTTATCTTCTTCAAAAATGAAAGAATTATTTTTGGATGAATCAAACTACTAAGCAATACACTTAGCAAGAGCACTGATGTACTGAATATTAGCATGGCTGTGATTTGGCCCCAGGTAAAATGAAATTCAGTACTACACACCAAGCCAAAGAAGAAAATTATGCCTTAATGTCTTAAAACCCCAACTGAGCAATTCAACAGCAACTGTGGCAAGGTAAAAACTCCATAAGATGTTTAAGGGATGATTCACCCAAAAATGAAAATTCTCTCATCATTTACTCACCCTCATGATAATCCAGATGTATGACTTTCTTCTTCAGAACGCAAATGAAGATTTTTAGAAGAATCTCAACTCTGTAGGTCCATACAATGCAAGTGAATGGTGGCCAGAACTTTGAAGCTCCAAAAATCACACAAAGGCAGCATAAAAGTAATTCAAATGACTCTAGTGGTTAAAAAATATACATCTTTAGAAATGATATGATAGGTGTGGGTGAGAAACAGATCAATATTTAAGTCCTTTTGTTTTTTTACTATAAATCTCCACTTTCATATTCTGAAAGCAAAAGTAAAATTTATAGTAAAACAGGATTTAAATACAGATCTGTTTCTCATGCAAAGTGATTGCATCACTTCAGAAGACATATATTAAACCACGTATGGATTACTTTTATGCTGCCTTTATGTGCTTTTTGGAGCTTCAAAGTTCGGGCCACCATTCATTTGCATTGTATGGACCTACAGAGTTGAGATGTTCTTCTAAAAATCTTTGTTTGTGTTCAGAAGAAAGTCAGTCAGTAGTGGAGGGAGAAATATCTTGAGGAACCAGACTTAGCTGGAGCCATTGATTTGCTGCTCTCCCCACACTGTCCATGCATGCTACATGGATGGGCAGGCAGTTTCCCCAAAACACAAACACAAACAGATTGCTTTAATTGTCAATAGAAGTAAAGCACTTGATGGAAGAGGTCTTGACTGAACTGGTAGTCTGTCAAGTACACCACAAAAAAACAAACAACAAAAAAAAAAAAACTGACAAATGGAGTGATATAAACAGTAAAGCGTCCCAGTGCTGTTATACTAAATATAAAAACTCTTGGAATGCAGCTTGCTCAATCAGATTAGAGGACTGGAAAGAAGTAAATTATAATGTCAGAAAGCACATAGAACCTTCTAAAACCTGTCATGTTCATACCTTCTGTGCAATACTGATGTGAAACAGAATGTTCTGGTAGCTGTGTCCATCATTGACCTGCAGCAGAAGTCTGTCCTGCTTTCCTTCTGAACCATCATGTACATACTGCAGCTGCTCACGATCTAGATCTTCCAGCTTAAAATGGGTTACCGGCACATCGCCATGCACTCGTTTCAGGTGGCCATGTTGAGGTGGATTGAGAACCGTGATGAAAACGTCCTGTGGGTTATCAGGGTCATCGATGTGAAGAATGGACCTGCTGATGACGGCGGTCTTGCCAGAGTTCATGTATAAGAGTTGGTTGGTGATCACAGTGGGGGGCTGTGGAAGGAAAAATCGTTGAAATAACATAAGGATAATTTTCAAACATAGTTTCAGTAAAACAGAGGAAAGAGTCAGTATTAACAGATGTAATATTTTATGACTTCATATTTGAGCCCCTAAATTATGTAATATTTCATCAAAAGCCGATAATCGGTTTGACCAATATTTTTTACAGATACAAGTTTAAACAAAAACTGTTATAATTGACTTTGTCAGAAATAATATTATGATTACAAAAATATTATTATTATTTTTCATAATGGATGTTTTTGTTTTGTAGTCTAATTTATATTTATTAATCATTGTGTCAAAAAGCCAAAATAAACAATAATTAAAACAAAATAATACTCATTGGTTATTGAAAAAGAATATCGGTAAATCACTACCGTCAACAACCTTTTGTTATAACAATCAATCACAACAATTGTCTGTGAAGTTGAGTTTAAAAAGTCATAAAACATTCATAGAGGAGTTTGAACTGAGTGCCCACTAACGTTTAATCATTCACCAGTCCTCTTAGCAGCAGCAGAAGAACCATCTAACCAGAGTCAATATTGAACCGCTTCAGAGCCAGACAGGATGTGAATGTGTTCTTAATGCTGGGCCAACTACACTGGCTTTGGGTCATTTTATCTTACCTGACACATCCTTTAGGTGTGAGCACAGATATAAAGGCACTACTGTGGTAGGGTTTAATAGGAAGGCATGCAGAGGTAACCAGTCAATATTTGGCTACTGTGGGCAAAATGAGAAGAGAAAAAGAGGGAGATGGGAGGCTGACTTCTGTGCATCTGAGAGCCAAACTGAACTAAAATGGACACAAATGAATGCAAGTATTGGATGTTGCCGCAGGGGAGGGTGTCTATATAGAGCATTTTTGTGCAAGCCCCCTGCCAGGCTACAAACTCACCTTATCTACTTTCTGTATTTACATTTTACATCTACCTGCTACATTCTACTATTCTTATTTTTGGCCAGTTTTATTTATAGGCATAGTAGAGTGATGACAGGAAATGATGGGGAGAAGAGAGGAGAATGGGATAAGGAAATGTTGCAAGCTGTACTTGAACCCGCATTTACAAACAACACCGGAGGCTGTCAGTTATGTGTCACACACAATTATACAATATTTACTTTTCACCAAAATTAATTAACATTTACAATGAAATTGTTGTTGCACAGTCCCTCTGTGCAGAACTGTGGAAAGACTCAGGCTACTGTTGTTTACCACCATACAGTGAAGACAGAGAAGACAAGAAACTTTTCCCTCAGGCTGAGATTATTGCTGTTTTTTTCTCTCTCTCTCTCTTATAAATATATTCACTGTCCTCTCTCTCTCTCTGCTTTAAGATTCATCCTCTATATTTCAGTTACTGTATAACTGCTTGCTCAACAGTAGAAAGAGGAAGTGCCCTGACTTCTTGAGCTGCTGTAATCAGTCCATGAGGGAAGGGAATGTATTTTGGGTGTTATTTGTTGTAATGACATCCATTAGATTCCTGTTAGGGAGCTCAAGTTTCTCTGTGTGTGTGTGTGTGTGTGTGTGTGTGTGTGTGTGTGTGTGTGTGTGTGTATGTGTGTGTGTTGGTGGAGGTCAGACATTGAGACACCGGCCGCACTCTGGAGATTGTATCTAGGAAGTGTAATAAAATGCTGCAATGCAGAGGAATGAGCGAAGAGAGAGAGAGAGTGGGAGATATCAGCTATAATGACTATAGGTGTAAGTCCTCTAGGTATGTGCCCAAACAAACACATTTATGTATTTTTGGTATTTTATGTATGTATGTATTTTAACACACAAACATGCAGATGTCTAAAGAGCAAGGTGACTGATGACCACCAAAATGCTGATATTATTATTTTTCTTTTATTATTTAAGGGCTTTCTGGAATACTTGATTCTGATTGGTCAATAAAAGCATTCCACAGTCAAATATTTTTGTCTCATGACCACAAAAATATTTAATGCCAGGCAACTGATTTCCTACATAGCTGTGCTAGTTTTATTCCTTTCGTATCACTCCATGATCTCGTTCTTCTTACACAATCAAATAAATTCAATTCAAATGTACATTTCATAACCGTTTATTTGTTAAATTGCTGTGTGATAAGCAGGAATGTACAGTAAACTGGTCATTATCATAAAATAAAGCCCTTCAGGGTTATACAAGATCCATCCGATTTGCGTCCAAGTCCTCTAAAAGTTCAGACTTCTATTAATAGAGCAAAACTTTTTCAGCAGTCTTGGTTCTGGAAGTATTTTTCCCATTCATTTTTTTTTTCTATAGGGATTTCATAAAATTCTTTTAAAAGAGTTCTAAGCCATGAACCAAACCAGCCAGGTCCAAGGTAAATCACAAGCTTAAAAGCTTTGATTTGCAGAAAAACTGTATTTGAAAATTGGACAAAAAGACAAAAGGTACTGTACAAGACTTTGAACTTAATGTCTTTAATGAGGGAATGAATTGCAATCCAATGAAGTATTGCGAATTACGTAACCAAAATAGTTGTTGATTATAAGTATAGCAAAAATACATTTTAATTTTGCTGCAAAGTATTAAGATATATACAAATATAAAAAGTAGTTTGAAAGTGTAACGAGACCGACACAATGACATCATTGGTAGTGCTTCATTGGAGTAGGTGGTCGCTTCAGAGCATGTATGGTTGGCCACAATTCTCTGACTGGTGGATCTTTTATAAGGTTTATGAGTTATTGTTCAAAATCAGTTCGCCTATGGAGAAAATGAATGGCATTTAAAATTCCGGAACCCGAATGCCAAGCGGACACAGTTATTGGTCAATAATAACAATAATAAAAAAAGAATCGATTAAACAGCCTGGTCTATTAATATGTCAGTCTAATACTTGTCTAACCCCTCCTTTTTTATTGTTTTAAATGGTTTTGTGACTACAGAATTAAGCCCCATTACTCACTGTTCTTACCATAGACACGTGTGTGTATACAGTACGTACCAGCTGGGAGACGGCTTGCACAGGAACAGTCTGTGGCTGAGAGAACAGCTGAGGATCTGCTGCCCTTAACGTGAACTGCCCAGTTCTGAAAAGAAAAAGAAAATTACATGAAAAAAGTTAGCATTACTCTGCTCTGTGTCAGAATAAAATGAGAAAAAGACAGAGTGGCTTTTAAAGAGGAATGATAAAGACCGAAAAAGTTATACATTTGTGGGATAAAAAGGTAGAGGAAGTGTGAGGGAACACAGATTACTTCTTAATTAAAGCACACAGCTGAAGGAAAATGAGCCAAAAAAGAGAGAAAGAAAAAAAACAGAGAAAGTTTAGAGAAATGTGAAGGTCAGCAGTCAGCCTAACTTAGTGACTGCTGCATGTGCTGTGGCTTAAGAACACTGTGGGTTGGAGTGTGTGTGTGTGTGTGTGTGTGTGTGTGTGTGTGTGTGTGTGTCCTGTCAAACGCCTCATCAACTTCACCGAGATAATTAAAGCTAATGACTGCACACACTACTCACACCCAGTCCATCGCCAATGCACACACACACACACACACACACACACATACACACACACACACATAACACATTTACACAAACATTAGTCTCAATACAAACATCACATCATTTTTGTAAAGCTGCTAAACATCTCTTTAGATATTTTCCGTGTATAAACGTCAACTAATATCTTAAATCTAGCTGTCTAAGCAGAGATGTGCCACAGGAATGAGGAATGGAGTCATCTCACTAACATATTTCAGGATCTTTTACATGATAATATTGTAAACAATATTATTTCAATGATTTGAGACTACCATATATCATCTAGTTCATAAATACATGGGATTGCTGCTTAAATGCTAAGGAAAACACACCACCCGTTTACAAGCATGCATTCGCTTACACAAACCTACACAAGACAGCTTAATCCTTAGACTCAGTCTGTGGGTTGGTATATGTCAGTGTTTGAAAGCATTTATTGGTTGAATTTAAAGGTGCAGTGTGTAATTTCTGTACTTCTTGCATCATCAAACAGAACTGCATACGTAATGACAAATCCGGAACATAATGGTATCCTGAATACTCACCCCATCTGCCTTTGATTGGAAATATAGATAATAGCTAATATTATTCTATTTGTTTGCTGAGTGATGACGACTAACTGGAGCCTGTGCCAGCCAGATAACACTTCAGTCTACTGTGATGGACTTCACAGAGGATGAACTGATGCCAACTCCAACCGTAAGACAAGACTCCAACCGTAATTTACAATCACGTTTTTATCAAACTGCACAATGACGACTCAGACATCACAGACTTTACAGCTTCATTTTCTGTTATAGCATAATTTTCACTGTTTTGAAACAATGTGTTATGAAAAGCTATACAAATAAAATAAAAATATACTTGATTTGTTTAGGGGCGGGGTTATCAGAGATGTATCATACCATAATAAAAGACTGACATGGGGCAAAAATAATTTATATAATTGCGTGCGAGTCTCCACAAGCAATTTCACGAAAACACACAAGAGAATAGTAGAAAATGTATTTAGAGTCCAAGTACTGTACAGAAAACCTCATTATAAAGAATTTCACAGACATAACTAAGTAAACAAAGCAAAAATGCAGCTCTGCTCGTGGATATCTGCTTTACTTTCTGCTATGTGCCTCAAACGAAACTCTTAAAAGATTTGATTTCACTACCCAGGCAAACCTGGGCAAATTCTGTGATTATTTCGTCCTCAAAAGCGATCATTCTATCAAAGCGGAACTTTTGAACAAAACTCGTTCCTATGTGAGTCTACTTGCGGAATTTCAATCGAATCAGATTTGCGCTGAGTTGATCGAGAAAGTGTTTTCCAATTTTGTGCGCTATGTGCATCAGACATTTGAGGACGGACTGTGGGCAGTCCATGGGTGTGCTGTCTTAGGCTGAGACTAATAATTCTATGTAGTCCTGGTCGGGATGCTCAAACAAACAGAGCCATGTTTTGATAAAGCCACAGAGACTTTGTTTCTAATCTTCAGGAAAATCAAGCAATGAATTCCTTCTCTGCATATTAAGATGCACTTTCACGTAATATGCTCTTAAAACACAAACACACACTTACTTGGCCTGCTCTTTGTCGTGAATAAAGCGTACTGCTCTGCGTTTGAGCTGAGTGAAGGTGAAAGTGTCGTTTCTGGCCATTGTCCATGCTCTGTCGTTCTCCAGGATCACGAGGTGGCCGTTATTGGGCGGCTGAAGGAGCTGGAGCAGCATGCTCTCTGAATGGCTGTCTGCATCCTTGATTGACAGAAGTGCCTGGTCCAGAGGCTTAACTCCACCAAAAGGAACCAGCAGAGAGCCATTGATGTAGAGGGATGGAGCGCGGCTGTTTGCTGTAGAAAAATAAGTGGTTGAGATTTTATTAACAGACACCCCTGTATTCATAATAGAAGTGGTCGATCGATGAGGACTGTTCAATGGTCAATGCAGATAACTAGAGAGCAGGGTGGCTGATGGCCGATATAATGCTGATGTATATGTGATTTACCCTAAATACAATTTAATCATACAACTGAGATATACAAATATACCCTGTTTTGAACTCACAGTACAAATTAATTCAAATGTGTGAAAACAAAAATTGTTTATTATCCACTGACAAGGATGTTAGAAGATTTCAGAACAGACACAAGGGGGAGGTACTCTTCTATCAAGCGGACAGGGGTCAAAATGGCCAAATAACGTCTGGTTTATCAGCCTGGCCATTATATAGGTCTATGACTACACTACATAACAACGTGAGAATGTTTGTCTGAATTTTGACCACAAAAACCCATGTAAACTTATAAAACATTTAAAAACATAGAAAACATACAGTATTCACTGCAAATGAAAAGCATTGCAACAATTATGCTGGCCATGAGTCTAAAGATGAGGTTTATAAACATCCAGTCTTTACAAATGAATCGTATTTTTTGGCAGATATGTGATGTAGAAGATCCCGTTTACCATGACAGGCTCTGGTTTTTCGATCAGCATAGTATCCATGACCACAGTCTGGGATGCATCGGCTGTCCTTCAGGAACAGATTCTCAGAACAGACGCGACACTCACCAACATTTAAACACTCCAAACAACCAGCTGAGCATGCTGGGGAATAACAGCAAACAATCTGTCATCACATTCAGGTGTGACACCATAGGACACTGCATCACACTATATTCAGTTGCTTTAAAATCAGCAGGTTGGTAACCTGCCAAAATGACCACTTTAAAATGTCACAATCACTCTTTCAGATCAGTGATGAAATTCACAGCACTCACCAGTGCACTGACGAGTGGTGTCATCTAGAAAGTGATGTTTGCCACATTCCAGCACGCAGTGCCCTTTCAGCACGGCATACGGCAGCTGGCACCGTTGGCATCGGTCAGTGGCCTGGCACTGCTCACAGTGTTCATCACAGCCTGTTCATAGAGACAGGAAGAGATTAAAGACACAAATTAAATTAATGTTGAATATGGGATCAAGTTTTATGTTTTGCTTATTATAGATAGGAAAGTGATCTAAGATAGTAATCTGACTTCAGATCAGTTTACACTATAATACAAATTCTTACTTTTTAGAGGTACTAAATAAGGCACAGACTAGAGCCATTTTTTTTTAATAATCTGTCAATGTTTACTTTATAACTATCATGGATTTAAATTTTTCTGTTGTATTCTGCTTAATCAGTTAACTTTCAGTGGGTTAACTAGTTAACTTTTATATACTACATGCCACAAATGTAAGGTAATATCAATTAGTGATGACCGACGTATCGGCCAGGACGATTAAATGGTCAATATTTGGCCATTCTGAGATTATCAGTATCAGTCGGTAACTGTGCCCACAGAAGTATTAATTCCAAGTTAATTCCAGATAATAAACAATTTCTGTTTTTAGTTTGTATTAGTGAATTTTGACTAAATATTTCATTTAAGCAGTTTTGTATAGATAGCATTTGCTATCATTAAAGGTGCAGTATGTTACAATTTTCATGTAATTTTCGCCTTTTGTTTTTTTTTGCAAATGTGTGAACGGCTTGTAATGCAACTTAAAAAATGAGCCCTTCCCAGACTTCCAAGGCTGCCTATTAAAGCCTGTAGACTGATTTTCACGCGAAGGGAGCGGGTCGGTTCTGCCGGGAAAATCCAAAGGATGTGACGTTTATGCACGCTCCCAAGAGCCTTGCCTCAGTGCTTCTTTCCGCTATTAAACAGCGACAACAAACTGCAACCCTAGGTAACGTTATATTAGAGATGGAATCCAGCAAACGGCCGGCTCATACACAAACTCTGAATAAGCCAAAAAAAAAAAATGTATCTACTGAATCCCGTCTGGCTAAGCGGGAATGTGATAGTGGTCGAGTGAAAACTACAGTGAACATCGGCAGGGCATTTGATTACTGGAGGGACCTTCGTTCGGTTTTGGGGATCAAAACCGACCCTAAATTGGCATTCTTCTTATTGGACAGGTAAGCTTACATAACTGCAAAGCATGTGAAATATAGTGCCATAAGGATTGATCTGTGTAATTTTAGCTAACTTGATCTTGCCTGCTAATGCTGACGAATTGCAATCTACCTTGCTTGTAACTTTCAAATAATTTCAACGACCTTCTCTTTATACTAAAAGTCAGGTATACAGGATAAATTTAAGCAAATACGCTGGTTTCTTGATCGTAGTACAACATATGACATACAAAACATACAATAGTGCAACAGTAAACTGTCTGGTATAGTTCGGTAGTATGTAGCTGTATGTGTGTATCAGTATGCTATGTTAGTTGATAAGTAGTTTTAGTTTAGTCTCAAAGTTTGTAGTAAAACAATCATAACTGTGTCATTTTAATTATGCTACCTCATCTGTCAGCATGATGCCGGTGAATCACGTTCAGTCTCTTTGTACGTTACATCATTGTTTTGGCCGATGCTCGCTCGCTCGCGTCCCTATGGACGGTGTGCACGAGCACGAGCAACAGGTAGCTGGCTGCAGTTCACTTAACGGCCACAGGTGTCATTAATAACAAGTGTTTCTGAATCTTACATACTGCACCTTTAAATTGTGTTGTATATATTGCTTTATACTGACCTTCTGGCACCCTGCTCTATTGGTAATGGTATTGGCCAATGAAATACCCATATCGGTCAACCACTAATATCAATCTATGGACATGTGGAATTGAATTCTAAGTGAGAGCCAGTGGCTTCTTCAATCCAGTCTATAATTACGGCAACACTGATAGACTTGTCTTTTAGTCTAATTTGAAATAACTAATCCATTGAAGTGCCATTAAACTTTGGCAGTGGCACAGCGGCTGATGTGGGCACTACACAGCAGGGGCTTCAATGGCACTCCCGACTGTGACAACCGATTGGGAGATTGAAATTTCAAAGTGTATTGAGCTGGAAAATTTATTGGTTAGACTCATAATGAGAGACTTTCATAACGAAAATGGTTCTTTTGTTGATCACTGACTCAGGCATCTCTCAGCATCCTGGTAGAATCCTGGGGAGCAGCCCGGCACACAAATGCTATCCTGCAGGATGTATCCCTCCATGCACTGCAGACAGTCACTGTGCAGGGGCCCGCGGCAAGCGTTACAGCTCCAGTCACACTCTTAGAGAGAGGGTGTGTGGGAGGAAGGGATATGAGAAGAAAATATGATAAACTGGAATGAGATTGAAGAAGTGTAAAAGAGCAAATTAGAAAGAAAAAAGGCAAGGACTGACAGTGTTTGCAGAGCATGAGAAAAACTATTTAAACTATGAATTCTCAGCATGAGAGTGGCATCTGTATATTAAAAAATGTATGAGGGATTTTACTCATAAGAACTGTATCAAATGAGAGTGAGAAAAAAGAAAATGTTTGACTGCACCTTTGTTCATTCCTCATTTCATCTATTAAAGAGAGTTTTACCTGACCATTTTATACCATTTGAACTCACCACCAGAACTTCGCTTTCTAAATCATCTCAGCTCATAAAAAAGCCCTATCACAGCCTTTCTCATTTTCCTCTATCCACATAACCTCATTAATTTCTCCCCTCATTTACTGAAAAAAATCCTGTGTCAAAACATTTTTACTCTGTTTTAAATCAATCTCAGCTGTATTCTGGTATCAAAAGCCACTAATTTGTCCAAATGTCATTCAGACTGTCACCCTATTCCGTGCCCATCCATAGAGACACAGACCACAACATACACCATTAATGTTCTCTTTCCAAATGTTGTCAAGGTAACCTTCATTCACTGTCCTGCAGGGATAAACAGCTTTTCATACCTGCAAAACACACTCACTCAGCCTTTCTCTATTTCTCCTTCACTCTCACTCGCTCTCAGACACATACACAGCATATTACTCAAGGGAAAAAACATCTCTATTTCTATCTCCTCTCACCTCTCTTAATCCCAACAAAATGAAAGAAAGGTCTCACCATATGTGGTCTGTGATGCTTTAAGCCCACTCACAAATACCAAACCACATTATCTAAAACACTGATAAACATTAACAAATACCATTATCCTCTATAATGACACATCCTAGTGTTTTTATGAAAATACTTAATGAGATACTTGACCTATTAGACTTTATTTGAAGACATGGTTTGAACATATGACTGTGTATGTTTGACAGATGCAGAGCCAGTGTTATTAGTTAACGAAAACTAAAATGAAAATCATTTTCGTTAACTAAAATAAAAACTTAAATTATTGGAAAAACTAAAATACTTTTTCATAACTCCAAAACTAACTAAAATAAAAATGATCTCATTCGTTTTATTTTTTGTTATACTAGGGTGAATATGGGCAAAGTGGGACACTTTTGGAAATTTTACTTCACATTTTAAGTTATGATCTAAACAACACATAACCTAAGATTATACCTTTAAAGAAAGTTTAGGATGTCTTCTACCTTTGTCAAAAGCAAAAAATGAAGAAATATTCAATACTGGGATGTCGAACATTTTGAAGACCCTCTTTTGACCAAATCCCAGATTTTTTTTAAGCAGTACTGATAAAGTGGGACAGATGAAAAATGATTCTCTATAAAACATCTACATCTATTTGGAATAAATGTTTATATTTTCATATACACTTTCACATCATAACATTGTTAACTTATAATTTTTTAAAATCTTAAGTTTTACTTCACATTTCTGTCATTGTCTTTGCCATTGTTCTTCCCACCAGTGGTCATGAAATGAGCTCTGCCACACATCCCAAAGTAAAATCATCAATTTAAAACCTCAAAAAGATAAAGGGATTGTTGACCTTAAAATGAAAATTCTCTCATTTATTCACCCTCATGCCATTCCAGATATGTATGACTTTTTCTGCTGAACACAAAGATTTTTAGAAGAATACTTAAGCTCTGTAGGTCCATACACTGCAAGTCAGCAGGGTCCAAAACTCTGGCACTCCAAAAAGCACATAAAGACAGCATAAAAGTTATCCGTAAGTGGTTTAATGTCTTAAGTGAGAACAGACCAAAATGTAACTCCTTTTTCACTGCACATCTTGCAATTGCAGTCTACAGGACCGATCGTTATTTCAAGCACCATTACACTTACTAGTAGAGTCAGCAGAGTGCTAGATGGCGCTGGGAAATATAATCAAGCTTGAAATCATGATTTCCAAGGAGACAGCTGATGTCAAGATTTACAATAAAAAAGGACTTAAATATTGATCTGTTTCTCACCCACACCTATCATGTCACTTCTGTAGACATGGATTTAACCACCAGAGTCTTATGCATGACTTTTAAGCTGCCTTTATATGCTTTTTGGAGCTTCAAAGTTTTGGCCCCTTTTGACTTTGACATTGTATGGATCTACAGAGCTGAAATATTCTTCTAAAAATCTTTATTTGTGTTCAGCAGAAGAAAGAAAGTTATACACATCTGGGATGGCATGAGAATAAGTAAATGATGAGAGAATTTTCATTTTCAGGTGAACTATTCCTTTGATTTTTTTACTCCCTAAAGATAAGTTTAGTAATGATTTATAATCAATTAAGGAAATACATATGGATACAATGTGAATATGTTCTTAAATGTCACTTTACCCATATTCATCATATTTTATAAAATTTGCAACATTTATACTCTAACTGATATAAATACTAAAACGGATTTTTACTAAAATAAAAAGTAACTAAACTTAAACTACAAAACACTAAGAAAACTAAAACTAACAGAAAAACTGTGAAAAATGACAAAACCTAAACTAAATTGTTAAGAACATTTTTATATAAAATAGAAATAAAAACTAAATCCAAAACTATTATAAAACGGTGCAGAGCAGCATACCTGGGCTAAGACTCACCTCTGCATATGCGTGTGGTGGTGTTGAGGTAGTACTGATGAGCACAGCTCTCATACTGACACTCCCCAAAGAGAAGCACTTTAGCTGGGTCTCTACAGGATGTGCACACTCCAGCCATCTCACAGCTCAGACACTGGCTGTCACACTCTAAAAACACAAAATTATCATATAATCAATAGTTAAGAGAGAAAGAAAGAAAGAAAAAGAAAGACAGACAGACAGACAGACAGACAGATAGATAGAATACGTTTAGCAGATGGCAGTATACTGTAAACTAGATAATAGTGAATGATAGTAAATTATGCTGTCTGGTAAACTGAATTAAAAGTAAGCTGTACTAACTTTGGCACACCCTGTTTACATCAGCGTAGTATCCAGTTGGACAGCGATGGCTGCAGAGACCTGATGGGGCCAGAACAGCAGGGGCCAAACAGGAAGTACACGAGAGAAGTCCATCCCCACTGCACTCCGCACAGGATGAGTGACATTCTGGAGAACGCAGGCACAGGGCAGTCAGAATAAAGATGAGATCACAGATAATTTTGACCCTAAACTTTGGATATAAGAGTCTCTGAACAGGGCCTGGTAAGGGTGGGATGAGTAAGGCTTCATTTACATCTTCCACTGTTTATTTAAATCATAAATCACTGTTTATAATAATTATAAATATACAGTAAACTGGAGATGTAAATATTATGTAGTGATAAATCGATATATTTGATTAATCTGCCATATGTGGCCATTTTAAGATTATCGGGCATTCAGGCGATAACTGTGCCCACTTGGCTGACTGGTAGTTCCCCATGTATCTGTTCTGAAAACTATCGACAACTTTCTCAAAGGGTAATAAATGTTTTCTATTTTAAATTAATTTGTTTTGTGAATTTTGTGAAATAAGCGCTTAATTTCTCATTTGCTGTTATTAAATCGTATTGTGTAGCATTACAAAAGCCATCGGACACCCTATTCTCTAAATATTGATATCAGACACTTAAATACACTGATCGTTCAAGCACTAATAATATGTGTAGAAGATCCAGAAGGATGGTTTATGCAGAAGTCCGTTTTTGCAGATTCTGGTTATTACGGTTTTAAAATCTTAGAAGAGTGCAACAATTGGATCATATAGATTTGAAATTTCATCAAAACTGTTGCCAGGCACATTTACATTTCACAATAGCATTAAAATAAAAGAAGACTAAAAGGAATACAGCTGAAACACAGTACTTGTGTTCAGTGAAGAAATTTCTATCTAGATACGCTATCAACTTGACATAACTTCATAACCTCAAACACAGCAAACACACTTGGCATCGCAAAGTGCAAGTATGTTCCATTAATGGTCTTTTGCCTTTAACGCATACATATGCGCACCGAGTCTTTATAAATATACACTCACATATGAACACATTTGCATACATACACATTCCCTTGAAATCACATGACAGCCTGGCAACTAAGGAAGGTCATAACAGTTTATAGAACACATCAACATCATAAAAGATTTAGAATTAAAGTTGAGCTCTACATCACACTCCCTAATAAAAATAAATGCACCGTCTCATCTACACTGTCAGCAGAGGAGCCACTTTCAAAGCATCACAGGTAATTGCATCAGGGTTATGAAAACAGAGGCTCCAGCTACAAGCGTTCTGCATTACATTGAGATATCAAGTAGAATGACATAATATCTACATAATAAAGCTCAATGCTGGAAATAAAGTGGCACACTGTTTTGAAAAGACTCAGAGGTGAACAGCCAGATGAGGTTGAGTGATGTGATGAATTATCAGTGTTGTCAGATAATGCCAATAATGATAATGAAGTTCACGATGATGAAACATCTTAAAACTTATAGCTCTGCTAAATATAGACTTTTGTGTTCCATGGTAGAAGTGATATATGAGGGCAAGTAAATGATGACAGAATTTGCATTTCTGGTTGAATAAACTCATTAATTTCAACAAACTTATACTATAAATGGATTCAAAAAAGTCAAATTAATTAAATGATATGTGGGAGACAAGTACATATTTTAATCATGTTATTTTTCATTCAATTGATTGAACTAAATCAATCCCTTCTTCAATACAGTTCATTGTCTTGCAAGGTTGTAACAACATACTTTTTTAAACTTTGGATTCACATCACTTTTTAGCTTCACACCTACTTTTGCAGGCCCCATGCCACCGGTAGTGTCTGGGTGGGCATTGCGGTACACAGCGATCTCCAAGCAATAACATCCTGGGAACCTTACACCACAAACACACTGTGCCAGAGCCAGTCTGCAGATCTGCCACACACCGCTGGCATCCCTCCTCACATTCTGAGAACCAAACAAACAGGCAGAGAGACAGAAAAAAAGCACAAATTATTGTTAACTATAATATAGTGTAGCCTTACTGCTAAATTCAGTAATCCATTCATTAGAAAACTGAGGTGAGCCAAGAGGAGAGGGGATAGAGAAAAAAGGGGATCATCTGATTTTTATCATGACATTCCTAAAGGTGCAAAAGTAAACACTCTTTTCATCTGTATAGCGTCTCTCACTCCTTATCAGCTATAAAAGTAGACTGCCTCCATTGCCATGAAAACACTGAGGGCACAGATAATAAAGCAATGCATATTAACCAATGAAAACCATTTGCCAAGTCAACTAAGAATATGCAGGCTATGAGGTATTAGTGTATATCCTTGTTGGCTCTTGCCTCTGCAAATGTCATGCTATTCAGATAGTCCACATATATTTTAAGATTTCAATGTCAGTGTAACGATGCTGGCAATGACAGGCAGATGATGATGATGATGATGATGATGATGATGTAACTTAGCTTAAACAACGTTACATAAACAATACCTGACAAGAGACAATGGCAAACATGAGGGCTTAAATACACAGTCATGGGTAACAAGTAAACAAGACAACCAATCACAAGACTGAACAATAAACAAGATAACAAAACAATGACCATGAACCACAAATAACAAATACTATAACCAATGGGAACAGGACACATGAACATGAGGGATACAGGATAATCACATGACTTGACATGGAAACAGGGAATCACATGACATGGCAGGGAAACAGGAAATAACATAACATGACATGGAAAAACATGAACAAAAAACACATCTAGACGTGACAGTCAGAGAGTCTTTCTGAACTATTCCACCACCACATAAACAGCAGCCAGGCAGAATATACAGTTTATTAACATAAACCAACCCAACCTGATCTATTTCAATATCCATCTGCAAACTTCAATTTAAGAGCTATTTACTGTTAAATCAGTCACAAATGTCACTCAATAACAAAACATCATATACAGGTTTACAACAGTTTGAAGAAAGGTTGACATCAGACATTTCACATAGTGTCATTTTATAATGATATAGATTATTATAAATTATGAGACTCTCAGCCTAAGAAACTGCTGGAAAAAAAAATAAATAAATAAAAAAATCACTGATTTGACATTATATATATCAGGGTGTAAATAAGGTAGCACCGAAAAAGTGCTTGTTTTTGTTCCCAATCATGTCACCTGTAACTGAGTAAAATTTCTTGTTGATACAACAAAGCAATCAAAAGTTATAGCATTACAAATGTAATTTATCCTAGTCCCCAAAAAAATCCTCATGTGTCCAAAAGCCTCCAAGAATTAATTACACAATCAAATACAACAATGACTAAAGGTATGCTCTATCTCCAAAGCATGCAGACATGAGTAATGAGATCTCATTCAGTTCCATTCTATGTCATTTGAGCCATCATTGAATCTGTATCAAGTAATTAGTGCCATATCCTGGTGGCCATATGTAATTAGAGTGAACGATCCTCTCCCTCTGCCCATATTTGGATGACTTCCACCTCTGGTTGCAGTGATCTGAATCCTAATACGATTGGTTTGGCATTCCATGACGCTGCACAACATACTACATAATTTCCAATGAAGTCATCTGATCCAGGAAAGCTTATGTGTTTCTAGCCAGACACTGTGCTCCATGTGGATTATCTAATGATATCTAATAATAAATTAGGTTGTGTGTGTGCATACTTAAACAGGAATCCTTCCTCTAAGTAATGGTATGTGATATTTCTGTTCATTTTTTGTGAAGTAATAAGCAAAAACGTGGCTTATATGCAAAATCTGTTTACATGTAACATGTATGTCAAAGACATATACATTATATTTTTATATTGTTGCTATATTTTTTCTGCTAGTAAAGCAAATAGGCTGGTTGTATTCTACTCTTTGAGAGCTTTCCAACAACATAAGACACATGGCTATTTGATCAGATTGATGTTTTTACCGATAACAATAATATGTACAGTGTAAAATTATTAATAAATGAATAAATGATCTAAACGGAACACTTCTGAATTGTCTGAAAATTTCAAAGCACTTGTTCAGTTTTGGTCATAATACCTACATGCATTGTAAAGTAGAGCTTCTAAGTTTTCAATGATACCTATTTTGTGTTTTTCAAGACTGTAGTTATGAATATTTATTTGACAGTGATATAAAATATGAAATAGCTGTAGCTATCTTTGTTTACATCTATTTCCAGTGGTGTAAAAAGTACTCAGAAAATATACTTAAGTGAAAGTATGGATACTGACTGAACATTTTACTCAATTAAAAGTCCAAGTATCTAGCCAAAAACATACTTGAGTGAAAGTAAAAAAGTATTCACATTCAAGTGTACTTAAGTATTTAAAAAGTAAAAAGTAACTTTTGTCCTAGCTAGAATAAAATCAAGAGAGTAGATTGTGTGAGAGAGGATGTTGTTAAATTTGGTTGGTTTGTTAAGTCGCCTTTTTACTGTCTCCAACGACTGTCATATTTCTCCCCCAGTGGCATTCACAACCTGGTCAAAGAATTATGTTACAATAACTACATTCTTGCAAAATTATTTTTATGTGGCCTGTTGTACGTAATATGGCAATTTCCTGGTGGAATGAACACTAGAGGCGCTTAAATAACAATGACATTTATACCCTTTCACTCAAATCACGAGTAAAATGGAAGATTATCAGTTCATAAACACTTACTTTTCACCCTGTTCCTCACACAATGCTATCTTGTGACATATAAACACTTTTACTATAGCGCATGACTCGTTTTAACATTTGCATGACATAACCAACTACATTTGCAAGCTTGTTCGAGCGTGATCAAATTGTGTGGTCGCTCAACTGTTAGAGCGTTGCACTTGTGATTGTAAAGAACAGGGGTACGAGTCCTGAAGAGAACGTAAGTCGACACGTGAGCTGAAAGTGTCATAGAAGCACCACAAAATGACGTGGCTGTGTTTCTCATTTCACATTTGCTTTTTCTGACTCTATCAGTTAGGTTTAGGTTTAGGGTAGGGATGTCGGATTTGTTGATTTAAATATTGATAGAACATTAACCTTAAAAACCTCATCTGTTTGAGAGAACATTTCACTTGCTTTTAGCAGCACACATTGGACATTTCACTTCGGAACTGCCCCGAGACGTGTAATGAACCACATAATTTTATTTCGCAAAAACGTTACCATAGTCACGCAGTGTTCGTTGCATTGGAGAAGCCACTCACGAATTGTGATGTCAGAGCATCAAGCCCCTTGAGACATAGAGAAAGATAAAAAAAAAATAAAAAATTCAAATGAAGCTTCGAAGAAAGTTAGAAATGTTATTGGTTTTGTGAATTGTTTCCATTATTTGTATTATCATTATCATCTCTGGATTTATAGTTATTATTATAATTAATAGTTGCCTAACAACAACAATAATAATTCAACAAATAGGGAACAGAAATTTATAGATATGATTTAAATACAAAGGCAAGTGTAGAAATAAATGACATGCCTTTTGTTTTTATACAGTATATATATTTGCAACGTGAATGATAATTTTTGACTTCATAAATGTCCAATCTGTAGAAGTAGCAGGCATTTAGAATAAAGTTTAAGACAAAAAACTTCTGTGTTTCTCACTTCATGCTCATAGTTTTGAATGAATACTTCACATTCAGTCGGGCGGTCACATACGGTCTAGTCGCACAAATATTTCAACATATCCAAAGCTCAAATCAGATCTGAAATTCCACCTATCCAGATGGTTGGAACTCCACACAGCCGCTGTGGGACACTACATTTATAATGACTGACCTCTGTCTGATGCAGTGAAAAGGCGGCTACAGTCCAGTAAGATGAAAGAAAATGACCTGCAAAAATGTAATGAGTACTTTTCAAGTTTAAAATTGTAAGGAGTAAAAAGTACTATTTTTTCTTTAGAAATGTAATTAAGTAAAAGTACAAGTATTCTGTTTAAATGTACTTTTATATAATGTATATTGCAATTTGTTCTTTCTGTTTTAAAAATGTATTTGGACCTATTATGATTGAGACTGAGAGGAGTGCCTACTTTTAGGAATGTAACAAGCTCAGAGCACATTCTACAAATGAACCAACACACTTCCCAATTCCATGCTCTTGGCATTGACTTTACCTCAGTAGCTGACATATTCTTTGAACACCAAATCCCCCCTCAAGGGCTAAATTTGGCCATTTGACACCTTAAATCCAAGCAGGTGCAGTGACTTGAGAACAAAGGTGTCACTTGGAAGCATTTTGACAATGTATTGGTGATGATCAGAGGAGGTTTTCACTCACCACTGCAGTAGCTCTCAGTGTTCAGATACTGGCCCTCAAGGCAGCTTGTACGGCAGTAACCATTATGGAGACTGGCATGGGCCGGACAGGCAGAACAATCAGCCTGAGAGGGGCCTGTGCACTCCTTACATGATGGATGACAGGCTGAAGGGTAAAGGAAAGAATGAAATATCTGACATTTAAACTAAAATATTTACAATATTTACAATATCGTCATATTAAAATATATTTTAATACGCAGCAGACACAATAAAAAATAAAAAATAAAAATCATACACATACTATATATATATATATATATAATTGAATAATTAGGCTAAACATGTCATGAAATATTGTAATCAATCAATAAAAATACAATAAAAGGGGGGCATTATTAAAAATATGTGTAAATTGAAAGATAATATGAAATACCCATTGAAATATCTGTCACTTAAAAAGTAAACTGTCACTTTCACCTATCAAAGTTGCTAAAGAATTACTTGGCTTTTGATTGGTGCATTGGATTTCAATCCATGTATCGTATTTACTAATGCTCACATTATATTGTATTTTTATTTATTTGTTTCAGCATTTCATGATGTATATACAGCTATACTTTTGTCAGCTATTTTACATTTTAAGGTGTATATCATGACGTACTTCATGTTGTTTTTCATTTTATATAAATAAATAAATACAATTTGTGCCTTGTTTATTTATTTTTACTCACATTTCATTGTACTTTTATTTACTGATTGCAAAATTGTATGACATATTTAATTATTTCATGATATATTATTGAGGATTATTGAATGAAGTCTGTTTCTGCTCAGTAGCCTTGAACACAGAAGATGATACATTGTACAAACAGTTTTAATGTTATGTTCATACAATAAAAAGTTGTAATCTGTCAGTTTTAAAACTAAAGTCCCTAGGACTCAAAAGCACCTTTAAAGGCACCTTTAAATCTATATTTACAATGTAGGAAAACAGGAACAAAGCAGTACAGAAGAACTTATATATATATATATATATATATATAAATACACACCTTGGCAGAAGCCGTCCTGAGCATGAAAGCCATGGGGACACTTTTTGAGACACTGTCCTTGGTAAAGAACACTGGGTTTCAAACAGGAAGTACAGTTCTGAAAACTCCCTCCTGTGCAGTCTGAACATGAGGTGTGACACTCTGAAACAAGAGGCGATAAAGTGATAGTTTTAGGTGAGATATGATAAAATGTGAAAAATAACAACAAAAAAAAACATTTATACATAAAGTGGTAAGAAAAATTATGTGAACCCTTTGGAATTACCTGCATTTATGTATAAATTTGTCTTTAAATCTGGTTTGATCTTCATTTAAGTTACAATAATGAAAAAAAACAATCTGTTTTAACTAAAAACACACAAATTATTGTATTGTTCTTGTACATACTGAATAAATCATTCAAACATTCACAGTTTAGGTTGGAAAAAGTTTGTAAACCCCTAGGCTAATGACATCAACAAAAGCTAATTAGAGTCAGAAGTTGGCAAACCTTGCATCCAATTAATGAAACAAGATTGGAAGTGTGGAGCTACTTTGACTATCTATTGATGTGGACCATGCCTCGCAAAAAAGAGATCTCAGAAGACCTACAATCAAGAATTGTTGCTTTGCATATAACTGTAAAGGAATAAAAAGTTATCTCGAAGAGCTTAGTTATTCATCTGTCCACAGTTAGACAAATTGTCTATAAATGGAGACGATTTAGTACTGTGGCTACTCTCCCTGGAAGAGGCCGTCCAGCCAAGATGACTCAAAGGGCACATAGCAGAATGCTCAATGAGGTAAAAAAAAAAAAAAAGAACCCTAGAGTGACAGCTAAAGACTTGAAGGAATCATTGGAACTGGTTAACATCCCTGTTAATAAGTCTACTATACGGAATACATTAAACAGGCATGGCGTCTATTGCAGGACACCACAAAGGAAGCTGCTGCTTTCCAACAAAAATATTGCTGTGTGCCTGAAGTTTGCCAAAGACCTCCTTGACACTCCACAACGCTACTGGGAAAATGTTTTGTGGACTGATGAAACTAAAGTTGAATTGTTTGGGAAGAACACTACATATGGTATAAAAAGGGCACCACATACTAACATGAAAACATCATCCCACCGGTGAATTACGGTGGAGGGAGCATCATGATTTGGGGCAGCTTAGCTGCTTCGGGGCCTGAACCACTTGCCATCATTGCAAGTTTATCAAGATATCCTACAGGATAATGTCAGGGTGGCTGTACGCCAGCTGAAGCTCAGTAGAAGTTGGGTGATGCAGTAGGACAATGACCCTTTACATCAAAGTAAATTCACAACAGAATGGCTTCAAAAAAAGAAAATCCACCTTTTGGAGTGGCCCACTCAGAGCCCAAACCTTAACTCAATAGAGATGCTGTGGAATGACATCAAGAGCCATTCACACCAGAACTAAGAATATGGCTGAGCTGAAGCAGTTCTGTAAGGAAGAATGGTCCAAAATTCCTTCTGAAATTTGTGCAGGTCTAATCCGCAGCTACCGAAAACACTTGGTTTAGGTTACTGCTGCCAAAGGAGGATCAACCAGTTATTAAATCCAAAGGTTCACTTACTTTTTCCACAGCACTGTGAATGTTTAATGGGATGTGTTCAATAAAGACATGAAATATTATAACTGTTTGTGTGTTGTTAGCATAAGCATATTGTGTTTGTCCATACTTGTGACTTTAACGAAGATGAGATCACATTTTATGATCAATTAATGCAGAAAACCAGCTAATTCCAAAGGTTTCACATACTTTTTCTTGCCAATGTATGGATGAATGGATGGATGGATTTGGTACCTGATACTTTTTAATATTTTCTCTTACAGACAGATTCCTATGTTCTACCTTCAATCTTCTTCTGTCTATCCTAATTTCACTAAGTAATATATTCTTACTGGCCTTTTGTTTTAGAATGTTTGGATGCTTTTCAGAACATTCTCAGTTTATGGATTGTCACACCTGTACTCTGCATAATGCAAAGGAATTCTTCTATCTTTTTCTACTCTGCTTTTCTATGTGGCCACATCCTCTGAATTGCCAACAAGATACTGTCTGACAATAGCCTACTTTTGGCAACAATACTATCTGCATTAAATTCATTTTGGCACTTTGACAACTGAACACATTGAATCTCAGAAACAACAACAACAATGGAATATACATGGAACATCATGGAACATTTCTCCTAATTCTCTTTTGCCTCTTTTACTATCATTGCTTGCACTGACTACCACATAATACTACTAACACATTATGAGGATTACAGCCAACTTGGTTCACTGCTTAGACTAGTTACTTATATTCTTACAAATTTGGTACTAGTACATTCCCTCCCAAGTTTAGGAACATTCAGGAACTATCATTGGATTTGAAAGCAGGTTTAACAGGCATGATGCTCAATCTGCCTCAAGCTGTGTATACAGACAGAATGCATTTCCTCTGAAAGGACTGTCTGTCAAGAGCTCAGCAGTGTGTGCACAACTGAATGAAAGGAGTGGACTTAAACAAGTAACACTGTCACAGGTGAGAAGTCTAGACTCGTCCATACTATTTCCAGGTTTAAATATGAAAGACATTTGGAAGACACATACATACAACACACACAAACATACATAATCACTGGAAAACTGACAAATATAAACATGCAGAGACCTTTGACAATCATCTTTATTTGGAGTAAACCCCTTAGGACACAGGTATCAATACTGTGACATGCAACCTTCCTTCATAGTGTCCTAAGAGTCATTTCCTTGTCTTTAAATCATTTGTCTGCTTTGGCAGTTTTCATTGCTTATCAACACAAATGGGTTTTCTATTTCCATAATTCAGTATGTTGCCCCAAGAAGAGCAGTAGGCATCCTGAATACCAGTACTATATCAATATGTATTCTATTGAGTGCATGGATGATTGGGCTAAGCCTTTTTAATGCAGTTCAGATGTACAATAAACATGTCCAAACAGTTCACATACTGTATTGATCATTCTTTACAAGAAATTTTAGCCCATGGGGTGTGTTCTGAAATGAAGCCAAAGAGATGAGAATGATACATAAGTCGTGGAGGTAAGGAAATGCAATGATGGGCTGAATTCTTTAATGCACTCTTAATCGATTTATAAAGACACACTATGGTTTAAGAGTCTGGGCATTGTAGAAATGGTGCTTGAAAGTTTCTTTGGAAAGGTTCCTTAACTTACAATAATACAAAATGTAATTAAAAAAACATGTTTATAAATAACAGTTTAACCAAACTTTCAGCTAGCT
This sequence comes from Myxocyprinus asiaticus, assembly GCF_019703515.2. Lineage (NCBI taxonomy): Eukaryota > Metazoa > Chordata > Actinopteri > Cypriniformes > Catostomidae > Myxocyprinus > Myxocyprinus asiaticus. The sequence continues at coordinate 34,136,787 of NC_059346.1, read as the reverse complement.
ATTTGAATTTACTGTATCTCAACTTATGGTCTGATAAGCATTATGTAATGCACAATTATTATTTTAATAAAAGTTATAATTAAGGGTTACCCACACTTTAAACAACCATATACAAACGTTTAACTTTGCTCTTGTTTTGGATCAGAATTTACAGCAGCATTCAAATATAATTATTTACGGTTATCATCATCCTATTGAGTCACTCAGACTACCAAACACACACACACACACACACACACACACACACACACACACAAACTGATTTTAGCATGGAGGGATTTATACATTGGAAATTCCTTGTGTGCACATGCACACACAAACACTCACGCACGCACGCACACACACACACACACACACACGCCCGAAACAAGTAGACATGAGGAAGCTCAGCATTTGCCTGAGCATGCTGGTTCAACACAAAGGACTTCACTGAAGAAAGAGGCACTGTCATTATTATAGTATTGAGCTTCATGACAGTAGATCCATTGAATAAACGCCCTGTTGGTCACTTTTTCACTACCCTTAGGGTGTGTTCACACTTGGCAGGTTTGGTTCGATTAAAACGAACTCTGGTGCGATTCCTCTGTTAGTGCGGTTCATTTGAACAAGTGTGAATGCTGCCATCCGAACCTTGGTGCTCACAAAACAAGCGGACCGAGACCGCCTGAATAGTGGGTCTCGGTCCGCTTCCAAACGAACTCTGGGGCGGTTCAATTGATATATGAACGCAACCTGGACCAAAGACAGGAAATAATTTGCCTAATACTGACCTCAAGCATACCTGGTTCTTCTCATGATAGGAGCGATGTTACCCATTACAGTTCGGTACAGGTGTCAGAACCGCCGTCAGCCGTCCTTGCAGCATATCTTCGTTTGTGTGTGCAACGGAGGAATTCCTGGCGCTGTTTTGACACCTTTACGCATTTTATTAGCTCTTCGTTTGTTCTCAGCTGGTAAAAAATACCACCATATATACATATATAAATATAACGAGCGCATTTCGCCCAGCAGCCGACATTGTTTTGGATGACCGGCAAGTTCCGTCAAAAAATATACTTCATAAAAGCTGTCCAATCAGGTTGTGACTTTTTCCTGATGCCTTTGGTTTTGTATTGTTTCGGTGTTAAAAATGCCAGTGTGAACGCTAAGCGAACCAGGACTAAATGTATCATTTTATTTTTTGGCCCGGACCAAGAGAACCGAACTACAAGTGTGAACACACCCCTAGACAAGACAGCGAGGAATTTCTGAATTGTATTGAACTGAATATTTTGTAGCAACAAATTCAGAAAAATATTTTCAGCTTATCTTTGGTCAATTGAAGTCCACAGCATGTCAGAGCCATCAGCCTCTAAAATGGGAGATTTATGTAGCATATGTGGCTGTACTAGAGATGAAATTTCATCCCTTAAAGGAATGGTTCACCCAAAAATGAAAATTCTCTCATCATTTACTCACTCTCATGCCATCCCAGATGTGTATGACTTTCATTCTTCTGCAGAAAACAAAAGAAGATTTTTAGAAAAATATCTCAGCTCTGTTGGTCTTTACAATAAAAGTGAAGAGTGACCAAAATGTTGAATCTCCAAAAAGTACTTAAAGTCAGCATAAAAGCAATCTATACAACTCCATTGGTTAAATCTATATCTTCAGAAGCGATATAATAAGTGTAGGTGAGAAACAGGTCAATATTTAAGTCCTTTTTAACTCTAAATCTCCACTTTGACATTCCCCCTATGCCCGTTCACGAGAGGTCTTCTTCGTTTTTGCAGATTTGCATTCGTCATGCATATAGCCACCTACTGGGCTGTTGTGCAAATGTTATTTATTTATTTGTTTCCTTTCCTTTATCCCTCCCTTTTTTCTTTCTCCTCCCTAACCAGTAAGTGGTGATATGCACAAAAAATGTGAATTGACAAAAAACAGAAGAAGAAGAACTCGGTCCTCTCATGAGTATAGGAGGGCTGGTGAAAGTGCATTTATAGTAACAAAGGACTTAAATATTGATCTGTTTCTCACCCACACTTATCATATCTTTTCTGAATACATGGATTTAACCACAGGAGTCGTATGGATTACTTTTATGCTGCTTTAATGTGCTTTTTGGAGTTTCAAAGTTCTGGCCACCATTCACTTGCATTGAATGGACCAACAGAACTGAGATATTCTTTAAAAATCTCTGTGTTCTGCAGAAGACAGAAAGTCGTACGCATCTGGGATGGCATGAGGGTGACTAAATGATTTTCATTTTTGTGTGAACTAACACTTTAAGCTCTCAGCATGTGGCCACATCATAAATACAGAAAAGATTCACTGTGCTATTGGTGGTTATATTAAGGATGCGTTTTGTATCAGTGATGATATTGGAATCTATGAATTAAACAGTTCTCTATCTTTTCTATTTAACATTATACACTTCTGATGCCTGATTTTACTTGAAGCATATAAAATTTGACACTGTAAAAAGTGGTAACCTGTAATTGTAAGGAGCTATTTCTACCTGATCTGACATTGTTGAATCAAGTTGTTTCAATCATATTATGTAATATTTATGACTATTTAATATTTAAAACTAGTTACTTTATCTGTTACCACATTAAACACATCTGTAAGGTTACCTGACCTTTTTACAATGTAAATATCACTGTTTCCGACAATTCACACTGGGACTCCTTTTAAAAGAACAGCTTACTTTTTAAATGTGTAAAGAAAATGTCATTGTTAATCCTTTTTGGAGTGATTTAGTAAAGATCTGAATTTTCAGTGATCACCATTTTCCACAGGGTGTTTAACATCATACACAACAGCCTAGTGTATTTGGAGTGAACGGCAGAAGAATCTTTAAATGTTTTTTACTCACCAAAGATGAGGACATTGGGTACAGCTAATGCAAACAATCTGCAGTGTGTTTTTCAACACAATAGCGTGGAGATTATTTTTCCAGAATAAATCTTGTATATTATCATTTATAATCAGGGAGCAATCTTCAATGTGCATGTGTGTGTTCTCATGTTCAGAGAAAAATTATGTTTGCTCACCTCTGCAGGTGTGATCTGTGTCAAGGTGATGATGTGGCCTGCAGGCAAACATACAGGACCCGTGAGAGACATGTCCACTCTGAGGCTGCAGAACTTCTTCCTGTTTGACACACCTCAGGCAGTCTGAGGAATCAGGACCCAAACAGGCCCTGCAGGAAGCATGACACACTGCACAGACAGAGAAAAAATGCTGAGAAAAGATGAAAAAAAAAGGAGAGTGCAAATGCATGTACAAACACAAACATATGTTTGCTTTTATATCATGGTGGGAATGTTCCTTGTTCTTAAAGGTTAGTTCACTCAAAAATGAAAATTCTTTCACCATTTATTCCCAGTTGTGCATGACTTTCTTTCTTCTGCTGAACACAAATGAAGATTTTTAGAAGAATATCTCAGCTTTGTAGGTCCATACAATACAAGTGAATGGTGACCAGAAATCAGAAAGTCCAAAAAAGACATAAAGGTAGAATAAAAGTAATCCATAAAACTCCAGTGGTTAAATCCATGTCTTCAGAGGTAATATATGTCTGGGTGTGAAATAAATATTTAAGTCATTTTTTTGAAAAGCCCCAACCAGTAGATGGCTCAATGTGAAAATGAAAGTCATCTCCACACCGGAATGTGAAAGTGAAAGTGTAGATATACAGTAAAAAAAGGAATATTGATCTGATGTCACCCACACATATCGTATCGCTTCAGAAGATATAGATTTATCCACTGGAGTCAAATGGACTACTTTTATTCTGCCTTTATGTTTATGTCCTTTTTGGACATTCTGAGTTCTGGTCACCATTCACTTGCATTGTGTGGACATACAGAACTGAGATATTCTTCTAAAAATCTTTGTGTTCAACAGAAGAAAGTCAAACACATCTGGGATGGCATTGGTGACTAAATGATTACATAATTTCATTTTTGGGTGAACTATCCATTTAAATTCAGATAATTATATAGACTAACCATAATCCTAAACATTTGGCATTTTTTTACAAGACATGAGATAGGTCCCATTAATGTATATTTTTCAGGTTTCATAAACACAAATGTTTACTTATATATATTACTGAGGACATACTATAGATTTCTATTGTTATTAAATGTAAAGCCAATAATAATAAGCCTAAAATAGACTAACCTATTTATAGACTACTTTATTTATGGATCATTTTCCCAGCTGATGATGTCTCCAAAGGCAGGTTTTATTAAATTTAACTCACTTTTGTGGACAATTTTGGGAACACTTCCAGTATATAATACAAACACACTCCTATGAACAAATAGTGTTACTCTTCCCACAGAACCTCCAGAGTACAGTGCATCCGGGAAGTATTCACAGAGCTTCACTTTTTCCACATTTTGTTATGTTACAGCCTTATTCCAAAATGGATTAAATTCATTATTTTCCTCAAAATTCTACAAACAATACCCCATAATGACTAATATATATATATATATATATATATATATATATATATATATATATATATATATATATATATATATACAACAACACACACACACACACACACACACACACATGTACATAAGTATTCACAGCCTTTGCTCAATACTTTGTTGAAGCACCTTTGGCACCAATTACAGCCTCAAGTCTTTTTGAGTATGATGCTACAAGCTTGGCACACCTATTTTTGGGCAGTTTCTCCCATTCTTCTTTGCAGGACCTCTCAAGCTCCATCAGGTTGGATGGGGAGCGTCGGTGCACAGCCATTTTCAGATCTCTCCAGAAATGTTCAATCGGGTTCAAGTCTGGGCTCTGGCTGGGCCACTCAAGGACATTCACAGAGTTGTCCCGTAGCCACTCCTTTGTTATCTTGGCTGTGTGCTTAGGGTCGTTGTCCTGTTGGAAGATGAACCTTCGCCCCAGTCTGAGCTCCAGAGTGCTCTGGAGCAGGTTTTCATCAAGGATGTCTCTGTACATTGCTGCATTCATCTTTCCCTCGATCCTGACTAGTCTCCCAGTCCCTGCTGCTGAAAAACATCCCCACAGCATGATGCTGCCACCACCATGCTTCACTGTAGGGATGGTATTGGCCAGGTGATGAGCGGTGCCTGGTTTCCTCCAGACATGACGCTTGCCATTCAGGCCAAAGAGTTCAATCTTTGTTTCTCATGGTCTGAGAGTCCTTCAGGTGCCTTTTGGCAAACTCCAGGCGGGCTGTCATGTGCCTTTTACTGAGGAGTGGCTTCCGTCTGGTTTCCGGCCTGATTGGTGGAGTGATGCAGAGATGGTTGTTCTTCTGGAAGGTTCTCCTCTCTCCACAGAGAAACACTGTAGCTCTGTCAGAGTGACCATCGGGTTCTTGGTCACCTCCCTGACTAAGGCCCTTCTCCCCCGATCGCTCAGTTTGGCCTGGCGACTAGCTCTAGAAAGAGTCCTGGTGGTTCCAAACTTCTTCCATTTACGGAAGATGGAGGCCACTGTGCTCATTGGGACCTTCAATGCTGCAGAAATTTTTCTGTACCCTTCCCCAGATCTGTGCCTCGATACAATCCTGTCTCGGAGGTCTACAGACAATTCCTTGGACTTCATGGCTTGGTTTGTGCTCTGACATGCACTGTTAACTGTGGGACCTTATATAGACTGGTGTGTGCCTTTCCAAATTATGTCCAATCAACTGAATTTACCACAGGTGGACTCCAATCAAGTTGTAGAAACATCTCAAGGATGATCAGTGGAAACAGGATGCACCTGAGCTCAATTTTGAGTGTCATGGCAAAGGCTGTGAATACTTATGTACATGTGATTTTTTTTTTCGTTTTTTATTTTTAATAAATTTGCAAAGATTTCAAACAAACTTATTTCACATTGTCATTATGGGGTATTGTTTGTAGAATTTTGAGGAAAATAATGAATTTAATCAATTTTGGAATAAGGCTGTAACATAACAAAATGTGGAAAAAGTGAAGCGCTGTGAATACTTTCCGGATGCACTGTAGGTTATCTGTATTCGGGACACACACACTATCCTGCAATGCAGTGCTGATTGATGTACTGGGGCAAGGGACAGCTACAGGTAAAAGATAACCCCTGCAGAAAAAAAGCCATTCACCCCTCATGTATTTCTTTACTAACAGTGACTTTATAATGGATCTGATATATTATTACTATTATTATTATTTTAAAATATGTTCAGCTGGTAAATATGTGATTATTATCTGCTCAAATAAGAACGCTGATACTGTGGCAATTTAGGAAAAATCTTCAGGCCTGAATCCACCTTCTACTCTCATTTTACTGACGATACCAGTAATGTTTAGGACAGCACATCTATGATCTGTTATCATGACCCAGTTTCCACAACATCATGATGTAACAGTGGGACGAATATGACAGTAGTATAAATGCAGTCGTACTGTGACACTGTCCACCCCTGGGGAACAGTCCTACTCCACAGGACTCCACACACTGGCCCTGGTTCAGGATGAGAGATCTTGAGCAGGTGGTGCACTGAAACACAGAGGGTCCCGAGCAGGACGCACACAAACTATGGCAGGCTAGAGGAAAACACAAGAGTCACAGGTCAGTAAAAAGGATTCACTGACTGACATCTTAAGAGATAGAAGCAAAAGAACCAACATTGACCTTTCTAACCCATAACCTTTCTGGGGCAATTTCATTAGACAAAGTTTGATGTGCAACAATGCGACTTAAATTGTACTTTAATGCATCTTAAGTTTTATTGGTACTATGGTTTGTTTTTTGTTTTTTACTTAACTGTAATCCTTAAAGGGATAGTTCACGCAAAAATGAAATTCTCTCATCACTTACTCACGCTCATGCCATCCCAGATGTGTATGACTTTCTTTTTTATACTGAACACAAACAAAGATTTTTAGAAGAATATCTCAGCTCTGTAGGTCCATACAATGCAAGTGAATGGTGACCAGAACTCCAAAAAGGAGATAAAGTCAGCATAAACATGTGATTTAATCAATGTCTTCTAAAGCGATCCAGTTGGTTTTAGGTGAGAACAGACCAAAATGTAACTACTTTTTCACTATACATCTTGTCATTTCAGTCTCTAGGCATGATCATGGTTTCAAGCTTGATTAAACTTCCTAATGCTTGACACATGCACAGAGAGCTAGCTGGCACTATAGGAAGTGTAATCAAGCTTGAAATCATGATCGCCAAGGAGACTGTTGTCAAGATGTACAGTGAAAAAGGAGTTCTATTTTGGTCTGTTCTCACTCAAAACCAGCTGGACATGTTAGGAGACATGGATTAAACCACTGGAGTCTTATGGATTACTTTTATGCTAACTTCATCATCTTTTTTGAGCTTTTGGAGTTCTGGTCACCATTCACAGAGCTAAGATATTCTTATAAAAATCTTTATTTGTGTCCAGCGGAAGAAAGAAAGTCATTTAAAGGTGGCTTTCTTTCTTCTGTGGAACACCACAGGAGATATTAGGCAGAACGATAGCCTCAATAACCATTCACTTTCACTGTATGGAAAAAAAGATGCAATAAAAGTAAATGGTGATTGAGAGTAACATATTGCCTAACATCTCCTTTTGTGTTCCAAACAAGAAAGCAAGCATTACAGGTTCAGAACAACATAAGGATGAGTAAATTATTACAGAATTTTTATTTTTGGGTGAACTACCCCTTTATTTACCTGCTCAAACAATATACATGTACTGTAAAATATTAATGTAAATGGGCTGAAGAGCAGATTAAATGCTCTGTACACCACATGATTAAGCTTGACAGGGTATTAATATATCCACTCATAAAGTAGGTTAAGTAAGTAATTTTAAGGAATTGACTCTACATGACACTACGTAGACCCCCCCCCCAAAAAAACTTTTTTTTTCTTTTTTTTTTTTGTGTTTGAATTTTTTTCAAGTTTCTTGAACAGTGATTTATGAGTTTCTGGTTTCCAGTGAATCTAGGGTGAATACAAGTAAATTGGGACACTTCTTGCCATTCATCTCAATGACAAGAAGTGTCCCAGTTTAACTCTATTCACCCAACATGGATGCGTTGCACAAAATATGAAAACAGATATGTTTTTACCTTGGCAACGGCCATGGTTGTCCTTGTAATGCTGTGGTGGACATTGTGGTATACATTTGCCATGATGCAGTGCATGCTCAGGGGTACAGCTCATGCAGCTGAGGTTGTCAGGTTGACAGGTCACGCAAGAAGGGTCACAATCTACAACAGGATATTGTAGAATAAAATAAAATAAAAATACATAAATATATTATAAAAATATAGATATATACTGTAATAAAGATTCAAGCTGGCACAACTTTAAAACACTTCATAAGACTAAAATTTCCCAAACAAAATGAGCAATAATCATACAAGTGGAGGAAAAAAAAAACAATCATGCAGAAATGCCTTAATACTTTCAAAGTAAAAAAATAAAATAAAAAAAAACACACAAGCTATTTTTACCCAATTGTTAGAAAGTCCAAAGAAATTCAGACAAGCGCAACATCCGTCAACACAATTCTTTCAATTCTCAAGCTGTCTCTGAGGTAGTTTTAAATTCTCCCATTGCAAAAAAGACATTTAGAGTGTCATTCTGCATTTGCTGTAATGCTGTCAGGTTGAAGCTTAAATCTTTTCTAGATGACATTTGTAAATCATGCTATTGTTTCTACTCAGCAAGACATAGTCAATACAAACATGATAATAAGGCTAGGTATAATGCCATTAAAAATGTAAAATGTTATGAAAAACTGTGTTGTAAATGATACAATACAATTTTATGATTTACAGCACAATTTTGATCATTAATTAGAAATGAACCCAAACGAAATAAAAAATGGCAGAGGTAGCACACTTGTTCACAAGACCTGTTAAAAGAAACACAATTTGCAAATGTAGCGTTTCAGCTCAAGTACTGTTAGGGCCAAATTCTGGAAATAATCTATTATTTAATTATGAGGAAAAGCACAATAGTTTAATTATAAAGCCATTTAACCAGGCTAAGAACCATTTACAATTAAATTAATGATCAAATTAATGACCAACACAAAAACAAACCAGCATAGACCAACTAAAATGTGAATTATGCCAATCATACCATAACAACTGCCTTGACTAGCATAGAAGCCAGGGCCACAGTCTGTAACACAGAATCCATCCTTCAGTAAGTGGGAGGGGTCAGAGCATGTCAAACAATCCTGAGGCCCCGCCCCCTGGCATGAAGAACAGGAATCATGGCAACCTAAAGAAGTAGGAAGAAGTATATAACCTGTTCAGAATCACAGAGCTAAAAACAGTTCTCTCAATTCTGTGTAAACTAAAGAAACAAGATAAAAATCAGCATGAGCCAGCTTTACAAGGTTACTTTATGTTCTGGTTGTGTTTTGATGAGACTATTCTGTGAGGAAAAGCTAAAAGGCTTTAGCTTTTGAAGGTGATGGTAAACACGTCAGTCAGACAAGAACCAAAGATGACCTTTCTCTGGGAGCTTGTAAAAAGTACAAAAACTGCAAACAAACACACATATATAAACAAATTCTCATGATTTGAAGCACACACAAGCACATACAAAAAGTGTTGCAAATGCTTATTCAAACTATACTCACTCACTAATTAACTTTTCCCTACATAATCCTCTTTGAACCACACAGCAAGCACAGTGATGCAATCGAGGGCCTTAAGCTAGCCTACTGAGATCTAAAGCGTGATCACCAAACACAAATCCATGCTAATAATTATATCTTTGTTTCTGTCTGACATCAGCTGACTGTGAATTTCAGAGCTCAATTTGAAAAGGATTAGAGCTTGATTGGGCTTTGGGTAAATGTGAACTCAAAGAGGGGGTAATATTTTTGTTTACACTAAGTTATAAGATTTGAGATATTTGTTCAATAAAAGAAGTATTTGACTAGTTTTACATGAGCAATAGTACTAGTCAGTGAAATGTTTATTTTTTTTTTAAATAATTTAGTTCTTATTTTAGTTCTTCTTTTGCCTCATAATGATTTTTCTCAAAATATTTTAAAGGAATACTTCACCCACAAATGAAAATTTTATCAAAATTTACTTACTCCTATGTCAATCTAAACCTGTTCAAAACCTTTAGAAGACTTGAAATATGATGCAAGATTTGAATGGACTACTTTAATGATACCTTTGGGTCATTTTGTAAGCTTTAAAGTGAGTCACTAGCTACATTTCCATCCAAGTTGCAAATAAAATATATGCAAAAAACCATAATATCGCAAAAACAATGTGCGAATAAAGCAGCATTTCCAACACGTGTTCAAAGGAACAAATTTGTCACTTACGGAGAAATTGTAGCCACTGTGACTCATTTATTAATAAATTACTTGTGGTTTACAGCACGCAGACAAAACACTCTAAAAGAACTTTGTCTCATGTCTGGGAGTGACAGCGCGTCACACAGTTCTGGCAGCCCTATACAGGTGCATCTCAATAAATTAGAATGTCGTGGAAAAGTTCATTTATTTCAGTAATTCAACTCAAATTGTGAAACTCGTGTATTAAATAAATTCAATGCACACAGACTGAAGTAGTTTAAGTCTTTGGTTCTTTTAATTGTGATGATTTTGGCTCACATTTAACAAAAACCCACCAATTCACTATCTCAAAAAATTAGAATATGGTGACATGCCAATCAGCTAATCAACTCAAAACACCTGCAAAGGTTTCCTGAGCCTTCAAAATGGTCTCTCAGTTTGGTTCACTAGGCTACACAATCATGGGGAAGACTGCTGATCTGACAGTTGTCCAGAAGACAATCATTGACACCCTTCACAAGGAGGGTAAGCCACAAACATTCATTGCCAAAGAAGCTGGCTGTTCACAGAGTGCTGTATCCAAGCATGTTAACAGAAAGTTGAGTGGAAGGAAAAAGTGTGGAAGAAAAAGATGCACAACCAACCAAGAGAACCGCAGCCTTATGATTGTCAAGCAAAATCGATTGAAGAATTTGGGTGAACTTCACAAGGAATGGACTGAGGCTGGGGTCAAGGCATCAAGAGCCACCACACACAGACATGTCAAGGAATTTGGCTAAAGTTGTTGTATTCCTCTTGTTAAGCCACTCCTGAACCACAGACAATGTCAGAGGCGTCTTACCTGGGCTAAGGAGAAGAAGTACTGGACTGTTGCCCAGTGTTCCAAAGTCCTCTTTTCAGATGAGAGCAAGTTTTGTATTTCATTTGGAAACCAAGGTCCTAGAGTCTGGAGGAAGAGTGGAGAAGCTCATAGCCCAAGTTGCTTGAAGTCCAGTGTTAAGTTTCCACAGTCTGTGATGATTTGGGGTGCAATGTCATCTGCTGGTGTTGGTCCATTGTGTTTTTTGAAAACCAAAGTCACTGCACCCGTTTACCAAGACATTTTGGAGCACTTCATGCTTCCTTCTGCTGACCAGCTTTTTAAAGATGCTGATTTCATTTTCCAGCAGGATTTGGCACCTGCCCACACTGCCAAAAGCACCAAAAGTTGGTTAAATGACCATGGTGTTGGTGTGCTTGACTGGCAAGCAAACTCACCAGACCTGAAGCCCATAGATAATCTATGGGGTATTGTCAAGAGGAAAATGAGAAACAAGAGACCAAAAAATGCAGATGAGCTGAAAGCCACTGTCAAAGAAACCTGGGCTTCCATACCACCTCAGCAGTGCCACAAACTGATCACCTCCATGCCACGCCGAATTGAGGCAGTAATTAAAGCAAAAGGAGCCCCTACCAAGTATTGAGTACATATACAGTAAATGAACATACTTTCCAGAAGGCCAACAATTCACTAAAAATGTTTTTTTATTGGTCTTATGATGTATTCTAATTTTTTGAGATAGTGAATTGGTGGGTTTTTGTTAAATGTGAGCCAAAATCATCACAATTAAAAGAACCAAAGACTTAAACTACTTCAGTCTGTGTGCATTGAATTTATTTAATACACGAGTTTCACAATTTGAGTTGAATTACTGAAATAAATGAACTTTTCCACGACATTCTAATTTATTGAGATGCACCTGTATGTGTGCGTTCCTCCTTCCTTATGTCTTCGCTTTGCGGATCTATAATATATTTTTCAAAAGTGTCAATAAACCTGCTCTTCGGCACAGTTCAAGTTTGTAATCAACTTTTTTGCTCCGCAAACTCATGCAGGCTTTGGATTTTCTAGACACCTTTATTTCAGGATGACCAGAGCAACATTTCAGATGCGATGATTGGTCCTCTGGTTAGTCCAGTTATGAACAAGTTTTTTTCTTGTATCCCTAATAAATTCAATAGGAGTTTATTTGGTAAATGTGTTTCTATCATAATTTATGTGCATTTCTTCTTATCAATTAAACAAATGATCCACCTCAAGTGAGCGTATGTTTTTTAAGCGCATTTTGGAGATTTTTTTCACAGCTTGGTGTTTCCATCCAGCAGTTTTTATGCAATATCTCAAAAAGCGCATGTAAATACGTGGATGTAAACCCAGCTACTATCAACTGCCATTGTATTTAAAAGACGGACTGAGATATTAATTAAGAAATCTCCTTTTGTGTTCCACATAAGCAAGAAAGGGTTTAGAGCGTCATGAGGATGAGCTTTTTTGGGTGAACTATCCCTTTAAAGGTGCACTCAGAAATTCTTTTCCTCATTTAAAAAATTTTATTTCTAAAGAAATGAATAGTAATTTATTCTACATGGAGCAGGGGCGCCTCATGGGGGCTGCCATGATAGCATGACATGACCAGCTGAATACTACTCGCTTAATCTCAGTTGCTGCCCTGTTATTGGACACTTTCATTTATGGATTAAATAAATCCTGGCTTACTGTAAATAGTGAATTTCTACCATGGAATTGGTAACTGAAACTACTGTGTTTGAATGATTCAGCATCCAGGCCACTAGGTGTCAGTGTAAGCCATACATCAACATACTTTAAATTTTTTTTTACTGAGAGTACCTTTAAATATAAATAAAATTAAAGTACTTTTATTATTTAAAAAAAAAAAAAAAATGAATACATTTTACAAATAATAATAAAAAAATAAAAATTAATTTAAAAAAAAGTTAAAACAGCAGCAATAAGGTCACAAGACACCTTTTCTCATTTTTTATGTGAGTCTGGTGTTCAGGATTAAACTGCGATTCTGGGCACAGCGCCCAGTGTGAAACATGCATTCACTGTTCTACATGGCACCTCTCCACACACTCTCATACAGTGGCACCAAACTGGCCCAGATCCTTGAGAAGCTGGAATGGTACCAAAATATTTTGACAGCCAAGAACGTGTGAACAAGAGAGGCAGGTAACGATGTTTAGTAATTTGGAAAAGATTGGCATACTAGAAAAATAAGTGACAGCACATTAGGGCATGTCTGTCTGCAAAACTCTATTTCGTTTTACATGACTTTTTGAAATTGTATTTTATTATTATATGAAAATATCCAAGTGGTGACATGTAAGAGTACATATGTTTATGCACTGTAAATATGCATATGTATATTTATATGCATATGATAAGTATTATTATATGATAATGTTAAATGATTGATGATTATTAGATTGTAAATTTTTGTATATAATATTATTTATTTACATATAAATAAGCAGTTACAGAAATACTCAAACCAGCCCATCTGGCACCAACAACCATGTCATGGTAGAAATCACTGAGATCACATTTTTTCCCCATTCTGATGGTTGATGTGACATTTTTTTTGTAATTAACATTTTTTATTGATTGAAAGAAAAAACACAACAAAGAAAAACACAACACATACACACCGAATCAACATTTAAGTTTTAACCCCCACTAATATCCCTCCCCAAACACCAACTCCACCCTAACCCCCAACAAACACCCCTGTGGTCACATGAAATAAAACACAAACAAACAAACAAACAAACAAAATGAAATATATAATAAACATACATAATTAAACTAAACTTCTCTCTCCCCATCCCTTCACAGAGAGTCCCCCAAAACTGCCAAATACCTACCCCACTTTCTGATAAACAAGTCCCCAAACCCCAGCCTTCTACCTGCCACCTCCTCAAAAGCTGCCACCCTCTCCATCTCCACACACCACTCAGGAAATGATGACGTTCCAACCGACTTCCAACCCCTTAAAATAATTTGTCTGCCAATCATAATACTAGTCAGAACCCAATTTTTTTATATATTTGTCCCCCAAATTTATGACCACCCCATCACCCAAAACACAAAGTCTGGGGCAAAGTGAAATTTGAGTGCCCAAAACGTCACACAAAACTCTGAACCTTCAGCCAAAAATCTTGGATTTTAACACCCCCCAAAAGACATGGGTTGTGTCTCCAACTTCTGACTGGCATCGCCAGCAGGTGGGTGTGTCTTTAAGACCACTCCTGTATAATCTAGAGGGGGTCCAACAAAATCTATGTAAAATCTTAAACTGCATAAGGCGAACCCTTGCATCTCTAGATAGTTGATGTGAACATTAACTGAAGCTCCTGACCTGTATCTGCAATATTTTATGCATTGCACTGCTGACACATGACTGGCTGATTAGATAACTGCATGAATATGTAGGTGTACAGGTGTTCTTAACAAAGTGCTCAGAAAGTGTACATGTTAAGCTCAATCGAGAGCATTTGTGGCATAATGTTGATTACCACAGAAATTTATTTAGACTCGTCCCTCCTTTAAAAAAAAAGCAAAAACCGAGGTTACAGTGAGGCACTTACAATGGAAGTGAATGTTAAAATACTCACTTTTTCAAAAGTATAGCCAGAAAACAGTATATGAGTGTAAGCATCATTTTAATGTGATAAAAATGACTTACAAACCTTTACTGTGTAAATTTATAGCCAATATTACAACTTTCCATGATGATGTAATGTCAACAAACCCTAAAACCCTAAAACCCTAAAACGAGTATAAAAATTATAATTTAAACAACTTTAGAGCTTTAGAGCTCTAAAGAGGACAGAAAAATAAGTGTCAAAGGAGGGCCAGAGGTGGGTGTGTTAGTGGGAATTGGGAAAACAGCAGGAGGAGTATAAAGTGAGAATGGAAGTCAGATTAAGAAGTAAAAGATAACTCATCTAAGAAAACAGAGCAGAGTAGTAGAAGTAAAAAAAAAAGAACAAAAAAAAGGTTAATACACAAGTTTTAACAGGAGAATTAATGCAAGTGCTTTTATAAAATTATAAGCCTCACATTTCTGTTTAAACCCTTCAAAAATTGGCCACGTTCACTTTCATTGTTCCCATTCACTTCCATTGTAAGTGCCTCACTGTAACAGAGATTTTTGATTTTTTAAAGAAAGGAATGAGATGAAATAATTTTTTGTGGTAATCAACATTATGCCACAAATGCTGTTGATTTAGCTTAACTTGTATTGAACCTGGAATATTCCTTTAAGAACATTAAGGTTCAATCAGTGACAGAGGCTTATTAAAGTGTGAAATTGAATGAGAGTGGGGGCTGGGGTAATTGCTGTGTACAGTCTAGTGCTCCCAGTCACAAAGTCACAGACCAGCTAGCAGGTCACTAATGCATGATCCCCTCAAGATTAGATTGCTATAGTCAGGTAGCTTGTCAAGAGCAAGTTACCTTGTCTGAGGTTGATTCTTATTCAAGGAGTGAATGCACTGCAGGTGCAATCGTCTAATGCTCCATATGGCTTTAATAGTAAATAAACAGAAATTCTAAATCTAATCTTGTGGCTCTTTGGTTATTGAGGAAGTACATTTACTTTCATTTCTTTACTAATGTATTAAATGAAATGCTGTCCAAGAAAATCTTCTAGAGGAAAAGTATTTGTGATAAAGAAATGATGAGAAATGAATATCAGTACTGGTTTGAGCAAAAATAGAAATGTGAATAACACATCTTTCATATGGGCATATGATGCACAAACATTTGGTCCAAATGTCTTAAATGCACTTGCATTAATTGCATATATTTTAAGATTGGTTAAGCAAATTTTATTTAATCTTATTTCATCATAATTCCTCACAACAAAAATCACCACAATGTTTAAATTTTTTTAGGTTCATGTTTTTTTTTTTTTTTTTTTTTACCACCATAGCAATACAATGTTTTGGACACAACAGCAATATCATGGTTCATAAACGTTTCAGCACCATGGTATAGAATAGAGTGGTAACATAGTACAATATTACCATCTGTACCATAGTACCACCAAAGTACGCTTTGTAACAGTAATAAATGAGCGATCTTCATTAAAAGAGATGTAATTTTTTTTATGTTAAAATACATTCTCTTATGTGCTGAGACAACCATAAGTAAGTCATTGGTAGTTTGATTCCTCCAAAGTGTAAACACCGTGGTCAAAACATTGCTCTGTTTGTTTGAGCATCCCAACCAGCACAACCAATCTGGTCTTATAGAACCACGTTTCTATAGCTAAATGTTTTGCAAAATGATTTTTACTTGGCTTGTTGTACGTATCATGGTAGTTTCCTGGTGAAGGGAACACTAGACTAAAGCACTACAAGAACAATGGCTTTTATTCACTTTTACACAAATCATGAGATAAAGGGCAGATTATCAGTTCGTAAACCAACATGATCACACGGGAATTTGGCATGCTGTTTCCGAACGTTCCGGTACCCTAGGATCGGCAACAGTATGCCGACTCACTCCCATCGGACATATTTGGAACGGCTCAACAACAATTACTTTCCCTCGTGGCAAAATAAGCATTTCTCTTCACTGTTTTACACCCCGTTCAGCTGAAAACAATTATTTTTACAACTGGCTTCTAGCGAACTCTCCTGGATATAAATGGATGTCACACTTGTTTATATGCTCTGAAACACTTACCGCTTTAGCCTCTGGAGGCAGTGTTTTCAAATTCAGTCAACGTATACCAGTTTCGGCTAAAGAAAAATCGGCACACACTTGACGAATTTTATGTGAGATCAGGCTGCATAAACAGTTACTTTTGGCTTGTTCCTCACTCAGTGTTATCTTACGATATCAAAACACTTTTACTAGAGCATGTCTTAAAAAACGATACATTTTAACATTTGCATTACATAACCAACTACATTTATAAGCTTGTCTAAGCATGATCAAATGCATGATAGCTCAACTAATAAAGAGTTGCACTTGTGATGCCAAGGACCAGTGTACGAGTCCTGAAGAGCATGTGAGTCGAAACGTGAGATGAAGGTGTCATTGAAGCACCACAAAATGAGGCGATTGCTTCAGCAATTGTGTTTTTCACCCAACATTTGCTTTTCTTAACACTATAGGTTAGGGTTAGGTTTAGGTTTAAGGTTTTGGGTAGGAAGTAGGGTTTGCTGATTAAAACTTGATAGAGCATTAACTTTAAAAACATAATTTGTTTGGAAGAAAATGTAACCGTCTTTTAGCACCACATAGTGGACGTTTCACCTCAGAACCGCTGCAGTACGTACCCACGTAATATATTTTGCAAACATTTCACCAGTCGCGCAATTTTTTATGAGATCAGGCTCAGCACAACACAGCAATGTTGGCTCAACCAATGGAGTGAGTCTGAGTTTTTCTTGAGTGTTTTAATCCATGTCTTCTAAAGTGATCAAATCCATTTTGGGTGAGAACAGACCAAAATGTAACACATTTTTACTGTACATCTTGCAGTCTCTAGGCATGATCATGATTTAAAGTTCGATTACACATCCTCTCCACATGCGTCGAGTGCTCGAAAGTGTAATCGAACTTGCAGTACGTTAAAAATTAGTTGCATTTTGGTCTGTTCTCACCCAAAATGTATTGGATCACTTCAGAAGGCATTGATTAAGTCACTGGAGTCTTATGGATTACCTTTATGCTGACTTTATGTCCTTTTTGGAGTTTGGAAATTTGGTCATCATTCACTTACATTGTATGGAAAGACAGACATCATATCTCCATTAAAATATCTTCATTTGTGTTCCACGGAAGAAAGAAAGTCATACGTGTTTGAGACGACAAAAGGATGAGTAAGGATGACAGAAGTATAATTTTTGGTGAACTATTCCTTTAACTGCAGTTGACTTACTGAGACAGCGTGTGTGGTCCTGGAACAGACCTCTCTCACAGGTGGTCACACATTGCCTGCCACTGAGGAGAAAGGACCCACCACATGCTGTGCATTCAAAGTCATTCTCACAGGTGGCACATGACGGTTGACAGGCTGGCAGAGAAAGAAAGTAAAGTGTGATGGGGTTGTGGCATACAGTTTATGCCTGTGAAAGTAAAACATTATGCAAAAAATGGGCATAAAAACATTGTAATTTTTGCAGAGACGGTAATTGAAATAGTGTGTATGAGTATGTGGTGAAAACACAGGAAACTAGGTCAGGCTTCATATCAGATTTAAGAATGCATTAAAAAAAATTCTGAACAGTGTTTCATCTTTTTCTGTGCCTCAGAGACTAATTTTACATCAGCTTTTAAAGCATGTCTGTTTAGATGGGGAGGAATGTTGTCAAATAATGGTCTTATCCTGTGACAGCAACAATAGCCCTTTAATGAAATGGTAAATTCCAGTGGAGGATCAGGTCTGTTTTAACTTGTTAAAATGACTGACACAAATGTGACCCAAATGCATGTTCACAAACACATACACAGCAGTAAAGCTATAGGATTAGCAATGTTTTTTTCTGCCAAAACTCACTCAAAGCGTTTGCTAGATTTTAAAATGTTATGGGGCAAAAATAAGCTGTCAGAGGACAGAAAAATAAGCGTCAAAGGAGGGCCAGAGGTGGGTGTGTTAGTGGGAATTGGGAAAACAGCAGGAGGAGTATAAAGTGAGAATGGAAGTCAGATTAAGAAGTAAAAGATAACTCAACTAAGAAAACAGAGCAGAGTAGTAGAAGTAAAAAAAAAAAAAAGGTAAAACTCAATAAAGAAGGGGACCAAAACAGAGTGACATAATTGCTCTGTTCCAAAAACTAATTAGCTGTCCATGAAAGAAGCATTTTCAGACATCACCATAAGCACTACGGATAACGTACATCTGATGATAGGTGTGGGTGAGAAACAAATCAATATTTAAGTCCTTTTTTATAAATTCTTCTCCCTGCCCAGTAGGTGGTGATATGCACGAAGAATGCAAATCGGCAAAAACAAAAGAAGAAGAATGTGAAAGTGAAAGTAGAGATTGATAGTAAAAAGAGACTTAAATACTGATCTGTTTCTCATCCACACTTATCATATCGCTTCTGAAAACATGGATTTAAACACTGGAGTCTTATGGATTACATTTATGCTGCATTTTTGTGATTTTTGGAGCTCGAAAGGTCTGGAAACCATTCACTTGCATTATATGGACCTACAGAGCTGAAATACTCTTCTAAAAATCTTTGTTAGTGTTCAGCAGAAGAAAGAAAGTCAGACACATCTGGGATGGCATGAAGGTGAGTAAATGATGAAAGAATTTTCCTTTTTGGGCGAGCTATACCTTTAATAATACTGACTCCTTGTTATAGCCAAATAATAATAATAAAAAAGTTTTTTGTAAAAATGATTAAAAACGGACTATTTTACCCTTACTTTGTCTCTGCCATGTACTGTATATTTATGCCTATTAAAGTATTGCACTGGTCCTTTCTCGTTGCCTCTATTGAAATAAATTCAAGAGTCAAGTCTTCCGTGCGCTTTATGTGAGTTGCTGCCTATGTAAAGCATTTGAAATCAGTCACTTATGAGGTTCCATGAGTGTTAGGGTGCCTATGTAGTTAGTCGGCATCTCACTAGATTTTGGAACAGAGCTAATAACTCAGATTTAATGGCAAAGGGAGGAAAAGTGTTTATTTTTATACCTGCACAAACTTTCCCCTGAGGGAAAAAGCCTTTAGGACAGGCCTGCAGACAGCGTCCATTCATCAGCAGAGCAGAGGGGTCCTTACAGCTGTCACAGTGATCTGCTGTTCCAGAGCATGTTAAACAGTCCTGATGACACTGGACTGCTGCAGACACAAACATCCAGCACAAAGTCAGAGAACACCCTAATCCACATACAGAACGCTCAAACTAACTGTGTTAACTCCCTAGTGAATAGTCATGCAAATTAATTGCCTCCCAGTCTTTGGTTTGCTGATAAAGCACACATGACTTCTCCACATGGTCCAAATGAAACCTGAGCCTCCAAGCATGGTTCTCTTTGGCACAATTAATTAAACAGTTTCAAATGAGCTGGTAAATTTACAGGGTAGCAGGTTTCTGGCTCCATCCATGAGGCTAGAGCAAGAGACATGACAGTAGGGCAAAGTTAAACATTACAGATATAATGATTTTTAATTGAGTGGTGTGAAAAAATACTTATTTTCAAAATTGACTAATCGATCGGTTGCCTGAACAACTTGCTGACTTACTGGCCTTAAGAAACATAAAAATTAAAAAATATCAACAAAAATATACAGTACTGTGCAAAAGTTTTAGGCAGTTGTGAAAAATGTTGTATAGTGAGAATGTTTTAAAAAAATAATGCCATAAAAAATAAATTATGAATTAATTTCATACAAAATGCAGTAAACGTAAAACAAAAACTAAATATTTGGTGTGATCACCCTGCACCTTTTAAACAGCACCAATTCTCCTAGGTACACTTGCACACCATTCTTCTTGGTTGTTGGAAGATACGTAGGTTGATCCAAGAATCTTGGAGAACTTGCCACAGTTCTTCTATGAATTTAGGTCTCAATTGCTTCTGTCTCTTCATGTAATCCCAGGCTGACTCAATAATGTTGAGATCTGGGCTCTGTGGGGACCATACCATATGTTGCAGGACTCCTTGTTCTACTTCTGTTCTATTCTATTTGCAAAAGGAATATTTGGAAATCTAAAAATGTATATTTCCTATTGACACACTAAAGCAGAATATATCAAATAACCATCTTTTTTGTGAAACATGTAATATGTATAAGACTTTTGCACAGTACTATATACAGTATGAGGATATATCTAGATAAACATCACTTATCGATATCAATCATGACCGATTCCTAACAGACACTGACTACGTTTACATGGACACCAGAAAGTGGCTTATTGTGAGCGGCATACTCTTTACTGTCTATGTGCTCAGTCAGTAAGCAGCTTTCTCAACAGCAATGTAATTTCCCCATGACGCTTGTGTAATTAACAAACATGGTATCCGAGGAAGACTTCACTATTTTATTCTCCGTTGCTTCACTTTTTATTTCCATATATTTCAATGTGTGTTTGCTGTGTTTGCTTCCTTTGCTTTCTATCATGATCTGAAGCAGAATTGTGCTGCAATACTAGTGGGGTTTCTCTCTCATGTAGCTCTGGGATTCCCCCAGTGTACAAGCGCTTATTTGCAAATGTGAGGGACAGTCGATATTTTACATTGGTGTGTATAATTGGGTATAGTTTATAGTTCCCATTGTACTCCCAGAAAAGTTTAATTCTTTCCGCTGTGTTTACTTGTTGATGGGCTCCATCCTATGACGTTTGTTATCTGGTCTGTTCACGCACATGTGCACTCCTCAAAAACCTGTAAGAGGGCCACATAAGCCACTGCTCCGGGAGAAATCCAGGTGTGTTAAACCGCTTTCTCCTAATCCCTTAAACGGTGTAAGGAATTCAGCGTTCTCGTATACAAGACGTTTTTGAACGCCGCTTACTGCAAAAATCCTGGAGTAAACCGTTTTTTAAGTGCATGCAAAACTTGGTCATTGAGACTACACAAGGAGCATTGGTGATTCTTTAGTGGTCATTCATAATATTTTTCCTTGACAAGGTCAGGCTCATATCCAGAGGGAGAAAATAGGAACCTTTTTATCTTTTTCTGACATAACCCCATAAATCACTTTTAATTAAACACTTTAGTGTGTGAATCTATAAGTTTTACTGAATAACTATCCTACTCTCAATTTTGCAGTTGAAGCATAAGCATGTTTTTGCCAGAATGACCTTTGTGACTCACCACTGATTTAAAAAATCTACTTGCTTGGAGTGCAAATGTGTTATAATATCAACACTATCAAGCAAATCCTTACAAATCCAACACAGCTTTTCTCACAATTACCCTGCAAGTCATTATGTCTCAGACAAGCCATCAATACCTAATAAAACACTGAAGCTGGGCTCCTTCTGTTCCTCATTACAGGCAGTCAAGTTAACAAACAGTATGTGGCTGTTAATACAGTACATTCAGATTGCCTTCATTCACCGTTTTGATAAAATCAGGACATTAACTAACAGGCACTATTGTCATGCAAGCTGTTACCTAACATGTGTGATTAATAGTGATGATAGTAAATGCAGACAGAGCAAGGGAAAGGGTATTTTGTAAACAGCAAACAGGACAACCATTTACCTGCCTAGAGTGTAAAAAATCAACTGCTGCATTTAGAGGATATATTAGCATAATCTGTATGCATAAAAAAGTCAACCCACACATATATAAACAACCAATAATTTGCCCTATTTCTTTAGACAAACACCTAAATACAAAAAGAACAAAATGTATACATGGACACGTTCAGAAATCATCAATGCATACTTTTCATTATCTAAGAGAACAAGAGACACCTTAAGAGAGAGAGAGAGAGAGAGAGAGAGAGATGTTGCCTTGCTCTCTAGAAATCAACAGGGAAATTTAGCATATAGAGCAGACCACGAGTCTCATGAGTACTGCAGAACTAAATAACCATGTTATCTACACAGAATATAATATAATACTATAGCTCTCATCTCACTCCCAATGAGCTCAAATCTATGTTTTGTCTTTATGGCTGAGGAATTATTCCTTGGAGGGCTGATAAAGAAAGATTTTCTCAATGATTCAAATGCTTGTTTTTTTTTTTTTTTTTTTTTTTTTTTTACATGGCACATAAAGAAATGCTGTTAAACTGGGAATAGAAAAATTAAAAACAATTTCATTTTAAAATAAATTGGAGGGTATTCAGGTAATTCATTTGCTTAATTTGTCATGGCTGTTAGCCAAACAAACACAAACACAGATGCAGGTCTCACCTAGATTGCACTCCGGACAGCATTGCTCACTGTGAGGTATTGTGAGGGTGCCCAATGGACAGGTGGGACAGGAGCTCTGGTAACAGGTCACATGACCATCCTGACATTGGCACACACGACATGGCCCCTCTCTGACACTCTCCAGATTCTGAAACCAGAGAACACACTGTCACAAAAGACTACTAATTCAAAAAAGGAAAACTACGTTTAAATACAGGTGAAATAAATATTAAACAAAATTATTTGCTTGGACAAGGTCCCTGTAATAATCTTTCTGTAATAATGTTATAATTCTGTTATCTCAATTGTTTCAATATATATATAGTAAATATATGTACCATAAACCAAGTTCTCATGTTTATTTACAGCAAGGCTTTTAAAGCTCTTGACATTGGATTTCTGCCCCTAAATGAAAAAAGACAGTCGGATTGATTGATTGATTGATTGAGGTATTGATTTGCTTGATCGTTTTTGTTTTTTAAATACTGTTATAAATTCAATGTGAACATATATGTAAAGTATAATAATACCTCTGAATGTGATTAACAAAAGATCATAATAAGGTTCATACCTTTTGGTCTGGCTGTGCATATGTACAGGAACTGGTTGTGGTTTTACACTCTGGGCAGCACTTCCCTGGCAAATGGACCAGTTTTTCTCCCTGGCACAAGGTGTGAAATTTGAGCTCATTTAATTTTGGTGTGAACACCCCCAAGGGAATGATTAGTTGCCTGGCATAGCACTACAAATCTCTAATTACCTCAGCAGTTTCCAATTCTATCACTGACGTTCTTTATAGGTGGCTGTTATCAATAGTCATTTACATGCATGTGAGAGTCTGTAGTTGTTTCTTCAGTGTAACACAGTTTGATTACAGAAGTCATGGTGGTCTTACAAGCAGATTAACAGATTTCAGTGAAATATGAAACTACAGGAGTGACAGAAAGTTTGATTAATGTATTAAAAAGATACAGACAGGCCTGCTGTTTTTAGTGCTGTTTAATCAGATACTCTATTACTATGACTTAAGCTCTCATTTTAATTAACACATTAAAATATAATCATATTTATAATGTTTGTACATTGAATTGCAGTCAGTATTAAATTAATTATGAAAGCTACTAGGGAGCTAAGAGGAATGCGTAATTATCAAGTCTGGTAACACAACAACAAACCCTCAAACTTGTGTAATACTCATGAAAAATATGTGCCCCTTGTAACATTTTTGCAAAACTATATTACGTACCTTATTACACGTTTCGCTGCAGTTTCCGAGTGAAATGGTATCATAATCAGATGAGATTTTTAAGGTAAAAGTTAGATGGAGGTTTTAATGAGTACAACGCACTTCCCTTACCTAAAACATTTACCTAAACCTAACCAATAATGTCCTAAAAGCAAAGGAGAGGTACTGTAACAAAACAGACATCCTTATCATAAACCAACACCTAAACCTAACCGATAGTGTGCTAAAAGCAAATTCTGAAGCAACCACGTCATTTCGTGTCACTTTTATGACACTTTAGGCTCACGTGCCAGCTTACCTGCTTGGCTGGGCTCAGGCCTCGGTCTTCCGAGTCCAAAGTACAACACTCTATCAGGTGAGCTACTGTGCAAGCTAGTTGGAATAAGTGTGTAAATGTAGGTGGGTCTGTAATACAAGTGTTAAAATGTATCATTGTCAAATGATACGTCAGAGTAAAAGTCTTTTGATATTACAACACAGCAGTATGTGAGTAACAGAGTGAAAAATAAGAGTTTATAAAGTCAAAATCAGCCGTAGTACTCGTGAATAAAAAAAGCATTGTTGTTTTAGCGCCTCTAGTGTTTATTACACCAGGAAACTGTGGCGAAACGTAGAATGTTGCACGTAAAACTCAGTCTGCAAAAATGCAGTAATAGTATAGTTCAGTGGTTCCCATCCCTGTTCCTGGAGACCCCCCAACACTACACATTTTGGATATCTCCCTAATAATTCAACACATCAGCTCGACTCCAAGAACTGAATTGGGTGTGTCAGAAAAGGGAGATGCAAAATGTGTAGTGTTGGGGGTGCTCCAGTAACAAGGTTGGGAACTACTGGTATAATTCTTTCTATGAGACAAGGTTGGTAATACTCCTATGCACTTCTATCATAAACCCAACCATGACTCTACGGCCCAAGAAAAGTTCACAAAAGTAGAGTGACAACTCAATTAAGTCTGAGTTCCCTCTCTAAAAGAATAACCTTTAGACTGTCCTGGATTTGGGCCAAAAGTTCAATTAATAAGTAATAAATCTCCAAAGAGCTCAACCTTTCAGTGTTCCTTATGATTAATAGAGAAGCTGAAATATATTGACTGAATATACATATAATGCATAACCCAAAAAACAAAAAAACAAATTCAACTTAGACAGGCATTTCAAACTTCTCTGGTACATTTTGCCCTAATAATTGTCAACATTTTAAATTGTGGTATATAGGTGATCCCCCATCTGAGCTTGTTAATAATGTCTTTTAATGAATAATGACTTGCTGATGGGTCTGCATCAAAATGTATAAAATTTGGGCACATACCCATGGGCACTCCGATCTGGTGCACTCGACCCGTTGGCACAGCACCTGACCCATTTTACACATGCAGAACTCACAACCTGTGCCGTTCCACAAATCGTCATGGTAACGGATGATGCCCTCATATAGGCAGCTGCCCTTAGACGTGACACAGTCTTCACAGCACTGGCTGGGTCGCTTGACCTTTGTCTGACCCTAAGGAGAACACAAGTTTACACGCATAATATAACATTACACCTATTTTACCACAATCATTTAATATTGTCCTTCAGTTTATAAAAGCAAAGGAATAATGTGTGTACAGTAATGCATTTACATTGGAAATCTAAGGGGCAAGTTTACAGCACAGAGTCAAAATGATTCACTATTGTAATTGACAGTATGTTACTGATGTTGATGATTTAAGCTGCATTTAACCCAGAATATTTGTTTAAAGACCCAGTTCCCTATCTGTTACTCACTCGATGTTGTGTCGATGTAGTGACACTAGGGGTCACTCTTGGGAGCCCCAAACATAACTCTGCTTTTTGAAAAAAGGCCAATGGAAATTGGCGAGTGGAATTTGCATGCCACTCCCCCGGACATACGGGTATAAAAGGAGCTGGTATGCAACCACTCATTCAGATTTTCTCTTCGGAGCCAATTGGTTCTATTCATTGAGCTGAAATCACCGAGTTCATTCACCTCGTCTGCTGGATTTACGGCACATTTCAGTGGCTTCTCCCCCTCTGCACCCGTGGACTGCAGAGAACGCCCCTGGGCGCTTCGGCAGAACAGCAAAAAGAGAGTATATTCTAAAAGAGTATATTTTCAACTCTAAAAGAGCGGCACAACGGAACGTCTTTTTAAAGATGCCTTTCTGTTTGTGTGTTATTCCTGGTTGCAGTCGTTATCTCTCCACTTCTGACAGCCACAATCGCTGTCTTATGTGTCTGGGCGCTGCCCATGTGGAGACTTCGTTCGTGGATGGGTCTTGTCCTCATTGCGAGAACATGACCATGACCATGAGTTGTGGTCGCGGCTTGCCATCGTAAGAAAGCAAGCCACCCCAGTGGCTCCCTGCCTTGGTCCTTCTACCTATGGATATGAGGCCACGTCGGTTAGCACTGGGGGCGATTTGGGGACTCCAATGGGACCACCTCCGCCGGGTAACCCCCCACGGACCTCCCATTCCTCAGCACACTCGAATGCCCCAGTCGGCTCTCGGATGAGAACGCTGGCTCGTCTCAGGGCGAGTTCGACCTCTTATTCGGTGCCCGGGAAGACAATGAGTTGTTGAGCGCAGCAACGGAGAGCGGGCTCGTCCATTCTGACGCAGAGGTTTCGGCTGGGCTTCCCCCTTCGGGTGTGGTCGCCCAGTCTCAGGCCGATGCGGAGATGACGGACATGCTTTCCCGGGCAGCCGCGAGCGTCGGGCTAGAGTGGAACCCTCCACTCTCCCCTGAACCCTCGCGGCTCGATGATTGGTTCCTGTGCCCAGAGAGCCGCTCACGGCCGCGCCCTGCCCTGGTTCCTTTATTCCCGTAAGTGCATGAGGAACTAACAAGATCATGGGGGCACCTTTTACCACCTGGTCCCGCTCTTTCAGCTCCCCCGCTATTACTAACCTCAATGGTGGGGCGGCCAAGGGGTATTCGGTGATCCCCCAGGTGGATAAGTGGCTCGCGGTGCACTTGTGCTCGCAGAGTGCCATCACCTGGTGCGGGCGCCCGAAGCTCTCATCCAGGGCCTGTAGGTTTACATCGTCTCTGACGGCTAAGGCCTACGGTTCCGCTGGACAAGCCACCTCTGCCCTGCACGCCATGGCTCTCCTGCAGGTACACCAAGCCAAGGTGCTAAAAGAGCTGCACGAGGGTAGTTCTGACCCGGGATTGATGCAGGAACTGCGCTCAGCGACCGACCTCACTCTCTGGGCGACGAAGGTCATGGCGCGGTCTCTTGGGCAGGAGATGTCCACCCTGGTGGTCCAGGAACGCCACCTTTGGCTCAACCTGGTCGACATGAGAAAGGCTGACAAGACACGGTTCCTTGACACCCCCATCTCCCAGGTTGGCCTGTTCGGCGACACCGCCAAGAACCCTAGGAAGGCTTCGAAGCGCCCCTGAGACGGGCAACCCAGGGGCGAGAGACCCGCTTCCACGGAGCTAGTAGAAAGACCACTCCATCCAGAGTGGAAGGAGAATCTTTTGTTTCATTTTCGCTGCATACCCAAGAGGCTGCGGTACCCAAAATTTCAACAAAAGAGTGGTTTCCTTGTTCTCTGGGTCACATGTCAAGTGTGCATGACCGTCGTCACAACCACCGTCCACCGTCCCATTTTGGCAGGTTCGGTCCTCCAGCGGCAGACCCCCCGCCCCTGCGCGTCCAGCTGTGGCACAAACATGCCCACACCGGGTTGGTTCCGATGGACTGCGGGACGATATTCCTCCTCCCCCCTCCCTGGCCAATCTTATGGTGGATATAAGGAGCCAGGTAAGTGCTTCGATGTCCCTGGACTCAGCACGGCCACGGGGCTCAAGCCCCCTTGATGTGGCGCCTCAGGCTCTGCCCCGAGTTGTTGGCAGTACTGCTTGCCCTGCGGAAGTTCCGGCCGTTGATCCAGGGCAAGCACGTGTTGGTCCGAAAAGACAACATGGCGACGGTAGCGTACAACAACCACCAAGGCGGTCTACGCTCCCGTTGCATGTCACAACTCTCCTGCCGTCTCCTCCTCTGGAATCACCAGCGCCTCAAGTCGCTACGAGCCACTCACATCCCGGGCGACCTCAACACAGCAGTGGATGCGCTGTCACGACAGGTTATGCTCAGGGGAGAGTGAAGACTCCACCCCCAGGTGGTCCAGCTGATTTGGAGTCGATTCAGTCGAGCACAGGTAGACCTGTTTGCTTCCTGGGAATCCTCCCACTGCCCACTTTGGTATGCCGTGACCGAGGCACCCCTCAGTATAGACGTGCTGGCACACAGCTGGCCCCCCTGGACTACGCAAATACGCGTTTCCCCCAGTGTGCCTACTTGCACAGACCCTGTGCAAGGTCAGGGAGGATGAAGAGCAGATCATCCTAGTAGCACCCTACTGGCCCACCCAGACGTGGTTCTCGGACCTCACGCTCCTAGCGACAGCCCCCCCCTGCGGATTCCCCTAAGGAAGGACCTTCTTTCTCAGGGACGGGGCGCCATCTGGCACCCGCGACCAGACCTCTGGAATCTCCACGTCTGGACCTTGGATAGGACGTGGAAGACCTAAGTGGCCTACCACAAACAGTGGTAGACACGATCACTCAGGCTAGGGCTCCCTCTATGAGGCAGCTGTATGCCTTGAAGTGGTGCCTGTTCGCTAAGTGGTGTACTTCCCGACGCGAAGACCCCCAGAGATGCGCAGTCGTATCGATGCTTTCCTTCCTGCAGGAGAGGCTGGAGAGGCGGCTGTCCCCTTCCACCTTGAAGGTGTATGTAGCTGCCATTTCGGCACATCATGAGGCAGTGGATGGTAAGTATTTGGGGAAGCACGACTTGGTCATCAGGTTCTTGAGAGGCGCTAGGAGGTTGAATCCCTCCAGACCATGCCTCATGCCCTCGTGGAACCTGTCTGTAGTCCTTCGGGGTCTACGGGGTGCTCCCGTTGAGCCCCTGGAGTCAGTAGAACTTAAGGCACTCTCTTTGAAGACTGCCCTCCTGACTGCGTTCATTTCTATCAAGAGGGTAGGGGACCTGCAGGTGTTCTCTGTCAGCGAATCGTGCCTGGAGTTCGGTCCGGGTTACTCTCACGTGATCCTGAGACCCGACTGGGCTATGTGCCCAAGGTTCCCACGACACCGTTAAGGGATCAGGTGGTGAACCTGCAAGCGCCACCCCAGGAGGAGGCAGACCCAGCTTTGGCATTGCTTTGTCCGGTGTGTGCTTTACACATCTATTTGGATCGTACGCAGAGCTTTAGAAGCTCCGAGTAGCTCTTTGTCGCCCACTGGGTAGTTGACGACATCATGATGGCATATCACACCCAGGACGTGCCGCCCCCCGTGGGACTATGAACCCACTCTACAAGGAGTGTAGCAGCCTCCTGGGCCCTGACCAGTGGCGCCTCTTTAGCAGACATCTGCAGAGCAGCGGGCTGGGCAACACCCAACACCTTTGCGAGGTTCTATAATCTCCGGGTTGAGCCGGTTTCGTCCCGTGTGTTGTCTGGTCCGAACAGGTAAGTTCTGGGACAGCTGGCCGGGTGTACCACTTGCGCATAGCGCCCTTCCCCTCCCATGAGGTGAAGAAGTGCACTTTTGACTCCCAGTCATGTTCACAAGTTGTGATCCCTGAATGACTTTCCTCCTTAGCCCTGTGGCAGACGAGTTTACGGAGAAACTCGCTGCCAGCCCAGTACATGTGCTAACTAGGCCCTGTACTGAGGTAGGTGCTCCACATGTGGTGGTTCCCTGTATGTGACACCATGTAATATCTTCCGCTAAATCGTTTCCCTGTTGGTAAACTGCGTCTTCCTGGCAGAGGCCCCTCTGCACCCGGTCACCATGTTTGTAGAAACTCCTCCCCCTCGGGTAGGACCTACACTATATTGTCAAAAGTATTCGCTCATCTGCCTTTAGACGCATATGAACTTAAGTGACATCCCATTCTTAATCCATAGGGTTTAATATGACATCGGCCCACCCTTTGCAGCTATAACAGCTTCAACTCTTCTGGGAAGGATTTCCACAAGGTTTAGGAGTGTGTTTATGGGAATTTTTGACCATTCTTCCAGAAGCGCATTTGTGAGGTCAGACACTGATGAGAAGGCCTGGCTCGCAGTCTTCGCTCTAATTCATCCCAAAGGTGCTCTATCAGGTTGAGGTCAGGACTCTGTGCTGGCCAGTCAAGTTCTTCCACACCAAACTCGCTCATCCATGTCTTTATGGACCTTGCTTTGTGCACTGGTGCGCAGTCATGTTGGAACAGGAAGGGGCCATCCCCAAACTGTTCCCACAAAGTTGGGAGCATGGAATTGTCCAAAATCTCTTGGTATGCTGAAGCATTCAGAGTTCCTTTCACTGGAACTAAGGGGCCAAGCCCAGTTCCTGAAAAACAACCCCACACCATAATCCCCCCTCCACCAAACTTCACATTTGGCACAATGCAGTCAGACAAGTACCGTTCTCCTGGCAACCGCCAAACCCAGACTCGTCCATCAGATTGCCAGACGGAGAAGCGTGATTCGTCACTCCAGAGAACGCGTCTCCACTGCTCTAGAGTCCAGTGGCGGTGTGCTTTACACCACTGCATCCGACGCTTTGCATTGCACTTGGTGATGTATCGCTTGGATGCAGCTGCTCGGCCATGGAAACCCATTCCATGAAGCTCTCTACGCACTGTTCTTGAGCTAATCTGAAGGCCACATGAACTTTGGAGGTCTGTAGCGATTGACTCTGCAGAAAGTTGGCGACCTCTGCGCACTATGCACCTCAGCATCCGCTGACCTCGCTCTGTCATTTTACGTGGCCTACCGCTTTGTGGCTGAGTTGCTGTCATTCCCAATCGCTTCAACTTTGTTATAATACCACTGACAGTTGACTGTGGAATATTTAGTAGCGAGGAAATTTCACGACTGGACTTGTTGCACAGGTGGCATCCTATCACAGTACCACGCAGACTGCTTCTACAAACATTTGTGAAAGAATGGGCAGCTCCTGAGAGCGGCCCATTCTTTCACAAATGTTTGTAGAAGCAGTCTGCATGCCTAGGTGCTTCATTTTATACACCTGTGGCCATGGAAGTGATTGGAACACCTGAATTCAATTATTTGGATGGGTGAGCGAATACTTTTGGCAATATAGTGTACCATGGAACTTCTCCACATGACATACTTCCGATGAGATTCGGTAAGACCATGTGACATATTTCCACTGAAAATTATCCCCCCTCTCTGGGCGGGATGTGGTCTTCGCGGTGTCCTCCCCTTCGGAGTGACACCCCCCCGATGTAGACATTTATGGCCCCAGTTGGTTAACAAATTCCACTCTTTTTGGGGAGAAAAAGGAGGAAAAGTGGCCACGGCTGGGCTAGCCTGTCCCTATTTTTTGGGCAGTCAACTTGTTCCCGAAGGACTGTTCAACATTCAGTCAGTCAGTCCACGTAACACAGTTCAGCTAGTTGTGGCGTTTTGTATAGGGACCCCTAGTGACACAACGTCGAGTGAGTGACAGATAGGGAACATCCTGGTTACTTTCGTAACCTCCGTTCCCTGATGGAGGGAACGAGACATTGTGTCCCTCTTGCCACAACACTGAACTACCCGCTGAAATGGCCGGGACCTTGTCTCGGCTCCTCAGCACAAAACCTGAATGAGTGGTTGCATACCAGCTCCTTTCATACCTGTATGTCCTGGGGAGTGGCATGAAAATTCCACTCGCCAATTTCCATTGGCTTTTATTCAAAAAGCAGAGGTGTTTGGGGCTCCCAAGTGTGACCCCTAATGTCACTACATCGACGCAACGTCTCGTTCCCTCCATCAGGGAACGGAGGTTACGAAAGTAACCAGGACATTTTCTTTCCTGTGGCATATTAACTATTAAAACAGGAAGCTTGGGCAGGGCATATTGAAGGACCTGTTTTTTAATAGCCTATAGGCTTTAGTTTTGTCACAGCCATAAACAATAATTTGCTAATTGCAAGTCTGTTGCTGGTGGCATTAGGGATAGGGCATTATCACTCTAGAGAGGATTTGATTGGACAAATATCTGTGTGGTCATTACCATTTTTAGTCCATTTTGCCAGAAAAGAGAAGACTGTTTAATTAAATTTTAGCACATAGATCTGCTAACAGTTCATTTGATCAACATTTAGGAGTACGTTAGCATTAAGATGACTTCAGATCTAACAAACATTGACTAAAAGCCAGAAAACTCTTTTGATTTTGATTTCATGTGGTCTTCAAGGCTCAAAAGGATTCACCTCTATTAAGGTAATGCACAAAAATGAAATGTCTGTTTGTTCTTGCTGAGTATTTTTCTGAATCACAGTTTTATAAGATCATGAATTTTGTATTAAAGCAAAAAAATGAGATGGACTCCAAACCCCCCAGAGCATCACAGAGAGATGCATAATACATGCTCAAACAATCTTGGATGACAAAAATTAACTGTCCCTTTCAGGCATAAAAAGCATAAGCTATCAGCATCAAGTTAAATTGTATTATATTGCAAAAGACACTAGACAGTTAGCTAACAGCTATTCCCCCTTGATTTTCTCAGTAACCACACTGGAAAAGTAACTGTCTCTGACATGAAGTGTTGGGTGTAATATATTTCAACTGACCATGTCACAGTGGAGAGGAGGGCACTTCTCCGTGTGACATCGAGAGTGACCGCGATCACACACACAGGTAGAACAGCTTCCCCTTTGCCACTGCTCACCGTGCTAAGAACACACACATACACACACAATAAATTACTTTATTAGAACCCCTATAGACTACTGAGGTCTCTATTTAAAATTCAGGTGGCATCCACTTCAAAAGAAAATAAAAAAATATCTCAGACAACCCCAAAGCTGTTTTTCAGCAGTATAAAACATTACAGTACATAATTCATGACATGATAGAATAGACATATTCAGCCATTATACTGAACAAGAAAAAGAATTAAAGGAGATGAGGAGGCTGCTGAATGTATGTTATCCTCTCTAAACCTTTCACTTAATCCATGGTGATCAAAAGAGCCAAAATCCTCTGAGTGGGACGTGATCACTGAGAGTGCATTGCTATGGGAAAATCAACACTAAATGACACGTGTTGAGAGATTTGTGTACACATTTGTGTGCTGTTCAGATCCCCTGCTTTTTGGCTTCTGTTTTTCCTGTGTGAGGCTGCCAATCAGATGTGGGCGGAGCCACTAACCAGCTATACTTGGAGTCCTGCTTATTTAAGATGTGCTTGCTGCACTTCATGGCTGCTGCTGCCCCAGGAAACCCCCTACTGTGTTTGTTTGTTGTTTTTGATTTCATTTCTTTTATTTTAAAAGGATGGTTAGTTTGTCTTTTGTATTAGTGAAAACAGATTACAATAGACAGAGTAGGCAAATAAGCTGACCCGGAAGATTTATTTCTGTGTTTGTTCTTTTCATCGGAAGATACTAAGCTTTCTTGACCCTTAGTTCATTGATAGTTACATTTAGTCAGCTCACCTGTCCTTGTTAAGCATGGTTTTAATTTACTGTTGAGTTTTTCTTTATTTTCATTGAAAAATAAACATCCAACTTTTTTTACCATGGCCATTGCAACCTTTTTGTTTTCTACTTTAACGGCTTCTTATTTTGGTCCCAAACTTGGGTCGTAACAGTACCTGTGTTTCTAAAGAGAGGTATTAGAGAAGTGTGTGTGTGTGTATGGGAGTTGCAAAGATGTAAGGATACAACCACTGATATATATAACTGGATCGCTGACACAACGGTAAACTGCAAGCAGGAGGTGACGCCACCAGAAGTGTTTGAGCGGCCATCTTGGTGTGCCCAAACTGCCATAGAGCCTCAATGACTCACAGCTGATAACGCTGTTGGTTCACCGTCTCCAACCTCCCGATACAACAGTTGCATTTTGCCCTTTAGTGTCAATCATGATTAATGTTTAATATGCTTGTTATGGATTATATTCATTACGAGGGAGAAGATATTCAGGGATCACGATGTCAGAGCATTCGCCTGCCCCATTGTGCTGCATAACGACCATCAAGCGTCAAAACTTTCCACAAGTTGTAATGTAAATAGAAAAAAATTTAATATTTGCTTATTTTAAAGGGTTAGTTCACCCAAAAAATTTAAATTCTCTCATCATTTACTCACCCACATGCCATCCCAGGTGTGTATGGCTTTCCTCAGCAGAACACATTTGAAGAAAAACAGAAAAAATACCTTGGCTCAGGGGCCTGGGTAGCTCAGTGGTAAAGACGCTGGTTACCACCGCTGGAGTTCGCTAGTTTGAATCCCAGGGTGTGCTGAGTGATTCCAGCCAGGTCTCCTAAGCAACCAAATTGGCCCGGTTGCTAGGGGGTAACGTCCTCGCTATAATGTGGTTCGTTCTCAGTGGGGCGTGTGGTGAGTTGAGCGTGGTTGCCGCGGTGGGTGGCATGAAGCCTCCGCACGCGCTATGTCTCTGTGGCAATGCGCTCAACAAGCCACGTGATAAGATGCGAGGGTTGACGTCTCAGACGCGGAGGCAGCTGGGATTCGTCCTCTGCCACCCGGAATTGGGCATTCCAAATTGGGAGAAAAAAAGAGATAATCCAAAAAAATAAAAAATAAATAAAAATATCTTGGCTCAGTAGGTCCTTAAAATGCAAGTGGAAGGTGATACAAGCTTTGAAGCTCTAAAAATCACAGACAGTCATCCATACGACTCTGCCGGTTAAATTAGTTTCTTCTAAAGCGAAACGATCACTTTTGGTGTGAAAAAGATAAATATTTAAGTACTTTTTACCAGAAAATCATCGCTTCCGGTCAGCAGCAGTATGCGTGTGTGACGTAGCCTAATCGCGTTGGCACGTTCACGCAAAAACAGACGCACATGCGACACACCCGGAGGACCTGCGCTGTTTACAACTGAGTAGGAGTAACAGAAGTGCTGCTGGTTTTGGTTTAGATCTGTATTTATATTTGTTTGTTTACTCACAATGGTGCGTTTCTGTGCTCATCCTGGATGTCATAACCAAGAGAAAAACGTGAGATTACATCTGAACATGCCAATGCGAATACGTCACACGAGAGACTGTGTGAATTCCGCCCTCTCGTGAATGTGTATACTGCTGCTAACCGACTAAAGCGACGATTTAGTTGAAGTACTTAAATATTGATATTTTTCACACCAAAAGCAATCGGTTCACTTTAGAATACATTAATTTAACCAGTGGAGTCTTATGGATGATGTTTATGCTGACTGTCTGTTCTTTTTGGAGATTTAAAAGTTGTATCACCATTCACATGCATTTTAGGGACCTACTATTTAAACCTTGCCTATCAGTTTAATTCATCTTTGCTTTTTTTGTATCTCTCCCTCTCTGCGCACCCACTGTGTGTGTGTGATAGAGAGAGTGAGAGAGAGAGAGTGCCCACTCTCAGGCAAGTGACTGTGAGAAAAAGGCACTTTTTAATGAAAACATTTACCGTACGTGAAACAAGTAACTCTGAAAAAATACTTAAATGTTCGCAATAAATATCTCTGAAAATATCTGTTTTTATTTTACCTCAGTTTCAGTGAACTTGTTTACATTCAGCTGATCTGTTCGCCACTGAAGTTTGTTAGAGGTATACATAACTTGCTCGGGCTTTCAAGAAACAGGAAAAATTCTCGAATAAATAAATAAATAAATCATAACAAGTGTTGGACGTTGTTGTTGTTGGGATGTACAAGCAGATTTTAGACATAAAATCGGTGATTGGCTGTTTACTCACTGAAAAGAGAAGATTTTCTATTAATTCAATAGGCACATTGGAATGTTTGGGCATAGTAATATTGCTGCGAAGTGGCTTCAATGTTTTGACTTCATCAGCAATCCAGTTCTGTATATATATATCAATCAGTTGGTACAACGTAACTTTTATTTTATCAACATCAAGATTTTAAGTTAAAATTTACATGAACGTATAAGAGAAAGTGTATGTTTAGGTGTTGTAACTGGTCACCATTTCTTTTAAGATGTTCACAATTTTTAGTCACCTTTTCGTCTTCACTACCTCATTTTAAATGGATGTAACAAATAATATTTAAAAAATACAAATACACATGTAGGCTCTAAATTAGTATGGTCATGATAACTGCATGCTAAATAATTAAGAAAGAATTAGCTAAATGGTGTTTAAAGTAGTTCATGAAAGAATTTAATGTCAAGTGCGTACCTAAAACCACATATACAGATTTAAAGTACAGTATATTTATTGTATGTGTAAATGATGCAGGGACAAATAAGGGATGGATGCAAGGTAAAGAGGGAAGTGTGAAGGGAGTAGTGATGGGCATTCCAGCTCTTTTCAGTGAGCCGGCTCGTTCGGCTCAGCTCACCAAAAAGAGCCGGCTCTTTTGGCTCCCAAATGGCTCTTTAAAAAAAAGGTTTTTGTATTTTTTCAAGTCAAACAGTTTGCAATAGTTTGACTATGATTGGTGTTAAAACAATTCTAATTATATTATTAAATGAAATCATACTCTACCTTAACCACAATGTATTTAAAAATGCATTGGTTTGCATTTGCATTTAAAGTATAACTTTTTAATGTATATAAACAAAGTGCATATAAATCTAACCATTCAAAACGAATACAATCTGAACAGCATAATAGAATATTGCACCATATCAAAGAAAAATAATTAACAATTTGCAAAACTGCAGCATCCCACAAATTGAAATAAACGTAAAAAAGAAGGATGCTATTACACATGTAATAGCATTTAATGTATATAAACAAAGTGCATATAAATGTAACAATTCAAAACGAATACAATCTGAACAACATAATAAGTTGGCTCCGCCCTCCCTCACGCATCTTTGGTTCATTGGTTGACACTGTGTGTCTGATTGACAGGAACAACAGGTGAGGCTGTTAGTCTGAGCAGACAGTCAGAATGAATGTGCGTGCGCTTGAACATTTAGGCCTATATTATTTTATTTCTTTTTTCGTTCTTTGAATTCATTAATTCTATTCATTTAAATCTTTTGATTATTCATATCTTAATTTTTTTAAAAATATTTTTATAAATAGATTCGGCTCTTCTGATATGCGAGCCAGCTCCCAACGTTCACCTACAAGAGCCGCTCTTAAAGCCGACTCGTTCTCGAATGACCCATCACTAGATGGGAGGATAGAGGAGGGAGTGACAGGCACACCACATACACCAAACTCTCTGTGTGACCGAAGATACACAGCTCTATCCTCAAGACATCTGCCACAACATGAATGATAAACACACTCTAATACACGCTTACCCATTTATTATCCACTCTCTTTCTCTCCACTACTTTCTATTCCTCAAAAGGTCTTACATAATACAGACACACATTATCTCCCATCTGTCTATCTCTGTCTTTATATTTCTGTGTATATTTCACATTTTATAATCTTATTTTCAGCTTACCTTGTATTCATTCCCAGCTTCCATGCATGGATTCGGCTCACACTGGGGACAGCACTGTCCAGGTTGGACCACCAGGTTCTCATTCTGCATACCACACAGAATGAACATCAAAATGCTATTTATTTCATGGCAAGTACTATTCTCATTGAATTCGTAATAACATTTGAACAAATAAAGACTTAAAAGAATAGTTCACCCAAAAAATAATTTATTAACTCAAATGATTTTCTTTCTTGGAACACAAAAGGAAATGTTAGGCAGAATGCTAGCCTCAGTCACCATTCACTTTCATTGGATCTTTTTTTTTTCATGCAAATAAAGTGAATGGTGACTGAGGCAAACATCTCCTTTTGTGGTCCACGGAAGAAAGTAATTCAAGTTTGGAATGACATGAGAGTGAGTAAATAATGACAGAATTTTCATTTTTGAGTGAACTATCCCTTAAACCAAT
This sequence comes from Myxocyprinus asiaticus, assembly GCF_019703515.2. NCBI lineage: Eukaryota > Metazoa > Chordata > Actinopteri > Cypriniformes > Catostomidae > Myxocyprinus > Myxocyprinus asiaticus. The sequence continues at coordinate 34,098,710 of NC_059346.1, read as the reverse complement.
TAGTACAGGTTTCATCAAATTCACATCGCTAGTTTTAGAGTTAAATATGATGTGGACAATAACCGGTGGTTATATTTACACATCTAAAATAAAAATGCAGCACTGTGGTTGTGTTACTGAGTTCCCTATCGATTCAGTTCACTTGACATTGCAATGAACGCTATGAGGAAAATCCCTTTTCCACGACCTAGTTGAAGCCCTTGTATCATAACGCCAATCCTATGATTGGCAATGATGTTTGAGCCCCGCCCATTTAGGTGTGCATTTGCCCTATATAAGTGGGTGCTCAAACATAATTTCTTGAGAATTTTCTTGCTTCAAGACTGACATCATCTTGACTATGACAGATTATCTCATCTTGATCAGCCCTCTCTTCGCCATCGACAGACACCCTTCATTGGACGGGATTCCCTGCAGATGCATCAGGACATTCTTTGCCTGAGTGAAGATTCACCCGCCCCCTCTAATGTTCCAGTGAAGAAGTCACCGCTGCTGGATCAGGTTCTTCGCTCAGCGAGACATCTACCTGCTTCCCACAGCATCCAGGCAGGAGTTGTATCCTTTCGATATATATAATATAATTCTGTCCAAGTGATGTAAAACACACTAAAAGAGCCGCTTGTGTATATGCATCTTTTTAAAGATGTCATATCGCAAGTGTTCCTGTGAGTGATACATCGCTCCGTCAGACCATCAAGAGCTGCGTTCGAAGCAGCTGTCATGGGGACAGACTGCCCTCACTGTGAGGAAATGAGTCTCAAGATGCTCCGCTCTAGGGTCACCCTCATTCTGAGGGATGATTCCACCTCCCGCGCCCTCCCGACCACTTTCTCTGTGTTAAGTCTCGAGGGACCACATGAGGAAGCAAGGCAGGGCCACGAGGTAGAGATGGATGAACCCGAGGAGCCCCACGTTCTTCCCATGCAGCGTCTTCACCCTGCAGTATACACGTAATGACCTCCGGCACTCTGTGAATGAGCGCAGAGTTGTCGTATTTGGCGGGTCTGACGATAATAATGATGCCATGTCCCTCGCGGCATCGGACATAGGAGAATGGTCCATGGAGGATGCTGCAGCCCCTTCCTCAAGCAAGAGTGAGGAGCACGCACTGGCCACTGACAGAGAGCTTCTTCGCGTCCTCACATGGGCGATTGAGAAGCTCGATCTCGAGTGGTCCCCTCCAGAGGAGCTGGTAAAATCTCACCTAGATGAGTGTTTCCTGCAGACAGCCACCGCCAGCCCACGGCCGGAGAACTGCATTGTTCTTCCCAGAAGTCTGCAAGCCAGGTCATCACAAAAAGTGGACCACGGTGAGGATAAGGGATATGCTAAGCTTCCCCCAATTGAAGAGGCAGTTGCAGCTCATCTCTGTCCTTTTACAGCTGTGGGATGGAAATCCCGCACTACCCACCCTTCCAAGCGGTGCCAACTGACGTCCACACTGGCTGGAAGAGCTTACTCAGTGGCGGGCCAGGCTGGTTCGGTGCTCCATAGCATGGCAGTGCTTCAAGTCTTTCAGGCCATGCTCCTCAAAGATGTGGATGAGCAAGGCCTGAATCCTGACTTGGTCAAAGAGCTCCTCACTGCCACAGATCTGGGGCTGCAAGCTACTAAAGTTACCGCACAGGCCATCGGAAAGGTGATGGGTAATTTGGTGGTTTTGGACTGGCATGTCTGGTTAACGCTCACAGAAATACGTGACGCTGAGAAAGCCGCACTGCTCGACACCCATATCATGCTGTGAATGTCAGATGGTGAATCTGCTGGCCACCCCAAGAGCTCCATTGTGCTCCCTTCCGTTGATTGAGGTCCCCTTCGAAAGAATTGGTATTGACCTCGTTGGGCCATTAGAGCGGACGGCACATGGGCATTTGTGTTGGTTCTGGTGGACTACGCAATGCGATATCCGGAAGCAGTGCATCTGCACAATATTTCAGCATGAAGTAATGTGGAGGCACTCTACAGAATTATCTCCCAAGTGGGGATTACGAAAGAAATCTTCACTGATTAGGGCACTAAGTTTATGTCGCGTACATTACGCGGACTGTACGAATTATTGGGGATTATATCGATTCGTATCAGCAATTGCCACCCCCAAACGGACGGCTTGGTCAAATGATTTAATCTGGATTCATAAATTCGTACACGAAGATGCTCAAAATTGGGACAAGTGCCTCGAGCCCCTATTATTTGCAGTACGAGAGGTCACGCAAGCCTCCACGGGGTTCTCCCCATTTTAATTATTGTATGGTGTTGACCACACAGTGTGCTTGACGTCCAACAGGAAAACTGGGAGGAGGGATCTTCAAACAGCAAAAATGAAATTCAATACGTTCGTTGACCTGGGCAATTAACACAGGAGAATTTGCTCCAGGCTCAAGAATGTCAAAGACGGCTGTATAATAGGGGCACTCGACTACAGGAATTTACACCGGGAGATAAAGCCCTTGTATTGCTCCCCACATTAAGCTCTAAATTGCTCGGCAAGTGGCAAGGACCCTTTGAGGTCACTCGGTGGGGAAATTGATTATGAGGAGAAATTAAATGATAGAGGCAGAGCACGTCATATTTACCACCTCAACCTCCGAAAACCATGGAGAGAGGCGGTTCCCGTGACTTTGGCGACGGTGGTTCCAGAGAGGGAGGAGCTCTGGCCGAACTTAAAAGCCAACGATTGAGTCACCCCGGTCACTTGTGGAGACCACCTCTCACCATCCCAAGTCATGGAGGTTGCCAGGTTACAAGGAGGATTCTCCGACGTGTTCTCACCTCTCCCTGGTCATGTGAATCTCATCCAGCACAATACTGAAACGACCCCAGGAGTAGTGGTACGCAGTACCGATTACCCGAACACAAAAAAGAATTGGTACGGGAACCAGAGCGTACATGTTGTCGCGCCAGAGACCGATGGCGGGGGAATGGAGACACAAGTGGCCGGTGAAACGCAAATACATATCTCCCCCGGTGCATCTCCTTCACTCTGTCATCAGCAAAGTCCGAGAGGACAAGGAAATTGTTCTGTTGGTTGTGCCAAAATGGCTCTGGCCTCAGTAAAATGGGTTGGTGATATACAGGTGTTGTCGGTTGACAGTTCATGTCTGGAATTCGGTCCAGGGCTTTCAAAAGCCACCATCAAACCCAAAAAAGGCTATGTGCCTATGGTGCTTTCCACACCCTTCAGGGCTCAGATAGTACACCTACAAGCTTTCTTTTCTCCACCGTCTAATACGGATGAGGAGCAGTTAGCGCATTGGCTCAGTCTATAATGAACACCATTTTGCAAGCTAGAGCGCCATCTATGAGATGCCTCTATGCACTAAAACAGCATGCATTTGCAGATTGGTGCTCTTCACGCAACAAAGACCTAGTGAATTGATCCATAACGGAGATCCTTACATCCCTTAAAGAGCAGTTGGATGCAGGTCTTACTCCGTCAACGCTTCAGGTCTATGTAGCGACCATATCAGCATTTCACACCCCAGAGGCTGGTTCCTCTATAGGCAGACATGATCTGATCATAAAGTTCCTTAGGGACTCAAGGCACTTGAACCCCCCTCGCCCTGCTACGGTTCCAACATGGGACTTAAATTTGGTGCTGAGGGTGTTCACGAGCCCCCTGTTCGAACCATTGGAATCCATTGAGTTGCATGTGCTCTCTTTAAAGACTACACTGCTGTTGGCACTGGCCTCAGTAAAACGGGTTGGTGATATACAGGTGCTGTCGGTTGACAGTTCATGTCTGGAATTCGGTCCATGGCTTTCAAAAGCCACCATCAAACCCAAAAAAGGCTATGTGCCTAAGATGTTTTCCACATCCTTCAGGGCTCAGATAGTACACCTACAAGCTTTCTTTTCTCCACTGTCTAATACGGATGAGGAGCAGTTAGCGCATTTATTATGCGCCATGCGAACATTGCACAAGTATGTGGAGTGCACTCGCCAGTTTAGACTGTCAGATCAGCAATTCGTTTGTTATGGAGGACGCACAAAAGGCATGTCTGTTTCCAAACAAAGGCTCTCTCACTGGATCTTTGATGCTGTCGCCCTCGCTTATGAGTCACAGGCATTAGATGCCCTATTGGCATAAAGGCGCATTCAAATAGAGGCATGGCTTCCTCATGGGCATGGACAAATGGTATATCCCTACAGGATATATGCTTTGCAGCAGGATGGTCTTCGTAGAACACGTTCGCAAGGTTTTATAACCTAGATATGGTGTCCATCGCTTCGCGAGTCCTTTCTGTCTAGAAAGCTACTATTCCTTCACCCAAAAAGTGATTTTCCCCTTAGCATTCATTGCAATATCTCATTTCCTTCATCTCAGGGAACCGAGGTTACATGAGTAACTGGAGACGTTATCGTGTAAAGAGATGAACTGAGCACAACTGACAGTTCATAGATGTTACTGACCGCTTTGCATGTAACAGGCTGACACTCTGCAACCAGGCATTCAGTCTGACCATTTCTGCATTGACACTTTGTACAGGGGCTGGGTGTCCAATCAACTCCATCTCCATACTCACGGCCTTCCCAGGAGCAAGAGGCTATGGAGGAATGTCACATTAATGAGGGAGAGAGAGAGAGAGAGAGAGAGAAGAGGGAGGAGTTGACCAATCAGTGATGTGCTTTCAAACACCCATATGCACAAACACACAAACACAGAGAGAGAACTCTACATTATATGTTTGTTGATCTTTTATTTAGTCATTCTATAATTTGTAATCATCTGTTCAAGATTCATTGTAAACATAGCAAATGCTTTGGCAATACATTGTAATGTTTGTCATGCCAAATAAAGCACATTTGAAATTAATTGAATTGAATTGACGATTGGCTATTGCTGGCCCGATCAGAGGCTCTGCTATGCGAGCACAGGGACTTGACACTTCACCATTTGAACAGCCTGGGTCTCCTTATTAACTGGGTGAAGAGCACACTTTCTCCCAGCCAACAAATCTCCTTTTTGGGGGTTCAACTCGACTCCATGAGCATGCGTACACACCTCACGAGCTAGCGCATCCAGACCATTCAACAGTGTCTGTCTCAGTTCAAACTGGGGAAAGCATTTCCACTGAAGTCTTTTCAGAAAATGCTGGGTTTTATGGTGGCAGCATCTGCCGTCATACCATTTGGTCTTTTACACATGAGATCTCTCCAGTGCTGGTTCAAACCCATGCACCAAGTCATACGCCTGGCACTGGGGGCGCATACGCGTCACCATGACTCGCCGCTGCCTGGCTGCTCTAGCACCATGGACAGCTCCAAACTTTTATCAGCAGTGTATGATGCTGGGTCAGGTTTTCAGGTGGAAAGTGGTGACCACGGATGCGTCCAACATGGGTTAGGGCACGCTGTGCAATGGACACCCGGCTTTCAGCACTTGGACTTGACGTTTATGTACCAAGTTTAAATCTTTCTCCCATAATCTATTGAGAGAAGATGAAGCTCCGTCCACCAAACTCTGAATTAGCAGGGAGTAATACACTGATGCCTCATGACCTTTTCCAAAAGCAGTAATCACCACTCCCAGAGTATCTGCCGCTTTAGGGGGGTGTATGCTACTCCCAAAAATAGCTGTAAATACCTAAAGAATTGAGACCCGGGAATCCCAAAATGTTGAACCATATTTTCAAAGGATCTCAACACTCCACTCTCATATAGGTCACTGAATATTTTAACCTCCCACACAATCCACTCTGTCCAGCAGAAAGGGGACTTATTAATACATCATTTTGGTTTCAGCCATATGCTCGAAGCAACATTTAAATAAATGTCTGAATTAAACACTCTGGTGTAACTTAACTTCGGTTATTTTGATAGAAAGGCTTTGCAATGGTAAAATAGGAGCAAGAACTTCCTGTTCAATACAAAACCAGGGAGGGGCTCTCTCAGCTGGAAGCGTCCAATGAGCCAAATGTCTGAGAATGAATGCATAATAATAAAACAAAATCTTGGGTAGGCCTAGCCCACCTTTGTCAATGGGCCTATGTAACTTACTGAAGTGTAATCTGAGATGTTTACCATTCCAAATGAAGGACTTCGCTATGCTATCAAATTGCTTGAAATAAAAGAGGGGGACATCTATAGGGAGAGATTGTAGCAGGTAGTTGAATTTTGGAATACAATTCATTTTAACAACATTAACCTTCCAATCATAGATAAATGTAATGAAGCCCACCTGCCCACATCGCTTGAAAAACTTTTTATTAAAGAGTCAAAATTTACTCTAACTAAATCACACAAATTTGCTGGGAATAAAATACCCAAATACCTAATGCCCTGTTTAGGCCACTGGAAGGCGTCTGGCTGAAAAGCCATTACCGGACAGTATCTGTCAGACCCAAAGCTTCGGATATAGACCAATTAACTCTGTATCCTGAGAATTTAGAAAAGGAATTCATAATTCTGTGGAGACAAGGCATAGATCTAGTAGGGTCGGAGATGAATAATAAAATATCATCTGCATAAAGCAAAAGCTTATGCGCCACACCTCCCTCCATCTTTGCACGCTAGATTTCCAAAATCTTAAAAAAATAATCCCATTCTACCATATCAAATGCCTTTTTGGCATCAAGTGAGATGGCAGCGGAGTCTGATCATTCGCCACTGACCACTTGATATTCATAAAATGCCTAATGTTATCAAAAGAGCTACGGCCCTGAATAAACCTCACCTGATCTATATGTATAGGAGATGTCATAAATTTACTTAATCGGTTAGCCAAAATTGTTTTACAGTATTTTAACGTCTAACTGGATCAGGGAAATTGGACAATAACTCTTACACAATTTGGATCTTTGTCCTTTTTAAGAATCAGACTAATCCGGGCTTGTGTCACGGTTGGCGGAAGCTTTCCATTCTTTAATGATTCCATATTAACTTCTAGCAAAAGTGGAGCCAGTTCTGTAGCATAAGATCTAAAGAAATTCAGCGGCAAAGCCGTCTGGCCCCTTAATTACCTCGCCAAGCTCCTCCAAGGTTATCTCGGAATCAAAATAATTTTTTTGCTCAGTCATCAGTTTAGGAAGTGCACCCTAAATATTCATTTTGGACTGTCAAAAAATAGAGTACATTCACTTGCATTGTTTAAAGGAGGAGGCCTGAAATGAAATCCTAAAAATCTTAAACTCTGTTTTGATGAAGAAAGAAACTCAGATACATCTTGGATGGCCTGAGGGTGAGTAAATTATCAGCAAATTTTCATTTTTGGGTGAACTATTCCTTTAAGTACTTCCCAAGCCACGCCCACAGAGGATACTGAGGATCAGTTGGTCTCCATATAGACATTGATTTCAGCCTTTAGCATTTGTTGGAATTCAGGATTTTGCAAAAGGAATACATTAAATCTTATGGACTGATGGAAAAAATATATAGTCCCAACCAGATGGGCAAATATCTGTAAGACCAAGATTTTTACACATCCTGTGAAGCGCAGTGTCGCTCTTGGGGGCTTGCACACTTTTGCTTCACTATGATCAAGGACTGAGTCCATCAAAAGATTAAAGTCTCCTCCCAATATTATATCATGAGGGGTGCCAGCAGCTTGTAACATCCCTTCAAGATCTATAAAAAAGCCCTGATCATCAATGTTAGGTGCATAAATATTAGCCAAAATAAGACTTTGTCCCTGAATTTCAGCTGAAACAATAATGACTCTAATTTATCTTTACTCTGTTTGAGATATTTGAATTGTAGATGTTTACTTATCAGTGTAATGACTCCCCTGTTCTTACTCGAGCCAGCACTATAAAAAAAATGCCCATCCCATATCTTTCCAAAATGTTCAGCTTCCTGCGGAGAAAGATGCGTTTCTTGATGAAACACTATATCATATTTCTTATGCTTAAGAAGAGAAATAGCCTTTCTTCTTTTATGGGGTGCCCCAACCCATTCACATTCCACGTGGAGAGAGACAATCCACTCATATTAACATTTGACATTTTGACATATAAGACAAAATAGAGTGCGTGTCAAAAACAAGATTCTAAAGGCCACATTTCAACATTAGTGCAACCATCAAAACCCGAACATCCACTAGAACAAAACAAACAGAAAAAAGAAAAATATGCGCATCAGCCCCACGCACGACAGTGGCAAATGGCGTCCATCCCTCCAAACTCAAACAGTCCATGCACGCCTACGAGAGCCCCCACGACAACCTTGCCGTCGGATTGCTCAAGTCCGGTGTTTCTATACAAATATTGTGAGACATAATTACACAGCAAAAGATAATTTATAAAACAAACTCCAGCCAATAGGTGGAATAAACACAAAGAGCATGTAGATTCATCCATAAAACTGTCCTGAAGGTGTGTTACTCTACAAAATAAACTCCAGCCACTAGGCGGAACCAGCACAAAAAAAGCGTGCAGATTCTTCAAACAGTCAAGCAAATGTTCAGTGAGCCGGTCCACTCGGCTGCAACATGAGTACAAGCAAATGACTTACTCCAATGACTTTGCAAGAAATACTCCACAAAACAAACTCCAGCCAATAGGCGGAATAAGCGCAAAGAGCATGTAGATTCATCCATAAAACTGTCCTGAAAGGTGTGTTACTCTACAAGATAAACTCCAGCCACTGGGCAGAACCAGCACAAAAAACACGTGCAGATTCCTCAAACAGTCAAGCAAATGTTCAGTGAGCCAGTCCACTTGGTTACAACATGAGTACAACAAGATGACTTACTCACTCCATTGACTTTATGAAGGACATCACTTTCTGTGGGCATGTGAATGTTTTATGGCCATCCTTAGCCTCTATTCTCAATTTGGCCGGGAATATCAGTGCAAAAGCGACCTTCCGTTGATGTAAAAGTTTCTTGAATTCCTTGAATCGATCATGTTTCTCTCTTGTCGAGTTTGCAAAGTCTGGTAACAAGAAAATGCTGTGGTTCTTCCAAGAAAGCCTTCCTTTATAATCCTTGCCTCACGTAACACAAGATCTTTATCGGATGATCTCAGAAATTTGGCCAGAATTGATCGGGGCCTGTCTCCCTCCGTGGATCGCCGAGCAAAAACTCTGTGAGCTCGCTCGATTTCCATCTTATAGCCTGCTATGTCGAACAGATTCGGAAAGAGCCAATCCAGGAATTTCACCATATCCTGTCCCTCTACTCCCTCCAGGACTCCAACGATACAGACGTTATTCTGCCGGCTACGGTTTTCCATGTCCTCCAACTTCTCCCAGACACGTTCCACCTTCCACCTTGGTTGCTAGCGGATTAGCAGATAATTCCCTCTCTAATGTCTCCAGGTAATCAATCCATTTCTCGACATCCCCCACTCTTGTAACCACATCAGTGAACTTCACCTCCATGGCAGTGATCACAGCAAGATCCTCCAAGTCAGCAACGACCTTCATCAGCATTGCTGACATGTTCAGCATCTCCCGCTGCATTTCCCGCACCTCCCCAACAATTTCGATTCCCAGGCCCGTGGCCTGGTCGGGGGCATCAGCTTGAGCACGTAAGTGTCTTTTAATGTCTCCAGAGCCCAAGGATTTTTAATTCTTTGGCATATTGTCCTCCTAGAACAGTTATGGAACAGAGTGTATCGAATCTCACCGGTTTATGACATAAAAAGTATTAAAACTAGCAAAGTGCGCAGAGCTCGCCGTTCACACGTCCACATGGCATCACGTGACTCCAAGACTTTCAGATAATTTTTCAATTATTTACTGGATAAGGACATTTTTTTTTATAATTTTATAGAGATTGCACTAACAAAGAGCAATTTCCAGCCAATAAAACATTTTAGAGTAGAGCATAACTAGAAAAATGTATACTCTCTAACACATTACAATAAGGTAGGTTCCATTGGTAAGCATTAGTTAATGCATTGGGTATCATGAACTACCAATAAACTATATATTTTTACAGCATTTAATAATCTTTGTTAATTCTAGTTCATAAAAATAAAATTTTTCATTGTTATTGTTAGTTCATAGTGCATTAACTAATGTTAACATGTACAACCTTTGATTTTAAAAATGTATTACTAGATGTTAAAATTAACATTAACCAAGATTAATAAATGCTTTAAAAGTATTGTTCATTGTTAGTTCATGTTAACTAATGTTGTTAAATAATGTTATCAAATGGAATCTTATTGTAAACTGTACTGTAGTGTTACTGTATATTCAATTTACTGTAGAAATGACTTCTTGATATATAACTAATTTGTATGTCTTTTCCAGGTCTAGATATCCCCATTTTAAATTCCCTGATGTTTCTATGTTTTCCATGACAGAGGGAACCATGTAAAATAAATAAATACTTAAATACATATTATTCTTTATTTATGATTCAATAAAAAGGAAAAAGTATATATACTTATACAATTTTATTGTCAACATATAATTCCTAAGACTGTAGAAATGTGCTCCAATAAAAGAACAGTAATGTGTTAAATAAAATACCACAAAAGTTTCATTATGTGCAACAACTGACTGATGAAAAGAGACAAGAGACAGAAGGAGAGGAAAGCAATTACTCAGGCAGGATTCCATCATATTAATAATAAATAACATAGTATCCAAAGAAGTTATCCACTCAGACGAGTCAGATTACTGTACCTCCATTCTGAGCACATATAGGGCAGCAGTCTCCATCTGGTATGAAGGGACTTTGGTCTCTCTCACAACTGAGAGGAGGACAAGCAATTGGCCCACAGGCCACCTTCCCGTGAGAACATGTACACACCGAACATTTGGAATTACTCCATTGACTGTCATGCTGAGAGAGAGAGAGAGAGAGAGACAATCAGACAGTCAGAGCAGTTGACCAAGACATGGTTGGAGAGTGATGTTGATATTCCCGCTAATAATAACAACAACAACTTAAACCAATCTATTATGGTTTTGATGGTTTAAACAATTTTTTCAGTAGGGGCAAACAGGGTCATACCACTTCAGAACACATCAGCACAGGAAGTGATTAAGCAGCTGATGGCTGATTATTTGAATCTATCCTCTGTTATCTTTAAACTTGTGCAGATGTACTGTACCACGTCATATGTGGTTCTAAGCCACTATACCAGGCTTCCCCAATTTGTTTTCACCAAGGGCCAAATTCTGTCAGCAATACAAAGTCAAGGGGCACAGCCGTCAATATAATGACATATTTTTTGTGCTGTTGCTGCTATTATTATTGTTATTACTATTGTTGTTTTTATTATTAAAATATTCACGCATAAATATTCATATTTTTTATTAGTTCTTTTTCTCAGTATTAGTAGCCTTTTTTATTTATTCAAACAATTATGAACATTTTGTTTGTATGCAGATACACAAAACTACACAACTTTGCCTGCTGAAGAAAAACAAAAAACGTTATTGAACAATCTGGATCTCCATGTCCTCCATGCGAGTCAACTGTTCCTGCTCATCTCCAAACAGGACCTCCTGCACTTTCACTAATTGCAGATTCAATTATTAGACCTATTAGCATTAATATTGTTATTGTTCTTAATGATAATATAACAATGTATTGCAATACTTTCAATAAAGAAAAGGCTGTGAGCCGATGTTTTCTATTAAATTATTTTTTATTTTTGGCTTATTGAGGAACTACATAAACTACATCACTACAGCAGCCGGAGCTTATTTTCTCTGCGTACGGATATGACGTGAATACGCACAGGCGAATGATAAATCATTATTATAGGTTTATCAAAGTGTATTTGGGTAAAGACATGGTTTGGAAGATGGATTTTTGTTTCACTCTCTCATTAATAACATTTTGTTATTTTTTAACAAAAGAAGTTACATAGTGTAGCTTTAAACAGAACACCAAGTGGCTCTTTAGCAGGGGTAATTGGGACCAAATAAGGAAGCTCTCTCTGTCAGGCAAGAGTGGGACACAAACAAGCACACTATTGTGCAGAAACTGAGGCAATCAATGAGTCGGGTACTTGACAAGAAGTGGGAAAATCTGCCATGGGACAGGATGGCCTTTAGCGTCTTTCATTGCAGTTGTGTCATCAGGAGCATTACTTACCCCATAAACCACTCCCTCATGGTGGCAGATGCCAGGCAACTGTGCAAAACATTCTGGACAGCACTTGTTAGGTGGGATTCTCAAGCGTTCACCCTGAGAAAACATCCAGAGAAATATCATAACAGGTGCATAGCATACCAGAGACAACATATGCATGAGGCAAAATTTTGAAAATATAATGAAATGGCAAAAGTTAGGACATGAAGCATTTGAAAGGCCTGATCACTTAAGAAAGTTTTATCAGGGGCGATTAGCTGTAATAAGGAATCAATAGTATTGTTTTTTGCTATGCACACTTAAAAAGGATCTTTGAGATGACAGAAAAAGGTAACTCCAAAAACTTCTTGATATCTAAATTAGATTATTTTACGATGCTTTCCTATAAACTATAATTCCAATGTTTTTCTTAATGAAACCCTTAGAAACCCTCAAGAACCCTAATGGATCAAAACATTTATAACAGGGTTCTTTGGAGAACACAGTTCCAGGGGTTAACTATGGGTTAATTATGTTTTTTGTTTTCTTCTTCTTTTTTTTTTTTTTTTAGCTTTATAGACCGGAGTTACAATTTACTTTCATTATATGGCAAAGAAATCCTGTAAAAACGTTTTAAAATTTCTCCTTTTGTGTTCCACAGAATAAAGACGGGTGTGTAAATAATGACAGAATTTTATTTTTTGGGTGAATTTTTCCCTTAGGTGACTTTTAGTCATGTGTTGAAAAAGCTTATATGTAACTTTCTTGGAATTGAGAAGAGTTTACCAGGAAAAGTAAAGACTTCCATTATTTACGCATTCATCACACTCACCCATCCATGAAACCATCCATTCATACCTTTAAGCTATCAACCCACTCATCCATCCAGACACTGTCATTGCTCTGATTTAGTGGTCCAGGTATGAGCAAAGACTTCAGCCTTACCCTCTGAAAGTCACATTGGGGATTTCGGCAGCGAGTGGGTTTGCAGATGACAATATCGCTGTAACAGGTACAGTCTTGACAGGTGTCTGGTTTCCATGATGTATTGTTCTGTAATAGGAAGAAAGGTACAAAGACATAAATTCAAGCACTCCAAACTCCTTCATCTTTTAATTTATGGAGCATGTGTTGGAAATGACACTGCACTAAAAAGCAGAACCTTGACAGTGTCACATTGTGTATTGTATATTGTATAACAATACAAGTACAAGTTAGAGAGCTTAATGTCAAGGAGTTCGGTGTCCAAGCTCTCCTCTAGATTCCATGGACAGGTTTGACCAGAAATGTGTGTTCCTCAAATCCCCCTCCTTTCCCACCAAACAATGTAAAACCATCATTTTTTGAAACAGCTCCAGTACATATTGGCACTTCATATATAAGCGTATTTTATACTGTATCCTTATACTGTACATTATATTACCTTATGTACTGTATATGTATAAACACCCTTATTCTGAACAGCACTGCACTACACAGCAAAAAACAAAAAACAAAAAAACAAGTCTTAATTTGTATGTCTGTCTTATTTTCCAGTAAAATATCTAAATATCCTTAAAAAAAAAAAAAAAAGATTGAGAAGCAATAAAACATAAGATTTTTTAATCAAATGTTGAGGTTTATGCTTAAAACAAGAACAAAAACATGGCAATACCAATGGGATAGGAAAACTAAACTTAAAAAAATAAAGCAAAATAAACCTATTGGCAAATACTTTTTTCATGTTATAAGCATAAATCTCAGAAAATTTTGTTCGATTTATCTGAAAACAAGACTAAACACTATATGCCATTTTACTTCTCAAGTGAATGTATCTTGTTTAAAGGATATTTATATTTTTACTGGAATACAAGACATGTTACTTAAAAAAGTAATCCACTACAAATGACAAATTATTTCTCTAAAATTGTAATTAGATTACTTTCCTAATTATTTAATTGAAAAGGTAATCACATTACTAATTAATTTACTTCTAAGTTACATTCTAAAACACTTTCCGCTATTTCTTTCTTGGTCATTGTTTATTTATTTGTTTTTTTGATCCCCTTTTTCTCCCAATTTGGAATGCCCAATTCCCACTACTTACTAGGTCCTCGTGGTGGCGCGGTTACTCACCTCAATCCGGGTGGCGGAGGACAAGTCTCAGTTGCCTCCGCTTCTGAGACAGTCAATCCACGCATCTTATCACACGGCTCGTTATGCATTACACTGCAGAGGCTCACAGTACGGGAGGCTCATGCTACTCTCCGCGATCCATGCACAATTTACCACACGCCCCATTGGGAGCGAGAACCCCTAATCGTGACCACAAGGAGGTTACCCCATGTGACTCTACCCTCCCAGCAACCGGGCCAATTTGGTTGCTTAGGAGACCTGGCTGGAGTCACTCAGCACACCCTGGATTTGAACTCATGACTCCAGGGGTGGTAGTCAGTGTCAAAACTCCCTGAGCTACCCAGGCCCCCTCTTGTTCATTGTTACATACAAGTCAAACAATCAGCACCTCACATTTCTCCTTCAGAATGACTAGTTAAGGCGCCATAATTCATGTATTCTACATAAATAATATATTAGAAATAAGCATAACATTTTAATGTATTTAAAAGTAATTAAATTAATTGAAAGACATAACTGTAATCTGATTACAAGGATTTAAAATGTAATGCATTACACAACTGTTTTTGACTAAAAAATAATTAGATAACAGTTACTAATTACTTTGTAATTGGATTACACACAACACTGCTTATATGTAACCCCAGACATCCCTATACCCTACAATAAATTACATGTTAGAGCATCAGAGGATAAGACTGAAAGAGGTAGCCTTGCTATTTTGAGATGTATCAACTGTCTTGCCTAAGGGACCCACTTCTTTAAAAGGGTATCGGATTACCAGATAGGTAAACAAAGGAGTCTGCTTTAGGGGAATGTAGCCTTTTTATGCAACTAATCCAACCTGAGCCAATCAGAAGAACCATCCTGGAGTTTGGACTGGTCCTCAAACAGGCTGTTTGCAAAGACAAGCATTCTGAAAAGGCTTCAATAACGGTAAGGGTGAATAAAACACTGTAAACTATGAGACAACAAGGACTTAGTTGTAGGGGGAGATAAAATGGGACATTCTATGTTGTGCTGCCCGCTTCAGCCTGTCAGTGGGAGATTGTGCTGTAGCGCGTGCTCTTAAATCTCCCCTCGACCAAAAGGGCACCTTTAGATTTGTGAACAAAACGTTCTGTGCACGTCAGTGCCGAGCAATGATCTATGTAAGGATATGTACAGAAAAATTTGATTTCCTCTTACTGATCATACATTCTGAGCAGTTGTGCTGTATTATAAATCACACAGCAGTGACAGCTATCCTGAGGAGCCATCTTATCAAACTGACATTTTGAGTAAGTGTTGATGGGTGGCACATTTAAGCACAGCACCTAGCTTCTAAAGTGACACTCGGCACAGATGTCTTAATGGGGAATGGCTCCAGTGTGGCTTTGAATGGCTAACTCGCATAGATCTACGGTAAGTGAATATCTCAGCAAACTGTCCATGGGTATCCAGATTCCAGAGGCCCAGAATGCTGGATAGAATCTCTTTTGTTAGAGATTTAAAAATGCTCCTTGTTTGATGTGTGGCACGCAACATCTTCTTCTGCTGACAATACAACATTGCATCTATTAGGACGAATATAGTGATATACTGGGGGAAATGCCTTTCAAAACATTAAAGTGTTAAGCAGGAGCCCAAATATCAAGTGACTCTGGAAATCAGCTTGTTTTTTTGGTTGTTTTTACATCAGCTATGCAGGATAAAAAAAATTAAAAAAGTTATAAAAAAAACTATTTCTTTTTTGACTCATAATTTGATAATACCCTCTATTGTAAATTACTTACAAAACTCTAGTTATTTTCAGAGATTTCATAAATGGTAATCAAATAAGACCAATCTGAACAAAACAGATTTTAATTAGCCTGAAATAAGCCTACAAAACAATCTCAATTAGTTGGAACCAAGAATATTTCCATTTTAGTTGTCTACCACCAAAACTTGTGCTTCTTGTTCATTGAGATATTGTTCCTGTTCAATAGTGTGTTACATGAGTAAGCAAAACTATGAGTTATTGAATATTTAAAAGCTGGTTTAAGTGATGACAAAGAGAGGATTGTATTGTATTTCTCCAGCAGATTTTGAAGCATTTTGGAGTGAATAACACATTTGAGCTAATGGCATGACAACAAATTAAGAAACTACAACATTGTGCTCCCAGCACGGCAGTAGTCATAAAAATAAAATTATACAATGGTCTCTGTCTGATGTCTCTCTAATGAGACTATATTCTTGAGTATGAGCTATATATGAGGAAAAGGTTCTCACATTTAAGATCTTTAATTTCTAGATGTGTTATCACAAAGCATTTCCTCAAGGAGCAATGAACAACTGTAATTCTTATTTTTTGAAATTGGCAACTTAAAAGGATAGTTTACAAAAAAATAAAAAAATACATAAATAAAAAAAAAAAATGCTGTCATCATTTACTCGCTCTCATGTTTTTCCAAGCTCGTATGTCTTTCTTTTTCCCATGGAACACAAAGATGATAGGTAGACTGTTAGCTCCAGTCACCATTCACTTTCATTGTATCTTTTTTCCATTCAAGGAAAGTGAATGGTGACTAAGGCTAACATTCTCCTTTTGGTGTGTTCCACAGAGGAAAGAAAGTCAAAGGGGTTTGTAACAACATGAGGGTGAGTAAATGATGACAGAATTTTCATTTGTGGGTGAACTATCCCTTTACATTTCTGATCAGCTGTATGCTGTATTTCAAATGCAGTGATGCATTTACTAATTGACTACTTTTACATGGACACCAGGAAGCGACTTATTGTGAGAAAGCAGTGTTCTGGTTTACATGCATTGTATAAGCAGCATATTTTTACTCCCGTATTAATGCGGCTCGGTCAGTAAGCAGCGTTCTCCACAGCATCATAATTTCCCCGCGATGTTTGTGTAAATAACTAACATGGTATCCGAGAAAGACTTTGCTATTTTATCCTCCGTTGCTATGTTTTATTTCCAGATATTCAAGAGTTGTTACTGTTTTTGATTCCTTAACTTTGCATCACGACCAGCAGCGGAACTGCATTGCAATAGTGGGGTTTCACTCTAACGTAATATACATGTTACGTAATACGCATACACCTGAATGTGAGGGAGAGTCGATATTTTACATTGGTGTGTATAAATGGGTATAGTTTATAGTGTATGTGCTTTTCCCAGTGTACTTCGAGAAATGTTGAATTCTTTCCGCTGTGTTGACTTGTTGTTGGTCTGTTTATGCACATGCGCTGTCTTCAAACACCCATTAGAAAAACACTATGTTTTTTACATGACCACGGAGACCAGGAGAATCCCAGGTGTGTTAAACCACTTTCTCTTAATTCCTTAAATGGTGTAAGGAAATTGGTGTTCTCGTTTACATGACCTTTCTGAACGCCGCTTTCTGCAAAAACCCTGAAATAAAACGTTTCCTTAAGTGCATGCACTGTAAATGTGGTCATTGAATCTGATCACAATAATCTTTGCATCTTAAATTAACAAATTACAAATTCAGTTTGATGCATGCATTCAGCCCTTGCTAACCATATTTTGAGTTCTTTATACTGATTTTACTGATTGTGACAGCTTTGAAACCTAATTTGCTAAACACTGTGGTTGCATTTTTTCTAAAAGGTGTCTCCACAGGCACATAAACATGGAAGTCTTCCCCCCCAAAAAAGATAGAGTGTGTATCCGTGTCATAAAGCTGCTTGGTTGATGTATTGGGTTGTCTGAAACACAAGGTACGTTTGAAAAAGCCTCTGGCACTGCTTAGAATAAGGTATGAGAAAAGTGGACAAATAAGGACACTTAGCGAAGCTAAGGATAGGTCTGGATCTGGTCCAGTTGACATGTTTAAGCTAACAGGGGCATACTCTGGGTAAGGTGTACCTGCACTATCTCCAGGGAACATTAAGAGTTTATGTGAGAGTACATATTTGATAAATCAGTTGAGGAAGTAATGTGACATCTCTGGTGGGCCTCAAAGGTAAAGTTCAGATCCACACCATTAACCACAGACAAACGGTCTCTTGTGTTTAGTGGATGTTTCAAGACTGTCTGTAACAAAGAAAACAATTTACCTTTTGTTGCTGCATCATTCGAAAGTATCATGTGACTGCCTTCTACTCAATAAGGTATAGCAGCAGTGGGTATTTAAATGGAGATAAAAGAACTATCTGAGAGAAAACATCAAATTAAAAGCTGAACAACCTCAAGGCCAAAGTGGATTGCAAGTTGTATGCATGTATTATGTTTTCCCTATTCAAGTTCTATAAGCGAAAGGCCAATTGCCAAGCTAGCAGATGGTAATTGAGTCCAGATTGTGCTGGCCTTGATTTAGGCGCTGAGAAATCAGCCAGAACCGAACCATTGCACACACTAATTCAATTAAGGATTGTGCTAAATAACGTCCCCAGCCAATTTAGTCCACTAAAGTAGTGGCTGATCACTACAGATACAACCAAAGCAACTTAACATACAGCATAAAAGATCTTACCTGCCGATTAACAGTATAACAAATTTTGAGTAAGCACATACTAAATCAATTATATGGAGGATATTAGCCATGTGGGATGACAAAGAAGTCTAAAAAAATTGTAAAACATTGCAATTATTCATACCCTTTAAAAAAAAAATAATAAAAAAAACACAGCATGGATGTTCAACAGCACACAGTATGTTGTGTTTCAGATGCTGGGGTCGTATTACAGAAACTTCTTAAAGCTGAAGTATGTACATTTTCAAATCGATTCCAGAAAACTCCCTCCTCCCCCCATTTTCCTTTGGTTGTCAAACAAATAGACCTGTCCCAAACTCATGACACTGGTTAAGCCAGTATTGCTGTGTAGGGCTAGTAGGGTCGCTCTAGAAAACAGAGGTTGATGCACACACACTACACAACTGATCGCAGACTGGGATCAATTACAAGACCATCATCCCGACTGAAGCTATGATCACAAAATTCATTCACAAACTCACACACAGGGAAAAAAAGAGATTTTTCTTCATGAAAACATGGGGAAAAAACTACATGAAAAAAGGGCTTGCGGCTGTTTTGGTACTGATTTGCACAGAATGGGAGAAAGAAAAGAGCGAGTGGGGAGATGTGGGTAGCAGTTTGATGTTTATTTTATTTTCTAATCATTTTTTCTTTCCCAATGCAGTGCTCTCTTGTGCTCACTGTATATTTCTTTGGCTGTTGCTCATAGACACAACAGTCTGGTTCCGTAAGTAAAAATCCCATTAATTTTTTTTCCAAAGACTAATTGATTTTCAATAATAACTTATAAATCTTTAAAGACAGACCTACCTTGAGCTCTGAGGTTGTTCATCGATGGTATATACTTCGGTTGAAGCCATCCGTCTGCATTATTTCAACTTCATTGTTTAAAAATCGTGTTTGATAGTGGAATTCATGGTAAACAACTACAGTACATTACCCATGGTCCAGCAGAGAAAGCTTCACAAATCAGAGAACCACAAAACGTGCCATGGAGCGACTGCCCACTCCCATGACCCTCTGTGAATGATGTAATCGAGTCAGTGTCTCTTCACCCTTAAACTACTTAATGTATCTGTTTGTACATATCAGAATATATGGCAATAAACATAAAATATATTCTTTCTGTACTTATAATCAACTACCTAAAATCAATAGTTTTATATATTCCCATAGTTTTTTTATTCAGTGACATCATTCGCAATGTTTCATGGGATTGTAGTCCGTGCCCTCATGAAAGGCAGTAATTACGCAGACTTGTACATTTGTCTTTTTTCTGATTATCAAATACTTTTTTGCCTCAAAACAAACTTTGTGATGTTGTGATTTGCATCGGAGCTGGTTGGTTTGGTTTATGGCTTACAACTCTTTCATGAAGGATTTTATTAAAAGTCTATGGAAAAAAATTAATGGGAAAAATACTTCCGGAACCCAGATGGCTGAATAAGTTGGCGGGCACTGTTGCGCTCTATTGGCTGTCTCTTGCTCGTTAGGACAGTGTACACACCTGACGACTCATCAGCCTGATTTCAAATAGGTTTGAGATCAGTTGTAGTGAAGAATGTGCACACTACATGACTGTCGGCATCGGGCACGTGCTGCGATCTGAGACTTAGTCCCAGACTAGTTGCTGACTTGCTTGATTCGTGTAGTGTACACTAGGTATTAGGTAAAATCAACTTAAAAAATGTCTTACTTATAGTTGTCTCCTTTTAGACATTGAAAAAAAAAAAAAATACACACATCAGCTTTAAGTTTTTTGTACTGTACTTTCTAGTACTGCATACTTTTTTCCCCAAAGAATGCAGTACTAGAAAGTACTTTTGAAAGTTTCCGTTTTTGATGGTGGAAAACGGTGATCTAGTATGGATGAGAGGTCACCTCTCAGAGGTGTAAGCATAGCAAAATCAATGCGTTTTCAACTAAAAATGCATTCGTGTGGATGCGACCTTAAAGGGTTTAATCAGCCAGATCTCCTTGGTCAGTCAGCTTCTCCAGAAAGACCATGCTAGTCAACTAGCTTTTGTTTTGCAAGTGAAGCGCCGTGTTGGTCAAAGCAGGTCTTTTTGAAAGGGAAGTATCCAATTACAAAACATAAATACATGAATACAGATAAACACTATATTATGGCTTTATATAGGCTTTTCTCTTGAGAAATCTGGTGCTCTCACAAAACAAAATGGCAAGAAACATGCACATTTTGCTCTCTGAATGTACTGAATGATTCACAATATGAATCAAGATGGATAGCAAGACAAAAAAAAAATCCCATTAGTAAGTTTTTTTGCCAGTCCAGGAAAACACATCCATGTCTTCTATTCCACTCTCAGTCCTACCTCCTCAGCAGAAAGGAGAATTTGTTGGTGTTATGTGTCTATGTGTGGCATGTATGAAAAAGCCCTGTATGAGCCCATGTCTCTTTTCTTACAAAATGATGTAAAATGCATGAAGGACATCTGGCTATGTTTCAGGGATGGGTGTTATGTTGAAGACACAGCTCTATGATTCCTGTTCCTGGAATAAATCCAGGATTCAAGACATTTAAATGTATTCAGTCTCTGCACTTGAACTGCCTTCTACAACCTTTTTCTAATGCATGCCAAGCATATTATATGCTAATTTTTGCAAGGCAAGCGGTGAGACTATAATGTTGCCAGAAAGCTAAAGGACATCTAAATCTATTTATCACCACACAGATATGCTTAAATGGTCACATCTTGTTTAAGAAAACATTAAAGCAGGAAGAAATATCATAAGAATGCTGAAGGGATTATACATATATCTAGTATGTTCTTAGTCTTCTTCCTTTCATATTTAAATTGTAATTCTGATACCCCAGGATATTTGCTATTCGGGTTTGGAACAACATGAGGGTGAGTAAATTACAACAGAATTGTCATTTTTGGGTGTCCTATCTCTTTAATAGCCTGCAAAAAATAGAACAATAGAACTGTATTTTGTTGTTCCATTTAAAAAGCAAATATGATAATTACTGCCTTCTGAATGAGTAGAGATATGTCTAATGAAAAAACAAAATGTGAATCATCCCTCACCTTCACCAGAATAATATTTTTTCCCATGTGCAATTCAAAATCTTTACCGCAGTCTAGCCCCCATTGTAAAGAATGAAATTATGACTGTAAAACGAATGTTGTCAAGACATGTAGCTCAGCTCTAAAATGAAGAGAAAACAATAAATGATAGCTTTAATTTAGCAGTTTTATGTTGCAACACTATTCCGACTCTGCACACCACTGGAAATTTCCTTTGTCAATGACTTTGAAACCTACCAGTCTTCAGCTCTATAATTTTATTGACAACTAACCTGATCTCATTGAAGTAAAAGCAATGCAAAATTTCATCAAATCTTATTATTGTTGTGAATGACCAGCATAAATGTGGTTGTCAGCTCTAAAACTGACAAAGAGAAAGTTTCAAATGCCATTGAATAGGCCTATCAACATTTAACCTAACCCTTTGAAAGGGCTGTGTATTAAAATTCACAGAGCCAACAGTACAGAGAGCATTCAGATATATCAAGGACATTTTAGCTGATCACAGTCAACTTTCAATTTGACTGGGGGGTAGCTAAATAATGGTGCCATTGATATACAGTAGTTGATGCATATGAGTGTATAAATGGAGACACTGAGTGTTCAGATAAAAAGGAAAGGAAGAAGCAGTAATGAAAATAAGGAGGAAAAGGAACATGATCAAACATTTTTTTGATATAAATGTCTTTCAACAGTGGAGTCAACTCCACTGGATGTGGCCGAACACCATGACCAGCACAGACAGATTTTTCAATAATTCACTTTTTCTGTCTTATAGCTCATTATATCTAATCAAAAAGAGATGAAAGAGGCAAGAGCTTTAACTTATGTTTAAAACATTAAAGCATGAACTATATCAATGTCACTGTTATTGAAGCTTTAAGTGGCTGTGTTCTGTCACCAATGCTTCACTTACGTCAACCGCGTGATACCCCATAGGAAAAAATGATACAGTATATGTTGTTTTTACTAGACAGCAATGAGATTAATTGGAGAAGAAATTAAGACATCTCCTGCTTCTCAGATTTTTCTCCTGAGAAAAAGACCCAAGAATTTCACTTGTATATCTTCTATCAACACTGTCTCAAACCTTGCCAAGATACCAAAATCTGCTATTTAACAGTCTTAGTTTTCAGTATGAATTCTAACATTCATCCGGTCTGTTCTATCCACTTTTATTTATGGCTTTATACTCTTACTGTATGGGTATGTCAACAGGTTTGTCTCATTTGTGTCTATTTTTATTACTCCAAAGCATATTTAAAAAGAACATCTTAAAGTTTATACTTAAATGAAACATTACAGAGAGCTCCTTTAAGTCTCCTTATTCATGAAAGTGCAACATCTAAGCAATAAAATTTGCCTCTGGGATTATTTCTACTCCCTTAACCCTCCTATTGTCTTAAGAAACTGCACCCTCATTTTGTCCTTCAGGTCATTTTTGACCTATATTGAACACCATTCAAAATGCATTAATTCTTGATTAGTGTACAATGGCACTAAAGACCCCCCTTAACAATTTTATTTTAAATTGTTTTATAGTGGTCTCAAAGCGTATAATGATAGAGGAAAAAAATTATATATACTGAATATTAATGGAGCAACATAATTGTGACGAGGAGGAGGTCGTGGCCGGGACGTGAGAACGCACGCCCGGCGCTGAATTGTCCTTATAAGCCGGGAGGGGGATAAAGATGAGCCAGAGGCACCAGTTCAAGAGAAAGAGAGAGAGCGACGCATGCAACCGCTGTGTGTGTGTGTGTGTGTGTGTGTGTGTGTGTGTGTGTGTGTGTGTGTGTCTGTGTATTTATGTTTAAGTTGATTTATGTCATTAAAGTTATGTTGACTGTTCTGTCGGTTCCCACCTCCTCCTTGCCCATCCTGAACCCTGTTACAATCATTTTAAAATATTTTTTATTTAAAGAAAAGTTTGAAAACTTGATAGACATTGGCCAAGGATGTCTCAATTTACATCTATTTCAATCACTTTTGGCATTTTATAATATATCAACTATATTAAAACAATTTCTGATTCATCCTGTTAGTAGAAAATCAACAATGTACATTTTAGAGTTCCAATTTTAGAACATGCCTATTTCACAAATGAATCACTATCGCTTTTTTCAGCAGTCAAATGGGACCACTTTCACATCCATTGCAAAAAAATCCATATTACCTGTTCAAAGCTGTAAAAAATACTCTCTCTGTGTGTGTGGACATGTGCATGTGTGCACAAACCCCATGTGATAGGAAAGTCTGCAATTTGTGGGAAAGATGCAGTACGCAGTGAGCAGGTGGGGGAAAAAGAGAACAGTATGGGGCTTGGGGCTAAATCTGAGAAAATTTGAAATATTTTTAGGACAAATTTGATTCACAGATGTACAAAAAACTATTTAAAGCTGTATAACATCCAGAAAGTCAGAAGAAGAAAGGTCACAACTGGTTCTTCCCATGTGGGTCAAAATTGGCCCATCAAGACAATGGAAGGAACAATTTATTTTAAATTATTTTTTGTAAACAATTACATACAAAAATACATTTTCTATTATATTTGTTTGTTTTGATGGTCTTGACAAAGTCACAATGTTTGGTTCCAGTACCAAAAACAATGCTGTATTTTTAACATATTCTTTCTTTCTGTACTTGGTCAAATATGACCCTAAGACAATTGAAGGGTTAATAAAAACTACAAAAAAGTATGTGTTTTGAGTTGAGTTGAACATGGCCATCCAAGGCACAGCAGTGAAATTTTTCAAAAATCAAAGTTCGCTTCACCTCAGTGTGAGTGCATAATGCAGCCATTTAATTATTAATGCTAAAAACATATAAGATGAGAGGAAAACAACAAGACCACCACACTCTACCCAGGTAAATCTCTTGTAATCACCTCAGAAACTCAGAATCGTTTTGTGTGACCAAAGAATGCTCTCTAGAAGGATCAGGCTGTGAAATTTCTCTAACCATGAAAGAGAGTGATGGTAAATTTTTCACAAGAAATAGTTGTAAATCCTGTTCTTGGGGTGGGTTCTGGCAGACAATGTGAGAGTTTTGCCATGGAAAAAGTAACCGCTAGTGAGCGAGCCATTTCCGATACTAAAGAATGCAGGCAATGTTGCGTTTGTTAATGGTTAACGCTTATGTGCTATATGGTTGATCAAACAGATTTATAACAACAGGGCATTCCATTCACAAAAGAAACTATTTGCTTTTAAAATAATGTATACATTTAGAATATAAATATATATATTTTTTATTAAAGTTTATTTATTAAATTTTGCTAACTCCTTTTCTCCAGAAGGAATGGCACAATCAAAATCTTTTCATGTTTCTCAGCATTCATAATTAGGTAAATTTTTTATTTTTACCAGTTTCATCTAGATCAGGGTTTTCCAACCAGGGGCTCATGAGCTGCTATATCAATGTCAGATTAAAATAAAGGAAACGTTTTTTTAATTTTTTCATTTTTATATAAAATGTGTAAAATGAAAACAATCAAAAACACTCAGGAACTTCTGTCGCTCTCGACTATTGACTAAAATGCACCCTCAGACTATTGTTTATGTAACAGTGCTATGTCAAGGAATGCTATGCAACACAGAAGACAGTAGACAGACATCAATTTACTACTCACCATCTTTATTCTGATACATTGGCACTTTTTTTAATCAAAGGTCGCATATTTGTATACTGACACTGATTGTCACTCCATGTTTTATAGAAAGTCTCAAGTGTTGTTATTTCTAGATGAATGTATGTAAACAATACTATATAGTATATGTGACATTCAGGGCCCTAATTTCATTTTTGAAAATTGGGGGTGGGGGATGAGGGTTGTACCCGTGACACAAACACATCAAAAATAGTATTACTCTTTCATTGTTTGCGTATCTCAATCAGACCAGCTTTTCTCAATTATTGCCTCTTACTTTTTTCAGGGTGATAATGTAACTGGGCTCTTATGACATCAGTTTTTAAGTGTACATTTTTAAATCAGTGCAGCAATATATCAGTGCACTTTGTCCCGCATCCTGCATGTAATAAGCAGTATTTATGCATTTACTCCGCGCCCTCGCGGGGGTACTGGAAACTATCCAGCTACTTCAGGCGGATTAACTGTATAAATCCATGTAAACATCCAAGTTAAGTGTAAATCACTGCCATTCACATGATCGACAACTGAAGCGCGAACAGACAGCATTTCTGCGCGTGCACAGGGAGGTGCGAGGTGTGCGCGCGTGTGTGAGATGTGCGGGCGCGAGACAATCGTATGGCGAAGAGAGTGGCTGTGTTCGCAATCGTTCACTCATTCACTATTTCCTATATAGTGAATGGCAGTTAGTGCACTATATCTCAGCAGTAAGTGAACGAAATCAGTGAATTCGGACGTGAGTGTCGGATCTCTGGGGCTGTCGCAGGAACCTCACATTTGAAATTTTAAAATACTTGGGCCTTACTTGTTATTCTTATCAAATAATATATTAATACAATAAATATTCATTCTGTTTGTCATTTTTAATATATACTGTGTGTTAATATAAAGAGTAAGCACATTTTATCAAATGAAGAGTACATTTTAAACTCTCTATATGTTATTATGTTATTTTAATCAAGTAATGGTTTGTCAAAAAGTAATTTACTACATTCAGCATGAAATAAATCATTGCAGGAGTGGAGGAAGCAGTAAACTTCCAGCTCATACGTCTTTCCCGTGGTGGATTGTGGGAAATTAACCATTGTTGACTTTAAATTAGAGTGCATTGTGGGTAATAATGAGTGAACAAAAATAAGGAACGAGTGGCTCACTCAGAATTCAGACACTCCTACAAAATAGCGGACACTTGAAATAGTGCACTATACAGTGGATAGGGGCGGTTTCAGACACAGCGAGTGTTCCACGACAGGAGTTGGTGCCCTACACAGGCTGCATCCTCTGCATTTAGAGAGCGGCAGTACTGCTGTACAGAACTAATAATCTAAATACTTATGACACTGAAAACTGTAACTACACTGAAATAAGAATCCGCACAGGACTTTAAAAGCTATGAAATAGCGAAAGCAGGTATTAATAAAGCATGATCTTGCTTTGGTTTATATTTCAGCATTATATATAATGTCCTTGTGGGACATTTTCACATTTTCACTGTAATAATTACTAGAAATGTTTCCAAACCTCTCTTCTTATTGACTAATTCATATCTTGCCACCCCAGATGTGTATGACTTTCTTTCATCTGCTGAACTCAAATGAAGATTTTTAGAAGAATTTCTCAGCTCTGTAGGTCCATACAATGCAAGTGAATGGGTGACAACATTTTAAAGCTAAAGAAACAAACATAAGTCAGCATGAAAGTAATCCATAAGACTCCAGTGGTTAAACCACTATCTTCAGAAGTGATGTGATATGAGAAATGTGGATGAGAAACAGAGAAACAGATCACTTTCACATTCTTCTTCTTGTGTTTTTGGTGATTCACATTCTTCTCTGCATATCACCCCCTGCTGTCTAGCAAAAATGGACAAATATTGATCTGTTTCTCACCCACACCTATCATACCAATACATTAATTTATCCACTGGAGTCTTATGGATTACTTTTATGCTGCCTTTATGTGCTTTTTGGAGCATCAAAATTTAAAATATTAAAAAATAAAAATATTCTTTTAAAATCTGAATTTTGTTCTGCGGAAGAAAGGAAGTCATACACATCTGGGATGGCATGAGGGTGAGTACTGTAAATGATGAGAGAATTTTCATTTTTGGGTAAACTATTTCTTTAAAGTGATAGCTCAGCCATAATTTAATATTCTGTCATCATTTCTCTACCCTCATGTTGTTCCAAACCAGTGTGAGGCTTTGTATTATGTGGAACACAAAATATGTTAGACGGAATGTTAGGGACTGACAGTCTCAGTTACAATTCACTTTCAATATACATATATATATATATATATATATATATATATATATATATATATATATATATATATATATATATATATATAAACATTCACTGAAAGTAAATAGTGACTCAGGCAAACATTCTGTCTAATATCTCCTTATTGTGTTGCATGGAAGAAAGAAAGTCATATGGGTTTGGAACAACATGATGGTGAATGATGACAGAATTTCGATTAATAATAATAATAATTCTGTAGTACGTTCAATGTGTATTATGTAATGGAATATAGGGGAGTAAACGTTTATTATATCATTTGTGAAAGTAAGGAGTTACTCACTACTTGAGTACTCTTTTAATTGGATACTTTCTTACGCTTACTCAAGTAATTATTTAAATTAGTACTTTTTCTTCTACTTGAGTAATTATTTTTTTGAAGTAATTGTGCTTTTATTTGAGTACAGTTTTTGGCTACTCTATCCACCTCTGAAGGAAACATATAAGTAATCCATATGACTCCAGAGGTTAAATCCATATCTTCAGAAGTGATATGACAGGAGTCGGTGAGAAACAGATCAATATTTATGTCCTTTTTTTACTCTAAATCTCCACTTTCACTTTTACATCCGAAAGCCACATGTGGTGACTGTTTAGTTTCACTTTCACATCTGAAAGTGAAGATTTAAGAAATAAAGGACTTAAATTTGATCTGTTTCTCACCCACACTTACCATATTGCTTCTGAAGATATAGATTTAACCACTGGAGTCTTATGGATTACTTTTATGTTTCCTTTATGCGATTTTTGGAGCTACAAAGGCCTGATCACCATCCATTTGCATTGCAAGGACCTACAGAGCTGAGATATTCTTCTAAAAATCTTCGTTTGTGTTCTGCTGAAGAAAGAAAGCACATCTTTGATGGCATGAGTGGTAGTAAATAATGAGAGAATTTTTAGGTGAACTATCCCTTTAATCACCATCAAAAATGGTTTAAAGTATAAAATACATGATATATATATACTATAGCTAGTGTATATGCATGACTGTGCACA
Source organism: Myxocyprinus asiaticus (assembly GCF_019703515.2). Taxonomy (NCBI): domain Eukaryota; kingdom Metazoa; phylum Chordata; class Actinopteri; order Cypriniformes; family Catostomidae; genus Myxocyprinus; species Myxocyprinus asiaticus. The sequence continues at coordinate 34,070,142 of NC_059346.1, read as the reverse complement.
TGTCCACCTGCATTATCAATATAACTGTGTACTGAAAACAGACTAGGCTATGACAAGGCCTCTGGGTGGAAATGAGGATGCACGGATTACAAATTGCCCAGGGTTTTGACAGCTTGAGAGGCCAGCAGGTGCCAGCCACAGGAAGCAGGCGATACACAGAATGACTATGAGAAAAAGCTGCGGTCAATCCCACAAACCCTTTGAGCAGCACTCAAAGGGGCCTGCGGCTGAGCCGAACCCCACTGGGGGCTGGAGAACTGGGGACTGACGAATGTCAAACTTCAAGGACAACTGCAATGAGCCATATCATTCCTCCCACAGACAGCATTCGAGGGCATGCAAGGAATGAAGGACATTTTACAGAAAAGGCCTAAGAGGATTATAAGCATATGTTTGGGATTAAAAGGGGTACTTTGGGTAATTGATACAATTCACTTTTTATTGCTTGAATACACCTTGCTTCATAGAACATTAACAAGAGTAAATTGTTAATCAGCAATGCTCCTAGAGCTTAAGCTTTTGGGCTTCCTGTATACAACTTTGTGAAGCTTCCATCCATACTAATACAGCATAATTGTGTACTCACAATTAAAGTGTTACTTACAGGCTATTAGTGGGGTTCAATAGCATTTTTCAAATTTTTGCAAATTATATTATATAATTATTATTACTTACTATTAGTAGTAGTAGTAATTATTAGTAATTATTATTACTAATTATATTATCCAGATTTCCTAATATTTGGTATCTGCCTCTTTTGGTTTAAAGAAAACATTCAATCGAGCTGGCATGGTATCCATAAATTTGTGCAAAATCTGATGATCCATGTTATCCCCGCATGATTTGAGAATGTTCCAAAGAATTCTTGTGTGCTTCAATGGAATCAATGAAATCTAACATAGTCGATGTCACAAATTAGCTTATATGATATGTTTTTTAGTTTGTTTTATACGTTTTCAAAATCCTAAAACATTGTTTATTTCTAGGTTTAATCAGACTTTGAATAACAATTTCTATTCATATGGACTCAGACTTTTGAACTCCTGTACATGCCTGCAACACAGAAAAGGATGGCACAGGCTGTGCATATAGCGTACATGCTAAACTGAAGGAAAAAAAAGCTTATTGACAGAGCTTTTTCAAAAGTTTAATTAAGTAAAAATAGTGCACAAGGCTCACCATTCTTCACATTGGACTACAACGTCAAAAAGTCTTTAAATTGCTGTTGCATCAAACACTCAGGATTGCATTCATTACTGCATTTGGGAGTCAGAAAGTCAATGTTCTGCTGTACTGCACACAATGAGACAAACCTTAGTTAGACTGTACAAAGCAAGGAGTCCATTCATTTTCATAGAGTTTTATCATTCCACTGGCCTGTTCTATCACCATAAATGTGGAAAGCAATGTCGTCTCTCGCTCCATCTGGGTGTGAAGAGCCAGAATCTGAGTGTTGAATGAATAAAAGATGATACGCACAGCCTGAGTTTGAAGTCAGTTACCAACACTACCATCTGATAAACTTGACTTCCTCAGAACTAGACATGTTGGTCAGAGCTATTTCCACATTGCAGATTAACTGCATGCTGATGAAATTAAAGTGATTTCTATTGATGAATGTAATTTCATTAAGTAGTACTTCAGCATGAGTCCAGTTAATTGTGCTGATTGGATTTGTAATTGTGATTACAGCAAATTACTTTCCGATCATAACCTGCACATTTTGGAAACGTGTTTAATTCACTGTTTAGACATCCAAGTACATACAAAGCATTGAGGACACATATGTTCACAGCAGGTCAAGTTTTTACGTAAAATGTACGTGAAAGAAAAAGCATACACACTTTTGACCCCCATTTTGTATCTATAAACATTTATACATGGGGTCCCTGAAATTGTGTCTCAAAAGCTCAATGTATACTTAGAATTACTGCCTTTTTTTTTTTCAGCAAAGCTAGCATATAACAAATTTCCTGAATAACTGAGAAGATATTCACTGAGAGCTAGTGATTTTTCTGCTACAGTATCCCGAAATAATAACTTTTTTCTCTCAATACACCTCTCCCTGGAGGCTTGAAATGATTATAGAACCTTTTTTTTTTTTTTTTTTTTTTTTTTACTTGAACATAGGCTAACCTGAGTGTAAACACATCATGTTGTATGGCAGTCTTAATGGGGGGAATATATTTGCAGTGGCAGTATGAGTATGTTTGCATGTGACACAACAACTGTGCCCTCAGGTCCTGGAGAATTCAGGTATGCAACTACAATTAAACATTTCCATAGGCTGTTCTTGAGTGAGTGCTTGTAAATCTGCCTCTACATACATAAGCAGATGGATTCTGGAATGAAACATTACTTTAAGTGAGTGGAAGTTAACATGGTCGCAATTAATCTCTAACAATGATGAATATAACAACTTCTCATTCTGTTTTTTGTACCATTGTGCACAAATCAGCTCTTCAGCTTCAAAGAGTGCCATCTTAAAAACTGCTGTGTCTCCACTCCATTAAAACATACACAATTATGTTTTAATAGAGCGAACAAGGTCTATATATACTATAAATCAGTTGTAATTCCTTGAATATGAGGCTTTAAGGGACAGTAAACCCAAAAATGAAACTTTTAAATCAATAGTTTAGTAATTTTTTCCCATAAATCTCCACTTACACTTTCAAAATGTGAAAGAATGTGAAAGTGGATATTTATGGTAAAAAAAGACTTAAATATTGATCTGATTCTCACCTCCACTTATCATATTGCTTCTGAAGATATAAGCTGTGTCCAAAACCAGGTACTGTCACAGAATGTACTGTATTTGATGAAGGACACACTTACTTTATTGACCTCATAGTGGAGCCATAGATGTCACATAGAGCATAAGCACTTGTGTTTTTTTTTTCTTCTTCTTCTTCTTAACCCATTATTTGATTGGACTAACAAAAATGTACACATTTTGACACAAAATTGGATATGAAATGCAAATTACCGTATTTTCGAGATGATAACTGGATGCCACTTGCAGAAATTAACATAGTGAGGTCCTGTGACAACAATGTAATATATATATATATATATATATATATATATATATATATATATATATATATATATATATATAGATTTTAACTAGGCTTGCTTTCATATTTTGGACTTTTATTACTGACACTTTTATTTTTGGGGTGCTTTTAATTCTTTTACTTTTCTTTTACTTTTAATTTAATTGTCAATTTTAGATTTTTTGGTGAATCGCTTCGTATGATCCATGAAATAAATGTATTTACACAGCAATTACAGTCGTGCGAAACAATGTATCATGCGCTCGAATGTAATGATTGTGTCAAAAAAACAAACTATTTGTTAGGATACTTTTAGAATACTTCTCTCATGATTACCGTGGTCCATTTTACTTTAAAAATGGACCATGGTCATTGTGAGAGAAGTATTCTAATAGTATTCTAACAAAATTGTATAAAGTGACTGTATTCTGAATACAGGTGCTTGAAAACATAACAGGGGCTGAATACAGTTACTTAATTTTTGTATGCTGAATATAACACTGTTACATATATTCCATTACAGCCCAACCCTGCTGGCTAACTACAATGTGAATCATAAACCCCAACTTTAAATCTAACCGTCAATGGAGTAATTTTTTTTTTATTTTAGAGTCCCAAATCACCCTCACTATTGTTTTTGTGAATGTGATAACTTTTGGTTCCCAGGGGACCAGAACCGTGCAATTGCTCACACAATTCGCTATCAGTAGCGCTAGAGGGAAATGTGTTCTAACTTGAATGGATGAAAATGTCTAATCGGAGATGGTGCCTGTCAGTAATTCAGCTGAATGGGGTTGATTTCAGGGTGCATGAACTTTTGGAAGCAACATGAAAAAAAAATTCACTACATGAATTTTACATTCACTTTACATAAATCCTTACAAATGAAACAAATATTACACTTTGCTCATTCTGAGTTTACAATTTGGGCAAACAGAAATAATCAAGTGTCCGTTGACCTAATGCTGCAATATCTTTCTCAATATCTTCTCAAACACTTGCAATTGATTCATTTTTCAAAAATGTCACAAAAAATATTGATTCTTTGCATTAGATTATGAATGCAGTATTGTGAGGTAAAATACTGCAATACTTTGAAATATTGATTCCCCACCACTACTAATAACCCTGTAAGAGAAAGTGTCATACAGGGTAATCATGGCCCATGCAGGGATAGCCTTGACTGGCACTGAATGGCACAGTAATTTCCTTCACATTACAGTCCATTATCCTGCAGGAACAGAGCCGCACGGACACAGAGGTATTTAGTTTCAATCAATTTGTCGGTTTGGAAATGGAAGAATGGATTAACTCAGGTATCTCCTCTAGGATGGTTTATAGCATCCTGCCCAGTGAGGAGTTGCTTCCAAAATTTACAAGTCTGAGGGGTAGGCTTAACAATTTAAGATGACGTTTTCAAAGACGGATTTAACTTTCAACAGTCTGAGGAGCTGAACACAGCTATTTCAAATTGTCCTCTCCCCTCCCAGCCTTTAAAATGTCAGACTAAAATCAATACACCTAACACCCAATTCAAGAAAAAATTTACCTCTTTTTACCTCTCATATATTAAAACATTACCAATTTCCCTTCAGTCTGATGTAATAATGACTTCTTATAGTACATTAAAGCACGTGCTGATGACATGAAATCTTGCTGATATCTAAGCTCTGGGAATGATGCTTTACCTATAGGCCTACCCTTTGGATAGCTGAAGCAGGTGTTCGGTTATATTTAATTCAGTCCCATCCATATTTAGCCAACCCTGTGATACTCTTTTTGATATCCAGAGAACAGATTATTTTAGTGTACTGGCTTTGAACACATCAGGAAAAACAGATGACCCTGGCGCCAAGGCGGAAAATATGTTTTCTATTTTAGCTTTGTCGAAACTGTATATAGGAGGTAAATAATACAGTATGAATATCGAGCCTACCCTTAGGGTGAACAACTCACACAAATAATAATGTTTTAATAGTTAGACTATTGTATGTTCTACAGAGTCGTAACTCAGAGACAGAGATGTTATATGCATGCTGTACACACTGCATGTAAGAAACACACACTCATGCCTTTTGAGAAACAGCGACACCTGTACAACATTCCTCTCATTGATTGCTGGGTGCCAGTGGACTGGTCAGTAATGACTGTAGTGAACCCTTTATGGACTGGCCTACATTTGAGGGGCAAATACGATACTGCTGGCCAGCTATTTGTGACTCCATAAAGGAAATAGCTAACACTTATATGCCTCAGATGCCTTGTGATGTATTTAGGGACAAGGGCTACAGTAATACTGTGTGCTGGCTTCAAACAGCATTTCTAAATAAGGGACTGCCTACATTTCGGAGAACCCTATAAAAAGAACAACTGCAAAAATATCAGCATAGATTCATTTAAAGCTGATCTGTTTAATTGTTTAAAATGTTTTCTCGTATGCCAGCTTAATATGCAGTGACAACTATAAGTAAGCCATTTGTAGGTTGATTTCACCTAAAACTATAATACTGTGGCACTATAATTAACATTTCTAGTTTGAGTGGCCAATCCAGCCTGACACACCAACACTGGCTCAACCAAAGGTGTGACTTTGGGGTTGCACCATCTGTTTGTAAAATCAATGGAAGACATGGGACATTTTCTGGGATCTGTTTTTTACTTTTTTTTATTCCATTTGGGGATTAGGTAATTGAATGATTGCGATTTAATGGTTAGGACTTAAAAATATATAGTATCTTATTAGGTGTATGTTATTTTAATGAATGAGCCTACAATGCCATATTATTTTCAACAGAGTATTACCCTGCTGAAAAAAAAAAAAAAAAAAAAAAACAGCTTAAAGGGATAGTTCACCCAAAAATGAAAATTCTCTCATCATTTTCTCACCCTCATGCCATCCCAGATGTGTATAACTTTCTTTCTTCTGCTGAACAAAAAATAAGACTTTTAGAAGAATATTTCAGCTCTGTTGGTTCTTTACAATGCAAGCGAATGGTGACCAGGCATTTGAAGCTCTAAAAATCACAAGTCGGCATAAAAGTAATCCATATGACTACAGTGGTAAAATCCATATCTTCAGAAGCGATATGATAGGTGTGGGTTAGAAATAGATCAATATTTAAGTCCTTTTTTACCATACATCTCCACTTTAACTTTTACTATAAATCTCCACTTTCAGGGAAAGTGGAGATTTATGGTAAAAAATGAAATAAAAAATACTTAAATATTGACCTGTTTCTCACTCACACCTATCATATTGCTTCTGAAGATATGGATTTAACCACTGGAGTCATATGGATTACTTTTATGTGGTCTTTATGTGATTTCTGGAGCTTCAAAGTTGTGTCAACCATTTACGTGCATTGTGAGGACCAACAGAGTTGAGATATTATTTTAAAAATCTTCATTTGTGTTCTACAGAAGAAAGAAAGTCATACACATTTGGGATGGTATAAGGGTGAGTAAACGATGGGAGAATTTTCATTTTTGGGTGAACTGTCCCTTTAAACCTGTCAAAGATGGATGGCTGGTCTTAATTGGTCTGTTGGCTGATTTTAGAAGGACTGTGGGCACTTTTCCACTGGTCAGGCTTAAAGACCAGCTGGCCGCCCAGCTAAACCAGCTGAGCATCTGGGAGGCTGGGAGACCAGCTTGACCAGCAGAAGACCAGCTTGGTCATGATGGTAGACTGGACCCCGGTTCCCAACCCTGTTCCTGGATGCCCCACAACACTGCACATTTTGCATATCTCCCTTTTCTGACACACCCAATTCAGATCTTGGAGTCTCCACTAACAAGCGGATGAGTTAAATCAGATTTGTTTGATTAGGAAGATATCCAAAATGTGTAGTGTTGAGGGGCCTCCAGGAACAGGGTTAGGAACCACTGGGCTAGACTATTTGAAGAACAGCTTAAACGTACTAAGACCAGCAAAGCAGCTTAGGCTGGTTCAAGATGTATTTTTTAGGCAGGGTATTGGTTTAAAAAAAAAAGAAATCATCCATATTTTAGATGAATAAACACAGCTGACAGTGGGAGAAAAAGAGAAGAAAGACTGTAGTAGTCATGGTGCAATTTTGAGATACATTTTCCTGGCTACTTTACCCTGACCTCAGAGATAGTCAGGTACTCAAGGGAATAGCAACTAGAAACATTAGAAATGCTAAAAATGTAAATAATGGGCATGTGTTGTTGGAGCTGAGCCAAAGGCTACAGCGTGTTAAGATTCAGTCTGAGCAACCCTCACTACCAATCCATACTTCTAGCATCAATATCTGAGTTGTTTAGCAAATACCAAGCTAACTTTATCTTGCAAATGTCACATGCCCTCATCTACTGTAGATCTTTAGGTAGGGGTAAAATCCATACATGACATATTATAGCTTAACCATAAGTAAATGTTTATAGCTTGAATGAATAACAGACCACACAAAATCTGGTTCACTTCTTTTAATTATTTCTCATATTTAAAGGTGCAGTACGTAAGATTCAGAAACCCTTGTTATTAATGACTCCTGTGGCTGTTAAGTGAACTGCAGTCAGCTACCCGTTGCTCGTGCTCGCGCTCATGCACACACTCCATAGGGACACGAGCAAGCGAACATCGGCCAAAATAATGACTTAACGTACAAAGAGACTGAACATGATTCCTCGGCATCATGCTGACAGATGAGGTAGAATAATTAAAATTACACAGTTATGATTGTTTTACTACAAACTTTGAGACTAAACTAAAACTACTTATCAACTAACATAGCATACTGATACACACATACAGCTACATACTACCGAACTATAGCAGACAGTTTACTGTTGCACTATTGTATGTTTTGTATGTCATATTTTGTACTGCGATCAAGAAACCAGCGTATTTGCTAAAATTTATTCTGCATACCTAACTTTTAGTATAAAGAGAAGATCATTGACATTATTTTAAAGTTACAAAGCAAGGCAGCTTGCAATTCATCAGCGTTAGCAGGCAAGATCAAGTTAGCTAAAATTACACAGATCAATCCTTATGGCACTATATTTCACATGCTTTGTAGTTATGTAAGCTTACCTGTCCAATAAGAAGAATGCCAATTCAGGGTCGTTTTGATTCCCAAACCGAACGAAGGTCCCTCCAGGAATCAAATGCCCTGCCGATGTTCACTCTAGTTTTCGCTCGACCACGATCACGTTCCCGTTAGCCAGACGGGATTCAGTAGATACATTTTTTTTTTTTTTTTTTTTGGCTTACTCAGAGTTTGTGTAGGAGTCGGTGTTGTGATGGGAGCCGGACGTTTGCTGGATTCCATCTCTAAGATAACGTTACCTAGTGTTGCAGTTTGTTGTCGCTGTGGAATAGCGGAAGAGAAGCACTGAAGTGAGGTTCTCGGGAGCGCGCATAAACATCACATCCTTTGGATTTTCCCGGCAAAACCGTGAAAATCAGTATACAGGCTTTAATAGGCAACCTAGGAAGTCCAGGAAGGGCTCATTTTTTAAGTTGTGTTACAAGCCGTTCACACATTGGCCAAAAAGGTGAATATTACATGAAAATTGTTACATACTGTACCTTTAAGTAAAGACCATACAAACCACCCAGAGGTAAACAGTGACCTCTACTTTTTCTGACCCTTTGGGATATCAAATTTCAACTTACTGTATAAATAGTTGTGTAAATACAAAAATATTATGTATATTTAGTTTTAAGAACATAAGCAGGAATTAAACATTAAATAAATGCTGTAAAAGTATTGTTTATTGTTAGTTCATGTTAACTATTGTTGTTAACTAATGTTAACAAATGAAACATTATTGTAAAGTGTTACCTATTGTGCACAATTCATCGGTGCATGTTATCCCCAATAAATAAACATAATCTTATAATCTATAGTCTTATAATTATTGTTTTATAATCTTTTATCAAAATGTAAAAATTTGTTCTGTGTCTCTGAAACGACTTTCCTTTTTGGCTTCTTTTCTGGTACAGTATGTACCGGCCTCTTTTTTTTTTTTAACAATCCAATATATAAAACTCACGATCAAATCCCACCCTACAGTTTTTTCTCTACAGGAATAGTTCACCCAAAAATGAAAATTCTCTCATCATTTACTCATGCCATCCCAGATGTGTATGACTTTCTTTCTTCTGCTGAACAAAAAAGAAGATTTTTAGAAGAACATCTCTGCTCTGTAGGTCCATACAATACAAATTAATGGTAACCAGAACTTTGAAGGTCAGAAAAGCTTATAAAGGCAGCATAAAAATCATCCATACGACTCCAGTGGTTAAATCCACATCTTCTGAAGCGATATGATAGGTGTGGGTAAACAACTATATTTACGTCCTTTTTTACTATAAATCTCCACTTTCACTTCCATTTCCACATCATTCACATTCCCCGTGCATATCGCCACCTACTAGGCAGGGTGGAGAATTGATAGTAAAAAAAAAAAAAACTTGCATTGTATGGACCTACAGAGCTGAGATATTCTTCTAAAAATCTTTGTTTGTGTTCAGCAGAAGAAAGTCATACACATCTGGGATGGCAGGAGGGTGTAAGTAAATGATGAGAACATTTTCATTTTTGGGTGAACTATCCCTTTAAACATCCTATTTCACTCACAATCTGTCACATTACAGAAATAAAATGGGTTGTGAACAGAATTTCATGTTGACTTGAAGGTCAAGTCAAGGTTTAAAGCTTGGTGAGCAAACATCAGCCAAGGAGAGCTGATATTAATGTTTTTGTTTTAAGCCTAGTGGAGACTACACAACTCAAGCTAATCTCCATTGATCTTTTGAGTCTGCAACTGGTCTATGACTAGAAGTCTCAGACTGCACAACAAACAGTTGAGTAGTATGCACACTTCTGTGACAACCCCTAACAAGTCTTAGATGCTACAACGGATTTCAAACCTGCTTGAAATCTCGCAAGAGGAGAACAAGGCATTGGGAAGCAGGAGACAAAAAATAATTTGAAAATAAAACAAAACATCACCCATGTCTTCCGAACCCCTGTCTCATCATCACTTTCAGCAGATTTTTTCAGCTACGTGTGTTGAGTTTGTAATTTTTGGATCTTAGTTTCAGTCGGAGATGAAGGATAGTGTAGTTGAAATACCCAGTCTGCGATCAGTCATGTAGTGTGCGCACTAACACGACAGACAACATAAGACTGTGCATCGCAGGATGCTGACTTGTGTAGTGTGCATTTGGCTTAGTGTGCTAAAGCTTTCAATCTAGTCAGACCTCAAGGAGAGGCTTTGAAATTTTGTTTGAGATTAAAACAAGAGACAGGCACTCTTGTTCCTAACAGCTCTATCAAGGAGTGGAGGCCGTTTTGAAAGGCACTTGTTCCCAGGATGTGATGGGAGTGGAGTTGCTCCCATAGATAGAGGTGCTTTCACTACCCATGAGTTTACCTCTCTAGCATGGTTCATCAGAGCACACCTTAATTACTTTTTTGTAAGTGCAGCAATTCATGCTACAAGACAGAAAACATCTGACCTTCCTATGCACTTCTTCCGACAGAGTCTCTTGAGCTAACATACTTTTAACCATTATGAGGTCCAAACAACTAGAAACAGAGAAAGCCCAGGAGTAGAGAACCTGCACACAAGAGAAATGAAAAAAGGACAGGCTCCAGACAACATCTTTGCTTCTGTGCTTACTCACTCTGACAAGCTAGAGTTCACACAAATCAAGCTTATCACACAGCTTCCTGTGAGATAGACAACACTGAATGTAACATGCAAGTGTTTATCTCCCTGACCTCCTGTTCTACAAATAGTTCTGAGAGCAGATGTTTCATTATAGCTGTGATTTTGCACAAAGACACAGAGTGGAATCAGCTACAGATTTCTGCTAGCGCAGAAGAAAGAGGCAGAGAAAGATTTTTTTACAGTAAGTGCAAGTGCAATTAGTGTGGATTGGTTAAGTGCTTGTGGATTAGATGTTTTCAGCTGGTTCTTGAATGTTGAGATGGTATCGGCAGATCATGTGAAGGTTGGAAGCTCATTCCACCAAAGAGGAACAGAGAAAGTGAACGATTGTGAAATAGACTTTGAGCCTCTTTGTGATGGGACCACAAGGCACGCTCATTCATAGACTGCAGAGAGCGAGTTGGAGCATAAATCTGTAGAAGTGAACTGAAGTAAGTGTGTGCGGTTCCATTGGCTGTCCTGAATGCCAGAGTCAACGCCTTGAATTTGATGCGGGCAGCTATAGGTAGCCAGTGGAGTGAAATCAAGAGTGGAGTTACATGAGCCCTTTTTGGCTGACTGAAGACTAGACACACTGCTGCATTTTATGGAAAACCTGCTGGTCAACCAGCTTCGTCAGCTTAGTTTTGCTGGAGTACAGAATGGCTATGCATTACCAATATCAAATTTGCACTAACCAGCATAAACCAGCATGGAAATTCATGGTCTTTTCAGCAGGATCATCATACTTTTACTTTCTCTCACTATCACATCCTGAGATTAGTAAATGTGTATCCTAATGGACTCAAGTCCTAAATTTTGAATGTGTTGTTTAATAAGATGATCTCACATTGTACTGTTGCTGTGCATTTCTAGGGACAACATGTGACCTTTTTGCAGAGTTCAATTTAAAAAATGGCCTTGAAGCATGGCGCCATGTGTCAGCACTAGCACTGCTGCTACCTAGCATGTGTCACGCTTTGGGTAGGTCCCTGGACACACATAGCTGGATAAGTGGCTGCCTTCCAGAAAACTCCAGGCATCTAACCCATCCCATCCACACACAATGGCACAGCAATCCACTGGCACCACTTAAAAGCACAGTAAACCCAAAGCTTTGCTAGCCCTGCTAGGTTTTTTGTATATGATTTGGATTTGATCAGGACTTTGACCAAAATACAACTGACTATAACTGAATTCCACTTGAGGTGTCCCCTTTAAACAACAGGCTCAACTACCTTGAGATAAAAGTATATTCTCTCTTTAGACGTTTTTGTTTATTGATTAAAGGAATAGTTAATTTAAAAGACATCTGTCATCATTTACTCACCCTCATGTTGTTCTAAACCCTTATGACTTTCTTCCGTGGAACACAAACAGCAGGGCTCAACAAAAAGGTTTGGCCTGCTGGTCCAAGGCCAGTGTGAGAAATTTTCAAGCCAGTTGACAGAACTGTCACTTGCCAAATTCGGGCCAGTGCTGCGCTGTCAATTAATCTTGTACATGTATGTTTATATCTAACAAACTTAAACATACTTGATTTTCTATGATTTATGATGTATTGAATTTTGTTGCAAATTCTGCTGATTTAAACTTTACCTTGGTTAAACTAAACCTAACCCTAACCCTAAACTTATTTGTTGTTTAATTTAGACGATCTGGCATTAACCAGAGCATTGTCAAACTGCAACAGTCTGTATGTGTGTGTGTGTGTGTGTGTGTGGGGCAGGTGGGTTTGGGTGGTTTACGGGGACATTTTTAGGTTACAAACTGGTAATTACAAGGGTATTATGCTATAAATGTAGTTTATGAGGACATTTCTAGTGTCCCCATAATTCAAATAGCTTAAAAAAACATACTAAACGACTTTTTTTTTTTTTATTGAAAAATGCAGAAAGTTTTTTGTGAGGGTTAGGTTTAGGAGTAGGTTTAGGGTTAGGGGATAGAATCTATAATTTGTACAGTATAAAAATCATTATGTCTATGAAGAGTCCTCATAAGGATAGCCACTTCAACATGTGTCAAAATCAGAATCAGAATCAGCTTTATTGCCAGGTATGCATATATGTTTGTGTGTGTGTGTGTTTGAGTCTGTTTGAGAGAGAGAGAGAGAGAGAGAGAGAGAGGGAGGGAGAGAGAGCGTGCAGGTGTGCCGGCTTTCTTAATTGGTGCAAAATCTCTCTCATTGGTAGATGCTTGTAGTTGCATGCGCACTGAGCATAAGAAAGCGCAGGGCGAGCGTGTCTAACTGGCAAAATTTCCTTATAAATATAGGCTAATTTCAGCAAAAATGTCAAAAAGACAATCAAGTAAATAAAATAAAGCTGATAGTGTTCCTGATCAAAAGAGTTCCCAAGAAAATGAAAATGCACCACTGGACGACACTGCTAATAGCAATGCTAATCAGGAGGAACTTTTAATTCATGTGAAACTGGGGTTTAATCACACAAACTCCAAAATATAACAGATGAACTTGATCTGCTAGACTCATAACCATCATAAATGCATCTTTAATCATCTGTTTGGGAGCATTTGAATGACCAAGGTTTACTGAAGACAGCAGATATAAAAAAAAAGTCAGAGGACAGAAATCATTTAAAGATACACAACAATGGGACAGGAAGTTTCACAAGTCGTCCAACAACAAATTAGTGAGTTTAATATTTTTTATTGTGTTGCCCTAAAAGGGATGAACTGAGAGATGCAACTTTCTGTAATGTTCAAGCATGCCTGTGATGCAGATAACCAATGTTGGAGAGTCTATTATTATATATATCTCCTGTTTATATTTTGTGTATTTATCAGCTTTCCTATTGTATGGCCAGGGTTGGAAGGGTTACTTTTGAAATGTATTCCACTACAGATTACAGAATACATGCTGTACATAATTTTTTAACGTATTCTGTAAGATTACTCAATGTCAGTAACGTATTCTAAATACTTTGGATTACTTCTTCAGCACTGGTAGATTTTTACTATTAAAAACTCTGCCAGTACAGTAAGACAAAATACACATGTTAAAAATACATTCTCTGAAAAACCTAAATATCTTATGCAGTGTTGTTTCTAAAACAAGATTAATCAAATTGATCTTGTTTTAAGGATTTTTAGATATTTTTACAGGAAAACAATAAAAAAAATTATTATCAAGAATACGATTTTTGCCCTAATATCAAAGGTCTTACTAGAAAAAAAGAAATTATGATCCAACGTAATTTTCTTGATAAAAAAATATGATCGTGCCTGGTAACGTGCATGTAAAATGGCTAGAAATAGCATTTTAGCTTAGCGTAAAACTGACAATTTACACAAGGTTTATTTCTATTTCTTCTGCTTCAAACTTATTTCTCTGTCTGCTCGTATGAATGTAACACATCATAAGAAAGTGTTTCACCGCTGTTCAAATGCACTTTGGATCGCATCATTTATATGTATACATGTTTTCTATCTGAAAGGACTAAATATTAAACGAAACAAATGACAATAAAATGCAAAGTAATCTCTTCAGTAATCAAAATACTTTTCGAATGTAACTGTATTCTAAATACCAATGATTTAAATTGTAACTGTAGTGGAATACAGTTACTTATATTTTGTATTTTAAATACGTATTCCCGTTACATGTATTCCGTTACTCCCCGACCCTGTGTATGGCTGCGCTTAGGGTCCATATATCGCTTAGAAACGCATCCACTTACACATTCAATTGTGATATGAAATTAATTTTCATATAATCGTAAAAGAGCCTAGGTGGCCCATGGGTCAGCGTTTAGTGACATCATTGTGTGATCAAGGAAAGCTGAGGTAGTATGGTCAGCATTGGTTTCCACGTCTCATAATCATCGTTTTTAATCTGGCAATTCTTCACTTACAAATTAAGCACTGGTTATAACGCTCTTCTCCATCAGTTGATCATTATTTAATTAATTACAGCTGGTATGATCGACAGAAAATATACACAAACATCTCTTTTAAATAAAATTAATTTTACTGCCTGCTTTAATCAGGCGGTAAAGGCATGATACAAATTGAGCCTGGTAATTTCTGTGAATGAAGCATGATCTTTATGAGCCTAATGAGCCTAATTTACACAGAAAAGAGGTGTGTTTGCACAGAAAGAAATGACAATAACTTAATTTAAATACTTAAGACACAGTGCATTTTCAGTGCTGATTGGGCCTGCTTCAACTAGATTGCGGGTGATTAGTGAATAAGACGTACGTTTTTGCACTGAAATACCACAAGCAAAAGTGGTGCAACTGTTTGGTTAATTCGCCCCATAACTTTTTGTGGTGAGGCCACTGCAAATATTGGCAGGGCAAGTAAAAACTACTGGCCAACTGTGCCAGCAGAAAATAATCCTTATTGTTGACCCCTGACCCCTTAGTCACCATTCACTTTCCTTGTATGGAAAAGAGATTCAGTGAAAGTAAATGGTGACTGAGGCTATCAGTCCTAAACATCTCCTTTTGTGTTCGTCTGAAGAAAGAAAGTCACAAGGGTTAGAAACAACATGAATGTTTGATTGAATGATGACAGAATTTAAATTTTGGGGTGAACTATTACTTTAATGCTGTTACTGTTGATATCTAAGATTTAAAGCATAAAGGCACAAATGGCATTTTGAAACATGACCAGAGCTCTACCAAAGCCAAAAATCTAGTGTTAGACATGAAAAATTAGTATAAGGGACATGTGAAAGCCTGAGTCACACTGGAAGCAGAGAATATGTCTAATGTGTTGAACATAGCACAACAGCAAGAGAGAAGATCTGGAATCAAAGCTGTTGATCCTGCATCGCTTCTATTATGTATAAAAACTAGCAGTATATATATTGTTGTGACAAGATGTGCAAAAGCAGTATGTGCAATTGCTAAAAATCAGTTTCTTTACTTTGAAGATGAGCATCATGCAATTGAGTGAAATAGCACTTGGACATACAGTGTGGTGAGACCCTCTATTCATCAGGGAACCATTCAGAGAAACAATGGTGCCTTCTTACTTCAACAAATGAAATCAAAGCCAAGTAAAAAATAGGGACAGAGTCTTGCTGGTGTGTGCATAAATCCAACCACCCCCTTCACTTGGTCAAGGGCGGATTATGACTAGCAAGGGTGCCGGGGCCAATTTTCTTTTAGGGCCCCCCTGGTCCAACTATCTTTTTAAGTTGAGATCTATGCAATCTATTTTCATTGATTTAAGTCTCTTTTAATACCTGTTCTGTTATGTACAGTCAGATTAATTCAAACACACAGCACGGATGTGGTAAAGAAACATCCTGGTTACTTTAGTAACCTCCGTTCCCTGATGGAGGGAATGAGAGGTTGTGTCGATGTAGTGACACTAGGGGTCACTCTTGGGAGCCTGAGACACCTCTGGTCTTTGATAAAAGGCCAATGAAAATTGGCGAGTGGTATTTGCATACCACTCCCCCGGACATACGGGTATAAAAGGAGCTGGTATGCAACCACTCATTCAGGTTTTGTGCTGAGGAGCCAAGACAAGGTCCCAGCCATTTCAGCGGGTAGTTCAGCGTTGTGGCAGGAGGGACACAACGTCTTGTTCCCTCCATCAGGGAACAGAGGCTACGCAAGTAACCAGAACATTCCCTATCTGTCACTCACTCGACGTTGTGTCAATGTAGTGAAACTAGGGGCACCTATATATGAAACGCAGCAACTGGCTGAACTGTGTTACGTGAATTGGCAGTGTGTGATGCGGTCTGAAGGGATTCAACCTCCTGGCGCCTCTGAGGAACCTGATGATCAGGTCGTGCTTCCCTAAGGACTTACCGTCCACTGTGTCATGGTGTGCCACTATAGCAGCTACATAAACCTTCAAGGTGGAGGGGGACAGCCGTCCTTCCAACCTCTCCTGCAGGAAGGAAAGCACCGATCCGACTGAGCATCTCTGGGGGTCTACCTGTCGGGAAGAACACCACTTAGCGAACAGACGCCACTTAAAGGCATACAGGCGCCTCGTAGAGGGGGCCCTAGCCTGAGTGATCGTGTCTACCACCACGGGGGGGCTGTCACGAGGAGCGTGAGGTCCGAGAACCGCATCTGGGTGGGCCAGTAGGGTGCTACCAGGTCGACCTGCTCCTTGTCCTCCATGACCTTGCACAGGGTCTGTGCAAGTAGGCTCACTGGGGGGAACGCATATTTGCGAATTCCAGGGGCCCAGCTGTGTGCCAGCGCATCTATACCGAGAGGTGCCTCGGTCAGGGCGTACCAGAGCGGGCAGTGGGAGGATTCTTGGGAGGCGAACAGGTCTACCTGTGTATGCCCGAATCGACTCCAAATCAGCTGGACCACCTGAGGGTGGAGTCTACACTCTACCCTGAGGGTAACCTGCCATGACAGCGCGTCTGCTGCAGTGTTGAGGTCGCCCGGGATGTGAGTGGCTCGCAGCGACATGAGGTGCTGCTGACTCCAGAGGAGGAGACGGCAGGCGAGTTGTGACATACAATGGGAGCGCAGACCGCCTTGACGGTTGACATATGCTACCGTTGCCGTGTTGTCTGTCCGAACTAACACATGCTTGCCCTGGATCAACGGTTGAAACCTCCAAAGGGCGAGCAGAATTGCCAGCAACTCGAGGCAGTTGATGTGCCAACGCAGCCGCGGGCCCGTCCATAAGCCGGTGGCTGCGTGCCCGTTGCATACAGTGCCTCAGCCTGTTTTGGAGGTGTCTGTCGCAACCATGACACACTTGGAGACCTGCTCTAGGGGAACGCCTGCCCATAGAAACGTGAGGTCGGTCCAAGGGCTGAAGAGGCGGTGACAGATCGGCGTGATGGCCACGCGATGTGTCCCGTGGCACCATGCTCATCTCGGGACTCGAGTCTGAAGCCAGTGCTGAAGCGGTCTCATATGCATCAACCTGAGCAGAGTGGCCACCGCTGAGGATGCCATATGCCCCAGAAGCCTCTGAAAGAGTTTCAGTGAAACCACTGTCTTCTGTCTGAACGCCTTCAAACAGGTCAGCACCGACTGTGCACACTCGTTCGTGAGGCGCGCCGTCAACGAGACTAAGTCCAACTCCAAGCCGAGAAAAGAGATGCTCTGAACCGGGAGGAGCTTGCTCTTTTCCCAGTTGACCCGAAGCCCTAGTCGGCTGAGGTGTGAGAGCACCAGGTCCCTGTGTGCACACAACACATCCCGAGAGTGAGCTAAGATTAGCCAATCATCAAAATAGTTGAGGATGCGAATGCCCACTTCCCTTAACGGGGCTATATGCCTGACCCTCGAATGCAAACCGCAGGAAGGGTCTGTGTCGAGGTAGAATTGAGACGTGGAAGTACGCGTCCTTCAGGTCTACCACCGCGAACCAATCTTGATGCCGGACAATCGCCAGAATGCGTTTTTGCGTCAGCATCTTGAATGGGAGTCTGTGTAAACCCGGTTCAGTACTCGCAGGTCCAAGATTGGCCGCAACCCACCGCCTTTTTTCGGTACAATGAAGTAGGGGCTGTAAAACCCCTTCTTCATCTCGGCCAGAGGGACAGGCTATGTGAGAAAATTCTCTTTTTATTTACACACCATCATGCAATCCAAGATGTGAATGACTTTCTTTCTTCAGCTGAGCACAAACAAAGATTTTTAGAAAAATATCTCAGCTCTGTAGGTCCATACAATGCAAGTGAATGGTGACCAGAACTTTGAAGCTCCAAAAACCACATGAAGGAAACAAAAAAGTAAGCCATAAGACTCCAGTGGTTAAATTAATATCTTCAGAAGTCATATAAGAAGCGATAAGTGATATAATAGGTTTGGGTGAGAAACAGCTATCTTTTCAACTCATCTGAATGATGGGGTGCGTTCCATTCAGAAGTGATTATCCCTACACACTATACCTTCCTTCAAAGACTTTACCCTCCATCGTGAGAGCTTTGAATGGCTGAAAGGTGTGGGGCTCAAAAATAGTGGTCATTTGGTCATTTTTTGGGAAATTCTGTTTGGAACGACTGCAAATGCATCATTTATGCCTTTTCAAAGTGTCCAAAAATTCCCTATACTACATTAACTTGACATAATGTTAAAATGAGCTACGAGTCTGTTTTGGAATGTTTGTGATTTCAAACTTCAGCTGTCAAAACTTACACACAAGCCCTTTTATATCGTTTAAGATGCTCTTTTCTTTCTTTCTTTCTTTCTTTCTTTCTCGTTGTAAAACCTGTAAAAATGTAATTAAGCATTTAATTTAGCATTTAAAACTATTTTAAACTTTCAGACAAGGTTTGGTCAGACCAACATTATAGTTTGTTTTGACAAACTTTACATATCTAGTTTAATCAGTACTTTTGAACCACACAAAGTAAAATATCAATATTTTACTTTTCCCAACCACCTAAGCCAAGTTATTTTTTGTAATGAAGGGCAAACATGAATTATAGCAATGAAGAGTATAATACACATTTTTGTTCAACAGCCCTTATATACAAAGAATAAAGCTTAACCATATAAAGCCTAACATATGAAATAATAGTCAAAAAAGTATATTTTTTGAACCTGTTTAGCCTAAACCTATTTCTCCACAAAATAATACAATTTTAAGCACAAGTTGCTTGAATTCAGTAAATATTAATTTTGAAATATCAGTATCAAAATAAACATTATTGTTAATTTTACTTCAAAATCAGCAACGATTTCACATAAAAAAGACGAGTCCATCAAATCGTGATGGTAGGTCTTCTACGTCCAGTACAGCATGAAAACTTTCACCAGGAGACAGCAGACAAATCATACACATTGTGATGATGATGTGGAGGCTTTAGAAAGTCATGTATCAAATAGGAAACGTGTGGCATTATAAGGTTAAAGAGTTGCTCAAAAAAATTAATTAGAAACAGGAAGGCAAAAGGGTCCTATAAGAGGGCTGGAGGACCTCACAGGGCTCTGCTGAGGGGTCCACTTAGTTAAGCATATATAAACTTTGTTTTCAAAGTTGATGGGCCGCGAGACCTTGTAGCCCCTGGGCACTGGCCCCATTGGCCCAGTCCGTAATTCAACTATGCACTCGGCTTGCTTTCACACAACAGCATCCAAAGTTGACAATAAATATCTGAGTAAATTGCTTTGGTGGACCAAAACTTTGAATTTTTTTCACAGCAAATCTTGGAGATGAAGCTGTTGTCTTGCATATTGTTGACAGCCTTTGTGGACACAGTTAATGGCTCTCTCAGCAGCAGTGAAACCCGCTTCAGCACCCCCCACCCCACCTCCTGCTAACAAAAGTTGTTGACCCGTGCCACCCCCCTCAAGATGCCGACCCGGGTGGCTGCCCATGTCACCCATGCCTAAATCCGCCACTGGGCTCTCTGGCATATGTGCTTTGGTAAGCACATCTGAGAATGGCCTAACTCTTTGAACCTCAGCGAAAGGGAAGAAAGCAGAAATGCTTGGAAGATAAATGGGGTGGATCATGAGGATGGAGGGGCAGGTTTTGGAATGGGATCAGCTCCTTTAGAACACATTCAGGGGGGTTCTAACAATGGACGTATTCATGGTGACCAGTCGACTCACTGTTGCAGAATTTTGCACATAACTCAGCTTTGCCATCTCTTTGTGGGGCGCATAGTTGGTTTACAGTGACAAAAGCCTATCCCCCTTTCTGCCCCCTGGGACCCCTCATCTCTGGCACCCACATCCCTGTTTAATACCCTGAATGGAGGTAACAAAATGTGAACTGGTCCACCACATTTGGCTAATTTGGAGGATGCGCTCTTGTTGTTGTGTTTCTTTGAGATATAAGAATGTAACCACCCATAACACCCTAACAACCACCTAGCAACCACCCAGAACATCCATCCATCCATCTATCTATCTATCTATCTATCTATCTATCCATCCATCCATCCATCCATCCATCCATCTACCCATCCAACCATATATCTATCGCCCCTTTCACACAGAGATCCCGGTATTAATCCCAGGAAAAGTCATTCCAGCAACTGTTCTGGGACTGCAAAATTTGTTCATTCACACTGTAAGAGCTTTCCCATAATCTGTGCCTGCATTCACACACATCCCAGGACAATCGTAAAGACCAAAGTGACATCACGGTGTGACATCTAATGTAAAGCGTCTTGAGTTTACTGCTAACCGCGTCTTTTCTCTCGAGAAGCCCGATCTATAATCCTCTTGTAAACAAATAAACTGCATTGGGCACAACTAAACTGATGGTTAGGCTAATTTAATCATCTGTGTGGATTCGATTCAGTAATCACATTTGTAATTTATTTTGATCCTTAACGAGCTTACCTTCCTAGCTTACACCGACAAGGTAAAACTATACTTTTTTTTTTTCTTCAGACATTAGCATTTATTACAATCAATAATGATTATTAATTTGCAATTTATTTGTTGGCGTTTTTCTTTTTCTTTTTTTTTTTTTTTTGGACTAGAACTGCCATTTTTTTCTGTAGGCTATGCCTTAAATACTTGTTAAACTTTACAAATAAAACGTATTGGTAATATACACATTGTATGCTAATGGCTGCTCTGCGATTAAGCATTGAGAAGTATCGAGGCAAATGTCATCTTTTCGATCATGATTTCTACAAGCTGTAAAATTGAAAATAAAAGCTATTTTTGGAGAAAAACAGAAATGTATCATTTGGAACTTAATGTGTTGGAAAATAGCAATAAATTAATTTCCTGTATCGATATGTTCATGCCCTTTGTAGGGTTAAGGAAATAAATGTATGAACAAACAGTTGGCCTGTCATAAGTTTGCAAGCGCTGTGGCGAGTTAGTCACCTAAAAAGCTATGCTGAGTCATTTCAAAACTGGAAAAAGTGTATTTGGTTGTGTTTCTTATGTAAGGGGGTCTTTTAGTAACCTACTGTATTTTCACTACAGATTTCTGTGGAATGATGTTCACCAAGGTTGTAGGGGAGAGCAGGGCACAAACGAACACTTTTTGGTTTTCTTACGTTTGTGTAAATACACTTGGGGTTCGAAGTATTTTTATTTTTTCACATTAATTTTACACATGTCTGGTACAATCTGCAGGAAAAAAGGAAGGTGAAATGTTGAATGTGCCCTGCCTACGGTGACAGGTAACACGACCATATTACAGTGTAAATCCCCCTATAACAACTGTATTTGATTTAAAATAAATAGAAGATAAACTAAAATATTATGTCAATAAAAGTAATTTATTAACTTTGTCATATAGCAGTAATTTTGACACTTGACAATGAATACACAACAAAGCCACAGCTCTCCCTTCAGGTTTGGAGTGTTCCCTGCATGAGACGGCAATTTTTTTGTGTCACAATTTACAAACTGAGCAACCATCATTATTATTTTAAATACCCAATGTATTTCTATATCGCGGACTTCAACTGCACCATATATGAGGGGGAAATAAAGTTCCGACATTCGGTGTGCTGCGCTCTGAATGAAAAATGAATTTATTTTATCACGTCAGGTTGGTGAAGCTGTAAATGTAGCCGATTGTTTTATTTATTTAACTAATATTTTCAATGAAAGCGTTAATATCTTAACTTTAAAAAAAAAAATCAAACAATGATTTGAGTCAAGTCACACAATGCCGTGAATGAAAAATAAATAGCAACGGTTTATGACAGCCATATGTTTTTTATACTGCGGTACACCGTAAAACTGTTGAATCTCTATTCTGCACACAAACGTTCTCCTTCGCATGATAAATACGTCATCACTACGACACACACCCTTCACGGTACTGGCTCTGCTTTTGTTCACACAGACACGTCCCGGGATTGACCCCGGCAATGTTACTAGGGTCTGATCCCGGGATCAAATTTTCAGGCATTCCGGGACCGGCTTGCGTTCACACAGAATGCTCCCCGGCATTGATCACGCCGACATCCCTGGATCAGAGCCCAGTGTGAATGAGGTTTATTTAAAACTTTCAGACCAGGCTTTTTCAAGGCAACCTAAAGTTTGTCCACACATTTTTTTTATCTAGTTATTTTTGCAATTCCACACAGAAATTCCACAACATTATCTTTAACCTATGAAAGGCTCCAACAATTTTTTGTGGAACTAATATAAATAAACAGGTCAAAATCCATGAATCTAGATGTAAATAAAAAAAGCAAATAAAACAAACAACAAAAATATGTTTAAAAAATATGTATCATCCCCTGGATTGCATCAGAAATGTTAAAATGACGTGTCAGAATTGGTAACATGAGCTTTCAAACAAGTTTTTTTTTTTTTTTTTCACTAAATAGGAGAGAACTTAGTGTTTAAACTTGCAATTTTCATTCTGTGATCCGTAGTGTTGCTCTGTGGGAGATCCATGTGGGAGTTTATCACTTTACATTTTTGGGAGTGAATGTAAAATCTAATACTTTCAGTGAACTCCTTGTTCAAGAAAGGATGTGAAAGGATAATATACAAGTACAACATCATTCCCCTCCTCTGCCTGGAGGTACAATGTCTGGCATTGCACACTTCTAAAGTACCATAATGTGTTCATCAAAAAAGCATCTCAACATAAAGAAACATGCAAAGTGATATGCTACTTCACACTTCTTTCACTGCAGACCACTTGGGACACTCAACCGTTTTTTTTTTTTTTTTTTCAGTGATCTACACATATAAACAAAACAACATAGGCTAAAGTAGGGAGTTGGTGGAAGCTTTGGTCTATCTGAATTCAGAATCACTCTTTTCCTTTTGTTCAGATGTAAAGAAACAATGGGTACCAAATGCTGAGTCTTTTCCTTTCTTCTGGCGGGTCAGAAAGAGGAGGCTGTTGTATGTTGTTTAACTTGTATGCCCCTGGTGCTCATTATTATGGCTTTGTTATGGACTTTAGGGCAGGGAGTGGGACATTTGTCTGGTTTGACTATTTGCTATTTGTTTGACTACTTGCTTGACCATGACTGGCATGTAATGCTGGTATTTCCGATGTCCAAAAAAGGAATATCCCAAAAAGTAACACAAAGGGCAGGAAATATATTTAGAATGTATACAATATTAAAAATAGAATATGTAAACAGAATAAAATTCAACCAATTCAAAAGAACGTCTCGGTTACTGTCGTAACCTCCGTTCCCTGATGGAGGGAACGAGACGTTGTGTCGATGTAATGACACTAGGGGTCGATCTTGAGAGCTAGAGACACCTTCAGATCTTTGAGAAAAGGCCACTGAGAATTGGCGAGTGGAATTTGCATGCCACTCCCCCCAACATATGGGTATAAAAGGGAGGCTGGGATGCGGATTCATTCAGATTTTTGCACTGAGGAGCCGATACAAGGTCCTGGCCATTACAACAGTGTAGTTCAGCCTGTGGCAAGAGGGACACAACGTCTCGTTCCCTCCATCAGGGAACGGAGGTTACGACAGTAACCGAGACGTTCCCCTTCTGTCACTCACTCGACATTGTGTTGATGTAGTGACACTAGGGGTCCCTATATGAAATGCCACATTGGCTGAACTGTGCTACGTGAACTGCCGATACAGGTATAGGCAAGCTACTGTGAGCGTAGGAACAGATGCACTCGGACTGCACATAGCCTTCCCAGACACCCCAAAACGTCATGTAATTCCCAACAACCCTAAGGGGGGGAAGGAGACGTATCTAGTATGGGAGCAGCCGCGGCCTTTTCTCTCTAAGTTTTTCTCTCCACGGAAAATTAGATTTGGCTGGGGCCTTTAAATGCTCATAAAATGCGCTGGGGAAGGCGTTCTTTTCCATTCCTTTTCTTTCAGGAGGAAAAGACGCCGCGGAGGCCACACCCTGCCCTGAAGGGGAGGGTAAAAAAGTGGCGAATACGTCATATGGGCCTAAGGCCGCACATGGAAGAGGCGCGGTGGTAGGTCCTGCCCTTCGAAGGGCAGGAGCTCTACAAATGCAGCGACCGGGGCAGAGAGGGCTCTGCCATGGGAGACACGGGTCTACCGAAAAAAGGAGACCATACCGTGAAAGATACATCACAGGAGGTTACCGGGGTAACTGAGACCTGTGGAGCACTTACCCAAGTACAGGGCATGTTAGCACATGTACTGGGTCTGACTACGAATTCCTCCGCTGAAATCGTGAGCCAGAGGGCTAGGAGGAAGGACATCCAGGGTTCACAGGTCATGAACACGCATGGGAGAGAAGAGCGCACAGCTTCAAATCATGGAGGGGAAAGGTGCTATACACAAGCGGTACACCCGGCCAGCTGCCCCGTGTAACAAAACTTACCTGTTCGTACCTGAAAGAACACGGGACGAAACCGGCTCAACCCGGAGATTGTAAAATCTCGCGAAGGTATTGGGTATTGCCCAGCCCGCTGCTCTACAGATGTCTGCTAGAGAGGTGCCATTGGCCAGTGCCCACGAGGATGCCACACTCCTTGTGGAGTGTGCTCGAACTCGCAAGGGGGCGGGCACAGACTGGGTCTGGTAGGCCAAAGCGATGGCGTCCACGATCCAATGGGCAAGCCTCTGTTTGGAGACAGTGTTCCCTTTCCACTGTCCGCCGAAGCAGACAAAGAGCTGCTCGGAGCTTCTAAAGCTCTGCGTGCGAACCAAGTAGATGCGCAAAGCACGCACCGGACACAGCAACGATAAGGCTGGGTCTGCCTCCTCCGGGGGCAGCGCTTGCAGGCTCACCACCTGATCCCTAAAAGGGGTCGTGGGAACCTTGGGCACATAGCCCGGTCAGGGTCTCAGGATCACGTGAGAGTCTTCCAGACCGAACTCTAGGCACTCTTCGCTGACAGAGAACGCTTGCAGGTCCCCGACCCTCTTGATGGAAGTGAGCGCGGTCAGGAGGGCGGTCTTCAATGAGACGGCCTTTAACTCGACTGACTCTAGGGGCTCGAACTGCCGAGCGCAGCTCTTGTAGCACACCGGGATCAGAACTACCCTAGCTCTTTCAAAGCCTTGGCCTGATGGACCTGTAAGAGGGCCATGGTGTGCAGGGCGGAGGCGGCCTGACCGGCAGCGCTGTAGGCTTTAGTCGCCAGAGATGACGTCTTCCTACAGGCTCGGAAAGGGAGTGCCGGTTGACTCCGCCAGTTGGTGGTGCTCAGCGGGCACAGGTGTCCCACGATCGCCTTATCCACCTGGGGTATCACGGCATAACCCTCAGCCGCCCCACCGTCCAGGGTAGTGAGAGCAGACGAACTGAAGGATCGGGTTCGGGCAGCGATCGCGTCAGCTTGTCATGCACTTCCGGGAAGAAGGTGACTGGAGGGGGGCGTGGCCGCGAGTGGTGCGCCGAACCCAGAAACCAGACGTCAAGCCACGAGTGCTCAGGGGCGGGTGGAGGGTTCCACTTAAGCCCAACACTTGCGGCAGCCCGGGCAAGCATGGCGGTCAGCTCCGCGTCGGCCTCAGACCAGGCTGCCACACCCAAAGGCGGCAGCCCGGTCGAGTCCTCGGCGTCCGACATCACCAAATCATGAACTACAATCCCATGAAGCATTGCGGATGACATAATCAGATAAAAACCAATGGAAATATATAAAACTATTGATTTTAGGTTTTTGGTTATAAGTATAGAAACAATATATTTGAAGTTTATTGCAAAATATTCCAATATATACTAATAGGTAGTTTGAGGGTGAAGGAAGACCGACTCTAATTCGTCACTTAGAGTGCGTCATGAAAGAGGGCGGTCTCTTCCGGGCTTTTTTCGTGGGCTTGCTTGGCCGCAGTTCTCTGATTGGTGGATCTTTTACTGCTGTACCATGGGTAGTGTAGTTGTTTACCAGGAATTTTACTATTAAATGTGATTTTTAAACAATGAAGTTAAAATAACACTGACTGATGGCTTCAACACAAGCAGATACCATGGATTAACAACCTCGGTGCTCACGGTAGGTCTGTCTTTAAAGGTTTATAAGTTATTGTTAATATCAAAATCTATTTGTCTATAGATTAAATGAATGGGATTTTTACTTCCGGAACCAGACTGTTGCACTCTATTTGATATCATGACTGAACAGTTACATTGCAATCCTACAATGACAAAGGAACCTATAGAAAAACTAAAATACCCTTTTAGATTAGTTGCTTACCATTACTCTTGTCCAAAGTTACTTAAAAAAAAAGTTGTTTCAAAGTGCATCTTGCCAGGCACAATTCTCCTGGGACAATCTGGAGATAACTGCTTTGCAATGGTTATGATAGGAGATGTAGGGACTTCTCTAGTTCATTATTCACCTCTACTGGGCAACATGCCTACCACAGCTAAGAGAGAGTCATACTATGCGTCACTGTGACTCCATCCTTTAATTTATCAATTTGTCTCATGGACAGGGCAAGAGGACTGCTCATGGCTGACAGAATTATGATGCCACATTACAACAACTTTTTAAACAAGTGAACGCTTTATGAATCACACACCCCTTCAATATTAAATCAGTTCTTACAGTAAGCACTCACTCATCCTCTCTGTGGATTTGGGTTGAGTCTACATATTTAGCACTTCAGTGGATATCTTATCTGTCTGTTAAACTATTACTCTCTCTTTAAACAAGTGACCGTCAATGCAAAACACTTCTATTCCAGAAGAAGTCTGTTCAATAAAACATTCCCCTATTGACTGCTTACACCTGTCAACCTTCTGACCCATTTTTGTATGAGAGAAAAAACAGCGACATGGCCCTCTCAAAGGACAACTTAGTATTCTTTTTGTAAGCTCTTAATGTTAAGCACATAACTTTAAAGCTGAGGGTTGGAACATGCTACTGTTGCTGAGGCACAATAGAAATCCTGTTCTCTAGTATTGGTTAAAAAAGACTGTGAAACACTTTTAATGGAACTATTGTTATGTGTTTAGAGCAGAGTTCTCCAACCTAGTTGAGTTTGTAAGAGCTCCTTTTGGGAAGGAATAAAAAAATTTAGATTCTTGCTTGTGAGATCCCAAGAATATCCCAAGAATAATAATATATCTCATTAAGTTATTCACAGCAAATTATTCCCAGCAAATTATGCAGCATGACACAATAGCACTTTTAATGTCCCTATTATAATGATATGTTTAAGCCCCATTAATAATCATATAAGATCTGTTTCCTCCAACATTTAGCAAAATTTAGTTTTTAACACTATGCTTTACCAATATTACTTACAAGCCAGAATCACATAATTTCATGTACCGGTAACTTCCAAAAATAAAAAGAAATTTCTTTGACATTCAAAACTAACACAATTGAGAAGAGTTATAGTGCTTCTCTGAGCCAAACTTCCAACATGATCAATGCAAAAATGTACATAATGATAGATGAAGCATGCTTTACGACTTGAGACACTCAACAGTTCTTTTTCTCTGATCCTCGCACATAAAAGTAGGATGAAGTAGGGGTTGGTGGAAGCTCTAGTCTGTCATTATCACTCCTTTTCCATGGGTTCAGCTGTAAAGAAACATTGGGTACCAAATGTTAAATCTTTTCTTCTGGGGGGTCAAAAAGAAGAGGCTTTTGTATTTGGCTTAGCTTGAGTGCCTCTGGCATTCATTAATATGTCTTTGTTATGGTATGACTCCAGGGTAGGGAGTGGAACGTCTGTCTGGCTGTTAAACCCAATTTAGGCTCTGAACTCCTGCTTGACCATGAATGGTGAATTGATGTGGTATTGCTTATGTGGACATTCAAAAAGAAATAACATATATAAACCATGTTTATAATTTATATCACATCAAAAGTTCAGCCAATTAAAATTAATCTGTTTCAATACTTGCACTCCCTTTATTCCCACATTGTAAACAACTTTATTTTAATGGTTTAATGAGAAACATGGTTCATTTAATTTTGCAGAGAGAGGTCCGCCATCTCTGTTAGGGATGGGTCATGATGGTCAACTAGTAACTTGACTAGTCAATTAATGAAGTTAACTAGTTTATCAAAAAAATTTCATGCATACAGTGTATATATATATATTTATTTATTTATTTATTTTTTTAAAGATAAAGTGTAATCTCTGCGACACTAGCTTCACCAAGAGAACTGCAAAAAAACAAACAAACATTGTTTTCAAACAATACACCCAAATACACCCTCCGTCTGCCGTTGGTTGGAAAAAAACAGAAAGTCCTGCCCCAAACTCACATCATTCACTGCAAATACTAATACTAATCTTAAACTGTAAAAAAAAATTGTTTACTCAACTTGAGCTTAAGTTTTTACAGTTCTTACTAGTTTTAATTAAGTTACCGTTACTCTCTAAATCCTAAAGTTGTCATTAAGTGGTCCTAATTAAACAGTACTTCAAATGTCACATTTTGGAATCATAACTCAAAAATATACATTATTTAAAATTTGGCATTGAGTAATACTAACTCAGAATTATCAAATACAAAATTGCAGCTGTGTGGAATACCCATAAGCCCTTGCACTTAAATACATTATGTATGTTTGTTTAAAACAAGGGAACTTATGTAGAAAAATAATACTTTTTTGTTTAAAAATATATGTAGTTTTAATTCTTATGAGTACTGTTGTTGTTTTGTTGTAGCTGGTTGATAATTGAGATTTTTGTGTAATCACCATGAGCAGGGCAGACTGGGACTAAAAAGTGACCCTTGACTTTCTGGCCCAGAGCGGCCCACCAAACCCGGCCCACAAGACACCACACCATAACACACCGGCTCATTGATTTCATTTTCCAGCTCAATTACCAATTTTTGTGTTAAAAAATAAATAAATAAATAAATAAAATAAAATAAAATTCTATTGACTGCTAGTCATGACAATGGGCCCCACAGTTCAAAAATTGTCATAACTTTAACAAATATAAAACCACTGTAAATGTGATGAATGGATTTTTTTAGAGAAAGCACTAAAATAAGCACTTTATAGCTCAGACAAATAACATGTCTAAAAACTTTTTCCCAACATACAGATGTTAGGTTAAAATGTACATGACAAGTTTTTAAAGATCTTAATCACCTTTCAACTTTTTTTCTAGAAGTGCAAATAAACTATTATCTTAGTTAATATGAGGTTGTGGAAACAACAAGTATAATAATAATATATTATACAGTATATGTACATATATATAGCTATACAAGATCATAAAATGTTGTTTAAAATAGTTAGATGAAGAAAGTGTCACACAGCAGGACACTGATGACAATGCTTAAAATGTCCTGTAATTTACTCTCATAACTATGTGTAAATGTTTATTTGGGAAAAAAAATCAATGAAAACAAACTTGGCCAGAATATGTACATATATAAATATAAACAAATATAAATATATGTAAAACAAAATAAACACACCTCTTAAAGTGTAGAACTTTGCAGATATTTTGCAGATTAATTGCTCATATTTTCACTCTATGTGAGTTTGTTGCATCTTTATGTCTGCAGTGTTTTAATTCCTTCCCCAGATTATTCTTGAGTAAAAGTAAAAAGCCCAATGCTTTTACAAGTGCTGTTTCTGTTATCCTTTAAACAAAGTAAGCCTCAAAGACTCAAATAGCCACAAAGTAATATTTTTCATGACTTATTTTCTGCATTTTTATCAGGCATGAGCATTATTCAGCAAGCCGCACTTCAGCTCCCTGTGGTATGAATAAATTATGTAAATGACTATGTACTGCTCATAGCTTTACTGTTTGCAGATTTTATATATGCTGCTTTTATTGTATTTGTTGTAACTTGCAGTTATTTGTCATTTTTTGATTATTCAGAGCTCATCTTATTCTTAATATGTTGTCTTTGGTTGTCACCATTATTGTGATTTGTGTGTCAAATAATGAGGTACACACATGACACGGCGTTAATGTGCACATACGGGAATGCGTTACGATGTGTAAGTAAATTCAAAATAAAAGTAATTTCAGTTTTTCAAAATATATGCCATTGTATTGACTTTACAGAGTTTTTGAATATTCACTCTATAATGGGGTCTGTGCGGGCATGTTGGAGCCCAGGGTGGCCGCCTATATTGCCTGTGGGATGGGCCGGTACTTGCGCAGCAACAGGCCGGCCCAAATTACCCAGTGGCCAACCAGGAAAATGCCCAATGCTCCCGACGGCCAGTCCGCCCCTGACCATGAGGGTGATTAGTATTGCCTCTTTTGAACTTGGAGCCTATTAAGTTTAAGCCATTCTTCATTATTTAATTGTACTTTACAAAAGTGCAGATTTACGTATGTGCACTAAGAAGTGCTGAATAGAATCCAATGTGCCATATGGCTAACCTAGAGTCCAGTCATAAATTCCTTTACACTGTATAATATATATGTTATAACCCATTTTAAATCATTTAATCAACACAACGATACGTTAATCACAGATGAGTTAAGTTTACTTGTAACTAGTTAACAGTACTTAAAAAATTAAGTTCAGTTTACTTGAGCCAAATAAGTATGTTTACTTAGAAAAAGCATGCAAACCAATTGCCTTGAAAAATATAAGTAAGGTCAACTAATTAGAGTTGGTTGAGCCGATGTTGCTGTGTCAAGCTGGACGGGGTCACTCATTCAAACAGAGCAAGTATGGAAATTGCAACAGAACAACAGCGTTTACAATTTTCAGGGAAATCAACCTACCAATGACATAGTTATCTCTAGATATAAAGATGGGATAGAAGAAAGCATTTTAACATTAAAATCTTTTACAAATATTAGCATTAATTCATACTGATCTCACTGTGAATTTGGCGAAAGTACTGTAGGTTAAAAGTTCTTCAAATCAGTCTGTGCTTACAGAAATGCAAACTACTGTCCCCAGTGGCCGAACCTGGAAGTGTTGTTGAACATACACATGCGTGAACTCCAGTTTGCCAGTGAAATGTCCACAGAGTAGCACCAAAAGCGAGTTTTACTGTGAGTTGCTTTTAGTTGTAAATGATGTAATACAGTGTATTTCATGTAATAGATTTTACATGTAAAACAGAAAAGGCATATTTTATTAACCATATGGCCAAACCCAAACCCTAAGCCTAACCATCATTGGAGTAAAAATGTAAAAATGCTATATCATTTGCACACAGAAAAACGTAACCACATTTAAACTGATACAAAAAAATTTGAGTGTCCCACCACGTGCGCTGCGTTTTTAAGATGCCATGTCAAGTTCCAAACTGTCCAACTATAGAAAATGTGTCTTAAGACTCCTGCACACTGTTCCACTCACTGGTGCTCGTCCAGCTATTTTTGAGCACAGGAAAGCATCTTAAGTAAATGCCCTCATTCAACATGTCTGATTGGGGTCAGGTCATCCCAAAACCAGACTAATTTTACAGGCCTTCTTTAAGACTGATTAGTGAACTCGTTCAGGCAACCCACCTACTAGTTCATTTGTAAAAAATACAGTTTTGCACATCCCTAATCTCTATCTCATTGGAATCCAGGTAACATGACTCATATAACTGCTCAGAAACATTTCCATCTCCATGAAATTATTTGAAAGGAATGACAATCCTGGATCTAGCTTATCAAAGTCAGCAAATGTGTCCTCAAACTCTAACCCAAGAGTAAATAGCTCAGAGAATTATTCATGGCTCTCTCAAGGGCCCCTGATGCTGAAGCCTTGTCCTTCAGCACTGACTGCACAGAGGAAAAGCTTGAATGCTTACTGCTTTGATCATTTCAGCACCATTTTACTTCAAACACATCTTAAGCACAGAAAAAATGTGTATTAAAAGGGAGATCTGATGGAGAACATTTCGTTGAGCACTTGATTTCTATTTATCATGCTGGGCAGCCCCGCCCTCCATGCGATCTCATCCAAAATCCATTTCCAGTTTCATGTCCAGTGTGGACAGACATTTTACTGGTCGCATCATATTAGGTTTGGAAGCATTGTTACCCCTGCTTTTATGGCAATATAAAATTAGTACTACTCTATAAAAACCTAAAACTGCCAGGTGAAGGAATTAAAATGCAAACTTTCTATGGATAAATTACATTTCCCATAAAACATTTTCAGTTTCTCTCAAATGGGCTTTTTTCTCAATTGTGCAAATGATAATTTTCGCCCATGCACCTGTGAAATGACTAAACACACTAACTTAATGACAGATCTGCACTTGCCTCTGAAAATACCTTAAAGGAAAATCCCTCCCCTTCCCTTCCTCTCTTTTTTTACAATTCTTCCGCTGCAAATTACAGTTTTTCCCATTAAGAGGCATAGCAGACCATATCCAGGTGTTCTGTACTGCTAACAATAACTATCATGACACCTGAACAGAGAGGGGCAGAGTGTTTTTTGCTTGATGTGAAGATGGATAAGAGGAGCGGGGAAGAGGAAAGACAGGCGGTGAGGTAAAGACAAGCGTGGGATAACCACAGGGAATGCTGAGAAATTGAGCACTACCAGTCTCAATGCCCTGTCTACCTGTAAATCATTCTACAGAAACTGGTCATTAACCAACCATTGGCCAGAGACTAAAGACAGACACCACTCAGAACAAGGACATTCTTTTCAACAAAGATCCATGAGAGAAGAAATATTCTCTATATAAAAATAGAGAATATGGGTCCTATGTAGCTCTTTCAGTATATTTCTCTAGCTCAATTGGAAGAGCATGTTGCTAGCAACACAAAGGTTATGAGTTTGATTTTAGGAAACAAACAAACTGAAAAAATGTAATTTTTTTGGTGCGAATATTTTAGTATCACTATACTGTATGTATCCTGCAAAGAATCCATATACGTTTGTCCATACATGTCTCATGCATTAGTAATTGAAAACAATCTACAAACTGCATTATTTAGGGTCCAGAGAGCTCAGAAGGCCTATTCACATGTTTGTTGTGAAAAACACTCACAGTGAAGAAAACGTACCAACCAATCAGAGAAAAGCTTTAAGGAAATCTGAACAGGCAATGTACAGTAGATAGACATAAGACTGTTGATATTCGAATACAAGCAACACATAAAAAAGCCATAGCGGTAAAGCAAATGATATGGAAAAAAGGGATGCTGAAAGAATGTGCTCTATGTTATATACATTCTAGTACACACACTGGTTTAATACAACAGCTGTAAAAGTAACATTATTACTATCAGGATATCTACCATTATTACTACCATTATCATTATATAATTTGGCCTTAAAAGATGAAAACAAGCTTGTTTTTGGAGAAATAGTATACTAAAATATACAGTATGTGATACAAAATCTTTTATTTTACTGTTGTTGCAGTCATTTGATACTTAAAATCCATTACACCTATGAATTAATTAGTATTCTTTTTTATATTTTTGTTTTTGAGATGGATGTTATTATTTTCTTTAAATATCCTTTCAAATGTAAAAAGAGCCTTTTGAGACTCAGAAACTTAAATACTGGAATACTTGGAAGACTGTGGAATATTTTAGTCCCCTATATTATGACAGTAAATATTTTAATCTTCTCTGGGCCTGTTGAAAAAAAATGTTCTGTGTTTAAACAATATAATATAAAACAGCACCATTTATATTGGTAGATAGCAAATCCTAAATTTGATATCACCATGACTGTGGCCTTGTGTACATCCATCTCTGATGATCCAATCACAAGTGCACAACTCTAAATACAGGGGCAAAGAGAGTCCAATGTGTCGCAATGCATTGTGGTCCAATCAACCAGGCTACTTTTGGAGGTGGTCTGGGATGCATGTGGCCACAATAAACACAAATGCATCTTTATGTGCCCCAGACAACATAAAAGGACCACCTAATTATATACATAATTCACATAATTATTCTGCCAATCCAAGGGTTTTGTAAGCTAGGTACAGCTTATAAAAAAAAAAAAAAAAACATCCAGTTGAAAAATTAGGAAAAGCCCATACATACACTCACAGAGCACTTTATTAGGAACACCTGTACACCTACATATTCATGCGATTATATAATCAGCCAATCATGTGGCAGCAGTGCAATGCATAAAATCATGCAGATAACGTTAATGTTCACATCAAACATCAAAACGGGGAAAAAATGTGAACTCAGTGATTTTGACCGTAGCATGATTGTTGGTGCCAGTTGGGCTGGTTTGAGTATTTCTGTAACTGCTGATCTCCAGGGATTTTCACGCACAACAGTCTAAGAGTTTATTCAGAATAGTGGCAAAAACAAAAAAATCCAGTGAGTGGCAGATCTGCGGATGGAAACGCCATGTTGATGAGAGATGTCAACGGAGAATGGCCAGACTGGTTCAAGCTGACAGAAAGGCTACGGTAACTCAAATAACCACTCTGTACAATTGTAGTGAGCAGAATAGCATCTCAGAATGCACAACATGTCGAACCTTGTTGTGGAACTGTGTCTGGAACTTTATTAGGACCATAGTGTTCCTAATAAAGTGCTCAGAAGTGTATATATGCAGGAGACAACATCTAAGTTGATAAAGTGATGT
Source organism: Myxocyprinus asiaticus (assembly GCF_019703515.2). NCBI lineage: Eukaryota > Metazoa > Chordata > Actinopteri > Cypriniformes > Catostomidae > Myxocyprinus > Myxocyprinus asiaticus. The sequence continues at coordinate 34,035,104 of NC_059346.1, read as the reverse complement.
ATGCAGTCACAAAATCAAAGACCCTCTCCTCGACAAAATCCGAGCACATGTGGTCACAGGAGACACATTTGAGATGCATGTTAATACAGATGTCCGACTTCTCCTTCTACCTAATTAAAAGTGGGAAAGCTGTGGAAAACACTGATTCAGTGGCCTTGGCTCTTGAACTGAGCTTGCAGGCACAGGCGGCTTTGAACTGATGAGATTAATGATGTCTGTGGATCCATGAGTATGGAGGGAAATGAGGAATCCTAGGGGCTTGTTTACCTTGTCTGACTGCTACAAATGTAAGCACACTGTGCTGACTTGATTCTCTGTAAAGATGTAGAGGCTGTCGGCTATTTCCAGAGGACAAGATAAAGAATGCCTGTGTCCAAAGGCACAGGGGGCATGACCCCGAGCAGATGTAATTGCCTGCTATAAATACGCTCACAGGTTTGTTTGTGGCATCTTGACACCACTGAAAAGCAAGGGCTAAGAGCTTGCTGGGCAGCCCTCTGTTAAAAAGCCCCTATATCTTAAAATAAGCCTAACCCAAGTTAAGCTTAAACTAGTTCAACTCAGGACAAGCTTTGATCTACTTTCATTTTTTTTCAAAGTCAGTTTGTGAAAAACATCTTTCATGTAGATGAGTATATAATTTCTTAAACTTTCAGAAGTTTAATGATCAAGGAAAACTGAAAGAACATCTAAATAAAAAGATTGCTATAAAATACTTTCATGACAATGAACTCAATCTGGTGAGTCAAAAACAGGGAATGAGAATGATTACTTCCTTAATGAGTTAAATATAGCCTATTTAGATTCAAAACTATTTCTGTGACCATTCTATTACTAAAATACACAAGACTAACATAGTCACTCGTCACAAACTTCTTGTCAAGATTTGACCCCCACACCTGTATTGCTTACGAGAAGATCCATGGTGTAAAGGTCACTAACCTTTAGAGCCCTCACTGAACCCTCCCACTCCATTGTGTGTTGTTTGGAACCCCCACCGTCTTTCTTTATTCTCATGCACTCCTTAAAAAAACACCCTTTAGGGAGGCTTTTCATCGGGGGAGGTCTGAAGGGGTCTTTTTTAGATAACATGTGGAAATAAACATTTCTAAATAAAAAATCCCTTGTATTTTAAATGAATAATGTGGTAAATGCAAGATACACACTAAGCTTCTTGCATACAAATAGCATTGTCTCATTTTTTATTCAGTGTTTTAAGTGCATTGGGGTCTAAGGTAAATGTTTGTAAACTGTTTGTGAGGTTCGGTATTTGAACATTGTATCTCAATAGCTTCTAATAAAAAGAACTAAACAGCATACATGCAGCTATGCAAAAAAAAATAAAATAAATAAAAACAATAAAAAAAATTTTTTAAATCAAAATTAAACAAGTAAACATTGACAATAAACCCTTTTAAAATGCTTGAGATGCTTAAGACAATGCTCAAAAGAATTTAAGGGTAATTTCACATATAGTCCGTTTTAAATTAACCAAACCCAGTTCAGTTAAAGTGGACCAAAAAGGGAACCAGCTGCAAATGACCTCAGTGCTTTTTGTGTTTAAATTGTAAGTGGACTTAAAAGAGGACCCAGTTTCTTTTTAGGTCCTCTTTGCTTTGACGTGATCTCAGACCCTTTGATGTTCACACCACAACTCCTTAAGAACTCAGATCCCATGGCAGTCACGATTAAGACATTTGGCTAACAATAAATTGTCATACATATTGTGATCATGATGATAAATTGTCATACTTCTTAAGGTGTATGTGTGTGCTTAATTCACATACACCTTAAGTAGTAATTTATTAATATTTAACTTGGAATCATAATAAAAATAAGGCAATATGATTTCCTATAAGGCTTTAAAACATTACATTATTGCACAGGGACAAAATTACATGAAAAATAATATTTTAAATGTTAAAAAATACTTAAAACATGTCTCTCCTTTTTGGTCGAGTTTTTATTTACACTGTTTTTAATATAACACAGACAGTAAATTCTATTCTATTCTAATTTATTTTATTATGCAATAGTAATGCAGTATATATCTGTCCTAAATTCTTCACTTTCACATGTTAAGGCTCTCAGATTAAACCCCTGAACCCTTATTTCACATGAAGGAAAATGTTTTAGATTTTATGAGTATTTGAAAATTTGTTTCTCCACAGGTATAAAGCATGTCTTCTGCATGTCATTAACACTGCATGTATGAATGAACCCTAAACATGTGCCATTTCATGAACTTAAAAATAAAGTCTTAACGGAGCGCTTGTTCACTATCAAAATACTTGCTTGTATTTTCGCAGGAGTTTGACCCGAACCTCCACAGACAGCACACGCATCACAGTTCTTCACATGCTCTTCAGATGCTGCTCAAGTCCGGCTGATCCACAGTTAGTTTGGATTGGAGTGCTCAGATAATACAAGATATGAGACACAACGCGGTCGTGGTCATGATATTTCTACATTTGCTTAAAATTCATTCATTTGGTCAGTAAAATGTGATTGGAATTTAAAGTACACAATAATCGCAGTTCGATCACATAATCTCAGTCAGGCGATTATGTAACACAGCTATGTATGGCAAGCACCGATGTACTTAGCTATGTCACAACAAAATGCAAAGCGGATTGGTACCTCTTCGTTTTCACATCACAAATCAATCGAACCACAAAAGAACCTATTAACAAACCATACTCAGACCACCGCCTGTGGTCCAAAAAGCACATGAAGGCAGTTTAAAAGTAATCCATAAGACTACAGTTGTTAAATCTATTTGTTCAGAAGTGATATGATAGGTGTGGGTGGAAAACAGATCAATATTTAAGTCCTTTTTTTTTTCATTTCTTTTTTTTTTTTTTTTTACAATAAATTCTCCTCAGTGCCCAGTAAGTGGCAATATGCAGGAAGAATGCGAATCACCAAAAACAAAAAAGTGGAGATTAATAGTAAAAAAAGACTAAAATATTGATCTGTTTTTCACCCATACTTATCATATCGCTTCTGAAGACTTGGATTTAACCACTGGATTCTTATGGATTACTTTCATGATGCCTTTCTGTGCTTTTGGACCTTCAAAGTTTTGGTACCAATTCACTTGCATTGAAAGGAACACCAGAGCTGAGAAATTCTTCTAAAAATCTTCATTTGAGATCAGCAGAAGAAAGAAAGTTATACACATCTGGGATGACATGAGGGTGAGTAAATGATGAGAGAATTTTTATTTTTGGGTGAACTATCTGTTTAAGTTCCGTAAATAATGTAGTCACTTAGTGTTTTTACAAGAATGCATTGCAAAACAACTGTGAATGATGCTCAACTGTGTGAATCCTCGACTTAGAAATTTTTTATCTGTTGGTTTAAACTTGAGACTGTCTGCAGTGCATCTTAGCCATGGTGAAATGAGATTGGTATCTTATGTTTTAAGACCAGTTCTGCTAATAGCAGAGTTCAGGTTTGTCTATAGAGCAAAGAGCATTCAAAGAGTTTAGACTGACTGCTGTGTTCAAAATACCACTGATGATAAGGGGCCATTCACGAGGACGATTAATATTTCCACATCTGAAACCAACATTGAGTTTTCTGCCAAAACAAGAGGAGTTTCCATTAGACACTCTGAAAGGTGCTTTGTAATTAAATTCAAAGCCACAATCAAGATCACAATCAAGCATCTTAATTCAACCACAAATCATGCCTAAATTACCATTCAAAAATGCCAGCCTGAATCAACAAAATGAATGCTGATTATAAAGGTTATTCATTTTGCTGTATTAACCTGCCGGGGGCTTGCCTCTAGTTAAGTTGGAAGAGACTCCTTGGCTGAGACCTCATGTTAGATCCCTTGTTATCAGTTGGGACTATAGCCAAGACCTAAAAGATTTGAAGTGTGAAGATCTCTTTGTACCAGCAAAACAAGTGCAAACTCAGTCCCAATGTCTTGGGTGGCAGGCCACACCGTGGAGGCTTTGTTTTGCACTAAGAAGAGGAACATGAGCAAGAACCAAAATTAGGCACTTTAGGGGGGAGGAGACTGGAGCCAAAGACAGGCCCCGTCTGGCTTGCTCTTTCCTCAAGCAGCCATCTTTCCACACCTCTGTCTTTTCACCTCCACTTGTCTCCATGGAATTCAGAGGGAGCCATGTTCAAAAACACAACGGAAACAATAGCAGAGAAGTTACAGATGTGCAAATAATGACAGTGGAGATGCTGTGGAGCCTCTGACATTAGTATATTTTCACAGCTAGCATAACTTTCCTCAAATTTTCTCAAAAGTATTTGTAAATTAAATAAAGAGCTCTTTGCACCAGAGGACTTTACAAGACTGACAATTATACCTAAAACTGACCTTTGAAATGAGGCCTGTCACTTAATCTCTCAGCAGTTCTCATATGTTTTTGGTCGATCAGCAGGGAATTCAATTGTAGTGCATCAATTGTTGAATCCTAAATGTCAAAATGAATCATGTCTGAACATGAATTATTCTGACTGCTGGAAAGTTGACTTCTGCCAGCAGCTGCACTTAAGGGAAACCAACAGGTAGCCTAACTCTTCTCATCAAGAGTTCATTTCCAGAAATGTTCTTGACACCTGATAGAACGCTGAACCCTCTGAATATGCTGGAGTAAAAATATAATCTGAGGAAAACCATGATTCAAACCACAAGGAAGCCTTAGGTAAACATTTGCGGTTTCAATCTGCAAAACATACAAGACATTCATTTAAGGCTGGCCAAAGGGGCTGTTCACACTGAACATGTCAAAAAAGCTAGACGCAGCACAATGAATGGTGGAGAATGCAGGTGTCTCAACATGATGGACATTATTGGAGTTAGACAAAAGTTAGTTGTTTCTGTTAGGTCATGGTTTAAGAATGCACACCCTTTAAGACTAGGAATCTGTTCACAGCAATGGACAAGATGCAAACCTACTTCACCTCAGAGTGGTAAGATAATCACTGGGAATGAACTGGGGAACAAAAACCACTGACCTCTAGACAAACAACTCAGAAATAAGTCTGTCAGGCCAGAACTAGTTGTCTGAGAAGGTGTTTGACAGTTCAGGCTGTTCGAGTGTTTGTCTATTAGCCAAGCAGGGTGTTTGCTTTTTAACAAGAAAGACAAATCTAGTATGTGCAAGCTTGAGAAATAATTCAAAATCTCTGCTCTCTTTAAGTATTCTGGATCCAGGAATTTAAAGGCTGCTAAGCCACTTTCAGCTAAGTCAAATAGCACTGTGTGCTCTGTGCCCATGGGAATTGCTGTTTAGCTAAATCAGTGGGGCAAAATCTTATGTTCAGTAGACCAGAAAGGGTTCAGCACCTGCAAGTAAAGCCATGTGAAGTTATTCACATCAAAAAACCTTTGGAACTAAGTCAGCCCATTAATTTAACAAGTCTGCATCAACAAGTCTAGCTCACCCACTATAAAATCCAACCAAATCTGTGGCTATGTAAAAGTAGAATAAATAAGTGAATAAAATGTTTGTTACTACTATCAACCAAGAATATAAATTATCTGAAGAGGACATGTTCTTGTCATTCTCTTGTTTTGATTCATATTTCTGAATTTTTTTTTTGACAAGGCCATAAAAAATTATACAAGATTAGGTTTCAACTTCAGATCTATGTGCATTGAGACATAATAAAATGGGCCAGCTAGGTATTTAATGACCTGTGCCATTAAACAGAGGTTATGTGAACATAGTAAAATTAGAAAACACCCTAATAGGTCTTAAGTCAAGGACAACCTCAATGTGCCTTGAGGTATTGAAGCTCAGTGCTTTATCCTCTGAGAAACATGGCTGCCCTCCTGAAAGACAGGAGGGATTTCTAACATCATGGGTGGCACGGGTGAAAGCACCAGGATGAATGTCAGTTACTGGCGACCCTACTGCCACTGAAGAATTACTGTCAGGCTTAAACAAATAATCCAGTTCAACTTTAGTGATGCTGTATTCTCAGCAGATGTGACTGAATGCTTGTGGAGGTAAAATGCATTCAAAACATGAAAGTCCCCTGAACAAGATATTGAGAAATATACATATAAAGTATGTTTATATACACTCACTGTGCACTTTATTAGGAACACCTGTACACCTACTTATTCCTGTGATTATCTAATCAGCCAATCATGTGGCAGCAGTGCAATGCATAAAATAATGCAGACACAGGTCAGGAGCTTCAGTTAACGTTCACATAAAAAATGTGATCTCAGCGATTTCAAACGTTGCATGATTGTTGGTACCAGACATGCCGGTTTGAGTATTTCTGTAACTGCTGATCTCCTGGGATTTTCACGCTCAACATTTTCTAGAGTTTACTTAGAATCGTGCTGGAAAAACAAAATCCAGTGAGCGGCAGTTCTGTGGATGGAAACGCCTTGTTGATAGTAAAGGTCAACGGAGAATGGCTAGACTGATTCAGGCTGACAGAAAGGCTACAGTAACTCAGATAACCACTCTGTACAACTGTAGTGAGCAGAATAGCATATCAGAATGCACAATACGTCGAACCTTGAGGTGGATGTGCTACAAAAGCAGAAGACCACGTCAGACACATTATTAGGACCATAGTGTTTCTAATAAAGTGCTCAGTGAGTGTATAAATACAGTGCATTCAGATAGTATTCAGATCCCTTCATTTTTTTCAAAAAAAATTATGTTGCAGCCTTATGCTAAAATGCTTTAAATTATTTTTTTGTCACATCAATCTACACTCCATACCGCATAATGACAAAGCAAAAAACAGATTTTTGATAACTTGCAAATTTATAATAAAAACAAAACAAAAATGTAAATATCACATTGACATAAGTATTCAGACCCATAAGTATTCAGACCCTTAACTCAGTACTCAGGATTTTCTGCCATTCTTCTCTACAGATCCTCTCAAGTTCTGTCAGGTTGGATCGGGACCGTCAGTGGACAGCCATTTTCAGGTCTCTCCAGAAATGTTCGATTAGGTTCAAGTCCAGGCTCTGGCTGGGCCACTCAAGGACTTTCACAGAGTTGTCCCTAAGCCACTCTTGTCTTGGCTGTGTGCTTGGGGTAATTGTCCTGTTGAAAGGTGAACCTTCGGCGCAGTCTGAGGTCCTGAGTGCTCTGGACGAGGTTTTCATTAAGGATATCTCTGTATTTTGCTGCATTCAGCTTTCCTTCAACCCTGACCAGCCCCCAGTCCCTGCTGCAGAAAAACACCCCCACAGCATGATGCTACCACCACCATGCTTCACCGTTGGGATGGTATTTTGCAGGTGATGAGCAGAGCCTGGTTTCCTCCTGACATGCTGCTTGGAACTGAGGCCAAACAGTTCAGTCTTCGTTTCATCAGACCAGAGAATCTTGTTTCTCTCAGTATGAGAGTCCTTTAGGTATTTTTTTTATGTGTCTTACACTGAGGAGAGCTTCCGTTTGGCCACTCTGCCATAAAGATCAGATTGGTGGAGTGTTGCAGTGATGGTTGTCCTTCTGCAAGTTTCTCCCATTTCCATACATGATCTCTGGAGTTCAACCAGTGTGACCATCGGGTTCTTGGTCACCTCTCTTACCAAGGCCCTTCTCCCCCAATTGCTCAGTTTGGCTGGGCGGCCAGCTCTAGGAAGAGTCCTGGTTATTCCAAACTTCTTCCATTAAAGAATTTAGTTTATTTATTTATTTATTTATAAAGCACTATTAAAACCACAGTCCGTTGATCAATGTGCTGTACAATAATAAAAGTAAATAATATAAAACCCCAAGAGAAAGACAAATAAACGAATAACAAAATAAACCACACAAAAAAAGAAAAAATACAAAAGAAAATTAAATGTTAACAGAAAAGAAAAACAAAAATGTACAGCAAGTCAACAAAACTCAATTTACTCAAATGCTAGAGAGAAAAGGTGCGTTTTCAGCCGACATTTAAAAATATTTAAAGTTGGAGCTAACCTCATGTGGAGCAGTAATTCATTCCAACGCTTCGGGGCAGCTACTGCAAATGCACGATCGCCCCTTAGCTTCAGCCTAGACCTGGGAACAGTCAGAACCATCTGGTCAGAAGACCTAAGAGACCTTGAAGGCTTATGTATGTGCAGGAGTTCTGACAAATAAGAGGGTGCTAACTCATTCAGAGATTTAAAAACAAATATAAGAATCTTAAAATCGAAATATGCTCTCGCTTACGAGTGCCCATCAGAAGCCTAGCAGCGGCATTCTGGACTAATTGCAGCCGAGATAATGATGATTGGCTAACACCAACGTATAAAGAGTTACAGTAATCTAGCATTACTGAGACAAAGGCATGAATTGCCTTCTCAAAATCACTAAAAGAAAGAAAAGGCTTCACCTTTGCCAATAATCGTAAATGAAAAAAACTCGATTTGACAACTGAGTTAATCTGTTTGAGTTCTCTGAGTTAATTTCAGAGAATTGTCAAACAGAAAACCTAGTTTACAAAAAGGGGCCAGTTTACCTAGTTTAAAAATGTCAGGGACATCAGATCCCCCAAACCAAAAAATCTCCATTTTACTTTTATTTAGATTTAAAAAATGTACCGACATCCAGGCTTTAATGTCATTTAAACAATTCAAAAGTGAATCTAGAGCACTCATATCATCTTTTCTCAGGGGCATATAGATTTGCATGACATCTGCAAAGCAGTGGAAAGAAATACCATGCTTATTAAAAATAGACCCTTAGGGCAACATATATAGCGAAAACAAGATAGGGCCAAGGATGGACCCTTGTGGAACCCAGCTAGTAAGAGTGGCTGAAGAAGAAAAAACCTGGCCAATATTGATCGAAAAACTTCTATTTGACAAAAAAGACTTGAACCATTTAAGAGCAGTACCCTGAATACGCACCACCTCCTCAAGGCAGGAGATAAGGATCCCATGATCTATAGTATCAAATGCTGCACTAAGGTCTAAAAGCATAAATATCACAGAGTGTCCTGAATCAACTAATAAAAAGATGTCAAAGTACTTTTAACAAAGCTGATTCTGTACTATGTTGAGCTTTAAATCCAGACTGGAAAGCCTCAAAAACAGCATTTTGGACCAAGAAACTATGCAACTGGCTAAGAGCAACTTTCTCTAGGACCTTAGAAAGAAATGGCAATTTAGAAATCGGTCTAAAGTTTGCTAAAACTGGCTGATCCATGTTTGGTTTTTTAAGAAGAGGCTGCAATACAGCATGTTTAAGATACAGTGGCACTGATCCTGTTTCAAGACTACTATTAATTATAGTCAGGATACTAGGCCGAAAAACCTGTTTGAAAAGCCTAGATGGTATCACATCACAGGGACAATTAGTAGGCTTCATTTGGCCTACAATTTCAGCAAGAAAAAGGATAGAAACCGGTTCAAATTGATTAAAAACAGCAGGACATATAAAAGGGGCCGATGGGTCATAAGTAAAATGCACAATATGTGATCTAATATCAACAATCTTATTTACAAAAAAATTAAAAATTAAAAATTAAAAAAAAATTAAGAACATTTTCACAGGTATTAAAAGACACATCAGTGCATTAAATATTAATCAGATTGATCACAGAGTTAATAGTAATAAATAAAACTCGAGGCTTGTGACAGTTTTTGGTAATTAAATCAGAAAAATATTGTTTCCTAGCCTTTTTCACCGAATCCTGATAAATAGACAATGACTCTCTTAAAATGCCATATGACACCTGGAGTTTATCTCTCTTTGGATTATGGAGGCCACTGTGCTCTTGGGAACCTTCAATGCAGCCTACATTTTTTGTAGCCTTCCACAGATCTGTGCCTCGACACAGTCCTATCTCTGAGCTCTGCAAGCAGTTCCTTTGACGTCATGGCTTGGTTTTTGCTCTGATATGCATTTTCAGCTGTGAGACCTTATATAGATAAGTGTGTGCCTTTCCAAATCATGTCCACTCAATTGAATTTGCCACAGGTGGACTCCAATCAAAGTGAAACATTCCAAAGATGATCCAGAGAAACGGGATGCACCTGAGCTAAATTTCAAGTGTCATAGCAAAGGGGTCTGAATACTTATGTCAATGTGATATTTCGGATTATTCTTTTTAATAAATAAACAAAGTTGTCAAAAATCTGGTTTTTGCTTTGTCATTATGGGGTATGGAGTGTAGACTGATGGAAAAAAATTATTTAAAACATTTTAGCATAAGGCTGCAACATAACAAAATGTGAAAAAAATGAAGGGGTCTGAATACTTTCTGAATGCACACACACACACACACACACACACACACACACACACTACACATATATATATATATATATATATATATATATATATATATATATATATATATATATATATATATATATATATAATCGGTTTATAAAAATATAATGTATTTTTGTTCCCAAATCTGTTTTCATCATACAAAGGCAAATATTCTGTATTTTATATAAGCAGAAATTATGCAGAAAGTAGTTTATAACACATTTTTCCATTTCAATTAATTAATTAATTAATTTTACTCTACGTTTGCACTCTAAGCATGCAGTGAATTGCACTACATTATGGACTATGGAACAAACCAGTATAGAGTGGAAAATTATGCATGACAATTTCCTAAATATTTCTATTGCCATATAAACCCAATCAAACATTCAAAATCCGCCTGTGTCATTTCTGGTGGCCTGTGTTTAGTCAGTTCTATTCTTGAGTTGCCCTACATTTCGATTGCTTAGAGGCGGACTACTTGCAATGCAAGGAATTCGTGCCCTAGGGCACGCATGATATGTTTAGATGTGGTGTTGTACTTTATTTTAGAATGTACTGCATAATAGAAAGGGTGAGTGTTATTGCACTGGGTCTCATAAATCTTTGTACTGTATTAATTGCATGGACTGTTCGCATGCAGAATATTGAGAAATTAAACACTCCTGAGAAATCTCAGCATCTGTCATGTCATATAGTGTTTTTGTTCCAGTTGTATACTCTCTGTTTCACAATCATTAATAATTGTAGAAAGCACTTTGGACCAATTGCCAAATAACTCTCAACAGGGCCTTCAAATTACAAGCCTTGATTAAAATTACAACTTCATGCCACTGTTATATTTAATTACAAAAAACAAAAAAAGATCTTACTGGCTACTGTGATCTTTACTTTCAATATTATTATACCAGGCAGACAAATAGTTGAAAAAAAAAAAAAAAAAAAAAAAAAACCCTACTGAGCACACTCAAGTAAAATGCTAAAGGAACATTCCATGTTCAATACAAGTTAATGTTGATTACTGCAAAAATAATTTTGACTCATCCCACTTTTTCTTTAAAAAAAGCAAAAATCTGGGTTACAGTAAGGCACTTACAATAGAAGTGAATGGGGCCAATTGTTGGATGTTTTAAAGGCAGAAATGTGAAGCTTATAGTTTTATGAAAGCAATTACATTAATTCTTTGTCAAAACTTATGTATTACTTGAGATGTAAATTTGTTTAAATTATAATTTTACAGTCATATAGAGGGTTTAGGGTTTGTTGACATCACATCGTCATGGCAACAAAGTTGTAAAATTGGCTATAACTTTACACAAAAAAGGTTACCAAGCAATGTTATCACACTAAAATCATGTTAACACGCATATCGTTTGTCTTGTGGCTATATTTTTAAAACAGTGAGTACTTTAAAGTTTATGGATTGGCCCCATTCACTTCCATTGTAAGTGCCTCACTGGAACCAAGACTGTTGCTTTTTTTAAAGAAAAGGGGCAAGGCAAAATACATTTTTGTGGATGTCAATATCATACCACAAATTCTGTCGATTGAGCTTAACTTGTACTGAACCCGGAATATTCCTTTAATAAATTTCTAATACTCAAATAACCTAAAACAATTAAAAATTTTAAGACTCACAATACCACTGGTATACTCAGCTTTAACCGTACAGCCACATTAAACTGTTTTCAACTATTAATTTGTTATCTTTATTAGTTCTTTTGATTTCTATAGAGATTGAATCCATAATTGTTCCCTAAATCCTTAAAATTTTCTCTTGTTTTATCAGGATACTTTGGCTCCTTGTCCAGGTGTTTTGGCTGATTTTTCTTTTGAACTCCAAAGAGCCTCTTCCTGACTCCCTCCAGCATGCCTCCACCTGCCCACAACCGTTTTCCCAACCCTCTCCCCGTTTTTTTACCACAAAGCCTCTTCAATCCCAGGAGGAGCCGAGTTACAGGGCATTATGCACACATACCATTCAGAGCCATAGCACAGTTCTCAGGGCAGTGACAGAGGAATCCTGCTGCTGTGTGTTTACATTGCTTTTAAATACTGTCATTACACAATGGCAGAGAGTGAAATTTGTTATTATTCACCATTAAAACATGAAGAAAACCTGTTGTGCACCACAATTTTAAGTATGAAGGTTGTTAACATTTTTCAAAAGAACTACCAGCTGCTCCACCAGGAATCTTTGAAATATTTCCTCTGTTATAACACAAGCCAGCGTTCCCCAAATAATTTTACCAGTTTCTTTTTTATCCCCTTTTCTCCCAATTTGGAATGCCCAATTCCCACTACTTAGTAGGTCCTCGTGGTGGCGCAGTTACTCACCTCAATCCGGGTGGTGGAGGACAAGTCTCAGTTGCCTCCACTTCTGAGACAGTCAATCCGCACATCTTATCACGTGGCTCACTGTGCATGACATCGCGGAGACTCACAGCATGTGGAGGCTCATGCTACTCTCCGTGATCCACGCACAACTTACCACGCACCCCACTGAGAGTGAGAACCAGTAATCGTGACCACAAGGAGGTTACCCCATGTGACTCTACCCTCCCTAGCAACCGGGACAATTCGGTTGCTTAGGAGACCTGGCTGGAGTCACTCAGCACACCCTGGATTCGAACTCGCGACTCCAGGGGTGGTAGACAGCGTCAATACTCGCTGAGCTATCCTGGCCCCCCAATTTTACCAGTTTCTAAGCACTTATGAAGTTATTATTCCTGCAAGTAATCATGGATGAAGTTCAAAATTACACACAAATGTTAACATCCAAATTACAATCAGATCTGTAAAGGGAACAACGAAAGGGCAATCTCATTATTCATAACCACGCAATGTGACAAATGAGGATAAACAAATGCATGGAAACCAGAGAGACTGCAAATTGCACTGAGCTGTAGAAGAGCTATCTGAATTCTTTCTCTTTCTACCAGCCATTTCTCAAGATACATAATCTAGACCATCTCACACTCATTTCAATTCACAAAGTCAGCATGTGTTCATTATTTATGAGGCACATCTTCTCAAATATAACTGTAGTGACTGTTAGGCCTATTCTAATACTTTATCAGGTGACTCCTTTCAGTGCCAGTGCTGTGATAATGGTCTCCTTAATAATTAATGGCACAATGTCCGGCTTGCATAAATGGGCCAGAATTATTGCTTAAAGCCCTAGATCTCAACCCAGGTACATTAATACTCAGATTAAAAGGAAGCAAAAAACAATTAAGAGGAGGAATGGATACGTACCGCAAACAATGAGCCTTGATGGACACACGCTCCTGTGGATGAAGACAATGAGATGAACAAGAGTGGAAAAGAATCAATGCATTAGCTTTCACTAACAGTCCAATTGACAAGTTCATTATTAGCCTACTTCTGTATAAATGTCACTGTCATGGCAATCATGTCTCAGACAATGTCTTGGGCATTCATGAACGCCCTTCCTGTCTCCCATTGTGAGACAACACAAAAGATTTTCAAATGGAATTTAACGGTTTACTATCAAATGGTAAAAAGAAAGGATGTCAGAATATTATAACCTTGATCAGTTTTCCATTCAATATATGATATTAACTTCTCCTGTCAACATAGATATTTCTAGGGATCATGCTGGGTACTTATGCACGCATAGTGTTCAAAACTATCCTTATCAGTGTAGACAATTCATGTGTTTTTATATGTTTTCCTGGTTTCAAGATCATTCATTTCAGATAGCAAGAAGATCTGTGTTTATTTTATAGAGAGCATATTTCTGAGCATATGATTCAGGAATGTCTAAAAATCTTTTGAAAATTGTGTGGAGTGTTTTTGAAGAATAAATCAAAGTTTTACAACTCAAAGAAAGGCAAGCACAAAATCAGCTTTTGTTACAATTACTGTTAACTGTCACTGTCAAATAACTCAGCTATTGTAATCACTAGTAAGTTCTAGTATGCACTTGTTATGTAGCTATCACATGTATAAGTTGATGTGAGGAGATCTAAGATGTTTGTAGCTACTGTGGAACAGAGGAAAACCCCAGTCAACAGTCATGCAATTATTAAACAGTATGCAATATAATTCTTTGTATTAAGCATCGCTAATGTGATCACCTATTTTAACGCTAAACGGATTTGTGCGCATTTGTAAATCTATTTGATTGCAATTAACCACTTAAAACACATGTGCATGGATATGCCGGTTTTATATTAGGCAAGACATTTACCACTGAATTCAGTGAAATCAAGACAAGACGCACACCAACCTTCTACTCCAGGCAAGCTGGTGCTATATCCAATAAAAGCAGCAATAAGGATCCAAACAGGACCCATATTCCCTTTAGAAAGTGTTATCTGAATCCAAATGCTCAAAAGAATCACTTTAACTTGAATGTGAATTCGAGCGTTTCATCGTTGCCTTCAAATCAATGATGCACCAGTGCCTGAGCTTAAAGTATTGCAGTAAGTCGGTCGGTTTCGTTACTGGGAAGCGTCCAGTCCGAATAGATGCAGTCCAGTGCGCTCTCCAACTTTATGATCAACGAAACTTCCCATTAGAGAGCGGTTCACACACGAAAATGCTGTCTCTTAAAAGTACGGACCCATGGCAAAGAAGACTTGTACACGAATAATTACAGAGGAACAAGCCCTAACAACCACAGTCGCTTTGAACGTACTAGGTGCGCTTTAAAGTGAGTTATTGGAGACGCTACCAGCTGCATTCATGAGTTCAGAAGCCCCCTCCTCCTTTAGCTGTACGTGGGAACAAAACCTGTGGCCACATACGGTTTTTTTTTTTTTTTTTTTTTTTCTCTTCATCTGTGGAGTTTTTTTTTTTTCTTTTTTTTCTAAAGTTAATAGAATTAGAATAGAAAGATAAGCTCTTTTCTTAACTAATGAATTTATGTGTGAATATTCAACATCCAGTAGCATACATATATGTCATGTTTTGTTGGATAAGCAAATTATACAACATAGTTGTACATACATTAGAATGAAGATTTAGAAATTAGTTATACATATACAATATACATAACATTTAGTTATACAATACATATTGCAATTTATGTGACATGGTCAGAGTCATGTGTAACTGTGCAATTTGATCCTTGGTCAGTGCTCACACATGAATAAAAACAGAAATTTTAGTAACACTTTACATTAATGTTCCATTTGTTACGGGTTTATAAAGGAGTAGATTATTACTGACAAATACATCATTTAGAAATGCATTATAAATTAGTGTTATGCAGTTATAACAACATGAAAAAGCATTTAATGCAATACTCGACAAACAGGGAGCATTTTAACGTACATGATATAAATGCTTAATAAATACACTTAATTCATACTTATGTTAATCAAAAACTTAAAATGCCCTTATTTATGGTTAATGTCACAATGCAGCAAAAACAGATTATTACAGTAAGATTAAAAAGAGGGATTATGTCTTTTTGCTACAGTCAAATTTCCTACCTACAGAATAATGCATTTCCAAGTGGAGTCCCAATTTCATCCCATAAACATGTTTATTTTCAGTTGTTTTTGGTTATTTAAAATCTCTTAAGGCAAAGATGACTTTTAAAGACATGCTTTTTTTCTAATTAAATGCTTATGATTAAGTGTAAAGTAAATATTACAGAAAAACACTTCTTTATTCAGCTTAGTCCTTTACATGTGTGTTCTATAAGGTATTTGGAAAATGACAAAAATTTTGACAAAGCAGTACAGTTATTATTCCTATGTAGGCTACAAGCAGTGTAATCATTGTTAAAGCTGACTTTGTGTATGACAGTATCTATTGCCACCTGGTGTTGAAAAGTAGTGCACAGAAATATCCTCTTTTCTGTTCAAGTTGTATGATGATCAAAAACATATTTTTTATTGAATATTGACGAAGCAACACAATTTGCGTGAAATTAATGCTAAAAGAAGCTTGTTTTCAATTAAAAAATCATGAAAATATAAAGGGTGCTGGAGCTTATACCTCTCAAAAGGCCCCAGAGAGGTTTAGTTTAGAAATAGGGGCAATAGACCATACACAGAGCAGCACAATATTACATTTTTGAATGAAAACAAGACTGTGAGAGATAAACTAGTCTCTTCAATAGCATGCAATGTATAACGCTGTATAAAGGTCCTAGATCACATCTAATTCTCAGCTCATGTTTTCAGGTGTTTTTGTCTGCAAAAATATTAGTTTCGTCAACACCAATTTAGACAACATTACAACACATTTAACAGACTGTCCTATTCCAGACAACCCAGTTTTTATTCCAATCAAAAATTAAACATGGTGATACTCTAAGTAAGATCTATAGTTTCAGGGCACAATTTGATACCATATGCAAACATTTTTGATTAGCAAAATATTTTCTGAGTAAGATTTATTAAATAAATACTTTCACAAATTAATTTCCTAAAAGGATCTCCATTATTATTGAGGCAGTCAATGTGGGTCCACTTTACACATTCTTCACAACAAACCCACTCACTCATGGATAAAAAACTAAAAAAACAGTTGTAATACAGGCATTCTGTAGCTCTCTTCTCTGCCAACCTTAGTGTTTAAGGTGGCCTCTATGACCACAGTAGGCCTGTAGCTCTGTTGCACCCCTACCTAGAACATACTTCTACTTGTTCTAAAGTAAATACTCGCAACATAATAAACACACAGTTGAACATGATCACATTTTATTACAGTGTAATTGTTTTGTACAATACAAATATAAACAAAAGCAAAAATCTCATGCCTTTTTGTGTTCCTGTGGTAGTAATTCCTCAATTTTGATGTGCAAACCCTCACTTGTCCTACTGCAGACAACTGCTTGCTCAATAAATGGCCCTTGAAGATGAAAGAAAAGATACAATTAATTTTACTGATGCCAAGATATACGATAAAAACTTTCGGCCTATAGTCAAAGTCAAATCTACTTTTAGAGAATGAAAATGCTTATGAACATGTGGTCATTATTTGTCATGATGTTCAAAGAAATTCAAAACAGTCTAGGCATTTGCACAAAATAATCTTTAAAGGTGTTTATTTTTAATGGAATAGCACACAGCTATATCACTTCTTGTGAGAGACCCCCTTCCTAAAATATAAAGGCATCTTTACATTTTCATGTATAAAGACCCATTTATACTTTTGTAAGAAAAATTGTAAGCTTTATATGAAAATTAAATACTTGGTGTTTATATTGTCATTTCACTATAGCAAGAAAGAAGTTTAAACTCAATTCAAATGTATTTGTATAGCACTTTTCACAATAACTATTGTTCTAAGAAGTTTTACAGAGAATATTGCCTTACAACTCCCAGTGAGCAAGCTAAAGGTTATTAAAGGCTAAAGGTTAAAGAGAAACTACAGTGCATTCAGAAAGTGTTCAGACCCCTTCATTTTTTTTTCCATATTTTGTTATGTTGCAGCCTTATGCTAAAATGTTTTTTTTTTTTTTAAATGTTCACATCAATCTACACTCCATACCCCATAATGACAAAGCAAAAACCAGATTTTTTTGATAACTCTGCACATTTATTAAAAAGAAAAAACTGAAATATCACACTGACATAAGTATTCAGAGCCTTTGCTATGACACTTGAAATTTAGCTCAGGTGCATCCCATTTCTCTGGATCATCTTTGAGATGTTTCTACACTTTGATGTACACCACCTGTGGCAAATTCAATGAATTGGACATGATTTGGAAAGGCACACACCTGTCTATATAAGGTCTCACAGCTGAAAATGCATATCAGAGCAAAAACCAAGCCATGAGGTCAAAGAAACTGCCTGCAGAGTTCAGAGAGAGGACTGTGTCGATGCACAGATCTAGGGAAGGCATTGAAGGTTCCCAAGAGCACAGTGGCCTCCATAATTCTTAAATGGAAGAAGTCTGGAACAACCAGGACTCTTTCTAGAGCTGGCTGCCTGGCTAAACTGAGCAATTGGGGGAGAAGGGCCTTGGTAAGAGAGGAGACCAAGAACCTGATGGTCACTCTGTTTGAGCTCCAGAGATCATGTGTGGAGATGGGAGAAACTTGCAGAAGGACAACCATCACTGCAACACCCCACCGATCTGGGCTTTATGGCAGAGTGTCCTGACGGAAGCCTCTCCTCAGTGCAAGACACATAAAAAAGCATCTATAGGACTCTCAGACTGTGAGAAACAAGATTCTCTGGTCTGATGAAACGATGACTGAACTGTTTGGCCTCAATTCCAAGTGTCATGTCTGGAGGAAACCAGGCACCGCTCATCACCTGCGCAATACCATCCCAACGGTGAAGCATGGTGGTGGTAGCATCATGTTGTGGGGGTGTTTTTCAGCAGCAGGGACTAGGGGACTGGTGAGGGTTGAAGGAAAGCTGAATGCAGCAAAATGCAGAGATACAGAGGACTCAATTAGCAGATGCAGCAGCGTAGGATCTGCTGTCTGTGTGCAGTCAGTGAGCTACAGGAGACTGAGGGAGCATGGGGTATGGAAAACTGACTCTGACATCTTGATAATACTGTGTGTGTGAAAACAGGCACAAGCATAACACAATTAAACCGACAAACTCAGATGATGTATTCATGATCACAACAATCTGATTACTTGTTACACTCAGGGTAAAAGGATAGTTCATCCAAAAATGAAAATTCTCTCATCATTTACTCTCACTCCCTCATTCCATCCCAGATGTGTGTGACTTTCTTTCTTCTGCTGAACACAAATGAAGATTGCATTAACCCCTACTGAGAATATCTCAGCTCTGTAGGTCCATACAATGCAAGTGAATTGTGACCAGACCTTAGAAATTCCAAAAATCACATAAAGGCAGCATAAAAGTAATCCATATGACTCAAGTGGTTAAATATGTCTTCAAAAGCGATATGATAGGTGTGGGTGAGAAACAGATCAATAGTTAAGTCCTTTTTTACTATAAATCTCCACACTTTCACATTCTGAAATATTGACTTAAATATTCTTTTTTTTCCTCACCCACACCTAAAATATCACTTCTAAAAATCTTTGTTTGAGTTCAGCAGAAGAAAGAATATCATACACATCTGGGATGGCATGAAGGTGAGTAAATTATGAGACAATTTTCATTTTAGGGTGAACTATACCTTTAAGACAAAATAAGGAAACATAAGGAGACAGATGAAGGTGATAATTAGGACAACTACCTTAAAAAAAATCTATGGTTTCTGCCAAAATACCATAGTTACTACAATAAAACTGTGAGAAATTGGAAAAAGCCTCCACTGTAGTCAAAAACAAACAAACACTAAAACAACCAAAAACAATTAACTAAATAAAATAATTAAAAATCCTCTGTAAACTCACACTGTTTGAAGTGGTCACATTTTAAGTTATTATGA
Source organism: Myxocyprinus asiaticus (assembly GCF_019703515.2). Taxonomy (NCBI): domain Eukaryota; kingdom Metazoa; phylum Chordata; class Actinopteri; order Cypriniformes; family Catostomidae; genus Myxocyprinus; species Myxocyprinus asiaticus. The sequence goes on along the minus strand of NC_059346.1, from coordinate 34,015,542 downwards.
TTTTACATTAGTAACACTAGCTGTAGTTAATGTGGTTATCATGGAACCACTCAATCCATAGTCCACATTGTCTAATATTTAAAATGCATACTTTATCCTTCATTCAGACATACAGCATATATTCATAAAAGCATAACTATAACAGACTAGTGGTCATGGTAAATGCTGCTGGCTCCTGTACTACAGGTGCACGCGCTGTTGCGCTGTCTGACTTTGACACAGCTCAGGTATTTACTGCACATGACACTTTGCCAGCGGGGTAAAGTTAGTTTTAGGTTCGATATTTGTTGGATATTAATTTTCTCTTACCCACGTTCTCTGCAGGTGACAATCTTACAAAGATATCACTAGCACAGTTGAGTTAAAGGGTACAGTTGCAATCGAAATTTTTCAAATTTTGTTGGGATTTCAAGGAAGCAGTGGTAGCACAGAAACTAAAGAATGTCAATGAGCTGGAGGCTTTTGCTCATGAGAAATGTGTAAAAATTCTAATAGAGAGGTGTCCGAAGTCTGAGAACATTTACCTGAAACATTTAATTGCTGTTATTAAGCGTGAAGGATGCTTCACAAATGATTGACTTTGGGGGTTGAATATTTTTGACATGTCATTTGTGGAGATAATTAGTTATTTTTTATTTTAAAATTTTGGTAAACTGAACTCTTTGTTCTCTAATGTGTATTAAAAACTTACTTTGACTGTTTACTGAGGTTTTAGTTGATGTGTTTTAATTCACATCACTAGAATGTATTGCTGGTCAGGGGGGTTGAATAATTTTGAATGCAACTGTATATAACAATACTATACATGCATAAATCATTGTACTCAGAACAGTCAACGCTTGGTGTGGCTGGAGAATTATGCTTGAAAACGCTGCGATGCGCTTTCATTGCCTACAACCTACTGTAAGTAAGGGACCGTCTGCAAATTCCACCCATTACGCTAAAACATAGGTGATGTCCAACTGTTCATTCCGTTGACGTGCAAGTTATACATAAAAACCCAGTAAAATAAATTTTCATATTTTAAAGGTTGTAGTAAGCTGCTAGTGTACAGACTGACTTACTACAGATGATTAAGGGAATTTGGCCTGTGTGTTACCTCATATTTATGCCCCTGTGAAACAGGAAGCCATGGCTGCACAATTTCATGTTCCTAGTCACCCAGGTGCACTAAAACATGTAAAATATGAATGGGAATATACTTCAGATATATTTTACTCATAAGAATTTCTAGGTGTGCCAATAATTGTGGCCAACGTGTCTTGGAGAAAATATTTATTCAATTATGAGATATTTCCCCTCTTTCAATTGTTTCACTTAAATTAAAGGTTAGATTTTTGTGAATGTTTTGAATGAAAGATCAAAAGGATAAACAATGCAGATTTTTTTTTTTTCACAGCCTTTGCTCATATTTACCAAAGTTGCCAATATTTTTGGCCACCACTGTATATGTTAACATTAGTAAATGCACTATAAACTAACATGCACTAACAATTAATTTTTATTTATTTATTTGTAGACTAACATTAACAAAGATAAATGCCGTAAAAAAATATATTGCTTATTGTAAGTCCATGATACCTACACTGTAAAAACATCTTGTTGTTTAAAAAAAAAAAAAAAAAAAAAAAAAACTGGCAGCTGTGGTTGCCAGAGTAATTATAAAAAATATAGCGTAAAAATGTAAACAACTTTACAGAACAACCTGTACATTTAACAGTTTAAACTGTTGTTTTTACTGTATATTTTACAGCACAGTACCGTCGTTTATATAATTAAATGACCAACTTAATATGTTAACCATCCAAAACTGTAAAAATCTGCATTTCACTTTACGTATTGTTAATCACTGTAGTAACTAGAGAAGGGCACATGATGACATGAAGTTCATCAACAGTAGCCCATCCAGGAGCAATGGCCAATAAACATGTAGAGACAGTGTGCTCAGTGTCACTCACATAAACACTAAACACCATCAGGGTAACACATGTGAAATTAAAATTATGCAATAAACATGAACTAAACTACATCAAATATAACACAGAACACCCCAAAGTATATAACTGACATTAAAAATAAGAAGAAACATAACTATTCCCATAAAATATAATGAAATGTAATGGGTCACGCAGGGAATTCTGGGTTTTTTACCTTAATTTTAACAATAATTTACCGTAAGTACATGTACTCTCTTGTTAAACATAGTATAAATTGTAACCGTTAATTATATGGGAAAATTATACTTTTTACATCTAAAAATTTAATTTTGACATGTTTTGACAAGTTTTGTCTTTTTAAATATATATTTTAAAAAAATATACCGATATTTTACGGTAACTAATCGTTAACCAATTTACGTTTTTTTTTTTTTTTTTTTATATACTGTAGCAGTCTTCTACTGTTAAAATTACGGACATTTCTTACAGTGTAATGCATTAACTAATGTTAACGAATGGAGCCTTATTGAAAACCTCTGTTTAGGGTCTGGGTATTCTGATTATTATCCAGACCTTGGGAATGTATGATCAGTGGTAATAATAATCTTATGTAAAATTCTTTATACCATATGTGGTTGGAAATGGGAAGATGTGTTGTTTGTGCATGGTGGGAAAAAGAAAATTACAGACATCAGGTTGATTTTCTTTTTGAAACAAGAACACGATAAACATGAATATTTGGTTCTGTATTTCTACAAGCTAGAAACTGTTGAAATAAAACATACTGTACTGTATCTTCTGTCATTCCTTTTCTCATGTGAACAGGCACGGGAAATTGTATATGTTACACTGGAGAGAACATTTAGGTTTAGAGCTGTGACATCAACAGTGACATCAATAATGTGGGGAGAGGGAAAATAGACTATGGGATAGCTAATCACATAACAGTAATCATGCCTTGAGACAATTCATTTAATAGAGTCCTGATGAGTAATCTATAAAGTGTGAGTCATATAACAGCATCTTTACGTATACAGTAGAAATGAGTGGAACTTTGTGTGGTTACAATCCACAGAGTGCACCCACACCTGCTAAATATCAGTCCATAAAGCAGCATCTATTTCATGATCAGAAAGTGGAACTAATGCCTCAAACCTCCAGTGTAGGCAGACAACATACATTTATAACACCTACGTAGACTTCTAATGAACATGACATTAAAACCATACTTGCTGCTTTGGATATTATGGACAGGGTTGGGAGGGTTACTTTTGAAATGTATTCCACTACAAATTACAGAATACATGCTGTAAAATGTAATTTGTAACATATTCCGTTAGATTACTCAATGTCAGTAAGGTTTTCTAAATACTTTGGATTACTTCAGCACTGGTAGATTTTTTCACTTGTTTTGACTATAAAAACTCTGCCAGTACAGTAAGACAAAATACACATGTTAAAAATACATTCTCTGAAAAAACGAAATATCTCATACAGTGTTGTTTCTAAAACAAAATAAATCAAATTGATCTTGTTTTAAGGATTTTTAGATATTTTTACAGGAAAACAAATACAAAAATTATTATCAAGAATACAATTTTTGCCCTAATATCAAAGGTCTTACAAGAAAAAAAGAAATTATGATCCAAAGTGAATTTTCTTGATAAAAAAATATGATCGTGCCTGGTAACGTGCATGTAAAATGTCTAGAAATAACATTTTAGCTTAGCGTAAAACTGACAATTTACACAAGGTTTATTTCTATTTCTTCTGCTCCAAACTTACTTCAAACTTACTTCTCTGTCTGCTCATATGAATGTAACACATCATAAGAAAGTGTTTCACCGCTGTTCAAATGCACTTTGGATCACATCATTTATATGAATAAATGTTTTCCATCTGAAAGGACTAAATATTAAATGAAACAAATTACAATAAAATGCAAAGTAATCTCTTCAGTAATTAAAATACTTTTTGAATGTAACTGTATTCTAATTACCAATGATTTAAATTGTATCTGTAATGGAATACAGTTACTTATATTTTGTATTTTAAATACGTAATCCCATTACATGTATTCCGTTACTCCCCAACCCTGATTATGGATAATATTTCAGAGAAACATTAACATAATAGGATTTTTGCAAGTTGTTCAGTTTACTTAATTAAAATAAACTAAAGCAACACAATCCCAGAAGATTTAATTACGTTCTATTCAATTAAATTTGTAAAATTGAAGTTTATTTAATCCATTTGAGTTCAGACTACATAAATACCTTTTGTAGCATTGATGAAACTGGGCAACAGATTTCCATTTCCCAGCATGCTATGATTGGGACTGGATGGGGTGAACAAATGTTATAATTAAATGTTTTTTATGCATTTTTGAGCAAGATGAGAATAGGAGGAGATTTGTTAATCTTTAATGATGAGTGTATATGTTAGACTGGAGAGTTTTGGGGGTTAACATTGTGGTGAAGATTGGTGCTTGTGCTGAAGTTGAGGGTGGACTTTCAATTCTGAGTGATTATGATTCGAGCGCTGCTTAGCTCTATAAGCATTTGCTATCAAATTGACAATGCAACAGTTTCACTGTCCTTACACTTGCTCACATGGCATGCTAATGATTAATAAAATAAATTATGTTGGACTAACATAAGAAAATGTATAAGATTAAATAGTAGTAAATTAAGTTTGAAGAACCTAATAAAGTTGATTTAAAACTACTACAGTATTGATTTGACCTAATCCAACTAAATTATGTTGGCTGAATGAAACTGACGTAATTTGAATGAAAGAAATAAAACTGCTTGTAAAAACATTCTCAATTCAATTACATTAATTTTTTAGTGAATAAAAAAAATGTATATACTTGTGTTGCTCTGAAAGCAAAAAGAGCCTTTTGATTTAACAAACAGAAATCCTTTATTGGCCTGGACAGATATTGGTAAAGGTTAGACAAGCCTTGGACTTACTAATAAGTTAGCTCACAGAAAAGAAAAAAAAAAATTAATAATTGTTTTTTATAAATTAAGTTTTCAAATATTGACCAGTTTGGTATTCTCAGGTCATTGTGTAAAAATGAATTACAATTCTGATCTTCAAACTGTCACTATGCTGCCCTGGTAGAAATGTGCTCACCTGACACTTCTCATTTCCATGATAAACACACAGATTTTATTTTATTTTTTTAGATAAAGAAGAAACAGTTGTTCTCTAAAATGCTTGCTGCGATAGTAACCTAATTACATCCGTTTCAGGGAAAGTGTTTATTTGTTATAGAAAATATAAATTGTACACCTAAATACCATATATATATATATATATATATATATGTATGTATAGAGAGAGAGAGAGAGAGAGTTGGGGTAGGCTACTCGAGTTTGGACTCGGATTCGAGTCCGAGTCACGAGTACAATTTGAATGGACTTGTACTTGTCACAGACTCGGATGCATTTTTACAAGGACTTGACGCGGACTCTGTATTTTTTCCGAGTCCAGCCGAGTCCATGACATTTGTGATGAAATGAATAAATAAATAAATAAATAACAAAACAGAAATTAATATCTGTCTGCATGCAGCTGTATTAGCCCCTGAAGTAGTAGACGTAGCAAACACACGCACACACACATACACACGTGCACAGGCACACTCAACAGTCAACCAATACGCCTGAATGTTACTACAGAGACTACTGTATAACATCGACTACCAAGGTGGCTTGCACGACAAAAACATAAGACGGGTATGTATCCAATATAATATAAAATAAACAAGGCAGTTTCACACGACACGGGAACCTGACAATTGGTAAAATTGTGTGTGGCCTTTGTGCAGCCAAGATGGTGCTTGCATTGCGATTTCATCGTGGTTAAAAACTTAAAATCAAGAACTTCACTGAGTCACCCACATCATGTCCCTCACAGTTTACTAAACAGCATATCGAAATAAAAATACATAAAAATAGTATTAATATTGGATATTATGTCTTGTAATGTATCTACACATGTAGGTGAACTTGAACTGGTCCATAATAGCTTGATGAATTTAACTGTGTAACTTTTTAAATAGTCGGGGGAAAAAAGCGTTATTGCTAAAGCAGAAAACAACTCAGATAAACAGCACCTATTTATTATTGATTGACTACTTTCAAAACATTGACGAGCTGCTTAAAATCCATTCTTTTACAGCATTTGTCCACCATTCACAACATTCAACCATACACAATAAAATATTAGGATATTTTGGGCAGTGAAGTGTTTTGTTTATAATTTAATTATAGACTATAAAATAAATGTATTATTCGATGACAGAGTTTGTGTATGAAGCTAAACTTCATGTTATGAGATGAATTTAGTTGGTTATGACGTTTTTATTTTAAATGTTTATTTTATTTTTATTGTAAACCACCGGGTAACTTATGCACGTCACCAGGTAACTTATGCACGTCTCTGACACTTTTGAAGAACAATTCTGTTAAATGTATTACTCAAAATTATTACTTTCCATGTTTTTGCATTTAAAGAAGTGCTCAGTGAAATTTTCTTTGGTTGGTATTTAAAGATTTCAGACTGATTGCAGACCAATACAGCTGCCGCTCAATCAAATATCAATTATTATTTGTCATGGATCTACCTGGCACTTCCAGCACTAATATTCTACCATCCTTCTCCCCTGAGTATTGATCACCTGCACCTGCCCCTCATCGCTGCATCAACCAGCTCCACTACATAAAAGCCCAATTCTCCTTTCACTCTTCGTCTGGTCTCAATTTAGAAAACAGACTAACTTACCTGCTATCGCTGTTATCTTCCTTGAAGACGTTCCCGTGCTATTTCTTCCTGGTTCCTGCTCCATCGCTACTCCGACGATTCCCCAAGGTCTCTGTTATTTATATCCACTCTGTGTTTGATATATAATTCACATCAGTTAATCTCTGACATTGTTTTTTTGTTCCAATAAACACTGCCTCCGGGTTCAACGCCATCTACGAATCTGGGTGTCTGTTACAGAAGACCAGACCACCTAAAATCATGAACCCAGCAGGTCCGGACCCCATCCAGGAGCTGGTTGATGCATTTCAGCGAGCAATCACTCACTGTATGGATCCCACAGCACCACCGATAACCTCCGGCACTTCTGCAATTCCTTCTTCGGTCTATTCCGCCAGTCCCGTGGTTAACCCATCGCCATACTCTGGATCGGCGGAGAAATGCAGCGGCTTCTTGACCCAGTGTACGCTCGCTCTGGAGATGCAGTTGCAACGATTTCCCACAGAATGGGTTAAGGTGACTTACATTATCTCTTTGTTGACTGGACAAGCACTGCAGTGGGCACAACCTCTCTGGAATCAAAACAGTCCAGACTTCCCACTGCCCTAGAAACCGCTGAAACCCTCTTTAATCACGTTTTCCACAATTATGGTATCCCAGAGGATATGGTTTCCGACAGAAGCCCGCAGTTCATCTCCAGAGTCTGGAGGGCTTTCTTTTCACTCTTAGGTGCAACCATCAGTCTCTCCTCCGGTTACCATCCACAGAGTAACGCTCAGACAGAAAAGAATATTCAGGAGATCAGTCGCTTCCTCAGAACCTTCTGCCATCGCCACCAGAACCGTTGGAGTCGTTTCCTGTACTGGGCCAAGTACACACAGAACTCTCTTCGTCGGCTCTCCACTAACCTTACACCCTTCCAGTGCGTACTTGGCTACCAACCTCCTCCCTTTCCATGGTCAGGAGAACCATCAGAGTTACCAGCTGTCGACCATTGGTTTAGAGAGAGTGAGAGGGTCTGGGACTTGGCTCACCACCACCTGCAACGGGCTGTGCGCCACCAGAAAGTCCTTGAAGATACCCGGAGATCTCCACTCCCACTTACCATCCCGGACAGAAAGTGTGGCTCTCCACGAAGGTCATCAGGCTGCGCCTCCCATGCAAAAAGCTAAGTCCCTGTTACATTGGTCCCTTCACTATTACCAGACAAATTAACCCTGTCACTTTCCAACCCATCTGCCCCCCGAATATCGCATCCATCCTGCTTTCCATGTTTCTCTTCTGAAACCTTACCACCCATCCTTCTCTCCTCACTCCTCAGAATCTGATCCTGCTGACAATCCTCCCCAGCCGCTACTCCTGGAATATGGACCGATCTTCGCAGTCCGAGACAACCTGGACTCCCGACGCCGTAGGGGTCATCTCGAGTACCTCGTTGATTGGGAGGGTTACGGTCCCGAGGAAAGATCATGGATACCTCGAGACGACATCCTGGACCCCACCCTTCTTTCCAACTTCCACGATACTCACCCAGATCGTCCAGCTCCTCATGGACGTGGTTGTCCACAGCGTCGGGAAGCACATCCCTCTGGAGCATTCCATGGAGGAGGTGGGAATAGTGTCATGGATCTACCTGCCACTTCCAACACTAATATTCTACCATCCCTCTTCCCTGAGTACTGATCACCTGCACCTGCCCCTCATCACTGCATCAATCAGCTCCACTACATAAAAGCCGGATTCTCCTTTCTTTCTTCATCTGGTCTCGATTTAGAAAACAGACTAACTTACCTGCTATCGCTGTTATCTTCCTTGAAGACGTTCCCGTGCTATGTCTTCCTGGTTCCTGCTCCATCGCTACTCCGATGATTCCCCAAGGTCTCTGTTATTTATATCCACTCTGTGTTTGATATATAATTCACCTTAGTTAATCTCTTACTTTGTTTGTTTGTTCCAATAAACACTGCCTCCGGGTTCAACGCCATCTACGAGTCTGGGTGTCTGTTACATTATTATTATGTTTATCTTCTGCAGCAGCAGCTGCGAGACGCACACGGACGCATCAGGGATTTAGGTTCACGAGCAGCACGCAGAACTGCCCTGCATTGTGTGGTTTCCCGCAAATTTACTAGAAAATCATGTCTGTGATGACATGGCCCTAATATTATCAGTGGGGTTTTCCAGTGTTTTTGGATGTAGCATTTGCAGTCAAATTGTGAGATGTAATTTCTCAGCAAGTGCTAATTACTACTGTGCTGACTCATGTACTCTATTTTCCTAAAATCAGTCAGCAGATAGAGAAAAAAGATTCAGAAAGAAATCTCAGTATTAGACATTATTTCTTTAGATAGGGATAATTTTAAATAAAACGAAATTAAATTGAATTGACCAATTGAAAATTAAGTAGAAATAAAAACAATTAAAATTCTAAACATAATAACCTTGGTTGTAATGACTAAGGCAGTTTTCACTTTCTTTGGTGTATGTTTGAGTGGAAGGGGAAAAAGCAACAAATATATGTCAACAGAATGCAATAAAAAGTATGCTGAAGGACAGTTTTGTATTCATACACCTAAAGCATATGCTTTCATCTGAAACCACTTTGAAGTCTGTTCATCGGGATACTAATCATAAAATATATATATGAAAGACAACAGAGGTGTTTTTGATACATTTATATTGACAAACTATTTTTCTTATTTGTGAAGTTTAAAATAAGCTTAAAATATTGATGTTGAGTTTACAGTTAATTTTTATTCAGATTCATGAACAGATTCATTTGGACTCGGACTCGGCCTGTTATGGACTCGGTCTTGAGTCCGACTCAGCCCCTTTTGGACTCGGACTCAACTCAGACTTGATTGTTTAAAGACTCGGACTCGACTAAGGTGGACTCGAACCCAACTATATACATATATATATATATATATATATATATATATATATATATATATATATATATAGTGTGATTCATGCCATTAAGAAAACACAGTTTCACAATGACGCCCTATGTCTTTGGGCATCATACATTATGTCGCAGCTAACTAATAATACCAATTAACATTTTAAAAACACGTCCAAACACGAAAGCCAAAACTTGAAACGACACTTAATGCTCAAGCAAACTGCAGCATGACTGTTGTGAAATGAATGTCTCCCGAACAGACATCCAAAAATCATAATTTTTCATATGAATCTACCAAGGATGTCTATAATACCTGGAAAAATCTATCTAATAATATTTTAGATGTAAATATTGCTTGCAATACATTTTGTTTCGTCAGGGTACATGGTTATGCTGCGTTCCATTCAAGTTGGATATGGGATATTCCTACTTAATATCTCCAACCATTCCTCGATATTCAGAACTGCAATGCTCCCGTTAGCTTAGCAGGGGTTTGACTCTCATTAGAAATGTCTCCTATCAACCCAACTAATAAACAATGCTGCAGCACTAGCAATTGTGCTTCAGGTGTACGATTATCAAAAGAGATTATAATGTTTTATACACCTGTTTCAGCAGGCATTTGTTAAACAAGCTTTAATGTAATGTGGAAACAAACTAATTTATCGATATTACTTAATAAAGTGAATGTTTATCACTTACTTTGTATATCTCCCTGAGTGTCGACATGTTTGTGTGACATCATGCCCCTGCATCTCAGCGAAATCAGAGTTGAGAATTTCTGCACGAGCCTACAAGTTGTAATTCTGACTTCAAGATGCATTCCATTGCACTTTTCCTAGTAGGAAGTTGTAAAATCCGACTTTCCAAGTTGAATGGAATGCAGCACTACTTTACAAAACTTGATCCAACACTGAATGCTCAAGAAGCCTAATTTACACTTTGAAAACTCTTGATGTTGCTATAACAATGCAAAAAGCACTTACCAGCTTGCTTGAAGTGAAAATCAGCCCTCCTTTCCTGTTTAATAAATTAAGCAATCACACGGTCATGCAGAACATCTCGTGATTTTAAATCCATAAGGATCTCTTTCTCAATGATGATGACAGCCGACTGTCAGCAACATCTCGCGCTCTTCGCTTTCAAATTACGTCACTTAAAGCGTGATTGCGTCAATCAAGGCCAGCTAGAAGGCCTTGACTGGGACATATCCTAAAGATCACACCCACCAAGAACAAATATATCAATCTGATTGGCTGATGAATCTGACTATCTGACATTAGACGTGCATTCATTTGCACTGTTGAGGGATTCTGTGGAAGTTCTGAAGGCCTGACGGGGTGGAACTTAAACTCACGCGCTGTTTCGGGTATGTGATTTGTGAAACAGTTGTCACGCTTCGCTTGTAAGCATCAAGGAATAAATTCTGACTGGATAAACTTTTCATTTTTTCTGTTTGATTGTATATTAATTAAGAGAGGAAAGTGATTAAAAATACATAGGCAAAAAGGTGTTTGACAATGAAAGGAAAAATATTTATTTATTTGGCATGTTAGGCCAACAGAGAAGTACGGTGGCCGTGAAGTGCAAAACAAAAGAACAAATCTAAAAACACAACAGCAAATCCAGACAACTATTCATAAACACATTAACAAATCATAAAACACAACGGCAAATCAGAAAACACAACACCAAATCCAGAAACAAAACAACAAGTTAGAAAACAAAACAGCAAATCAGAAAACACAACGGCAATTCAGAAAACACAACGGCAATTCAGAAAACACAACGGCAATTCAGTCGAAACGGAAAGGACTGGTTCTCTGCCCACTTGCGCAATTATTTCAAAATTAATTCCAAATGCTCAATTACTGAAAATTGTGAGTGGTTTGTCACTCAGCAAAACAGTAATGGTACACTTTATAACACAGAGAGCAAAAACAGTGAGCGGGAAAAGTTTTAAGTACGGTGTTGTAAGGGACCATCTACAAATGTCACAAACTGCGCTAAAACGCCAGTGTCCAAGCGTTCATTCAATTGACTTGTTTATTCTAACATAACAAACGCTGTTATTAAAAAAGTATTTTCTCATTCTAAAGGTTGCAGTCAGGGCCAGAGTGGCAATAGGGAAGATCGGGAGAATTCCCGCTGGGCCGGTCAAAAACTGGGCCGCTTAGGACCGCATGTTGATTGACAAACTTTTATCATATGTCCCATAACAATTGCCAACAGTCCGTAACATCCGGTATTTAAAGGATCAGAATTGCGTTCCGTATTATAGCGGACACAGTCTGTATTTTATCATCTCACACCCAAACAAATGAGAGAGTAGCATGTGAGAGACGAAACTGATGTTGTTCCGCTTCACTTGACAGCGCGGGAAGGATCACGGAAGATCCATCGAGAACAGATAGGCTACTAATAGCTGAATGGATGAACGTGCTTCAGGTACAAGATCATCACAAGTTTAATACTGACTGCAGTCTCACAATCTCAATAAATTAATCTCTGAAATCCTCTTCCCTTGCAGTGCAGAATGATAATAGCAAAATTATTTTTTGTTACAAAATAACAGAATACGTAAAGTAAATTAATACAGATGCAACGGCACAACACAGTATGAAAATAATGGGACTATACAGCTCTCAAAAGATTAAAGTCAACGAAACAAACTGCACAGAGTGCCTTCAGTGTTGTATCATGCGATAAAACCCTCTTAAAAGGACAGTAACCATTTTGCCGTTGTCCTGAACATTTACATTCCAAGTAAAAGAAAAGTACAAATGTGTTATTTTTAGTCTTTTATTTCACTCTTATCGCTGTAAAATGGCACGTTTTTGAATGGCATGTAAAAACAATCACTCAACCTTAATTGTTTCACTGGATCTGTTGCTATTTAAATTTCTAAAATACAAAGCACTGACCATTTAAAGTGTGAGCCTGTACATCTTGAAAGAGTTATACACATTTAAAGTTCTACAGTGTTATTATGTGCCTAGATAGTCTTTAAAATAAACTTAGTTCACCCAAAAATGAAATTTCTCTCATCATTTACACACCCTCATGCCATCCCAGATGTGTATGACTTTCTGTCTTCTGCTGAACACAAATTAAGCTTTTTAGAAGAATTTCTCAGTTCTGTTGGTCCTTTCAATGCAAGTGAATGGTGATCAGAACTCAGAAGGTACAAAAATCACATAAATGCAGCATAAAAGTAATCCATACAACTCCAGTGGTTTAATCCATGTCTTCAGAAGCGATATGATAGGGGTGGGTGAGAAACAGATCAATATTTAAGTTTATAAATTCTCTATAAATTCTCTATAAACTATAAATTCTCCTCCCTGCCCAGTAGGGCGCGATATGCTTATGTAAATCACCAAAAACAGAAGAAAAACTCTTAAGAGAGAAGAGTGCTTATGAAAGTGAAATTGGAGATTTATAGTAAAAAAATGACTTAATTATTGATCTGTTTCTCACTGCTTCTCATTTACTTGCATTGAATGGACCAACAGTTCTTCTAAACATCTTCATTCATGTTCTGCAAAAGAAAGTCATACACACCTGGGATGGCATGAGGGTGAGGAAATGATCAAATATCCATTTAACATTGACTTATTTTTACAACACATACAATGATGTCTTATGACAAAGTTAAAATCTTAGTGAATGCTGTATGTGGTATAATGACATGGAGAGCTTAAATAATTTTCAAGTAATTACATATATTGCATATTTTTGCTGTGATCTTGTTTTATTGTTATCACCTTCACCTCCAACCCCCCTTTTGGGTGTGGGCTGACTTGGACATGACATCCCGGGCTGAATATGAATCCCACTCCGGCCCTGGTTGCAGTAGACTGCCGGCGTGATGGCTCACTTTCTACGTTTGAAGCCAGCATGTCCAATTATGCGTACAGTGTTCAATTATTTTAGAAAAAAATGCTGAAATTTTACCAAGATATTATATTCATATTGTAAAGGTTGTAGAAGGCTGCTATTAGATATGCTGACTTACCCTAGAAGAGACCGAGAACGAACCACATTATAGCGATCACGAGGAGGTTGCCCCATGTGACTCTACCCTCCTAGCAACCGGACCAATTTGGTTGCTTAGGAGATCTGGCTGGAGTCAAACAATAGTGTTTTTTAAGTTAGGACATGCAAACTGAATGAATGCTTGGATGCCACCAACATTTAATATGTTTGAAACCAATCAAGTAATGCCCACAAAAACAAGTGTTCCTCACCCAGGGATATATTGGGTTCATGTCTGTTCTCCAAATTTCATCAGATTGGTGGACAAATGTTATTCCCCTTTAATTCGAATGTTGCTAAGAGCGAATTCTGCATTTATACCAGCTGAATATATTTACTGACTGCCAAACTCTTTTTAATCCTGAATGTTCAGTTTGTGTTTTTAAAGTAGAAGTAAAAGCATGTGGGAAATAGCAGTAGTCTTTATATGGACCCAAGGACTGGTGTTACCATTGATGAAGGACTGAAGAAGGCATGATTGTTGGGCGATGTAAAGCATTGTTTTACCAAGGTACTATGACTAGAATAGCCAAACAAGAGAATTTGTTCCCTGTATGATGACTGCAATATCCTATAGGCAATTATCATTGACTTTTGTGTTAAACAATGGCCTTTTCTTGCAGTTACTTCTCAGCTGAGGAGCACAGGTTTTGTAAATCTCGTTTGGTTTAAAAAACAACAAATGCTAATGTGGAAAACAAAACTCATCTTTATTGTGGTAATTTTACACCTTAAATTTAGAGGTGCTACATGTGGCCTGTTTATACAATAAAATCACAGTCAACTGAATGTCTTGTCCTTGTCTTTCCATCTTAAAGACATTAAAAATGTCCTTTTTCAAGGAAGAAGGTTGTGAAATCTTTATTTCAAAACAATATTATTCACAGGTTTTGTGGGAAGCTTCTGATTACAGAATTTGTGACTACATGAATATCACACAGTAGCATTCAGTACACTCGAGTTTGCCCTTTGAATGACAGGAAAAGTTGAGAATATGGAAAATATCTTTGTTGTGGTCACTCTTGTCTCTGTTGATTTATGCCACGGTGGGTACAGTAGTTTCCTTTACAGCTCTTTTGCTGAAAAAAAAGAAACAAAAGAAGAAGAAAGTTAGAAAAGGAGGTCAAATCTTTCAATCACATTTAAAGTAGGTACTGTAGCCTACTGTAGATCAGACTGTCTAGATTGACTTATCTCACATATTGATTTTGGGATTTTTTTAGGGACAAACTGAATATCCTACCTCTTCATCACTTTAGAGACGACATTGTTGATCCATTTTGCTTTGGGGTCAACACAAACGGTTTTGTTGTCCTTTTTGGTGATTCTGAGGAATTTAGAGAAACGTCTGTGAACTTGAATATACTGTATGAAATAACTTGCAATTGTTGCAACAAACCACTTAGGATAACTAAACTTAACCTACTTTTGATGCTCTTTAAGTGACATTTATTTGTCTGAGCTCATCTTGGGTTGCATGGGCTAATATGCATATAATCAAATGAATTTTTGAGAGCTCTGAGGTTTGTCATAACAAAGGAAACGTGCACCCCCTAGTACATTTCCACCATGTCTGTGATGGAAGTGTGTGTGAGCAAACAGCATAACTCACAGGATCTCTGTTTTGCGGCAGTGTGCTCCTGGAGGCAGGATCTCAATCCTCTTGAAAAACTGAGGTGGAATGAAGTGATCAGTGGTGATCAGACAGTGACACTTGTTATTGGGAGTAAAGCCTTCCATTGAGATGGCTGAAAGAAGTTTTGTATAGTAAGTTTGAAACAAAAAATAAAATAACAATTATAATGAAACAAAAGGCAAATTAAATATGAGAATTAATAATAATCTTAAGTATGATATTAAGATAGTGATGTTGGGCAAAAGTCTCTTACCAAGCAGAGTTGAGAAGCAGCAGACTGTAACAGCTGCCAGCAGTAAATATGTGCGCAGTGACATGTTAAGGCTGAGATCAGAGGTGCAGTGGAGCAGGTCTAGGATGAGAGACATCCTCTGCCCAGCTTATATTGATGTTCAGAAGAGGAAGTAATGGAACCCATAATGACAAGTGGGTGAAAAACAAATATGCATATGAGTTGGAATTTACCAGTCGAAGGAAAATAATTATCTAGCTTTAAGCAAAGATGGAAAGACAATCATGTCATTTAATTTCACATTATAGCATTACATATGATTTATTTCATCTATACATCCCATATTATTTTTGGAGACTTTATATATCAAAGCAATGTAATTCTCAATCCCATTAATGTATTTGGGTAATACTTTGGTAATAATTAATGCATGATTAGTCAAGAAAGTTTTAACACATCATTATTAAATGTTTAAAAGTGACATTGGGATAAATAATTTCCATCTTTCATCTTTCCAAACATACTGCATGTTGTAAGATAAAATCAATTTAATAAAATGTCAATAACCAGAAATGATAGCAATACATTCAGTAGTTTTTCAATTAGATAAAAGTACATACATGCATGCACACAAACATATACATAAATACATACATTCATTGTACAAACATAAATAATGCTCATTCTTTTCATGTTTGTTGCTCTTGGTGGGGACATGTATTATTTATCACACAACTGATAACAATGGATTGGCCATAAACATGAACTTTCACTGTTTCACATTGCAATTGGTTTGCATTCTCTTGAAGGGTTTTGAATTGTAGAAATTTCAGTTTCATGTTTTTAGTTTTGGGGATTGAAATGAGATGTTTCTTCATCAACGTGGCACCACAGTGGCCTCACCTTCCTCTCTAGATATGCTGTACACAAATATACTGTAAATTGACATTTGTGTTGTGATGTCTAAGGAAAGACTGATTTAATCGCTTCACTAAAAACCATGTGGTACAATCTAAATTGTCTGGTTTTATTCAAGTCAAAAATATTATTAAACTCTGAATCAGGCTGAATACATTAGGGTAAAACAACAAAACTAATTTTAACAGTTTGATCAGGTAGAAATAGATTTTAAGGTAACAATAAAAGGTTACCACTTTTTAGATGTAAAGGTCAAACAGTCTAATCTGAAACAATTAAATGTGACAATTCATTCAACACCAGAGCTGTGGGCTAGGGCAGGGGATCTGTGTAAAATAAGTGTCACTAGTGTAAAATATAACGTGGTCTCATATCAGTGAGATATACTCTCATGAAATATATACATTTATTTAAAAAAATAAGTCAGGGACTGTAAAACCCTAACATAAAATTTATTTAAAAGCAAATGTGAAGTCAAAAGTATTTTTTGTGACTTGAGCTCATGCCATAGACTCACATTTCCATCTATGTTTAACAGTTTTTTTTTTTTAAGTGAATTTAATACATTTTCAACTTATGAATTTTTTTGCTGAAACTTGTTTACCAAAATAGTTTGATGGTAAACACTATTGCCATGTAGGACAGACAGAAATAGCTAAATAAAGGAACAGAAAATGCTGGCCTGTGTAGAGCTGAAGATTTTGTTTATTTTAAGACAGCACAGATCTGAGCACAATAGCTCTCATTTTTCCGTAACTGAAGTATCTCATTCCATCTATAATAATCTGAGGAATTTCCAAAATAACAAAATCAGTGGCGAATTCTCAGGGCCAGCAAAGCCTTTTCTGCTGGCCTAACATGCCAAATAAATAAATAATTTTCATCCTATCATTCTCAATCACCTTTTTGCCTATGTATTTTTAATCACTTTCCACTCTTAATTAATCTACAAACAAATAGAGAAAAACGAAAAGTTTATCCAGTCAGAATTTATTCCTTGATGCTTACAAGCGAAGCGTGACAGCTGTTTCACAAATCACCTGCCCGAGTCCGAAGCAGCGTGTGAGTTTGAGCTCCACCCCGTCAGGCCTTCAGAACTTCCACAGAATCCCTCAACAGTGCAAATTAATGCACATCTAAAGTCAGATTGTCAGATTCAACAGCCAGTCAGACTGATTTATTTGTTCTTGGTGGGTGTGATCTTTAGGATATGTCCCAGTCGAGGCCTTCTAGCTGGCCTTGAGTGATGCAATCACGCTTTAAGTGATGTAATTTGAAAGCGAAGAGCACAAGATATTGCTGACGAGTCGGCTGTCATCACTGCTGGTATTGCCGTTGAGAAAGAGATCCTTATGGATTTAAAAACAAGAGATGTTCTGCATGACCGTGTGATTGCTTAATTTATTAAACAGGAAAGGAGGACTGATTTTCACTTCAAGCAAATTGGTAAGTGCTTTTTGCATTGTTATAGCAACATCAGTTTTCTAAGTGTAAATTAGGCTGCTTGAGCATTCAGTGTCGGATCAAGTTTTGAAAAGTAGTGCTGCATTCCATTCAACTCGGAAAGTCGGATTTTACAACTTCCTACTAGTAAAAGTGCAATGGAATGCATCTTAAAGTCAGAATTAGAACTTGTAGGCTCATGCAGAAATTCTCAACTCCGATTTCGCCGAGATGCAGGGGCATGATGTCACACAAACATGTCGACACTCAGGGAGATTGTAACACTTCTCCGTGGAAGGAGGAGGCGAGAAGCAGATTTCCTGGTTCTCCTCTCGTTCTGCTCTTTCTCCAGGTCCCGTTCCTGCCCCATGCAGACGAGGAGGACTTCAGCCAGTGAGACCAGTTCCCCGGGTGTGGGAGCCGACAAGGAATTTATTTCTCTCTCTACAGCAGGTGTACACTCTTAGAGCTTTTTATGTTGTTCAGTAAGCCACTTCACAAAATAAACTCTCAACATTTACAATAATTAAGTCTTCACTTCACTCTCTGGTGCCCAGGCTCTCTCTCCCGTCTACTTGCTGTGTGGCTTTATTTATGCCGCTCTCCCCGTGCTCACTGAAATTAGAGACAGATGTTAGACATAATTTAACTCAGGTGTAAGCACCCTTACCGCTTTCTCTCTCTCCGGAGAGATGCTTGGCCACGCCCCCGCTGCCACATATCCCCACCGCCCGACTCAGGCCGGGGCGGCATCCGGCCTGCCTACCACTCCCCCCATTCCTGGAAAGGAAGTCGGCGACAGCCATCTGCGCTCCCGGTCTGTGGACCACCTTGAACTTAAACGGCTGAAGAGCTAGATACCAACGGGTGATCCGGGCATTGGTATCTTTCATGCGGTGGAGCCACTGGAGTGGGGTGTGATCGGAACAGAGGGTGAAGGCCCGCCCCAACAGGTAGTATCGGTTTCCACCCTTTTCCACGGTGCTGTACTTAGTTTCCCTCAACGAGATCTTACTGCTAATGTACAGCACCGGGCGCTCCTCCCCCTCCACCACTTGCGAGAGTACGGCCCCCAGCCCTCTGTCTGAAGCATCTGTCTGTAAAACAAAAGGGAGAGAGAAGTCAGGTGAATGTAAAAGCGGCCCCCCGCAAAGTGCGGCTTTAACTTGCGTGAATGCCCGCTGACACTGCTCCGTCCATTGGACCGGGTCTGGAGCTCCCTTTTAGTGAGATCAGTCAGCGGGCTGGTGATGTCCGAATAATTAGGTACGAACCTTCTACAACAGCCAGCCAGCCCCAGGAACTGTCTCACCCCCTTCTTAGTCTTGGGTCTCGGGCAGGTCGCAATCGCCACTGTCTTGTCAATTTGGGGATGCACCTGCCCGTGGCCCAAGTGGAACCCCAGATACCGTACCTCCACCCGTCCAATCGCGCACTTCTTTGGGTTCGCTGTGAGTCCCGCTCGGCGCAGCGATCTCAGAACAGCCCTCAGATGTTGCATGTGCCGCTGCCAATCATTGCTATAAATGATGATGTCATCTAAATAGGCAGCGGCGTAAGCTGAATGTGGTCTGAGGATTCGGTCCATGAGACTCTGAAACGTAGCCGGGTCCCCAAACTAACCGAACGGAAATGTCACAAATTGGTGTAATCCAAACGGTGTGGAGAAGGCGGTTTTCTCACGGGAAATTGGTGTCAAGGGGATCTGCCAATAACCCTTCATCAAATCCAATGTCGAATAAAAACGAGCAGTGCCCAACCGATCGAGCAACTCATTAACGTGAGGCATTGGATATGCATCAAATTTAGACACCGCGTTGACTTTCCTATAATCCACACAGAATCACACAGACCTGTCGCTCTTAGGCACTAGAACAACTGGGCTGGACCAATCGCTGTGGGATTCTTCTATTACCCCCATATCGAGCATTGCATCCAATTCTTCCCGAACGATTTTCTTCTTGTGTTCGGATAATCGATAGGGGCGGCTACATACCACGACCCCTGGCTCGGCCTCGATGTGGTGATGGATGAGGTTTGTACGTCCCGGTAGAGGGGAGAACACATCCGCAAACTCCTGTTGCAACCTAGCAACCTCCGCGAGTTGACTCGGTGAGAGGTGGTCTCTGCAAGTGACCAGGGTGAACTGTTTATGTTTTGAACTCACCTCCGGTCCGAGCTCCGCCTTCTCAGGAACTACCGTAGCCAACGTCACGGGAACCACCTCCCTCCACAATTTCAGGAGATTGAGGTGGTATATTTGATGTGCGCCCCCTCTATCGGTTCATTTAACCTCATAATCGAGATCTCCCACTCGTCGTGTGACCTCAAAGGGTCCTTGCCACTTGGCGAGTAATTTAGAGCTCGATGTGGGAAGCAATACAAGCACTTTATCTCCCGGTGCAAATTCCCTTAGCTGAGTTCCCCTGTCATACAGTCGGTGCTGTCGTTCTTAAGCTTGGAGCAAATTCTCCTGTGTTAGCTGCCCCAAAGTGTGGAGTTTTGCTCTAAGATCAAGAACGTACTGAATTTCATTTTTGCTGTTTGAAGGCCCCTCCTCCCAGGCCTCTCGCAATACATCAAGCACGCCGCGAGGGCATCGCCCATTCAGCAGCTCGAATGGGGAGAAGCCAGTGGAGGCAAGAAGCAGATTTCCTGGTTCAGGGAACGAGACGTTGTGTCCCTCTTGCCACAATGCTGAACTACCCACTGAAATGTCCGGGACTTTGTCTCGGCTCCTCAGCACAAAACCTGAATGAGTGGTTGCATACCAGCTCCTTTTACCCCGTTTGTCCGGGAAAGTGGCATGCAAATTCCACTCGCCAATTCCCACTGGCCTTTTTTCAAAAAGCAGAGGTGCATGTACACTGTAGTTAACTTTCAAAGGAGACCAAAGTGTCCATGATTTGCATCTATTTTATTTAAATATGTCATATTTCAGGCATATGCAAATAAAACAGCAGTTCCATGTCCAAATGTCAGTGTGTGCAAAATGGCTTTTGTGCCATCAATATGCTGGATTGTGTAGCAGCGGCTCAGAAAACATTAAAATATCATATATTATTGATTGGTCAGTTTTCTTCATCAGACAAAGAAAGAAAAAAAAGTAGGACTCCTCTCCATAAAAACAATTCTGTGTGTTCGCTGACGGGTGTTCGAGCCCACTGTGAATAGGTCCATAGGAATCCATTGTTTCTATTTAAAATCTTGTTTGCGTTGAACATTCGCTACAGCGTTACTAGACTCAAAGGAATAGTTCACCCCAAAATTAAAATTGTCAATTAAAAGTGAAACAGTCAGTCTGTAAACAATTGTTGGATGCACAATGTACAATTGTCATGCACAAAGTAGATGTCCTAAACGACTTGCCAAAACTATAGTTTGCTAATATTAAATCTGTGGAGTGGTTAAAAAATTATTAAAAAAAAAAGTGTATGTAAACTTCTGACTTCAACTGTATGTAAGATTTTTTTGGTTACAATTAACAAAAGTTCATTATTGAGTTAGTACAAAAAAAAATCCATGTTCAAAACCATGTCTTTATCTTACACCGATTCACTACAGTAAGACTACAATAATGATTTTTATTTTGAGAGAATTTGAGCTTTCGGTTCGGATTTGGTGTGAAATCGAAGGCATACGTCATTCGTCCTTGCATGTTTACGTCATATCCGTAAGCTGAGAAAGAAGGTCTGGCTGTGTCGTAAGAAGCAGGAAGCGAGAGCGACAGCTGTCAGTCAGTCCAGTCGCAGATAGCAGCGGAGTGAAATCACTCTCTTAATGAATTTAACAATTTTTTCTGTTTGGCGTAGTTGTTTACCTGCTATAATGCTTGGATATATTTTCTGGTAGGGTTGTTGAAGCTTTTATTGTTTGTCATGCTTTAATGAATCAAAAACTACTTATGTGCACCGACTGCGATGTGTTAAGTTTAGTTTTTTTTTCTTGAGTGAAGTTACTGTTACATGTTTACTAATACTCATGACTTCTGAGTATTTTATAACACTGCCGCAGTTTCTAGATTCCCAAACTGTGTGTCTCTAAGTGTGTGTGCCGCTGTTTTCTTAGGCTTTTTTTTTTTTTTTACCTCAGTCACAGCAATGCACAAGTTGTTGTCGCTTTACTTTTTTTTTGTTTTTTTGCTTACATATTGATCTGTTTCTCACCCACACCTATCATATTGCTTCTGAAGATTTGGATTTAACCACTGGAGTCTTATGGATTTCTTTCATGCTGCCTTCATGTGAAATTGTGAGCTTCAAAATGTTGGTACCCATTCACTTGCATTGTGAGGACCTAAAGCTGAAATATCTTCTAAAAATCTTAGTTTGTGCTCAGCAGAAGAAAGAAAGTCATACACATCTGCCTTTTCAGCAATGGTCTTCAGATCAGACAGTAGCATCATGGTCTGGATGAGCTTCACATCGGAGTACTCTGGATCCCAGTGCATGTGGGCTTTAGCTACCAGCAGGAGTTGTTTCTCTGGAGGCTGCTTTAAACCAATTTAACACCAGTAATGAATATGGGACAAAAATATATTTTCATTGAAGAACTAACAAACGAGCTGCTGTAGTTTTGTAACTAAAACCTACATCAGATCTTTTATTATCAAAGTCAACACTGCTAGTTCAGAGAAAGGTAAAAACTGCACACAAACACAGGAAACTAGGGTTTAAAAGTGCAATATACAATGCAATATTTTTAAATCACAAAAACATCCTAGACTGCAAATTTCACAGATTTCCCAGAAAATAGGAAGCAAACTGAAGAAGAGGAATAAAGAATTCTATGAACCAGGGTCAGAATCCAAATCACCCCTGATAAATGTATTTTCATGAACAACAACAAAAACTATTGGAAGCCCTAACAAATTTTCAATTAAACAAAACAATAAAGTGTACATGGTGAAGAAATGAATATGTAAAGATTGCCATCAGTGAAATCAAATGAAGCATTGAATTGTTCTGTAGAATCAATGTATTCCAGCATTACTAATGATCAAAAGTTTGACAGCATAAATGTTTTTATTTTAAGTCAGATTGTATTATCAATAACACAGGGAGACTGCAATTTATGTTACTTTTTTCTCCCCAATTTGGCATGCCCAGATCCCAATGCACTCTAAGTCCTCGTGGTGGTGTAGTGACTCGCCTCAATCCGGGTAGCGGAGGACAAATCTCAGTTACCTCCGCGTCTGAGACCGTCAATCCACGCATCTTATCACATGGCTTGTTGAGCGCGTTACTGCGGAGACCTAGCGTGTGTGGAGGCTCACCCTATTCTCCGCAGCATCCATGCACATCTCACCACGTGCCCCACCGAGAGCGAGAACCACATTATAGCGACCACGAGGAGGTTAACCCAATTTGACTCTACCCACTCTAGCAACTGGGTCAATTGGTTGCTTAGGAAGCCTGACTGGAGTCACTCAAAACACCCTGGATTCAAAAATGTATGTTCCTTTTTAGGTTTTCAATGTCCAGATATGCATTCATTTCTAAACATGTCAGACAGAGAAATTATTTGAAAAAATAAATTGGTGCAATTGTTAACGTTAGTTACAACGTTGAGTTGTTTTTAGGGTCAAAATTAATTATGCTGTCACATTACAAGTATGATCCAATTTATTGTCTGTAGTTGTGGTTGCACAATGTTGACCATCGTGAATGGCCAGAACAGAACACATTCACGCAACAGATCAACAGATGCACACGGGAATCCACACATGCACGCACACACGGGCTCAATTTACATATCCACACACAAGAAGAATGCACAAATATACGGGTTTCTTTGCTCACAATACTATCCACAAGTACCTAAATTTTATGTGTAATTTAATACACAAATAAATGCTGAGCCGTTTGTCTTGGTATTCTTCTTCGAGAATGTCTGGTCTGCAGTCTTGACACACACAATGCTAGGGGTGTGGTTTAGCGTGGCTGACAGCAAATGCCCATTAATTAAAATGAAGGGAAATATCCAGTAGATTTGTCTATTATTATTTTTTAAGAACAAAAAAGAAAAGAAAAAAAAAGAAAAAAATGTGTTCAGAATGTTCAATTTCGACCAAGAATTTTCATTTCTCAAGTGTAATGTTGTTATAGATTACATTGTTGTTACACATATAATCTCTATAATCTGAAATAAGTGTTTTATGTTTCTATTTATAATAAAATTAAATTTTTATCCATAATGGCAAAGCCCCATTTTCAGCTGCCATTACTCCAGTCTACTAAGAAAATAATATGTCACATAATCCTTAAGAAATCATTTAATATGTTAACTTAGTACTAAAGTAACAATTCTTTTTGTTAGAACGGTTAAAATGGTTGTGCTACGTAATGAAGTGTGGAAATCGCAATAGTGTCTTTTTCCTGCTGAGGTGTTTTTTTTAGTTACTGTACAGTAAGGTTACTTTACACTTGCAAGTCAAATTTCGGTTTTAAAAATAACCAAAAAGAAACATATTTCCCCTCAAATTCTTCAATCTATTGTTCGTTTGAGAGATGAAGGCTATTCCATCCATGCACTTCTGATTTGAAAGAATAAAACAAACTTGATCCAACTGGGACAGAGAGAGAAGTGGACAACCAAGAAGCACAACAAGAATACAAGTACATCAGAGTCTCTAATTTTAGAAAAAGACTCCTCACAGGTCCTAAACTAGCAGCTTTAATTAACAGTATATACTGAACACTTACATTGCTGCAAGTAGAGGATTCTTGGATGAACATGAGTTTTGAATACATCGTTTATTTTAAAAGAAACAGGCAATTGTAGGGGACATTTCCACGACTGCATTGTGTCAAGTTTTGCGATAACACAAAATAAGCTACTCCTATGTTATCTTTGGTCATGACTCTATTAAGCATAACCTCAGAGCCCTCAGAGTTTGCCATGGCAACCTGATTGAACTCCACTGTGTGTTTCTGCACCAGAGCAAATCTAAAATAAAAAGGGCACAAAATAAACTTGATGTCATTATACTGAAATTGTTATATTTGTTTATGTGGTGTTGGGCATTTCACTTTAAACCCTCAAAGAAAACAAAGAGACACTTCTCGGTTTTGAAAAACACAGCACAGCCGTCCACATGTTTCCTCTCCTGTTCTGACACAAGTTTGGCACGAGACGCTCTTTCAATGTTTCCAGAAAGAAAGTGTAGTACTGCTCTGTTTCCACCTCCTGCACAGGCAGTTGGAGAATTAGCATTGGAACAAAGTGGAAAACATTGCAGGTTTCTAAAGCACCATACGCAAATTAAAGGGATAGTTCACCCAAAAATGAAAATTCTCTCATCATTTTTACTATAAATCTCCACTTTCGCTTCCACATTTTTCTTCTTTTGTTTTTGGTGATTCTAATTCTTCCTGCATATAGCTACCTACTGGACAGGGAGGAGAATTTATAGTAAAAAAAAAAAAAAGGACTTAAATATTGATCTGATTTTCACCCAAACCTATCATATCACTTCTGAAAATATGGATTTAACCATTTGAGTCATATGGATTACTTTTATGCTGCCTTTATATACTTTTTGGACCTTCAAAGTTCTGGCCACCATTCACATGCATTGTATAGATCTATAGAGTTGAGATATTGTTCTAAAAATCCTCGTTTTTCTTTTTTCAGCAGAAGAAAGAAAGTCACACTGGGATGACATGAGGGTGAGTAAAAGATGAGAGAATTTTCGTTTTTTGGTGAACTATCCCTTTAAGAGGAAATCATTACAACTCAGATTACTTAGTTTCAAAGAATAGCAGCTGTATATTCTATTAAAGGGCTATTTCACCCAAAAAAGTCATCATATCCTCACCAACATGTCGATCCAAAGCAGTGTGACTTTCTTTCTTCTTTGGAACACAAAAGGAGATGTTTGGCAGTATGTTTTATTGCATCTTTTTCCATACAATGAAAGTGAATGGTGACTGAGGCGGTCATTCTGCCTAACATTTTCTTTTGTGTTCCATGGAAGTCATAGGGGTTTGAAAATACATAAGGGTGAGTAAATGATGA
Source organism: Myxocyprinus asiaticus (assembly GCF_019703515.2). Lineage (NCBI taxonomy): Eukaryota > Metazoa > Chordata > Actinopteri > Cypriniformes > Catostomidae > Myxocyprinus > Myxocyprinus asiaticus. Next base: position 33,989,641 of record NC_059346.1, on the reverse strand, counting down.
CAGAATATGTATTGTTGGGTGAACTATCCCCCTAAATGGTGTTGATGCCCAAATGAGAGGTTACAGGCTAGAAAGGTAAGTCACAAGGTTGCTGATTGTAATCAATACTTTAAGGTTCTTTTGAAACATCTACAAAAACAACAACAGCAGCAACCTGCAGGCTGATGATGTCAGTGTCACAGTTAGTGATCTCTTCCATGATGCCTTTCTTCCTGTATTCCCAGTTAAGGGCCCAGGTGAGACAGTAGCCGTACAACTGCCTTGTTGCATACTTGTCACACAATACATTGTAGCACATAACTGTGAACACAGCTTGAGAAGAAAGAGATGTAATATTAGCTTTGTTGGTAAAATCAGGCTTATAACACCAGAGAAGTACTGGCGATTAGTACCTGTGGGCATCATTTGGTCTCGCTCCTTCAACGTGATCCAAGGTCTTTGGGGGAGTTGTTCTGGGTGGACTAATTTTAGGATGGGAAATAGTGGAAGAAATGTAAATGAATAACTTTGCGCTTTGTATTGACAGATCTGTGTTCATCTGTATCGTATTAACAAGCCAGTATGTACCCACGTCCGTTATTACCTGCTAGATTGTCAAGCATGTAATTCAATAACTTTCTTGTTCCATCAGGCTCCTGATAAAGGCTGAGTATATCCTGGGATAATGGATTACCTGGGAAAGAATAATCAGATCATAATGAAATTAAATATGCATGTTTGTCCTTTATGTATAATGTAACATTTGTCTGAGTAAAAAAAAAAAAAAAAAGACTTCACCTTTGAGACCGAGGGTTTGCAACTGAAACAGCCGACCAAGTTCATAAGGCAAAACTCGTAAACAATTGTTGTTCAAAAGCAATTCCCTGGAAGAAATGTTGAAAAATTTAAATAACCAGTTTCCTTCACGAAACACATTTTTACCATGTAACAAGGTGTATGTTTAGGCTAATTGAATAAAATCTAAGCTTCACACAGGTCTTAACTACAGGGCTCCCACGCTGTTTGATCAATTAATTTCCATTGACTTTTCCAGTTTTTATTGATTACTGGATATTTAAAACTCATTTTGATTTTTAGATTTGCTAATGAATCATTCAGACTGATTTGTAAACTGGTTTGACCTATTCATTGAAAATCACTGACTCAAGAGAATTACTCGCTTACAAATTGGACATCTCTTTGGCTTGCGAGGACATTTCACTCTACATAAGAGCAATTTTAGTCTACACAAGAACAGTATATAGCTGACAGAGCAGAACATAACTGGAACAAAGCATTTTATTCACTACAGAAATTTTCATGACTTTTCAAGGTCTGGAAAGAAATTTTAAAATTCCCTGATATTTGAGGTTTTCAATAACCGTGGGAACCCTGTAACCACAAAAGTCTGCAGAGATTGATTAGTTTGTCTATCAGTGTTCCTCTTTAACTATCACTTACCTGAGAGTCACCATGTTGCCGAGTTCTGCTGGCAGGCTGCGCAGTTTGTTGGAGGACAGGTTCAGGTAGACAAGATGGGGTAGCTTCGCGATTTCAGGAGGAATCCGGCTAAGGTTGTTGTTATTGATGTGAAGAGCAGTCAAATGTGTCAGCGCCCATAGTGAACTGCTCAGGATTCTGACCCGCCCTGTCCCATGGAGGACATCAGAAACATAAACACAGAATAAACACTTTTTCACCAAATATCCCAGGGAACACACATACTGATAAATGTATACCTTAAATGCACTGTAAGTCGCTTTAGATACAGTACACAAGCGTCTGCCAAATGCATTATTGTAGCCTAAATTTAAAGGTGCTGTAAGCAATTTTAGAATTCTGAAGCTTTCACGTGACTGAACCGTTGAATTAGCCACACCGCCTCATTCCAAAACCTCGCCTTCCGAAGAAAATTTTGAGACAAAAATCGTGCAAAACGGCAGTATTGTTTGTACTTTGGCTGTCAAATTCAACAGTGGCACGATAGAGCCCTCAACTGACAAATATTATGAATCATAGCCTCAATGAACTATTTAAAATAGTCCTTTAAATGAGAATGAGCAAAATGATTGACAGGTGAAAAGCGTCAATGTCCGCAGACACATTTTTGTTTGTTGTTTACAAAGTCTACAGCTGTCACAGAGACCGGTGAGATATCTCAGGACACTTATTTCATTAATAAGGAGGAGGAACATTTTTGCATATGTTTCCATGAAAAAATTGCTTACAGAACCTTTAAGATGGAAACAAAACTTTGTAATCAAGCAATTTGGGAAGCTTTATGTTACTACACCTCAACAAAGAAATACTTCTGACAAAAGCATCAATTAATGTCTGTCACATAGAAACTATTGCACAAAATCATCAGATTCACTTGGATGATTTATTAATTAATTGCTCTCATGTCAAGGTTCCTTCATGGATTGATGGATGGTGCACCATTCATTATTGAATGGAGCATGCCAGTTCAATTCCATTTCAATTCCAGAATTTCGATAGAATTTGAATTGAGATAGCAAAAAGGATGCAGAACTGCAATTCAAATATGAATTTGAGGAAGTAGAATTCAAATGGATTGAAATTTGTTCATCTGTTTTTAAGTTTATTTTAAAGAATATATTTGATAACATATTATCATATGCATAACAAATGGGTATATTTCCAGAAACATTACACTATAAAAAACGTTGTTTTTTTTTAAAATATATATATCAAGTAATCAGTGCTGAAAAACATGAAAGATTCACTTTATTTTTTTTTTATTTTTATTTTTTGTGGCAACTTTCATTAATGCATAGCAGGGAGTTGGATTAATGCGTGGATTAATGTTCAGACTGGTCTACACAAAATTTTGAGTCCCATTTACCCTCTTCCCAGGATGCACTGGGGCAAGAAAAATATGGTTGCATTGTCTGGCCATTTGCTTGTTGTTCTGCGATGTCAGGATGAGTGTGTTTCTCTAATAACATTTTCAGTTTGTTGATTGTTACCCTTGTCATGTTTAACATACCAAGTGTCGAGTTCTCTGTGTGCCATTTTAAAAATACTTTATATGTTTTTTTTCTCATAAGTGTTCATGTGATGAGTAAAGATGTGATATTATTGTTTTAAGACAGTAAGCACCCCATATTTAACAGTTTAAAACCATGTAAATAAAGGAAGCCATTTTCATAGGACTAAGTCGGCAGAGTTTAGGAAATCTTAATAAAGTAAGTATTTCTTAAATATGTAAATTGAATATGCAATATGCACATCTAATTTGTAAAAGTCATGGCAGGTTGACATTTTAAGTTCAGTATATTTAATCAGTTAAAAGCAATGCAAACTTAATTTCTTTAAGTTCTACAAACACATCACTTTTTACACTATAAATAATGAATAATAAATATAATAAAATGTAATCATGTTTAAAATGCCACTTATAGAAATTTGTATTACATTCATTTCACTATATTTAATACATTTTCATTTTATGGATCATTGTGGAACACTTTATTTAGAGCAGTGCTGATTTTCTTAATATATTAAACAATAAATAGATTCACATTTTGAATTTATTTTTATGAAGCTATCTGAAAACAATGTGATGGACCATTTCTGGGGCTGTACAGCAAAAACAAAACCTTTTGATGGCTATGTTCATTTAATTATTTATTTTTAGAAAGAAATTTCATGGCTATAAATTAAAAATATATATTTCTACATATTAGGGAATAGATAGGCATACTTGGTCAAAAATGATAATGTAATTATTTGTTACAAAATGTGTCTTGGACTAATGAAATTGTGTAGTGTGATTGTGTTGAATTTCTTTAAAGTGGAATTCAGTAAATTTCACTTTCTATCATTCCAATTCCAATTCTAACTGATGAATTGAAAGGGAGGTTCATTCTGAAATTCTAAATTTTGCACAACCCTAATGGATAGATGGATAAATTATTTCAGTTAACGATAATACAAATTAAACATGGTATACTGTATGGCAGAAAGGGAGGTTCATTCTGAAATTCTACAGCCTAGCAAGTAAGGGACCGTCTGCAAATTCCACCCACTATGCTAAAACATAGGTGGTGTCCAATTGTTCATTCCGTTGATGGCAAGTTATACATAAAAACCCAGTAAAACAAGTTTTCATATTCCAAACGTTGTAGTAAGCTGCAAAAAAATTAATTTAAATAAAAAAAATCTACAAAATGATATTTTCACGTTCCAAAGGTTGTAGTAAGCTGCTATTAGACAGACTGACTTACTACAGATGAAACTATTACAGTATTTCCTATCAAAACAAGTTCAATTGACAGCATTTTTTACATAATGTTAATTACCACAAACATTGATTTTCACTCGTTATTGTGGGCCATTTACTATTGAAGTGAATGGGGCAAGTGTAAAAATTTGAAGACTGAACATTTATTAAAGCTCTTACAACTGTAAAGTTGTTTAAACAGTCATTGCTTGGGTCATTTCATGGTTTTAAGGTGTACGGCATGAAGCCCCCGTGGCAAAAACATTGTTTAATTGGATATTGCTTTACACAAAGAAAAGATTTGTAAGTGATTTCTCACACTAAAATCATGTTAACATGCATATTCTTTACATACAGTATATATGGCTATAACTTTGAAATAGTGAGTTTTTAATATTTACCAATTGGCCCCTTTTCACTGTCATTTTATGTGGCTCACTGTGACCCAGATTTCGTGCATTTATAAAGTAAAGGAGTGCAAAGTTAAAATAATGTTTTATGTAATCAACAATATGCCACAAATGCTGTTGATTAAGCTTGGTTTAAAAATTTAACATCTTGTCATTATTTCAGTCTGTGATCTCCCCTGTTTTGTGACACTTGCTATGTTTTACTTACCCAGATTTCATCATTTCACCTGCTGATTAGACTTTCACTACAAATTCATGTACTTAATTGGTAATCCTATCCTCTCCGTGGACCCTGACACCTGAGTTATATGAAGTGTCAACAAATGATAAAAAAATAATAATAATAATGTACATAAATGCAAATGAAACCATGTTGTAATGTAATTATGCTGGATCTGTTCTGTTATCCCAGGGGGTGGAGACAGAGGGGTTGCTCTCCCCACACAGACAATGCATGGCTGCATGGATGGACAGGAAGGGCCAAGAACAGAACCATACATCCAACAGATTGCTTCAGCTGTCAATAAAGTTATACACTTGATGAAAGTGGTCCTAACTGAAACAACCACCTATTTAAACAGCCATTGTATTTATTAAATAACCACCTTAATGTCACTCAAATAACATTAATTTGTAACAATTTATTATGTTATTTACTCTAACAAAACTACATACAACACCAAACTGGTCCCACACATTCTTTGAAGAAGACCTAAAATTAATATAAAATTGTCTTAAAGTAGTAATACAATTATAATAATTGTGATAAACTATGTTAGTATAGAAATTTTGCCAGTTTTATTAAGGGAAAAGTAGAGAATTTCTGAAACAATTTATGACAGTATTAACATGATAAATTCAATCATTTCAATCACAAGTTAAGTTAATGTATACAAACATTAATTAACATGTCATATTGCTGATTTATTATCACAGTAAAATAACTTTTATGTGAAATCTTACTTTAAATAAAATTAAATGTCCTGTGAAATAACCAGTTACAGAGATACTACTCATACAACAACACATATTTGTTGTATTGAAGAGTAAGCTCTTGTATTAAGTTCTTGTATTAATATTATTCTTCAACAAGGTGTATGTTTGAAAATGGATCTGACTCTGAAAACAAAAAGGAGGTAGATAGATTACTTTGTCTAGTGTTTTAGTGTGAACCAAAAGTAGCTGAAAATCACAAACATAAAAGTGCTGGTGGTGGATTTTGAAGGGAAAAAAGGACAACCTGAGTCTGATTATAAGCCAGGCACAGGAGGCAACAGTACATCAGAGCAGATGACTCAGAAAGTGTGAAGAACATGATGAGGAAAAACAACCGTACAACTGGACTTTCAAATTAACTGGAGTCAGTGGCAGATAAGAGGTTGTTACAGCATCCTCTGCACAACAGCGTTTCTTAGAGCACATTGCTCTAGGAAGTGATACCTGAGATCTTTCCTGTCTGCTTCGATCAGAATTTATAATGCCTCATCTACCATTGAGCCTGTGGTACAGGAAGCATGAACTGTTTCTCATCTTTTTCTCATCATAATTTAATCTGTAGTATGTCAGTCTGTCCAATAGCAGTTTAATACAACCTTTGGAATGTGAAAATATCATTTTGTTGAATTTTTATGATTTCTTTTTCTTTTTTTCCCCCTAAAATAATTGATTACTGCACTCATATGATAAGGCATTGGGCTACTGTAATAATTTCCTCTTTAGTCTGTCCAATAGCAGCTTACTACAACCTTTAGAATGTGAAAATATAATGGCAATATATGTCGTCATATTTTTATCATTAATTATGATTTTCATAAACTCATTGGTTTTGACCACATATAGTTTTACCGTTTATCGCATTTTGCCATCATTTTATCACATACTGTTGCACAGGCAGAATGAATGAGAGATCAGGGCCCGGTTGCACCAGCTATAGGTAAGTTACAATTTAGCAAATTAATAAATGCATTTTACACTCCGTTCTTGTCAGAGAGCATTCTCTCTTTCTTAGCGGTGTATAGTAAACAGACACGCAGATCAACATTCAGCATGGCTTATGAAACATCGCCTTTGGAAATAAATGAAGGCATCATCGGAGGTTATACAGGTACATATGAATGGAGGTATACATGGAGACAAGAAACACTGCATCGTTACGATCTCGGTAAAGAAGCAGATTTTATTACCGTCTCTTTAATCCAACAACACACAGCAACAAGTGAATGATTTACTTACTTTTTTACAATAAATGCTTTAGTTAGAAAATTATCAGACATTAGGCCATCATTCTGCTGTACATCCTGTGGTTGTGTGATAGTTTATAAACCTATATCACTAAATTCTGGTATTATTATCCTTCTATTTATTTGCATTGCGGTCAATAACAGCAGAACTTTTACACATTCGCCGGAAATGCAACCGCTGCTTACTTCCGCGTTGCAAAATAAGGTGGCAGGCGAACAGAATAGAGGCCGTTTTTTAATGGATGCCTAGAGAAGAGATGTTTCAGTTGCAGAATAACTGCTTTTGTGAGGAAACAGCTCATCACTTAATGAATTCACCGCCTGTCCGCTAATCTTGTTTTACACTAAACAATAGTTTTGGAATGAACTTTGTGTGGAGTTTACTACGATAAAATTGCTGTTTTATAAGAGAAGACACGTACAATTTTGCGACAGGTAGGCGTCAGTTTACGGCTCTCACCATTCATTTGCATGGTATCCGCAAACGGTGACTTACTGTCGTAACACGCTAGTAGTTACGCTCTCTCCTACCTGATAGATAAAATAAAATAATCTATGCTTTCCCACCCAAAAACATGTATTGCTTGAGTCTAAAATGATTGTACACGAATGTATAAACAAAAATGTTATGTACAAAAAAGTATTTTAAATCATTTGTTTATGTTTTGTTTTCCTTTTCACAATCATCTTATTTTAGCTTAGTTATTTAATTAGTCAAATGAAAAAAGAAAAACTATTAGAAAAACATAGCAACTATTTACCTTTTTTTTTTTTTTTACCTATTTATTTCGTATAATACAACCACACTGGCTTATTTACAGAAAAGTTGCACGTTTAAAGTAAAACACAGTTGCAGGAAAAAGTTATTCTCGTGAAAGAGACTCTTATCTTATTGAAACCGTGTTCTATACATCGTTTTATTAAAAGAGCACAATATTTTCCCCCTAAAGTAAAGCTCTCAGTAGCTGAGTGTTTGAAAGGGGTCTGTCGACTGGAGCGGAAGCGCTGAGTGTCGTCTTCCTTCTGGCCGACTCTCAGGATGAGGATCGGTCACAGTCTGATCATCTCACACCAACAGTTCCTCTCCCGCCTCCCGAATGCAGGTAAGAGCCTCCTGCATATTTACTGCATTCCTACGTGTTGTTACTGCGTTCTTGTAGATGATCGGTGTCACATGAGTCTGGTGCCTCCAGCTCTCTACTTCTAGACTAGAGGATCAGTTAAAGAGAGTGTGCGCTGTTAACTGGCCAGTGGTTAAATCTATATAAGCAAAATTTTGTCTGCTGATTAATAGATGACCTTATTTGGTTATACGAGGAACCTCTGAACTGAACTGGTTGCATGGCCAGATCTGCTCCATGTTGTTGTTGTTGTCGGCTCGCTCACCAACAAAACTTATCTAAATAATCCAGGCCTAGATCATAACTTTTGTTTGCATTCACTGACATTTTAAGAAGAAGAATATGCCTTACACTGAACAAGCCCCGTTATTTGTCCACTAGAGTAATTCGTTGTTGACAACTGACTGTACTTCGTTGTTGAAGGTCTCGCTGCTGCGGTTGCTGTAGTTATATAAATTAAATAAAGGGGATATTAAAAGCAAGTGCAACTACGATTCGATGATCAGTTCAGAACTTTGTTTTAGTATGTTTTTACCAGTCATAAAAGTTACTTTGAAACATCAAAAAACAGGTTACGTAACCCCTCAGCTGTCATTATTATAATCCTGCGTTCATTTGCATATTGCATGACAAGCTATAATGCAAAAAGTAATATGTTATGCTTGATACCGCCGCCCAGACAGCTTTCTGTTGTCCACTTTGGCAGTCTGCATTTATGTATGTAACAGCTGCGACAGTGCAGCGCGTGTTCTTTCTATACAAGGCAAAAAAGCTCTGCCATGGCTTTACCTATTAATAGCATGCTGGGTGCATGTTATGTGTCTTTTTGCATCTGATAATTTAAGATAGTTTAATAAGAAATGTCTGGGGTGTCTCTCAAAGTTAAACTCTTTAAGTACAATGATGTTTTGGCTTGTCATGAGAGGTATCCGCTACTCAAACAGTTCAATATATCAGTGTGTAAACATCAGCTGTCTGCTCTCAGTAAGCACTCAGGATCTCTCTCAAGCTGTCCTGCATTTTAGAAACTATCTAATATGCGGATCATTTGCAGCCTTTCCACTCAGTAGATGCATATTGTTTTCATTTAAAATTAGCTTTATTTTAAATACAACTTCTTTGCCATCTTTACAATCAACTGTTGTCAGTACACTAAGTTATTTTCAGAGGGTGCATGAAATGAGGAGGTCACCACAAGCAAAAGCTTGTTTGTTTATTGTATGATTTACATAATGTTTACATAATGTCATCTTGCTCTAAAGGCGGTCTGGGAGTTATTCTTGCGGCTTTCCCAAACTGACCCCCACAATTACAGACTGCAATTTGACTCAAAGATCAGACTTTCAAGTTACTTTTGAGTTTATAATTATTCATACAGATATTTATCTTTTATTTATCTCTACTGTCTGGTGCTGTAATCATTCATTTTCTGCATACATTTTCAGATTAAGAGGCATGCCAAAAGAAAAATATGATCCTCCAGACCTGCGCAGATTATATACCATCATGTCAGCTGAGGAGGCGGCCAGTGGGAAGAAGTCGCACTGGACCGAGTTAGAGATTTCTGGTTAGTAATGCTATTCCAGTCAGTCAGTAGATTCTGTTGTAACATTATGAAAATTTTCTTTATTCTTCAACTTAAAAAATGAACATATTTTTGTAAATGTGCCATACAGTATACCATGTTTAATTTGTATTATCGTTAACTGAAATAATTTATCCATCTATCCATTAGGGTTGTGCAAAATTTAGAATTTCAGAATGAACCTCCCTTTCAATTCATCAGTTAGAATTGGAATTGGAATGATAGAAAGTGAAATTTACTGAATTCCACTTTAAAGAAATTCAACACAATCACACTACACAATTTCATTAGTCCAAGACACATTTTGTAACAAATAATTACATTATCATTTTTGACCAAGTATGCCTATCTATTCCCTAATATGTAGAAATATATATTTTTAATTTATAGCCATGAAATTTCTTTCTAAAAATAAATAATTAAATGAACATAGCCATCAAAAGGTTTTGTTTTTGCTGTACAGCCCCAGAAATGGTCCATCACATTGTTTTCAGATAGCTTCATAAAAATAAATTCAAAATGTGAATCTATTTATTGTTTAATATATTAAGAAAATCAGCACTGCTCTAAATAAAGTGTTCCACAATGATCCATAAAATGAAAATGTATTAAATATAGTGAAATGAATGTAATACAAATTTCTATAAGTGGCATTTTAAACATGATTACATTTTATTATATTTATTATTCATTATTTATAGTGTAAAAAGTGATGTGTTTGTAGAACTTAAAGAAATTAAGTTTGCATTGCTTTTAACTGATTAAATATACTGAACTTAAAATGTCAACCTGCCATGACTTTTACAAATTAGATGTGCATATTGCATATTCAATTTACATATTTAAGAAATACTTACTTTATTAAGATTTCCTAAACTCTGCCGACTTAGTCCTATGAAAATGGCTTCCTTTATTTACATGGTTTTAAACTGTTAAATATGGGGTGCTTACTGTCTTAAAACAATAATATCACATCTTTACTCATCACATGAACACTTATGAGAAAAAAAACATATAAAGTATTTTTAAAATGGCACACAGAGAACTCGACACTTGGTATGTTAAACATGACAAGGGTAACAATCAACAAACTGAAAATGTTATTAGAGAAACACACTCATCCTGACATCGCAGAACAACAAGCAAATGGCCAGACAATGCAACCATATTTTTCTTGCCCCAGTGCATCCTGGGAAGAGGGTAAATGGGACTCAAAATTTTGTGTAGACCAGTCTGAACATTAATCCACGCATTAATCCAACTCCCTGCTATGCATTAATGAAAGTTGCCACAAAAAATAAAAATAAAAAAAAATAAAGTGAATCTTTCATGTTTTTCAGCACTGATTACTTGATATATATATTTAAAAAAAAAACAACGTTTTTTATAGTGTAATGTTTCTGGAAATATACCCATTTGTTATGCATATGATAATATGTTATCAAATATATTCTTTAAAATAAACTTAAAAACAGATGAACAAATTTCAATCCATTTGAATTCTACTTCCTCAAATTCATATTTGAATTGCAGTTCTGCATCCTTTTTGCTATCTCAATTCAAATTCTATCGAAATTCTGGAATTGAAATGGAATTGAACTGGCATGCTCCATTCAATAATGAATGGTGCACCATCCATCAATCCATGAAGGAACCTTGACATGAGAGCAATTAATTAATAAATCATCCAAGTGAATCTGATGATTTTGTGCAATAGTTTCTATGTGACAGACATTAATTGATGCTTTTGTCAGAAGTATTTCTTTGTTGAGGTGTAGTAACATAAAGCTTCCCAAATTGCTTGATTACAAAGTTTTGTTTCCATCTTAAAGGTTCTGTAAGCAATTTTTTCATGGAAACATATGCAAAAATGTTCCTCCTCCTTATTAATGAAATAAGTGTCCTGAGATATCTCACCGGTCTCTGTGACAGCTGTAGACTTTGTAAACAACAAACAAAAATGTGTCTGCGGACATTGACGCTTTTCACCTGTCAATCATTTTGCTCATTCTCATTTAAAGGACTATTTTAAATAGTTCATTGAGGCTATGATTCATAATATTTGTCAGTTGAGGGCTCTATCGTGCCACTGTTGAATTTGACAGCCAAAGTACAAACAATACTGCTGTTTGACACGATTTTTGTCTCAATTTTCTTCGGAAGGCGAGGTTTTGGAATGAGGCGGTGTGGCTAATTCAACGGTTCAGTCACGTGAAAGCTTCAGAATTCTAAAATTGCTTACAGCACCTTTAAATTTAGGCTACAATAATGCATTTGGCAGACGCTTGTGTACTGTATCTAAAGCGACTTACAGTGCATTTAAGGTATACATTTATCAGTATGTGTGTTCCCTGGGATATTTGGTGAAAAAGTGTTTATTCTGTGTTTATGTTTCTGATGTCCTCCATGGGACAGGGCGGGTCAGAATCCTGAGCAGTTCACTATGGGCGCTGACACATTTGACTGCTCTTCACATCAATAACAACAACCTTAGCCGGATTCCTCCTGAAATCGCGAAGCTACCCCATCTTGTCTACCTGAACCTGTCCTCCAACAAACTGCGCAGCCTGCCAGCAGAACTCGGCAACATGGTGACTCTCAGGTAAGTGATAGTTAAAGAGGAACACTGATAGACAAACTAATCAATCTCTGCAGACTTTTGTGGTTACAGGGTTCCCACGGTTATTGAAAACCTCAAATATCAGGGAATTTTAAAATTTCTTTCCAGACCTTGAAAAGTCATGAAAATTTCTGTAGTGAATAAAATGCTTTGTTCCAGTTATGTTCTGCTCTGTCAGCTATATACTGTTCTTGTGTAGACTAAAATTGCTCTTATGTAGAGTGAAATGTCCTCGCAAGCCAAAGAGATGTCCAATTTGTAAGCGAGTAATTCTCTTGAGTCAGTGATTTTCAATGAATAGGTCAAACCAGTTTACAAATCAGTCTGAATGATTCATTAGCAAATCTAAAAATCAAAATGAGTTTTAAATATCCAGTAATCAATAAAAACTGGAAAAGTCAATGGAAATTAATTGATCAAACAGCGTGGGAGCCCTGTAGTTAAGACCTGTGTGAAGCTTAGATTTTATTCAATTAGCCTAAACATACACCTTGTTACATGGTAAAAATGTGTTTCGTGAAGGAAACTGGTTATTTAAATTTTTCAACATTTCTTCCAGGGAATTGCTTTTGAACAACAATTGTTTACGAGTTTTGCCTTATGAACTTGGTCGGCTGTTTCAGTTGCAAACCCTCGGTCTCAAAGGTGAAGTCTTTTTTTTTTTTTTTTTACTCAGACAAATGTTACATTATACATAAAGGACAAACATGCATATTTAATTTCATTATGATCTGATTATTCTTTCCCAGGTAATCCATTATCCCAGGATATACTCAGCCTTTATCAGGAGCCTGATGGAACAAGAAAGTTATTGAATTACATGCTTGACAATCTAGCAGGTAATAACGGACGTGGGTACATACTGGCTTGTTAATACGATACAGATGAACACAGATCTGTCAATACAAAGCGCAAAGTTATTCATTTACATTTCTTCCACTATTTCCCATCCTAAAATTAGTCCACCCAGAACAACTCCCCCAAAGACCTTGGATCACGTTGAAGGAGCGAGACCAAATGATGCCCACAGGTACTAATCGCCAGTACTTCACTGGTGTTATAAGCCTGATTTTACCAACAAAGCTAATATTACATCTCTTTCTTCTCAAGCTGTGTTCACAGTTATGTGCTACAATGTATTGTGTGACAAGTATGCAACAAGGCAGTTGTACGGCTACTGTCCCACCTGGGCCCTTAACTGGGAATACAGGAAGAAAGGCATCATGGAAGAGATCACTAACTGTGACGCTGACATCATCAGCCTGCAGGTTGCTGCTGTTGTTGTTTTTGTAGATGTTTCAAAAGAACCTTAAAGTATTGATTACAATCAGCAACCTTGTGACTTACCTCTCTAGCCTGTAACTTCTCATTTGGGCATCAACACCTTTTATGGGGATAGTTCACCCAACAATACATATTCTGTCATCATTTACTCACCCTTATGTATTTTCAAACCCCTATGACTTCCATGGAACACAAAAGAAAATGTTAGGCAGAATGACCACCTCAGTCACCATTCACTTTCATTGTATGGAAAAAGATGCAATAAAAGTGAATAATGACTAACATACTGCCAAACATCTCCTTTTGTGTTCCAAAGAAGAAAGAAAGTCACACTGCTTTGGAACAACGTGTTGGTGAGGATATGATGACTTTTTTTGGGTGAAATAGCCCTTTAATAGAATATACAGCTGCTATTCATTGAAACTCAGTAATCTGAGATGTAATGATTTCCTCTTAAAGGGATAGTTCACCAAAAAACGAAAATTCTCTCATCTTTTACTCACCCTCATGTCATCCCAGTGTGTGACTTTTTCTTCTGCTGAAAAAAAGAAAAACGAAGATTTTTAGAACAATATCTCAACTCTATAGATCTATACAATGCATGTGAATGGTGGCCAGAACTTTGAAGGTCCAAAAAGCATATAAAGGCAGCATAAAAGTAATCCATATGACTCCAATGGTTAAATCCATATTTTCAGAAGTGATATGATAGGTTTGGGTGAGAATCAGATCAATATTTAAGTCCTTTTTTTTTTTTTTTTTACTATAAATTCTCCTCCCTGCCCAGTAGGTAGCTATATGCAGGAATAATTAGAATCACCAATAACAAAAGAAGAAAAATGTGAAAGTGAAAGTGGAGATTTATAGTAAAAAATAGTACTTAAATGCTTATCTGTTTCTCACCCACACCTATCATATCGCTTCTGAAGATATGGATTTAGTTCTGGCCACCATTCATTTGCATTGTATGGACCTAGAGACCAGAAATATTTTTCTAAAAATCCTTGTTTGTGTTCAGCAGAAGAAAGTGATACACGTCTGGGACGGCATATGGGTGAGTAAATGATGAGAGAATTTTCATTTTTGGGTGAACTATTCCTTTAATTTGCGTATGGTGCTTTGAAACCTGCAGTGTTTTCCACTTTGTTCCAATGCTAATTCTCCAACTGCCTGTGCAGGAGGTGGAAACAGAGCAGTACTACACTTTCTTTCTGGAAACATTGAAAGAGCGTGGATATGATGGCTTTTTCTGTCCAAAGTCTCGTGCCAAACTTGTGTCAGAACAGGAGAGGAAACATGTGGACGGCTGTGCTGTGTTTTTCAAAACTGAGAAGTAAGTGTCTCCTCGTTTTCTTTGAGGGTTTAAAGTGAAATGCCCAACACCACATAAACAAATATAACAATTTCAGTATAATGACATCAAGTTTATTTTGTGGCTTTTTTATTTTAGATTTGCTCTGGTGCAGAAACACACAGTGGAGTTCAATCAGGTTGCCATGGCAAACTCTGAGGGCTCTGAGGTTATGCTTAATAGAGTCATGACCAAAGATAACATAGGAGTAGCCGTCCTATTGGAGGTGAAAAAAGACCTGTTTGCTAGTGGTAAGGACATTGATTCACAATCCTTTGATTGACATTGAACTGATTTGAATCGTTTTTCTGTAGGTGGCAGTAGATCACAAACTTGAAAATGTTTATTTTGTGTTATCACAAAACATGACACAATGCAATGGTGGAAATGTCCCCTACAATTGCCTGTTTCTTTTAAAATAAATGATGTATTCAAAATTCATGTTCATCCAAGAATCCTCTACTTGCAGCAATGTAAGTGTTCAGTATATACTGTTAATTAAAGCTGCTAGTTTAGGACCTGTGAGGAGTCTTTTTCTAAAATTAGAGACTCTGATGTACTTGTATTCTTGTTGTGCTTCTTGGTTGTCCACTTCTCTCTCTGTCCCAGTTGGATCAAGTTTGTTTTATTCTTTCAAAACAGAAGTGCATGGATGGAATAGCCTTCATCTCTCAAACGAACAATAGATTGAAGAATTTGAGGGGAAATATGTTTCTTTTTGGTTATTTTTAAAACCGAAATTTGACTTGCAAGTGTAAAGTAACCTTACTGTACAGTAACTAAAAAAAACACCTCAGCAGGAAAAAGACACTATTGCGATTTCCACACTTCATTACGTAGCACAACCATTTTAACCGTTCTAACAAAAAGAATTGTTACTTTAGTACTAAGTTAACATATTAAATGATTTCTTAAGGATTATGTGACATATTATTTTCTTAGTAGACTGGAGTAATGGCAGCTGAAAATGGGGCTTTGCCATTATGGATAAAAATTTAATTTTATTATAAATAGAAACATAAAACACTTATTTCAGATTATAGAGATTATATGTGTAACAACAATGTAATCTATAACAACATTACACTTGAGAAATGAAAATTCTTGGTCGAAACTGAACATTCTGAACACATTTTTTTCTTTTTTTTTCTTTTCTTTTTTGTTCTTAAAAAATAATAATAGACAAATCTACTGGATATTTCCCTTCATTTTAATTAATGGGCATTTGCTGTCAGCCACGCTAAACCACGCCCCCAGCATTGTGTGTGTCAAGACTGCAGACCAGACATTCTCGAAGAAGAATACCAAGACAAACGGCTCAGCATTTATTTGTGTATTAAATTACACATAAACTTTAGGTACTTGTGGATAGTATTGTGAGCAAAGAAACCCGTATATTTGTGCATTCTTCTTGTGTGTGGATATGTAAATTGAGCCCGTGTGTGCGTGCATGTGTGGATTCCCGTGTGCATCTGTTGATCTGTTGCGTGAATGTGTTCTGTTCTGGCCATTCACGATGGTCAACATTGTGCAACCACAACTACAGACAATAAATTGGATCATACTTGTAATGTGACAGCATAATTAATTTTGACCCTAAAAACAACTCAACGTTGTAACTAACGTTAACAATTGCACCAATTTATTTTTTCAAATAATTTCTCTGTCTGACATGTTTAGAAATGAATGCATATCTGGACATTGAAAACCTTAAAAGGAACATACATTTTTGAATCCAGGGTGTTTTGAGTGACTCCAGTCAGGCTTCCTAAGCAACCAATTGACCCAGTTGCTAGAGTGGGTAGAGTCAAATTGGGTTAACCTCCTCGTGGTCGCTATAATGTGGTTCTCGCTCTCGGTGGGGCACGTGGTGAGATGTGCATGGATGCTGCGGAGAATAGGGTGAGGCTCCACACACGCTAGGTCTCCGCAGTAACGCGCTCAACAAGCCATGTGATAAGATGCGTGGATTGACGGTCTCAGACGCGGAGGTAACTGAGATTTGTCCTCCGCTACCCGGATTGAGGCGAGTCACTACACCACCACGAGGACTTAGAGTGCATTGGGAACTGGGCATGCCAAATTGGGGAGAAAAAAGTAACATAAATTGCAGTCTCCCTGTGTTATTGATAATACAATCTGACTTAAAATAAAAACATTTATGCTGTCAAACTTTTGATCATTAGTAATGCTGGAATACATTGATTCTACAGAACAATTCAGTGCTTCATTTGATTTCACTGATGGCAATCTTTACATATTCATTTCTTCACCATGTACACTTTATTGTTTTGTTTAATTGAAAATTTGTTAGGGCTTCCAATAGTTTTTGTTGTTGTTCATGAAAATACATTTATCAGGGGTGATTTGGATTCTGACCCTGGTTCATAGAATTCTTTATTCCTCTTCTTCAGTTTGCTTCCTATTTTCTGGGAAATCTGTGAAATTTGCAGTCTAGGATGTTTTTGTGATTTAAAAATATTGCATTGTATATTGCACTTTTAAACCCTAGTTTCCTGTGTTTGTGTGCAGTTTTTACCTTTCTCTGAACTAGCAGTGTTGACTTTGATAATAAAAGATCTGATGTAGGTTTTAGTTACAAAACTATAGCAGCTCGTTTGTTAGTTCTTCAGTGAAAATATATTTTTGTCCCATACTCATTACTGGTGTTAAATTGCAGGTTTAAAGCAGCCTCCAGAGAAACAACTCCTGCTGGTAGCTAATGCCCACATGCACTGGGATCCAGAGTACTCCGATGTGAAGCTCATCCAGACCATGATGCTACTGTCTGAGCTGAAGAGCATTGCTGAAAAGGCTTCAGGCTCCATCAGCTCTGCCTCACCCACTTCAGACACCAGCTTCATCCCTATAGTCCTGTGTGCTGACCTCAACTCACTCCCAGACTCTGGTAGGTTCCTTAAACTGTATGTCATCAGTGTAGAGGCAAGCAAAAAAAATGTATGTGTGAGTTAATATTTTTTCAGTTAACTAGTAATTAAAGGTAAACTTTCTAACATTCCATTCAATTAATGGGTACAGTTAGAACAAGTACATGTGGATTCTTTATTGTGTAAGTTTTTACTAAGACAAGTCTGAGAATTCAGAGCACAGCAGCACGCCATAAATGGACACCCATGGAGTTGATGCAGGCAACTGACTTTTCCACCTCTTAAAGGGATAGTTCACCAAAAAAATTCAAATTCTCTCATCATTTACTCACCCTCATGCCATCCCAGATGTGTATGACTTTCTCTCTTCTGCTGAACACAACTAAGATTTTTAGAAGAATATTTCAGCTTTAGGTCCTCACAATGCAAGTGAATGGGAACCAACATTTTGAAGCTCAAAACATCACATGAAGGCAGCATAAAAGAAATCCATAAGACTCCAGTGGTTAAATCCAAATCTTCAGAAGCAATATGATAGGTGTGGGTGAGAAACAGATCAATATATAAGCCTCAAAAAAAAATAAAAATAAATAAATACAAAAAAAAAATAGTAAAGTGACAACAATTTGTGCATTTCTGTGACTGAGGTAAAAAATGAACAAAACAAAAAAAAAGCCTAAGAAAACAGCGGCACACACACTTAGAGACACACAATTTGGGAATCTAGAAACTGCGGCAATGTTATAAAATACTCAGAAGTCTTAGTAAACATGTAACAGTAACTTCACTGAAAAAAGGGAACTTATAAATACATCGCAGTCGGTGCACATAAGTAATTTTTTATTAATTAAAGCATGACAAACAATAAAAGCTTCAACAACCCTACCAGAAAATATATCCAAGCATTATAGCAGGTAAACAACTTCACCAAACAGAAAAAATAGTTAAATTCATTAGGAGAGTGATTTCACTCCACTGCTGTCGCTCTCGTTTCCTGCTTCTTACAACACAGCCAGACCTTTTGTTAATTGTAACCAAAAAAAAATCTTACATACAGTTGAAGTCAGAAGTTTACATACACTTAGGTTGAAGTCATTAAATGTATTTTTTTTTAATTGACTATATCACAATTCCAGTGGATCAGAAGTTTTCATGCACTAAGTTAACTGTGCCTTTAAGCAGCTTGGAAAATTCCAGAAAATGATGTCAAGCCTTTAGACAATTAGCCAATTAGCTTCTGATTGGAGGTGTACTGAATTGGAGGTGTACCTGTGGATGTATTTTAAGGCCCACCTTCAAACTCAGTGCCTCTTTGCTTGATATCATGGGAAAATCAAAAGAAATCAGCCAAGACCTCAGAAAAAAAAACTGTGGACCTCCACAAGTCTGGTTCATACCTGGGAGCAATTTCCAAACACCTGAAGGTACCACGTTCATCTGTACAAACAATAGTATGCAAGTATAAACACCATGGGACCACACAGCCATCATACCCTTCAGGAAGGAGACACAGTCTGTCTCCTAGAAATAAACACAGTGTAGTGCGAAAAGTGCAGATCAATCCCAGAACAACAGCAAAGGACCTTGTGAAGATGCTGGAGGAAACCTGTAGACAAGTATCAATATCCACAGTAAAATGAGTCCTAATTGACACAACCTGAAAGGCTATTCAGCAAGGAAGAAGCCACTGCTCCAAAACCACCATAAAAAAGCCAGACTACAGTTTGCAAGTGTACATGGGGACAAAGATGTCCTCTGGTCTAATGAAACAAAATTGAACTGTTTGGCCATAATGACCATCGTTATGTTTGGAGCCTTGCAAGCCGAAGAACACCATCCCAACCTTGAAGCATGGAGGTGGCAGCATCATGTTGTGGGGGTACTTTGCTGCAGGAGGGACTGGCGCACTTCACAAAATAAATGGCATCATAAGGAAGGAAAATTATGTGGATATATTTAAGCAACTTCTCAAGACATCTGCCAAGAAGTTAAAGCTCAGTCACAAATGGGTCTTCCAAATGGACAATGACCCCGAGCATACCCCAAAGTTGTGGCAAAATGGCTTAAGGACAGCAAAGTCAAGGTATTGGAGTGGCCATCACAAAGCCCTGACCTCAATCCGTTAGAAAATTTGTGGGCAAAACTGATAAAGCGTGTGCGAGCAAGGAGGCCTACAAACCTGACTTAGTTACACCAGTTCTGTCTGGAGGAATGGGCCAAAATTCCAGCTTGTGGAAGACTACCCAAAATATTTGACCCAAGTTAAACAATTCAAAGGCAATGCTACAAAATACTAACAAATTATATGCAAACTACTTACCCACTGGGAATGTGATGAAAGATATAAAAGCTGAAATAAATCATTCTCTCGACTATTATTCTGACATTTCACATTCTTAAAATAAAGTAGTGATCCTAACTGACCTAAGACAGGGAATGTTTTCTACGATTAAATGTCAGGACTTGTGAAAAACTGAGATTAAATGTATTTGGCAAAAGTGTATGTAAACTTCTGACTTCAATTGTAGTGCAGATTTAATGATGAGAGAATTTTAATTTTTGGTTGAGCTATTCCTTTGAGTCTAGTAACATTGTAGCGAATGTTCAGTGCAAACAAGATTTTAAATAGAAACAATGGATTCATATCGACCCATCAGTGAACACACAGAATTGTTTTTTTACAGAGAGGAGTCCTACTTTTTTTTCTTTCTTTGTCTGACGAAGAAAACTGACCAATCAATAATATATGAGATTTTAATTTTGTTTTCTGAGCCGCTGCTACACAGTCCAGCATGTTCATGGCACAAAAGCCATTTTGCACACACCGACGTTTGGACATGGGACTGCTGATTTATTTGCACATGCCTGAAAAATGACATATTTAAATAAAATAGATGCAATTCGTGGACACTTTGTACTACAGACATAAACCCGGTCTCCTTTGAAAGTTAACTACAGTGTACATGCATTTTCTGTACATATACACTTGGATATGAAAAACTGTGAGTAAATATATCCCACTGCCACCGTAAATCAGCATTCCCACTGTCATGGAAAACCTGGAAATATCAGGGAATATTAAAATTGTAATTTCCAGGCCTGGAAAAGTCATGGAAATTCTGGAATGGAATAAGTCATGGAAATTCATTGGTCAAAAGGTGTGAGAAACCTGATTAATGTTAGTTGTCATTCTCAGTCTAAAGAGGAATATTGACAAACTCTTGCCTCAGTTAGATTTGACATAAAGCTCTTGTCTCAGCATCACTAGGTTTCCTGGCCTTTCCTCACAGGTGTAGTGGAGTATCTGAGCAATGGTGGTGTTTCAGAAAATCACAAAGACTTTAAGGAACTACGCTACAGTGATTGTTTAACCAACTTCAGCTGCAACAGCAAAAATGTCAAGCCCGACGGCAGTATCACGCACAGTTTCCAGCTGAAAAGCGCCTACGAGGGGAATCTGATGCCCTACACCAACTACACTTACGACTTCAAAGTGAGGGCATACTTAGATGTCAGCCATTTCAAAGGGTTATTCATATTTGTTTGATTCATTTCAGAAAGTAGGGCAGTTTTAAAAAAGATTAAATAATGTCAGTGCAGCAAATACTTTTTTTTTTTTACTGTGTATCAGTGTCAGAAATTAAAGGGATAGTTCACCCAAAAATGAAAATTCTGTTGTCATTTACTCAGCCTCTTGTCATTCAAAGCCCACATGACTTTCATTCTTCTGTGGAACTCAATAGTAGAAATTTTGAAGAATACTGATGCTGCTCTTTTTTTATACAGTAAAAGTAAATGGTGACTGAAGTTAACATATTGCCTAACATCTTTTGTGTTCCACAGAATAAAGAAAGTCATACAGGTTTGGAATAACATGAGGATGAGTCAATAATGTCAATATCTTTAACTTTATTTATTAGAGGGTGATTTTTGCTGTCTAGTTTTACTTTTTTTTGTTTTTTATATTTTGTCTTCCATATAACATTCAGCTTCTATTTATGTTAAATACTTCTTTCGAATCAATTAATTGAAATGGTCACACAGTGTGTTCGAGGTTTATCTGGAACATGAAATATATCAAATTTTAGATAATAGACATTAAACAGGTGAATTTTTTTTATTTTTTTATTATTATTTCTGGGGCATTTTTACCTTAAGCTCAGGTAAATTTCTTACCCTTCTGTGAATGAGCATGTCATATTTACCATTACAAGTGTTCATTCTCTCACATTTTATTATTAAATGTGTTTCTGATTGCACCCCCACCCCCAAGCGCTTGACAGCTTTCAATCTTACATCGTTATAATAATAACTTCCATCATCCTCTTTTTTTTTGTTTTTTTTTTCTTTTTTTTTAGGGTGTGATTGACTACATCTTCTTCTCTAAGACACACATGAGCATTCTGGGAGTTCTGGGTCCACTAGAGTCTCAGTGGCTGAAAGATAACAGCATAACCGGCTGCCCCCACCCTCACATCCCCTCCGATCACTTTTCCCTCCTTGCTCAGCTGGAGTACCACCCACCTTTGCCCTCCCTCAATGGGTTGCATCTGCCTGTCCACAGGTAGTGCAGCCCCCTTCCCCTACTCTCCTAAAGCCCCCATCCATGGACGAACCTTTATCATAAAGCCCTCAAATTATCCACTTTGTTCCTTTTTTAACATTTGCACAGGATTTTATGATATTATTATGACTTTTTTCCAAAACAAAAGCCTTATTCCAAATTAGGGTTGGGATTCTTCACTGTGTATCGGTGATAAATGCTGCATTCAGGGAGATCGATCAGTTTGTCCGAATCTGAATGTGAGAATGTGTAGCCACATGTCATTATAGCAATGGTAGAAGTGTGCAAATTATGCAAAGACCGATGTCTTATGTAGTGTAACAGTTTCAACCACCACATGAGTATTACTAAACAAAACAAAAAAGGCTGTTTCTGTTTTGGTCAGCATCCTCTTTAAAATTCCATCAAACCTTAATTATGCCATTCAATTTCAAATCTATTTTTATTAGAAAATTCTTAAAAGTACAATGTAAAATGTTATACAAAAATTGTCTTTGTTAAATACAGAATTTACACTATTAAAGAGGATCCCAGCCCTACTGATTATAACCAAGCTGTTTATGTTTGCTGTTTTCTCCGGCTGCTTGCAATAACATCCAGATAACATCCCAGCACAGATTTGAACTGACACAGTGCAAAGATAACATGGTTCTCGGTAACAAGCCAATAGACAACAGAATCACTGATTGGCCAAGGTGATTGCTATTAAAGGTACAATCTATAATTGCTTCTATAGTTAACCTAGCCATTGTCAACTCTAGATAGGACATTATCTCATTTGTTTGGCATAAGTATACATATCAAGAGCATTGCCATTGTTAGAGACAATGTTGTATCTGTCATTTTTTATGGTTCTTGAGGCAGCCAACTAAGATATCAGCTTTCACTAAATTACACTTAATTGACTTTGCATAAGTTGAATTTGTGTTTCTTTTTCTAAAAAGTTTATTTGATATTAGAGGCATTAATGTTATTGTTCGTTAGAAAATGAATTGTTTCTTGTGAAATAAAACATTAAAGGAATATTCCAGGTTCAATACAAGTTAAGCTCAATCAAAAGCATTTGTGGCATAATATTGATTACCACAAAGTTAATTTTGACTTGCCCCTCCTTTTAAAAAAAGAAAAATCTTGGTTACAGTGAGGCACTTACTATGGAAGTGAATGGGAGCCAATTTTTGAATGTTAAAATACACACTTTTTCAAAAGTATAGCCACAAGGCATGAACAATATGTGTTAACATGATTTTAGTGTGATAAAATCATGTACTAACCTTTTCTGTGTAAAGTTATAGCCAGTTTTACAAAGCCATGACAATGCAATGTCAACAAACCCTAAAACCCTTAAATGGCTGTAAAAACTATGATTTAAACAACTTTACAGCGCAAATAATACATGAGTTGTAACAAGAATTGATGTAAGTACTTTTATAAAATTATAGGCTTCACATTTCGGCCTTTAAACCCTCAAAAAATTGGCCACATTCATTTCCATTGTAAGTGCCTCACTGTAATAACGATTTTTATTTTTAAGTCCAAATACATTTTTGTGGTAATCAACATTATGCGACAAATTCCTTTGAATGAGCTTAACTTGTACTGAACCCAGAATATTCCTTTAATAAACTAAACAAATTTTCTCCAAGCAAGCAATCATTAAAACGTCTTAAACGAGATTTTGTGCTTCGTAAAAATGCTGGACCAAAGCGTTTTTATTATAGGCACTATTAGGAGCATAAGTTGCCCTTTGCTATTAGTAGCTGTCTATTTCTACACCACAAACTTTGGGTTTAGTATCAACCAACACACCTAAGCTATATGACACCAAGCCATGGCTAGTTGCCCTAACATGCTTTATCAGACTGTGCTTTGCTTAGTGTTTTGTGAGCTGGTATGAGTAAATAGTTTCATAAGGAAAAGGTCAGAGCTACTGTAATCTGTGTGATGCATGTCACTTTTAACTTACTGCCATTAATCTTAAAAAATACAAACAAAAAATACATAAACCACATAACCAGAAACTTCTGCCCCTGTCAATTTTGCTTACAAGTCCATTTTTGGTTAGGATAATGACACCACCCTAATATTTTACTGACATGTTGATGGCTATCAGAAAAAACAAAAACAACAAAACAATATGCAAACAACGAAGCAATGTTTGGCATTGTAAAATTTCTCCAAAAATTACCCACACCTAATCTTACAACCATCCACACTGTATAAGATCATAAACAGCATTCTTTTACAGTTTTACAGAACATTATAAGAAATACTGAATTGCATAAAGTGCACACCACTTTGATAAAACTGTGCCTAGTCTGAACCATCTTTTTTACTGTAGTACTGCCTGTGAAAGCAAGACGCTTACAGAATGAGCCAGCAGCACCAGCATCCCAGCACCCTTCCATCCATTCATCCATCTCTTCTCTTCACTGGAGAGACATCTTAAGTCTTCTAAAGTTGCATTTATCCACTTATAATATTCTTATGAAAAAAAGATGTGGTTTACCAGTGCTTTTCCAAAAAAATGCTAAATCTTCCAAATATTTGCTATGAACTGACATACTGTACACTGAAGAGGAAATTACTTTAAAATTGTTTCCCTGGTTCCCTTTAAAACTGCTACCTGAATGTTTTTTGCACTTCAATATGTTTGAAACCAATCAAGTAATGCCCACAAAAACAAGTGTTCCTCACCCAGGGATATATTGGGTTCATGTCTGTTCTCCAAATTTCGTCAGATTGGTGGACAAATGTTATTCCCCTTTAATTCGAATGTTGCTAAGAGCGAATTCTGCATTTATACCAGCTGAATATATTTACTGACTGCCAAACTCTTTTTAATCCTGAATGTTCAGTTTGTGTTTTTAAAGTAGAAGTAAAAGCATGTGGAAAATAGCAGTAGTCTTTATATGGACCCAAGGACTGGTGTTACCATTGATGAAGGACTGAAGAAGGCATGATTGTTGGGCGATGTAAAGCATTGTTTTACCAAGGTACTATGACTAGAATAGCCAAACAAGAGAATTTGTTCCCTGTATGATGACTGCAATATCCTATAGGCAATTATCATTGACTTTTGTGTTAAACAATGGCCTTTTCTTGCAGTTACTTCTCAGCTGAGGAGCACAGGTTTTGTAAATCTCGTTTGGTTTAAAAAACAACAAATGCTAATGTGGAAAACAAAACTCATCTTTATTGTGGTAATTTTACACCTTAAATTTAGAGGTGCTACATGTGGCCTGTTTATACAATAAAATCACAGTCAACTGAATGTCTTGTCCTTGTCTTTCCATCTTAAAGACATTAAAAATGTCCTTTTTCAAGGAAGAAGGTTGTGAAATCTTTATTTCAAAACAATATTATTCACAGGTTTTGTGGGAAGCTTCTGATTACAGAATTTGTGACTACATGAATATCACACAGTAGCATTCAGTACACTCGAGTTTGCCAGTAAATATGTGCGCAGTGACATGTTAAGGCTGAGATCAGAGGTGCAGTGGAGCAGGTCTAGGATGAGAGACATCCTCTGCCCAGCTTATATTGATGTTCAGAAGAGGAAGTAATGGAACCCATAATGACAAGTGGGTGAAAAACAAATATGCATATGAGTTGGAATTTACCAGTCGAAGGAAAATAATTATCTAGCTTTAAGCAAAGATGGAAAGACAATCATGTCATTTAATTTCACATTATAGCATTACATATGATTTATTTCATCTATACATCCCATATTATTTTTGGAGACTTTATATATCAAAGCAATGTAATTCTCAATCCCATTAATGTATTTGGGTAATACTTTGGTAATAATTAATGCATGATTAGTCAAGAAAGTTTTAACACATCATTATTAAATGTTTAAAAGTGACATTGGGATAAATAATTTCCATCTTTCATCTTTCCAAACATACTGTATGTTGTAAGATAAAATCAATTTAATAAAATGTCAATAACCAGAAATGATAGCAATACATTCAGTAGTTTTTCAATTAGATAAAAGTACATACATGCATGCACACAAACATATACATAAATACATACATTCATTGTACAAACATAAATAATGCTCATTTTTTTCATGTTTGTTGCTCTTGGTGGGGACATGTATTATTTATCACACAACTGATAACAATGGATTGGCCATAAACATGAACTTTCACTGTTTCACATTGTAATTGGTTTGCATTCTCTTGAAGGGTTTTGAATTGTAGAAATTTCAGTTTCATGTTTTTAGTTTTGGGGATTGAAATGAGATGTTTCTTCATCAACGTGGCACCACAGTGGCCTCACCTTCCTCTCTAGATATGCTGTACACAAATATACTGTAAATTGACATTTGTGTTGTGATGTCTAAGGAAAGACTGATTTAATCGCTTCACTAAAAACCATGTGGTACAATCTAAATTGTCTGGTTTTATTCAAGTCAAAAATATTATTAAACTCTGAATCAGGCTGAATACATTAGGGTAAAACAACAAAACTAATTTTAACAGTTTGATCAGGTAGAAATAGATTTTAAGGTAACAATAAAAGGTTACCACTTTTTAGATGTAAAGGTCAAACAGTCTAATCTGAAACAATTAAATGTGACAATTCATTCAACACCAGAGCTGTGGGCTAGGGCAGGGGATCTGTGTAAAATAAGTGTCACTAGTGTAAAATATAACGTGGTCTCATATCAGTGAGATATACTCTCATGAAATATATACATTTATTTAAAAAAATAAGTCAGGGACTGTAAAACCCTAACATAAAATTTATTTAAAAGCAAATGTGAAGTCAAAAGTATTTTTTGTGACTTGAGCTCATGCCATAGACTCACATTTCCATCTATGTTTAACAGTTTTTTTTTTTTTAAGTGAATTTAATAAATTTTCAACTTATGAATTTTTTTGCTGAAACTTGTTTACCAAAATAGTTTGATTGATGGTAAACACTATTGCCATGTAGGACAGACAGAAATAGCTAAATAAAGGAACAGAAAATGCTGGCCTGTGTAGAGCTGAAGATTTTGTTTATTTTAAGACAGCACAGATCTGAGCACAATAGCTCTCATTTTTCCGTAACTGAAGTATCTCATTCCATCTATAATAATCTGAGGAATTTCCGAACAATAAAGAAATTAACATTTGTGGCACTGAACCACCTCACTGTCAGCCACTGATGATGGTACAACCATTGTAATAGTTTTCAAATGTATTTTCCTTAGTAGTCTTATTTTAAGATTAAGATTGGAATATCAGTTAGTGTTTTGATGAATCATTGGCTGGCACAATGAAATCAAACAATCACCAAGGCATTTTGGAGCATAATGTTGAACCCAACATATGTATACAGTATATATATATATATATATCAGTGGCGAATTGTCAGGGCCAGCAAAGTCTTCTCTGCTGGCCTAACATGCCAAAGAAATAATTATTTTTCATCCTTTCATTCTCAATCACCTTTTTGCCTATGTATTTTTAATCACTTTCCACTCCTAATTAATCTTCAAACAAATAGAGAAAAATGAAAAGTTTATCCGGTCAGAATTTATTCCTTGATGCTTACAAGCGAAGCGTGACAACTGTTTCACAAATCAAATGCCCGAATCCGAAGCAGCGTGTGAGTCTGAGCTCCACCCTGTCAGGCCTTCAGAACTTCCACAGAATCCCTCAACAGTGCAAATGAATGCACGTCTAATGTCAGATTGTCAGATTCATCAGCCAATCAGATTGATTTATTTGTTCTTGGTGGGTGTGATCTTTAGGATATGTCCCGATCGAGGCCTTCTAGCTGGCCTTGAGTGACGCAATCATGCTTTACATTTAAATGGAATGCATCTTAAAGTCAGAATTACAACTTGTTGGCTTGTGCAGAAATTCTCAACTCCGATTTCACCGAGATGCAGGGGCATGATGTCACACAAACATGTCGACACTCAGGGAGATATACAAAGTAAGTGATAAACATTCACTTTATTAAGTAATATCGATAAATTAGTTTGTTTCCACATTACATGATATTAAAGCTTGTTTAACAAATGCCTGCTGAAACAGGTGTATAAAACATTATAATCTCTTTTGATAATCGTACACCTGAAACACAAATGCTAGTGCTGCAGCATTGTTTATCAGTTGGGTTGCTAGGAGACATCTCTAATGTGAGTTAAACCCCTGCTACGCTAACGGGAGAGTTGCAGTTCCGAATATCGGGGAATTGAATGCATTTATGGTTGGAGATATCAAGTAGGAATATCCCATATCCAACTTGAATGGAACGCAGCATGACGAACCCTGACGAAATGAAATTTATTTCAAGCAACATTTAAATCGCAAATATTATTAGATAGATTTTTCCAGGTATTATAGACCTCCTTGGTAGAAATATGAAATATTATGATTTTTGGATGTCTGTTCGGGAGACATTCATTTCACAAACAGTCATGCTGAAGTTAAAATTAGGCTTGCTTGAGCATTAAGTGTTGTTTCAAGTTCTGGCTTTCGTGTGTGGACGTGTTTTTAAAATGTTAATTGGTATAATTAGTTAGCTGCAACATAATGTATGATGCCCAAAGGCATAGGGTGTCATCGTGAAACTGTGTTTTCTTAATGGCATGAATCTCACTGAAGGCCTAGACTTTAAATGCACAGCCCGCCACTGATATATATATATATATATATATATATATATATATATATATATATATATATATATATATATATACACACAGTGCATCCGGAAAGTATTCACAGCGCTTCACTTTTTCCACATTTTGTTATGTTACAGCCTTATTCCAAAATGGATTAAATTCATTATTTTCCTCAATTCTACAAACAATATCCTATAATGACAACGTGAAAGTAGTTTGTTTGAAATCTTTGCAAATGTATTAAAAATAAAAAACGAAAAAAAATAAATCACGTACATAAGTATTCACAGCCTTTGCTCAATACTTTTTTGAAGCACCTTTGGCACCAATTACAGCCTCAAGTCTTTTTGAGTATGATGCTACAAGCTTCACACACCTATTTTTGGGCAGTTTCTCCCATTCTTCTTTGCAGGACCTCTCAAGCTCCATCAGGTTGGATGGGGAGCATCGGTGCACAGCCATTTTCAGATCTCTCTAGAGATGTTCAATCAGGTTCAAGTCTGGGCTCTAGCTGGGCCACTCAAGGACATTCACAGAGTTGTCCCGGAGCCACTCCTTTGTTATCTTGGCTGTGTGCTTAGGGTTGTTGTCCTGTTGGAAGATTAACCTTCGCCCCAGTCTGAGGTCCAGAGCGCTCTGGAGCAGGTTTTCATCAAGGAGGTCTCTGTACATTGCTGCATTCATCTTTCCCTCGATCCTGACTAGTCTCCCAGTTCCTGCCGCTGAAAAACATCCCCACAGCATGATGCTGCCACCACCATGCTTCACTGTAGGGATGGTATTGGCCAGGTGATGAGCGGTGCCTGGTTTCCTCCAGACATGACGCTTGCCATTCAGGCCAAAGAGTTCAATCTTTGTTTCTCATGGTCTGAGAGTCCTTCAGGTGCCTTTTGGCAAACTCCAGGCGGGCTGTCATGTGCCTTTTTCTGAGGAGTGGCTTCCGTCTGGCCACTCTACCCTACAGACAATTCCTTGGACTTCATGGCTTGGTTTGTGCTCTGACGTTCACTTTTAACTGTGGGACCTTATATAGACAGGTGTGTGCCTTTCCAAATCATGTTCAATCAACTGAATTTACCACAGGTGGACTCCATTCAAAGTGTAGAAACATCTCAAAATGATCAGTGGAAACAGGATGCACCTGAGCTCAATTCTGAGTGTCATGGCAAAGGCTGTGAATACTTATGTACATGTGATTTTTTTCGTTTTTATTTTTAATAAATTTGCAAAGATTTCAAACAAACTTCTTTCACATTGTCATTATGGGGTATTGTTTGTAGAATTTTGAGGAAAATAATGAATTTAATCCATTTTGGAATAAGGCTGTAACATAACAAAATGTGGAAAAAGTGAAGCGCTGTGAATACTTTCCGGATGCACTGTATATAGGGTTGGGAGGGTTACTTTTGATATGTATTCCACTACGGATTACAGAATACATGCTGTAAAATGTAATTTGTAACGTATTCCGTTCGATTACGCAAGGTCAGCAACGAATTCTAAATACTTTGGATTACTTCTTCAGCACCGGCAGATTTTTTTACTTGTTTTGACTATAAAAACTCTGCCAGTACAGTAAGACAAAATACACATGTTAAAAATACATTCTCTGAAAAACCTAAATCTTATGCAGTGATGTTTCTAAAACAAGATAAATCAAATTGATCTTGTTTTAAGGATTTTTCTTTTTTTTTTACAGGAAAACAATACAAAAATTATTATCAAGAATATGATTTTTGCCCTAATATCAAAGGTCTTACTAGAAAAAAGAAATTGATCCAACATGAATTTTCTTGATAAAAAAATATGATCGTGCCTGGTAACGTGCATGTAAAATGGCTAGAAATAAAATTTTAGCTTAGCATAAAGCTGACAATTTACACAAGGTTTATTTCTATTTCTTCTGCTCCAAACTTACTTCAAACTTACTTCTCTGTCTGCTCGTATGAATGTAACACATCATAAGAAAGTGTTTCACCGCTGTTCAAACGCTCTTTGGATCGCATCATTTATATGTATAAATGTTTTCCATCTGAAAGGACTAAATATTAAATGAAACAAATTACAATAAAATGCAAAGTAATCTCTTCAGTAATCAAAATACTTTTTGAATGTAACTGTATTCTAATTACCAATGATTTAAATTGTAACTGTAGTGTAATACAGTTACTTATATTTTGTATTTTAAATACGTAATCCCGTTACATGTATTCTGTTACTTCCCAACCCTGTATATATATATATATATATATAGTTGGGTTCGAGTCCACCATAGTCAAGTCCGAGTCTTTAAAAATCAAGTCTGAGTTGAGTCCGAGTCCAAAAGGGGCCAAGTTGGACTCAAAATTGAGTCCATAACAGACCGAGTCAGAGTCGAGTCGGAGTCCAAATGAATCTGTTCATGAATCTGAATAAAAATTAACTGTAAACTCAACATCAATATTTTAAGCTTATTTTAAACTTCACAAATAAGAAAAACAGTTTGTCAATATAAATGTATCAAAAACACCTCTGTTGTCTTTCATATATATATTTTATGATTAGTATCCTGATGAACTTCAAAGTGGTTTCAGATGAAAGCATATGCTTTAAGTGTATGAAGACAAAACTGTCCTTCAACACAATTCTTATTGCG
Source organism: Myxocyprinus asiaticus (assembly GCF_019703515.2). Lineage (NCBI taxonomy): Eukaryota > Metazoa > Chordata > Actinopteri > Cypriniformes > Catostomidae > Myxocyprinus > Myxocyprinus asiaticus. Next base: position 33,958,081 of record NC_059346.1, on the reverse strand, counting down.
TTCTGTTGACATTTAAATTATTTGTTGCTTTTTCCCCTTCCACTCAAACATACACCAAAGAAAGTGAAAACTGCCTTAGTCATTACAACCAAGGTTATTATGTTTAGAATTTTAATTGTTTTTATTTCTATTTAATTTTCAATTGGTCAATTCAATTTAATTTCGTTTTATTTAAAATTATCCCTATCTAAAGAAATAATGTCTAATACTGAGATTTCTTTCTGAATCTTTTTTCTCTATCTGCTGACTGATTTTGGGAAAATAGAGTACATGAGTCAGCACAGTAGTAATTAGCACTCGCTGAGAAATTACATCTCACAATTTGACTGCAAATGCTACATCCAAAAACACTGGAAAAACCCACTGATAATATTAGGGCCATGTCATCACAGACATGATTTTCTAGTAAATTTGCGGGAAACCACACAATGCAGGGCAGTTCTTCGTGTTGCTCATTTACCTAAATCGTGTGCGTCTCGCAGCTGCTGCTGCAGAAGATAAAAATAATAATAATAATTGATATTTGATTGAGCAGCAGCCGCGTTGGTCTGCAATCAGGCTGAAATCTTTAAATACCAACCAAAGAAAATTTCATTGAGCACTTCTTTAAACGCAAAAACATAAATAATAATTATTTTGAGTAATACATTTAACAGAATTGTTCTTCAAAAGTGACAGAGATATAGGCTAAAAAAAAGACAATTGTCCAATGAAATTTAATGGCATCTACAGTTTGTTCAGGATACAAGTTGACATCTGGGTCTAACACATTGAAAGAATTAAAGGAAGTAATTGCAGCTCTGTTATCAAGATCACTGACTAGATTCAGTATAAATGTTTGCTTTGCTGTCCTTTTTTACTATTAACTTTTCACTGTCTATGTTACAGATACACAATAAACACATTGTATTATATGTATTTTAATGTTAGTACATAGTAAAGAGACATAATATTAAGTGGGACCAGGAAAACTTAAAACATTTTAATTTTAATTTTCAGTGCTTAAATATTATCATTAAAAATAAAAAATAAATACATTTAAATATTATTAACATCTTCAATATCCAATTAAATTGTAAATAAGTTTAATGTTTTATCCAATAAAGTATATTCAGACACATACATGTATGATGGGAACATGTTAATGTACTACATAGTAGGAATGATAAAATATAATAATAAAAAATTATGATCCAACATGAATTTTCTTGATAAAATGACGTGCATAAGTTACCCGGTGGTTTACAATAAAAATAAAATAAACTTTTAAAATAAAAACGTCATAACCAACTAAATTCATCTCGTAACATGAAGTTTAGCTTCATACACAAACTCTGTCATCGAATAATACATTTATTTTATAGTCTATAATTAAATTATAAACAAAACACTTCACTGCCCAAAATATCCTAATATTTTATTGTGTATGGTTGAATGTTGTGAATGGTGGACAAATGCTGTAAAAGAATGGATTTTAAGCAGCTCGTCAATGTTTTGAAAGTAGTCAATCAATAATAAATAGGTGCTGTTTATCTGAGTTGTTTTCTGCTTTAGCAATAACGCTTTTTTTCCCCGACTATTTAAAAAGTTACACAGTTAAATTCATCAAGCTATTATGGACCAGTTCAAGTTCACCTACATGTGTAGATACATTGCAAGACATAATATCCAATATTAATACTATTTTTATGTATTTTTATTTCGATATGCTGTTTAGTAAACTGTGAGGGACATGATGTGGGTGACTCAGTGAAGTTCTTGATTTTAAGTTTTTAACCACGATGAAATCGCAATGCAAGCACCATCTTGGCTGCACAAAGGCCACACACAATTTTACCAATTGTCAGGTTCCCGTGTCGTGTGAAACTGCCTTGTTTAGTTTATATTATATTGGATACATAACCGTCTTATGTTTTTGTCGTGCAAGCCACCTTGGTAGTCGATGTTATACAGTAGTCTCTGTAGTAACATTCAGGCGTATTGGTTGACTGTTGAGTGTGCCTGTACACGTGTGTATGTGTGTGTGTGCGTGTGTTTGCTACGTCTACTACTTCAGGGGCTAATACAGCTGCATGCAGACAGAGATTAATTTCTGTTTTGTTATTTATTTATTTATTTATTCATTTCATCACAAATGTCATGGACTCTGAAAAAAATCCCAAGTCTGAAAGACTCGAGTCAATCAAGTCCGAACCAAGTCCGAGTAAAAATGCATCTTGAATCCGAGTCCAAACTTGAGTAGGCTACCTCAACTCTCTCTCTCTCTCTCTCTCTCTCTCTCTCTCTATACATATATATATATATATATGTATAGAGAGAGAGACACCTAATATATATATTAGGTGTACAATTTATATTTTCTATAACAAATAAACACTTTCCCTGAAACGGATATAATTAGGTTACTATTGCAGCAAGCATTTTAGAGAACAACTGTTTCTTCTTTATCTAAAAAAATAAAATAAAATCTGTGTGTTTATCATGGAAATGAGAAGTGTCAGGTGAGCACATTTCTACCAGGGCAGCATAGTGACAGTTTGAAGAAATGTAATTAATGTTTACACAATGACCTGAGAATACCAAACTGGTCAATATTTGAAAACGTAATTTATAAAAAACAAAAAAAAATTTTTTTTTTTTCTTTTCTGTGAGCTAACTTATTAGTAAGTCCAAGGCTTGTCTAAACTTTACCAATATCTGTCCAGGCCAATAAAGGATTTCTGTTTGTTAAATCAAAAGGCTCTTTTTGCTTTCAGAGCAACACAAGTATATAAATTTTTTTATTCACTAAAAAATTAATGTAATTGAATTGAGAATGTTTTTACAAGCAGTTTTATTTCTTTCATTCAAATTACGTCAGTTTCATTCAGCCAACATAATTTAGTTGGATTAGGTCAAATCAATACTGTAGTAGTTTTAAATCAACTTTATTAGGTTCTTCAAACTTAATTTACTACTATTTAATCTTATAAATTTTCTTATGTTAGTCCAACATAATTTATTTTATTAATCATTAGCATGCCATGTGAGCAAGTGTAAGGACAGTGAAACTGTTGCATTGTCAATTTGATAGCAAATGCTTATAGAGCTAAGCAGCGCTCGAATCATAATCACTCAGAATTGAAAGTCCACCCTCAACTTCAGCACAAGCACCAATCTTCACCACAATGTTAACCCCCAAAACTCTCTAGTCTAACATATACACTCATCATTAAAGATTAACAAATCTCCTCCTATTCTCATCTTGCTCAAAAATGCATAAAAAACATTTAATTATAACATTTGTTCACCCCATCCAGTCCCAATCATAGCATGCTGGGAAATGGAAATCTGTTGCCCAGTTTCATCAATGCAACAAAAGGCATTTATGTAGTCTGAACTCAAATGGATTAAGTAAACTCCAATTTTACAAATTTAATTGAATAGAACATAATTAAATCTTCTGGGATTGTGTTGCTTTTTTAATTAATGTCATTTTTGCATTAAGTAAACTGAATAACTTGCAAAAATCCTATTATGTTAATGTTTCTCTGAAATATTATCCATAATCAGGGTTGGGGAGTAACGGAATACATGTAATGGGAATACGTATTTAAAATACAAAATATAAGTAACTGTATTCCATTACAGATACAATTTAAATCATTGGTAATTAGAATACAGTTACATTCAAAAAGTATTTTAATTACTGAAGAGATTACTTTGCATTTTATTGTAATTTGTTTCATTTAATATTTAGTCCTTTCAGATAGAAAACATTTATTCATATAAATGATGCGATCCAAAGTGCATTTGAACAGCGGTGAAACACTTTCTTATGATGTGTTACATTCATATGAGCAGACAGAGAAGTAAGTTTGAAGTAAGTTTGGAGCAGAAGAAATAGAAATAAACCTTGTGTAAATTGTCAGTTTTACGCTAAGCTAAAATGCTATTTCTAGACATTTTACATGCACGTTACCAGGCACGATCATATTTTTTTATCAAGAAAATTCACTTTGGATCATAATTTCTTTTTTTCTTGTAAGACCTTTGATATTAGGGCAAAAATTGTATTCTTGATAATAATTTTTGTATTTGTTTTCCTGTAAAAATATCTAAAAATCCTTAAAACAAGATCAATTTGATTTATTTTGTTTTAGAAACAACACTGTATGAGATATTTCATTTTTTCAGAGAATGTATTTTTAACATGTGTATTTTGTCTTACTGTACTAGCAGAGTTTTTATAGTCAAAACAAGTGAAAAAATCTACCAGTGCTGAAGAAGTAATCCAAAGTATTTAGAAAACCTTACTGACATTGAGTAATCTAACGGAATATGTTACAAATTACATTTTACAGCATGTATTCTGTAATTTGTAGTGGAATACATTTCAAAAGTAACCCTCCCAACCCTGTCCATAATATCCAAAGCAGCAAGTATGGTTTTAATGTCATGTTCATTAGAAGTCTACGTAGGTGTTATAAATGTATGTTGTCTGCCTACACTGGAGGTTTGAGGCATTAGTTCCACTTTCTGATCATGAAATAGATGCTGCTTTATGGACTGATATTTAGCAGGTGTGGGTGCACTCTGTGGATTGTAACCACACAAAGTTCCACTCATTTCTACTGTATACGTAAAGATGCTGTTATATGACTCACACTTTATAGATTACTCATCAGGACTCTATTAAATGAATTGTCTCAAGGCATGATTACTGTTATGTGATTAGCTATCCCATAGTCTATTTTCCCTCTCCCCACATTATTGATGTCACTGTTGATGTCACAGCTCTAAATGTTCTCTCCAGTGTAACATATACAATTTCCCATGCCTGTTCACATGAGAAAAGGAATGACAGAAGATACAGTACAGTATGTTTTATTTCAACAGTTTCTAGCTTGTAGAAATACAGAACCAAATATTCATGTTTATCGTGTTCTTGTTTCAAAAAGAAAATCAACCTGATGTCTGTAATTTTCTTTTTCCCACCATGCACAAACAACACATCTTCCCATTTCCAACCACATATGGTATAAAGAATTTTACATAAGATTATTATTACCACTGATCATACATTCCCAAGGTCTGGATAATAATCAGAATACCCAGACCCTAAACAGAGGTTTTCAATAAGGCTCCATTCGTTAACATTAGTTAATGCATTACACTGTAAGAAATGTCCGTAATTTTAACAGTAGAAGACTGCTACAGTATATAAAAAATTTTTTTTAAAAAAAACGTAAATTGGTTAACGATTAGTTACCGTAAAATATCGGTATATTGTTTTAAATATATATTTAAAAAGACAAAACTTGTCAAAACATGTCAAAATTAAATTTTTAGATGTAAAAAGTATAATTTTCCCATATAATTAACGGTTACAATTTATACTATGTTTAACAAGAGAGTACATGTACTTACGGTAAATTATTGTTAAAATTAAGGTAAAAAACCCAGAATTCCCTGCGTGACCCATTACATTTCATTATATTTTATGGGAATAGTTATGTTTCTTCTTATTTTTAATGTCAGTTATATACTTTGGGGTGTTCTGTGTTATATTTGATGTAGTTTAGTTCATGTTTATTGCATTATTTTAATTTCACATGTGTTACCCTGATGGTGTTTAGTGTTTATGTGAGTGACACTGAGCACACTGTCTCTACATGTTTATTGGCCATTGCTCCTGGATGGGCTACTGTTGATGAACTTCATGTTATCATGTGCCCTTCTCTAGTTACTACAGTGATTAACAATACATTATAAAATGAGACAGTTTTGGATGGTTAACATGAAGTTTATCATTTAATAATATAAATGACGGTACTGCGCTGTAAAATATACGGTATAAACAACCGTTTTAAACTGTTAAATTTGCAGGTTGTTCTGTAAAATTGTTTACATTTTTACTGTAAATGTATTATATATCATAATTATTCTAGCAACCACAGCTGCTAGTGTTGTTTTCTTTTTTTTTTTTTTTTTGTAAAAACAACGGGATGTTTTTACAGTGTAGGTATCATGGACTTACAATAAGCAATATATTTTTTACAGCATTTATTAATCTTTGTGAATGTAAGTCTATAAAAATTAATTGTTAGTGCATGTTAGTTTATAGTGCATTTACTAATGTTAACATATACAGTGGTGGCCAAAAATATTGGCAACCTTGGTAAATATGAGCAAAGAAGGCTGTGAAAAAAAAAAAATATCTGCATTGTTTATCCTTTTGATTTTTCATTCAAAACATTCACAAAAATCTAACCTTTAATTTAAGTGAAACAATTGAAAGAGGGGAAATATCTCATAATTGAATAAATATTTTTCTCCAAGACACATTGGCCACAATTATTGGCACACCTAGAAATTCAGAGTAAAATATATCTGAAGTATATTCCCATTCATATTTTACATTTTTTAGTGCACCTGGGTGACTAGGAACATGAAATTGTGCAGCCATGACTTCCTGTTTCACAGGGGAATAAATATGAGGTAACACACAGGCCAAATTCCTTTAATCATCAGTCACAGTGGGTTAAGTCTATAAGAAAATAGCTAAAGCATTGGAAATGCCATTTCCACCATCAGGGCAATAATTAACAAGTTCCAATCAACAAGGCCCAGTTGTTCAGAAGTAATCTGATCTGATTTTGGCTATCGGATTGAATCAAATGTTGTTCAAATGAAAAGAAAAAAAAAAGGATTCTGAAATCAGATTTGATCACGTAATCCAGTCTTGATTTTAATCTGGATCAAACCTTCAGTATGTGTTGTTCAGAACTTTTTAGTAGGATTGGGATACCTTTGATCCAAATAATCAGGATTATCCTGATCCCGGCAGAAGGGTGGATTCAGGGTGGATTTCAGGAACAAAATGTAATAAAACTTTAAAATTGGTCAAATAATACAACATTTGTATCATTTAGTATATATACATTTATTTATATTTTTCACTTGATTTGTTTAGCCTTTACAATGTTAAAGTAGATCAAGTAGACATTAGGCTACCTATTAAGCATTTCAGTACAGTAGAGTAAAAAAAAACAAAAAGATTTTGTCCCCATAAAATAATCCCCAAACAGCTGTCAATATCAAGCAAAAATAATATATTTAATTTTAACCGTCATTTATCACTGTATATTAATCATAATGACACAATCATCAGAGATTAACCAGTCAAAAGTAGTTTCTAACAATTGCATCTCTTATTGCATGTCCAGTCAGTCCCTCATTCTGAGAGAACAGCGGAGGTTGGTCTGGGTCTTCAACAGGCTCAGGTGCATCATAAACGTCATCACAGAGAGGGACATTGCACCTGGTAGTGATGTTGTGCAGGACAGTACAGGCAACACTCTTACCCAACTACAGCAAACCAAAGCCGGACTTGATATCCACATCCTAAAAGCAGGGCTTCAAAAAGCTGGTCTCTCCACAAATGAAGAACTCCTCTGAACATTCTTTATTTTGTTAACTAGTAGACATTTAGCCTTTTTATGATTTAAAACACGTGTTCAAAATATCCACAATGTATTTGTGAATAATGTATGTTTGTTTGGTTTTATTTATTTGTTGTGGGTCAGATGAAGGGTCTGTCTGTTTAAAAGAAATTGAAAATGGAGGGGGATGTTTGTATTGTTTTATTGTGCTGTTTTCTGTCTCTTCAAATAAAAACATTTAAAGAAACCCCACACTTGCTATTCAACCTGTTGTTCCTTACATAGCTATCAAAATCAAATCAAATCCCTTTATTGTCACTCAACCATATACACAAGTGCAACAGTGGGTGAAAGTCTTGGGTGCAGTTCCGAGCAACATAGCAGTCATGACAGCGATGAGACATATACCAATTTACAATAAACATCAGGTTTGCACAACACAATTTACATATATAATATACACATAATTACACACAACACAATATACAAATAATAATATACAATGTACAATATACAATACACACAATATAGAATACAAATATACACAGTGTAGAATACACAGTATACAATAAAAATAGTATATCTAAAATATACAGTAGGTTGTATTGTGCTGTATTGACATTCAGGCTGTCGGTTGATAGTCAGTTGCCAGTGTGTTGTTAAGAGAGAATATAATTTATGACAGTCCAGTCTGAGGCTAATAAAGTGCAGTGCTGATGTATATTGATCGTGAGAGATCAAGAGTTCAAAATCTGATTGCTTGGGGGAAGAAGCTGTCATGGAGTCGGCTGGTGCGGGTCCTGATGCTGCGATACCACCTGCCTGATAGTAGCAGTGAGAGCAGCCCATGGCTCGGGTGGCTGGAGTCTCTGATGATCCTCCGAGCTTTTTTCACACACCGCCTGGTATATATGTCCTGGAGGGAGGTAAGCTCACCTCCGATGATGTGCCTGGCAGTTCGCACCACCCTTTGCAGGGCTTTGTGGTTGAGGACAGTGCTGTTGCCGTACCAGGCAATGATATAGCCAGTCAGGATGCTCTCTGCAGTGCTGGTGTTGAACCATGTGAGGATGTGGTGGTTCATTCCAAACTTCCTCAGCCGTCTCAGGAAGAAGAAGCACTGGTGAGCCTTCTTCACAACGGCCTCAGTGTGGATGGACCATGTGAGTTCCTCTGTGATGTAGACACTGAGGAACTTGAAGCTGCTGACTCTCTCCGTGATGGGACTCTGTTCTCTGTCTCTTCCCCTGAAGTCCACCACAAGCTCCTTGGTCTTGCTGACGTTGAAGGAGAGGTTGTACTCCTGACACCAGCATGTCAGAGTGTGCACCTCCTCTCTGTAGGCTGTTTCATCATTGTCAGTGATCAGACCTACCACCGTCATATCATCAGCAAACTTAATAATGGCACTGGAGCTATGTGTTGCCACACAGTCATGTGCGTACAGGGAATACAGGAGTGGGCTGAGAACACAGCCCTGTGGGGCTCCAGTGTTGAGGGTCAGTGATGAGGGATGTTGCTGCCCATTCTAACCACCTGGCGTCTGCTTGACAGGAAGTCCAGGATCCAGCTGCACAGTGAGCTGTTTAAGCCCAGAGTTGTTTCACATCAAGCTTGGAGGACACTATGGTGTTGAATGCTGAGCTGTAGTCTACAAACAGAATTCTCACATATGTGTTCCTTTTTTCCAGGTGGGAGAGAGCAGTGTGTAGTGTAGATGCAATGGCATCATCAGTGGAGCCGTTGTTGCGGTATGCAAACTGCAATGAGTCCAGTGAGGCAGGCAGCACAGAGCAGATGTAATCTGGCACAAAAGTAAGATGGATTACCTGATCCTGGATAGCAAAACATGGGAATTCCAAATCCGGATCATTACATCACCGCAAGTTGTTTGGGAGGGTTTCAAGAAAAAAAGCATCTGCTCTCATCCAACAACAAACTCAAGAGTCTTCAGTTTGCCAGACACTACTGGAACATCAAATTTGACCGGGTTCTATGGTCAGATGAAACAAAAAAAAAAAAAAAAAAAAAGCTTTTTGGCAGCAAACACCAGAGATGGATTTGGCACACACAGAGATGAAGAAGTACCCAGTGCCCACAGTTAAATGTGGTGCTGGATCTTTAATGTTGTGGGACTGTTTTTCTGCCAGAGGTCCTGGACATCTTGTTCGGATATATGGCATCATGGGCTCTATCAAATACCAAAAGATAAAAACCTGGCTGCCTCTGCCAGAAAGCTTACAATGGGCCCTGGTTGGATCTTCCAGCATTACAGTGATCCAAAACAAACATCAAAATCGACACAAAAATGGTTCACTGACCACAAAATCAAGGTTTTGCCATGGCTATCCTAGTCCCCTGACCTGAACCCCATAGAAAATTTGTGGGGTGAGAGTCCACCAACATGGATCTCTGAATTTGAAGGATCTGGAGAGATTCTGTATGGAGGAATGGTCTCAAGATCCCTTGCCAGGTGTTCTCCAACCTCATTAGGCATTATAAGAGAAGACTCAGAGCTGTTATCTTGGCAAAGGGAGGTTGCAAAAAGTATCGAATAAAAGGGTGCCAATAATTCTTGCTAATGCGTTTTGGTGAAAAATATTTATTTAATAATGAGATATTTCCCGTTTCAATTGTTTTACTTCAATGAAAGGTTTTACTTTTTTGAATGAAAGATCAAAAGGATAAACAATGCAGATTTTTTTTCACAGCTTTCTTTGCTCATATTTACCAAGGGTGCCAGTATTTTTGGCCACAACTGTACAACTTTTCATTTGAACAATGTATTAGTATATGTTGAAATTAACATTAACCAAGATTATCAAATTCTGTAAAAGTATTGTTCATTGTTAGTTCATGTTTTCTAATGTAGTTAACGTTAACAAACCTTATTGTAAAGTGTTACCTGCATTGATAATTTGCCCAATTAATGAGTTAGAGAACATAATTAGCTTTTGCTTTGATGTTGACAGTTGTGGTCAACACTTTTATGGCTGCTTTATGCTTAGGCTCATTTTCGGTTTGTCTTGTGTCATATTCTCTTTGTTTCCCTATGACTAAGTAGGTAATTCTCTCATCATTTACTCACCCTCATGCCATTTCAAATGTGTTTGACTTTCTTTCTTCTGCAGAACACAAACAAAGAGCTCTGTTGATCCTTACAACTGAATGGTGCCCAGAACTTTGAAGCTCAGAAAATCATATAAAAGCATAAAAGTAATCCATAAGACTTAAGTGGTTTAATATACATCTTCTGAAGCGATATGATAGGTGTGGGTGAGAAACAGATCAATATTTAATTCCTTTTTTACTATAAATCTACACATGTACATGGTAAAAAAAAAACAAACAAAAAAAAAAAAAAGGACTGACATTTTGATCTGTCTCTCACCCACACCTATCACTTCAGAAGATGTTTATTAAACCACTTATGGATTACTTTTATGCTGCTTTTATGTGATTTTTTTTTTTTTTAAATTTAGCTTCAAAGTTCTGGCCACCATTCAGTTGTAAGGATCAACAGAGCTGAGATATTCTTCTAAAAATCTTTGTTTGTGTTCTGCAGAAGAAAGAAAGTTATACACATTTTGGATGGCATGAGGGTGAGTAAACGATGAGAGAATTTCCATTTTTGGATGAACTATCCCTTTAAATGTCTCATCCTGGCCACATATTGCACATACAGTATTCCATTAATGGCTGTAATGTCTATTATATAATTTATTTAAAATGCCACTTGTTTTGATATTTTGTTATTTAATACAAAGACATTCATACATTTGTTCTATAAGTATGGCTTAACTGTTCAAATTCTTTTTGGAGCCACTAAAGTCAACTATGTTGCAAAATTAATACCTAAATGTTAATTCTTTTAGTGCCATCTGCTGTTCTAATTGGGACAGTACAGTGACCTCCAAAGCATGGAGGTCATTTCATTTTTTCATTTCATCAAAATTTCATTTTTTACACAGATTGTCTTATCTTAATTATTTCTGCTAAACCACAAGCTTCACTCAAAAAGAAAAGAAAATAAGTTCACTCAACTTAAATAAAGCTAGCTATCTTTTTGCTTTGACTTAAGTTATATTAACAAAATAAATAAATTTCTTTAAAATTGAATTGAGACAACTAAATAATCCATTGGCTAAACTGATTATTGTCAGCTCTCTAGATTTAACAGGTTTTGTTCTTATATTTTAATATTGTAATACACAAGGTTTCCCAGGATGTATTACAATAACTAGAATTTTGATGTTTAAGTTCTGATTTAAGAACTTTATGAACACAAGCAAAGGCTGGCATTTTATTTATATAATTATTTACTTGTACTTGGTGCTCAGCTATCCAGGTTTGAGTTTATTGTATAGATTTCATTCCACATCCCTGTTGTGATTCAGGATTCAGGCAGACTTTGACTGGAGGTTTCTTCAAAGTCACACTGTGAGCAAAATATAGAGCTTTTAGTTTGCACTTATCAAAGCTGTAGAACACATACTGGCATGCATGCGCGTGCACACACACGTTAACTTAGCTATCTGAATGGGGACATTCCATAGATTTCTATTATTTTTTCATACAGTTGATTATAATTACTACTAAATTCTAACTCACACCCTAACCCCTAAAAGAAAACTTTTTGCATTCTTAGAATTCCTAGGAAGGAAAAAAAAAAAAACATTATTTACTTAATTTATAAATACTTTTTCACAAATGAGAACATCACAAATGTTAGATTTTCTACACTGTGAAAAGTGATAACCTCCAATTGTTTAAGAAGCTATTTCTACCTGATCTAACCCATAAAATTTAGAAAGATTGTTGCTGTAAACTAATCTATTCAGGTTATTTTGTGATTTAAAAAAATATTTTTGACTTTACTGTAATAAAAGCAGTTAATTTAGATGTTACCAGATGAAGCCCAATTTTAGGTTCATTTTTTTAGTGTACTTCTGGGTGCAAATTGTCTCCAAAGTATAGTTAAATATGTACACACACACCCACGCACACATTCTGAATTAAAATCAGATTACATAATCTCAGCGGTGTCACAGAATGCACTTGGTTTATGCACTTTCCACTCCTTGATGTTTCCAGCCCTCAGCTTTTCATGTAATTTGGAACACAGGCATCACTTGCTCATGAACATGTGTTTCCCTACAAGCAGAGATTAACACAAACTTTTAATAAAACTGGATGGTACCCCATTTGGATGTTATTACTGAAGAGTAAAATATCTAACTTATTGTTTAGGTGACCTGATTGCTTGTCATGTTTGTCTGATATTTCACTATTATGACAAAAGAGCATAGAATTGACAGGTCTACACGGAACGTGCTTATAATGCTATAGAAGATATGTCTGAATCACAAAATTACCCAACGAGAATGAAGAAAATAGTCTATGCTAAGGTTTAAGGTAATTATTATAATTAATACTTATTTCAGACTGATTATAACATTTTGAGTCAGGATTAACTTTTGGATGTTAGTTCGAAGAAAGGATAAACCATAAAACAGGCTATACAAATGTAGGCCTGGCCTAAAATATATGGGTTAACAGAACAGTATGTGTCAAAAAATAACTTACCCTCAGTGAAAGCTATGCAGACCAGAAAGATCAAGGACAGGAATAAGATGTACCGGCTCATGTTTGATCTCAAGATGATAACTATGATGGATTTTAATCTGAAAGTGGCTTTGCTTATATGGGCTACCATGGGAAATCCCTTTTATTTCCATTCTCAAAGAAATTACATCATCCTCAGCAGAAATTATGCTGCCAGTCATACCAGCCCTAAATGGAAGAACTAAAGAACTAACATTTTTTATGTTCACTGGGTTGAAATATGGATCTTTTTATATAATGAAGCATTTCTATATATATATTTTCAGGAAAACAAGACACTTTCATTATCTTAACATTGATTGATTGATGATTGTTTTGCTTGTTAGTTGTATTTGTAAACCTTTGTATTACTTTCAGAAAGGGTGAATACAGGTGAAGTGGGAGTGCAAAGAATATATCCGGCGTCAATTTTTAGGTCCCGTTTCCATCTGGTATTACGATGTTTCTCAGGTGATCCGATCACATGTGGTCAGGTGAGACACATCGCTGTTTACACCTGGGCACTTAAATGCGTCTCCTGTGACCACTTGTGTTCGGATTTGGAGGGGAGGGTCTCTGTTTCATAACGACATGCATCATTATGTCAGTGTGGGGTAGGGATCAAAACAGTGTTACTATGAATGCAAACTTTAATACAGTGAAAAAGACACTCTATTAGCATAACATAAATATATATAAATAAATAAAAATTTCCAACATACTTTTGAATGTCCATGTACTAAAATAAAATATTTGATGCCATAAGTGTACCTTCATTTACTATTACTGCTATTTTGAATGGCCATGGAAAATGAAGCAATGTGATAACAATTTTACCTGGTCGCAAAAAGTAGTCCGTTAATTTACCTGATGAACTTTCACCTTTTGCTGACCCTTTATGCTTTGCAGAGCTAATGTGTGCTTCTAAATCACTTGCACCTTTATTAGCAGCTGACACATAAGTGCCAGCTTTACATGTCATACATTCTGCTTCCCACGGATCTCGACCTGGACGAAAGCATGGGAATTTTTTGTGCAAATCTTCTGTAAATTTGCACTTATGTTTGGGCATTGTTTCCACTCAGCTGTCATTTGCTGCTACTGTCAAGCAACTGTTTGATGCCAAAAACAACAGCGCTTTGCTCGTTCACGGGGAGATTGACAGGCAGGAATTTGGCCAATAGTTGCTGCAATCCTCTTATAATCGACCAATTGGTGTGCGAGAAGACAGGGCTTACAAAGAGGGGTTAAAGCAATGCAAATATGCGTGCACACACAATGAAGTATTAGACCACATGCACATCATAATGCAACAAAAGCCGAATCCCGGACATTTTCGCAAATTTAGAAATCCCGGCCGCACGCTTTTTTAAGGTCCAAAAAAGAGGACATGTCTGGGAAAAAGAGGACGTATGGTCACCCTAGTGTTGATATCAGACACACTGAAGAAGATCCGTGAAGTTCTAGTGATTGTGTTTATATCCACTTTTTAACATTTCCAGATCAGACGGTTATTTCTTTTTAAAGCCGCTCATAATTGGCAAAGTTTAAACTCTTGTTTTAGAGCAGCAGTTGACTGACAGGTGATGGGTGGTGCTTTACTGCTGCCGGCCTGTTTATAGGACTGATTAGCGTTTACGCCGGGTTCACACATCCTCCACGAGCGGCGCATTTTCGTTTCGGCACCCATATTGAAACAGATGACACCGTTTATTGTACGTTTCCACTGGTGCATTTTGAATGGAGTGTGTTTTTATATTTGGGCCAAAATATTGTGCCAGTAATAAACAAAGTGGTGTTATTGAATTTTATTTTTGGCAAGGCAAAGATGGCAATTTGGTTATGAGAAAAAATAAGATTCTTCATTTAGAAGGGCTAGACCCAGTAGACATGTTAAAAGGGTTTATGGTGGATCGTCTAATGCTGGAGTATGCATATTTCATCGATTATATTTTCTTAATGTGGGGAACAGAAGGTGTGTTGTGTTGAAGGTGGGGGGTTTATAAACCTGTTAATTACACATGAAATGGCGATAAACCGCATCTCTGCAAGCAAGCGACGTGATAAAATAATCACTCCTGTTTATACAGTGCAAGGGCACGACATTGGAGCAATCTAGTTTTGTCACACCGTGGTGCACCCTTATAAAACAGCACCTTTGACAAGAAAGGCAAAAACAGCAAAAAATGCTTTGTGTGTTTAATGCTAACAGAACTACTCAAAGTAAAAAGAAATGCTTAAAACAGAACACCTGTTACATCCCTCTTCTCCATCACCTGACATCAGGGGTGGATCTAGAAAACTTTTTATGGGGTGCCAGGGGATGGCATGAAGACTATGATGGGTGACAACACTTAAGCAAACGCCCATGAATAGTTTTTATGGATTAAGATGTCAAGCTTTATTGCAGTAAGTACAAGTGCATTTATTTAAATCACTTTCAAATTACAAATGTCCATGAATTTGTGATACAATTGCATTTCCACAGAGAATCCCGTAGTAACCATTTTGCTACTGATTTGCAAACATTAAAAAAAAAAAGCATTTTGTTAATGGAATTACATTTGTTTACATTAAAGTCTTTTTTGTTGCATTTTTTACATTACAATAAAAACAGAAATAACAAAATATCCATCTTCACAGCACCAAGACGTTGTATATTAAATACATCAACAAATTCTGAATGTTCCTTAGCTTGACATATAGAATTGGCAATCTAAAGTCAGTGAATAGATCACACTTATTAATCATCAATGGGGTAGCATCTTGGAAAGGTACAATAACAGGGCAAAAAGAGAAACAAATTATGGCGCTTAATAATGACATGTTATCTAGAGTAGGGTTGTAAGGGACTAATTTAAATTATAGGCCAGATTGGATGTAATCCTGTATTAAGGATAGTGTAAACATGAGTGGCTCGCTGTCCAGGGCGAAGGGCTCGAGGCTCGAGACTTGACCCGAGCTTGAATACCCCCCGGACTGGATTAGTATTGATGGAATAGATAGGAGGAGATGGGGAGGTGGTGGGATGCCGGAAACTCTCAGAGCTACATAGCACTTGAAGGCATAATGTCTTGCTGGGAAACAAGTGACTAAAGAGAAGGGCCATAATGTAGGCTGTAAATCTTTCCATTTGAATAAAACGGTAAGAATTGAGAAAAGTAGCCCCCTGTGAGATTTAGGATTGTGTCTCACACAGTAAAATAGTTTTGGGATAATTTAGAATACAGAGAAAAAACAGAGACTCCAGCCACCCGAGCCATGGGCTGCTCTCACTGCTACCATCAGGCAGGCGGTATCGCAGCATCAGGACCCGCACCAGCCAATTTCATGACAGTTTCTTCCCCCAAGCAATCAAATTTTGAACTCTTGATCTCTCACAATCAATATACATCAGCACTGCACTTTATTAGCCTCAGACTGCACTGTCATAAATTATATTCTCTCTTAACAACACACTGGCAACTGACTATCAACCAACAGCCTGAATGTCAATACAGTACAATACAACCTACTGTATATTTTAGATATACTATTTTTATTGTATACTGTGTATTCTATATTGTGTGTATTGTATACTGTATATTGTATATTATATTTGTATAGTGTGTTGTGTGTAATTATGTGTATATTAGATATGTAAATTGTGTTGCGTAAACCTGATGTTTATTGTAAATTGGTATATGTCTCATCGCTGTCATGACTGCTATGTTGCTCAGAACTGCACCCAAGACTTTCACCCACTGTTGCACTTGTGTATATGGTTGAGTGACAATAAAGTGATTTGACTTCGTTTGATTTTTTTAATTTGATTTTATTTGATTTGATTTGATTTGATTTTGATTTGATTTTTGAGAGTGCTGGATGAAGTGGATATCTACAATAAGTTGAAACAAAAGGCACATTTTTGAGAGGTAACTTTGAGAAAATTTAACTTGTGTTGTGTCACGTGAACAAGTAATTTAGAAATGCTTTGTAGCTAATAGTTACATGTTGAAGAAGACATAAATGCTTCTCTCAAAGTCACCAGAACTGAACGCTTTGTCTCAGGGGTGCATGCCCCCGGACCCCCCTAGACAATAAGGGTTCACTTCTTTACTTGGTCAGCTTTCTCTGTGTACCCAGAGATAAAATCCTGCAGGTGGCCCTGATAACATGTACTGTATGTGCGAAGACATTTAAGTAACAGGCAGTAAATGTATGCAATTACTAGAATGTAGTGACAATTTGCTTATGTCATTGACCACAAAATTAAAAAAACATGCTTTTATAGCAGGTAGCCCACTTATTTTACCGTTATACGCCTTGGCGTGAAAATTTGGCAATACCACTTTGACACATGTGATGGCACCCCAAAGAGCATATAGAGCATATGAAAAATGACCAGATCTTATACAGAGATTGGTAAGGGCTTCTGATGGTATAGTTGCCTTTTTAAGACAAAATGCAATAAGAATATACCAAATCCAAACCCACTTCGAATCCTGTTCACATGCACTCTTATATATAGTATTGACCTCTGCTCTGGTCTTCAGTATTTAAGTGGTTAGCTACTATTTACTGTAAGCTGTAGGAAAGACCAGGGCTAGTTGTCACACAGGTAAGTTGCCACAAGGGCCATATCTCAGTGACAATTAGATTTGGTGTCAAAAGTCCAATTTTCACCAGCAGAGGTTTTGAATGTTGTTTTTAAACACCTAGATTTATGTTTTATGAATTCTACCCTATATCATACATTTTTTGGTATAGTTCTTGAGTAAACAAGCAAAAATAATCAAACCATACTGGCACATATTAAGGCAAGGTTTAATGATATTTTGAAGGTAGATTTTTACCAAAAGGTTTAAATTTGTTCTTAGGACAAAGGTATTTTTATTAAAGTCACATGCACTTAAAAAATATTTGAGCCTATTTTTAAGATTTACACATTTCAATTTCATAACAAATTTCATCAAATTGAATTGAGTAATATTTCATTAAATAAATAAAACTTGAATATAAAAATTATCAATAGCTTTTTTCTTTTTTTTTTTTTTTCAAGCCAAGACTTTAAGATATGTTGTATACAGAAACTAACAAAAAGAAAGAAAATATATAAGAAATAACCACTGGAGTAAAAAGTGACAACTAGCTGTGGTCTCCCCTGTTTAAATATTAAGAAAGATCTATTGATTTTATCATCCTTACTAATATACTAACTTGATTCTATTTATCATATTAAGGAAATTGTAAGAGACTGCATTTACTCAGTTAAGTCTTTCAAAAGTCTGCTTAGTCACCTAATTTATGGACGTTTCAGATGGGCTGTCTAAGTGGGGTCATGAGATTCCCCAAATTTTACCAATTTTCATTTAAGAATGTAGTCAATACTTGAGCAGCTGATAATGGAAAGTTATGTGGTTTTACTCCCCCTTTTGCATTGCAACACTTCAAAAGCAGCTTAATGAAACCAGACTTTCAGAATTAACTATTTTGTTAATGTAATACTGTTATTAATATGATTAAAAAAGAAAAAAAAGAAAAAAGAAAAGAAACCAATGCAAAAATAACCCAAAGGCTATTGTGTGGTCTGAATAGTGTTAATGAAAAAGTGACTTATCAAGTGAAAGGATCCCAAAAGACTGACATGACCTTTATTCAGTATTCAAACAGAATTAAGGACTTACATTTACAAGATCAACAACCAGTCATTGCATCAGACTTTTGATTTCACTCACAATTAAATTTTTAGAGCGGCGATCAGTAGGACAGGAAATGTAATGAGCGGTCTACCAGGTCTTTCTGTTACGTGCAATGTTTCCTATCCCGGGGCAGTTTGACCACATTCCAGCTACTGCACATCTGGTGTAAGACTTCCTCTTGAACCAGACCAGCGACTTCCCTGAAATACTATGCCTTACACTAGAGGCCTGGGTGTAATGCTGCTATATGTAGAGCTCTAATATTCTTTTCAAAGATTGAGAATGAGGGAATATTTATTTATGATTAACACATAACATTCAAAAGCTTGGTTCTGTAGGCCATAGACAGCAGTGTATATGTTTTCAAAGGCAACCAAATCAGATTTTGAAAACATTCCGTGTCTTAATTTGAAAGAACACTGAATTTTTCTAAGTAATTAGGAGTGTTGTGACTTTAGTATTTGTTCCATTATTGGAACAATAATTTGAACTCTGAATAAATGACTTCACATTGAATGCCCAGATGGGGATGGAAGTGCAAAATGTGACATGTGATTATTCAAATGGTCACAGGAGATCTCTCATTGTAAGAAAATCTTTAACCTGAGCATTTCAAACAAAAAATCAGATGAAAATTATTGTTGTACATTGAGTACACATCATATTTCCCACAACATTTAGAGGTCAGTTTTACAAGTTAAAATCAAAGTTAAATCAAAGTGACAAATAAAAATCATTTAAACATTTGAAAATATCTTCTCCAGATGTCATTAGATTGAAATGTAAAACAAGCACAATGTATGAAAGCAGATAATTTTAGGGATTAAGTGACTGATTTCAAAATCAATCTTCACAGACAGCTCCTCTGTGGATCAGGACGCTGAATTTATACTGCCTGCTGCTGTGCATTTCTGGTAAGAGGAGACACCATTATTGTACATTTTACCTAACTTTAGTTTAGGTTAGAGACTATGTCTTAGAGTGCAAGTCTGAATTTTACTGTATGTTTTTAAACTGAATAGTAAGGAAATAAATGAAAAATTGTGAAGTAGTTGCATGCTTACCTTTTTTCAAGGGCTTTCATTATATATTTCTGGGTAAATATCGACCCTAGATTCAAGCATTTCCTCCCTGACCCATTCCTCAGAGTGACACTTTACAAAAATTCAAAACGAACAAGCGAAAAACGATTTCTATCAAAAAACATTGTTTTTTTACAAAACCAAAAAATATATGTTAAAACTTAGTTTAAGTGCTTACACAATCTCCATGGTTATGCAAGAGGGACTTGGAGGGATGATTTCAACCTTCTCAATTGCCTTTCGAGAAACTTTATTCACTCCTTTACCAACACAAAAGCATCTGCCTTTCAGATTTGGAGACCTTGCCTGCCCTGAAACAGTCCAGTATTTATTTCAAATCAGTTTTATTTATTTTTTTATTTTTTGGAAATGTATGTGCCAAAGTATCATATAATGCAATGCTATAAACAAACAAAATAAAATCCTTGCATATTTATATAACTAGATCTCTGAGAACAAGCTTACCTTCCACCTCTACTGTAAGAAGACAGCCAAGAACAATGAAAACTGCAACAGTTTTCATTTTGTTGTTGATATTCTTTATTATTTCCTTGTAATTAATGAAATGTCTGGAAGAATGATACAATGAATAAGTGAGGTCAGCAGCTTTATTTTTATACTGCCGATTAGGATTTTCCCGTTTGAGGTTATAATCACTTTTTGTTTCAGTATTGCTTCCTCCATTTTTACAAAGAAATTGAAGCCTTTATAGGTAAAGAGAAGCTATGTCATGAGGCAATCCATTGTCCACACCAGGATAGATTTCCTTGTGACTCCAACATATTCATTGTTGGTTTGTAGAGTGAATATTACAGTGTTTCAATTTTTTTCTTCATTGTTTATAAATGTTTTAGACATCCTATAAGTTTCAGAATAGGCCTTACCATTAATCATCACTCCCTGTTTAAGCAAGAATTAGTTCTGGTACATTCAACTCAGTTTTATTCACATAATGCCCTTAATATTTATATGTTTACCTTGATGCTTTAAAGAGAATGTGGGCCTTAAACAGCTGAGAGCAAGCTTTGGGCAAAAGTGGCAAGGCAAAGAAATCTTGGTAGCAGAGAAGAAAACAATGGCTTTAGTGCTACTTTTTGAAGGAAAATATATGTTAGATTGTGAGGACAATGCATTTATATTTATGCATTCTGCAGATATTTTTATCCAGAGCAACTTGCAGTACATTCAAAGTATAAATTTTTTTTTTTACAGTTTGTGTGTTCTCTGGGAATCTAACTCATGACCCTACAGCACTGTAATTGTTATTACTTTAACTAATTACTTGTTGTAATGAATTGTATGTTATTTTTTAAAGTGATTTAAATCTAAAATTATTCATATTAAATCTTCGTGAACCCACATCACGGTTTGGATTAAATTTGGAAAGAACCCACTACACGATTAGAGGAACAAATAGCGAATAACATTTCACTTCAGTTTCAGCTGCTGCTACTCACCCGTACTGCTCAACCTTAATCTTTAAAAGCAACATCTTTCACTTTCGTTTTGACTTTTCAGAAAGAAGGGGGCGGGGGGTTACAAATATTAGGTTAATGTGTATACTGATATAACAAGGTATTTGTGTAACGCTTAAATATTTCTCCAAAGTAACCAATTCAGAAAATGTACTGTTTTCTATTTATTTCAAGCCCTTTTTTATCCTCTATTTTTCTGCTTTTATTTACAGAGCTATGTATATCTTGAATCTACAATGTTACTACAGGCATAGTTTACAAATGAATCTCCATTATGATTGGAACATAATCCTTAAGTGACTGATAACATACTGTAAATTGTTAACAGTAAAATACTGGAAACAGACATGGTGAACAATATTACCCATTAAAACATTAATGATATTCCATAATGAAGCCACAGAGAATTTGAGAGAAACTAAACAATATTCATCAGGATGATCAGAGTACAGAAGTACAGAAATTAATTAGTTTATTAGTTAATCAGTGCATTGACACCCTTAACACCTAATATTGAATATATGACAATATGACATATCAAGTCAAATCATACTGTTTAAATCATGTTCAACTGGTAATACCCAGCTTACCAGCACTTAAAGGAATAGTTCACACAAAAATGAAAATTCTCTCATCATTTACCCACCCTCATGCCATCCCAGATGTGTATGACTTTCTTTCTTCTGTTGAACACAAATTAAGATTTTTAGAAGAATATTTCAGCTCTGTAGATCCTCATAATGCAAGTGAAGGGGTGCCAACATTTTTAAGCTCCAAAATTAATTAAAGTAAAACATAAGACTTGAGTGGTTAAATCCATATCTTCAGAATGATCTACCTGTAGGTGTGTATGAAAAACAGATCAATTTTAAGACTAATTTTTATTTTATTTTATTTTTTTACTATCATTCTCCACTTTCACTTTTACATTGTTTTGTTTCTGGCAGTTTGCATATCATGGATTTAACCACTCAAATCTTATGTGCATTTTTGAGCTTCAAAATTTTGGTACCCATTCACATTTTGAGGACCTAAAAGAGCTAAAATATTCTTCTAAAAATGTCTGTTTGTGTTCAGCAGAAGAAAGTCATAAACATCTGGGATGGCATGAGGATGAATAAATGATGGTTTTTGGGTGAAAAAATGAAAATGTTGTTTGATGTCTCTGTATTTATCTTATTTAGCAAATAAGCAGAAAAGAACTGACTTTCTCTCTCAAGCCACTTGTGTTAGAACGAGTCATCAGAGCCTATTCTCTGTCAAGAACACAACTTTTGTAGATGTAGAATACCAATATGCAAACAAAGAATCCCATAATCCAGAAACAAGGCTTTATCTTCTTAACAAAACTTAGCATCCAATCCATTATATCCTGAGAATCAAAGGGAAAAAGAGGATCAAAAAGGAGTGAGTTGTATTGGATTGTATTAGATTTGCACCACCCATGTGTATGTGTGTATGTATATATATGGGTGTCTGTACGTATGTGTATAATTAGTTTTATTTTTTATTATTATCTATGTCTTGCTGCTGTTTTTGTATTGTTTTTGCATTGTTGAACACTGGAAGCTCCTGTCACCAAGACAAATTCCTTGTATGTGTAAGCATACTTGGCAATAAAGCTGATTCTGATTCTGATTCTGATTCTGAGTTGAGAAAACTGCAAATAGTCTTTGGCTTCATTTGAAAGGTGAAAAATGCTGCTTTTGACTGTATAGAGAGGTGGAAAGGCATCAAATCACGAATCTAATATTTGTGTTATGTTCAAATTACTGAGATGCCTTCATCTGATTTAGAAACTACAATGCTTGTTTTTCACTAGAAAGGGAGTCAAATGTTAGTCATAAATTGAGTCATAAACTAATTGCTGGTTCTGCTCCATCAGTGGCATTATTTATCCTTTCAACCAACCAGCAAAAACCACACATGCATGATTTTGGGATATCAAAGGCAGTGAAGGTTTCACTTGAATTTTTTTTTTTTTTTTTTTTACGTAATTAGATATGGCATTATGGTGCCTTGGAGGGCTGTCCAAAAACAGCATGCTTTCAAAGTGCCAACTCAGTCAATGACTTCACAGGCAGTGATCTACATATGAAGTCATTGACTGAGTTGGCATTGAGGCAGCTGCCTTAGCTTAAGGATGCAGTCCATAAATAAGCAGAGTGGCTGGCAATATTAATTTAATACGAAGGACATCACAATTAAAAGTCATCAGCATAGAGATGATGCAGTAATATTTATACTTATTCCAGGTTATTTATACTTTAAAGGAAAAATCAGGACGTCTGGAATACAAACAATGATATCTGAACTGTAAAGGGACTATGTGTCCATATTTCTTTAACATTATTAATTATTGTTCACATATATTACATTACTGTAAAGGTCATGCTCACACAACTACTCATCACACACATCTTAACGAACCTACAATAAACATAAAGATGTAAGAAGTTACCTGAGGTTTGAAATGCATTGCAGTTGTAGTCAATGCCTCATCATTAATGTCACATTTCAGTAACCCCATGTCTTCATGGAATAGAAAGTCCACTGTTAGTGTATTTCTCCTTTTTATAAATCTACTGCTGCCTGGTATGGTTTTATTTGTGTCAAATGTGTGGTGGAGCACCATGAAAATAGCTGGTTTGGATTCTGTTTAAATTTAAGGCATAATAAGGTGGTCAAAAAATTTGTAATATTATCATTAATTAAAATCCAGCAACAATTAGTTTGGTGCTGTATATTCTGAAGTTACCTGAACAGGTGTTAACTTCGATGTTTAAGGCACTGGGGCCTGTAAGGTCCAAGGTACCCTACTATTAATGGTTTCCCTAAAAAAATATATTTTATAACAAAAAGTGTTAAGTAATTTAATAATCCAAAATCTTACCTTGAAGGATCATTTTTCTCTCTTCCCGTTCTGGGCCTGTAAGGTCCAAGTTAAACCACTGGTAATGGTTTCACTAAAATTGTTTATTTTATAATAAAACGTGTTGTTAAACAAATAATTTAATCATCCAAAATCTTACCTTGAAGGATCATTTTTCTCTCTTCCCGTTCTTCCTCTTGGTCAAACTGCCTTTGTGCTTGTTATCTGACAGTTGATTAGTCTTGTCCTGAAACAAATTTAAATTCACCCTTGATTATAGTTTGTTGGTTTGATTTGACACTTTTTATAAGGTACCCAAGCAATTAGAATAAAATGGATTTGGTGTGAAAATTACTCAATTTAGTTTGATGGAAAGTCAAACAATACAAATGTGTAAATTAGTATGTATTTTTTCTACACAGTCAGTCATGATTAATTTAATCCATGAGTGAAAAGGGGCTTTTCCACTGCACAGCACGGCTCGACTCGACTCAACTCTGCTCGCTTTTTGGGGGTTTTCCATAGTGGATAGTACCTGGTACCTGGTACTTTTTTTAGTACCACCTCGGTCGAGGTTCCAAGCGAGCCGAGCCGATACTAAATGTGACATCAAAACCCTGCAGATCACTGATTGGTCAGAGAGAATCGTCACTACCAGCATCACTGGATTTGTGACACGGGACATCAACCCGCTAGTTTTAAAGTTAGCAAAAGCGATAGCAGTATTATTTGTTCACACGACTTTCGAATTGTAAAAAGAAATGGCTGTGTGCAAAACCACGCCATGGTCAATAACGTTCCTCTCGTTATTAGCCGAGGAGAGGATCCAGCGAGAGCTGGATGGGGTGACACAACTATGACGATCAGCCTATAATCCTACCCATGTTGAGGCTGCACTAAACTGCAGTGGAAAAGCAAGCTCAGAAAAGTAAAGCGAGCAGAGTCGAGTCGAGTCGAGTCGAACCGTAACGTGCAGTGGAAAAGTGCCAAAAGTATCCAGTTAAAAATAGCATTTGGGATAGTAAGGGAGTAGTATTAGGCTGATCATGTGATCATAACATGGCAGCCCCCATGAGGAGACCCTCCCCATCTAGAATAAAATATATTTTATAAGGTTACTGATATGACTGGAATCTTCATATTGTGTAAGTGGTCATCATTACATATGTTATTTTTTTTTTTAAATACACTTTTTTTATTATGAAATCGTATGTGACTTCATCACATGTTCACAATATAACATATACAATATAACCCTCATAAATTCTCCAGTAGGATATATAAAAAAAAAAAAAAAAAAAAAATGACAACTGAATCAGGAGTCACAGTGCAACACTTTCACTTTCATTTTATAGACTCAAAATAGTTTCACTTTCAACGTTGCTCTAAAGCCAATTCATACTCTAAAAATACAATGAGAACACGATCTGTAATTTATCTGTTTATGACATTTTATGCTTGAATAGAAAAAACTGCAGGGAGGATAATTGTAGAGGTAAACAGACTATGTAGTCCATGGCTTGTGACTTTGCTTATTGCATCATAGTTCTTCCGACATTTCAGGGTAATCACTGATCTTCTTTAAACAAAGTCCACTTTGAATATATTCAGGAGCAATGTTCAGTGAAAGTTTTCTTTGGACCAAATATGTGTTAAACACTGTGATATGCACAATGTGCCTCATAATCTCTCAAATATATTTTAAAGTTGTATAGTTATTACAGTATAGTTATAAGTAAGTTGTCTGATATAGTCTACATTAAATTGTTTTGGATTTATTATGAGGGTATGTAGAATTGGATGGCTACTGGTAGCTAGCCACTATTGTGTTGTTGCCGGTTGATAACTCTGCCCACTACAGGGTATCCCATTAGAGATAATTCAGAAGACAGTCTTCAAAGTCTGGGAATAACCCATTTATTATTGTTGCCACACACAATACTCAGTTTGCTGTCTTACAAGACTCAGGGGTTTAGGCACAATATGCAGTGAGTGGTCCGATGAGCGTTATGTAGCTTGATGAGTAGTATTTTTGGTTTCTAAAACACAGAGAAATTGAACAACATACTTGTAAGCATACATAATAATTAAGCATATTGCTATGAAACAATACAGCATAATATCAAATAATTAAAGCAATAAAGTTATACATGAACACTGTTACTGGTTAATGAAGGCAAAACATGAATTACAGTGTGTAGGCTTCATTATAAACAGCGCACACATATATCTGAAATCTGACACCTCTTTAGAGATGAGTGCCACTCTGTCTGAGCCATGAGTGTGCACATACACACAGCGAGTTGTTTAAAACTTCCTGCCCATAAGAATAAATGGAAAATACCATGTTGTGTAGTAAACTAAGATCATATAACATATACATAATAATATTATTAGTAACAACAAATTGAAATGTCAACTGATGGATGAACATACAAAATACAGATTCACAGGCTAATCACGAGCGCGTACAGATGTACAATCGTACATTTAAATAGTACAACAAACAAGGATTATACACTTACTTTGTGCATTCACGCACAGCTCCTGATCAAGTAAGGCAAAATGTAAAGAATTATAAAGTTAATGAAAACTTAGTGTCCGTCTCTGGCTGTGTCTCGTTTAGAAGGCTGCATGCTAGGTAGGACGCATCCTTTGAAGGCTGCAGTATACCGATTGTGCTCCTTTAAACAAAGCCTCCTCATCTCAGCAAAGGAAGTTTCTGAGAGAATAGGGTTAGTGTGGCAGAGGACAGTGGCCTTTTTAACAGCCGCCCCCAGATTTACGTAAGTAAATATGTAGAGTTACAAAAGGCCCTGAAGCCATGTAATTATAACAGTGTTATCACACTAATCGGGAACGGCAGGTAATTGTATAATGCGTGCCACTGGATGGATGTAGGTCTTCTCTCCCACTTTGACTTTGACTGTACGCAAATCAGAATCAGAACTGTGGTGCCGACTTGGATGTTTGTTGTTTCCTTGTGCCATTTCTATGTGTACTAATAGTACATTTTATTTATGTACTATTATGTGCTTATCTATGTATAGTGAAATTGTTTTCCTATTTAGAAATATAAATTGAAATAACTGTATAACACGAGAAAAGGCACCACAAACAGCAGTAAAAGTCACAAAAAAAGAGCATTAAAAATGTCTCGGTTACGTACGTAACCTCAGTTCCCTAAGAAGAAGGGAACGAGACATTGCGTTGATTAATGCATATGGGGAGTGCCTTCTTATACGACCTAGTTGAAACCTCTCTACAATAACGGCAATATTCTAATATCGGCTATGGTGTTTGAGCCCTGCCTGTTTTGGTACGAAGCTATCCGCTATAAAAGCAGGTGCGCAAACACTATTTCCTCAGAATTTCTGACTGAGAAAAAGGAGCACATTGCTCGTACCTCAAGAACTCTGAGTCTTGTAGTGCAGCTAGCATTCACAATGTCTCGTTCCCTTCTTCTCAGGGAACCGAGTTTATGTATGTAACTGAGTCGTTCCCTTACGACTCTTGACATTGTGTTGATTAACGCATATGTGGAACTGAATCCCATCACGCCGCACTACACAACATAACCTCCCTCAAAGGAAACGTGGCACCGCAGTCTCGTGGGAAGGCGACCAACATGAGTATGCCTCAGTGAGTGACCCTCGTGTTGGGCCAGGAGGGGAGCACTGAGAATGAATATATGAACTATAGTCATATAGTATGAATTAACTCCTTCAATAACAACATAACAAATGCAATGATAGTTCCTCATCTGAATTAAATGAAGGAGGGAAGAAGGCCTGAATGTGAACCACCTGTGCTCTGAAGGGCATGGTTAGGACCTTAGATACATAGCCTTTTCTGGGTTTGACAGTGGCTTTTGAAAGACCAGGGCCAAACTCCAGACATGAATTGTCGATTAATAGTGCATGCAGGTCACAGACCTGTATTACTGAGGCTAGAGCCAGCAGCAGTGCGGACTTAACGGAGAGCATGCACAAATCAACAGAGTCAAAAGACTCTTTTAGGACTAAAGTTAAGATCCAAGTCGGGACTGTAGCCGGCCGAGGTGGGTTTATTCGTCTTGCTCCTTTAAGGAACTTTATGATTAAATCATGCTTGCCTATAGTGGTGCCGGCTTCATGTGCATGATACGCAGATATAGTCGCCACATACACTTTGAGTGTTGACGGAGTGAGTCCTGTGTCTAATCGCTCTTGAAGAAATGAGAATTGGGAATATGGGGCAGCTTATTGGGTCTTTGCCATGTGAGAGATACCAATCAGTGAACACATTCCATTTTAGCGCATAGAGGCGTCTCGTGGATGGTGCTCTGGCCTGTAAAATAGTGTTCACGACTGAATGCGTCAGTTCTGAGGCCACACTTGCAGGTTCCCGAGCTTGGGCTGGGGATGTCAGATTGTGCCTTACGCCTGAGAGAGGAGATCCCTCCTCAGCGGTATTTCCCATGGTGAGCTGAACAGCATCTCTATCATTTCCAGAAACCATGGCTGGTTTGGCCTTTTCAGTGTAACCAATAGAATCATTTCCTTGTCCTCTCGGACTTTGCATATGACAGAGTGAATCAGGCACACCGGGGGAAACGCATATTTGAGTTTCGCTGGCAATTTGTGGGCCATTGTGTCCGCTCCCAGGGGCTTGGGACTTTGAGTACCAGAGGGGAGAGTGGGTGTTCCCCACTGAGGCAAATAGATCGATTTCTGCTTTTCCCAAATCCTCAGTACAGTTTGAGGATAAAGTCTCCATTCGCCCAGTATCACCCCTTGGTGTGACAATAGGTTCGCACCGTAATTCAGGCGGCCTGGGACATATGTCGCTCTCAGGGAGAGGAGATGATGCTCGCTCCATAGGAGGAGGTGACGCGTCAGTCTCAAAAGTGGCGGTGAATGAATTCCACCTTGGCGGTTTATAAACTCAGCAAAAAAAGAAATGTCCTCTCACTTTCAACTGCTTTTATTTGCAGCAAACTTAACATGTGTAAATATTTGTATGAACATAAAAAGATTTAACAACTAAGACATAAACTGAACAAGTTTCACAGACATGTGACTAACAGAAATGGAATAATGTGTCCCTGAACGGGGGGGGGGGGGGGTCAAAAGTAATAGTCAATATCTGGTGTGGCCACCAGCTGCATTAAGTACTGCAGTGCATCTCCACCTCATGGACTGCACCAGATTTGCCAGTTCTTGCTGTGAGATGTTACCCCACTCTTCCACCAAGGCACTTGCATGTTCCCGGATATTTCTGGGGGGAATGGCCCTAACCCTCACCCTCCGATCCAACAGGTCCCAGACATGCTCAATGGGATTGAGATCCGGGCTCTTCGCTGGCTATGGCAGAACACTGACATTCCTGTCTTGCAGGAAATCATGCACAGAACGAGCAGTATGGCTGGTGGCATTGTCATGCTGGAGGGTCATGTCAGGATGAGCCTGCAGGAAGGGTACCACATGAGGGAGGAGGATGTCTTCCCTGTAACGCACAGCATTGAGATTGCCTGCAGTGACAACAAGCTCAATCTGATAATGCTGTGACACACCACCCCAGACCATGACGGACCCTCCACCTCCAAATCGATCCCGCTCCAGAGTACAGGCCTTGGTGTAACACTCATTCCTTCGATGATAAACGCGAGTCCGACCATCACCCCTGGAGACAAAACTGTGACTTGTCAGTGAAGAGCACTTTTTGCCAGTCCTGTCTGGTCCTGCGAAGTTGGGTTTGTGCACATAGGCGACATTGTTGCCGGTGATGTCTGGTAAGGACCTGCCTTACAACAGGTCTACAAGCCCTCAGTCCAGCCTCTCTCAGCCTATTGCGGACAGTCTGAGCACTGATGGAGGGATTGTGCGTTCTTGGTGTAACTCAGGCAGTTAGTTGTCATCCTGTACCTGTCCCGCAGGTGTGATATTCGGATGTACCGATCCTGTGCAGGTGTTGTTAAACATGGTCTGCCACTGCAAGGACGATCAGCTGTCCTTCCTGTCTCCCTGTAGCGCTGTCTTAGGCGTCTCACAGTACGGACATTGCAAATTATTGCCCTGGCCACATCTGCAGTCCTCATGCCTCCATGCAGCATGCCTAAGATGAGCAGGGACCCTGGGCATCTTTCTTTTGGTGATTTTCAGAGTCAGTAGAAAGGTCTCTTTAGTGTCCTAAGTTTTTATAACTGTGACCATAATTGCCTACTGTCTGTAAGCTGTTAGTGTCTTAATGACCTTTCCACAGGTGCATGTTCATTAATTGTTTATGGTTCATTGAACAAGCATGAAAAACATTGTTTAAACACTTTACAATAAAGATCTGTACAGTTATTTGGATTTTTACAAAATTATCTTTAAAATACAGTGTCCTGAAAAAGGGATGTTTCTTTTTTATATGCCACAACTGTCATATTGTCTGAGCGAACCAGGACATGACAGTTCGCTATTTATGACTGAAAAGCCTTTAAGGCTAGGAATATAGCAGATACCTCAGTATTTTCACAAAGTTTAATTGCATAAGTTAAATTTAAATGTATATATATATATATCGCTGGTAAAAGGCAGGAGTTGTCCAAGGTGCTAAAGCAGCTATACAGCGGTGGGATATAGTGATGCGCGTGCACCCATGGCACCAAGCATGTCGTGGCGCACGGTGCTTGAGCCAGCACTGAAGAAGTATCCCGTGTAAGAGACCTAATGGAATGACGGGGGAAGCCGCCACCATAAACCCCAATGCTTTTTTTAAACAGCTTCAGTGGAAGAATTTTCCTCAGTTTAAACTGAGACAGACACTGTCGAATGGCATGAATGCGCTCGCTTGTGAGGTGCCCGCGCCCGCTCATGGAGTCGAGGCGGACTCCAAAAAAGAAGATTTGTTGGCTGGGGTAAAGCATGCTCTTTGCCCAGTTCACATTGAGGCCCAAGCTGTTTAGATGTTGAAGCAATAAGTCTCTGTGCTGGCATAACAGAGCCTCTGATTGTGCCAGTAACAGCCAGTCGTCTAGGTAGTTCAAGATACGCATGGTGCTCAGTTTGAGAACCACATCAATGCACTTTGTGAACGTGCGAGGAGCCAGAGACAGTCCAAAGGGCAGGACTTTGATATGCTGTTCCCTTGAACGCGAATCTCAAAAACATCCTGTGATGTCGTACAATTTGGATATGAATGTTTGCATCCTTCAGCTCTATCGATGCAAACCAATCGTGTGGGTGTACCTGCGATAACATCCATTCTGAGTAATCATTTTGAACGGGCGCTTTGTGAGTGTCTCAGATCCAGGATTGGCTGAAGCCTGCTGTCTTTCTTTGGGACAAGAAAAGAACTGCTGTAAATCCCTTTTTGGGCTTGACAATTTGGCACAACCTCTATCGCGCTATAGGAGATTTCGGCTCATAACACTGCCGTGTCTTCGGACGAAACCGTGGAAGACAGAACGCAGTTGAAACGGGCTGGCCGGCGTGCAAATTGGATCATATAACTATGTTCAATCGTTTTTTGCACCCATTCTGAATTACCCATGAGGGCTCGCCATGTGTCCGCGTAATGGGACAGAGGGCAATTTGCTTTGCTCACCGATGATATAATGCTCACCATAGGGAAGTGGTTGCGCATAATGTGTGGGTTTTGAAGAGGAAAAGGGCTCTTTATTGAGAATGTGTGAGCATCTCTTGCATTTACAATGAGTGCTGTATTCTTTTTTGCATTTAATGTATTTTTTATAGCATTTATTTGAGGGTGGGGCTTAAACACCATAGCCAATATTAGAATATTGGTGTTATTGTAGAGAGGTTTCAACTAAATTGTGTAAGAAGTCACTCCCTATATGCGTTAATCAACGAAATGTCAAGTGTACTGAGTCATAAGGGAACTAGCATGGGTACAATAACATGCAGTATTTTCACAAAGTTTAATTGCATAAGTTAAATTTAAATATATATATATATATATATATATATATATATATATATATATATATATATATATATATACTATATACAGGGTTGGGGAGTAACGAAATACATGTAAAGGGATTACATATTTAAAATACAAAATATAAGTAACTGTTTCAGAATCAGAATACAGAATCAGCTTTATTGCCAAGTATGTTTACACATACAAGTAATTTGTCTTGGTGACAGGAGCTTCCAGTGTACAACAATACAAAAACAACAGAAAAACAGCAGCAATACATAGATAATAATAAAAATAATAATAATAATAATAATAATAATAAAACCACTACATTGTATTCCACTACAGTTACAATTTAAATCACTGGTATTTAGAATACAGTTACATTCAAAATGTATTTTGATTACTGAAGAGATTACTTTGCATTTTATTGTAATTTGTTTAATTTAATATTTAGTCCTTTCAGATGGAAAAATGTATACATGTAAATGATGCGATCCAAAGTGCATTTGAACAGCGGTGAAACACTTTCTTATGAAGTGTTACATTCATACGAGCAGACAGAGAAATAAGTTTGAAGCACAAGAAATAAAAATAAACCTTGTGCAAATTGTCAGCTTTACGCTAATCTAAAATACTATTTCTAGACATTTTACATGCACGTTACCAGGCACGATCATATTTTTTTAATCAAATTCACGTTGGATCATAATTTCTTTTTTTTTCTAGTAAGACCTTTGATATTAGGGCAAAAATCGTATTCTTGATAATAATTTTTGTATTGTTTCCTGTAAAAATATCTACAAATCCTTAAAACAAGATCAGTTTGATTTATCTTGTTTTAGAAACAACACTGCATAAGATATTTAGGTTTTTCAGAGAATGTATTTTTAACATGTATTTTGTCTTACTGTACTGGCAGAGTTTTTATAGTCAAAACAAGTGAAAAAATCTACCAGTGCTGAAGAAGTAATCCAAAGTATTTAGAATACATTACTGACCTTGAGTAATCAACGGAATACGTTACAAATTACATTTTACAGCATGTATTCTGTAATCTGTAGTGGAATACATTTCAGAAGTAACCCTCCCAACCCTGACTGTATATATACACTACTGGTCAAAAGTTTTGAAACACTTGACTGAAATGTTTCTCATGATCTTAAAAATATTTTGATCTGAAGGAGTATGCTTAAATGTTTGAAATTAGTTTTGGAGACAAAAATAAAATTGTGCCACCATATTAATTTATTTAATTATAAAACAAAATGTTATAAAAAAAAATAAAAATAAAAAAAAGGTTTTGAAATTGTTGACTTGGACCAAATAATAAAGAAAGGCAGCCAATAAGTGCCCAACATAGATGGGAACTCCTTCAATACTGTTTAAAAAGCATCCCAGGGTGATACCTCAAGAAGTTGGTTGAGAAAATGTCAAGAGTACATGTCTGCAAATTCTAGGCACAGGGTGACTACTTTGAAGATGCTAAAATATAATACAGTTTTGATTTATTTTGGATTTTGTTTAGTCACAACATAATTCCCATAGTTCCATTTGTTATTCCATAGTTTTGATGACTTTACTATTATTCTAAAATGTGAAAAAAAAAAAAAAAGTATAATAAAGAATGAGTGTCTCAAAACTTTTGACCGGTAGTATATATATCTAGATATATATATATATATACAGGTGCATCTCAATAAATTAGAATGTCGTGCAAAAGTTCATTTATTTCAGTAATTCAACTCAAATTGTGAAACTCGTGTATTAAATAAATTCAATGCACACAGACTGAAGTAGTTTAAGTCTTTGGTTCTTTTAATTGTGATGATTTTGGCTCACATTTAACAAAAACCCACCAATTCACTATCTCAAAAAATTAGAATATGGTGATCTTGCCAGATCTTGTAAGAGAAACAAGCAAAATTGTCTGGGAAAACAAGCCCAAAATAAGCAACTTGCATCACCAAAATAAGCGAAAATGCAATACATTTTTTTCCTGTGTGGTGGATGTTTCGGCATAGAAATCATAACAAGCAGTTAATTAACAGTTAAGTATAATTTTAATTACAGATCTGCTTCTGAGTCACAACCAGGCAGCATCAAATCTGTATTAATGCATCATATCTAACAATAATTCGGTGGAAACATCAGAGAAAAATTATTTTTTACCTCTGATAATGTTTTCCTTGTACCTGGATAAGCTGTGCATGTATATGTAGTAATTATATATAGTTGTTAAAAAGGTCTTCATATAGAGAATGCAACATCCACAATGGGTGATAAGGCAATGAAATGTGTGATGCTGCAGTTTCCTTCAGGATCAAAGCACATATTTAATTTTTTCAGCTAATATGAAGTGGTGTAGTTCCAAAGATTTGCTGTGATAAACCCTTTGGCCTTTAGTTTCATGAAAAAATCAAGGAACAAGATTAACCAATTATAACTGGTTACCAGTATTCAAAAATAAAGTTTTTGAACAATTGAAAATCACTTTGTTCCGGTTTTCGGTTACATTCTGCTAAAAAATATGTGCATTTTCGGTTTTCATTTTCGTTCCTTGATCCGTATTTAGTCCCTGGTTTATACTATGATGATTTATTCTTCTTAATTTATAACATGATGATTTATCCTTCTAGTTCGCTCGCAGGATCCAAATCAGTAACATGTTTGACAGCGCCACGCGCCAGCGCCATTTGACCTGCCAGCTCAAGGCGCTTGAGAAAGTTTTTGCACAGAATTAATTTATCTACATTTGAGATATACAGTATATTATGAGTTGAAAATAAGGCTTGAATGAGGCTACTGGTGGTGCACCGATCAGGAAATTTGAGGCCGATACTGATCTCTGATTTTTTTGGACTCTAAGATCGGCCGATACCAAAGTGTTCTTTGCCAGGGGGTCCTGGGTAGCTTAGTGGTAAAATACGCTGGCTACCACCCCTGGAGTTTGCTAGTTCGAATCCCAGGGCATGCTGAGTGACTCCAGCCAGGTCTCCTAAGCAACCAAATTGGCCCGGTTGCTAGGGAGGTTAGAGTCACATGGGGTAACCTCCTCGTGGTCGCTATAATGTGGTTCGTTCTCGGTGGGGCGCGTGGTGAGTTGAGCATGGTTGCCGCAGTGGATGGCGTGAAGCCCGTCTCTGTGGCAACGCGCTCAACAAGCCATGTGATAAGATGCGTGGGTTGACGGTCTCAGATGCGGAGGCAACTGGGATTCATCCTCTGCCACCCGGACTGAGGCGAATCATTACGCAACCACGAGGACTTAAAAAGCACATTGGGAATTGGACATTCCAAATTGGGAGAAAAAGGGGAACACCCCCCCCCCCTTTGCCACACTTTTGCAAGTTATATTGTGCAGTTATATGTTTATGCCCCACACAGTTACAGTAACACTTTACAAAAATGTTTCATTTGTTAACATTAGTTAACAACATTACAGTAGTTAACATAAACAAATTAACTTAATATTAGTTACAACATATAATAATACATTTTTAAAATCAAAAGTTGTATTAGTTAACAATGCACTATGAACTAACATGAACTAACAATGAACAATTGTAATTTTATTAACTAACATTATAATTAATAAAGGTTGTAAAAATATATTGTTCATTGTTTATACATCATACCTAATGTAGTAACTAATGTTAACGTATGGAACTTTTTTATAAAATTACCAAAATTACATTAAAATTACATTAATTGTGAATTGCCAACATCTGAGATACTTTAAAAAATAAGAAAAATATATCCAATACAAGCTCTAAAACTGCTCCAGTGAGAAATCATTAATATCTATGATTTGTTTACTGTCTTTGGCGTTTTTGCTTAGTTAACACAAATTACTAATTATTAAGCAAATGCGTGAAGATATGGTGCCATTATGGTTAAAATGTAATCACTGTGATTAGTGGTAATGTGACCAACATTAATCTGATTTAAATTAGGATCCTCACAGAATAGCACTGAGATGAGTGACTGATGAGATATTTAGAGCACCCGGAGAGCCGCTTGTTTGATTGACACTGCGAGTGAGCATATTGAAGGGAGTAAAGCTAAAAGTGCTCATGATCGCTCAGACAGTTTCTGTTGCTCAACACCGTCTGATTGTCACGACTCACGTTACATCATGTATACTCAGATTTGTATACGCATGTTTATTTGTTGTTTAATTTGTTTTTATACCCATTTGCAGTCTCTTTATCCTCTCCGTGCTCACAGTGCAGCGAGTCAGAATAACTACCGTAATGACTCTAGAACAGTGGTTCCCTATCTGTCACTCACTCGACGTTGTGTCGATGTAGTGACACTAGGGGTCGCTCTTGGGAGCCCCAGACACCTCTGATCTTTGAGAAAGGCCAATGGGAATTGGCGAGTGGAGCTGACTTGCAACCACTCATTCAGATTTTTTTCTTCAGAGCCGAGTGGTGTTGAGCAGCGAGAAGTGTATGCTGTTTTATATACGGTGCATTTCAGCGGCTTTCTCCCCCTCTGTGCGATTGTTGGAGAGTACACCCCTGGGCGCTTCGACAGCCTAAGAGAGTATATATTCTTGCAAATAAAAGAGTATATTTTCCTTTAAAGAGTGCGCACTGAAGGAGAGCAGCATTCGTGGATGGTTAATGTTCTCACTGCGAGAACATAACCATGGCAACGCTGCGGCTTTCCTTCTTCCGGGGGAAAGCCACTCCAGCCGCTCCCCACCCGGTCCTTCTACCTACGGGTATGAGGCCGGGTCAGTTAGCGCTGGGGGTGGTTCGGGGACGCCAATGGGTGTGGTTCCGCCGGGTAATCCCCTGCGGACCTCCCATTACCCGGTACGCTAGTTTGCCCTGGTCGAGTTCTGGTATGAGACAGCTTGCCTCAGGGCGAGTTTAATGTCTCTTTCAGAGCTCGTGAGCAGGATGAGCTCTCTATCGCAGCATCGGAAAGCGCTTTGGTGCAGTCGGACGCAGTCGGACGCTGAGGACTTGACAGGGCTTCCACCTTCGGGTGAGCTGACCGCCATGCTTGCCTGGGCTGCTGCGAGTGTCGGGCTGGAGTGGAACCCTCCACCCTGCCCTGAGCCCTCGCGGCTTGATGATTGGTTGCTAGGTTCGGAGCCCCGCTCACGGCCACTCCTGGCCCCGGTCCCATTCTTTCCAGAGGTGCACGAAGAACTCACGAAGTCGTGCAGAACCAACTTCTGGGTTCGTCCACTCTCACTACCTTTGATGGTGGGCGGCCAGGGGGTATACGGGGATTCCTCAGGTAGATAAGGCGGTTGCGGTGCACTTGTGCCCGCAAAACGCCGCCACCTGGCGGAATCGCCTGAGACTCCCATCCAGGGCCTGTAAGTCTATGTCGTCTCTGGCGGCCAAATCTTACAGTGCTGCTGGACAGGCTGCCTCCGCCCTGCATGCCATGGCACATGGGTAGTCCTGACCCTGAAGTGATGCAGGAGCTGCGGAGAGCCCCATTTGAGCCCCTAGAGTTAGTTGAGCTAAATGCGGTCTCATTGAAGACTGCCCTCCTGACTGCGCTCACGTCCATCAAGAGGGTTGGGGACTTGCAGGCATTCTCTGTCAGCGACATCTGCCTGGAGTTCGGTCCAGAGTACTCTCACGTTGTCATGAGACCCCGACCGGGCTACCTGCCCAAGGTTCCCATGACCCCTTTTAGGGATCAGGTGGTGAGCCTGCAAGCGCTGCTCTGGGAGAAGGCAGACCCAGCCTTGTCATTGTTGTGTCCGGTGCGTGCTTTGCGCATCTTCTTGGATCGCATGCAGAGCTTTAGATGCTCTGAGCAGCTCTTTGTCTGCTTTGGCGGACAGCGGAAAGGGAACGCTGTCTCCAAACAGAGGCTTGCCCACTGGATCGTGGATGCCATCACGTTGGCATACCAGGCCCAGGGCGTGCCCCTCCTTTCAGGTTATGAGCACACTCCACAAAGAGTGTGGTGTCCTCCTGGGCACTAGTCAACGGCGCCTCTCTAGCAGACATCTGCAGAGCAGCGGGCTGGGCAACACCCAATACCTTCACAAGATTTTATAATCTCCGTGTTGAGCCGGATTCACCCTGTGTGTTGTCAGGTATGAACAGGTAAGTTTGCGGGGCAGCCGGCCGGGTGTACTGCTTGCGTACAGTGCGGGAAAACTTTTATTTTGAACGAGTGTAAAAAATACTTGGATTATGGCACCACCTACTGGCGACTTGATATAAACTAATTACTGCTTATTGCAAGACCTCACCTGGGTCTAGTAAAGAAAGCATCCAACAGAAGTCAAAAGGAAAGAAACTCAAAAGCAGGAAATATGACGAAAAGTACTTGTAATATGACAAACAAATAAACAAAGCCACTGTAGTTTTTCCAACGAAAACTACAAGAGCTGCATGGTCAAAAATCACTCCTTCAGAAAGCTGTTACGGTGAATGAGAAGGCTCTTCACTTCTCGTTTATTATCTCTAGGTGAGATTTGTTTCTTACCCTGCGCTAAATAGACTTTTTTGGGGGTGGAATGACAAAAAGGGGAAATATTGTCATTTTTAAAAGGGGGTCACACTTGCAATAAGGTTAAGAACAACTGCTCTACAAAATGGGGAAAATAATATTCATACACGTGTAACTCTTACACATTTTTAAAAACAAAATGGCATATTCATGTGAATAACTGCATGTCTGAAAGTTTAAATTAGTGAATATTTAGATTTGCCAACAATTCACCCTCCAGAGACCACACTGTCATGCATCAAGGGCTGAGAAAGCGCTCATTCATTAGAGTAGCGGTGTATGTGTGATTCCCTGCATGCTGCAAAAAAGATTTGCCGTGATTCTTGGCACGATTGCCGATCACAGACTTAAGATGAAGTTCGGCTGACTTAGATCGGTGGCCGATCGATCGGTGCACGCATAGAGGCTACACATATTTTTTAGATTAGTATTCTCCAACTTTAGTGCATTGTCCACATGAAGCAATAATACAGATAACGATAAAACTTTTCTGCTTGTAGAAATTCCACAGGGTGCATACACTATTTTACTATTTTAATGCTATTTCACATATTCATGTAATCATTGACAGCGATCAAGCTACCTTGGTTTTGGTTGTTGTCTGCAATAGAGGGTATTAATAGACTTAATTACAGAAATAAAGGTGCCATTAGGTGGTAAAAAGATTCAAAAAATATTGTCAGAAGAGGGAGGTAAACAATTGTTTATATATTCATATATTATTAACAGAACCAAAACAGTGATAGTGTTTTTGGACTATATTTACATTAAACATTAGAAAACTGAAAATTACAGTTGAGTATATATACCCTGTCATGGAAATTCTAAATACTGACCCAAGTAAACCTAACTTCCTAAATTACCTGACTAACCTGGTACCTTTACTTAAAGGAGACCTATTATGCAAAATTCACTTTTACATGGTGTTTGAACATAAATGTGAGTTGGTAGTGTGTGTAAACAACCACCCTACAATGTTAAAAGTCCACCCACTCCTCTTTCTCATATTTCTATTAATCAAAAACCGTGTCTCAAAATGACTGGTTTTCGTGTCCGCTCTAAAGTGACGTCACTTTAGAGCAGGCCACGCCCATGACTGGTGACAGACTCCACCCTATTATCATAGATCCTCCCCAAGTGATCGACACACAGTCTGCCATGTTTTTCCGCACTGGAGCAGCTACAGTGAGAAGAATAATGTCTCAACTTCGTAAGCATCATAAGTGTTCTGTTGTTGGCTGTAAAAGTGAACATAAGAGTCTTCATGTACTCATGGCATTAAAGCCACTGAAGAAAATGTGCCCCAAAACATACCAAAATTCGTGTATGTTTGTGCAAATCATTTTACACCGGACTGCTTTGTGAATGAGGGTCAATATAAAGCAGGATTTTCAAAAAATTTGACTCTCAAGCATGGATCAGTACCAGCTGTTCGTGTTCCAGCTTTATATCTTGAAGATGTAAGTATCGCACTTTATATTTTGTGAATGTTTGCAAATCGCCTTTCCGAAGGTGCTTGTTAGCTGATTCCACGGCTAATGCAGCTAAAGTTACCATTGTCTCTGATTGTATTCACGGAGACCAGAGCTATGTCGTTATAGCTTGTTTGCACATGACGTCACGTCACTGCGTTGCTGTGGCATGAAATGCAGATGGAGGGCAGGAAGTGATTTTCTACATAAGAAGCACTATCACAAACTCAAAATGCCAATGTTTTGCGTCATTTACGGTTGCTCATACATATATGGCTCTACTCCGGTATTTACGGTGTCAGTCATATTGGTTCTGATTTGTTGTTGCTATAGTATCCGAAGCATGAGCTGTGTTCGAAGGCACAGCCCTCTTCCGGAAAGGGGGCAGGGAGCAGCAGCTCATTTGCATTTAAAGAGACACACACGAAAACAGCGTGTTTTCGATTCCACCCAAAAAGAGGCATTTACAACATGGTATAATAAATTATCCATGGAGTATTTTGAGATGAAACTTCACAGACACATTCTGGGGACACCTGAGACTTATATTACATCTTGTAAAAAGTGGCATAATAGGTCTCCTTTAAGGTATTGCAACTCAGCATCCGCTGAGAGGTTAGCAGCATCCTGCCCACAGAAAATACTCAATCAGTATGAGAATATTGTGTTCTGTCTCTATTCACTATAACGCTGAATTTATATTTATGCTGCAGCATAATAATTCAACCAGACTCCAGTTTCTGCTTTGCTCGTTTATTAGTATGCGGCCGGGTCCCATCAGTCGCTGCTGTGGAACACCGGTGAAAAGTTAGAACACAGTTTATATAGACTGATTTATGTGATTTCTCCTGATATTTGTTTACTTCATTCTGATTGGATATAGTTAGTTGGAATCAACTAATCAATCTGGTAAGAAATCAACATGACGAAATGTAATTACAGAAAATAATATGAAGAAAAATATTCCAGTTATCTTAGCTGCATGTTCCAGTACATGGTTTAAAACAATGTCTAGGTTCTGCTTTCTAGATCCCCCTAAACTCCCACTTGTCTTGACTTGTACCGACTTTTACTTACTTTCACTGACCATACTTTGCTCCTTCCTTAGTTATCCATTGTATTCAACCCAAAATTATCAATCACGGCCCCAGTAAAACTAATCACGAAATACTTATTTACAAGGTAATGTTCATATATACCTTTTGCCTAAAGAATTTTTAAATCCATAACATATGTAAACATCATTACAGTATTACATACACATTTGCTATCAATTTGTAATTCTGTTTGTTTGCATATCATTCTTCATTATTACAAATAACAGAAGTCATTCTTAGTACTTGATCATTTACACAAAATTTAACAACAACAACAACAACGACAACACAACAAACGCCATTTCTGAGAGAGAGTGTTCTGCTCAGGGTCTGAACCTTCAGAAGAGATTAAAGGCCTATCTACTGCATCTTCTGTATCTTCTGCATCCCAATCTGAGGATGCAAGTGAACTTGAAACTTTTGCAAAAAAATATGAAAGACAGCTATTACAAAATAATTTTTATAATTATTAATTATGGTTATTACATTGTAAGTGTAAAATTTTACTGGATATCAATGAATGTAAAGGTTGACTTACTTTTCAAACATGCATATGAAGTTGCTTTCTGGAAGGGAAGTTAATATGTAAATAAACATGTACTCAATACAACAAAACATGAATTGTGTCAATTTCACAGTGGAGATGAATAGGCCTACCTGTGATTTTAAGTATTTTACAATTCTATCAATTGAATCTGTATTCTTTGGACATTTCAGTAATCCTTTATCCTCATGGAACAGACAATCCACTAAAAGTGTACTGTCCCTGTTTACAATTCTGCTGCAGTCTGGTACAATTTTCTCAGGATCAAATGTGTGATGGAGCACCACCACAGTGGCTGGCTTGGGAACTGTAAAGGAGTGACAAAAGACTGGATCATAAAAGGAAAATAAGAGTAAATAAGACCTTGTTCAATCATTAATAAAGCTTTGCACAGTATAAGTAACCTTTGATGTTATTAAGTTGTTCCAGTGCAGCATCAATGTCAGTGCCTGCACGAGAAACAACAGGGCAGAAAACCAGTATGGCATCACATTTCTCAATGGAGGCAGTCTGCTTCAGGCCTTTCTTACGAAGAATTTTCTTGAATTTCTCTTCAGTGTGATTCATTGTCTCTTTTGAGTACAAAGGATGGGGAACAAAGAGAAGATCATTATAAAACATAGACATAATCAATTATAATAATGAAAGTGTATCAGTTGTTTACCTTGCACTCCAAGGCTTCAGTAAAATTTTAATCTTTTGGGAATACATTAACATAAACACTAGAGAACTTCTATAAGGTTAAAATCATGTTTAGTTGACCACACATCCAAGGTCTAGGTCCATAATATCTATGCTAACTCAAGTGTTCCTTATTCATCTATAAAATAGACAGTATTTTGGTCTTAGAAAGCTATACCAGAAATTATTTAGCATATGAGCCACTTCTATTAAAATGAATGGAAGACATTGTAACACCCAATGGTAAACGGATGTAGAAAGGATGTCCCGCCTTACAGGTAAGAGGAGCTAATCAACTTTTAGATACAAACATCGCCTGTCCATCAACTCGAGAACGTGCATGCACATTAGCTAAACAAGCCTGGATAATTGTGTTTTTCAGCGTAATCTGAGGTAAAGTAGCACAAATTATGATACTCCATGCAAATAGATAGGAGCTGCACTTTCATGACTGAAAATAGCTTCCCAGGAGCGTTAAAAGTTGGCTGCTGTGAACAGACTTGCTTGAAAGACTTTGGCCATACCCAAGAGCAGGGATGTGTCCAGGATTATTTGCCAGGGGTGGCTAAGGGGTGGCATCCAGTAATTTCATCTGACCGGGGGATGGGGTGTTGTCGGCTGAGGAGGAACAATGTGTCCTGCCAGACGTCAGAGCAGGGGAGGGCGGAACGTTGTTATGGACCATGCACGACACGGACTGGTTAAGGCCAAAGCATACTTGCCGCGTCCACGTTGCTGATCGCTCCACGCACAGTATGCTTGATGTAAATTTTGTCATACTCCAGTCCGCATGGCCTGACTGTGCGCCGGCCAGATTTTCTCGACTCGCGGACACGGTCATCGTCCGTGCACATCGTCTCCGCATGCACTGGTCATTGACTCTACTAAAAGAGTATCACAAAGAAGTTGTAGTGGGCACGCATCAAACACGTTTGTATTCGCTCGCGGTCAGAAGAGTATACTCACAAATGCAACAGTCGACCAGGCGCGAGGCGATCCGGAACACGCTAGGGCTGCTCGATTATGGCAAAAATCATAATCACTAATATTTTGGTCAATATTAAGATCACGATTATTTAACACCATTACTCATTTACTTTGGAAACATCATACATTTATTGTACTTTAAAAAAAAACTTGTCTTTTTTTAACAGTGGATTTCCTTGAACTTGAAATGTAAACTGCACTGGGTAGGGGAGGAGGCTATGTTATATTAGTAATTATGTCACGTATGGTGACATTTCCAGCAGGGGTGCTCACACTTCTATGAAATGAGATCTACTTTTTCATCATGTTATTGCAGCCAGATCTACCATGTACAATATAGGCTACAGTGGATATAAAAAGTCAACACACCCCTGTTAAAACAGCAGGTTTTTGTGATGTAAAAAATGAAACAAAGATAAATCATATCAGACTTTTTGCACCTTTAATGTAAAAATTACAACCTATGCAATGCCACTGAAAACCAAAGTGACACATTTCAGAGAAAAAAGAAAATGAAAAACTTAGATTAACTTTACTGCATAAGTGTGCACACCCTTTTATAATTGGGTATGTGGCTGTGTTTAGAATCAACCAATCATCAAGCTCATGTGAAATAGTACACACCTGTCTTCACCTGAAGTGACTCTAAATAATTCCAAATAAATCTCAGCTGTTCTTGTAGGATTTTTCTGACATCTTCTTGGTTGCATGCTGCTACAAGAGCCATGGGCCACAAAGAGCTTACAAAGCATCAACAGGATCTCATTGTTGAAATGTATCGCTCAGGTGAGGGCTACAAAAAAATGTCCAAGGCATTAGAAATACAATGGACACAGTGAAGACAGTCATCAATAAGTGGAGAAAGTATGGCACAACAGTGGTGTTATCAAGAAAAGGACATCCCTCTAAAATTGATGAGAAGACAAAGAGAGAACTGGTCAGGGAGGTTGTCAAGAGGCCTACAGCAATATTAAAGGAGTTGCAGCTCTTTCTGGCAAGTACTGGTTGCTCCCTACATGTGACAACTATCTCCCGTATTCTTCATCTGTCTGGGCTACGGGGCAGGGTGGCAAGACGCAAGCCTTTTCTGATGAAAAAAAAAAAACATTCAAGCCCGAAAAAACCTATATCCAGTCTCCCAAAACCATGTGGAAAAATGTGTTATGGTGCGATAAGACCAAGATTGAACTTTTTGCCCAAAATTGTAAAAGGTATGTTTGCCGCAAAAACAACACAACACATCAGCAAAAGAACACCATACCCATAGTAAAGCATGGTGGTGGCAGCAGCATCATGCTTTGGAGCTGCTTTTCTTCAGCTGGAACTGGGGCTTTAGTGAAGGTGGAGGGAATCATGAATAGCTCCAAGTACCAGTCAAATCTGGCACAGAAACCTTCTGGCATCTTCTAGAAAGCTGAAAAGGAAGAGACCTTTCAGCA
The DNA here is from genome assembly GCF_019703515.2 of Myxocyprinus asiaticus. Classification (NCBI taxonomy): domain Eukaryota; kingdom Metazoa; phylum Chordata; class Actinopteri; order Cypriniformes; family Catostomidae; genus Myxocyprinus; species Myxocyprinus asiaticus. The sequence goes on along the minus strand of NC_059346.1, from coordinate 33,913,314 downwards.
TGACAATGATCTAAAGCACACATCCAAATCAACAAAAGATTAATGTTTTGGAATGGCCCAGCCAGAGCCCAGACCTGAATCCTATAGAAAATCTGTGGGGGGACTGAAGAGGGCCATACACAAGAGATGCCATCACAATTTGACAGATCTGGAACGTTTTTGCAAAGAAGAGTGGGAAAATATTCCCAAGTCAAGATGTGCCAAGCTAAAAGATTCTTATCCAAACATACTTGAGTGCTGTAATAAAATCAAAGGGTGCTTCAACTAAGTATTAGTTCAGGGATGTGCACACTTATGCAGTTAATTTATTCTAAGTTTTTTTTTTTTTTTTTCACTGAAATGTGTCACTTTGGTTTTCAGTGGCATTGCATAGGTTGTAATTTTTACATTAAAAGGTGCAAAAATTCTGATATGATTTCTTTTATTTTTTACATCACAAAAACCTGCTGTTTTAACAGCAGTGTGTAGACTTTTTATATCCACTGTATATATTATCACGATACCAAAATTTCAGTAGTCAGTTTGACAATTCTCAATACCAGCTTCAAAACCACAACAAATAACACTAACTAATATGTTAATTTGGGCTAAGATTACACTCTGTCACCTTTATGTTCACTTCGATCCATCTTTAACTCACAAAAAAACAACTTTCTTTTCATAATAGAGCTGCGTATTGCCGATTTTCTTCAAGATAAGATACATACAGTGAACGTGACTCATATATTATGATTCATTATGTTGCAAGCCATCACGTTATAATGTAGCTGCAGCAGACACGGCCGAGTGACGAGCATCCCCGTGCCAGAGTGTGCTTCACTTCACATAACTCATTGATGTAGCGCTGACTGCACACAGAAATGCCCTGCTTCCTTATTATATTAACTTTAATAAATTATGCTTTAAAGATATAATGTTGGGGTGTTTCATTGTGAAACGGAATGCAGTACAGTAATCGTTTTATCTCTATTATATTGTTTTCATAATTGTTGGAAGCCAAAATCGTAATTTAAATGGAGTTTTATAAACAAGGTTTGGGAGGAGCAAGGTAATTTAATCCGACCAATCACATCGCTAGAGTAAGCATATATAAATAGCCGCTTACCTCTACATGGCGTTGAGTTTTCCGGCATTCGACCCCACCCATTGCCCATGAACAGACCCATGCAGTGACTCGGATCATTGGAAGCAACTTCGCTGTAAAGCATTCGCCTTCATCAGAACAGCTCTTCCATCCAAACAATTTCGTTATTCAACAGAAGCTGCAAACAGCAGCTCATTTGTTTTTTGCAGTATTGACCGCTACCACGTTAAGTGTTATTTTTTACTCCGTCTTTCTTTCTGTGCTCTACCCACCGAAGCGGTTTATAGCGTTTAGTTTCTTCCGCAAATTGGCTGTTTTGGCACTGTATGCATGCCAAACAACTCTCTATGACTGTTCATATGTTCTTTTATCTAAACTTTCCATCCGCCTGCCTCTGTGAACGGGCGCTGCTCCGACTCATGCCACTCGAGTTCTATTACAACTTCATTTGAATGCGAGGGAAACAAAAGATTAAATATTTAATTCAATCATCATTCCAATGCTCCCCAGTGTTTAAATCTGGTTCTCCCGCACAGCTAATTTACTTCAGCCTCATTACCTCACCACGCAGCTCGTTTAGGATGTGATCCATTCAGTGATTCTGTTCGTCATCTTCTAACATGAATATCACGATTGTTCTCCTTTCAAAGTGCTTTTCGGAGTGCGATTTATTCCATTCGGAACACAGGGGCAATCATGCAACAGCAAACTCCTTCCAATCGACCGATACTCTAATTACAACTTCTTTTCAAACCAACGCAAACATTTTAACATGCCTCTCAGCATTCGAGCTCGCCGTAGTTCACCATATGCCTGCATCTCCACATCAATCACTTTCATTTGAACATAGCCTACCATACGCCCTTGCGTCAAATGCAGTGCTCAACCCATTCGTACCGCAGAGTGAGTTCTTGCTTCTTTGCAGCTTAACTTTTCACACGAAAACATGGGCTCTTCCTGTTAAATGCAGCATGAGTCCGCGCTCAAGGATTCATCCCATCCATCCTACCATCGCATGCCATGTAGGCCCATGCTTGTGGATCCAGCCACTTGCAGCTATGAGCGAGCTCAGTAAATTTCAGCATAAACATTCTCACATGAATCGTATGCTCTCCCATTGAATGCTGTGTGGTCCCGCGCCCGAGGATTCAGCCTGTTCATATCACAAATGCCCATGCAAGCACGTATCCTGACATTGCCTCACATATGTTCCAGATGTCTTAGTTTTTCCACGCAGCCTATTCTCTCTGCCAACATCCATCCCTCTACCTCTTCCTGTCTATGGGCCACTAGAGCGGATTCCCATGTGAGGCTGCCTCTGCTGGAGAACACCACTCCAGACCCATTACCCTCCCTTCTAACATTTTAATCTCTCCTACTCCGGAACCGTTCCCTGCATGAGGCTGCCTCCGCAAGCAAACTTCATCCTAAATCCCTCCTCAGCTAACAATAATTAAAGCAGAACACATTCCAGGCAAAAAACTAAAAAAACAAAAAAAAAAACATATTGCTGACGTTTTCTCGTTTTTTCTTTCAGAGATCTAGAGCCTTGGCCCGTGAAGCGAACCAGACACCAACCCAATTTCCTCCCCGTTCAGAACTGAAATTCCTAGAAATTACATTTTCAGACTCCTTCACGCCCCCCAGGACTCCATTCTTCAAGTCATTTCCCCAAACCCTACAAACATATTGGACAGCTTGGAAATGCTTCAAAGATTTCCACCTAAATTACAATCTGCCATTTCTCAATATTTTTTTTTTAATAATCCTCCGACTCACAACTCAACAAAACGACCTGGTTACTTGCGTAACCTCCGTTCCCTGATGGAGGGAACGAGACTTTGTGTCGATGTAGTGGTCACACTACTAGGGGTCACACTTGGGAGCCCGAAACAACTCTGGTCTTTGATAAAAGGCCAATGAAAATTGGGGAGTGGTATTTTCATGCTACTCCCCCGGACATACAGGTATAAAAGGAGCTGGTATGCAACCACTCATTCAGGTTTTATGCTGAGGAGCCGAGACAAGGTCAGGCCATTTCAGCGGGTAGTTCAGCGTTGTGGCAGGAGGGACACAACGTCTCGTTCCCTCCATCAGGGAATGGAGGATACGCAAGTAACCAGGGCGTTCCCTATCTGTCATTCACTCGACGTTGTGTCGATGTAGTGACACTAGGGGTCCCTATAGAAAACACTGCAACTGGCTGAACTGTGTTAAGTGAACAGGCTATCCAGGGCTTATCCGCTTGTATTGCGTGCCACTACCTGGGACAAAACCGGTTCCACCCGGAGGATGTAGAAACTTGCAAAGATGTTGGGTGTTGCCCAGCCCGCTGCTCTGCAAATGTCTGTTAGAGAGGCACCCCTGGCCAGGGCACAGGAGGCACCAACACCCCTGGTAGAATGGGCTCGTAGCCCTACCGGGGGCGTGATATGCCATAGCTATAGTGTCAATGAGCCAGTGGGCAATCCTCTGCTTGGAGACAGTGCTTCCTTTCCGCTGTATACCAAAGCAGACAAAGAGCTGCTCAGAGATACTAAAGCTCTGTGTGCGATCCAAATAGATGCGTAAAGCGTGCACCGGACACAGCAACGACAGGGCTGGGTCTGCCTCCTCCAGGGGCAGTGCTCACATGTTCACCACCTGGTCCCTAAAAGGGGTCGTGGGAACCTTGGGCACATAGCCCGGTTGGGGTCTCAAGATCACGTGAGAGTAGCCCGGACCGAACTCCAGGCACGTTTCGCTGACAGAGAACGCTTGCAAGTCTCCTACCCTCTTGATGGAAGTGAGCGCAGTCAGGAGGGCAGTCTTCAAGGAGAGTGCCTTAAGATCAGCTGACTGCAAAGGCTCAAAGGGGGCTCTCTGTAGACCCTGAAGAACTACAGAGAGGTCCCATGAGGGAACGAAGCGCAGTCTGGAGGGGTTCAGCCTCCTGGCGCCTCTCAGGAACCTGACGATCAGGTTGTGCTTCCCTAAGGACTTACCGCCTGAGTGATCGTGTCTACCACCGCAGGTGGTAGACCGCTTAGGTCTTACGTGTCCCGTCCAGGGGCCAGATATAAAGATTCTAGAGGTCTGGTCACGGGTGCCAGATGGTGCCCCGTCCCTGAGAAAGAAGGTCCTTCCTCAGGGGAATTCGCTGGGGGGGGGGGGGCTGTCGCGAGGAGCATGAGGTCCGAGAACCACGTCTGGGTGGGCCAATAGGGTGCTACCAGGACGACCTGCTCCTCGTCCTCTCTGACCTTGCACAGAGTCTGTGGAAGTTGGCTCACTGGGGGAAATGCATATTTGTGTAGGCCAGGAGGCCAGCTGTGTGCCAGTGCATCTATGCTGAGGGGTGCCTCGGTCAGGGCATACCAGAACGGGCAATGGGAGGATTCTTGGGAGGTGAACAGGTCTACCTGTGCCTGTCCGAATCGACTCCAAATCAGCTGGACCACCTGAGGATGGAGTCTCCACTCTCCCCAGAGGGTAACCTGCCGTGACAGCGCGTCCGCTGTAGTGTTTAGGTCGCCCGGGATGTGAGTGGCTCGCAGCGACTTGAAGTGCTGCTGACTCCAGAGGAGGAGACGGCGGGCGAGTTGTGACATACAACGAGAGCGCAGACCACCTTGGTGGTTGATATATGCTACCGTTGCCATGTTGTCTGTCCGAACTAACACGTGCTTGCCCTGGATCAACGGCCAGAACCTCCACAGGGCGAGCAGAATTGCCAACAACTCAAGGCAGTTGATGTGCCAACGCAGCCGTGGGCCCGTCCATAAGCCGGCGGTTGCATGCCCATTGCAAACAGCGCCCCAGCCCGTTTTAGAGGCATCTGTCGTGACCACGACCTGCTCTAGGGGAACACCTGCCCATAGAAATGAGAGGTCGGTCCAAAGGCTGAAGAGACGGTGACAGATTGGCGTGATGACCACGTGATGTGTCCCGCGGCACCATGCCCATCTTGGGACTCGAGTCTGAAGCCAGTGCTGAAACAGTCTCATATGCATCAACCCGAGTGGGGTGGCCACCGCTGAGGATGCCATATGCCCCAGGAGTCTCTGAAAAAGTTTCAGTGGAACCGCTGTTTTCTGTTTGAATGCATTCAAACAGGCCAGCACCGACTGTGCGCGCTCGTTTGTGAGGTGCGCTGTCAAAGAGACTGAGTCCAACTCCAAACCAAGAAAAGAGATGCTCTGAACCGGGAGGAGCTTGCTCTTTTCCCAGTTGATCCGAAGCCCTAATCGGCTGAGGTGCGAGAGCACCAAGTCCCTGTGTGTACACAACATGTCTCGAGAGTGAGCTAGGATTAGCCAATGGTCGAGATAGTTGAGAATGCGAATGCCCACTTCCCTTAACGGGGCAAGGGCTGCCTCTGCGACCTTCATGAAGACACGAGGGGACAAGGACAGGCCGAAAGGGAGGACCTTGTACTGATACTTCTGACCCTCGAATGCAAACCGCAGGAAGGGTCTGTGTCGAGATAGAATTGAGACGTGAAAGTACGCATCCTTCAGGTCTACCGCCGTGAACCAATCTTGATGCCGGACGCTCACCAGAATGCGTTTTTGCATCAGCATCTTGAACGGGAGTCTGTGTAAAGCCCAGTTCAGTACTCGCAGGTCCAAGATTGGCCGCAACCCACCACCTTTTTTCGATACGATGAAGTAGGGGCTGTAAAACCTCTTCTTCATCTCGGCCAGAGGGACAGGTTCTATCGCATCCTTCCGTAGGAGGGTAGCAGTGTTTTTGTCCTTCACCAAGGTGAAATGGATACCACTGAACCTGGGCGGATGACTGGTGAACTGAATCACGTAGCTGAGTCGGACGGTCCGGACCAGCCATCGCGACGGACTGGAAAGCGCAAGCCACTCATCCAAGTTCCGCGCAAGGGGGACCAAAGGGACAACGTCGCCGGACGTACCGGCAGGTGGGGCCTCGCGGCGGGGTGGAGCTCGAGGTGCCACACCATGTCGTGGCTGTGCTGAGTCTAGGGACATCGAAGCACTTACATAGCTCCTTGTGACCAACCCCGGAACAGCCTGGGATGGGGGAGGAAGAGGCCTGTCCTCGCAACTCGTGGAGACTGTCACATCGGGGGTGGATGTGTGCCACAGCTGGACACGCAGGGGCGGGGAGACAGCCACTGGAGCGCCAATCCTGCAAGGAAAAACTCGTGGATGGTGGTTGTGATGACGACTGTGCACACTGGGTATGTGACCCAGGGAAGAAGGAAACAGCTTTTTTGCTGAACTGTTGGGTACCACGGCCACTTGGGTATGTGGCGAAATCAAATAAAAAGGCAACAAAAGATTCTCCACCCGGCCCTCCACCAGGTGATGGAGTGGTCTTACTACCAGCTCCACTGCAGAACCTTCGTGGGTTCTTTGCGGCCAGTCATGAAACGGGTGGCGTCTGCTTCCTGTGGTGGGCTCCATGCCAGGGCCAGGCCGAAGGGGCAGGCTGCGGCAGAGCCATTGCAGTCACCGCAGGGGGACGCCCTTGGCGACGAGCAGACGGGGTGCGGGATCTTGAGCCGCGCTGGGGCAGGATATGCCAGATAGCCTCCTTCTGCTGGTTCACCGTCTAGAACTGCTGGGCAAAGTCCTCGATGGTGTCGTCGAATAGGCCAGCCTGGGAGATGGGGGCAGCAAGGGACCTTATCTTGTCGGCCTCACCCATCTCAACAAGGTTGGTGCTCCTGGACCAATAATGTGGACATCGTCCTCCCGAGAGACCGCGCGCCGTGACCTTCATTGCTCGGAGAGCGAGGTCGGTCACCGAGCACAGTTCCTGCATCAGACCTGGGGCAGAACTACCCTCGTGCAGTTCTTTTAGCGCCTTGGCTTGGTAGACCTGCAGGAGAGCCATGGCGTTCGCGGCCGCCCGGGAAAGCATGTCCGTCATCTCTGCATCAGCCTGTAACTGGGCAATCGACCCCGAAGGGGGCAGCCCAGCTGAGGCTTCTGCGTCTGACTGGACAAGCCCGCTCTCCGATGCTGCGTTCGAGAGCTCATCAGCTTCGTGGGCTCCGAACAAGAGGTCGAACTCGTCGTGAGACGAGCCGGCGGACTCATCCGGAAGCCCGATCAGGGTAGATGAGTGTGCTGGGGAATGGGAGGTCCGCGGGGGGATACCCGGCAGAGGCGATCCCATTGGAGTACCCAAATTGCCCCCAGTGCTAGCCGTGCTGGCCTCAAACCCGTGGGTAGAAAGCAAGCCGTGACCGCAACGTTGCCATGGTCATGGTCTCACAGTGAGAACATGAACCATCCACGAACGCTGCCTCCGTGTGGGTCGTGCCCAGACAAGAAAGACAGCGATCGTGACCCTCAGAAGTTGAGAGGTAACGACCGCAACCAGGAATAACACACAATCGGAAAGGCATCTTTAAAAAGACGCGTCTTTTTCGTGTGTGCCGCTCTTTTAGAGAAATATACTCTTTCAGAAAAATATACACTTTTTTTTCTGCCGAAGCACCCAGGGGTGTTCTCTGCAGTGAACCAGTGCAGAGGAGGGAGAAGCCGCTGAAATGCGCCGTCAGATCCAGCAGAGGTGAATGAACAGTCATGAGAATTCAGCTCAATGAGCATGACCGTTCGGCTCCGAAGAGAAAATCTGAATGAGTGGTTGCATACCAGCTCCTTTTATACCCGTACGTCCGGGGGAGTGGCATGCAAATACCACTCACCAATTTTCATTGGCCTTTTATCAAAGACCAGAGGTGTTTCAGGCTCCCAAGAGTGACCCCTAATGTCACTACATCAACACAACATCGAGTGAGTGACAGATAGGGAACCAAAAGCCTCCACCCCGGTACTAATAAAGGGTACCTAAGGGGCATCCATTTCTTCCACAAATTCATTTTTTGGAAAAAAAAATTCCCCCACAATAAGCTATCCCCAGATTTCAATCCTCTTCAAGAGCATTCACAAATTCCAACCCACCAGAATCGATACCAGACAACTACTTACTATTGATCTACTAACTCATTGCCTAAACACTCTGTCAGGGCTACATTTCTCTAAATACCCCAAAAACACTAGATGCCATATTTATCCTTGCCTTCTTGGGCTTCCTCCGTCGCTCCAAACTCCCCACCACACCAAAATTCGATCCAAGAATGCTTCCCATCATTTCGGACCTCCACATCCTAGACAACAATACAATCAGATACTACTGCAATCAGACCAAACCAAAAGAGGGAACCCAATTTTCATTTTCAACCTTGCTACTCCCATCCAGCCCTTCCAGTGCCAAACAGAGGATCCCAAACAAACAAATCCTCTAGATCCCCTCTTAATCGATGACAAAACTCAAGCAGTATCCCGATTCTGGTTCCAAAAACACCTCAAATCCATCCTACTCAATTCCAGCATCTCAGATAAACTATACTCAAGCCATTCCTGACACATCGGTGCCGCAACCACAGCAGCCCTCAAAGGCCTGCCTGAACACCAAATATGATAACTGGGCCACTATTCATCCGACACATATCTCGGCTGCATCTGCACCAACCATTTTCATATCAGGAAAGCACATCAAGCCCTAATTAACTAATCACAAACATTCACAATCAGGGTCAGGGAGACGCTTGCTTCATCCTTGTCTTTCCAATTGGCCAGCCCCACCATTCGGATGTAGCAGGGGTCCACCCGGCCAGTCCGGAAGCCCACATCCCACAACGCAGGATGGGCCTGCCTTAAGCACTCAAGGGCTCTCCCGTTCAAATCGCAGTGGGGGTTGTCCAGCTCGAATGCCGCGAGGGCCCCAAATTGTCAAGAGGAGAGGCTGAGGTCATTCCAAGCACCTTGGATTCATGCCAACACTCGGGGCGATCTGCCGTAGTGGTTAGGATTCACTTTTCCGCTTGGGCGGGTCAGACTTCTCCAGTGCAATCCATCAATGACTCTCCCAGTCAAACCGCAGCAAGCGTTTTCCCTTTCTGAACACTGAGATATTCACATTTATTTGTATCGCGGGCTCTCCCGTTTGAAGCTCGGAGACCCTCGCGTTCGGGCATAATGATCCCTCCAGCGCTTTTTCAGCTCTCGCAGAGCTCATTTCCATGCAGACGCAACCACCACTGTCTCTTCAGTGCTTCCACCTATTGTCATTCTCCATCTCTACCTATTCTACACCTCCCAGTTTCCATATCCCCCGAGTGGACCCTAGTGCGAGGCTGCCTCCACTAGCGGCCCCAGCTCGTTCTATCAAAGTTTAGCACCTCTGCGCACCCCTCACAGGGCTCAGCAAGCGCCTCCCCCTCCCTCAAATTAATTTAATCATTTCACGCTCTTTTTTGGGGGGTACAAGTGGCACTGTAAAATACTTAGTCTCGTCCCAAATACATGGCTCTGTAGACAACAGCTCGATGTCCCGTTTTCTGGCATCTTTTGGGGGGTATTCATGCTCTGTCAAGCCTCGAGCCCTTTGCCCAGGACAGCGAGCCACAAACATTTTACACTATCCTCTAAGCAGGATTACATTAACTTGTGAACTACTGAAATGGAGTTTTATAAACAAGGTTCAGGAAGAGCAAGGTAATTTAATCTGACCAATCACATCATTAGAGTAAGCGTATATAAACATCCGCTTACCTCTACATGGGGTCAAGTCTTCCGGCTCATTTTTTGGGTGGCAGCTGCCAACACGTGCCACCCTTCTGGCCCCACCAGTGGCCAAGAGTCTGACTTTAGCTTCCCACTTCAACACAAAAACTAATCTAAATGCATTACTGTGTCCAACATAACAAAATGTCATAGTTCACTAATATCCAATGACACAAAATTAAATAAATTAACCTCAAAACTTGATGTTCAGATGAAAAATGTCACAGTTCACTAATATCCAATGACACAAAATTAAATAAATTAATATCAATATGTTAGTTTATTTAATCGGTAGAGCCCGATCAATATGGGATTTTTGAGACTGATACTGATACCGATTTTAGAGAGGGAAAATTCACGGATTACCAATATGGTGGCCGATATATTTAATTTTAGAGCTGGAATGAAAACAGACCTCTTCTATGTGGATTTTTCACCAATTTTGCTATATGAGATGACTATGCAAAGGTACTCAGAAGACTGCTTTCTTAAATATTATTATCAAAGAATATTTGACATTATTATTATACATTGTCAACAAATTCTAGAAATGAACACTGAGAAAATAAAGAATAAATAAAAATACAATATATAGCTTAAAAAACATCAGTACTGTTTAGTTACCATTAATCAGAATCAGAATGAGCTTTATTGCCAAGTATGTTTACACATACAAGGAATTTGTTTTGGTTACAGGAGCTTCCAGTGTACAACCATACAAAAACAAGACAAAAACAGCAGCAAGACATAGATAATAATAAAAAAATAAAAAATAATTATACACATACGTACAGACACACACATACATACATACACACATACACATGGGTAGTGCAAATCTAATACAATCTGTTATGTACAGTGCAAATGCTTTTTTTTTTTTCTCAGAGGAATGAAATGGCAGAAGAGGTTGGATGTGTTGGATAAATATAAGAAAGACTAAACTGTGTATTGCACATAGTTATTGCTCAATGGGGCAATTTAACTGTTCATGAGATGGATAGCCTGGGGGAAAAATCTGTTCCTGTGCCTGACGGTTCTGGTGCTCAGAGCTCTGAAGCGTCGGCCAGAAGGCAACAGTTCAAAAAGGTAGTGGGCAGGGTGAGTGGGGTCCAGAGTGATTTTTCCAGCCTTTTTCCTCAAACTGGAAGTGTATAGTTCTTGAAGGGGGGGCAGGGGGAAACCAATAATCCTCTCAGCTGTCCAAACTGTCCTTTGTAGTCTTCTGATGTCTGATTTCATAGCTGAACCAAACCAGACAGTTATTGAAGTGCAGAGGACAGACTCAATGACTGCTGAGTAGAACTGTATCAGCAGCACCTGTGGCAGGTTGAATTTCCTCAGCTGGTGAAGGAAGTACAACCTTTGCTGGGCCTTTTTCACAATAGAGTCAATGTGGGTCTCCCACTTCAGGTCCTGTGAGACAGTGCTGTTTAGAATGGTGAGGGGGGTCAGTGTTGGGGTGTTCCTCCTAAAGTCCACAATCATCTCCACCGTTTTGAGCACTTTCAGCTCAAGGTTGTTTTGACTGCACCACACAGCCAGCTGTTTAACCTCCCTTCTGTATGCAGACTCATCGTCATCTCGGATGAGGCCGATGACAGTGGTGTCATCTGCAAACTTCAGGAGCTTGACAGAGGGGTCCTTGGCGATGCAATCATTGGTGCAGAGGGAGAAGAGTAGTGGGGAGAGCACACATCCCAGGGGGGCACCAGTGCTGATTGTACAGGTGCTGGAAGTGAGTTTCCCCTGTCTCACAAGCTGCTGCCTGTCTGTCAGAAAGCTGGTAATCCACTGACAGATAGACAAGGGAACAGAGAGTTGGTGTAATTTATTCTGGAGTATAGCTGGGATGATGGTGTTGAAAGCCGAACTGAAGTCCACAAAAAGGATCCTTGCATATGTCCCTGGTCTGTCCAGATGTTGCAGGATATGATGCAATCCCATGTTGACTGCATCATCCACAGACCTGTTTGCTCAATAAGCAAATTGAAGGGGATCTAGAAAGGGTCCAGTGATGTTCTTCAGGTGGGCCAACACCAGTCTCTCAAATGATTTCATGACCACAGACGTCAGGGCGACAGGTCTGAAGTCATTAAGTCCTGTGATTTTTTTTGTTTCTTTGGGATGGGGATGATAGTGGAACGTTTGAAGCAGCATGGGACTTCACACTGCTCCAGTGATCTATTGAAGATCTGTGTGATGATGGGGGCCAGCTGGTTAGCACAGAATCTAAGACACATAGGTGAAACGCCAACTGGGCCCTGTGCTTTCCTTATCCTTTGTTGTCGAAAGACACGGATCACATCATCTTCACAGATCTTAAGTGCAGGTTGAGTAGCAGGAGGGGGGAGGAGGGGGGTTGCAGGAGGTGTTGGTGTTTGTGTGAAGTGAAGGTCAGAGTGGGTGTGGGGTGTGAGATTGGGCCTTTCAAATCTACAGTAGAACACATTCAGGTCATCAGCCAGTTGTTGGTCCACCACAGGGTTGGGGGCAGGAGTCCTGTAATTCGTAAGTTGTTTCATGCCACTCCACACTGATGCAGGGTCATTAGCTGAAAACTTGTTTTTCAGCTTCTCAGAGTATCTTCTTTTAGCCACTCTGATTCCCTTCTTCAGTGTGTTCCTGGCCTGATTGTACAAGACTTTATCCCCAACTCTGTAAGCATCCTCTTTGGCCTGACGAAGCTGCCTGAGTTCCGCTGTAAACCATGGTTTGTCGTTGTTAAATGTTAAATAAGTCCTAGTAGTAATGCACATATCCTCACAAAAGCTGATATATGATGTAACAGTAACTGTGAGCTTGACCAGATTGGTGTCTACAGCCTCAAAAACACTCCAATCAGTGCAGTCAAAACAGGATTGTAGTTCCAGCTCTGCTTCGATGGTCCGTCTCTTTACAGTCCTTAATACAGGCTTAGCAGATTTTAATTTCTGTCTGTAGGTTGGAAGAAGATGAACCAGACAGTGATCAGATAGTCCCAAAGCTGCTCTAGGAACAGAGCGATATGCATCCTTTATTGTTGTGTAGCAGTGATCCAGTATATTTCTGTCTCTGGTTGGACATGTGATGTGCTGTTTGTATTTGGGTAGTTCACATGTGAGATTTGCTTTGTTAAAATCCCCAAGAATAATAATAACTGAGTCCGGGTATTGTTGTTCCGTGTCTGTGATTTGATCAGCCAGCTGTTGCAGCACTGTGTTCAAACACGCGTTTGGCGCGATATAAACACTCACCAGAATAAACGAGGAAAACTCCCGCGGCGAGTAGAAAGGCTTACAGTTAATAAAGAGCACTTCCAAATTAGGACAGCACATCCTTTTTAACATTGTTACATCTGTACACCAACTTTCATTGATGTAAAAGCATGTTCCACCGCCTCTCGTTTTCCCCATTAAGTCCACGATGCGATCTGTTCTGAACAGCTGAAAGCCCGGCAGATGTAACGCGCTGTCCGGAATGGCTTCACTCAGCCAGGTTTCTGTGAAGCACAAGGCAGCAGAGTTTGAAAAGTCCTTGTTTGTGCAGGTGAGGAGATGTAGTTCATCCGTTTTGTTAGGGAGAGAGTGGAGATTTGCTAGATGAATGCCCTGCAGCGTTGTTCAAATGCCACGCCGACGGAGCCTGACCAGCGCGCCTGCGTGTCTCCCTCGCCTGCGTCTCCTAACGCGTTTAAACAACACAGCCACACCTCCAACTAGAATGTCAAACAAAACGTCAGAGTATTCAAAATCCGGGAAAATATTGACTGGTGTATGCTGTCGAATGTTCAGCAGTTCGTCTCTGGTAAAACTGACTGAAAAAAGATTACTAAACCCAGGACAAACAAACAAAAATAACAAAACAATAGAAGTGCTCCACATCGAGGCGGCCATCCACGGCGCCATCATGATTTATATTTAAAATAGAATACAAATAAAATAAATAGCTAAATAAACATCAGTACTGTTTAGTATCAGTCAAATGCTGACTATTTTAATACTGCCAGTCAATTATTGGCAGGTTGTAAAACAAGAAGCATTTACACCTGCCGAGACAAGAGATAAACAGCGGCAGTGGTGTTACACCGTATTCTGCTATACAAGTTCAGGGGAAACTTTCATGCAACAACTGGAATTGTTCGGTTGAAGGGGGTACCAAACTGTGAATCCTGAACAAAACAGTTTGGTGAATACATGTTTACACATTAGCTTCCACTCAGCTGACAAGCAATGAAAGTAGCAACGTGGTTAGCTAGTTAGCTATAAGCTCGTTGTCACAGAGAGTAAAAGACGGACGTTGATTATTTTCAGAATCAGAATCAGCTTTATTGCCAAATATGCTTACACATACAATGAATTTTTCTTGGTGACAGAAGCTTCCAGTGTACAACAATACAAAAACAGCAGCAAGACATAGATAATAATAAAAATTAAAAAAAAAATTACTTTCCAGCATTGCGTCTCACCAATTAGGTAATAACATAGCATGAAATCAACACTCATCAGACACAATCCACCACCGCACCATTGTCTGCTGAGCTGCAAAAAGATGCTCTGATGTTTACCTTTTAGTCTGCTACATTACTTACTGCACTGACAAATTATAGCTGGCTAACAGCAAACAGACATGAGTGACATGGTTGTCAGGGACAAGGTTAATGTTATATTAGTTATATTGAAAAGGGAAAATGATGGGGTCATTGTATATGAAGTTTCCAGTATGTATTTCACAAACTAGTTAACTTACCAAGACACAGCTTAACTCCGCCCTGTCTACAGAGCCATGGTCAGCTCAGCTCTGTAAACAGTGGAGTTGGAGTGCGCTCTGCTGGACAAACTACGTTATGACACCAATTCTAAAGCATTATTTTCTGCATTATATGTTCTGAAAAAAGTTTTCATACCGATATATCGGTGAAAGGCTAATATCGGCCGATAATATAGCATGAGTCATTAGCTATAAAAGATGACTATAAGCTCTGTCACAAAAACATAATTTAAGGGATAGTTCACTCAAAAATGAAAATTCTCTCATCATTTACTCACCCTAATGCCATCTCAGATGTGTATGACTTTCACTTGCACTTTCACCCATCACTGATGCAAGTGAATGGTGGCCAGAACTTTGAAGGTCCAAAAAGCATATAAAAGGAGTGTGGCAGTGGGGGCGTGGTCAAGCATCTCTCCAGAGAGAGAGAAAGCGGTAAGGGCGCTTACACCTGAGCTAAATTATGTCTAACACCTGTCTCTAATTTCAGTGAACATGGGGAGAGCGGCATAAATAGAGCCACACCGCAGGTAGACGAGAGAGAGAGCCTGGATACCAGAGATCCTATTGTGAAGCCAAGGGTTTATTATTGTGAAGTTGAGTTTATTTTTGTGAAGAAGTTTGTTTATGTTGAGTGTGAATTATTGAACAGCCTGAAAACCCTGAAAGAGTGTATCTACTACAGTGAGGAGAATAAAATGCTTACCTGAACCAGGAAATCTGCTGCAAAAAAAGGTTTGAAGATGGACGGAAGTCGCCCTGTAGAGTCCTCCCAGTTGGCTGAGATCCTCCAAGCCCTCGCTGGCTTACATCGGAGCCACCAGCAATCCCTGCTTGAGCTCTGGCAAGATCAAGACCGCCGGTTTGTGGAGCTCATGCACGCTCAAGCAGAGGACCGACAGGCGATCTGGAGCCTCCTCAGCCAGGAGGCATCCCCAGCCGCGACCCCGGACACCCACACGCCGTTACCCCCACCTGCATTACAGAAGATGGGGGCGGTGGATGACCCAGAGGCGTTCCTGGATCTCTTCGAACACACCGCCGGGCTGGCCGCTTGGCCAGTGGGCGGCCCGACTCATCCCACTACTGTCCGGGGAAGCCCAGCTCGCTGCTTAACAACTGCCAGCGATGAGCCTCCTGGCTTATGGAGACTTAAAGAAAGCCATCCTGCAACGGGTTGGTCGGAGTCCGTAAGAAAGTCATCAACTATTCCGGAGTTTGAAGCTGGAGAGCTCCTACTGCCCGTTTGCTTTCGCCTAACGGCTCCGCGACGCCTGCCGAAGATGGTTGCTAGCGGGAGACCGCAGCGTCGATGGGATCATCGACCAGGTGGTACTGGAGCAATTAACACATCGACTGCCAAAGGGGACGGCAGAGTGAGTCCAGTGCCACCGCCCGGCGTCGCTGGAGGAAGCCGTCCGGCTTGCGGAGGACCACATGGCAGCGATCCCGAGGGAGGAAGAGCCCTCCCACTCTCTCTCTCTCTTCCCCCTGTCTCATTCCCCTCCCCTCTCTCCTCTCGTTCTGCTCTCTCTCCAGGTCCCGTTCCTGCCCCACGCAGACGAGAAGGACTTCAGCCCCTGAGACCAGTTCCCCGGGTGTGGGAGCCGACACCTTCCCCTATCCCGATGCCCTGCCGCTCTCCCCCTCAGGGGGGGCACCCGCCAACGCAAGTGCGGGTGTAGCGCCTGGGCCAGCCTGCCAGAGGTGCGGGGACCCGGAC
This sequence comes from Myxocyprinus asiaticus, assembly GCF_019703515.2. Classification (NCBI taxonomy): domain Eukaryota; kingdom Metazoa; phylum Chordata; class Actinopteri; order Cypriniformes; family Catostomidae; genus Myxocyprinus; species Myxocyprinus asiaticus. The sequence continues at coordinate 33,897,164 of NC_059346.1, read as the reverse complement.
CACTTCCGGGATCAGTGCCCTCTGATGGAGCTGGGGACGGTGGTGCAGGTCTCTGACCTCCCACAGGCTGCCCCTGACCGGGCAGGAGCGTACCGGATACCGGTAAGTGTCAAGGGGGGTACTCACCAAGCGTTGGTGGACACCAGGTGTAAACAAACCACTATCCACCAATGCTTGGTTCAACCCGAGGCATTGGGCATAACTAAAACGGTGAGGGTGAATGTGTGCATGGGGATATTCACAAGTATCCAGTGGTGACCCTGACGATTAAATTCCGGGGGAAAAAGCATAGAGTGGAGGCCGCGGTTAGTCCCCGCCTCACCCATCCGCTGATTTTGGGGACTGATTGGCCCGATTTTAGAGTTTTATTAAAGGGAATTTGCGCGGATGGGTCCTGTATGAAGTTAGGGAGATGTGCAATGTGCGATGCTCTGGCAGGAGAGGCGGAGCCGGGGCCTTCCTCGACAGCTCTGCGTCATAATGACGAGAGGGGGGAGAGGCTGCAGCCCCTCCCCTTCTCAGGAAATTCCCTGAGGGGGAATTCCCTTTGGAGCAGTCGCGAGACGAAACCCTCAAACACGCCTTCGACCAAGTGAGTGTCATCGATGGTCAACGACTCCAGCCGGACATCGCCCTTTCATACCCCTATTTTGCGATTATAAATGAGCGGTTGTATAGAGTGACACAGGACGCTCAGACTAAAGAGGATACAACCCAACTTTTGATTCCACGGAGCCGTTGGGAAATGGTATTCCAGGCGGCTCATTATAATCCCATGGCAGGTCACTTAGGAGAAAGGAAAACACTGAACCGTCTAATAGCCCATTTCTGTTGGCCTGGCATTGGCGGCGATGTCCGCAGGTGGTGAGCGACATGCCACGAATGCCAGCTGGTTAACCCACCGGCCACCCCTAAAGCGCCATTGCACCCTCTTCCCTTGATCGAGGTCCCCTTTGAGAGAATTGGAATGGACCTCGTCGGGCCATTAGAACGGTCAGCACGTGGATATCGCTTTGTATTGGTCCTAGTGGATTATGCAACATGATATCCGGAAGCAGTGCCTCTTCGCAACATCTCAGCACGCAGTGTTGCGGAGGCACTCTTCAAAATAATTTCCCGGGTGGGGATTCCGAAAGAAATCCTCACCGATCAGGGCACAACGTTTATGTCATGGACACTACGCGAGCTGTACGAGTTGTTGAGTATTAAATCGATTCGCACCAGCGTATATCATCCTCAAACAGATGGCCTGGTGGAACGATTTAATAAAACCCTCAAAAACATGATTCATAAGTTCATGCACGACGATGCTAGAAATTGGGATAAATGGCTCGACCCCCTGTTATTTGCAGTACGAGAGGTCCTGCAAGCCTCCACTGGCTTCTCCCCATTCGAGCTGCTGGCGACGCCTACGCGGTGTGCTTGATGTATTGCGAGAGGCCTGGGAGGAGGGACCTTCAAACAGTAAAAATGAAATTCAATACGTTCTTGATCTTAGAGGAAACCTCCACACTTTTGGCCAGCTAACACAGGAGAATTTGCTCCAAGCTCAAGAACGACAGCGCCGACTGTATGACAGGGGAACTCAGCTAAGGGGATTTGCACCGGGAGATAAAGTGCTTGTATTGCTTCCCACATCGAGCTCTAAATTACTCGCCAAGTGGCAAGGACCCTTTGAGGTCACACGACGAGTGGGAGATCTCGATTATGAGGTTAAACGAACCAATAGAGGGGGCGCACGTCAAATATACCACCTCAATCTCCTGAAATTGTGGAGGGAGGCGGTCCCTGTGACGTTGGCTATGGTAGTTCCCAAGAAGGCGAAGCTTGGACTGGAGGTGAGTTCAAAACATAAACAGTTCACCCCGGTCACTTGCGGAGACCACCTCTCACCGAGTCAACTCGCGGAGTTTGCTAGGTTGCAACAGGAGTTTGCGGATGTGTTCTCCCCTCTACCAGGACGTACAAACCTCATCCATCACCACATCGAGACCGAGCCAGGGGTCGTGGTACGTAGCCGCCCCTATCGATTATCCGAACACAAGAAGAAAATCGTTCGGGAAGAATTGGATGCAATGCTCCATATGGGGGTAATAGAAGAATCCCACAGGGATTGGTCCAGCCCAGTTGTTCTAGTGCCTAAGAGCGACGGGTCTGTACGGTTCTGTGTGGATTATAGGAAAGTCAACGCGGTGTCTAAATTTGATGCATATCCAATGCCTCGCGTTGATGAGTTGCTCGATCGGTTGGGCACTGCTCAATTTTATTCGACATTGGATTTGACGAAGGGTTATTGGCAGATCCCCTTGACACCAATTTCTTGTGAAAAAAACACCTTCTCCACACCACTTGGATTACACCAATTTGTGACACTTCCGTTTGGTTTGTTTGTAGCCCCGGCTACGTTTCAGCGTCGCATGGACCGAATCCTCAGACTGCATTAAACTTACGCTGCTGCCTATTTAGATGACATCATCATTTATAGCAATGATTGGCAGCGGCACATGCAACATCTGAGGGCGGTTCTGAGATCGCTGCACCGAGCGGGACTCACAGCGAACCCAAAGAAGTGCGCGATTGGGCGGGTGGAGGTACAGTATCTGGGGTTCCACTTGGGCCACGGGCAGGTGCGTCCACAAATTGACAAGACAGCGGCAATTGCGACCTGCCCGAGGCCCAAGACCAAAAAGGGGGTGAGACAGTTCCTGGGGCTGGCTGGCTATTATAGAAGGTTCGTGCCAAATTATTCGGACGTCACCAGCCCGCTGACTGATCTCACTAAAAAGGGAGCTCCAGACCCGGTCCAGTGGACGGAGCAGTGTCAGCGGGCATTCACGCAAGTTAAAGCCGCACTTTGCGGGGGGCCGCTTTTACATTCACCTGACTTCTCTCTCCCTTTTGTTTTACAGACAGATGCTTCAGACAGAGGGCTGGGGGCCGTACTCTCTCAGGTGGTGGAGGGGGAGGAGCGCCCGGTGCTGTGCATTAGCCGTAAGCTCTCGTTGAGGGAAACTAAGTAAGCACCGTGGAAAAGGAGTGTCTCGCCATCAAGTGGGCTGTCCTCACTCTCCGATACTACCTGTTGGAGCGGGCCTTCACCCTCTGTTCCGATCATGCCCCACTCCAGTGGCTCCACCGCATGAAAGATACCAGTGTCCGGATCACCCGTTGGTATCTGGCTCTTCAGCCGTTTAAGTTCAAGGTGGTCCACAGACCGGGAGCGCCGTCGATGGCCGTCGCCGACTTCCTTTCCAGGAATGGGGGGGAGTGGTAGGTAGGCCAGATGCCGCCCCGGACTGAGTCGGGCGGTGGGGATATGTGGCAGCGGGGCCGTGGTTAAGCATCTCTCCGGAGAGAGAGAAAGCGGTAAGGGCGCTTACACCTGAGCTAAATTATGTCTAACACCTGTCTCTAATTTCAGTGAGCACGGGGAGAGCGGCATAAATAGAGCCACACCGCAGGTAGACGAGAGAGAGAGCCTGGATACCAGAGATCCTATTGTGAAGCCAAGGGTTTATTATTGTGAAGTTGAGTTTATTATTGGGAAGAAGTTTGTTTATGTTGAGTGTGAATTATTGAACAGCCTGAAAAACCTGAAAGAGTGTATCTACTAGAGTGAGGAGAATAAAACGCTTACCTGAACCAGGAAATCTGCTTCTCGCCTCCACCTTCCATTGAGAAGTGTTACAAGGAGCATAAAAGTAATCCATCTGACTCCAATGGTTAAATCTATATCTTCAGAAGCGATATGATAGGTGTGAGTGAGAAACAGATCAAGTTTCAGATCAAGTCCTTTTTTTTACTATATATCTCCACTTTCACATTCTGCTTCTTTTGTTTTTGGTGATTCACATTCTTTGTGCATATCACCACCTACTGGACAGGGAGGAGATTTTATAGTAAAAAAAGGACTTAAATATTTATCTGTTTCTCACCCACTATCATATCACTTCTGAAGATATGAATTTAACCACTAGAGTCTTATGGATTATTTTTGTGCTGCCTTTATATGCGTTTTGGACCTTCAAAGTTCTGGTCACCACTTACTTGCATTGTATGGACCTACAGAGCTGAGATATTCTTCTAAAAATCTTTGTTTGTGTTCTGCAGAACAATGAAAGTCACATCTAGAATGGCATGAGGGTGAGTAAATTATGAGAGAATTTTCATTTTTGGGTGAATTATCCCTTTAATATTAATTAAATAAAGAACTGAAATCAAAATAATTTAGCAGAATCATTGCTTTCCATCATATTTCATGTCAACACACCCCTTCAAACAGCTATACGACGCCGCTTGGTCATTCGTGTACTGGACTGCTCCGAACACATAATTAGGCTACATGTCCAACTCCACTTGAAGGCCGCATGTCTAAGTCAATGACTCAATTATGAGTCATTATGTAATCATTAATTATATAATAATGCTTTTTTGTTTAAATACTACGCTGTGCTTCTTTCTATGTTCATCTATTGATCCAGTATATTTGACTGCATTGGTGCACACAGGCAAGAGCACATTTGGGGGAATGAAAAACAAGGAAGCACTAACATCATGCACATAGAATGTGGTGCAGCAGCTCTTATTTCCTCAACGTTTTGTGAAATGTGCCATTTAGTAAATGTTGTGTTAAATGTTGAGATAAATGTTACTGGTTTAGCATTAGTGCTGTTTATCATTTAGTTTAAAACGTGCACAGTTGGTGGAAGATGTCAACTTATTTTTGTTGTAGGTTATATTGTTCAAAATATAACATATACAATCTAACCTTCATGAATTCTCCGATAGGATATTAAAAAAAACAAAATAATTACAATGAATAAAAGAAGTAAGGAATAACTGTTACTTACTGCGTTTTACCCACCAAGGCTATGAGTGTTGTGAGTGGTTTGACAACTGAATCAGGAGTCACTGTGCAACACTTTCACTTTCATTTTATAGACTCAAAACAGTTTCACTTTTACGACATTTTATGCTTGAATAGAAAAAACTGCAGGAAGGATAACTGTAGAGGTAAACAGGCTAATATGTGGTCCATGGCTTGTGACTTTGCTTACTGCATCATAGTTCTTCTGACATTTCATTGTTAGTTCATGTGAGTTAATATTGCATTCCCTAATGCTTACATAAAAAATGTGTATGATAAAAATGTATTGTATAGTATGTTGTAATTAACATTAACCAGGTTAAATATATGCTGTAAAATTATTGTGCATTGCTAGTACATCTTAACTGATATTAACGAATCCAACCTTATTGTAAAGTGTTGCAGATTTATGTTATTTTATTTTTTACAAGTCTACCAAATTCTCTTTCAGGTTATATATAAGGAAATAAAAAAGGGAAATACAAAGTAAGAAAAAGATGTTAGCTTTACTGAACCTTTTTTACTAGAAACAAGAAAAAACTATTTCACTTAATTTTGCTTCAGTTTAAAGCTTAAGTGCTACATCAGTACTTCAGCTCCAACATCAGTGTGTTCATGTGTTAATGAAATGCTCACACTTATTTGGGAGCAATTAAATCTATTATCTGCTCCAGATAATACCAACAAGTTCTAGTTAAATGCACTAATATTAGCTTGTGCATAGTCCTGTGTAGTCAGACCTTTGACTAAAACATCAAAAGGTCTGTGGCTTATACTGCAGGCCAAGAACCACCTACTTAGACAGGAAGAGCCTTCTAACTGACACGTAAAGTGATCAATCACTTCGTACAGGTTTGTCATTTTGACAGGTAGTGCATTGACTGTGGGCTGTCTGTGTGCGTGCCATCAGAGGCTGAGTCTATAGCTTGCATTGCGTGTTACCTGCATTGCATTGTGAAGTAAATACATGTTGGTGATCTGCTTACAAATAAAAGTGTTTCTTAAATATTTAAATTAATCAATTATAGAAAATTATTTTGATGCATCTCTCAATTTGTAAAAACAAACAAAAATCTTGTTTACAGTAATGCATATACAATGAAAATATTTTGGGCAAGGCATTCCAGACACTCCAAGCGGTGCTTTTTCAGACAACAAAAGTGAATGAGAACTGGGGCTGCCAAGATCTAAAGAAAAAAAAATAAAAATGAGCAAAAAAGTAACCCAATATTAGACTATATCAGTGGTTCTCAACCATGGGGTCGGGACCCACTAGGGGGACTCAAGTTCTCTTAAAATTATTGAAAATATGATAGATTATTATACTTTTTATATAATTATAATTCAACTTACTGAAAATGCTAAAAATGTAATAACTCCCTTCAACAGCTTGCTTTTTATGAAGAATATACATTTCTGGAATTCTGAAGTTTTAAGGAAATATCTTATAATAGATATATCTTATAATATATCTAATAGCCCACACTGGGGGCCTTGTAATATTTTCTCCAACAATGGGGGTCTTGGAGTCAAAAAGGTTGAGAACCACTGGCTTATATGTCTCATATGCAATATTCCAAGCCTTCTAAAGCCACGCAATAGCTTTGTGTGGGGCACAGACCAAAATTTAAGTAACAATTTCCCCTCTGTAATAGCTCCCAAAGCTCAAAAGCATCACTCACAGGTTTATGGCATTGTCATGTGGTATTTTGCATGCCACGACATAACTCACCTTAGTGGAATTGTACCACTAAAACCTATCCAAAAAGCAGACCACTAACCCTTCCACAACTGTGCTAATCTTGCACAGCCTTGCAAGTTTGTCAGCATCAAGTGTGCATTATTTTTAGGCTTCATAAATCACTTTGTGGGTGCTTTAATCCATTTACATTCATACCAACCTCTGTTTTGCACTTTTCATGCAGTCATGCTCCAAATAAATAAAAATAAAAAAACCACACAAAAAAAATCAGTAAAACATGCTGCAAAATTAAAAAGCTATTTATTGCTGAAGACTACATTAGTTGAAGGGTAAAAAAAAAAAAAAAAAAAGGTAGTGTGATAAACTCCCAACTCCGAACAGCAGAATCGTCACCTTTTCCAGGAGCCGTCACAGCAATACTGTCCGCTAGACGGCAGTAATGCGCAGAAATTGCGAACCGCCATAAATTATCACAAGAAGAAGAAGGAGACACGTCTCCGAGCAACTTTAGTTGTTCTTTTTTCAACTTCTGGAAATGGCGGAGAAGAAAATAGCTGGTATGTGTTCATGTAAACTTTTAATTAAATGACGGATAATTTGGAATGGAGCCTAAAATGCAAAACATATGAAATGTGTTTCTAATTCCGTTCGTTCACAATGTAACTAATTTTTCGGAGCATGTACAGCCTAGCTGTGCATCACGGAGTTAGACCAGTTCGGATCATGTAAATCCCTTTGGTGTTCACGTGCAGTTTATACAGTGATGATTTATTCTTCTTAGTTCATAACATGATGAGTTATCCTTCCAGTTCGCTCGCAGGATCCGAACCAGCGGCGCGTGCTGGACGGCGCCACGCGTCAGCGCCGTTTGACCCGCCAGCTCGAGGCGCTTGAGAAAGACAACTTCCAGGACGACCCTCACGCGAGTCTTCCGCAGCTTGTCAAGCGACTGCCGCAGTTCGACGAAAGCATCGAATCCGGTAAAGAGTCGAGTCGGTGTTATGCATCAAGCCCATCCAGTTGCACATACGCTATTCAGATACTTCTAAATGTGTCTGACTCTGTGGCGCTGATGGTTGTATTCTCTGTATTGTTCTCCCCTGATGGGTGTTTATTTAAAGGCAAGCGGAGGAAGAAGACAAGGGGTGATCATTTTAAACAGAGATTCCGTAAAAACTTCCAGACTCTTCTGGAGGAGGAGGTAAGGTATCTGCCACTCATATTCTACTGTAGTGACAGCATGCCAAGACAAAAATCTTAATAACAGGCTACAGGAGTGTCTAGATAGAAAGAGACAAAGTTATTTCACACACTTCTTGGGTGAATTTTACACAACCTATCAAAAACATGTTCAGGTTAAAATGTCATTTTTGTACTGTAATTCTAAAAATAAAATAAAAAATACTATTAATTATCCTATATATTATTTGAATTGAGAATATTTATACATCATGGTTGTATTTGTTTTACTGAATTGAATTTATGCTCATATTGTATTAGCCATTAGTTATTACAGCATTACAATAATGAAAATCACCTTTGAGAATTGTAGAAAAAACATAAAAACCCAAAAGAAAAATGTCTAGATTTATTATTATTATTATTTTTGTGACCTGGACATGTTTTCATGAGGTTCACCCTTGTAAGGGGTAGGCACACTACAGTTTGAGCCCCATCAAAGACTGTTTAGCCCAAGACTGACCACTTGTATTAAAATGAATGGGAGAAATTGGAATGTGAAAATGACAGATGTTGAAAAGGAAGTCCTGACTTAAAGAGAGAGTTCACCCAAAAATGAAAAATCTCTCATCATTTACTCGCCCTCATGCCATCCCAGATGTGTATGACTTTCTTTCTTCTGCTGAACACAAACTAAGATTTTTGGAAAAATATCTCAGATCTGTAGGTCCATACAATTCAAATGAATGGTGATCAGGCCTTTGAAGATCCAAAAATAACAAAGTCAGCATAAAAGTAATCCATACGACTCCAGTGGTTAAATCCATATTTCTTCAGATGAAATATGATAGGTGTGTGTGAGAAACAGATCAATATTTAGGTACGTTTTTACCATAAATTCTCCTCCCTGCCCAGTAGGTGGTAATATGCACAAAGAATGGAAATCTTCAAAAACAAAAGAAGAAGAATGTGAAAGTAAGGGTGCTTCTCAATCGGAAGGCTGTAGCCTCGTTAGGCTGGATATCTCAGCTGCCATGTCATCAAGCACCGATGAAGGCCATCTCAATTGTGAGCACCCTTGGGAGGCAGCCTCGTTTTGCAGCCTTCGTTGCCATATTCTGGAGGATGCATCGGGTGTATCCTTTGTGGCCGTCAATTACCCACAATCCTTTGCACATGTCCCAAATTATTTAAAAAGAAACCTTTTTGACAGCTTACTTAAAACTAAGTTTTTATTTGCATTTGCAGCAATGACAATATGTAGAAAAATAAAAAATGCAAGTAGTTTAGACAATACAACAAATTAGAAGATAAGCTAGGGAATTAACATCATCACGGACTTTAAAGGGAATAAAAACTCCGCCATGAACACCGCTTCCTCTCTCCCGGATGAGCTAAATACTTTTTATGCTCGTTTTGAGGGAAATAACACCACCCTCGCGGAGAGAGCTCTCGCGGCCGAAGCTACAGAGGTTAGTTCACTCTCCGTCTCTGTAGCGGATGTAACCCGATCCTTCCGACGGGTGAATATCCGCAAAGCCGCGGGCCCAGACGGCATTCCGGGCCACGTCATCAGAGCGTGCGCGAACCAGCTGGCTGGTGTTTTTACAGACATTTTCAACCTTTCCCTCTCTTTGTCTGTAGTCCCCACATGCTTTAAAACATCCACCATTGTGCCTGTTCCAAAGCAATCAAAAATAATTTGCTTAAATGATTGGCGTCCTATTGCTCTGACCCCCATCATCAGCAAATGCTTTGAGAGACTATTCAGAGATTACATCTGCTCTGTGCTGCCTCTCTCTCTTGACCCATTGCAGTTTGCTTACCGCAACAACCGCTCCACTGATGATGCCATTGCATCTACAATACACACTGCTCTCTCCCACCTGGAAAAAAAGAACACTTATGTGAGAATGCTGTTTGTAGACTACAGCTCAGCATTCAACACCATAGTGCCCTCCAAGCTAGATGAGAAACTCCGGGCTCTGGGCTTAAACAGCTCGCTGTGCAGCTGGATCCTGGACTTCCTGTCAAGCAGACGCCAGGTGGTTAGAATAGGCAGCAACATCTCCTCATCACTGACCCTCAACACTGGAGCCCCACAGGGCTGTGTTCTCAGCCCACTCTTGTATTCCTTGTACACACATGACTGTGTGGCAACACATAGCTCCAATGCAATCATTAAGTTTGCTGATGTCACGACGGAGACGGAGACGGCTGAGGAAGTTTGGAATGAACCGCCACATCCTCACACGGTTCTACACCTGCACTGTAGAGAGCATCCTGACTGGCTGCATCTCCGCCTGGTACGGCAATAGCACCGCCCACAACCGCAAAGCACTGCAAAGGGTGGTGCGAACTGCCAGACACATCATCGGAGGTGAGCTTCCCTCCCTCCAGGAAATATATACCAGGCGGTGTGTGAAAAAAGCTTGGAGGATCATCAGAGACTCCAGCCACCCGAGCCATGGGCTGTTCTCACTGCTACCATCAGGCAGGCGGTATCGCAGCATCAGGACCCGCACCAGCTGACTCCATGATAGCTTCTTCCCCCAAGCAATCAGACTTTTGAACTCTTGATCTCCCACGATCAAAATACATCAGCACTGCACTTTATTACTGCACTTTATTACTCTTACTCTTATATCTCACACCGGACTGTCATAAATTATATTATTATTGTATTATATTCTCTCTTAACAACTTACTATCAACCGACAGCCTGAATGTCAATACAGTACAATACTGTACATTCTATATATACTACTATATATACTTTTTTATTTTTATTGAATAATGTGTATCTATATTGTGCGTATTGTATATTGTACAGAGTATGTTATTATTTGTATATTGTTGTGTGTAATTATGTGTATATCAGACGTTTAAATTGTGCTGTGTTCATTTGATGTTATTGTAAATTGGTATATGTCTCATCTTTGTCACAACTGCTATGTTGATAGGAACTGCACCCAGGAATTTCACACACCATTGCACTTGTGTATATGGCTGTGTGACAATAAAGTGATTTGATTTGATTTTGATTTGAAGATACAAAGCACAAAAAAATAAAAATTAATAAAAGGGCAATTACATGAATTTGAAAAACTTTAAAAGTTTTATAGATTTTACAAGTCTAGGGTTCTGTTTTTTCATATTTGAAAGGGTTTAAATATAAATTCTAAGATCATTGTTGCAAAACGTATTATATAAAGGCTTTTTTTGAATGACTAGCTTTGTGAATAAAACATTTTGCTAAAATAATAAAGGGATTAAGGGCATATTTCTCATTTTCTGAAGTATGTGGGTTTTCTAAACAAATTAAAATATCACATGGTTCTAAGCTTATGGTTCACCATGCACACTTACTAGATTGTCTCATTCTAGCGCTGAATGCTGAGGAGGGGTCTAGCCTACAGCCTACAGAGGACTGGTCTAGGAAGGACACAGCCTTAGTAGGCTCCAGCCTTCTGTTTGAAAAGCACCCTAAAAGTGGAGATTGATAGTAAAAAAAATAAAATAAAAAAGGACTTAAATATTGATCTGTTTCTTACCAACACCTATCATATTGCTTCTGAAGATACACTATATTGCCAAAAGTATTCGCTCACCCATCCAAATAATTGAATTCAGGTGTTCCAATCACTTCCATGGCCACAGGTGTATAAAATGAAGCACCTAGGCATGCAGACTGCTTCTAAAATCATTTGTGAAAGAATGGGCCACTCTCAGGAGCTCAGTGAATTCCAGCGTGGTACTGTGATAGGATGCCACCTGTGCAACAAGTCCAGTCGTGAAATTTCCTCGCTACTAAATATTCCACAGTCAACTGTCAGTGGTATTATAACAAAGTGGAAGCAATTGGGAATGACAGCAACTCAGCCATGAAGTGGTAGGCCACGTAAAATGACAGAGCGGGGTCAGCGGATGCTGAGGCGCATAGTGCGCAGAGGTCGCCAACTTTCTGCAGAGTCAATCGCTACAGACCTCCAAAGTTCATGTGGCCTTCAGATTAGCTCAAGAACAGTGCGTAGAGAGCTTCATGGAATGGGTTTCCATGGCTGAGCAGCTGCATCCAAGCCATACATCACCAAGTGCAATGCAAAGCGTCGGATGCAGTGGTGTAAAGCACGCCGCCACTGGACTCTAGAGCAGTGGAGATGCGTTCTCTGGAGTGACGAATCACGCTTCTCCATCTGGCAATCTGATGGACGAGTCTGGGTTTGGCGGTTGCCAGGAGAATAGTACTTGTCTGACTGCATTGTGCCAACTGTGAAGTTTGGTGGAGGGGGGATTATGGAGTGGGGTTGTTTTTCAGGAGCTGGGCAGAGTTCCAGTGGAAGGAACTCTGAATGCTTTAGCATACCAAGAGATTTTGGACAATTCCATGCTCCCAACTTTGTGGGAACAGTTTGGGGATGCCCCTTCCTGTTCCAACATGACTGCGCACCAGTGCACAAAGCAAGGTCCATAAAGACATGGATGAGCGAGTTTGGTGTGGAAGAACTTGACTGGCCTGCACAGAGTCCTGACCTCAACCCGATAGAGCACCTTTGGGATGAATTAGAGCGAAGACTGCGAGCCAGGCCTTCTCGTCCAACATCAGTGTCTGACCTCACAAATGCGCTTCTGGAAGAATAGTCAAAAATTCCCATAAACACACTCCTAAACCTTGTGGAAAGCCTTCCCAGAAGAGTTGAAGCTGTTATAGCTGCAAAGGGTGGGTCGACGTCATATTAAACCCTATGGATTAAGAATGGGATGTCAGTTAAGTTCATATGCGTCTAAAGGCAGATGAGCGAATACTTTTGGCAATATAGTGTATTTATTTAACCACTGGAGTCTTATGGATTACTTTTATGCTGACTTTGTCCTTTTGGAGCTTAAAAATTTTGGTCACCATTCACTTGCATTGTATGGAACTACAGAGCTGAAATATTCTTGTAAAAATCTTTGTTTGTATTCTGCAGAAGAAAGAAAGTCATACATATCTGGGATGGCATGAGGGTGAGTAAATGCTGAGAGAATTTAGATTTTTGGTTGAACTATTCCTTCATGGGTCAGTCATACTAGGCTTTGAATATGCCAAAAAAAATTTGGACAACACAAATGGACCAGGATATGATGTCACACGGGAGGGCTTCTGGTTTTAGCAAATAACATTTCCCAAATAACAAATAATATCATATTCAAAATGATAGAAAATACCATCTACTCCCTTTCCAGCAACAATAAAAATATGTATTCTTTTGAATTAAGACAAGAGGTCAGTGTGTGACGTTTTGATCTCGCCATCCAGATTTGCAGTTCAGAGTTCACCAAACTTGAACTTTGGTATGCAGTGATGTACGAAAATTCTTCCATGAGCTATCGTTTCCAAGAAGGTATAGCTGCAGGCCGGATATCTCCAAATGGGGGCGGAATCTCCAAAAGAGGGCATGGTTACTCCAAAAGGGGGTTTTGGCAACTCTTAAAGGGGGCTTCAATTCAACACGGTTAGGTTTAGGGAAAGAGTTATGAAAGGGGCTCCCTATATCTTTGCCGGCGGTTTGCATTAGGCTTTGCGTGCACTAAGCCAAGTGTGACGGCCCATTTACTCTCTTCTTTCTTTCAGGATTTGAGTGTTAGTGAGGGTCCAAACTATTTAACTGCATGTGCTGAGCCCTCTAAGTTTCCTCAGCGTAATTTCTGTGCGGTGTGTGGCTTTCCTTCAAACTACACCTGTGTGTCATGTGGAGCTCGCTACTGCTGTGTCCGCTGCCTAGGAACACACCATGAGACCAGGTAACACAATCTCTAACAAATGTCTTTAGAGAAGGCACCATACTTACTTAAGCATAAGATAGTACAAACAATCTGAGAACAAACAAACAGACACCACAAGACAGGATGGCACACACATACTAAGACAAGGTTAAACAACCTTACACACCCGGTGGCACAGACCGATCATACCATACACTTTTAGGACTGTGCAAGGTGAAATGTGTGTAAAAAAAATTTTCATTGTCCTTTTAGGTGTCTGAAGTGGACGGTATGATCCGTTCATCTCTACTAAACTGGTATCAAGAGCAAAGCTTGAGTTTTGGGTCATCTTCCACCCAGAATCTATCTTAGTCTTATTTCTTTCTTAAGAGTCTAGTTTTTTTCTCAAAAGCATCACAGCACTCACATGTGCAGTCATTAAAAATATCAATTTGACATATTGATATAAATTACTAGCAGCCTTGGCCCTGGCTAAACCCCTGCCTAAAAGAAAAAATCTTGTAAAGAGTCTAAATATATACTGAAAGAATAAAATTGCTTATTCATTTATCTCCCGATTTATCATAATTATGGGAAACCATAGCATGAACAGTGCTTTTTTTGTACAAAGATTTTTACTAACAATTCATTTGTTTTCTTTTTTTTTGTAAATAAATGTAAATCTGTACATTTGTTTATCTTGTTGTAAAATGTCTGAATAAAATAAATGCCTTTGTCAATTCCAAGGCCTATTGTGTCTAAATAGAGTTATCCCACTTAAAAGACATGGTACATAAATGCCTCTGAATTGTTACCCTTATCTAAAACCTTTTAAATAAAAGAGATCAAATATCATGAAACTGAACTGGAAAGGCACAATCACTTATCTTCACAATTAGCCTTAACATATCAAGTTTTACAGATGTTCAGCAGGAAAAACTTTATAACAGATCTCTGCTAGAGGTGAGCAAATATTTTCACTTCCTGAATGACTTAAGTTTTTGTGCTAAAAGGCACAGATGTAGATTAATATAAATAGAGCTTCATTCTGGTTTAGAACCCAAATCACATTAATTAATTTGTGCAATGGCCTTGGCCGATATTGTGCTTTGAACATTACTTTAAGAGCCAAAAAAAGCTAAAAACATTCACATGGAAACATCATAGTAATTTCACATATCCCTCCCACATGAAATATTTCAGGCTGAAGCAGAGCATGTGTTTCTGTGTAAATAACGTTATGTGGCCCCAATACTTCTAGATGATGCGTAGCTCATGTGTGTCCGCCAGTCCGCAGCTGGTCTTATGTGTGTGGAAAAGTTTAGACAGAGCCTCCATGTATAAACGGTGGTAATAATCCACCTGTTCCTGAGATGGACTGCGAACCTGTGGCACGGTAATGGGATGGCCCACTGAAAAAGAAAAAGATACAATCCATTCATTACTATCTATACTTTTACATCTATACTTGGCTAAGAATAAAACTGCAGAGAAAATAAATGAAAAAATGGGACATTTTACTACTAAACATCCAAATCCATTAGCAAGAAAATTAATCTGAAGAACAGTTTTAGTTAGTTTCAGTTTATAACAATTAATTTGTGAAGAAAACAAATTATGATGTGAGAAGTCTTTCCAACTGACCCACAGTGGTGACAGGACTCCTGTAGGGCAGAAGAAGCCAGCGTCCCCCAGTGAAGAGACATGGAGCAAAACCCATAACCTGTTTAAAAAGAGCCTGCAGCCGTCGACCCACACTGCCCTCAGGTAGAACCACCTGCTGGAACAGCTCATTCTCACCGAAAGAGTACACAGGAACCAGGTCAGCCCTAAGTAAACAACAAAGAGAAGAGAGAAATGTGGTCAAGTGAGATATACAGAACAGTTTTTAATGCAGTACAGTTACAGTATTGTGCAAAAGTTTTAAGTACTTGTGAAAAATGTTACATAGTGTGGCTGTCTTCAAAAATAATGACATAAATAGTTTTCATTTATCACTTAATGTCATACAAAGTCCAGTAAACAAAAAAGCTAAATCAATATTTGGTGTGGCCACCTTTGCCTTTAAAACAGCACCAATTCTCCTAAGTACATCTGGACACAGTTTTTCTTTGTTGTTGGCAGATAGGATGTTCCAAGCTTCTTGGAGAATTCGCCACAGTTCTTCTACAACCCCAATTCCGAAAAAGTTGGGACAGTATGAAAAATGCTAATAAAAACAAAAAGGAGTGATTTGTAAATTATAGTCATCCTTTGCTAAATTGAAAGCACTACAACTACACATTATATGATGGTTTTCCTTCTGAATTTCATTGTTTTTTGAAAATGTACAGTAATTTCAAATCAGATGATTGCAACACGCTCCAAAAAAGTTGGGATAGTCGAGTGTTTACCACTGTGAAACATCACCATTTCTTCTAATAACACTTATTAAGCATTTGGGCACTGAAGACACAAGTTTGTTAAGTTTAGAAAGTGGAATTTTCCCCCAATCATCCATTATGTAGGTCTTTAGCTGCACAATTGTACAGGGTCTTTGTTGCCGTATGGTGTGCTTCATAATGCACCACACATTCTCAATTGGAGACAGGTCAGGACTGCAGGCAGGCCAATCTAGCACCCACACTCTCTGCTTACACAGCCATGCACTAGAAATCCGGGCAGTATGTGGTTTGAAGTTGCCCTGCTGGAAAATGCGGTGCTGGATGGCAGTATATGTTGGTCCAAAAGTTTTGCATATCTGTCTGCATTCATGGTGTTCTCACAGATGTGCGAGTTACCCATGCCATGGGCACTGACACACCCCTGGCCCATACAGACACTGGCTCTTGGACCTGATGCTGAAAACAGCTTGGATGGTCCTTTTCCTCTTTGGCCCGGATAACACAACAACTTCGTTTTTCAAAAACTTTTTGAAATGTGGACTCTTCAGACCAAAAAACACAGTTCCACTGTTCTACTTACCATCTAAGATGAGACCGAGCCCAGAGAAGTCGGCAGCGCTTCTGGACAGTGTTGATGTAGGGCTTCTGCTTTGCATAGTAAAGTCTTAACTTGCATCTGTGGATGCAGTGGTGAACGGTGTTGACTAACATAAATGTACTCCCATGTTCATCCCATTACAGATTAATGATGTTTTTTAAGACAGTGATGTCTGAGGGATCAGAGATCAAGCACATTCAGAAGAAATAGGCATTTCACCCTATATTATGCACTGTAGAGTGTGAAATGCCTAAAATCCTTCCAATTTGTCTTTGGGGAACATTGTTCTCAAAGTGCTGGATTATTTGCTGAAGCATCTGTTGGTAAATTGACAAGTCTCGAATGATCTTTGCTCTTGAAGGACTAGGCTGTTTTTGGAGGCTCCCTATATTCAGTGCATCCGGAAAATATTCACAGCGCTTCACTTTTTCCACATTTTGTTATGTTACAGCCTTATTCCAAAATGGATTAAATTCATTATTTTCCTCAAGATTCTACAAACAATACCCCATAATGACAATGTGAAAGAAGTTTGTTTGAAATCTTTGCAAATTTATTTAAAATAAAAAACGAAAAAAAGAAATCGCATGTACATAAGTATTCACAGCCTTTGCTCAATACTTTGTTGAAGCACCTTTGGCACCAATTACAGCCTCAAGTCTTTTTGAGTATGATGCTACAAGCTCGGCACATCTATTTTTGGGCAGTTTCTCCCATTCTTCTTTACAGGACCTCTCAAGCTCCATCAGGTTGGATGGGGAGCGTCGGTGCACAGCCATTTTCAGATCTCTCTAGAGATGTTCAATCAGGTTCAAATCTGGGCTCTAGCTGGGCCACTCAAGGACATTCACAGAGTTGTCCCGTAGCCACTCCTTTGTTATCTTGGCTATGTGCTTAAGGTCGTTGTCCTGCTGGAAGATGAACCTTCGCCCCAGTCTGTGGGCCAGAGCGCTCTGGAGCAGGTTTTCATCAAGGATGTCTCTGTACATTGCTGCATTCATCTTTCCCTCGATCCTGACTAGTCTCCCAGTTCCTGCCACTGAAAAACATCCCCACAGCATGATGCTGCCACCACCATGCTTCACTGTAGGGATGGTATTGGCCAGGTGATGAGCGGTGCCTGGTTTCCTCCAGACATGACGCTTGCCATTCAGGGCAAAGAGTTCAATCTTTGTTTCTCATGGTCTGAGAGTCCTTCAGGTGCCTTTTGGCAAACTCCAGGCGGGCTGTCATGTGCCTTTTACTGAGGAGTGGCTTCCGTCTGGCCACTCTACCATACAGGCCTGATTGGTGGAGTGCTGCAGAGATGGTTGTTCTTCTGGAAGGTTGTTCTCCTCTCTCCACAGAGAAATGCTGGAGCTCTGTCAGAGTGACCATCGGGTTCTTGGTCACCTCCCTAAGTAAGGCCCTTCTCCCCCGATCGCTTAGTTTGGCCTGGCGGCCAGCTCTAGGAAGAGTCCTGGTGGTTCCAAACTTCTTCCATTTACAGATGATGGAGGCCACTGTGCTCATTGGGACCTTCAATGCTGCAGAAATTTTTCTGTACACTTCCCCAGATCTGTGCCTCGATACAATCCTGTCTCGGATGTCTACAGACAATTCCTTGGACTTCATTGCTTGGTTTATGCTCTGACATGCCTGTTAACTGTGGGACCTTATATAGACAGGTGTGCCTTTCCAAATCATGTCCAGTCAACTGAATTTACCACAGGTGGACTCCAATCAAGTTGTAGAAACATCTCAAGGATGATCAGTGGAAACAGGATGCACCTGAGCTCAATTTTGAGTGTCATGGCAAAGGCTGTGAATACTTATGTACATGTGATTTTGTTTTTTTTTTTTGTTTTTTTCATTTTTTTTTTTTTTTTAATAAATTTGCAAAGATTTCAAACAAACTTCTTTCACGTTGTCATTATGGGGTATTGTTTGTAGAATTTTGTGGAAAATAATGAATTTAATCAATTTTGGAATAAGGCTGTAACATAACAAAATGTGGAAAAAGTGAAGCGCAGTGAATACTTTCCGGATGCACTGTACTATGACACGGTTGCCTCACCTGTTTAACATATCCTGTTTCACATCGCCTTGTTATTTCAACTCATAAAATTGTTATTAGTCTTAAATTGCCCTGTCTCAACTTTTTGGAGCATGTTGCAATCATCTGATTTGAAATTACTGTACATTTTCAAACAACAATGAAATTCACAAGGAAAAACATTATATAATGTTTAGTTGTAGTGCTTTCAATATAGCAAAGGATGAATATAATTTACAATCACTCTTTTTTTATTTTTTTTATTTTTATTTTTTCATTAGCATTTTTCATACTGTCCCATCTTTTTCGGAATTGGGGTTGTATTTATTTAGGCTGTCTCAATTGCTTCTGTCTCTTTATGTAATCTCAGACTGACCCAATGTTCAGTGGGGGGCTTTGTGGGGACCATGACATCTGTTGCAGGGCTCCCTGTTCTTCTATTCTAATCTTTTCTATTTACAGAAGTAATGTTTGGGAGTCTAACATTTATATTTCCTATTGACACTAAAGCTGAAGATATAAATAACCATCTTAAGACAAATGCTTTTGTGAAACCTTTTATGTGCCTAAGACTTTTGCACAGTACTGTATATAAGGAAAAACACTTCTCAGTAGCAGTGTGGTAGCGTAGCCATTCTTGTATGTAGCTTTTCAGTTTTTAAACTGCTTTATCAAGTTAGAGTTAGGGTGCTTCGCCATCAAGCGCTGTGTGTTGCTTGCGGGTGTCTATGTGTGCTCGTGTGTATGTTGGTGAGAATGAAAGCGAGAGAGTGAGGGTGCTTTACCATGATTAAAATGCATTTAGTATATTATAGAAATTGTCATTCTTATCTGGTTTACTTAGCCAATGTCTTTGTTTAATTTGGTTATTTTGCTGTGGTAGCCTGTATGGCTCTTTGAAATAAGTTAAACAATTGTCAAAATGATAAGAAACCATTATGCGCTCAAGACCTGGAATTACTTTATAGCTGTGCATTCACTGAAAAATAATTGCAAACCGTATCTTTTTTTTTCACCCAATTTGTAATGCCCAATTCCCGGTGCGCTTTTTTAAGTCCTTGTGGTCATGTAGTGATTCGCCTCAATCCGGGTGGTGGAGGATGAATCCCAGTCGCCTCCGCGTCTGAGACCATCAACCCGCGCATCTTATCACGTGGCTTGTTGAGTGTGTTGCCACGGAGATATAGCGCGTGTGGCGGCTTCACGCCATCCGCAGCATCCGTGCTCAACTCAGCACGCGCCCCACCGAGAACGAACCACATTATAGCGCCCACGAGGAGGTTACCCCATGTGACTCTACCCTCCCTAGCAACCAGGCCAATTTGGTTGCTTAGGAGACCTGGCTGGAGTCACTCAGCATGGCCTGGGATTCGAACTAGTGAACTCCAGGGGTGGTAGCCAGCGTCTTTTACCACTGAGCTACCCAGGCATATTTTGACATAAGAGGCCATTCTACTATAAAAACATACTGTCAATTTCAGAACTCAAAATTTTATCCCCAAAGCAATAAAATAATTTTTTGACACCAAGCTACAAAAACACCTCTTTCTTTACTTCTGCGACTTCCCTACGTCATTAGGGGGCCCATTAATTCATGACCGCCTCTACAGCGAAAAAAAAAAACATGAACTGCCTACATTGCATCATTGCACCCTTGGCCCTGCCCACTGGCGTACTTGGAGAGAGAGAACAGGACAAACAGGCCTTGTGTGGCCTAACTATTCCTGAACACCAAAGGGGACCCATCTGGACTATTTTGAATTATTTTTGTATATAAACATGCACTAGACAAACGTCTTTGACCGTTGTCGTGTATCTCGCGCCGCTTTTAAAAGACGCAGTGTCAAGTTTTGCTGTTGCACAAACTGTTCTTTCGCACATCTGCTATATTTTTAATTGTTGGTGTATGTAAACATGCATTAGATGGACGTCTTTGACTGTTTTGATGCATTCCTGCTTCAGTGCACGATGATACTGTATGTGTGTGCATCTTCATTGTGCTTTGGACTATGTATGTGTGGTTTTTCAGCTCATATCAGCGTGGATTGTATGTTTTTTCGGCTCAAGTCAACATGGATTTTTTTGTGAACCAGTCTATATGATTCAAGTTTTGCAAAAGGAACTGTTATTGAAGGATGGGGCAGTTAAAAACACTTGGACCCGATCGCAAAACCGTGAGTAAACCGTTTCATTCATGAATATTTCAAATGTCATGACTGTTTGATAGTTTATGGTGCTGTTGAGCATACAGTAAGTGAACAGTTTAATATATTCGGATGCAATGTGTTGGATGTGCATTATGTGTAAAGCCTGAAATATATTTTTTAAGAATATTTTCATTCTCTTCCAACTGTGTTTGAAATATGGCTGTATTTGAGGGGCTACACACTGTTAGCCAATCAACAGTGGCCGTTTACGTTGAAGTTTTAAGGAGGCGCTTGGGCGAAAAGTGTTTCAGACAGAGGGCCAGAGACAGGGTGGAAAATGATCATAAATTACTAAATTATGACTGTTTTGGTGCAAAAAAAAAACTACTAATATTATCAGTGGACCTCAGGGAAGATAATACAATTATTTAAAAAAAAAAAAAAAAAAAAGAGTATCCCATGACCCCTTAATTTATTACAATTGCAATGTGAGGATTGGGATGATTTAGGCAGTGAAATCTAGACATTAGCCTTTGGCACTCTGGGTTTAAACTAGGTGTTTATTTCAGTCACTTAGTACAATCTTCTTGTCTCAATCTTGTACTCTTTCTCTTACCCATGTTCAAGGGCCAGTCGTACAAAGCCTTTCCTCTGTCTCATGACTACGGTATTTACTCCAGGAGACGAGGCAAGTGATTCCTCTGCCCCTCCAATGATGATGACCAAAGCATTACCCACACCAGTATGGCTCAGCACATAATCTAAACTCTTCTTACTGACAGGCAACAGACCTAAAAAGGAGAAAATAAATGGAGAAACTACATTGAAAGGACTTTTTTTATCAGGAAATTTTTATTCAGGGGTATATTGCATTAGAGTACTTTTGCACACACTTGACATCATACACTGTTTTCTTTCTTCGCCTCAATCCTCAAGCACATTTCTCGATGACTTTCTAACTCATTCTCTTGTAGATACTGACCTGCACACAAAATATATTCTCTGAAGAGGGGAAGGCGGAAAAGTCCGGCCAAGATTGCAAGAGTGTTGCGCACTCCAGGAAAAGTCTCAGTGAATCCACTACAGTCTGTACTGAAACATGAGAAGGCTCCCACACACATGATACCATGGGGATGGCAGCCCAGAATATAGTTCTTGCTGGGACTCAGCTCAGCAGTCTTCACAAGCTGAGGGGGAAAGAAAGAAAGAAAGGAAGAGAAAGAAAGAGACAAGCATGGGTATAAGGCACAGAGGATTCAAGATGTCAGGTTGGTACAAATCAAAACCGTGCCAGAAGAAGAATATGCCTTAAGTCATTTATTGGGTATAATGCTTGTGTTGGTTACCTTCACAGGGAAGTAGTCTCGGAAGCGTCTCCATACTTCCCAGCCTCTCACAAACTTTGTTTGTCTGCCACCTAGTGGACACAGGCAGAAACACAACCACACTATAACAAATAAATATATCCAAACCGAGATCACTTCAAAGGAGGTCTCAATATAAGTTTCAAAATATGTTTTTATTTGATTCACTTGCTTTTCTTCAACTGCTGCCGCTTAACACTGAAGCTGTTACTTAAACTTTTATTTTGTTCCTTTTTGTATATGTTTTTATCAATCTCAACCTCAACTAATTTTTTATTCTACACAAAGCGACCCACTCCATGTAGAATAAAACTGATTTTAATAAGCCACTGATCTGACTGGAGTATTCATCTCAAGTGTATATCTGAGCTTAGTTCACCTAGGCTACGTTCACACCACAGCTGAATGTTGCCCAAATCTTATTTTCTGCTCAAATCTTTTTGTAAGGTTGTTCACATTACATGAAATGTAGCCCATATCAGATACTAGTCTGAACAGCCGACGCACGTTAACTGACCCGCATGCATACAACACTCCCAGAGCATGCCTATTACAAACCCAGACATGTTTATTATTTCAGTATGTATAATGAATTTGCAGGGATTTTTTTTATTTATTTTTTTTATCCAGAATAGGACACTTAATGACTATCTAATAAAATATCCACAAGTGATGGAAGACCGGATGGATAAAGTAATTTTAAATAGTCGTTTGCAGTTGTATAGTGGAATTACCATTGAAGCTCAAGAATATAATATCATAAAATTGAAGGACAGCAGGAAAAACGGCTTTATGTAAGGTAAGTTGTTATCTGTAGTTATTCAGTTGTTCCATTGTTCAAACCAAATCTACGCCCTTGATATCAGGCATATTGCACGGTAAGTGACGAATGTTGAGTTAGACTGATGTAAAAAAATCACATTAAATCATACCTGCCGGTGTTAACGTAGCCATATTGATTTAGTGTGTTGGCATTTAACCAATTTAAAAATTGACATGACAAAAAGAGTGCATAATACCTGTGTGAAATATTATATGACAAAAAAGAATTTCAAATTTTTGTTTATAGACCTGGGTTTACCTCTTTCAGGTGTGTACCAATCGTAGATCTGCCAGGTGAAGTAGAGAGTGGGGAAGGGCCACAGAGAGGTGAACATCAAGTAGACCATCAATAATAGACAGGACACTCCTGCATACACACACACACACACACACACACACACACACACACACACACACAGAGTGCCAAATATCATCAGCACTGATTGTGAAACAACTTAGACCCAATAGTACTGATAAGAAAATGTTATGTAAAGTGGCATATAGCATCAAAAAGTAGCTTTCATTTTTTTCTGCATTCTTTGTGTGTGCATGTGTGTGCGTGCAGGAATGCGCTTGCCACAGGTCTCACCCAAAAACAGAAATGAAAGCACCCATTGTAAAACACTTATATCCTCGATAAACTCCTTCCAGTGAGACTTCTGCCCCTTCCCTTTTATCTTAGGAACTGAGAAACAGAGGATGTAATAGGGAGAGAAGAAACAGATTAAGAGATATGTTTGTTGATGTAAAGTTTGTCTTTAGTTTGACAAACTCTCACAAACTTGGAAACTCACAAATTGTCCTCATTGTTTTAATTTTTGTTGTAATGTCTAGATTACCATTTACCTGTGTTATTTGAACATGCTGCAAATAACTTCCTAATTTGCCTAAAGTGCCAAAACTTTGTTGCATTTTCACCAGTGTGAGAAATATGTCAGTTTACATGTTGTAGGCGTACATCTTGATTTTTTTAGAATTTTAATCAAATTACATACCTTATAATCAGGGTTGGGGAGTAACGGAATACATGTAACGGGATTACGTATTTAAAATACAAAATGTAAGTAACTGTATTCCACTACAGTTACAATTTAAATCATTGATATTTAAAATACAGTTACATTCAAAATGTATTTTAATTACTGAAGAGATTACTTTGCATTTTATTGTCATTTGTTCCATTTAATATTTTGTCCTTTCAGATGGAAAACATTTATACATATATATGATGCGATCCAAAGTGCATTTGAACAGCGGTGAAACACTTTCTTATGATGTGTTACATTCATACGAGCAGACAGAGAAGTAAGTTTGAAGTAAGTTTGGAGCAGAAGAAATAGAAAAAACCTTGTGCAAATTGTCAGCTTTACCCTAAGCTAAAATGCTATTTCTAGCCATTTTACATGCACGTTACCAGGCACGATCATATTTTTTTTTTTTATCAAGAAAATTCACGTTGGATCATAATTTCTATTTTTCTAGTAAGACCTTTGATATTAGGGCAAAAATCATATTCTTGACAATAATGTTTTTATTGTTTTCCTTTAAAAATATCTAAAAATCCTTAAAACAAGATCAATTTGATTTATCTTGTTTTAGAAACAACACAGCATAAGATATTTAGGTTTTTCTTACTGTCTTACTATACTGGCAGAGTTTTTATAGTCAAAACAAGTTAAAAAATCTACCAGTGCTGAAGAAGTAATCCAAAGTATTTAGAAAACGTTACTGACCTTGAGTAATCTAACGGAATACATTATAAATTACATTTTACAGCATGTATTCTGTAATCTGTAGTGGAATACATTTCAAAAGTAACTTTACCACATTAAATAATTTTTTTTTTAAGTCATCTTGCCACCCCATTGGAAGTTTGGTAAGGCCCTCTAGTGGGCCCGGCACCCTGGTTGAGATTTAACATTTAGCTTGAGGTTTTATCGTTTGATTTGAGATTTAGCTGTAACATTTAATTTTAAGATATATAGATTTATATTATGCCTTTATATTTATGATTGAATGGGATATTTGTTAACTACAACTTTATCACTAAATATATAACATGGCATTTGAAATCCACTTGTTTGAGCTAAATCTGACAAATCAGCCAATTATTTGCAGCACACTTTATTTTACTTTATGTACACTCATTATCCTGTGTAGTATCATTCTAATACGGAGAATCTGACCTCCTGACCCCACTTAGTACTGTGATATTATGTAATGTGCCATTCTTTCAAGTCCACATTTGCATTTATATACATTACGACTACATTGTACATGCATTAAATCAGCATCCCTCTCTCTAGCTTTTAGTGAATTATAACAGACCACCACAATGACATTTACACATTGAATCATACACCACATTATAGTGTTGGTTGCAGACCTAAACTTTAAAGCAGGTTCGATAAATTATACATTATAGAAATGTCCTTATATAATTCTCTCTTACAATGCCGAGAGCCTACCGTTATGTTGGCCCATTAAATACCCAATTTTGACGATCCTTAAGGCAACTTAATCCACGTCCTCACCTTCGCTAACAGAAGACTGGCGTTTCTCTTGTTTGCACTTTGATCGGTTCAATTGGTCAAACAGATAACGATCCACTCCCTAATCGCGACACTGTAAATGCATATGTGGGCAGTTTCAGGACTGTGTATCTGGTGTTTATCTCAACACTTATGAATCCGCGCCTTGTCCGCATGTCTGAAAGCCATTTAAAGCATCCGGTTTCCTTAGTATACATCTTTTGTAAAAAAAAAAAAAACTGAGAAAACTGTTCAAATCTTTGTTGTCATACCAAGAAAGCGAAAACGTCAGAGTAAGGCATGAGTACGCGATATCATTGTAGCGGCGGATTTCTTAAATATTTCTTCTAAACGAGTTGAATGAAAAATACTCCTCGCGACCGCATGTGGCATACATCTGTACTAGGGAGGAGCGACTGCGTGTGCGCAGCGTGTTCAACAGCTGGTTTAAAAAAACATGTTGCTATGGCATGCCGATTTAGCTTGTAATGCTTCCAGCCTTACTGTTTGTAATTGCATTTTTACTAGTAATACTTTATTTCAATGAAAGAGCTCTTCTATAGATTTTCTACCAGTACAAATTCCAATTACAGAGCTCTCTATTTGCGTTTTTACTTGCAAGAATTAAAATGCAACTTGTAAAAATACAACTGCAGAGCTGAACAACTGAAATACAGAGCTCTGCAATTGCATTTTTACTAGTAAGAATTATAATTACAGCGCTGTAATTAAATTTTTACTAGGATCCGATTGCATAGGCGTACAATTAAAGGTGTACTCAGTATTTTTTCCTCATTAAAAAAGTTTAATTCCTAAAGACATGAATTGTAATTTTGCAATATATGTAGGAAATCATGACCACTCACATTAAAATGAAGACTCCAGTCATATTAGTAATGTTATAAAAGCTGTTTTATTCTACATGGAGAGGGTCCACACATGGGGGCTGCCATGTTAGAATCACATGACCAGCCAAATACTACTCACTTAATCTCAGTAACCGCCCTGTTATTTGAAACTTTCACTCACTCATTAAAGTAATCATGGCTGACTGTTAATACAAAATTTCTACAATTAATTCAAAATTTCTGAAACTGAAAACTATTGATTTTAAATTATGCTGCAACCAAGCTGCTAAGTGTCAGTGTAAGTCCAAGATGACACAATGAAAAAAAAAGTTACTGAGTGCACCTTTAAATTACAGAGCTCTGCGATTGCATTTTTTCTAGTAAAAATTATAATTAAAGAGCTCTACAATTGTGTTCTTACTAGTAAAAACTTGTATTCATTAGATGCAAAACAGAAGCAATTACACCTTTCCAAATCCCGCTTGGGATAGGCTACATTTTAAAATAAAGGCCATGTGTGGCATGGTTAGATATTACAAACATACTAGTGCATTCACATAGTGTCATAATTACTGTAATATAGATATGAAAAGGCAGATATGCTTTGTCATTTATGGATAATATTTAATCACTATATTAACCTCTGTATACTCTTGAACACTAACCCTACTAGTAAGACTCACTATTGTAGAGCTCTAAAATTACTTTATTACTACTAAACATTCACATTTACAGAACTCTACAATTGCATTCTTACAAGTAAAGCTTGTTAATTGGAATTCATACTTGTTAAAATTTGGGCTGTCAATTGATGAAAATTTATAATTTAATTACATGGTGTGCCGATTAATTAATAGAATTATAGTATAATAGAAAGCCCCTCAAATAACAATAATTCAATATATAATGATGAAATAATTTTAAAGTTATATTTAAATAATTGCAAATGTGTGTGTGTGTGTATATATATATATATATATATATATATATATATATATATATATATATATATATATATATATAAAACTCAGCAAATAAAGAAACGTCCCTTTTTCAGGACACTGTATTTTAAAGATAATTTTGTAAAAATCCAAATAACTTTACAGATCTTTATTGTAAAGGGTTTAAACAATGTTTTCCATGCTTGTTCAATGAACCATAAACAATAAATGAACATGCACCAGTGGAACGGTCGTTAAGACACTAACAGCTTACAGACAGTAGGCAATTAAGGTCACAGTTATAAAAACTTAGGACATTAAAGAGACCTTTCTACTGACTCTGAAAAACACCAAAAGAAAGATGCCCAGGGTCCCTGTTCATTTTAGGCATGCTGCATGGAGGCATGAGGACTGCAGATGTGGCCAGGGCAATAAATTGCAATATCTGTACTGTGAGATGCCTAAAACAACGCTACAGGGAGACGGGAAGGACTGCTGATCGTCCTCGCAGTGGCAGACCACATGTAACAACACCTGCACAGGATCGGTACATCCGAATATCACACCTGCGGGACAGGTTCAGGATGGCAACAACAACTGTCTGAGTTACACCTGGAACGCATAATCCCTCCATCAGTGCTCAGACTGTCAGCAATAGTCTGAGAGAGGCTGGACTGAGGACTTGTTGGCCTGTTGTAAGGCAGGTCCTTACCAGACATCACCGGCAACAACGGCACCTATGGGCACAAACCCACCATCGCTGGAAGAGACAGGACTGGCAAAAAGTGCTCTTCACTGACAAGTCGCAGTTTTGTCTCACCAGGGGTGATGGTCGGACTCACGTTTATTGTTGAAGGAATGAGCGTTACACCAAGGCCTGTACTCTGGAGCGGGATCAATTTGGAGGTGGAGGGTCCATCATTGTCTGGGGCAGTGTGTCAAAATCAAATCAAATCAAATCACTTTTATTGTCACAGCATCATCGGACTGAGCTTGTCATTGCAGGCAATCTCAATGCTGTGCATTACAGGGAAGACATCATCCTCCCTAATGTGGTACCCTTCCTGCAGGCTTATCCTGACATGACCCTCCAGCATGACAATGCCACCAGCCATATTGCTCGTTCTATGCGTGATTTCCTGCAAGACAGGAATGTCAGTGTCATGGCCAGCGAAGAGCCCGGATCTCAATCCCATTGAGCATGTCTAGGACCTGTTGGATCAGAGGGTGAGGGCTAGGGCCATTCCCCCGAGAAATACCCACGAACTTGCAAGTGTCTTGGTGGAAGAGTGGGGTAACATCTCACAGCAAGAACTGGCAAATCTGGTGCAGTCCATGAGGAGGAGATGCACTGCAGTACTTAATGCAGCTGGTGGCCACACCAGATACTGACTGTTGCTTTTGATTTTGACCCCCCTTTTGTTCAGGGACACATTATTCCATTTCTGTTAGTCACATGTCTGTGAAACTTGTTCAGTTTATGTCTTAGTTGTTGAATCTTTTTATGTTCATACAAATATTTACACATGTTAAGTTTGCTGAAAATAAACACCTTGTTGATGAGAGAGGTCAACAGAGAATGGCCAGACTGGTTCAAATTGACAAAGTCTATGGTAACTCAGATAACCGCTCTGTATAATTGTGGTTAGAAGAATATCCTCTCAGAATGCTATTCTGAGATGCGGGTTGGCGCTGTTTTGGCAGCACGAGGGCGATCTACACGATATTAGGTAGGTGGTTTTAATGTTGTGGCTGAACAGTGTATATGCAGTACGCGCATAAGCTACTCCAATTAATGTGTAATGACACAATGAATCTCCATCATCATGAAGTGCGAGTACTTTACTGTTAGTTTTATCTTATGTTGTCCATGTCTTAAACATTCACATTTATCACTCACTGCTTGCCTCTTGCTCATGTAACATCATTTACTCCAGGCATGGATGGCACATGCAAGATAGGTGCATCTATTAATAAAGTGGATGGAAGTGTGGGGAAGGAGAGGAGGTTTATTATAGGCGAATGGATGTCACATGAGCAGATTTAGGAAGAAATGGGACTGTCATGCATAATGAGTTCTACCTGCCATGGATGGATTGTCTGTGACTAGGTGATGTGGACCAAAAGCTGTCATTCTGTGGAGGAGTGCTATAATTTACCTGTTCAGGTGAATTAAATCATTGTCATGACTGACAGTATGTGGTATCTTGGAGTAAACCTAAAGAATGCATGCAAAATTATAGGCCTAGCTAGGGTAAATCTGAAGTGCAGGCTATATGTTATTTCTTTGGGGAAGGAAAAAAAGTTTTGACAATAAATTATGTGATGTGAAATATTCAGCAGTGCCTCAATGTTGTCGGTGGGTTGTTGGCGCGAGTGCCTCGTTGACAGACTGCTTACGTCTGCACACAACGCAGACAAAATTGTAAATAATAGGCTGTCAGAAAGTGGAACCAAGGGCAGGCATGAAATGTAAACGTAATAACAACAACAGTCGGAAGAATTCGTATTAATATGGCGTGTGCTGAAAATGTCTTCCAGCAGCTTGATACAACGTCATTTTAGGAGAGCGAGGCGCGAATCTGAGTGGAATCAGCGTCTGATTCTGTGACCGACGAGCTCTAAAACAAGAATTGCAATATTAATATCAGCGCTAACTGAGCGAAAGTGCGCCGCCACCACCGACATATCTGTATGTCTGTGGGGTCTGCATTTATTACCGTGGAATCGTCTCGCGCTTAAGCACCGTTCCACAATATCTGCATTTGTGAATGGTTCTATGGGCCTGCTTTGAACGGATCTCTCTCTCTCTCTCTCTCTCTCTCTCTCTCTCTCTCTCTCTCTCTCTCTCTCTCTCTCTTTCCCTACAGTCGCAGTAAACTGCACCATGGATAGCGAAGCCCTTTCTCGTCGTACTCTGTGTACTCTTCGCGGAGAGTGAATGTGGATGAGGATGTTGTTTACAAAAAGCAGCCAGCCGTCAGTCAATGATGCTCGGTCTCCCGAGATATAATTTTGCATCTTATCTTTAATGACACGCTTCTATGAAGAGGGCAATGTCATCGTCAGCAGACCGGCGTGGATTTGTTGTTGTCTGATTTCACTTCTTGTCCCCTGCAATTCGACTTCACACCGTTTATGTAAGTCAATCTATTCTATATCTATCTGGCACCATTTCATCATTAATTCAGTGCACACAAGGCTAGATAAAACGGATGTTTTTAAATCAGACAAACTGTGACGAAATTCGACCTCAATTTGTATTGACTTGTGGGTGAAAATATCATTACAAACATCTGTGAAGGGATATACAATCTCCCACAGAGGAATTGGCCAAGAAGCTATACATCCTCTTATTTTACGGTTTTTATGCCAGTATATAATTTTTCAGGGACAAAATGTGTTGTATTTCTAATTACAAGCATAGCCCTGGAAATTGTTGAATTGTAAAACCATTGGGGTTTTTTTCTTATCGCGACGTCTCGAAATTTTCCACACATAAAAAACAAGAAGTGTAGGCTGATTTGTGCGTAATAAGCCGTCGATCTTTTCCTCCGCACAACCCGGCCGAGTCTTTTGGAAATGACTGAGAACAGTGTTGTTCTCCGCGTCATGTTGTTAAAATTAAATGTGTAAAAGCTTGCGCTTGTGGGTATGTGATCATTTGAGCGGAGATAAGTGACGCGTCTTGAGGAGCGTCTTCAGGGATGGTGCAGGATGTGCATATGCGTTTTAAGAGTTAGTTATATTGGCAACGAGCCTGCTTCGGTGACTTACTAAAGATTACATTAAGCTTACTATTACGATGATGAGAGGGAAGATTTATTTTATTTTTAAATAAATCAGTCGTGCAGACCGGCTCAATGCACCGGAACTGGAATATGGAAATATTCGTCTCACGTAATAATGAACTGCGCGTGAAGGTGGCATCAGAATGGCAATGGCACGTGCGACAGGCTACAACCGCAGCCAATTTTATTACAGTCGTGATGTTATAGTAAGATGGGAGGCGTGGCCGCGTGCGTGCGCGTCTATGTCTGTGGCGGGACTCGTACTGCGTTGTGCTCGCTTGAACTTGGACACGACAGTTGAACCGAGGTACCTTGAGAACGCTCTTGTGTATTCCTGGAAATGATTACTAGCACCAGGTAAATTATTAGCAGATTAAAAGCAAGGAGTTGGCGCGGGGAAAGCCAGTTAGGCGATGAGGAGTGTACTGCAGAAGAGACCGGCGGCCCCACCTTGTCTGGGGTCTGTGGATGTGTGGAAACGTTGAAACAAGGCTTTTAGCAAAACTGTAGAACAATAACACCGAATTTGTGATCAGTTAGACATTCTGTATCAATTAATCAGCTTTTGCTTAAAAAAAATAAATAATAAAAAATGGACAGAAGGGCACTTTATTGTTTAGCCAAACATTTTTGCCCTGTTTGACCATAATGGGGCTGAAGAACCACATGCAGTCAAATATGCAGTATTCTATATTTAAAACGCCATGTGAGGGTAAATTTTACCGTCAGTCCTCCAGTTGATCAGTTAATCAGTAGTTAATAAGTAGTTCATTTTTATGTACTGGCCTTTTGGGAAGAGAGTTAAATGGCTAATTTTCTCAGAAAAATAAAAATCATTTACTCACCCTCATGTTGTTCCAAACCTGTACAGCTTACTTTCTTCTGTGGAACACAAAATGTGATGTTAAAGGGATAGTTCACCCAAAAATGAAAATTCTCTCATCATTTACTCACCCTCATGCCATTCCAGATGTGTATGACTTTCTTTCTTCTGCTGAACCCAAATGAAGATTTTAAGAAGAATTTCTCAGCTCAGTAGGTCCTTACAATACAAGTGAATGGTGACCAGAACTTTGAAGCTCCAAACATCACATAAAGGCAGCATAGAAGTAATATATAAAACTCAGGTGTTTAAATACATGTCTTCTGAAGCGTTGCAGTCTTTTTGGGTGAAAAACAGATCAATATTTCAATTTTTTTTTTTTTTACTATAAATCTCTACTTTTATTTTCACTTTAAAAGTGACAGCTGAAATATTATAGCTGAAATATTCTTCTAAAAATCTTAGTTTGTGTTCAGCAAAGGAAAAAAAAAGTCATACACATCTGGGATGGCATTAGGGTGAGTAAATTATGGGAGAATTTTCATTCTTGGGTGAACTATTACTTTAAGCAGAATTTTAGTCTCAGTCACCATTCTACTGTGGCTGAGGGGTGTACAACACAACCAAAATAGCAAAGCAAATAAAAGCTGAAAACACAACGAAATTAAGACACAACACTATAGAAAAACCACAGCACAACGGAAATAAGTCGCAACACAATGGAAAAGCCATAGCACAATAGAAATAAGCTACAACACAACTAAATTAAGCCAAACAAAACGAAATTGATAAGATACAACACAACAAAATTATCCCCAAAAAATAGTAATAGAAATGCTGTACTTATTTGTCCTTAAGTGCTCTGGCCAATACCTGGTTCTATTTTTACCAGAACCATTTCTTAATGCACATCAACATGTGCTTGAATCCTTAATGGGCAATGATGCAAAAATGCATCACAGTACCTGCAGCTATTCTTGCGTACCGGCAAATCATATAAAGTGTCCTGCTCCTGTGAAAATGGGCTGTATGCAGGCTGTAGCCCTCGCTGGGATGCCGAAGAGCTCAGGGGAAATGCTCAGATCCCCGATGAATGCTCTATTGTGACACGTTGACTGGGGAACTCTTGTAGTGACTTGCAGTGGGAAGAGCAGCTCTCTGCATCATGATCTCTCATGCATTGAGTCAGACTGCCTCACAAATCAAAATATAGTGCTTAAAATATTTATTTTCTGTTAATTTCACTGTGCTGTGACTTAATTTTGTGGTGTTGTGGCTTATTTCCATTGTGCTGTTGCTTTTCCATTGTGTTGTGGCTTTATTTTGTTGTGTTGTGGCTTATTTCCATTGTGTTTTCAGCTTTTATTTGCTTTGCTAATTTGGTTGTGTCATGCACTTCTCGGCCACCATATCATTCACTTTAATTGCAGAACTAAGGCAAACATTCTACCTAACATCACATTTTGCATTCCATGGAAGAAAGTCGTAGGGTTTGGAACAAAATTTTTGGGTGAACTATCCCTTTGAAATAAAATGTGTTAAATGTGTTCTCGGATTAGAATATGTGTGTGTTTGCGTGCGTGCGCGTAGGGTGTGTTAGTTTTGTGTATTTCTGGGCATGTAAGTGATGTTGATGAAGGATTAAAGTGTGTTATGTGTGCTTATTATTGTGCATGTGTCAGTGGATGTTTTTGTGAGTATGTGTATGTATGTGCCTCTAGTAACCTCTGTGTGAATGCCTTTAAACTAAACTCTGGCCACAACAAAATAAGAGTGACTTCTAGTGGCTGGAAAGAGAATACCTACAGTCCCTGTATTTCTCTATCTCTCACCAACTCCCTGTCTGCCTATTCACAGCAGCCATTAATTTGTCTTTGATATTTGATGAAGAAGCCAATGAAGACAGCATGTGGGATGGAGTGAAATGGAGAAAGAGAGGAAAAGGGTGATTAAAAAGGAGGGAATGGTAAGATCTTTAGTCATGGATTCTACAATAATGATCAGATAGATTTAAGGACTGTGTATTTGGAAATGAGAGAATGGAAGTGCATTTATGAACCATAAAGATAGAACATCATATGATCTTAAGAGATGTAAGGATATATCAGGAAAGAATTAAGAAGTGTATAGGACAGAAGGAGAGACAGAGTGTTTGTGTGTGACTTTGACAGATGCTCCCATGAAAAGCAAATTTTTCAGGTTGGGTCCTGTCTGTCTGAATGATCCAGACTCAGGCTTTATGCTGTAGGTTTCCTGTAGTGTTCTGTTAGTGTAGTGCTTCAGCATACTAATGTAAAGCACAATTTAGAGTGTACTTACACTAGGCAATCTGTACCATGCCCGAGCACGTTTGACCCCCAAAGTCCAGTTCGTTTGACTAGTGTGATCGCTCCGGGCACGGTACACTGAACTGTGCCATGGCCCGCTTGAAGAGGTGGACTCGGGCACGGTTCAGTTGGCTCAGGCACGGTACATATCTAGTGTGATCGCTAACCGTGACCGAGCACGGAACTCAAAACATGACATCAATGATGCAACTGGGCAAAGGAATCACTTTGGTCGACGGCATAGGTGCAGTGTTTACTGGAAATTTGGGCAGACGAGAGTATACAGGAACAACTGGATACAACACACAAGAACTACGAAATATTTGGTAAAATTTGCAACTATCATCGTGCTTTGAGCAATGACGTGACAAGCTGAAAAAACTCCAGTGGTACGATGTTGTCAACAATTAGGCACGTGAGAGGGCCGTGTTTCACCGTGCCCCAAATGAATCAAAATAAGCGAGAAAGTAAGTAACATTACAATGATGGACTCCATTGTGCTGTGCATGAGCACTTTTCTTCCTGTTTTCTTCAAAACAAAAAGTCACATCGTAATGACGTAAGCTTGCTCAGGCCCGGAACGTTAAGTGCAATGTGAGTACAGGCCAGCGGGGGAGTGGGGAGGGGGGGCAATTGTGCTTAGGCACGGTATAAGGCAACCGGGTCTAGTGTGAGTACGCCCTTGGTTATTCTATATAGCGTAACACTTTAATGCAGTGCTGTCAGGCAGAGTTGTTGTTAGGCACAGCAACTTTGTATTTTTTCCTAGAGCAAATTTTTTTTGTGTGTTTTTGTAAGTTCATACACTTGCACACACATTATCCAACTACGCTACATTATGTTGTAACCACCACTTTCAAGTGTTTCACATCAAAAGGAAGAGAAAGAGAGGAGTACTGTATCTGGTGAGTACAGAACAGGTCTTGCTCAGGACCACAGGAGAAAAATAAAAAGAACCAAAGACAAAGATGGTTGAGAGGAGGCCAACATCATTGGGGACCCTGACAAGCAACATCAAAGTTTCAGCGAAAGATTCAATAGAGAATAGCTTGTACTGTATACAGACCGAGGGAACAAGAGTGAGGACATAAAATTTTCATGTTTTTTGCAGACCTGGTTTTTACTGAAGGAATTTAAATGCAATAGAAGAATGACCAGAGATGTTAACAACTCCACAAAAGTTGTATCTTCTGGGTCCAGAATAGCTACTGCTACATACAGTTGTGCTCAAAAGTTTGCATACTCTGGCAGAAATTGTGACATTTTGGCATTGATTTTGAAAATATGACTGATCAATAAAGGTCTTTTATTTAAGGATAGTGATCATATGAAGCCATTTATTGTCACATAGTTGTTTGGCTCCTTTTTAAATCATAATGATAACAGAAATCACCCAAATGGCCCAGATCAAAAGTTTACATACCCTTGAATGTTTGGCCTTGTTACAGACACACAAGGCAATTAAAGGTTAATTTCCAACACCTGTGGCTTTTTAAATTGCAATTAGTGTCTGTGTATAAATAGTCAATGATTTTGTTAGCTCTCACATGGATGCACTTAGCAGGCTAGATACTGAGCCATGGAGAGCAGAAAAGAACTGCCAAAAGACCTGCGTAACAAGGTAATGGAACTTTATAAAGATGGAAAAGGATATAAAAAGATATAGCCTTGAAAATGCCAGTCAGTACTGTTCAATCACTTATTAAGAAGTGGAAATTTCAGGGATCTCTTGATACCAAGCCAAGTCAGGTAGACCAAGAAAGATTTCAGTCACAACTGCCAGAAGAATTGTTCGGGATACAAAGAAAAACCCACAGGTATCCTCAGGAGAAATACAGGCTGCTCTGGAAAAAGACGGTGTGGTTGTTTCAAGGAGCACAATACGACGATACTTGAACAAAAATGAGCTGCATGGTCGAGTTGCCAGAAAGAAGCCTTTACTGCGCCACTGCCACAAAAAAGCCCGGTTACAATATGCCCGACAACACCTTGACATTCCTCACAGCTTCTGGCACACTGTAATTTGGAGTGACGAGACCAAAATAGAGCTTTATGGTCACAACCATAAGCGCTATGTTGGGAGAGGGGTCAACAAGGCCTATAGTGAAAAGAATACCATCCCCACTGTGAAGCATGGTGGTCGCTCACTGATGTTTTGGGGGTGTGTGAGCTCTAAAGGCACAGGG
The DNA here is from genome assembly GCF_019703515.2 of Myxocyprinus asiaticus. Lineage (NCBI taxonomy): Eukaryota > Metazoa > Chordata > Actinopteri > Cypriniformes > Catostomidae > Myxocyprinus > Myxocyprinus asiaticus. The sequence goes on along the minus strand of NC_059346.1, from coordinate 33,860,874 downwards.
AATCTTATGAAAATTGATGGCAAGATGAATGCAGCACGTTATCAGAAAATACTGGCAGACAATTTGCACATGGGATGCTCTTGGACATTCCAGCATGATAATGACCCTAAGCACATGGCCAAGTTGACCCTCCAGGGGTTACAGCAGAAAAAGATGAAGGTTCTGGAGTGGCCATCACAGTCTCCTGACCTTAATATCATCAAGCCACTCTGGGGAGATCTCAAACGTGTGGTTCATGCAAGACGACCAAAGACTTTGCATGGCCTGGAGGCATTTTGCCAAGACGAATGGGCAGCTAAACCACCTGCAAGAATTTGGTGCATCATCGACAACTATTACAAAAGACTGCATGCTGTCATTGATGCTAAAGGGGGCAATACACAGTATTAAGAACTAAGGGTATGCAGACTTTTGAACAGGGGTCATTTCATTTTTTTCTTTGTTGCCATGTTTTGTTTTATGATTGTGCCATTCTGTTATAACCTACAGTTGAATATGAATCCCATAAGAAATAAAAGAAATGTGTTTTGCCTTCTCAGTCGTGTTTTCTTTAAAAATGGTACATACACTATATTGCCAAAAGTATTCGCTCATCTGCCTTTAGACACATATGAACTTAAGTGACATCCCATTCTTAATCCATAGGGTTTAATATGACGTCGGCCCACCCTTTGCAGCTATAACAGCTTCAACTCTTCTGGGAAGGCTTTCCACAAGGTTTAGGAGTGTGTTTATGGGAATTTTTGACCATTTTTCCAGAAGCGCATTTGTAAGGTCAGACACTGATGTTGGACGAGAAGGCCTGGCTCACAGTCTTCACTCTAATTCATCCCAAAGGTGCTCTATCGGGTTGAGGTCAGGACTCTGTGCAGGCCAGTCAAGTTCTTCCACACCAAACTCGCTCATCCATGTCTTTATGGACCTTGCTTTGTGCACTGGTGCGCAGTCATGTTGGAACAGGAAGGGGCCATCCCCAAACTGTTCCCACAAGTTGGGAGCATGGAATTGTCCAAAATCTCTTGGTATGCTGAAGCATTCAGAGTTCCTTTCACTGGAACTAAGGGGCCAAGCCCAGCTCCTGAAAAACAAGCCCACACCATAATCCCCCTCCACCAAACTTCACAGTTGGCACAATGCAGTCAGACAAGTACCGTTCTCCTGGCAACCGCCAAACCCAGACTCGTCCATCAGATTGCCAGATGGAGAAGTGTGATTTGTCACTCCAGAGAACGCGTCTCCACTGCTCTAGAGTCCAGTGGCGGCGTGCTTTACACCACTGCATCCAACGCTTTGCATTGCACTTGGTGATGTATGGCTTGGATGCAGCTGCTCGGCCATGGAAACCCATTCCATGAAGCTCTCTATGCACTGTTCTTGAGCTAATCTGAAGGCCACATGAACTTTGGAGGTCTGTAGCGATTGACTCTGCAGAAAGTTGGCGACCTCTGCGCACTATGCGCCTCAGCATCCGCTGACCCCGCTCTGTCATTTTAGTTGCTGTCATTCCCAATCGCTTCCACTTTGTTATAATACCACTGACAGTTGACTGTGGAATATTTAGTAGTGAGGAAATTTCACGACTGGACTTGTTGCACAGGTGGCATCCTATCACAGTACCACGCTGGAATTCACTGAGTTCCTTAGAGCGGCCCATTCTTTCACAAATGTTTGTAGAAGCAGTCTGCATGCCTAGGTGCTTCATTTTATACACCTGTGGCCATGGAAGTGATTGGAACACCTGAATTCAATTATTTGGATGGGTGAGCGAATACTTTTGTCAATATAGTGTATATTACCAATTCTCCAAGGGTATGCAAACTTTTGAGCACAACTGTATAAAGTCAGATCTTTCAGGCTTCCTTTTGGAAGCTCAGAATCTCATACCTGTTTTAGTGTAACATAGAAACACTTTTAGGTCAAAGAGTCACATCCAGGGATTGAGCATGGATGCAAAATAGAGAGCCTTAGGAATGGCTCAGTCTATGCACGAGTGTGTTCTGTACTAAATGTTTGTGGGATTTGCTTTACTGGAGTCTTTCACAACTGTGGCAATGCAGGTTACCACAAATTTTCCTTTATTGGTAGTATCCTGTTAGTATCAGTATGTCACGTTATGGCTTGGTTGTATGGCTGTTTTATGCATAATATGTGTATGTGTAGGAAGGTAAAGGGTTACCTCTACTCCTTTACTTTAGACCTGAAATACATTTTTGTTTCTGTCATTACAGCACCCACTCCCTTGTCCTCATCCCACATTTACACACATGCAGACACACACAGACAAGCCGTCCGTTGTTCACTTTATAGGCTCAGTTTGAAATGCATAAAAGTCAGCACATGGAACAGATGTGGAAGAATACACACACACATTTTATACAGAGCAATACTCAAAACAAAGTATTCCCTTGGGATGAGCATTTGAAGGGGTCCATTACTCCAGCGTCTGCCTCTGGCTTGAATATGTGTGAGAATGTGTATTGCTGTGTACATGTCTGTTTGTGTACATACAGTATTTGTACGTGCATGCAGTGGGTATGCACAAACACACATGTACCATGATTTTGATGCTCTGACCTGCTCCTACCCAAAACACAGACATTGATATGTGAAAACAAAATCATTCAAATAGTGTGCCCCATGGGGGGAAAAAAAACATTTATTAATGCAACCTGGTCTCACAGAATCATGTTACTATGCATATATTTTTGCAATATGATTTTTATGTATGGCGGCAGTTTCCTTGCAAAATTAATACTGGAGGTGCTACAACAATGACTTTTATTCACTTTCACAAGTAAAACCAAGTAGGAATAGCTGCAGGATGGAGATCCCCAAATGGGGGAGGAATCATTTGGGTGGAGTTACTCCAGAAGGGGGCAGGGTTACTCCAAAAGGAGGTTGCACCAACTCCAAAAGGGGGCGTCACTTCCACTCGGTTAGGTTTAGGAAAAGAGTTAGGTTAGGGGCTCCCTATACCTTTAATTGTGTTTTGGAGCTCCTGCCCCTTTTTGAAGCTCTGCCTGAAGCTATATCCTTCTCAGTAAAATGGCAGATAATTAGTTCATAAACACTTTTTGCCCTGTTCCTCTCACAATGCTACTGTATCTTATGACATTAAAATACTGTTGCTGTAGCACATTACACCGATACATTTTAATGTTTGCATAACATAAGCAACTACTGTACATTTACAAGCTTACAATACTTGTTATGAACCACATAATATAATTTAGCAAAAATGTTGCCACAGTCAAGTAATTTTTACAAGATCAAGCATTTTCAGAGATCTCTCATTTTGGTGTAGTGCTCACACGAGCTGTTTTAGCAGCGTCTCATGCAAGAGCACCTCATTTTGTGTATTCTGTCTGAACTGCCCCTAACACTTCTGTTAATCACCCAAGTACTGTAACAAGTGCGGTTATTGGTCGATGCAGATCATTTCAAAATGTCACTAGTTACAGTGTGAGAGTGTATTCCCCTTTTCTCTTTTTGTTTCCTTCCATTGCATTTTTGATTTTTGCTCTTGTAGGATGTGTCAACGTGTATGTGAGCTTGTTTGCTTCATGAGTTTCCATGTGTGTCGGCATGTGTGTGTTTGCATGTTTTGGCATGCTTATGTGAGTAGTGTGTCACTTTGATTACTGCATATTCCAGTGAACATTATGGAGCCAAGGGCTCCAGACTTCATTAAATACTCATTTATTGAGTTTGTTGTTGATAGGTGTGGTAAAGGAAGAGAGGTATGGTCAGTAAGTCTGTGTGTGTTTTTGTTTTACCTACATTGTGAGCACCTGCCAACTGTCCTTGTAATTCAAACAGCTCAATAGAGCGACTAAATAATTATTTATTTGAATTTAAAAATGGCAAAAGGTTTCTGTTAGGCAGTAGCGATTCTAGCTTGTATGGCGCCCTGGGCGAAACCCGCTTCAACACGCCCCCAAAGTTGTTGATGGGGGTGTGATTGTAAATGAGAACGCCCCCGAAGTTGTTGACCATTTATACAAGATGCCGCCTTGGGCAACTGCCTATGTTGCCCATGCCTAAATCTGCCACTGCTGTTAGGTTAGGTTAAGGAATAGGATTTGCATAGAGAAAATATAGTTAGCTCAATATTGAAACAATAGAGGTCAATGGAAAGTCCATAATTTTAACAATAGTTGACTCTAAAAGTTAATTTTCACCATTAACTATTAGGTAATTCATACTTTTTACATAAAAAATAAATAAATTTAAAAAAACAACATTTTTTAACAATTTGTAACAGTAAAATTACATGTATGCTCTTGTTAAATATAATTTGTCTCCATATATGGTATGGTAACTACCAGTTAACCAACAGTTTTTACGGAGGCATTATTATGAATTCGTTTTTTTTTTTTTATAGAAGTTTCCACAAGCATGGTAAAGCCTGAAATCAACTACTGTAGTGTGGGGACAAGAAAACAGCTTAAACTACTTAAAATACTACATATCTAAAGATTTCTGTGAGGGTTCGGGTTAGGAGCTCTGTATGGAAAGTCCCCACTAAGACAGAAAAAAAAAACTTGTGTTTATGGATGTGTGAGAGAACTAAACATGTGTATAGTGTGAGTGTGTATGTGGGAAACACAATGATATCACCTGTCTAAAAGCTGTGATTTCATGTGATGTAAGGTGTTGCATTAATCGACAGACTGGAGAATACAGGGAATGTCCCATAATGCCTGCTGCATGCAGAGAAAGAGAGCGAAAGGGCTAGATGAAATGAGATGAGGGAGAGAGAAAGAAAGGGCGGATGGAAGAATTATATTAGCATATACGTAAGGACCAGATCAAAGCAGGTCAGTGTGTCACCAGCACTGTGCTCACAGAACACTCACACCTACAGAATGCCACAGCACCAAGCCAATAACCTGCAATAATGGATTTGAATTTGGATTTTGGAACTTTCACATTTTGATGGTTTAATACGTCTAGCTACATTTGGGAAATTGTACATTTTGACTTTTAAACCTATCATGTTGCACCAAACCTGTATGATTTTCTTTCTTACATGGAACAAATAGAAGTTTAGCAGAATTTTCAAGCTGTTCTGTTCCATACAACAAAAATGGATGGTGATTCACCGACATAATCACACAGTAAGTTGATATGTTGCTACCTAATGTTCTAGCACCCTGAAATCAACCCTGTTCTGCCGAGTTCTTGACCTGCACCATCTAACATCAGACATTTGCATCAATTTAAATGTGTTTACCTGTTTCTGAGGTGCTACTGATAGCACACTGTGTCAGCAGCCTCAGAGACATGGGTTCTAGTCCCATGGAAACTAGGAAGTAATTGTGTTCACAAAATCAGTGATGAGCACTATTCGGAGTTTGCATTTTCTACGATTACATTTTTACTTGGGTTATTAGGGTTCAAATCAAAATCAAATCAAATCAAATCACTTTATTGTCACACAGCCACATACACAAGTGCAATGGTGTGTGAAATTCTTGGGTGCAGTTCCGATCAACATAGTAGTCGTGACAGTGATGAGACATATACCAATTTACAATAACATCAAATTAACACAGCACAATTTAAACATCTGATATGCACATAATTACACTCAACAATATACAAATAATAACATACACTGTACAGTATACAATACACACAATATAAATAATATTATTCAATAAAAAAAAAATAAAAATATATAAAAAAGTATATATAGTATATATAGAATGTACAGTATTCTACTGTATTGACATTCAGGCTGTCGGTTGATAGTCAGTTGTTAAGAGAGAATATAATATAATAATAATATAATTTATGACAGTCCGGTGTGAGATGTAAGAGTAAGGGTAATAAAGTGCAGTGCTGATGTATTTGATCACAGGAGATCAAGAGTTCAGAAGTCTGATTGCTTGGGGGAAGAAGCTATTATGGAGTCGGCCGGTGCGGGTCCTGATTCTGCGATATCGCCTGCCTAATGGTAGCAGTGAGAACAGCCCATGGCTCGGGTGGCTGGAGTCTCTGATGATCCTCCGAGCTTTTTTCACACACCGCCTTGTATATATTTCCTGGAGGGAGGGAAGCTCACCTCCGATGATGTGTCTGGCAGTTCGCACCACCCTTTGCAGTGCTTTGCGGTTGTGGGCGGTGCTATTGCAGTACCAGGCGGAGATGCAGCCAGTCAGGATGCTCTCTACAGTGCAGGTGTAGAACCGTGTGAGGATGTGGCGGTTCATTCCAAACTTCCTCAGCCGTCTCAGGAAGAAGAGGCACTGATGAGCCTTCTTCACAATGACTTCAGTGTGGATGGACCATGTGAGTTCCTCAGTGATGTGGACACCCAGGAACTTGAAGCTGCTGACTCTCTCCACTGGTGCTCCATTGATGGTGATGGGACTGTGTTCTCTGACTGTGTTCTCTCCCAACTGGTTTGGGTTTTGGGTTAGGTTGGTATGGTCAATAAAATATGCATTCCTCTTGACTGTATTACATAATTTACAACCAGGGCCGGCCCGTGGGTTTGTGGGGCCCTAGGCGAAATTATCAAAATGGGCCCTACCAGTGTGAAAATTGATAAGAACTTTAAAACATCCATAGAACCCCTGGCACAATGGATTTTTTTTTTTTTTTTTTTTGTATTTAAGAAAAGGCACTTAATAATAAGCTCTCTACAGCTCAGTAGATGACAAGTAACATGTTCAAGAACTTTTTTTTCCCCAACATAAAGATGGTAGGTTAAAATGTACAAGTGTGTATTTTAGATGCCAAGTCAGCATTTCATCACCATTTCAAGTTTTTAACCATTTGAATCACCTCTGAGCTTTTTTCTAAAAGTACAAATAAACTATTGTCTCAATATGTGGTCATGGAAACTGCAAGAATAATTACACTATACAAGATAAGAAAATACTGTTTAAAATAGAATGTCACACAGCAGGACACTGCTGGCAATGATTGAAATTTTATCAACTACCCACATAACTATGCATAAATGTTTATTGAAATATTGAGAGTGGAAAATACAGTGCTGTTTCCTAGTTGAATTAAGATTTTCAGTGAAAGTTGGCCAGAAAGTTTGCAAAAGTGAATAGAATTTAAAACATCAGTGAAAATCAGGTAGCAACAGCAATGTGTGGAAAAAATAACAAATAACATGTTGCATTGTGAGTGCTGTCTTGTTCAGTACACAGTGATATCATATAAGCTGGATAGCTAGATAGCGATTTCTGAACCTCATTACTGGTTTTCATGACAGCAGGGCTATGTAGCCACTAGCCTGATAATACTTCCTAACAGGCTGATTGCATGCTAGTTGTGTGTATAACTTTTCCGAACTGCTCGTGTTTTTAGCAAGACGTACCTGATCCAATCATCTAGGGGTACGTTTACATGACAACGATGTACTAAAAACGGAAAAGTTTTTCCTTTGTGTTTTTGAAAAGTTTAGCATACAGACGACAGTGTTGTCAAAATGATCCGTTCACACTGATCCGCGAAAACGACTAAAAACGCTGTATTATGCATGCCAGGCCAGTAGTTGGCGATGTCACTTTATAAAGAAACACTACGTGCCTGCGCACATAAGCACTCTTCCACAGAGCGTGAATACAAATAATGAAGATGGTGATCGCTGGTCGTAGTAGTGATGCAGTAAATCTACACTTTGCTGGAGAAGCATCAATAAACTCAAAATCGTGAGCAGCACAAACACAGTCCTGTAGTCCGTCATTGTAGTTTTGAATGTCTCCCGCGTTGTTTTGAAGTACTCGTGCACATGCCTATAGACTGAACACATAATACATGTGCGCATGACGTCATCGTTTTCACAAATTTGTGTTTTTGTATGTTTACACGGAGACGATAACGGCATCGTTTTCAAAAACTTGCACTTTGAAACCCGTTTTCAAAAGTTTGCATTTTCAGGCCCCAAAACGCCGTTGTCGTGTAAACGAACAGCCAAAATGCATAAAAAGTTTTCCGTTTTTAGTTGAAAACGTTGTCGTGTAAACGGCCCCTAGATGTAGAACATAGGCAAAATATTGATAATTACTCAAAAGTTTATAATCGATATGAAAACTTTTTTCCCCTGCTAAATATCTATTTAGTTTTATCGCCCAGCCATACAAAGCTCTGTGTGAGGTACAGACCAAAAATCAATATTCACTGAAAATCTTAATTCAACTAGGGGACGGCACTATATTTCCCTCACTCATAATAACTTAATGCACTGCATTTTGTTTTAAATTAGGCTTTTATGATGCCTCTTCTGGTGGAGGAAAGGTACATGGTATGGCCATCACAAACACATTAACATGATTCTGAGTTTACCCTATTCCATCCGTAGTCTGTGTTTTGTTTTCCCACACACTGCAGTTTTGAGTACTGTGTGTCTTCATTGTAGTAGCTGAGCAGAGAGTCCCACAGCACACATTGCATTCTTGACGTTACGTTTACACCTGTGTGCTAACGTGCACACTGATGCTTCAGTGTGTATGTAATAATAATTGATTTCCCTATGGGTGGCATTCTTAGCATATGGCTTGGGTCTATGCTTTTTCTTCTTCCTCCTATTGACTGTAGCACATTTGACAATTTTGTCTTGTTGGGTCGGTGAGTGTGTTTTTAAAGCACAGTTGAAGGCTTAAAAGAATGAGCGAGTTTGCTGAAGTAAAGTACAGAAAACATAAGCTCAGATGCACACACACACAGACTGGAATCCTATAGTGTGAGCATTGAGCTAGAAGAGGAGAGAGATGTAGATGGCAGTAGACACTGTTGCTAGGAGACCGCACAGAGTGACTGGTGTGAGAGACACAGTTCCACATCCCTCCCCCATTCCTACAACACACTTCCTTTTCTTTCCGTCTCTGTTCATTCACTGTCTCCATATTCATCTTTCTACAGTTGTCCCCCTGTCTTTTTGATCTCATCTATCTATCTGCTCATTTCTCTCTTCCCTTGCTTGCTCTCTCTCTCACTCTCTCTCTCTCTCCATCTTTCTAAGCATATCCTGCCAGACTCTTCAACCTTCCTCAGCCTCTCAAATTCTGTCTCCTCCTTCCTTCCTCCTTTTTTTTTTTTTTTTTTTTTTGTACACCTCTCTGTCTGATCTCTCTTTTTCCATATCTTATTCGTCTCTGTCTCTCTCCCTCTCTTATTCACACTGTCGTTTAGTACGAAAGCGCTCCGAGGTTCTGAAGTTACAGGAGAGCAGTTGCCAAAGCGACAGCTGGCCAGTCACCATGACAACAGTCAGGTGCTGTGTAAAGGAAAAGGACAATAAGTAAAGGATGTGTTATGTGATTTCACAGACATACTCTTGCACACACAGCTTATAGGAAGAACCGAAGTCTTCTGTGCAAATTCGGAAAATAAACAAATTGCACATAAAAACATCAATATTCACTAGTTAAAGGGATAATCCATCAAAAATGAAAATCATCATCATTCATCATTTACTCACCTTCATGTTGCTCCAAACAAAGGGTGTGCCAGGGTGGTCGACTTATTGACTAGTCGTCCAACAAATGACTTGTCGATTAGTGGGGTCGACTACTAACATTATTATTTTTAGTGGTGGTGGTTTTAATGGGAGACGCAGTTCTCAAAATAATTAAGAGATGCAACTTCAACAGTCAGCACAGTAAAAATCTTAGTCTTTTTATGTGCTGTTGTTAAAGCAAAGCACCACATCAAAAATACATTTCAAGACAATCACTGTCAGACATGAAATCCTCTGCTGTGATTAATATTCCCGTATTTGTGTGGTGTTGTGGAGAGATTAAAGTCTTTTTCTGATTCTGTCTGAACTTTTGCAGTAAAAAAGTTTAAACTGCTTGATGAAGTCAACTGATATGTAGCCACAATATTCTCTTGCAGTTCTGTGCTTTTGAATGCGCTGCAAGGATCACCCTGAAGCACTCCGGTTACATTGAAGCGTGTCATTCTGAGTTCAGGATTTGAATATAAGCGGTTTCGTGCCACTCTGTATTGGAGCCTTTCTTTTTTCTTACTTTTCTTACTTTGATAGTTTTGTGCAATAAGATGTTATAGATATTTAGTCTATTTATTTGTTGAATATCTATTAGTCACCATGATGAAGTGCTGCACTTAGCGTCCACATATCATTCAAAAAGGTGTCTGATTGGGGTCACGTGACCATAACGGAGCTTAATTATACATTATTATCCTTAACTCGACTAGTCAACTGACTAGTGTAGTATGAAAGTTGGTAGTTTTGCACATCCCTATTCAAAACCCAGATGACTTTCTTTCCTCTTTGAAACACAAAAGGAGATGTTAGGAAGTATGTTAGGGAGTGGCAACCTCAGTCACCATTCACTTTCATTGCATCTTTTTTTTTTCAACGAAAGTAAATAGTGACCGAGGCTGTCATTCTACCAAACATCTCCTTTGTGTTTCACAGAAGGAAGAATGTCATGCAGGTTTGGAACAACATAAGGATGAGTAAATATATACAGAATTTTACATTTTGGGGATGAATTATCCCTTTAAGTCTGTCTTAAGTTTTGACCAGCCTGTGTGTGTTTGTGCTTTATTTATGTGTGTTGTTTAATCTCTGTGTGGGTGTATTTATTTATGCAGATGATGCATTGGTCTGTGTGTGTATGATGTGTGCACATCGTGGTCTCATCTGCTCCTGAGCTTTAATGATCTGTATGAATTGACCTTGTGACCAAATACATCCATATAAACAAGTGTGTATATGTCCTAACTGGACATTGCAGCTGTGTAAAAAGCCTGAAGGTATGTTATGTGTTTAACTATGGCTGTCTCTCATTTGGAAGGATGCGTCCTCCGGAGGTCGCATTTGTCGGCCGCATACGTCATCAAGGCTGTCTCGTTTCAGAAAAGCGAGTAGGACACTTTGAATGCAGCCTTCGAATGCGACATTCTTTCGTGGGAATTCAGAGGATGCATGTAAATATGATGTTCAAACGCAAGGAATGTTAATTCCCAAGTTGAAGTACCTCAGTAGATGCAGAGTATATAATATGTATAATTATATTAATATATAATTAAAATAAAGTATTAGACTAAAAGTACACCTGTAAAATCTATTTTCTTTTCTCTCTACATCTTTATAACTCTCCTAAAATTTACCTCATACATTCCCTTCTAAAGGGACTTTGTTACCGTCTCACTCGAAGCGCTTGTTAAAGAGTGGCATGCTGTCATAGCAACCATGTTACGTTCCGTTTCTGTTTGTCCTGCGAAGGCCGTCTCATTTAAACTAGATTTGTTTAAAGGAGGACGCTCGGTATACTGCAGCCTTCAAAGGACGCGTCCTACCTAGCATGCAGCCTTCCAAACGAGACACAGCCTATGTGTGGACAGCATATACATACATAAATAAGGTTTGTGTTCGTGTATGTGTTAGGCTGTGTTATTATCTCTAAAAACAGTTGTCTTCAGGCCTGTTCATTAAAGCATTAATTATATAAAATTAGAGCAGTCAATCAAAAAAAATCTATCAAATTAATTAGTACATGATATGCCGATTAATCAGATTAATTGAAAATAATCACACAAAAAAATATTTGCTGAGAAAATTCCACAAATGAAGATAATTTAAAGACATTATAAGCATTGAATATACATGACAAAAAGTGAATGTATTATTTGTTTTATTTTAATATAGTTGAACATAAGCGAATCTCTGGCTAATTAAGAATATCTGAAGTCCACAGCAATGCATTTGGCAGTCGTGTTTGTCAATCTTAGGGGCTGTTTTTGCATTCTGCCTGCACTATTTTAAAATTGTTGCAGAGCCTGAAATTCGGTCCAGGATTGCAGGTATTGAGCACAATTTTAATAATTCCTGCAAGTTCCATGTTTATAATGCAGGGAATTCTTGCATGCTTTTATTCACTTTAACATGTTGCTGAGAATTAGTAAAACAATCCATTCAGATGAACAAATCAAATAATCAATAATCTTGTCTTTGTATCGAACTGTAATTCCAGAATCTACATGAGTAAATCAGCTGCGAAGTCTACCACGCCCCCCCCCCCCCCCCCCCCACGTATGATACACAAAGCATTGAGAAATGCGTCGACAGTAGGGCTGAAACGATTAGTTGACGTTATCAACAACAGCGACAATAAAAAATTGTCGACAAAAATTTGTCGAATAGTCGTTTGATCTCTTTTAATGTAACATGAGATCACATTCAACTCTAATTATGACGCGCAAGAGCAGCACTGCAGCTCGTGCCTATACTGAGGAGAGGAAGAAAACACAGCTCACAGTCCAGACACACTCTAAACTTTCACAGCTTCATCGCAAAGTATGAGGGAATAATAATGCATAAATACAAAATAAGTAAATACAGAAGCACTTTTCTTGTGGAATAAGTGGAGCTGGAGCTGCCGTTCCACTTCCGTTTCGAGTGTCTTTAAAGGAAACACCCTGGAGTTTCATCTTAAATACAGATATTTAATGCGTTATAGCCTTATTAAAGTTAAAATAATAAGGAAGCAGATCATGTAAATAACTACAAACTCTAAAACTGTCATTTCTCTGTGCGGTCAGCGCCTCTTCTGTGAGTTTCACGAATGTCCCGATCTAAGGGGGAGAGATTGAAACTGTATTCGGCTGAGGCAAACTCTGTCGCGGGGACGCTCATCCCTCGAGCGTGCACGCTTAATGCAGCTAGATTATAACACGATGGCTCACGACTTATTTAATTATAATACAGTATACGTGTCGCTGTATGTTTCCTGTCGTGAAGAAAATTGGCAATGCGCAGCTTTAGTAATAATAGAGAGTTTGTTTTTTTGTGAGTTAAAGATGGATTGAAGTGAACCGAAGGGTGAGAGAGGATAGTCTTTGCCCCATTATAGACTGAAACAAAATACGTTTTTGATTTATTTTTGTTTTGGCTTGTTTTCCAATATAAATCTCTAAAACTCCTTTAAAACAACATACATTTTCTTTAGCAGCTATACTGCAGAAGAATTTTTTTTTTATCCGAGAATTTTGAATATAACATTAAAAATACAAATATTTTTAAATATCTAAAAATCCTTTAAAAAAAAAGATGCATTCCCCTGAGAAGCAGCATATAAAATATTTAGACTTGCTTTTAGAGAATAGATCTTGAATATAAGTATATTTTGTCTTTACTGCACTCGCAGAAGTATAACCAAGTGAAAAAATACACTTATATACAAAATACACTTATATTCAAGATACATTCTCTTAAAGCAAGTCTAAATATCTTATAAGTTGCTTCTCAAGTAAATGTATCTTGTTTTAAGGATTTTTAGACCATTTTAAATGGAAAACAAGACAAAAACACTTGATAGCAATAGGATTTTTTTTTTTGCAGAGAATTTCTTTACTGAATTAAACTTAATAAATAGTATTTTTGCCCTTTAATTCAGTGAATGTCATTTAGAGTTATTTTTAAAAGATGATTTTGTCCTCTATTGTTAGAAAGCATGTTTAATACAGTCAGGGCACAAGCTGAATAATCGGTTAAGAGCTAATGATTAATCATTGCAATAATCGCCGAATAGACGAATAATCGTTCTAATAATCGTTAGATTAATCGATTATCAAAATAATCGTTAGTTGCATCCCTAGTCGACAGATGCCATGAGTAAACAAACTTGTGGCTGCTAGCCTGCTACACTTGCTACTTGTGCTAATTTTCCAATTCCCTTAACAGAAATAACATAAAACCAACAAAGTTTTCAAAGAGTTTTGCATGTTTCACATATTATGTGTGTGCAAAGGGTGAGCAGAGCTGCTGCGTGTCTTCAATTGGAGACATGGTTTGAGTTTTCATTGCATATGTACTGTGTGTTCTGTGTGACTAAACAGAAAATAAATTGATTTCTGAATCACTCTATTGAATTTTTCCTTGATTAACAGACATAAATAATAAGATGTTTATCGAGAGTGGGTTATTGTAATCTATTATAAACTTAACCATCATGAAATATAATTTACATGAGGAAAGTGATGCATCAAGATGCCTTTTTTATGTCAATGAGTGAGTAGTTCAGAACAGTATTTTATATTGAGTCATAAAAAGCTTAATTGTAAAAGATTGTTTTGATAAATAATTTTAAAGTGCACTTTCAACATGTTTTCTGCTGATTTTAGCATGTGCTGCTTGTTTAAAATAGGCTGAGCACCTCATCTGTCCTCTCACTGTGGCTTCAGGGACGCAGCACTGCGCGGCTCTCACACCCAGTGTAAAGACTGTAACCTGCAGACACAGTTCGTGTAAAACAGCCCCAACAAAAATGTAGCTCCGATCCAGGCGTCTCCCATCTGTAAGCCTGTCATGATTATTAAATACTTGATATAATCGTGGCTATTTGAGAGAACTGCGATTATTGTGCATTTCAAATGTAAACAAATGCACACGACAGCACGTGTGGTTGGTAAATTCAGAACTTATCTCAGACTTGTATTGAAAGACAATTATATTAAAGTGTTCTGTTGCCCTTAACTTTTTATTAGGATTAATTAACCAAGTAAAAATGTGGGATGCTGTACTTGGCTGTTGGTGAAGATGGTTAGTTAATATATTGGAAGTGCTTCCTTTTTGTGAGGAAAGTACTCGGCACTTAAATGTTTTTGGCTGGTGTTTGAACAAAGAGATATCGCTATTCAATGGTTGTGCATAATTTTTCTGAATATATTATTAAGCTATAATATTAAGTGTGATCGAGCCAAACCGACTGATCAAACCGTCCTCTGTTGTGCAGAACAACATTCAGGCTCATCGTCCTCCCCTTCCACTAAATAATGATGTTTAAAAATTAGCAGAGCTTACTGTGTTGGCTGTCACTACATGAAATAATTCCACAAGACTGCAGTAGATAACACCAGCATCATGTAAATATGATTTCGTGACAATCAAGCTTGTAACACTTATCAAAAGCTCACTCCTGATAGCCATTATAACTTTATTTTCTGCAGCAGAACCACTGCTGGTGTAAAAGCACACGCGTTGTTTACTGCAAAATTGTCGTGACGCACAGCTTTGGTTTGTCTCACGCACTGCTTTGACGTGCGATGTAAAACAGTGACGTAAAGCACCTTAAAATAGGCGTACAAGCACCTTAAGAAATATGACAATTTATATGACAATTAATCGTGAAAGCCCTAAAATAGACAATTAATCAACAAAATTGCAATTATTTTTTTGACAATTAATCATCAGCCAAATTTCATAATCGTGACAGCCCTATCCATCAGTGTTGATGATTTTGTTAATGTTGTTGCTATTGAATTGTGTGTGCAAATAACCTCAGAAGAAAAATTGTCGACACTAGATGATGTCACTATGGGGGTTTCTTTTGTGTGTGTGCAAATACAAGAGGAAAAAGTCTCTATGGGTGTGCAGTTTCTCTTAAGTGTTTCACCACTGTTCAAATGCTCCTCAGATCTCATTATTTATATGGATAAATCTATTCCAACTGAATAAATTAATATTAAGTGAAACAAATAGTAGCAAAATGCAAAGTAATCTCTTCAGTAATCAAAATACTCTTTGAATGTACATGTATTCTGATTACCAACTATTTAAATTGTAGCTGTATTGGAATAACCTGTTAATTCAACATACAGTTGGCATTATATTGCTCTGTGAATAACGTGATAAAACTATCGCTCCTGTTATAATCAACGAAGCTGTCTACATTGGAGTGATCTAGTTTTGCCGCCTTTCACATCATGGCACTCCATCATAATATGGCACCTTTGACAAAAAAGGCAGAAATAGCAAAACAAATGTTGTGTAATGCTACCAGAATTACTCAGCTGCAGGGTGCAGAAACGCTTAAAGGGGTCATGAAATGGAGAATAAAATTTACCTTGATATTTATACATAAAAGAGGTAACTGTACTATAAAAACAGAACTCCTTCCTAGTCTAAAAAGAGCATTTATAGATACCACCCTGCTGAAACATCTCATTTTGAAATCTGTCTGTTTGAGACGTCACAAAACATTGCTCATTTGTATTTACACATCCCACGACATGCGTCATCGTACCCTTGGCCCCACCCACTGGCGCTCAGTGTGTGGCTAACTATTCCTGAACACCAAAGGGGACCCATATGGGCTATTTTGAATTATTTTGTATTTAAACATGAACTACGAAAATTTTTTTGCCAGCTGCCATGTATCTCGCTGCTTTTAAAATATGCAGTGTCAAGTTACATCTCTGAAAAGGAGATGCCATTCTCTTTCATTCAGCTGCTCTGCATCTTGTTGTTTTGAGCACAAATGCATCATGAACGTGTTCTTTCATCCATCTGCACTATTTTTAGTTGTTGCTGTATGTAAACATAGCATTTAATTGACGATGGACGTCTTTGACAATGGACGTCTTTGACCGTTTCTGTGTGTTTCCGGCGATGTGCACCTACAGTATGTCTTAAAGGGATAGTTCGCCCAAAAATGAAAATTCTGTCATTATTACTCACCTATATGTTGTTGCAAACCTGAATGTATTTCTTTCTTCATTGAAACTCAAAAGGATAGGTTAGGGGAGGATGTTAGTTTCAGTCACCATTCACCTTCATTGTATGGAAAAAAAGTAGTTTTTTTTATGTTTTTTTAAAATGCAAGTCCCCTGCATTCTGTTCCATTCTGCTGCACTCCATCTCGCTGTTTTGGAAGCCAGGAACGCAACCTCTGCAAATGGTTCCTCACTCATTTTGTGCTGTGTGTTCTCGTTATGTGTGGTTTAGTGGGTCAGAGGTCATGATTAAATGCATTATAAATCTGTCCTCTGTGTCCAAAGCTGCTGTTTTGTCGCTGTGATCATTTTACATTACCTTTGTGTTTGGAACAGTTTGGCTTTGTTACTTTTTGCTCTATTGAGTTAGAAATTGTATCTGTGATGCTATGTTTGGAATTAGTCTTTGTGCTCAGTAAAGTAACAGTATCAGTGTTTTGTCAGGCTCTTTGTTATACATAGGATCATATTCTGTGTTGTGGAAAGTATTGATCTCTGCTGAGTGTGGCATCAGTCTCTGTTTTGGGTACGTTTGAGTCCGTCCCCCCCCCCCCCCCCAAAAAAAATAGTTTTTGAGAAGCATGTTCATGTAATCCCGCCACACAAAACACTTAGCATACAATTTTTTTTTTTTTTTTTTTTTTATCCCCTTTTTCTCCCCAATTTGGAATGCCCAATTCCCACTACTTAGTAGGTCCTAGTGGTGGCAAGGTTTCTCACCTCAATCCGGGTGGCGGAGGACAAGTCTCAGTTGCCTGAGACAGTCAATCCGTGCATTTTATCCACTCGCCCCATCGAGAGCGAGAACCACTAATCGCGACCACGAGGAGGTTACCCCATGTTACTCTACCCTCCCTAGCAACCGGGCCAATTTGGTTGCTTAGGAGACCTGGCTGGAGTCACTCAGCACACAAGCATACAATTCTTGACAATTCTCCTGATATCTCTCCTTCCCCGCAAATCTTACCTGTCTAAACATAGTTAGAGCTTAGACGGGATCTTGCATTGATTTCCATTTTCAAGTATCTCTCTTACAGACAGCAAAACAAACCCGTCTACCCCAATCCACAGCTCTCATATGTGTTTCATGAATATGTGAATTGATCGATATGTAATATGAATATGTATGACAGTCCCTGTGTTGGGTAAGCCTATGGCATAATCTTCTAGTTCAAAAGTTAATAGATACAGTATGTAAGTTGAAATGTATAGTGCAAAAGAGGGATATCAAAATGGGCTTCATACACTCTACTGTGCTTTCATACTGTAGGTCCATGACAGTAGGCTTATTTGTTTCCCTATTCTTTTGAGTTAAGGTGAATTTGAGATTTTAACTTTTAAGTGACGTTGGAGAGTTAGGCCATTTGATCTGACAATTTTTGTGACTCCATTCTACTAATTCACTTCCATTCTCTTCCAAGCAGAACTATTTACAAATGTATACACAAATCAGTACAATTATTTGCAAGCAAAAAAACTAGAGACTGGTAAGAAACACTTTTCAAAAATAGCATCCAACTCAACTTCTATGAACTCTTCTCCAGACTAATTTAAAATCTGCCCATTGGTCCCATGTTTTATCCATGGGGGCAACCATTTTGCCGAACCAAAATAATTAATACATTGCAGGAGAACATTATCATCAATAATTTCATACTTTATAGAACATAATTAATATAATAATCTATATACATTTTTTATATTAAATGTGGACATTTTATATAATTATTCAAAGTCTCTTTTAAAACCACAAACAACCCCTGTTCCATCAATACCTGCTATTTCCTATCCAAGTTGAGGCAACACACCCAAAAAAATATGTCTTTTTTGCATCTTTTAAGCATTCCAGCAAGATGTCCGCCTGTACATATTGTACCAGTACCAGACAGGTTACAGTCCTTGTGCTTGACGAATGTGCAGAGTGCTAGATGGCGCTAAGAAGTGTAATCGAGCTTGAAATCATGATTGCCAAAGAGACTGTAGATGTCATGATTTATAGTGAAAAAGAGTTATATTTTGGTCTGTTCTTACCCAAAATCGATTGGACCACTTCAGAAGACACGGATTAAATCACTAGAGTCTTATGGATTACTTTTATGTTACCTTTATGTGCTTTTTTGAGCTTCAAAGTTTTAGTCACCATTCACTTGCATTGTATGGATCTACAGAGCTGAGATATTTTTCTTAAAATCTTCATTTGTGTTCTGTAGAAGAAAGAAAGTCTTACACATCTAAGATGGCATGAAGTGGGTAAATGAGAGAATTTTCATTTTGGGGTGAACTATACCTTAACATGGTGAAGATCTAGAGGTGTCCTGGGGACATATAGATAATGGAACTGGTAGATATTTTGTGATGGAGGTTCTGGGTCCTGAGAGGTAGAGGAGTTTGGTCTTGTTAGGATTGAGCTTGAGGTTCTGGGATCACAGATGTGGATACACAAAACAAATGAAGAATTTAGTGTCATCAGCATAGCAGTGGTAGGAGAAACTGTGTCAATGGACCACTCTAAGCAGACTGGTTTGGAAGGTGACCAGAAGGGGTCCTAGCATTGATCCCTGTATTATTCAAATGATGAGCATGCAGGAGTTATGTACATAAACCTTGCCAGCTTGACAGTACCCAATATTCAGCTAGAACATAAACCACTGACCAAGAAATTACAACTAGCCTGGAGATCAGAAGTGTGTTATTGACAGTATCAAAAGCACCAGATTGCTCTTGAGGAATTATCGCCAAGTTATGAAAGGACACTCTGTAGAGTAGTAAAACTGGTCAGTAGTTTTTTTCATTCAAACAAGTTTAAGTTGTTTTTCCTGACTATTGGTGTTATGTTGGCTGGAAGGAATAGTGGAACGAGTCCACTAGATAAGGATATTAGACAGCAGGGGAGAGGCAAAGCAGAAGATCAGAGGATATCTCTTGGAAGTGTTGGAAGGGAATCGGGGTGTGAGCAGGTGATTTTACAATGCTTTGTGAAAATCTGGAGGATGTTCTCATGTGAGACAGTCTCAAATGAGGTTATCAGTGGAGTGGGTGACTGTACCAAGTTGGTTAACAATGAGTTGCGTATGATGACCATTTTCAAACTGTTTCACTTTGCCTCCATATTTCAGTCGTATTTCAGTTGTATTTCAGCAGCGAGTGTGGCCGCAGGTGGAGGTCGAGAGGATAGAGTAGGATGAGAATGTGAAAAACAGCTTCCATATGTTACAGACTGTTCATTCTGGAATCTATATAATTTGCTGATTGATTATTTGATGTCAGACGGAAATTCATGGAGAAAGTTGTGGTATGCTTTGAGGTCTTCAGGGGAAGGGATTTGAGGGGTGATTTCCTGGACATAAAAGCAACAAATGCCTTACGTTTTATTAGCGGTTGTGGCTATCAAACACATCATTGCACTTTATATCCCAAAGCTGAGCTGCCAGCTCTGGAAATACGCAGGCACTCACATTGGTATTATACTGTATATGGTTTATGGTTTATTTATGAATCCATTTGTGGTTTAACACTCATTTATTTATCATCTTGCCTATCTGTAAGTACTGGACATTACAATCTTTGTTCAAGCAGCACTGTACATTTGATTCCCCAGCAACTTACAAGAAAATGTAAAACTCTCCACACTTCTATCACTGGATGAATATGCACTTACTGAGCACTTTATTATGAACACTATGGTGCTAATAATGTGTCCGACGTGGTCTTCTGCTGTTGTAGCCCATCCGCCTCAAGGTTCGATGTGTTGCACATTCTGAGATGCTATTCTGCTCTCTACAGTTGTACAGAGTGGTTATCTGAGTTACATAAACTGAAGCTCCAGACCCATATCTGCATGATTTTATGCATTGCTTTGCTGCCACATGATAGGCTGATTCAATAATCGCATGAGTAACTAGGTGTACAGGTGTTCCTAATAAAGTGCTAAATGAGTGTATTGCATTTTTAAAAGACAGACAGGTCTTGGAAAATAGTTTCTGCGATTGTTTCTGTGATCATTGAATTGCTGACAATCCTTTTGAGTCGTCTTTTATTCTTGTTTTTCTGTGATTGTCATTAACTGATTTGTTTGTATGTTTACTGCACATAGTCGTCTTCTCATGGATCTCAAAGAGCCATGAAATCTTCCAGTGGCTGCAAGATGGCTTTGAGAATACAGGACAGAGGGCATCAAATGTTGTTTAGAGGGTGGAGTTCATGGTGGATGTGGACATGTCAGGGAAAGTCAATGGAAGGGAGCGCTGAGGAGAAGGAGAGGCGTAATGAGTGGGAGGAAATTGAGCCATGTTAAAGTACAATCACTTAAAGATCAATTAAGGAAATGCTGTCTTCTGGGAGGACTGAAAAGAGCGTGCAGTTCATCCTGAGATGTGCCTAGAGGGCAAGGGCAGATAACAAGACAGTGTAATGGAATGAGTGAAAATCAAGAGTTTGCGATTCAAGCGATCAGATGGTGAGCAAGATACAGACCTTTCAAGATGGTGTGATGAGCAGACCTGTACCCCAACCACAAACTGATGCAAAGGGGAAGTGAGAGAAAGTGTATGCTGAAGATTAAGTGTCCTCCAATAATTGAGAGTCTATAGAAATGTTAAGTGGAGGATAGAGAAGGTTTGATGGGTTTCAGTGTTGGTGGCTTAAAGTCAAGTCACTTCAAGTTGGGTAAATAACAGGAATAGGAAACAAGCATATTTTGTCTTGGCTGTTGCTAATGGAAAGAGCAAAACAGTACCTGCGATATAGGTGTAAGTCAGAAGGACTAGACAGTCCAGACAACTTTGCCCTTCCTTGATAGAGTACTGCAGATAGTCTCTTTTGTCTTTGCAAAATCAATTTTTTATTTTTTTGTAGAGAACACAATAAATCTGACATTCTAAACAGCCATATGGTAACTGAAAAGATGAGAAGTTCTTTTGTATTGTTTGCCACTAATAACCATTCAGTTTAAGTGCCATGAATACCAAAATTCAACATACTGCTTTTGTTCTAACATTTGAAATGAACTGTATTTTTTATTTTATTTCTTTCATTGATTTCCAGGCCTGGAAGATGTAATACAATTCTTACAAAATCATGAATTGTTTTTATAGTGAAAATTTTCTTGTTAAACTTAGCCTTAAAATATAGTATAAGCTAAATAAAACAAAATGCTTTTTAAAAACTTCTAAATCTAGTAATCACAAACAACTGGAAAAGTGTTGCCATTGAAAATATAAAGGAAATTCATTAGCCAAAAGGTATGGGAACTCTGATGGCATACTTGCTCAATAACAAGAAATATCTAAACACAGTGACTGGTGACTCCAGAAGTTTGGCTTATTCCTAATGTGGAGGTGAACTTGCATTGGCATATTGGGAAGGAGATGGGATGATGGGGAAATTGACAAAACAGTGATGTAAGCAGCTGTTTATGTACCATTAGCATTTACAGTATATACCCTTGTAAATGGCATGGTTGTATGTACAGTACTGTGCAAAGTCTTAGGGCAAATAAGATGGTTATTTACATCAGGGGTGTCCAAACTTTTTCGGTCAGGGGCCAAATGCAGAAAGAAATAAAATGTCTAGAAGCTACTAGATTGCCACTATGCATAATCTTTAAATTGTACGCTTAATATTATGCAAGTTTTAATCATAATTTGTGCTCTATGGTATGCTTATAGGCGCTACATGTAAATAAAGGATAGCATATTTCACTCACAAAGAACTCTTATAATGGAACAGTGATGCGTCTTTTTTACAAAATATTATACTCATTTATTCACATTTTTATCTTTTTGACATCCATTCAGTGGCACTGCAAGAACATATAGATCTGCTACTGAGTGTTGGGTGTGACCATCACAATAATCAGAATCAGATTACATTTTATCTCCTGTGATGCAATGAATCACTCTTTATTTTTCAAGGAATTACTCTTTATAACTATACAATTATAACTTCTGTTCTGTTGTTACTTGCATTAAAATATGATTTTAATTTGATTGCTTTTCATTTTATTTTGAAAAGAGTATGCTTGGTTCGCGTGTCTCTGTGCGCTTTCATTAAACTCTGTTCAGCTGCTTGCACAACAGCAGCTCTACTCAGTTGTATGATGCGAGGTATCGGGACATTATAACAAGAACAAGAACATGAGTAAATTATCTAACCTGATGTAAATCCTTTAATAAATGCATAATTCTTTCTGCGGGGCACTTCATCCTTAGAAATAAGGAGTATTTCAAACTCCTGTTGAACTTTGCCATTGGATGAAACTGGTGACGACACAGAATACACTAGCGGAGACGATGCGCTGTGAATAGCAGCTGCACGTGATAGCGACATCCAGTGCTCAGAATATGAATTACAGATAATTTCTCCATAGCAGGCCAAATTCTGTTCTGTTTCTAAAGTCTCTCACGAGCCGCCTCGGAGCAGTCAGAGGGCTGCAGATGGCCCACGGGCCGGACTTTTGACACCCCTGATTTACATCTTCGGCTTTAGTGTGTCAATAGGAAATATACATTTTAGACTCCCAAACATTCCTTTTGCAAATATAATAGAATAGAAGAACAGGGAGCCCTGCAACAGATGGCATGGCCCCCACAGAGCCCCTCACTGAACATCAAGTCAGTCTGTGATTACATGAAGAGACAGAAGTAATTGAGACAGCCGAAATAAATAGAAGAACTGTGGCAAATTCTCCAAGAAGCTTGGAACATCCTATCTGCCAACAACCAAGAAAAACTGTGTCCAGGTGTATCTAGGAGAATTGGTGCTGTTTTGAAAGCAAAGGTTGTCACACCAAATATTGATTAAAAAATGTTCAACTTTGTATGATGTTAATTGATAAATTAAAACTATTTATGGCATTATTTTTGAAGAAATCCTCACCATGCAACATTTTTCACAAGTGCCTAAAACTTTTGCACAGTATATGTTCCTTCAAAACTTTCATTAGGAGCTCCATCCATTCCTGTGTTGAGCACAGCATCAGTCTCTGTGATGGTACAATATAAGTGTCTTTGTTAGGTCATTGATCAATTTCTCTGTCCCAAGTTGCCAAGTATTAGTATCTGCATTTATTGTGGGATCAGTATCTGTGTTGATAAATTGTCTTTCTCTCTGTTGGTAAAGTCTCAGTATCTTTTTCATTTGCTGTAGATTTAAAGTTCCAAAATGCAAGTGAATATAAGCAGGATGTCTCTATGACACTCCAACTCCTCTCTACTGTAAGCTCTGACCTAATTTGTTATGACGTTTAACTTGCAGGCATGGGTTTAATGAGTAATTATATAAATTCATTCATTTTTCATTTATAGCTCTTCTTTAAGGAAAAAAAAATGGAAATGAAAACTACATGTCTGATCTTAAATAGACTACATCTGTTTGTGTGCATAATTTGCGTGTTTGTGTGTGTGTTTGGTCATGCGAGTGAGTTAATGAACATGTTAGTGATGCATGATTGCATAAGTGGGTGCCTGAATGTGCGTGAGTCATTGTGCGGTATGTGTATATAATAAATATGGTTGTTGACAATAGGACATTAAATTATAACATGAGGCATTCACACTTCTTCCTCTGCTCCATAGCAATACTGCTGATGTGCTCTGCACACATGCACATACTGAATCTGCACATTCAGCAACATACTCAGCTAGCAACATAAACCTACTCACCTTCTTATCGTAATTGCTCTCTATCTCTCTTTTTCTCTCTCTCATTCTCTGTCTCTCTTTCTATCTGTTCCTTTCTCTCTCTCTTCTGGAAAAACACTGGAAAAGCACAGCAGTTGACAGCTGTATCAATTTTAACCAATCAGAGCTCTCTCTTGCACTACCCGTTGCTAAAATTCAAAACACTCTGTAGAATATCTGCCCTACAACAAGCAGATTGTTCTCTCTCTCTCTCTCTCTCTCTCTCTCTCTCTCTCTCTCTCTCTCTCTCGCTTTCTCTCTCCTGCCAGAAAGCCTGTGTGTACTACATGTGACAAGCTGCATTACAGACTGCATATATTTACACAGGCACTGCCAGGGCAACCTTGGGGCCTGCAGCCAACTTGGCCTGTCATGCTTACTCAGATCTTCCTTATAGAGAGAGTGAGGAGAACTTGATGGTACATGGCCTTTACAGGCTGATGTGATGAAGATGAAGGAACATATATTTCAAAATATTACTAAAATGGCTGTTTTCATACTGTGTTTCATATTTTCTCAAATACAAGTGGAATTTGAATATGTACAAATATGCTGTTCATATATGAACTTTAATTTGATATATGTTCATATATGGCCATATACTGTATCAGATTTCAGTAAGGTAATTTCCCAGACATATGTAATGTACAGAGGTGAGTAGTAACGCACTACATTTACTCCATTACATTTACTTGAGTAATATTTTGGGAAAGAAATTACTTTTATGAGTATGTTTTATGGTGGGTACTTTTCACTCTTACTCAAGTAAATTTCTGATGAAAAAAGTGTACTTTTACTTCGTCACAGTGGGTAGCGTTCCTGTCGTTACATTACTGGTTTTAATTTAATAAGTGTTAATAAATGCCTAACCAAGACAAGGATATATTTTAAGATTAAAATTGCAGTTTCAAGAAAACACTGTGAGGTGAATTTTAGAGATTGTGATAATGTGGGCTTGTCTGTGTCATTTTTTCCCAAGACTTTCACCCACTGTTGCACTTGTGTACATGGTTGTGTGACAATAAAGTTATTTGATTTGATTTTGGTGATACTCATTCATTTTCAGCATAAAGCTGTAACTATGGGCTCTTATGACCTCAGTTTCTAAGTTTACATTTGTATATCAGCGCTCCAACATATCAGTGCCTACTGTATAAATCCTTGTAAACAAGTGTAAATGTTTTGCCCTGCCTATCGCGATTGTGTGCATTTCTGCACATGCAAGGTTGGTGCGTGCACAGATTTTGACAGATGTGGGCGGCTTTGTCTCATGGACTACAAGCTTCCAAACACATTGACACTGATAATGCTGGAAGTACACTGGACAAAATTCATGCAGGATGTAAAAAGCTATGAAATAATGACAGAAGGCATGAATAAAGCATGATCTTGCTTTAGGGTATTAATTAAACATTATATATAATTTGGGACTGTGACATTGTTCACGTTTTTCACTGTAATAATTACTAGAAAAAGGTTTCCAAACTTCTCTTCTAACTGGCAGATTCATCCAAATCTGAGAAGCATCCTTAAAGTGATAGTTCAGCCTTTAATTAAGATTATATCATCATTTCCCCGCCCTCATGTTCTTCCAACCCTGTGAAACTTTTTGTATTCTGTGGAACTCAAAAGATGTTAGACAGAATGTTATGGAGTGACAGTCTCATCCACCATTCCCTTTCTAAATATGGAGGGGAAAAAACATGCAGTGAAAGTAAATGATGATTAAGGCTAGCGTTCTCTCTATCATCTTATAGGAATAATTTGAAAATTGTTCTCGTATTATTTACTCACACTAATGCCATCGCAGATGTGTGTGTTTTTTTTCTTTTTTTTTCTTCTTCTTCTCCTGAACACAAAGATTTTTAGAAGAATATCTCAGCTTTGTTGGTTCATAGAATGCAAGTAAATGGGTACCAAAACTTTGAAGCTCAGAAAGCACATAAAGGCAGCATTAAAGGAATTCAAATGACACTTGTTAAATCTATGACTTCAGAAGGGATATGATAAGTGTGGATGAGAAACAGATCAATATTTAAATCCTTTTTACAAACAAATCTCCACATTCACATTTTTCTTGTGTTTTTGGTGATTCAATTCTTTGTGCATATCGCTACATACTGGGCAGGGAGGAGAAATAATAGTAAAAATATGTATATATTTTTTTAAATATTATAAAGTTATAGATATTTATCTGTTTCTCACCCACACCTATCATATTGCTTCTGAAAATCACTGGAGTCATAAGAATTACTTTTATGCTGCCTCTATGTGCTTTTTGAAGCTTCAAAGTTCTGGTCACCATTCACATGCATTGTATGGACCAACAGAGCTGGGATATTCTTCTAAAAATCTTCATTTGTGTTCTGCAGAGGAAAGAAAGTCATACACATCTGGAATGGCATGAGGGTGAGAAAATGAGAGCATTTAAATTTTTTGTTGAACTATCCCTTTAATTTGATGCATGGAAGAAAGAAGTAATATGGGTTTGGAACAACATGGAGGTGAATGATGACAATTTCCATTATTAACAATAACATTAGTAATAGTATTATTATTATAATTATTAATAATCATTCTGTAATGCATGTTAAATGAGTATCATGTACTGGAATATGGGAGAGTAAACATCCATTACGTTATATGTTAAAGTAACTAGTTACTCACTACTTGAATAGTCTCTTTATTGGATACTTTATTACTCTTACTTGAGTAATTTTAAACATTATTACTTTTACTTCTACTTGAGTAATTATGTTTTTTAAAGTAATTGTACTTTTACTTGAGTAAAGTTTTTTTGGTTGAACAAGTACATCATCCGAATACTCACAGTATAAGATGTCTCATTGCATTTTTTAGCATGAACACACATTACTTGTATAACAAAATACAGTATAATAGTTCAGAAGTTTGCAAAATGGGAGTGACTGGTTGTCTTGAGAAAGAACCGCAAACATTTCAAGTTTCTGGTGACTGTTCTTCTCAGCAGCTCTGCTCTGCTTTAATACCTGCACATTTCACACTGCATAAGAGAATGAGCTTGTCTGAGTTTATGATTGGTGAATTGGTTTAACATGCTGCCTTTATTGTCATGTTTATGCAGATCAGCCATATCTGAATTAAAGCTGCTGGTGTTAACTACCAAATTATGGGAAACCTTCACAGAAAGCTCAAGAGAATGCTTGATATATAGTACCAATTAAAAAAAAAAAAACAATAGATATTTGGAAAAAGATTTTGAGAACTAACTTTGTGTAAAGCTTAGGAGAGCATGCGATCTAGAATACTGTAGTTCTTAATGGCGCTCCTGATGACATTTCTAATCCACTGATCACTATTTTAAAAGTATATCATCAGCTACGTGGCTGGAAAAATCACTCTGGACCCCACTCACCCTGCCCACTACCTTTTTGAACTGTTGCCTTCTGGCCGACACTTCAGAGCTCTGAGCACCAGAACCGTCAGGCACTGGAATAGTTTTTTCACTCAGGCTATCCATCTCATGAACAGTTAAAACTGCCCCATTGTGAAATAATTATGTTCAGTTCACAGTCTAGTCTTTTTATATTTATCCAACATGTCCAACTTCTTCTGCCATTACATTCCCTTGCACTGTATATAACAGATTTGTATTTAGTTTTGCACTACGTATGTGTATGTGTGAATGTATGTATGTGTTTGTCTGTGTGTGTATATGTGTATATATGTATGTGTATATATGTATATATGTATGTATACATGTATGTATGTATATGTATGTATATGTATATATATTGTCTTTTTGTGTATTCTATATATACTTTATTTTCTATTCAATTTTTTTATTTTTTTATTATTGTCTATGTCTTGTTGCTGTTTTGTATTGTTGTGCACTGGAAGCTCCTGTCACCAAGACAAATTCCTTGTATGTGTAAGCATACCTGGCAATAAAGCTGATTCTGATTCTATTTACCTTCAGACAATTCTTCTGGCATCTCTCCTCCAGCTTAACTTTGTTTTTGTTATTAACAATTTTTATTGATTCCATACAAGAAGCCAAATACACATAACAGAAAATGTGGAATCACATTATATGAAACTAAAACCCTTCCCCCCGAACAAAAACACAAAAAGCACACCTCCAAAAACAAAAAGGTTGCACACATACATTCAAAACTTCAAATCCCTCTCCACTGTCTCTCCCTGAGAGCCCCCCAAAAAGGCCAAATAACTGCCCCATTTTTTATTAAAGAAATCCAGGCTGCTTAGCCTTCTACATGACATCTCCTCAAATGCTGCTACCCTGCCCATCTCTGTGTGCCGATCATAACACTGGCTAGGACTCAATTTTTTATGTACTTATCCCCTATATTAATGACCGTCCCATTGCCTAAAATACAGAGTCTGGGGCAAAATGGAATTTGAGTGCCCAATACGTCACACATAAAACTCTGAACCCTCAACCAAAATTCTTGGATCTTAACACACCACCAAAAAACATGGGTTGTGTCCCCATCTTCTGATTGGCATCGCCAGCAGGTGGGTGTGTCTTAAAGACCAAGCCTATACAATCTAGAGGGGGTCCAATAGAATCGATGTAAAATCTTAAATTGCATAAGGCGCACCCTTGCATCTCTAGATGTAGACTTGTTTTTTAGAATACTAGCCCACACTCCCTCCTCCAATACCAAGTTTAAATCTTTCTCCCATAATCTCTTGAGAAGTTGAAGCTCCGTCCCCCAGACTCTGAATTAGCAGGGAGTAATACACTGATGCCTCATGACCTTTTCCAAAAGCAGTAATCACCACTCCCAGAGTATCTGCCACTTTAGGGGGGTGTATGCTGCTCCCAAAAATAGTACAAAGCAGGTGGCTCAGCTGTAAATACCTAAAAAATTGAGACCTGGGAATCCCAAAATGCTGAACCATATTTTCAAAGAATCTCAACACTCCACTCTCATATAGGTCACCGAGCATATTAACCTCCGTCACAATCCACTCTGACCAGCAGAAAGGGGACTTATTAATACATAACTTTGGGTTCAGCCATATGCTCGAAGCAACATTTAAATAAATGTCCAAATTAAACACTCTGGACACATTTGTCCATACCGCGTGCAAATGCGAGATAACGGTGTGTAACTTAACTTCTCCGGTTAGTTTGATAGAAGGCTTTGCAATGGCAAAATAGGGGCAAGCACTTCCTGTTCAATACAAAACCAGGGAGGGGCTCTC
Organism: Myxocyprinus asiaticus; assembly: GCF_019703515.2. Taxonomy (NCBI): domain Eukaryota; kingdom Metazoa; phylum Chordata; class Actinopteri; order Cypriniformes; family Catostomidae; genus Myxocyprinus; species Myxocyprinus asiaticus. Next base: position 33,831,493 of record NC_059346.1, on the reverse strand, counting down.
TCAGGTGGAAGCGACCAATGAGCCAAATGTCTGAGACCGAATGCATAATAATAAAAAAATCTTGAGTAGGCTTAGCCCACCTTTGTCAATCGGCCTATGCAACTTACTGAAATGTAATCTGGGACGCTTACCATTCCAAGTGAAGGACTTCGCTATGTTATCAAATTGCTTGAAATAAGAGAGGGGGACATCTGTAGGGAGAGACTGTTTACATTTACATTTACATTTATGCATTTGGCAGAGGCTTTTATCCAAAGCGACTTACAGTGCCCTTATTACAGGGACAATCCCCCTGGAGCAACCTGGAGTTAAGTGCCTTGCTCAAGGACACAATGGTGGTGGCTGTGGGGATTGAACCAACAACGTTTTTGTTGCAGGTAGTTGAATTTTGGAATACAATTCATTTTAATAACATTTACCTTCCCTGTCATAGATAAATGTAATGAAGCCCACCTGCACACATCGCTCAAAAACCTTTTTATTAAAGGGTCAAAATTAACTAATCACAAAAATTTTCTGGGAATAAAATACCCAAATACTTAATGCCCTGTTTGGGCCACTGGAAGGTGCCCGGCTGAAAAGCCGTTACCGGGCAGTACGCTGTCAGAGCCAAAGCTTAGGATTTAGACCAATTCACTCTGTATCCTGAGAATTTAGAAAAGGAATTAATAATTCTGTGGAGGCAAGGCATAAATCTAGTAGTGTCGGAGACAAATAATAAAATATAATCTGCGTAAAGCAAAAGCTTATGCGCCACACCTCCCGCCACCACCCCTGGAAAATCATCCTCCTTTCTTATCACGGCTGCTAATGGTTCCAGGGCAAGTCAGAACAATAAGTGGAAAAGAGGGAAACCCTGTCAGTTGCCCCTATCCAGAGTAAAATAATCTGAAATTAATCCATTCTTTTGAACCGCCACTACCAGGTGACTATAAAGTAACTTAATCCACCCAATAAAAGTATTCCCGAACCCATACATTTCCAAAATCCTAAAAAGATAATACCATTCTACCATATCAAACACCTTTTCGGCATCAAGCGAGATGGCAGCGACCGGACTCTGGTTATTTGCCACTGCCCACATGACATTAATGAAACGCCTAATGTTATCAGAAGAGTTACGGCCACGAATAAACCCCACCTGATCTGTATGTATAAGAGATGTCATAAGTTTACTTAATCGGTTAGCCAAAATTTTCTAGCTGGATCAGGGAAATTGGATGGTAACTTTTACACTCGCTTGGATCTTTGTCCTTTTTAAGAATCAGACTGATCCGGGCTGGTGTCATGGTTGGTGGAGTCTTCCCATTCTTTGATGATTCCGTATAAACTTCTAGCAAAAGTGGAGCCAGTTCTGTAGCATAAGATCTAAATAATTCAGCGGCAAAGCCGTCTGGCCCTGGAGTCTTGCCTGTAGGCAAGGCTTTAATTACCTCGCTAAGCTCCTCCAAGGTTATCTCAGAATCAAGAGAATTTTTTGCTCAGCTGTCAGTTTAGGAAGTTCTAATGGTTCCACAAAGTTTCTAATATCCTCTTCAGTAGATGAAGATGTGGAACTATAAAGATCAAGATAGAATTTTTTAAAAGCATTGTTAATATCAATGGCTGAGGTAAATATTTCACCACCAGCAGATTTCACTGAGGGAATGGTAGAAGATTCTCTCTGTTTTATATATCTAGCCAGAATTTTTCCTGCCTTGTCCCCCAACTGTCTTGCCCTGAATAGCCAAAACTCCACCTTCCACGACAAAATAGTTTTATATCTGTATTTCAATCGGGTCAATTCTCTGAGGCCATTAGACGACATTCTGCGCTTCAGCTCTGCCTCGGCACTTTTAATATTCCCTCCCAATTCCACAAATTCTTATGCTTTGGATTTTTTGGTAAATGCGGCATACTGTATGATCTGGCCCCTAAGAACCGCCTTAAGTGCCTCCCAAGCCACGCCCACAGAGGATACTGAGGACCAGTTGGTCTCCATATTGACACTGATTTCAGCCTTTAACATTTGTTGGAATTCAGGATTTTGCAAAAGAGATAAGCGCCAACTATATGATTTCCTTTTCTCCATATGTGGCAACACCTCTACACACCGGGACGTGATCTGAGACTAAAATTTTTCCAATTGAGCAATCAGCAACTGATGAAATGAAGGACTTAGATATATAAAATAAATCTATTCTAGAGTAAATCTTATGGACTGATGAAACAAATGTATAGTCCCTTCCAGATGGGTTCAAAAGGCACCAAATATCTGTAATACCAAGCTTTTTACACATCCTGTGATGCGTCAATGTTGCTCTAGGGGGCTTGCACACTTCTGCTTCACAATGGTCAAGGACTGTGTTTCTATACAAATTTTGTGAGACAGAATTACACAGCAAAAGATAACATATAAAACAAACTCCAGCCAATAGGCAGATTAAGCACAAAGAGCGTGTAGATTCACCCATAAAACTGTCCTGAAACTGTCGTCAAACAGTCAAACAAATGTTCAGTTAGCTGGTCCACTCGGCTACAACATGACTGCAAACAAATGACTTAATCTCTCCAATGTCTTTGCAAGAAATACTCCACAAAACAAACTCCAGCCAATAGGAGGAATAAGTATAAAGAGCATGTAGATTCATCCATAAAACTGTCCTGAAGGTATGTTACTCTACAAAATAAACTCCAGCCGCTAGTCTGAACCAGCACAAAAAAAAGTGCTCAGTCTCCTCAAACAGTCAAATGAATTTTCAGTGAGCCGGTGCACTCAGCTGCAATGTGAGTATCACAAAATGACTTACTTACTCCATTGACTTTATGAAGGACATCGCTTGCTGTGGGCCATCCTTAGCATCTATTCTCAATTTGTCCAGGAATATCAGTGCAGAAGCGACCTTCCGTTGATGTAAAAGTTTCTTGCATTCCTTGAATCTATCACTTTTCTCTCTTGTCGAATTCACAAAGTCTGGGAACAAGAAAATGCTGTGGTTTTTCCAAGAAAGCCTTCCTTTACTCCTCACCTCACGTAACACAAGATCTTTATCGGATGATCTCAGAAATTGATCGGAGCTGCCTCCCTCCATGGATCGCCAAACAGGAACCCTGTGAGCTCGCTCGATTTCCAGCTTATGGCCTGCTACTTCGAGCAGATTCGGAAGGAGCCCATCCAGGAATTTCACCATATCCTGTCCCTCTTTGCCCTCAGGAATTCCAACGTTACGGACGTTATTCCACTGGCTACAGTTCTCCATGTCCTCCAACTTCTCCCAGACACGCTCCAAATCCACCTTGGTCGCTAGCGGATTAGCAGATAATTCCCTCTCCAATGACTCCAGATAATCAATCCGTTTTTCGACATCCCCCACCCTTGTAACCACCTCAGTGAACTTCGCCTCCATGGCAGTGATCGATCGATGTATCACAGCAAGATCCTCCAAGTCAGCAACGACCTTTGTCAGCATTGCCGAGATGTTAGCAGATAATTACCTCTCCGATGACTCCAGATAATCGATCCATTTCTCGACATCCCCCACTCTTGTAACCACCTCAGTGAACTTCGCCTCCATGGCAGTGATCGATCGACGTATCACAGCAAGATCCTCCAAGTCAGCAACGACCTTTGTCAGCATTGCCGACATGCATCTCTCGACGCATTTCCCGCACTTCCCCGACTAAGTCGACTCCCAGGCTCGAGGCCTGCTCGGGGGTGTCAGCTTGAGCACATAAGTGTCTTTTAATGTCTCCAGAGCCCGAGGATTTTGAATTCTTTGACATATTGTCCTCCTAGAACAGTTATGGAACAGAGTGTATTGAATCTCACCGGTTTATGAAATTAAAAGTGTCAAAGCTAGCAAAGTGCACAGAGCTCGCCGTTCACACGTCCGATCCTCGCATGGCGTCATGTGACTCCCCCCAGCTTAACTTTGTTGAGATTTTAGATTGCTATAAATATTGGAAATATTGTACATTATATTGGATAACTAAAAATCTACTGCCTGCATTTCTCTCTTTTTCAGGTAACTGAAAGGGGGGCAACTTTAAAATCCCTCCCCCTGCTCCTGCTTGGTCCTCTATACCATGAGCTCTGGCTCCGCCCAGGATGTGGCGGTGGAGAATTTCCTGCGTGACATAGAGAGGCGGGGCCAGTGGCTGCACTGTGCTGTTATTGGCTGTGAGGAGGAGCATCCCTGTGGTGACATGAACCTGCTGTACCGCAAAAGTCGACTAGACTGGAGACACAGAGATCAGGAGGGCAAGAAAAGGTAAGAGAGGGAGAGATGAGCTGATCAATAAACATAGATTTTTGGAGGAGGTCTATAGCAGTATTATTTTTTTCAGTTTTTTGTTTTAGTCATAGTTTTAGTCTTTTGATGAAAATGCCCCTTAAAATTAGTCAATATTTCATCATCTCATATTTTTTTATGACGGAAATGACATCATTTTAGTCAACGAAAATAAAATCTTTTAGTTGACAACGATATGCAAAATGGACAAAAAAGTGTGTCAAACTGTAACAGACCAAACTTTAATCAAATATTCAAACATTTAGGGAAAAAATGTATAAGTATTTTCTAATTTAAAAATGTGTCAAACATATAACTATACAGCCTTTTGTCCTTGTTGTGAAAAAACTGAGCTCGTAAAATAATAATGAATAGATTGAAGTATTAGCTACTTTTTAGAAATTAGCCTGTATTCTGAATTCTTCATGCTTTAGAGACTTATTAATTTCCTGTGAAAGGATATTGCATTGCTTGTAGCGTGTTTCTTACGGAAACAGTGTATTCACAACGTAAGTTACGCAACGTAAATTACGCATATTCTGACTAGCGCATCATTTAATTCAAGTTCACCTGTTCATTCGCTTCACTGTGCAGATGTAAGTTGTTATATTACATATATGTTGTGGATATACTATAGTGCTACTATAGTGGTTAAAATCATGTATGAATAGGATGCGTTTGAAAGAGGTATTTACCCCGTTTTGAAGCAGTTCATTTTGCCTGTTTTCAACTCAATCAGTTCAAGCAGAGAAATTATTAATGGGTTAGATGAATCTATATCTAATATCTTCTTCTATATACAGATTCTATAGATGTTTCTTCTGTTCATATCTTGCACTTTTAATATCTTGCAGTATCATTTTTATCTCGTCATATTTTCGTCAATAGTATGCTTTAATAAAATCTTTTAATTGTCGTCATGATGCGCCTTTTTCTTCTCTTCGTTATTGTTGTCAAAATCAAAAAACCCTTCATCAACGAACGTTTTCATCAGTGATTTCATTGACAAGATTATCACTGGTCTATAGAGTTGCAAAATAATAAAGGAAGGGGTGATGAAAGAAAGAAAGAAAGAGAAGGTTACAGAGATGCTTTGCGAAGCTCATATGAAAGGTAATAGAAAGAAGTGTTGGAGAAAAAGATCAGTAAAATCTGCACTCAGTAGAGAAGGTGAGAAAAAGGTTAAATGGGAGAAGGGGAAGATGGAAGAAATTAGAATGAAAAAGATTATAGAGAAAGAGTGATTTAGATGGAGGAATATTTCAAGATTATATTCAAAATAGTCTTGACTGAACTAAAATGAAGACTTTGTCTTTAATATTTTATGCAAAGCATCCAAATCTTCCTTCCAACATGACAGTTGGAGCCTACAGTATTCAGGGACAATCTGCCCCTCTGGTGTCCCAGAAGATCAACAGACCCTGACATGAAAAGCAGTCAAAAACTGCTGGAGGTTTTTAAATCAGACTTTTTGTCTGCAGCTAAAATACTTACACTTCAAACACTTTTACGTTTCATATTACAGCTTATGTATTTGCATTTGTGTTTTCTTAATGTTCTATTAATTTACAGTATGTGGTCTGGTGAATTTAACTGCCATTATTAGAAAAAATTAAAGACACACACAAAAGTTGCGTCCCAAACCACACACGTCTGCACTATTCTACGCCATTTTGTGGTGTAAGTAGTGTGAGTAGTACGTTTACACTGAAAATGCAGCAAAAAGAAGTGTACTTGAAGTACTCAGTTGATGCACTTTTTCAACCGTCAAAACGGAGTGTGGAATGCTGGACACTTATACACTCTGCGCATGCGGCTTGCCGTAGATAGCGGAAGGGGCGGAGTTACCTGGCTGCATTGTTGGTCTGACAAAACAACTGTAAATAATAAAGTATGTAGCAGCTATTAGTGGATACAGCACCTTACAAATGTGAGTTGAATGCTTTACCATCACCCCAAGCTGTGTGAGTATGTACGTTGTTTAAGATACAAGTGTTGAACTGAGGTTGGCTAATGTGCTAAAGTTAGCTGACAGAAGTGCACTTGAAATGTCACTTCTGTCAGCTGTTAAACGGCGAATGCTTCCGTGTAGTAAAAATCTGTTAAGTACTCTACATGGCTGAGTGCGTAGTATATTTTGTAAGTGCATAGTGTATAATGTTTGGGACACAACTAAAAACATCATCTCTTCACACATTCTTTTTGGATTATGTGTGACATGGTGAAAGTGTCCTTTTTTCTGTCCTCCATCCACATCTATTCTTCTTTTTCTCCCCCTCTAATTCTTTTCTTCTTTTAACACACTGTCTGTGCATCCTTGACATTTATATTGCTTTCATGCCCATCTCTTTTGCACTCACACCTTATGCTCCTTATGTAAGACCAAATTTTTACCTTAAAGTTACTGTATGTTACGGGTTCAAAACTATTTAAACTCAATGGACAGCATTTGTGGCATAATGTTTATTACCATACAAAAATATATTTCAACTTGTCCCTCGTATATTTAAAAGAAACAGCAAAAAGTAAAGTTACGGTAAAGGCACTGACAATGGAAGAGAATGGGGCCGGTCCATAAACATTAAATTACACACTGTTTCAAAAGTATAGCCCCAAGACATAAAACATTATACATGTTAACATTTTAGTGTAATAAAATTAGGGATTTACGTGCGTAACAGCATTTTGCTAGATTACAGGTTTTATCAGCATTACATCGCCATGACAACAAAGTTATAATATTTTATATTGCGATTTTATGACATTAAAATCATGTTTACATGTAAGATGGTTACGTGTTGTGGCTATACTTTTTTCTCCCAATTTGGAATGCCCAATTCCAACTACTTTAGTAGGTCCTCATGGTGGCGCGGTTACTCACCTCAATCCGGGTGGCAGAGGAAAAGTCTCAGTTGCCTCCACTTCTGAGACCGTCAATCCACGCATCTTATCACATGGCTCGTTGTGCATGACAATGCAGAGACTCCGCATGTGGAGGCTCATGCTACTTTCCACGATCCACGCACAACTTACCACGCGCCCCATTGAGAGCAGGATCCACTATTCGCGACCTCGAGGAGGTTACCCCATGTGACTCTACCCTCCCTAGCAACTGGGCCAATTTGATTGCTTAGGAGACCTGGCTGGAGTCACTCAGCACACCCTGGATTCGAACTCGAGACTCCAGGGGTGGTAGTCAGCAACATTACTTGCTGAGCTACCCAGTCCCCCTTGTGGCTATACTTTTTAAATTTCAACATTTATAGACTAGCCCTATTCACTTCCATTGTAAGTGCCTTCTTGTAAATGCAGTTTTTGCTTTTTTAAATAAAGGAGGGACGATATATTTTTACGATATATCAAAATATTTTTTGTGGTAATCAACATTATGCCACAAATGCTGTCGATTAATTTTAACTTATATTGAACCCGGAACATTCCTTTAATTCCATGTTTCCTTTACATCTTAAACCTTATTCTTATTTGAGTGCTTTTTCCCTTCTGTAATTCCTCTCAGCTGGGCAGGTTTGGTTTGATTGCAAACTTTACTTTCTCTCTTCTCTCTCTCTCTCTCTCTCTCTCTCTCTCTCTCTCTCTCTCTCTCTCTCTCTCTCTCCATCTCTTTGTTTCTGGATGAAGAGGAGAATGCATTTAGATGATTGTCTGTGACACCTGTGCAAATGGACATCAAAGAGCTTTTCATCCACACCGTGTTCTACATTCATGACACATGCAGAACCCGTAACACATCCTGTCCTCAAAAAACACGCCTGCTTTAAGCTGCCTTTGTATAAACTGCTCACAGATGCACACACATACAGATGTAGTGTCATATCACACCACACATGTACACCCATGCACATACACTCATGTGGTCTTTGATGTGTGCTTTATGCATGTTCATTGTCTTTAAGCAGTTATCTTGACTCCCTCCACTCCTCACAGACATAAAGAGATACACAAGAGGTCACCCACGCACGCTCTGTCTCTGTCTGGAGGATCTGTCCACTTCCTCTCTCATCCTCCCACTCTTTTATTCAATCCCTCCATCTTCCTCATCTCTGCTGCTGAATGCAGATGATTCTCATTCAGTCATCCATCTATATCTGTACCCATCCTTTTCCCCCTTTCTCTTTACACATCCCTTTCTCAGTCTTTATATTTGAGTGAGAGCGCACAAATGATTCAAATAAAGGGATGGTTCACCCAAAAATGAAACTTCTCTCATAATTTACTCACCTTCGTGCCATCCCAGATGTGTCTGACTTTGTTTTTTCTGCTGAACACACACAAAGATTTTTAGAAGAATATTTAAGCTCTGTTGTTCCATACAATGCAAGTGAATGGTAACCAACATTTTGAAGCCCCAAAAATGACAAAAAAGCAGCATTAAAGTGATCCATATGACTCCAGTGGTTAAATCCATGTCTTCAGAAGCGATATGATAGGTGTGGGTGAGAAGCAGATCAATATTTAAGTCCTTTTTTACTATAAATTATCCTACCTGCCCAGTAGGTGGCAATATACACAAAGAATGTGAATTGTCAAAAACAAAAGAAGAAGGAAGTGGAAGTGAAAGTGGAGATTTTTAGTTAAAAAGGACATAAATATTAATATGTTTCTCACCCACACCTATCAAATCTCTTCAGAAGATGTGGATTAAACCACTGAAGTTGTATAGTTCACTTTTATGCTGCCTTTATAAGCATTTTGGACCTTTAAAGTTCTGGCCACTATTCACTTGCATTGTATGGACCTGCAGAGCTGAAATATTCTTCCAAAAACCTTTGTTTGTGTTTGCAGAAGAAAGAAAGTCATACACATCTGGGATGGCATGATGAGAGAATTTTCAATTTTGGTGCACTATCCCTTTAAATTAACTAATCAAGTTAGCTGCTCAACATGGAACGGATTCTAAATTCTGATTGGATGAGCCACGTTCAATGCCGTAAATTACTATAAACGCACACCTGTGACCGCACATTCCATTTTAATGCACCAAGTGGCTATTTTGCTTAGCAACTGTAAACTCCTACAGTTAGGATAATGAACTACATTATTTTTATATTATACTAGTACACAGTATTTATACTTTAGGGATGATTCTTAATTTAGCCTCATGTCAATTCAAAACCCATATCACTTTATTTCTTATGGGGAAGACAAAAATAATAATTTTAATGAATATTGTGGTCCTTTTTAATGCAATGCCAGTGAATAGTGCCTCATTTTAAGGCTTACAAAAAGCACCCAAGTATCATAAAATTAGTTAATGCGGCTCGTGCTTCATATTCCAAGTGTTCTGAAGGCATACGATGAAAAACCTTGACGTCCATTGCTCATATAAATTTTCACAGTGGCAAGCGTGTTCACGTGAGAATTTAAGTTGTTTTTAAGGCTAAACAATGCAAAATCTAGTGTGAACATTTGAGACACTGTGAATGTAGCTATTTATTGAACATTGGTGTACAGTATATGCGTATCACATTGTTGTTGCTGCCGTTTTATAAAAGCAGCAATCCACTTGCATTGCAGAGATTTTATCACAGTTAAGTGTTGTTTTTTGGCACTACATGAAGTGAAGTGTCTAAGAACACCCCTTAAGCATGGTAAAATCACTGTAGCACACAGTCTCTCGTGATTTATTGCTTTATTAAACTCCACATATTGTGCAGCCTTAAGCAAAGCAACATAAATATTCCTCCCCCTGCTTATCAGAGCAGACATGAATCACTTGAGTTCCATGTTCCTCTGAGCTTTTATTCTAACATGTGAAGTATCGTGTCAGATAAAGGTGAACAACCCATCTCGTGTACTGAAGAGTAGATAAAGAGAAAACAGAACATGTGGAGCTTACATAGAGCAAACCTCATATGACTCGGAGTCTGTTCCCTCTCACATACAGCAAGAACAAGAACTTACCATGCTGTATGTACCTGTAGTTGATGCACTTATCTGGTATGGAATAAGAGATTCATGAAATCTGGGAACGTCCTGAAATAAACATCATATAATGGGGGGAAATTATTCAGTCTAGTGGTGCTTTCTGAATGTTTTATGGAATGTGTGCAGCTGAAACCATGTGTCCTTCATAGATTTAATTATGACATGATTTAAAGGGATAGTTCACCTAAAAATGAACAATATGTCATAATTTGCTTCAGCCTCACGTCGTTACAAACCTGTTTGACTTTCTCTCATTCATGGAACACAAAAAGTTATATAAAACAGATAATCCAAACTGCTTTTTTCCATTCAATGAAAGTGTTTTGTTGTATGAAAAAGAGCAGCTTTGACATTCTGCTTTGCATCTAATTTTGTGTTTCACCCCAAGAGACAGTTTGGAATGACTTGAGGGAGAGTAAATGATGACAGAACTATCTCTTAAACCCAAACCTTTCTGCCCAGTTTTTATTTTTATCAGGAGGATGGCTGCACTACTAAGTCTTCATGGCAAGCTCATATGCTGCAGTATGTGTCCTGTGCATCATATCATGTGATGCTATTTTTCTGTGTTAGCATGTCACACTATACTAGCTCAGCATCTTCTCTACCCTCTGCCTGACAACATACACATGAGCACTTAAACACATACAGATGAATACACACACACACACACACACACACACACACACACACACACACACACACTGCAGAACAGTATATTGATAAGTTGCTTCCATCTGGGCCTTGTGCATGCCAACCTTCATAAAGGTCAGAGAGAGAAAGACTAGGGGAATACGGCGGTCTCTAGACAATGTTTAGGCATCTTATAATTTGTCAGGAGGAAATTCATGAAATTATAATATGACCGTTATGCCTGAAAGAAAGAAAAAAAAAAAAAATTGATTTTTTTTTTTTTGTTCACCTAGACAGCAATGAGATTAAATGGAGAGCAAATGGAGACTTTTGCTTAAAGGAATGTTTCAGGTTCAATACAAATTAATCTCAAACAACAGCATTTGTGGCATAATATTGATTACCACAAAAAATATTTGAACTCATCCCTCCTTTTCTTTTTTTTCTTTTCTTTTTCTTTTTCCCCTTTTTCTCCCAATTTGGTATGTCCAATTCCCAGTGTCCTCGTGGTCGCGTAGTGATTCGCCTCAGTCCGGGTGGCGGACGACGAATCCCAGTTGCCTCCGCGTCTGAGACCATCAACCCGCGCATCTTATCACGTGGCTTGTTGAGCGCGTTGCCACAGAGACATAGAGCTTGTGGAGGCTTCACGCTATCCACGCTCAACTCACCCCCCACCCCACCGAGAACGAACCACATTATAGCGACCACGAGGAGTTTACCCCATGTGACTCTACCCTCCCTAGCAACCGGGCCAATTTGGTTGCTTAGGAGAAATAAAAATAGACACAAATGAGAGAACTGTTTACATAAAGCAGAATTATAGAGCTATACATAATGTACATAGCAGAGTTTAGATAATCAGGTCTTGGAAGTATTTTATGAGAAATGATTGATTCCATGTCGAAATGTCTGACTTTTGATTGCAGACTTTGGTATCTTGGCAAATCTAAGCACAGTGCGTAACACTCTTGAGGAGACTATTTCTCTATATGTGAGATTTCTCTGGTCTTTGCTCAGTATCAGAGAAACAGGACACTTAAAGGAATATTCCAGGATCAATACAAGTTAAGCTCAACTGACAACATTTGTGGCAAAATACTGATTACCACAAAAATACATTTTTACTTGACCCTTGTTTTCTTAAATAAACTGTTCCAAAAGTATAGCCACAAGACGTAATATGCATGTCAACATGATTTTAGCCTGATAAAATCACTAACTAACCATTTCTGTTTAAAGTTTTGTCCAATTTTACAACTTCGTTGCCATGACGATATAATATCTACAAACCATAAACCCTAAAATGATTTATTTATATTTACACATATTTACACCTCAAATGATACACACATTTTAACAGAATTAGTGTAAGTCACAATTCTGCCTTTAAACCCTCCAAAAATTGACCCCAATCCCTTCCATTGTAAGTGCCTCACTGTAACCTCGATTTCTTCTGCTTCTTTTTTTTAAAGAAAAGGAGGGATCGCTGGCTACCACCCCTGGAGTTCGCTAGCTCGCTAGTTCGAATCCCAGGGTGTGCTGAGTGACTCCAGCCAGGTCTCCTAAGCAATTTAAGGAGAAACATCTGAGCAAGGTTCTCGTGATCATGGAAAACCTGAAAATATCGGGGAAAGTCCTGGCAAAGTCATCTGAAAAAAATACAATCTGAAAAATCATGGAAAAGCCATGGAAATTTCTATAATGAAATTAATATTTTATAATTTTGCTTTTCTCTGAAATATCTTATAGACTAAATATTACTCTTTGTGATACTTGTGATTGTGAATAGTAAAATTTGGCCTAGTCAAATCATCCATTGAACTACATGAATTTGTTTTTCTCTCTCTCTCTTTGTTATTTTTTTTTTTGTTTTGTTTTTTTGTTTTTTGCCTTATTGGAAACATTTGCATACGAAGTATTTAAATATTTTAATTAAAAGTATTTAAGCATTAAAATCTGTTAATTGCAAGAATTGGTATATGACATGCATGGAAATACGCCCCAGTAACCTCTATAAATAGTTACCACAAATGACTGGAAAGGTCATGCAAAAGTCATGGAAATTCATTAGTCAAAAGGAATGGTAACTCTTTCTGAGACTATAGGCGCTTTGCCACCATCGGGCTGAATGGTTCTGAGCACAGTGAGGTATGGTTCCATTAGCATTTCCACTTGATCACGGTTCATCATGGCAAGATTACAAAGCGTTCTCTGCCAAGATTTCTCGGCACGGTTAGCTAACCGTGTTAAACTTGCAAATGGAATGGCTTCAGTACGTGATGGCTCACGGTTGTTAATTTGCCAACACCAATGTAACTAATTTGTTTCTGGGTAGCTGGCAAAGTTCACTATGGTGAGTTTAATAAAATGTCATTAAAAAATTATGTATGTTTCGCATTTCTACATGATTTTATGATGATGTGGTCTATTGTACATTATTTTTTCTGCACACTTTTCGTCAGGGATGTAGCTAACGCTAGCTAGCTAATCTCATATAAACTCATATAAAATATTATTATATTACTCGTATAATATTTTGTCAATAAATGTCCTTTTTAGCTAGTCTGGGAACTTTTACATTTCTGTGTGTTCGTGTCCAGTGACATACACAACCCCTCAGCAAGTGATAGTAAACCTCTCGCCTTTTTCTCCTTGCTTTTCTTTTTTTAATTTCTTTCCTGTGCTTTAGCAGAGTAAAAAGCAGTCCTAAAAACTGGAATATGCGATCATCCTCCATAGCGCACTCGCTCCAATATTTGCCTCTCACGCTGTCACCAACTGACATATTTGTTACATACATTCAAGCACCACAGTGGAAAAAGAAACCGTAACTGTGCCAACTGGCCCAGATCAGAATGGAACACTATGGTTTCGCAACAAGAACCGTTCGGCTCAATGTTGGAAAAGCGGCTGAAGTGTATATTTCACTGAAACATAACTAAGAACTCCATTAAGCCTCTTGAGCGATAAAAAGAGCAATATTCAAGCAATATAATTTTTCTTTGAGTGATTCTGTAAAACTGAAATACATTCTTCTAATTCACCGCCTCATTTCCCAGGATACAGCATCAATAAATAATTTCTTTCTGTTAGTGTGTGTGAGTTTCCACTGATGGCAACCCACTATTTACCACCCACAATATGCTGCCTTGCCACACCTGAATCACCCAGTGTGTGTGCACATGTGTACATATGCCAATGTGTGCTCTCAGTTGTGGGGTTAGAAAAAAAATCAGCAAACAATAAACAAATGACTGGCTAGTTGCCGTGGAAACAGAGGGAATGCATGCTTGCAGATACAGGAGAATGAGAAAAGATGCAGAGGGAGACATGGCCTGTGGACAAAGTCTTTATTTGTGTTGGGAAAGAGAAAGGAAAAGAGGGAAAGATCAGCTGATTAAACAGTGTTTGCAAATATGTGATGACAGAGGGAGAGGAGATGAAATATTAAAGGGATAGTTCACCTAAAAATGTATTTCTGTCATAATTTACTCACTCTCATGTTGTTCCACTCAGGTACGACTTACTTTCTTCTGTGGAATACAAAAGGCGAATGCAATGAAAATGAATGGTGACTAATGCTAACATTCTGCCTTTTGTCTACATTCTGCATTCTGCCACATCTCCTTTTGTGTTCCAGAGCGGAAAGAAAGTCAGAGAGGTTTGAAACAGCATGAGGGTGAGTAAATTATGACCGAATTTTCATTTATAGATGAACTATCCCTTTCATTACATGGAAATGATATTAAACATGGGAGAGTTGAAAGTGGAGAATATGAGAAAAAAAATGAAAAGAAAAAGAAAGGAGGAGAGTAAAGGGGGACTGAGGACAAGAGAGGAGAAGAGAAGGATGGGAGGGTGATGGAGGAGAAGGAGGGTGTTGGGTCTCTCACAGGCTGGCATGAACCGCTTCCTCTCATCATTCATCCTGACCATGTGTGTTTTGTGTGTGTAGGCACTGGTCTACGTACTGTAACTGTGTGATAGAGTGTGTGGTGTTGGGGGGTGATGTTTTAACTCAGGAAATGAGCAGAGGAGAGTGTAAGGGGGGGTGGGGGGGGTGGCTGTAGAGACAAAAATGAAATTGACTGTGTGCTATTTATAGATCCTTTTCAGTTGGAATTAGCAGAGAGAGAAAGAGAGAAAAGAATAAACAGTAGGAGACCTACAGCACAATGAGATAAAAATTTATTATTTTAATTGCATAAAGAATCTCTCCATAGAGAAATAATTCCCTTTTCCCTCAGTTTCTGATTCCATCTCTCATCTACAGACCTCATTGTCTTGTTCTTTCTCTCTATTCCCTCAGCTCCAATTATAAAGATGCCTCCTCTGCAACTGTTGGGAAGGTTCGAGATCTGACGTCATTTAGGCGTCATTTCCGAATGGGGTTTATGACGATGCCGGCATCTCAGGACTTGTCACCCCACACTTGTGCGGCCGCCATGGCCCCACGCTCCCAGTCCTGCCACGCTGTGAGCACTGGTGAGGGAGAGGAACTGGAAAATGGCTATTATCAGGACTCAGACCCTCAAAACCAATCAAATTCATCCCGCTGCCCCCCAGCCAAGCCGAAACGCCACCCCAATACTTGTCTCAGCTCCACACCTCAGCAAGAGCATCCTTTCCGTGGGGTCCATGCACCACCTGACACTCCGCCACCTCCACCACCTAATCACCTACCCAAACACCAAGAGAAGCGGAATGGTAAGTAATCAAAATCAATTGTATATTTATGTTAAAATTTATTAATGTATAAAAGGGATAGTTTTGTAATTATTTACTCACTCTTATGTTGTTCCAAACCCGTAATTTCTGACCCGTACAAACCCAACTTTCTTTCTTCGGTGGAACACAAAAGGAGATGTTAGGCAGATTGACTCAGTCACCATTCACTTTCACTGTATGGAAAAAAGATGCAATGCAAGTGAATGGTGACTGAGGTTGCCATTCTGCCTATCATCTCTTTTTGTGTTCTGCTTAAAAGCTAATTTATATTTAATAGGGCTTCTTTTAGTTCGCCTACAAATTATGGCAAAATGCACTGACGTTTTTGTTCTGCTATGGTGTTCGATTGGTGATATTTTCCTTGTAAGCCCACATCCCTGAAATTCTTGACCCAGGGGAACTCGGTTTGCCAAAGAGCGTTGATGATTTTTGGTTTGGATGAGATATTCTTTATTTTCCTCAACAAAATAATTTTAAAACGATGCTGCATATAAATTAGTATACGGAGGCTTTGTTTGCCTAGGGTGCTTTAGTTTGTTCAGGAGAATAAAGTTTGGCTTTTTCATTGTATAAATTAGGCTGAAAATAGAAAATCATAAGAGTTTGAAACAACATGAGGGTGACTAAAGTATAACAGTCATCTCATTGGGAATCTGCGTGATCGGGAGTCGCAAACAAATTTCAGGTGGCGAATAATTTCCTCACGTGGATTTTGCATGTTGTTCAAGTTTGGTGAACTTTGACAAGCAAATTCAACGTGTTGTCCAATAGAAGATTGCTTGGTTTAGCAGTGACCTCTGTGGGGGCGGTGCTTCATACACAGATAAATGTGACCATGCCTTAAGAACATGAAACAGCATTCGAAACCCTTTTTAATTTCATAATTTGTTGAGTGAAACAGGATATTCAATGAGAAATATATTGGGCAGGACATTTATCCATTGGGATAAATAAGGTCATATTTGATTTTATGTTAACTTCAAAATACGTGGATCAGGAAGCTGTACACACATGACCTGTGGTGTATTTTCTTTACTCTCTCTTTTTTTTTTTTTTTTTACACTTTTTTAATCTTTTTCTTTTCTTCTGCTTTTTTCTGATTGTCCTCTTAAACAGCAATGAAGAAATCAGATTCAGGTGAAATGTCAGGACGGAAAGTTCCTCCCTTAAAGCCCAAACGGAGTCCAAGCACACAGCTCTCCTTTGACCCCCCACCCCCCCGGGTCCAGAACCCAACCACACCCCTTCCCTTCCAGAGCTCTGAGCCTTCTCCACGGGGCGAAGGGGGAGATGATGAGCCTGTTTACATTGAGATGGTGGGCCAGGTGTTTACCAGAGAGACTCACAATACTCCCACTCCTCACCCCCTCACACCCTCTGCCACCACGCCCGACTCGGACTCTGACCAGGGAGAGGCCATCTATGAAGAGATGAAGTATCCACTAACAGACGACGCAGCTCGAGAAGCTCACCACCGCTTGCCTCTCAAACACGAGCGTATTAAGTCCTCCAAAGCTTACCACTCTATGATTTCATCTGCCTCTTCCTCCATCTCCTCCTCACTCCCACGCCCCTCATCCTCCTCTCCAGCCTGCTCCTCCTCCAAGCCTAAAGCAACTGTCTCCATCTCTCACTCCTCTCCTCTTCCTTCATCCTGTTCTTCTGCATCCTCCACTCCCGTACCTCAACCCCTCTCCTCCTCACCTCACCCTCCCCGTGCCCCCACACCTTTTCTGTTGCCAGGAGCCAAGCCTGAACACGAGTCCAGCTCCAGTAAGATTCCAGCACCCTTCCCTAACTTGCTTCAGCACAAGCCCCCTCTTCTGGCATTTCCCCAGCCAGCAGCTGCCTCCAGTGGGGTTGGGGCTCAGCACAAGTCCAGCTCAACCAAGATCAGCATGCAATCAGGCTCCAGCCTGCCAGTGTCGACCAGCAACCCCTCTGGCACTAGCTCCACCAGTACTTCCAAAGAGTCCTCTGGAGTCGAGAAGGAAAGGGAGAAGGAGAGGAGGGAAGGACAGCTGGGACCAGCACCAGGACTCAGAGCCCGCAGTCATTCCACTCCTCTTCCTCCATCATCGAAATCATCCTCTCCATATTCCCACCACCACCACCATCATCATCACCCACACCACCGGCCTTCCCACTATCATCATTACCGCAAGCCTGAGAAAGAGACCTCGCCAGCAGGCAAAGGGTCAGGACAGGCTCAGTCCTCCACACAGATGCAAACCCAGTCTAAGGAGGGCAAGTCAGTCAGCTTCCTGCTCAAGTCCGAGAAAACTGAGCGAGACAGGGATAGGGAAAGAGACAGAGAGCGGGACAGAGAGAGGGATCGTGATCGAGAGCGAGACCTGAGCACACCATTGTCCAGCCAGTCGGATACCCTCTCCTCAAACACATATACACACACTTCTCAAACTGGTACTAGCACTACGCCAACCCCGAGTCTACCACAATCATCAACAGCAGCCAAAGCACCATGCTCTTCTTCCTCTTCTTCTACTCAGCGTCCCCCATCTCGTTCTCATATGCAACGTTCACACACACCCCACTTGTCTCATGGCCTTCCTGCTTACAAACCTCCCCCCGCCGACAGCCCCCTGCTCTGGACCTACCCTTCTGCTGGTTTCCGCCGGCCGCCCGCCTACGACAGCCTGCGTGGGGGCTCGCAGTTGCCATCCTTGCGCACAGACCCGACAAAAACTGGATGTGCAACCCAGGCATTGCAGGCCAAGGCTGGGTTCATTCCATGGGAGAATGCAGCCGGATTGGAGCTCACCAATGAACAAGATTACTGGCCCATGCACAGAAAATTATCATTCAGTCATGGGAGCCGAGACACAGATAGTGAGTGATGGTGGAGAGAGTATGAAATGAGAATGAGGGTTAATGGGAGAAAGATTTAGTAGAGGGGGATATTGGAAAGATGGTAACTTTAACAGGATGCTTATTTGGAAAGTTTTTCTTTAGCTTTTATTTGTAATTTACTGTATACGCAGTGGCCTTAAACAGTATCTGGCACTTTTAAAGACTTTTTAAAGTCTTAATATCATTGTATTAGATACAAAATGTCAAACCAATTGACATCTGCAAGCAAATGATTCTAGATCTTTTAACCACAAAAAATGGACACTAAACCAGTGTAAGGTGTAATTCAATAACAAAGTAATTAATTACTTTAATATAATTACTTTTTAGTCAAAAAAAAGAAGTGTAATGTATTGCATTTTAAATTCTTGTAATCAGATTACAGTTACTGACTTTGAATTAATATAATTACTTTTAAGTAAATTATAGGTTTATGCTTATTTTTAATACATTATTTATGTAGAATACATGAATTATGGCCCCGTAACGAGTTATTGTGAAGGTGAAATGTGAGGTGCTGAGTGTATGACTTGTGTGTAATAATGAACAAGAAAGAAATATAGACATTATTTTGCATTTGTTGAGTGGAAAAGTACTTTCGAAAGTAACTTAAAAGTAAAGTAATTAGTAATGTGATTACTTTTTCAATGAATTAATTAGTAAAATATGATTAAAATTTACTAATTAGTAAAATTAGTAAAAAATGATTGCAAGTTTAGTGAAATAATTAGTAATATGTAGTGGATCAGTATTTTTTAAGTTACTTACCCAACACTGCACTAAAATAATGACTTTGACAGCAGTTTTAACTGTTAAAAAGTGAATGATGCCCTTCAAGTTCACACAGGTGTCTTAGCAGAGTAACCATAGGTGTAGATCATCACATTAAGCATGGACATGTTCCACTATGATTGACAACCAGAAAGTGTCCAAATATATTTTGTCTTAATTTTGACAAAATGTTATTGGACATGGAAAATCTATTTAATTTTGAATGTATCTATTGTTTTATCATTTGAAACCTAACAAACTTTTTTTTTTTTTTTTTTACTTGAAAAGTGTGTATGTGCTGTTTCATTAAAATAAATGCCACTTGGTTTGATATTTTGTGCTATAATGCAAAGACATTCCTATATTATTAAGTGTGGTTTGAGTGTACAAATACTTTTTGGGGCTGCTGTAATTCTAATTATTTATTTGTTCTGTCTTTGCTCTTTTTTAGTTTGTTTTCATATTGTATTATTGGACATGTTTAATTGTGTATTCTCTAATGCTGTGTAGAGGAAGATGGAAGCGTGTGGAATGGCAGTACTGATGCTCTGTTGAGGAGAGACAGGGATGAAATAGGAGCAGCTATGCGGGGTGGAGGACACTCCGGGATACCTGTGCGGGCAACAGGGAGACACAGCGAGAGCTTGGCAGGGGCGGACGGACCCCCAGGGTTGAGAGGACTGATACGAGCAGGGCTGCCCTTACCCTGCCAAACGTTCCCAGCATGCCGCAACGGAGGTGAGATCCAGTTGAAATGACACAAGGGCAAGTTTTTCTTGGCTTCTGTCGTGATCTCAGTAGTTAAAACACTGGATCAAGATCAAAGGTGTTTAGGTCAAAGATACATACATTTGTAGACCTGCTGCTGTTATCATGTCTGCATTAATTTGTTTGGAAAGCATTAAATGTTATAAAAGAATAATTATGTAGTCTACAGCAGGAATGCTCAAAGCCAGCCCAAGGACCATATCGGCTCCCCATAGCCCTTTTCCACCAACATGGTTCAGGGGCGGGTTTCTGTTCCGCTCATTTCCACTGCTGTAAAGGAAGTTCCAGGGCAGAAAATCTGGTTCTGAACCGGCCCCAAAAGCTTACTGGTCTCTACACAGGAACCGATTACATCAGGGGGCGGAGGGCGTGATTATGTTTCATCTCTAGGTAGTTTTCCAAACAACAACATTAGCTACCGTCTGCAGCAAGGAGTACTTTTTTAACTCTATAACAACAATAAAACCCCACAAAAATGTCAGGCATCAAAAGCATTCAGGAAATGTGGAGGAAACGAGCGTTGTACTTGCAATTTGTTCTTCTATGGAGATCCAAGATAAACTAGAGAGATCGCAAAGGAAAAAAAGTCTATGAGGAGAAACGGCAAGAAATAATGCACACCGGCTTCAACAGGACGATTGACCAAATCATAAACAAATTGAAAACTTTAAAGAGACTACAGGGAGCATAAGAGACACAAGCAAAAGCACCAGTGGAGGGAGCAACGATGTATTGGACTCTGTGCTCTGACATCGACATCTAGCTAACTAACCTTGGCATTGAATTCAGTCAACCTCGCTTGAGATAAATACAGAATCGCCGGTGTCCTCAGCTGATCTCTTTAATTAATTATATTTGCCAACTTTGTTAGCTTTCCTAAAATTCTTCTCATCTTATTTTGTGCATTATTTTGTTCAATAAGGGGATTACTCATTTAGTTAGGAAGATCGCTTTTATCTGTTATGTAAACCAGTGGAATTCTCAATCAAGACGTAAACATAATTGTGACGAGGAGGAGGGTGGGTCCGGGCCATGAAGACACACGACCGGCACTGAATCAGGCTAATCAGCCAGGAGGGGGATCAATACGAACTGGAGGCGCCAGTTAGAGAGAGAGAAACACACGCGGCCATGCTGCATGTTTGTTTATGTTTGTATTATGTTGAGCTTTATTATTAAACCTTACGTTGACTGTTCAGCTGGTTCCTGCCTCCTCCTTGCCCATCCTTATATTGTTACAGTGGTGCTGAGACCCAGGAAGGAGGAGGGATGTGCTGTCGCAGAGTCCTCGCTGCTTCCGTCCGCCAAAGGAGCAGCCATGGCTGTCTGTCTGGGGATGGAGGGGTCCCTGCCGGCCACAGGGAGTCAGAGGAGCCGCGGCCATCTGCCAAACAAGGGGAGGAGCGGTTCCATCCACCAGGGGCCGGAGGAGGAGCGAGCTGGCGTCTGCCAGAGGACGGAGGACCGGTTGAGGACCAGGCGACAGCGTGTCTGGGAGCCGGCGAGCAACTTTCCCTCTCACCTTTCCCTCCCACCTTTCCCTCCCCTCATCTCTCGCAGGGCTCCAGAACGACGGGGAAGACCTGCCGGCAGGCACGGCCCGAAAGGCAACACCCCCCCTCCAGGAAGGGAGGGGAGGGGAGTGCATCATGCCGGGGGTTTCCCCGACCTGTGTCAGGTGATGAAGGAGTGTGACGAGGAGGAGGGCAGGGCCGTACCGTGAACGGGGTTGGGAGTAACGGAATACATGTAACGGGATTACGTATTTAAAATGCAAAATATAAGTAACTGTATTCCACTACAGTTACAATTTAAATCATTGGTAATTAGAATACAGTTACATTCAAAAAGTATTTTGATTACTGAAGAGATTACTTTGCATTTTATTGTCATATGTTTCATTTAATATTTAGTCCTTTCAGATGGAAAACATTTAAACATATAAATGATGCAATCCAAAGTGCATTTGAACAGTGGTGAAACACTTTCTTATGATGTGTTACATTCATACGAGCAGACAGAGAAGTACAGGTGCATCTCAATAAATTAGAATGTCATGGAAAAGTTCATTTATTTCAGTAATTCAACTCAAATTGTGAAACTCGTGTATTAAATAAATTCAATGCACACAGACTGAAGTAGTTTAAGTCTTTGGTTCTTTTAATTGTGATGATTTTGGCTCACATTTAACAAAAACCCACCAATTCACTATCTCAAAAAATTAGAATATGGTGACATGCCTGTCAGCTAATCAACTCAAAACACCTGCAAAGGTTTCCTGAGCCTTCAAAATGGTCTCTCAGTTTGGTTCACTAGGCTACACAATCATGGGGAAGACTGCTGATCTGACAGTTGTCCAGAAGACAATCATTGACACCCTTCACAAGGAGGGTAAGCCACAAACATTCATTGCCAAAGAAGCTGGCTGTTCACAGAATGCTGTATCCAAGCATGTTAACAGAAAGTTGAGTGGAAGGAAAAAGTCTGGAAGAAAAAGATGCACAACCAACCGAGAGAACCGCAGCCTTATGAGGATTGTCAAGCAAAATCGATTCAAGAATTTGGGTGAACTTCACAAGGAATGGACTGAGGCTGGGGTCAAGGCATCAAGAGCCACCACACACAGACGTGTCAAGGAATTTGGCTACAGTTGTCGTATTCCTCTTGTTAAGCCACTCCTGAACCACAGACAACGTCAGAGGCGTCTTACCTGGGCTAAGGAGAAGAAGAACTGGACTGTTGCCCAGTGGTCCAAAGTCCTCTTTTCAGATGAGAGCAAGTTTTGTATTTCATTTGGAAACCAAGGTCCTAGAGTCTGGAGGAAGGGTGGAGAAGCTCATAGCCCAAGTTGCTTGAAGTCCAGTGTTAAGTTTCCACAGTCTGTGATGATTTGGGGTGCAATGTCATCTGCTGGTGTTGGTCCAATGTGTTTTTTGAAAACCAAAGTCACTGCACCCAAGTTTACCGTTTACAATTTTGGAGCGCTTCATGCTTCCTTCTGCTGACCAGCTTTTTAAAGATGCTGATTTCATTTTCCAGCAGGATTTGGCACCTGCCCACACTGCCAAAAGCACCAAAAGTTGGTTAAATGACCATGGTGTTGGTGTGCTTGACTGGCCAGCAAACTCACCAGACCTGAACCCCATAGAGAATCTATGTGGTACTGTCAAGAGGAAAATGAGAAACAAGAGACCAAAAAATGCAGATGAGCTGAAGGCCACTGTCAAAGAAACCTGGGCTTCCATACCACCTCAGCAGTGCCACAAACTGATCACCTTCATGCCACACCGAATTGAGGCAGTAATTAAAGCAAAAGGAGCCCCTACCAAGTATTGAGTACATATACAGTAAATGAACATACTTTCCAGAAGGCCAACAATTCACTAAAAATGTTTTTTTATTGGTCTTATGATGTATTCTAATTTGTTGAGATAGTGAATTGGTGGGTTTTTGTTAAATGTGAGCCAAAATCATAACAATTAAAAGAACCAAAGACTTAAACTACTTCAGTCTGTGTAAGACCTTTGATATTAGGGCAAAAATTATATTCTTGATAATTATATTTTCCTGTAAAAATATCTAAAAATCCTTAAAACAAGATCAATTTGATTGATCTTGTTTTAGAAACAACACTGCATAAGATATTTAGGTTTTATATATTTTAACATGTGTATTTTGTCTTACTCTACTGGCAGAGTTTTGATAGTCAAAACAAGTGAAAAAATCTACCAGTGCTGAAGAAAAATTTGAGTGCCCAATACATCACATATAAAACTCTGAACCCTCAACCAAAATTCTTGGATCTTAACACACCAACAAAAAACATGGGTAGTGTCCCCATCTTCTGATTGGCATCGCCAGCAGGTGGGTGTTTTTCAGACCAAGCCTATACATTCTAGAGGGTGTCCAATAGAATCGATGTAAAATCTTAAATTGCATAAGGCGCACCTTTGCATCTCTAGTTGTAGACTTGGCGTTTTTTAAAATCCTAGCCCACACTCCCTCCTCCAATACCAAGTTTAGATCTTTCTCCCATAATCTCTTGAGAGAAGCCGAAGCTCCGTCCCCCAGACTCTGAATTAGCAGGGAGTAATACACTGATGCCTCATGACCTTTTCCAAAAGCAGTAATCACCACTCCCAGAGTATCTGCCGCTTTAGGGGGGTGTATGCTACTCACAAAAATAGTACAGAACAGGTGGCGCAGCTGTAAATACCTAAAGAACTGAGATCTGGGAATCCCAAAATGTTGAACCATATTTTCTAAAGATCTCACACTCCACTCTCATATACGTAGGTCACAGAGCATATTAACCTCCCTCTCAATCCACTCTATCCATTAAAAAGTGGACTTATTAATACATAATTTTGGGTTCAGCCATATGCTCGAAGCAACATTTAAATAAATGTCTGGATTAACTCTGGACACTTTTGTCCATGCCGAGTGCAAATGCGAGATAACGGGGTGTAACTTAGCTTTTCCAGTTTGTTTGATAGAAAGGCTTTGCAGTGGCAAAATAGGGGCAAGAACTTCCTGTTCAATACAAAACCAGGGAGGGGCTCTCTCAAGTGGAAGTGACCAATGAGCCAAATGTCTGAGACTGAATGCATAATAATAAAACAAAATCTTGGGTAGGCCTAGTCCACCTTTGTCAATCGGCCTATGCAACTTACTGAAATGTATTGCTCAAGATTGCATCGGATTGTTCAAGTCCAGTGTTTCTATACACATTTTGTGAGACAGAATTACACTGCAAATGATAATCTATAAAACAAACTCCAGCCAATAGGCAGAATAAACACAAAGAGCATGTAGCTTCATCCATAAAACTGTCCTGAAGGTGTGTTACCTAGCATTTCCTAAATGTGGTCCCCAAGTATGGCGGGGTGAGCAAGAGACAGACACAGTGGGTGTGACATCAAGCCTCGGAGATGCATTTATTGGAAATAATAATAAACGGCACACGCTCCCCTCCTGGGTCCACAGCACGTGGGGCGTCGGCGTCCTTGGCAGCCTCTCTTCCCAGGGCAACGGCAGGTGAGAGGGGAAGACGGCCCGGCCTCTAGCCCATCGGCTGCGATGCATACTGTTCTCCCCAGGCACAAGGATCGTGTCCGGTGACGCATCTAATTCAGCTGCAACCCTCCCTGCTCTGGTCTTGGGCGTGTGAAGATGCCAGTGTGTTAACACATGGAGATTTGAAGCCAGCTCCCCGAGAAGAGGTGCGTTCTGCATTTTAAAGACAGCGGTGATGAAGCATTATTCATATCAACTGTGCTTCATCCACCACTGTCAGAACGAGGCTTATCAATTATGCAACTCATCTCGCTCTCCTGCCCAACTCCCATCGTGAGCCTGGCTGAAGGTCAGCCCTAAGAGGCGGGGTGACGATGACGAGAGGGAGGGGCGGGTTATTCCTCCACATTTCCCAACCCCCCCACCCCCAAGCGTTGCCCCGTTGGCACCTCCTCCCATGCTCTTATCCAGCCATGGAGTCCAGAGCCGGAAGTCTGCACTCTTTAACCGCCCACACGAGAATGCTACTTCCACAACCAGGCCCTATGGTCATAGTGGGCGTATGGGGGATACCTCTCCAGGCCAGCTCTCCCTCTCGCTCACACCCGGGTGGGAACAGAGGAAAGCACGATTTAATATGACAGCCTCAACCAGCCGCAGGGTAAATGCTTAGAGGCTGGGAGGCTGTCCTCGTGTTTTCTCCATCCCACTCCAGGCTTTCCATCTAACAAGAGGAAGAGTGACGTTACTGTTGGTGCCCAACTGAGCCATCTCTGCTCATAAAAGTGCTCGCATTCTCCACCACTGTGGCGGGGTGAGCAAGAGACAGACAAAGTGGGTGTGGTGTCAAGCCTCAGAGAGGCATTTATTGGAAATAATAATAAACATAAAGTTCCATAAAAAGGAGAAAATAAAGTGTCCAGGGGGAATGGTGTTCAAAATAAAAGGGGAATCTGGCATCCTCGCGTTGAAATGGGGCTCTGTGAAAGGTGGGAAGTGTCCGCAGAATGGCCCGGCATGAGCAGGGTCCAACAGCCACATACACCCCCTCTTGGGTCCACAGCGCGTGGGGCGCCAGCATCCTTGGTGATCTGTCTTCCCAGGCCCGCGGCAGGTGAGAGGGGATGGCGGCCAGGCCTCTAACCCGCCGGCCGCAACACATGCTGTTCTCCCCTGGCGACACATCTAACTCGTGCCGGGGGTCCGAGGAGCGGGTCCAGCGACACATCTAATTTGGCCGAACCCTCCCCGCTCTGGTCCTGGGCATGCGAGGATGCCTGTGTGTGCACACATGGAGATTTGAAGCCGGATCCCCGAGAAGAAGTGCATTCTGCATTTTAAAGAGAGCGGTGATGAAGCATTATTCACATCAGGTGTGCTTCATCCACCACTGTCAGAACGAGGCTTATTAATTATGCACCTCTTCTCGCTCTCCTGCCCAACTCCCGTCATGAGCCTGGCTGAAGGACGGCCCTAAGAGGCGGGGTGACAATGACAAGAGGGAGGGGCGGGTTGTTCCACCACACAAGTAAAGTAATTTAAGTAACCCTGGTCTACAGTGCCATTGAAAACAGCAAGTAATATTGAAAAGCAGACTTTTAACCTACTGAAACCATAAAGGAAAAGTCAGACTTACCCAGCCATTTATGATCCACAGTATTGCAACTTGCTGGCTAGCTAGCTAGACGTCATTAATCTCTGAATATTAAAAGAATTGATAATTGAACAGCATGGAAAATTTAGGGGTGAATGCTCTAAACAGTTGCGCCACTTTAGCGCACACTATTTCAGCACCCGCCCTGTGTCAAAGTCCAATTTAACTAGGCTGATTCAGGCTCCTGAATCCTGCATGGCAGCAACTGAGCGATGCTTGAGAAGTCCTATTAAAGTATGTCAGAACATGGTAGTCTGCTGCATTCTCCGCAACCCAGCGCTCACAACCGGCCTGCAAGTTTTGGAATTGCCCCATGAAAAATGTGATCAGCAAATGTTTTGGCATGTTTGCAGTATTACCTGTTTTGCATAATTCCTTTAGTGAATCAGATGTGAAATAACACAGCGAATGCATGCAAATCAACAGTGCTATGAGCAGATACAATTCATTCTCAATGAATTCCCCTCTCAGTTCTTCTGAATGCCACCATGTAGAGTTTATTGTAGAGTTAAGTTCATGTTCATTTTGTTTACTGGCCAACAAGATGGTAATAGCAATTGGTTAATGTAAGGTTATATCTATGTTTATCATCTGTAGTTAGACTGATAACTAGTAACTTTAGATGTGACATGTCATTTACGTCATTGCTTTAGACTTAACATGAGACATAGACTTGTGTTAACTTGATTTTTTGAAAAAATAGTTTTCTTGAGACTTGAACTTGCAAAATAATAACCTGGCTCTGTGTCTATAACCTTTTATAGAGTTGGGTCGCCTTGGCAGGTCGTCCTCCACATCTGGAGTGAAGCATGTCAGGGGTGATGTTCAAAGACAGAGCAGTCTGCTGGCCCGAGAAGCACTCAACCAGGTAACACATGCCAACACTGCTTAAACTGTCACTATTTCGGAATAAATACACAATCGGAAAGATATTACACCTGCAGCGTTATTGTTATCCTCAGTTCTGTTTAAACACACAACCATCCAGGCAATACGCAAATTATACTTGAATAATATAATTTATAAAATAATATAATTAATAAAATTCTTATTATGGTATAATACAAATAATTAGTCCTGTAGCCTGTTTAAACAAGGTTTCTGTGTAAACAACAGCACTACTAAAACTCATTTACCCTTCACTCAAAAAATTTATTTTTGCTCCTTGTTGAATGTAGTTACTTAAAATAAGCTAATGTAACACAATTCTTGAATGTTCTGTCACAACTTAATTTCATTGTGTGCAAATAAATTTAAATTGTAAAATGGATGTTCACTTAATCCATTGGGATAACTTAAATATGCTTCGTTGGCCATACCAGATGTACTGTACATGTGATGTCAGGTTCCCAGCATGCACTGCAACATGAGTAAAAATGTAAAATTAATGTCTTAATATTTGCTTTTTATTGCAGTATTTGCACTGGTGATGTAGTGTATGTTGTCCCTTTGGGGTTTGTGTCATGTGAGTGCATCTATTTAAAAAATATATATATATATATATATATATATTGTTGAGTGTCACCATCTTTGTGGTTTGTGTGTTGGAGGTTAAGGACCATGCATGCCTGTTTGGACGGCTTGTTTTAAAACTTATTGGCAAGATGTTGTCCTCTATTGCTGAGGCTACAAGCTCACAGCTTGTTATAGTTACAACAACAAATGTTTAACAAAAACATGGAAGTGGTGTAAATTAAGTTGCCTCAACATACAGTGGTGACTTATTTTTATTTAGTAGATATGACAAAAAATGAATTTACGTTTGTACAACAAGACTTTATCAAATTAGTTTTTGATTAAAAATGTTTTTATTTAATTCTGTGGAAAAAATGTCCTTAATTTTATCAAGTTCATTGATGTGGAGGAAAAAAAATTACATTGTCCAATGAATTTCATCTGGTATAAAAGTTCAAGAGCCTTTATATCAATTTGGCTAGCAAAGCATGGACATCTAAAAACTAGTATTCCCATAGTAATTCCCATAGTGTGCAGTGACTATTTTTTTTTTTTTTTTTTTTTACATTTATAATGTCCATAAGTGTCAAGTCAGTGGAAGTAAAGACATTTTTATCTTTTATACCAGAAGAAATGTCTTGGACTATAATTTTTCTATATGTGCTGAGATTAAAGGAAAATAAAAATTCTGTATTTAATTACTCAACCACATGTCATTCCAAACCCATATGACTTGGAACACAGGAGGAATTATGCAGCAGAATTTCCAACCTGCTCTGTCCTTGGTCACCATTCAATTTCATTGTCATTATTTTCTTTACAGCTTGGACATCATTTCGCATTATCGACAACATAATGGCTGTGTCTCGTTTGGAAGGCTGCGTGCTAGGAAGGACGTGTCCTTTGAATACCGAGTGTGCTCCTTTAAACAAGCCTTGTTTAAACGAGACAGCCTTCGTAGGACAAACGGAAATGGAACGTAACATGGTTGCTATAATAGCACGCCACTCTTTAACAAGCGCGAGCGCTTTGAGTGAGAAGGGAACAAAGTCCTTCTGGAAGGGAATGCATGAGGTACATTTTAGGAGAGTTATAAAGATGTAAAGAGAAAAGAAAATAGATTTTACAGGTGTACTTTTAGTCTAATACTTTATTTTAATTATATATTAATATAATTATACATATTATATACTCTGCACCCATCTACTGAGGGTACAGTGCATCCGGAAAGTATTCACAGTGCTTCACTTTTTCCACATTTTGTTATGTTACAGCCTTATTCCAAAATGGATTAAATTAATTATTTTCCTCAAAATTCTACAAACAATACCCCATACTGACAATGTGAAAGAAGTTTGTTTGAAAATTTGTTTAAAAATAAAAAATGAAAATAATCACATGTACATAAATATTCACAGCCTTTGCCATGACACTCAAAATTGAACTCAGGTGCATCCTGTTTCCACTGATCATCCTTGAGATGTTTCTACAACTTGATTGGAGTCCACCTGTGGTAAATTCAGTTGATTGGACATGATTTGGAAGGCACACACGTCTATATAAGGTCCCTTAACAGTGCATGTTAGAGCACAAACCAAGCCATGAAGTCCAAGGAATTGTCTGTAGACCTCCGAGACAGGATTGTATCGAGGCACAGATCTGGGGAAGGGTACAGAAAAATTTCTGCAGCATTGAAGGTCCCAATGAGCACAGTGGCCTCCATCATCCGTAAATGGAAGAAGTTTGGAACCACCAGGACTCTTCCTAGAGCTGGCCGCCTGGCCAAACTGAGCGATCGGGGAGAAGGGCCTTAGTCAGGGAGGTGACCAAGAACCTGATGGTCACTCTGACAGAGCTTCACCATTCCTCTGTGGAGAGAGGAGAACCTTGCAGAAGAACAACCATCTCTGCAGCACTCCACCAATCAGGCCTGTATGGTAGAGTGGCCAGACGGAAGCCACTCCTCAGTAAAAGGCACATGAGAGCCCGCCTGGAGTTTGCCAAAAGGCACCTGAAGGACTCTCAGACCATGAGAAACAAAGATTGAACTCTTTGGCCTGAATGGCAAGCGTAATGTCTGGAGGAAACCAGGCACCGCTCATCACCTGGCCAATTCCGTCCCTACAGTGAAGCATGGTGGTGGCAGCATCATGCTGTGGGGATGTTTTTCAGCGGCAGGAACTGGGAGACTAGTCAGGATCGAGGGAAAGATGAATGCAGCAATGTACAGAGACATCATTGACGAAAACCTGCTCC
This sequence comes from Myxocyprinus asiaticus, assembly GCF_019703515.2. NCBI lineage: Eukaryota > Metazoa > Chordata > Actinopteri > Cypriniformes > Catostomidae > Myxocyprinus > Myxocyprinus asiaticus. The sequence goes on along the minus strand of NC_059346.1, from coordinate 33,801,121 downwards.
AGAGCGCTCTGGACCTCAGATTGGGGCAAAGGTTCATCTTCCAACAGGACAACGACCCTAAGCACAAAGCCAAGATAACAAAGCAGTGGCTCCGGGACAACTCTGTGAATGTCCTTGAGTGGCCCAGCCAGAGCCCAGACTTGAACCCGATTGAACATCTCTGGAGAGATCTGAAAATGGCTGTGCACCGACGCTCCCCATCCAACCTGATGGAGTTTGAGAGGTCCTGCAAAGAAGAATGGGAGAAACTGCCCAAAAATAGGTGTGCCAAGCTTGTAGCATCATACTCAAAAAGACTTGAGGCTGTAATTGGTGCCAAAGGTGCTTCAACAAAGTACTGAGCAAAGGCTGTGAATACTTATGTACATGTGATTTTTTTTTTTTTTTTTAATAAATTTGCAAAGATTTCAAAAACTCCTTTCACGTTGTCATTATGGGGTGTTGTTTGTAGAATTTTGAAGAAAATAATGAATTTAATCCATTTTGGAATAAGGCTGTAACATAACAAAATGTGGAAAAAGTGAAGCGCTGTGAATACTTTCTGGATGCACTGTACTTCAGCTTGGGAATTAACATTACTTGCATTTGAACATCATATTTACGGGCAAATTGGCACCATTTTTTTTAGAAATTTCCGTTGAAGCAAAGAATTGTGGGTTGTGAGTGCCCACGAAGGATACACCTCATGCATCCTCCAAATTCCCGTGAAAGAAGGTCGCATTCGAAGGCTGCATTCGAAGTGTCCTACTCGCTTTTCTGAAAGGAGACAGCCTCGTTGACGTATGCGGCCGACAAATGTGACCTCCGGAGGATGCAGCCTTCTAAACGAGACACAGCCAGTGAATTGTGGCTTAATGTTGATTACCACAAAAAAACTTAATCTTAAAACTTAAAAAAAAAAAATTACGTATTAACATAATTTCTTTGTGATCAAATCAAGGATTTACCCCTGTTTCAGAGATCACCAGGTACAGGTGTTCCTGCAATATGTTGTCATGACAATGAAGTTGTAATATTTGATATAACTTTACACGGATAACGTTAGTTAGTGAATTTATCACACTTTAATTAGAAACAGTGTTTATTTTAATGTTCATAGACTGGCCCCATTCACTTCTATTGTAAGTGCATCATTGTAACTGCGACTTTTGCTGTTTTTTTAATAAATGAGGGGCGAATCAATATCATTTTTTGTGGTAATCAGCATTATACCACAAATGCTGTAGATTGAGCTTAACTTGTATTGAACCCGGAACATTCCTTTAACCCTTTTTAACACATGAATTCAAACAAATGTTCACCATTGTTTCTTATAATTCTGTGGATACTGTTGCAATGACCTTTAAATCACCTCATCCACCAGCCTGACACACAGAGAAAATCCCAGTCTGGAGCATATTTGCATGTTGTGCTTTGCATGAAAATGCTTTGAAATTGTAAAGGCTGTTCAGCCTCACTCTATGTAGATACTGCAGTAATTAATTAAATGTAGTCCAACTGCTTAACATGCGTAAGTGTAATTGACACCAGGCTTGACAGGTACAGCAGGTGATCTGTAACTAATTTCATTTGGTTTTGTGGCCCTGTGGCTTCTCTTCCAGACAGTCATTAGGTAAATATCCGAGCCCATTGAGTCACCAGCATCCCCACCCAAACATGTCTGTAGCACTGCACTCCACTGCAGGGTCAATGAGTGCAGAGAGAAAGGGGGATGAATACAAAAAGAGAGACAGAGGAAGGCAGTGAAATGCAGCAGAGGAAAGACAGAAGGAGAGAGAGAGGAACAAAAATGCCAAATAGAATAGAAAACAGAGGTGACAGAGACATAGAAAGAAAGAGAGGAGACAGATGCAGTAGATGGTTGAAGAAAACAGGTACAGCTCTAAGAAAGAGTGTTTTTGATTTTCTGTGTTTTGTCAGTCTGTGGCAGGCAGACAGAGAGTCTGTGTGAATGATCAAACTCAAAGCTAGTGCTGCTGCTGGTGTCTTTCGGCTTCGGTCTATGACAGGCTTTGATTCTGGCATCAGATTGTCTCAGTCAACGGTTCTGTTGAAGAGCCATTTTGGGAGTTTTGTATGTTGAATGTGTGAAGAGCGCCAGGGAGAATCCAGACAGACTTTCGAACATGTGAAGTGGCCTAAGGTTGCGCATGGATATTGCAGTTCCTATAGCTCTAATGGTGTGTGGGTTGTTTTATATACACTGAGAGATTGTTTTGCATGTTGAATAAATAGTTTACCCTAAAATAAACATTTTGTCATCATTTACTCTCATGTTGTTCCAAACCCATATGACATTCTTTTTTTTTTTTTTTTTTTTTGCAGAACACGAAAGGAGAAGTTTTAAAGACTGTTTTCCATGCACTTTTGCATCCGTTTTTGAAGCTTGAAATGTTTAGTCTCAATTCATTGTTATTGCAGGAAAAAAAGTAAACAGCACAGTCTTCAGAATTTCTCCTTTTGTGTTCTGTACGACTTGCGGGTGAGAAAATAATGACAGAAATTTCATTTTCGGGTGAACTATTTCTTTGTTACTAAGTGGTGTGCGGGTTGTATTTTATGCACCTAGAGTGACTGGCGTGAAACTGGCAGCACATGCAAGAAAAGATCTTTAATGTTCAATTTACAATCGTATATGTTAGCCGCTGTGCAGCAGCGTCTGTTCTTTTCCCCTGCTGTGCTGTTGTCTCTTGGCAAATGTTCAAATGCTGATGCAGTCATTGTGTGTGTGTAGCACAGAGACTGACTCAGTGAGCCAATTTGACCTTCCCTCTCAGTGAAGGGAAAAGGGTGGATGCTGGCAGTTGGCGCTATGCCGCTATCTGGTGGCATTCTTTGATATTGCAAAAGCACACACTCATCCAGGGTTCAAAATGAACACTCATTAAAGCCAGCTGCAAGTACAAATTGGCTTTAGTGAGTATATAAATCTACTTGCTTGTCGGTTGTCTGGTAACATTGTTAGGAACTGCAAGATGATATTAAGTCGAATTGTACTGTAAGAACAATTGACAATCTGACCCTATAGTCAAGAGAATAGTCTTCACGTTTTTCTAGCAGTTGCAGATTCACCAAAACATATATGATGCTTTGAGTGACACAATCAGTACATTTACATTTGCAGTTATAATTAAGTTACAATGGGTTTTTGTGTGTAGTTGAGTTTCAGTCTTAATTTGTCTGTCCAGGTATAAATGACACAATGCGTAATCAAATATTTGAAGGAAGTACGTCAGCTTAGGAAGTGTTAAATGCACTTTGCACATCACCTCTGTGTTTTGGAGCATGCGCACAATGCCGAGGCCAGTTGTGGTTCGATTAATTTATAAATGTACCGAAGCCGAGCTACAATTGCTACAATCAATGGAGCCTCGTAAGTGACAGATTTGGAACGCTTTTTTTTTTTATCCTTAAGCATAAAAATACATAGCACACTCAAAAATTAAAGGAATAATCTGGGTTTAATACAAGTTAAGATCAATCGACATCATTTGTGGCATAATATTGATTAACACAAAAAAAAAAAATTCTTTAAAAAAAGCTAAAATCTGAGGCACTTGGAAGTAATTGGGGCCAATCAGTAAACATTAAAATACTCACTGTTTCAAAAGTATAGCCACAAGACATAAATAATATGCATTTTAACATGATTTTAATTTGATAAAATCGCTTACTATCCTTTTCTGTGTAAAGTTATAGGCAGTTTTACAACTTCGTTGCCATGACGATGTAATGTCAAAAAACCCTAAAACGACTGTTAAAATGACCATTTAAACAACTTTACAGCTCAAGTAATACACGCGTTTAACAGAATAATTAATGTAAGTGCTTTTATAAAATTATGAGCTTCACATTTCAGCCGTTAAACCCTCCAAAAATTGGCCACATTCACTTCCATTGTAAGTGTCTCACGGTAACTTTGGTTTTTGCTTTTTTTAAAGAAAAGGAGGGATGAGTCTAAATAATTTTTTTGTGATAATCGACCTTTTGTCACAAATGCTGTCGACTGAGCTTAACTTGTATTGAACTCGGAATATTCCTTTAAGTAAAATAGTATATTTATAATCAACTTTTCTTGAACATATATCCATCATCTTTGGGGTTTTTTACTCATTGCAATGCCTTTTCTGCAGGGGTACATGCAAAGCTGTTTAGGGGCCATTTAGAATGAACATTGCATTAAAAAAGCTAGATGCAGCATAACAAACAGAATGCAGGTGTTTCAAGATGCATATTTAAAAGTGAAAATTCTTTTAAATTGACAAGGAATCTCGGAAACGTGGCATTTATGTGATAGATGCTGAAAAAACAGCTAGATGTAGCGTAACGCCCAAAGATGTCTGTCTTACGCAATAGAAAAACAATTCAAGAAACAACACAAATGGATGCAAAAACATTTTCGGTGCGAACAACCCCTTAAAACTGGGCTAAAAGAAGTTATCATAATCATGCTGCCAACCTTTTGGAACAGCCTTTGTTTTGGGAGTGTGCCTATGATGCCTTAAAATGCTGCATAAGGAGGCAGCTCACTAGGTTTTGGAACAGAGTGTATTATGCATCTGCTGTGATAAATTACAAAAATTCCTAAAACTGTTTCATTAATTTTCTCACCCTTTCACGTCTCAATTTCTCTCTTTCTCTCTCTCTCTCATTCACTATAGTTCCATGCACACTCACAGGTTCAGTCTCAGGCTCCCTGCAGTCCGTCACTGACCCGGCAACAGCAGCACCAGCAGCAGATTCAGCTTCAGTTCCAGCAGCTGGCTCAGCTTGCCGCACAGGCCCAGGCTCCCATCAACGCAGGCTCAACCTCCACAGCCCCAACCCAGCGTGATGGCAAGCTCCTGGAGGTGATCGAGAGAAAGCGCTGCCTGTGTAAGGAGATTAAGGCTCATCGCAGGCCGGATAAGAGCTTATGTAAGCAGGACAGTATGCCTATTTTACCCAGCTGGAGGAGAACACCGGAGCCACGCAAGACTGGAACACCACCCTGCCAGAGGCCGCAGGCTGTAGTGTGGGACACGGCCATCTGACCAAGAGAGAGGATGAAGGAGGTGGGGAGAAAGAAAGACATAAAAATGACTGAGAGAGATACAGTGAATAAAAAGATTCAGAGAAGTGGCCTTTGAATGAAGAGATTATAAAACGAATGGAAGGATGATAGAGAAGATAAAGCAAAGGAGAGGGGAAAATAACAAGTAGTGCTGGATAATAGCATGATTTAGATTGAATCTCTCTGTAGAAGCTGGAGAGACATCGTTCACACAGTGTTCATGTGCCAGACAGCTGCAGCAGCCTAAACACACACACTTTAAAAACACACACTGGAGAGCCACTTCAGTTTGAGCTCTCTCTGACCTGTTGCGAATTTAACCTGTGCTGCTGAGTTTACAACCTTTTTGAAACACACTGGAAACCTTTGGAGCACCATGACATTTGTACTTTGAAAAGGAATTAAGTGTAAAAAACAAAGAGACACTGAAAGATCATAGTGGAGGTTTCTTCATATCATAAACTGTCTTTGATTTTGTTTTTTACTGACCAGACTCACTCAATTATGCTGCTGTTTTCTGGGCACCCACTAGACTGATGTTTTTTTACATTCCAGAAGAGTGTCAGAATATGTGCGTGCGTGCGTGCGTGTGTGGTGAACTTCGTAGATGTATATTTGCATTAGAGGTTTGTGAGGTTGGATGCAGACCAGAGGTGAGAGGAAATGATAGAGAGGGCAAAATGGCAATCTTACAAGGGAAAAAGTCAATAAAACACACAAACTTCAAACACTCTTGATTACACACATATACACATTTTCAAACACAGTAATGGCTGATGAAGGGCCATATGGTGCTGTTGTAGTTTGTACTGTAGAAGAGTGATCATTTGATACATTTGTCTAGTTACTGCCTATTGATTGAGTGCCAATTTGCTGAGTGTGGTGATGCATAAATCTGCATATCTGGAAGATTGAAGAAAGCAGTTCAGCAGAATTTCTGACTTTTGTAGCAATATTTGTTAAAACAGGAGACTGATCATCGCATTAGTCCCAGTCCAACACACTCAAAATCGAAATAAAGAAAAAAAACAATAACCAGTTACATCAAAGATAGAAATTAATTGCATTATTTCACAATCTTAAAATAATTACTTGATGAAAACATGATGTAAACAACAACCAATAAGATCACAGGAAGAGCTTCATTTGAGGAATAGTTCACTCAAAAATAAAAATTGTCATAATCTACTCACCCTCATGTTGTTCCAAACCCGTATGACTTTATTTCTTATGTGGAACACAAAAGGACATGTTTTAAAGAATATCTCAGTCATCTTTTCAATATGTTGGCAGTTCATAGTGCCTCAATTTACAAAAGCACCCAAAAGTATCATAAAAATATGCGACTCTTGCGTCATATTCCCTGTCTTCTGAAGGCATATTCGTTTACAGTGGCACGAATGAAGTCAGAATCTGATTACAATCATTTAAAATGTCATTTGTTACACTACTTTTTGACTAAAAAAGTAAAAATGTACTTTATAATCGGATTACACCCAATGCTGCTCATAGCACTCCTGAGTGTGCAACAGACGTCAAGATTTTCACACAAAAAATTACTTACATTTCAGTTTTTTCACCAAAACCGATCGTTTGACCTTAGAAGACTAGGAATATTATGCACAAGTTGCATGGTCTACTTTTATGATATTTTTGTGTCCTTTCTAAGTGAGGTACTGTACACTAGGGCTGAGCGATATGGCAAAAAAACGTTTAAATATACTCAACTAAAAAATAACTCCAACATGATCCAAATAACATGTTCTTTATTAGAATGCAAGGCAAACTGGTTAAAGAAATCAAAGTTCTTTTCATTATAGGTGTGCAAAATTGTTTTACAAAAGAATTGCACCACACAGGAAATTGTCAGCATAGTGTAAATGTAAAACTAATTAAAATCTAATAAACCCAGATGTTGAGAAATAATAGTGTAAAATTAGAAAACTGCAAAATACATCTTAGCCAATGTAGGTATTAATTTTTATCTAAACCAAGTCTATCTAGAAAGTTATCTAGAAATCAGTATCTAGAAATTAAGTTTATCTAAAATGTACTCATTGTATATCAAACATTTTGTATGTATAATCATAAACCGCTGCCGATAGAGGCCAGTGCACATGGCACCCTCTAGCGGTACACACTGAGCAGTGCAGCAATATGAAATGATTTATCATTGCAATTCAACTCGCAAAGTTTGTCAAAATGATCGCTTGGCAAATGCTGGCTATAGATACAGTACACTTGGAACAAAGCAATAATTAGCAGTCTATCTGAATCATCATGGTAAAAGAAGGAGTGGTGGATGTTTGATTCTCTCATTTATAGCCTATCCATATGTTTTGATATGAAGCGCCCGCAACCGTAACTCTTTATTATGGGTTTTTAAAGAAAAGAAAGGAGACCGTTCATCAACATGTGCAGAACGCCGAGGCCAGTTATGGTCTAAGGCCAGTGTATACATTCATGATGGACGAAGTTGAGCTACAATCATACTGGAAACATTACAGTGTCTTTTATATCAGTCTCCATGTTGTTAACCTGTTATGTTTATTTGGAAAGCACACACGTGTAGCTGTTCAGATCGGGAGTGGCATCAAACCAAGTGCTATGAAATTTTTTTATCTTCCTTATTCAGCCTTTGGAGGATTTACAATGTATCTAAATAAACTGCGTGCCCAATTATTAGGCAAATTGTATTCCTCAGGATTAATTATTTTGTTGAACAAACACAATACTCTCAGTCAATCCAAAATACTATTGAACCTCGTACCTGAATGTTTAACAAAGGAAAAGTGAGTTTTGTCTTTCTCAGGGGAATATATAAGTGTGCACAATTATTAGGCAACTATTAGTGTGCACAATTATTAGGCAACAAATTACAAAAATAATTTCTCCCAACTCAATTGTTTGTTCTCAATTTTTAGAGTAGGTGCAACAAATAAGTAACACAAAATGACATTTAAATAACATTTTTGGCTTTTCAAAAATATTCAGTGACCAACCTTTCTTTTCAATAACTGCCATGAGCCTTCCATCCATGGAGTCTGTCAGTTTCTTGATCTGTTCACGATCAACTTTCGCTGAAGCAGCAACCACAGCCTCCCAAATGCTGTCCAAAGAGGTGTATTGTCTGCCCTCACTGTAAATCTCATGTTTGAGAAGGGCCCACAAGTTCTCAGTAGGATTTAAGTCAGGTGAGGAAGGGGGCCAAGTCATTATTTGGGCATCTTTGAGGCCCTTGCTGGCTAGCCAAGCAGTGGAGTACTTGGATGCATGTGATGGAGCATTGTCCTGCATAAAGATCATGGCCTTCTTGAATGCTGAGGATTTCTTCCTGTACCACTGCTTGAAGAAAGTACTTTCAGAAACTGGCAGTAGGTTTGAGAGTTGAGTTTCAGTCCATCTTCAACTCAAAAAGGTCCAACTACCTCATCCTTAATGATAGCAGCCCATACCAGTACCCCTCCTCCACCTAGCTGGCACCTGACTTGAAGTGGTGCCCTGTGTCCATCAGTGATCCAGCCACGGGCCCATCCATCTGGTCCATCAAGAGTCACTCTCATTTCATCTGTCCATAAAACCTTTGAAAAATCTGTCTTCATGTATTTCTTTGCCCAATCTTGACGCTTCAACTTGTGAATATATTTAGTGGTAGTCATTTTTCAGCCTTCTTGACCTTGGCCATGTCTCTGAGCACTTGGCACCTTGTACTTCTGGACACTCCAGGTAGGTTGCAGTTCTGGAATATGGTAGTATTGGAGGATAATGGATTCCTGGTAGCTTCATGTTTAATTCTTCTCAAGTCTTTTGCAGTTAATTTGCGCCTTTTCTACTCCATACGTTTTTTGCGCCCCGGTTGACTATTCGCAAAAAAACATTTGATTGTCCGGTGGTCACGCCTCAATAGTTTAGCTATTTCAAGAGTGTTGCATCCGTCTGAAAGGCATTTTACAATATTTGACTTTTCAGTGTCAGTTAAATCTCTTTTTTGGCCCATTTTACCTGAGGTAATGAAGCTGCCTAATAAATATGCACACCTTGATATAAGGTGTTAGTCACTTTCGCCACACCCTCCCTCATTACACAAATACATACCACCTGAAAATGACTGAATCCAATAAGCATTCATGTTTATATGGTTTGGAGTTGGAAAATGTGCATGGACGTAATGATAAGATCAGAATACTTACTTGCCTAATAATTGGGCACGCAGTGTATAGTTATTGCTTAAAAAATAAAAATCGTGTCAAAACGTAAATTCGGATTAATTGAAAAATCGCCTTGCCCTACTATACACTGCCATTGTATTGAAAAGACGGACTGTGATATTCATTAAAACATCTCCTTTTGTGTTCCAAATAAGAAAGAAAGTCATATGGGTTTGGAACGACATGAGGTTGAGTAAATCTGGGTGAATTATTCCTTTAAAAAACAGTTAAAAATGTATGGACCAATGTATGTACGGGCTGCTTTAACACAAGGTGTCAATGCACTTCTGTTCAGCTAAAAACAGCCAGACTACCACAATTTTGTATCTGTTTACATTAAATCTGTCTCAGAATGATCGTACCCTAACCCATGTCCATGAGCTAACGTCCAACTGTCAGTCTTTCTCAGTCTGTTTGGCAGCATAGTCCAAGTCTAATGTGTCAATCACCTGGGGATGCTATGGGGTTAGGCTTGAGAATGGGGAGGGTATCCATATCAATAACATCACATATATGAAAGGTCTTTGTCAGTCACATCATACTACAATCAGAGCAGTCTAGTCACCCCGTTTCTTAGAGAGAGAAAAAAATTAAACTCACACATCCATCTACACAAACATGCACACTGACAGTGCACTGCTGGGAAATGAACATGCAGCAGTGCTCCTCAAATAAATGCTGGAACTTTCCGCACAAAAGAAAGCAAATCACACAACATGCTCTCAAGATTAAAACAAGGAAATAAAATACACAAGTGTTAAAATTAACTGTAATTGTACAAAAGTACAACTGTATTGATTATGTAGCAATTATTTCCACTTTCATACTTGTAATGAATAAATATATTGTAGCATATAATGTATAAAAGTACAACGTGTAATTGTTTTATAAAGAAATTTAGTAGTTTTATCTGTGGCTACCTGTCTGCACTGTACTGAATGGACCGCTGAAAGGCGAGCCCTCTCTACTAAAGGCTCAGTCTTAGACACACACCGACGTTTTTTTTTTCCAGCTAGTGTTGTGCAAGTCCCTTTAAGCAACTTAAGTCTGATTGCATTCATACCCTCACAAACACACTCTCCTGTTTCTGTACAGATCCACCCAGCTCAATGGAATATCATTTAGATATTTTTGTAGTACTTCTGCTGCTATATTGAATTACTGTTGTTGCTTACATATCCCACACTGCTGTTATTTAATTTATTTTGTTTATTCTTTTGAGAACTATTTATTTTCCTCACGATATCATGTAGGATGGAGTTTCGGGGAATAGATCCTTCTGTAACTGGCAATTGAATGTTTCTCAGTTGTTGTTGTGGTTGTATTTCAAAGTTGTTGTTATTTTAAGAATAGTTAGCAACACCAACCTGTACAGTTCTCACTCTGGCAACACCACTGAAATATGTGAAGGCAATGTTGCAAGGGTTTGACCTGTTGTCACCTCGACACCAGGGTTTTCATAGTAACACTTCACCACCCAGGTGGCCATTTAAAATACAGTGTTTATCAAACAGTACAGAGGACCACAGTAGAGAAGGGCCAGTGCAATGCATGCTGAGAGTCCTTGAAGGATTTTCTTAAACATTCAGTAAGGTTGGGCTGCGTCCCAGTCTATAAAAATTGTGCCCAGTTTGTACTTCAGATATACTTAATAATCATCTAGTGGCAATTTATTAAGATGAAAAGGGTAACTTAAGTATTATTGGGTAAACTAGTTTACAGAAACTGTCGGCTTTGCGTGTCTACATAAACGTTGGCCATATTATGAGTGCCATAATATATTGGTATGGTAAGATACGGTGTACCTTGGAAATCACTGTAGTGCTATATTTGCATTGATATCGTCATAAAATAAATTTTATATGATGAACAGAACATTGTGTGTAAGTAAGTGTTTGTGTGTGTGTGTTGGGGGGGTTAAAGAGATTGTGTTGTAGTTCAGATGTACTGTATTCTTATTCTACAGACCACAAAATATTCAGTATATGCCATTTCAAGGAATGTTCTTTGGTGACGTCAAGTGACATCATTATTCCATGGACATTTCCTGCTGGTCAAAACAGAAGGTGCTTCTCAAACTGCACACTTCTGCACTATTCTATGCCATTTTGTAGTGTAAGCAGTGTGAGTAGCACGTTTACACTGAAAATGACGCAAAAATAACTTTTTCAACCGTCAAAACGGAGTGTGGAATGTTGGACACTTCATGCACTCAGCGCACGTGGGTTGCTGTAGATAGTGGAAGGGGCGGAGTTACCTGGCTGCACTGCTTGTCTGACAAAACAATTGTGAATAATAAAGTATGTAGCAGCTATCAGTGGATACAGCACCTTACAAATATGAGTTGAATGCTTTACCATCACCCCAGGCTGCGTGAATATGTACAGTATGTTGTTTAAGATACAAGTTTTGAAGTGATGTTGGCTAACCTGCTAAAGCTAGTGGCAACACATCACCTGCATTTGAAACATAACTTCCTTCAGCTGTTAAACAGTGAATGCTTCGGTGTAGAATTCATACACTCAGGGGCGTAGCAGTCATTTTAAAAGTGGTGGGGACACAGCTGTCAGTAGGTGGCTCACACAGACCCAACACTTACAGTGCAGTATTAATATATTACAGTATACACTGATCAGCCACAACATTAAAACCACTGACAGATGAAGTGAATAACATTTATTATCTCTTTCCAATGGCACCTGTCAAGGGGTGGGATAGATTAGGTATTAAGTGAACAGTCAGTTCTTGAATTTCATGTGTTGGAAGCAGGAAAAATGGGCAAGCATAAGGACATGAGCGACTTTGACAAAGGCCAAATTGTGATGGCTAGACGACTGGGTCAGAGCATCTCCAAAACTGCAGGTCTTGTGTGGTGTTCCTGGTATGCAGTGGTTAGTACCTACCAAAAGTGGTCTAAGGAAGGACAACCGGTGAACCGGCTACAAGATCATGGACGCCCAAGGCTCATTGATGAGCGTGAGGAGCAAAGGCTAGCCCGTCTGGTCCGACTATAGCATAAATTGCTGAAAAACTTAATTCTGGCCATGATAGAAAGGTGTCAGAACACACAGTGCATTGCAACTTGCTGCGTATGGGGCTGCGTAGCCATAGACCGGTCAGAGTGTCCATGCTGACCCCTGTCCACCTCCGTCAAAAGCGGCGACAATGGGCACGTGAGCGTCAGAACTGGACCATGGAACAATGGAAGAATGTGGCCTGGTCTGATGAATCACGTTTTCTTTTAGATCATGTGGATGGCCGGGTGTGTGTGTGTCATTTGCCTGGGGAAGAGATGGCAGCAGGAGGCAATATGGGAAGAAGGCACACCGGCAGAGGCAATGTGATGCTCTGGGCAATGTTCTGCTGGGAAAACTTAGGTACTGGCATTCATGTGAATGTTACTTTGACATGTACCACCTACCTAAAGAATGTTTCAGACTACGTACACCTCTTCATGGCAACGGTATTCCCTGATGGCAGTGGCCTCTTTCAGCAGGATAATGCGCCCTGACACACTGCAAAAATTGTTCAGGAATGGTTTGAGGAACATGCCAAGGAGTTCAAGGTGTTGACTTGGCTTCCAAATTCCCCAGATCTCAATCCAACTGAGCACCTATAGGATGTGCTGGACCAACAAGTCCGATCCATGGAGGCCCCACCTTGCAATTTATGGCGCTGTCACGTGGTACATATTCCTTTTCTCAGTGCTGAAAAGGATGGACCAATCACAGTCATTTATTCTTACACTACATAAATTCATGCCCAGGGGCACTCAGGAGTCTTCAATCTGGTGTCAAGATGGTGTCATGAGTCCGCCGGTAAATCGAGTCCCCATATGACATCACAGATATTCCACTGGCTCAGAGAGCTAGTAATGGGTACTCTATTCAATGCCTGATTAAAAACCTGACAAATTCACTTTATGGTATATGCCATTTTAACTATGTAAATACGACATTTAATGTCTTTTAAGTCATATGTAACACATAATAATATATAACTGAAGTTATAGATTGTGAAATAAAAGATGTGTCGTTGCTTGTGTTTTTCAGTTAGCCTAGACTTCAATTACATGCTATTATTCAATTACACGATAACATGAAAGGTTTTTGCTTAGGCATTACAAACAGTGATCTCCAAGTGGACTCAATTTATCATGACACCGGCCCTGATAATAACACTGAACTCCAAACATACCATCCTAAGAGGAGGCTTAGCTCGCAAGTATCTCCTTAGAAACGGCCACATGGGATACTTACGGATATCCTCACAAGTCTTAACCATTATAGGCTTTTCGATTTGTCACCTTGCTAAGAAGGCGGGTCTAAGTACGTCGCATTTCTCTGTTATTGGTCAAGAAGTGACGTACGTTTTGCACGGGGAGTGGGGCAGGAGGGGGGGTGATCAGGGCTGAGCAGGCAGAGCTTGTTTTACTGCAGTATCGGCACATTTCTGCTGCACTGCTCTTTCTCTCTGCGGAATGCGCACTGCACTGGTGGGTGGGCTTTACAGAGGGAGCGAGACAACTTGTGCTGCTTGCAAACAGTGACGAGATCTACTAGTCCTAGCTTGAGTGCTCAGGTTTCGGTAGAGTGCCTTGGGAATCGCTTTTACCCACCGCATTAGTTTTTCATTTAAAAAAAGTATTTCCATTGAGACTTAAAAGATCGTTTTAACCCTTTCTCCAGACTTTTCAAGTGTTTATTAGCTCTCATCTCCTGCATTTTATTACTCTCAAAGAGAGTGTCCGCCCCGAGGCGTTTGACTCTGTGAGTGCACATTTATTTCGTCCAGGACCTCAGACATAAAAATGGCAAAGGATGGTAAGAAGAGCGAATGGAAAGAGTTCATCTGGAACCCGAGCACTCGTGAGTTCTGCGGGAGGACGGCTAGCAGTTGGGGTAAGTCTGTTCTAACTGCATTGACAGGATTACATTTTGTAAACATGTCCATTTGAAATTAGTAATTGTAATGCACTAACTTGTTATCATATGCTGACTTCTAATCGTAAGTAAAGCGAGCCTCACTCTGTCAGTGCAGAGAAGTGAAGAGACCTGTCGCTGTCCGAGGTGCTTAAACTCTATGAAAGGACGGCTGTAATGCGGCACACACTTTTATTTCCTCTTCGGTGCGTGTTCATACAGCTTTTTAAGAGGCCGTTTGCACCGAACGGATTGTTGTGTCCGTCTCCGTTGTTTTTCTACATAAAACGTGCTAAACTGACCGTTGCGCCACGTCTAGCTATTCTTTCAGCGTCTCGCGCAAGAGCGCCTTGTTTTTAGACGCCGTGTCAGGTAAAGAACGTCAACTTTTAAAAGCGCGTCTCGAGACACCCGCATTTTGTTTGTGTTGCGCAGCGTCTATTTATTTACTTATTTATTTTTAACGCAATTACGCGTTCGGCCTTAAGTGTTTATCTTAGTCAAATGATTGAAATGATTGACTATTTGAGTTCTCGTAGGCTCTTAGATGCAGATAACTGCGTTCACATATGTTATACTATTAGCAGATGAACACTGAAAAATTGAATGTGTCGAGTCACTGCAAAACTCTAGAATGCTCGTGAGGTAGAACGCCAGCACATCTCAATTCACAGCAGTACTTCACTGCAGCACACTGTAGAAAATTATGTGAGGTAACCTAAAATGTGCTTCAGGTGGTAACATATCTACATTTACTGGTTTTATTCAAATTAAAAAAGATCTTTAATCTGACTTAATTTACCTGATAAATAAGATTACACCAACGAAAGTCATTGTTATGGGTTAGATCAGCTATTGATTCTTATAACAATTGCAGTTTCCCTCTTTTTCAGTGCAGTGGCAAATCAATATTCTAAGTCTATGAACCCCTTCATACTTTGCAAACATGTGCAAACCCCTCATTAATCTGCCTATATACTTCTATATGAGCTTTCTGACAATATCCTGTACACATGGACCATAACACGACAATTTTCCCCCTTTGCATATTGTTACAAATTGTCATTTGCAGTGACATTGAAATTATTTAATCTAGTCAAAGGCCATTTTGAGTGTGTGCGTGGGGGGTTGTGAATTAGTGTAAGATGTAATCCTTTACTAATAGGCTCATTGGGTGGCTTGGTGAAGCTATCATGTGGAGATGCAGCCTATTCAAGGGCCATAGATTAATTCAGGAAGTGTATAAATTTTTTAATCAGGGCGTGATGGCATGAAATATGGCACTGCAAAACTGCCTTCCGCCATTTATAAGTCAGCTGTCAGTGCTACAGGGGAATTGTGTGTGTGTGTGTGTGCAAGAAATGCTAGATCACTGCCTGCAAGACTTTCATCTATGCCAGCACATTTAGCTCCAGGGAGCTCAGTGTTTGGTACCACATTGAGTGTGGGGGGGGGGTGTATTACAAGGGTATTATGCTATAAATGTGGTTTATGAGGACATTTCTAGTGTCCCCATAATTAAAATTGCTTAAAAAACATACAAAACAATGTTGAAAATGTAAAAATGCAGAATGTTTTTTGTGAGGGTTAGGGTTAGGGGATAGAATCTATAGAAATCATTGTCTATGGAGAGTCCTCATAAGGATAGCCACACCAACGTGTGTGTGTGTGTGTGTGTGTGTGTGTGTGTGAAAGCTCAGTGTGAGATGCTCTTGAGGACTAGCTGCCTAGTTAAGCCAGCGTGCTCTCTAAGACTCCTTAATTAGTCTATTTCTGTCTGTGCCCAAACTAGAGTGAACCTGGGAATGCTTAGATTCTTTAACAAAGTACATCCTCATTACTGGAGCTTAATAGTGACCTATAGAGGACACTGAAAGCTGGAGCTGCATTCATACAGCTGTTACTGTTATTAAAATATACTTGGGGTTGCTTTCCGGACCTCTGGGGCACAAAGAGAGGTCAATACATCAGATAAAAACACTTAAATTTGATCTCAGCACAGCCCTCTGGAGAGTCATATGGAGCTATTCATGTCCCTGTCTTGTTGTTAAACATCATTCATGCAAAAGCTGTAATTGAAACTCTAAACCACTCCTGAGACTTACAGTATATACTGCAGTATGATGATACCTGAATATCTAAATACCCCATTCAGAGAAGTATAAGGCTTTATAAAATTGCCTAAATGAGCTGTCTAAAGAAATCCCAGAGTTATGTTAGCACTAGCTGGATGACGTACTGCATTTTAAGATTCTCTTGTTAAACGTATGCACAGTGTTCATGTCCCTCAACTGATAGAGCATGGTTTTAGCAACGCCAAGGTCACAAGTTTGATTTTCAGCAAACCCATGTACTGGTTAAAACTATAGCTTTGGATAAAAGTATCAAATGCATAAATGTAGCCTGCACTGTAAAACATTTTTGTCAGGTAACCTAAAAGTGTGCTTCATGTGGTAACATCAAAATAAACTGGTTTAATTCAAGTCAAAAATATTGTTTAACATGACTAAATCAACCTGAATACATTTAGTTGCACCAGCAAAATGTTTTAAGGGTTAGCTCAAGTAGAAATAGATTGCATACAGTATCACTGTAAATACTAATTTTTATCCCAAATTGTAAAAAAAATATATATAACTTAAGCTTCATTTTTTACTATTCTTACTAGTTTTAATTAAGTTTCTGTTACTCTCTAAACCCTAATGTTGTCATTAAACAGTACTTGAAATGTCACATTCTTCAACTTTGGCTTCAATACTACTAACTCAAAATTATGAGTTAAAAAAAGTACAAAATTGTGGCTGCGTGGAATACCCATAAGCCCTTGTGCAAGGGAACTTATGTAGAAAAATAATAATTATTTAAAAATGCATATAGTTTTAATTCTTTTGACTATTGTTGTTGTTTTGTTGTAGATGGTTGATAGTTGTGATTTGTGTAGTCACCATTAGTGTGATTAGTGTTACCTCTGGTGAACTTGGAGCCTGTTAAACTTAAGCCATTTTTCTTTATTCAACTGTACTTCACAAAAGTGCCTAAATGAGCACTAACAAGTACTGAGAAGAACCCGATGTGCCATTTGGCTAACTGAGATTCCAGTCATAATTTCCCTTATACTGTATAAGATGTGCTGTAACTCAATTAAAATAATTAAATAAAAACAATGATACTTAAATCACAGAGTAGTTAGGTTAACTTGTAACTATTTAACGTTATTTAAAAAATATTAAAGTTCAAGTTCAGTTTACTTGAACCAAATAAGAATGTTTACTTAAAAAAAGCATGCAAAGCGACTGCCTTAAACAAAATTTAAGTAAGGTCAACTAGTTCGATTTTACAGTTTTTACAGTGAATCCAATGTGTTCATTCATACATAGGTACTATCTCTGTAATAGTGCACACCAAGTTATGGCCAAATAGGAAATTGATTTTCACGAATGACAGTGGGCCTGTTGCTCCCTTTGTTGACAACACAGGTTTGTGTTCATCTGAAGCTGTGTTTGATGGTATGTCGGCCTGTTAGGTTTGATGGGTTTTGGAATTGATGAATCAGAGTAGAAAGGAAGTGGGCAGATCTAAAGCGGTTGTCTCTATAAATGAATGTGAACATACAAATAGCAGGTCACGGTACCACACTCTGCTCCACTCTTTGAGGTTGCATCCAAATTAGCGGGTTGAAAGAGGGAGGACGACTTTCATCATGATGAGAGAGAGAGAGAGAGAGAGAGAGAGAGAGATAAAGAAACACAGATCATGTACCACTTTTACTCTCTGCAATATTTGGTACCAACCACACACACACAACAGACACAATGATAAGTGAAACTCTGTTATTGTTACCTTAAGGAGTTATCTCTATTTTATATATATATATATATATATATATATATATATATATATATATATATATATATACAGAAAGACTCAAACCAGCTCATCTGGCACCAACAATCATGCCACACTCCAAATCACTAAGATCAAATTTTTTCCCCATTCTGATGGTTGATGTGAACATTAACTTAAGCTCCTGACCCGTATCTGCATGATTTTATGCACTGCACTGCTGCCACACGATTGGCTGATTAGATAATCACATGGATGATTGTTGGTGCCAGACGGGCTGGTTTGAGTATTTCTGTAACTGCTGATCTCCTGGGATTTTCACACACAACATTCTTTAGAATTTACTCAGAATTGTGCCAAAAACAAAAAACATCCAGTGAGCGGCAGTTCTGTGGACGGAAATGCCTTGTTGATGAGAGAGGTCAACAGAGAATGGCCAGACTTGTTCGAACTGACAAAGTCTACTGTAACTCAGATTACCGCTCTGTACAATTGTGGTGAGAAGAATAGCATCTCAGAATGCTATTCTGAGATGCGGGTTGGTGCTGTTATGATGAGGGGGACCTACACAATATTAGGAAGGTGGTTTTAATGTTGTGGCTGATCAGTGTGTGTGTATATATGTGTGTATGTATATATATATATATATATATATATATATATATATATATATATATATATATACACACACATATACAGTATATATATATATATTCCTGAGACCCGAGCGTGACTGCTGTGTGCATTTTCCATTTTCCTTTTTGATTTGTAATTAGTAGCACCTAATAAACATGCAAAAAAAAAAAAAAAAAAAAAATCTGGAGCAAACAGTTTCCTTAAAACTTGATGGCAACATATGTGGACAGCGGGACTAAGTTGTGAAATTTAAATTATACCAAGCTATAAAAAGGTTAGATTGTTTTTTAGCAAATTGTTTATTATGTTTCCAGGAGTGTTGGTTTTTCATGTTTTTGAGACATTACAGACATTACATCAGAAACTAGCATAATTCATTTTTGATTCAAAGTAATGGCCAGCATCATCCAATCAATGCCAACCATGTTAAAATAAAATTATACATTATAAATTCTTAATCGATGTACTGATTACCATTGTCCATGTCTGCCAAACATGTTGAGGGTCCAAACTGGCTGAATTTAGGAGTGAATACATTTAGCTGCATAGAGAGCTATAGGATGCTCCCTTGCTCCCTGTTTAGTGAATGACTTAACTTCCAGTGTGCTGTCGGTCTGCACTGGTCACAGAACAGTTCGAAATGCACTTTATTTTCATCCTAACTCAAGTCTCTGAAAGCAACCTTTTTTCAGCTTTTGGATGAACCCATTGATTCTCAGTGTGAAAATGCACAGTAAATATAGGATTTCTAAGGAAACAATGCGCTAAAGTACACGTTAGTGTACATTGTGTTTAGCAGCATGATGTTTTGTGATAAATCGCTCTAATTTTAAAAATGGCATAACGGATGAAACTAGAGACTGAAATCTTTGGCTCAAACAGGTTTCAGTGTAAAATAAAATTAATTAGGTTTCTTTTCAGAATTCTTTTAAGATGTAGTTTTGTTGGCATTTCTCCCAAAGACAAACTCTGCTGTGATCGGTGCCATGTTGTTTTGTCACATGACTCCGTACATTGAAAGTTTAACCCTTTGCTGACAGCCCAGAGTCTTCTGAACTGAGATCAGTCAGTTTTAATGAATTAAAATGATGCATTGCGTAAAGCGAAGCCAAAATACAATGTCCAAGCATGTGTACGCGGGGTTGCACAAGCATATATATATATATATATATATATATATATATATATATATATATATATATATATATATATATATATATATATATATATATACTGTATATATATGGAATATAGAAAGAACTCTCTATATATTTAATTTGACTTAATTTTGACTGTATTTTTGACAGAGTTGTAGAGCAGTGTTCTGTGCACAAGAGCTGTTGGCTCTCAAGAACCCAGGTCCGAGTCCAAACCGGGTCATATTTAGATTCCATTCACACTCTTTCAGTCCCTACTTTCCTGTCACACTACACTTTCCTATACTTTACAAGTAAATGCAAAAAGCCCTAAAAAGTAAATCATATTTTTGACTTGAATAAAATCAATTAATTTAGATCTGACACCTATTACCTGATAACAAAAATTGTGCACTGACTGTAGGAGAGCCAGAACAGCTTATCAGGATTAATAGCCTGTTTAACCCTGTAACCAAGTTCAGCAGGTAATGTTTGATAATGCAAGTACTCCATATCCTCAGCCTTCTTCCTGAGAAAGAATGTTGTTATTTTTAGGCCTTGTGACAAGACAGCCAGTTCTCCTGCTATGAGACTAAGTAGTGCTTAATGGTTTGATTATTTAGGCTTTGTTAGTATCCCTGCATAAGTCAACTTTCTCTGTTTCACACTTACACGTCCATTGCATCCTTTTTCACTCTCTCCTTTCCAGGCACATAGACATGCGCACTCACTCTGTATCACTCAGCAAGAGTGTCCTGTGTGTGTAATTCTAGCCTGTAGTGTAACCTACCATTGCCCTCCTGTTATTGATCAGTGAAAGCCTGTCTGTACGGGGAGCTTAATGATGCAGGAGAGCAGAGGGCAGGATCCTGTATCCTCCACCCTCAGCCTGGGGCAACCTGATCGACTTTCCCCTGAGGCCTCACTGCTTGGAGCTCAGGTGTCCTGTATACTGTAGCTTAATGAGCTCTCCTCAGGCAGATACACTACTGCTATCCACTACAGCATTCAAGAAACCGTTTACACACATACATGCGCATTTTGCACAAAACATACACATATACCACACAGCTTTCTTAATGGAAAAAGCAGTGGTACTACATTATTTTAAAGTACGATAGCTTACAAATACAGATAAAAGAGTTTCTGCATCCCTTACCATACTTTGTATCCAAGAGTATTTGTAAAGAGTTTCTTACATTGTAAAAACTAGTAACCTGCAATTGTTACCTTAAAGGGATAGTTAACTCCAAATGAAAATTCTCTCATAATTTACTCGCCCTCATACCATCCCAGATGTGTAAGACTTGTTTTCTTCTGCTAAACAGAAACAAAGATTCCTAGAAGAATATCTCAGCTCTGTAGGTCATCAAAATGCAAGTTAATGGGTACCAACCTTTTTAAGCTCTAAAATGCACATAAAGGCAACATAAAAGTAATCCATAAAACTCCAGTGGTTAAATCTTTACCTTCAGTAGCGATATGATAGGTGAGGGTGAGAAACAGATCAATATTTAAGTCAGTTTTTACTATAAATTCTCCTCCCTGCCCAGTAGGTGGTGATATGCACAAAGAATGTGAATCACCAAAAACAAAAGAAGAAGAAAGTGAAAGTGAAAGTGGAGATTGATAGTAAAAAATGAATTAAATATTTCTTACCAACACCTATCATATCGCTACTGATTTAACCACTGGAGTTGTATGGATTACTTTTACGCTGACTTTATCTACTTTTTGGACCTTCAAAGGTCTGGCCACCATTTACTTGCATTAAATGGACCAACAGAGCTGAGATATTCTTCTAAAAAATTTGTTTGTGTTCAGCAGAAGAAAGAAAGTCATACACATCTGGGATGGCATAAGGGTATGAGGTAATTTTCATGTTTTGGTGAACTATTTCTTTAAGAACAAGAACGGCCTCCAAGACATTGTTAAAACATGCTAAAAAAAATAGCTTAACTTTATTCTATGAGCAGCAGGTGACAAAGATGGCTTACAATATTAAGGGAGATGATATACATCCTTTACATTCTCAATTTGAGCTGTTGTCCCTTTGGCGGCACTTACGTAGTATAAGATGTTTTACAAATCACTATAAATTTACATTTATGCTTTTATGCTATCTGCCTATGTAATAGATAAAGCCGTATCTACACTGCCTGGCCAGAAAAAAAGTAACTTACTGTAATATTTCATTGGACCGCCTTTAGCTTTGATTATGGCATGCATTCTTCGTGGCATTTTTTCGACAGCCTTATTCAACGTCACAACATTTATTTCTGGCCAGAGTTGCATAAATTTTTGGCCGAGGGGTGATAGCACCCCCCACCCCCACTCACCATTTGTTTTCTGTGAAGCACTCCTGTAGCCCTACCTTTAATTGCTCAGCAGGGTTAATCAAGTTGTAAACTAAACTAACATTATGTAAGTGAATATTCAAGTGATATTTCTTCATTAATAACAACTGGTGGCATCATTCTATGCAGGTTGAAATTCTGGCATCATTTATTTGTGTTATAGGATTTCCTTAATTGTGTAATGCCAAATATCAACCCACTAGTGTTGCAATCTGAATAGAGACTAATTTAGATCAGAGTAATTGTGTATATATAAAAATCTAGATAATGTCATAATTATACAGTTCTGTGTAATCATTATTTTAGATTTGTGTATGTGAATGTCTGTATGAGAGACATATTCTGGCATATCTAAACCATAAATTCCTTGAAAATCCCCCTCACGGCCTAATCTGTTGGGTTTCAACCGGCCCTCCCCTCCTTCTGTCACCATCCCTACCCTTTTCACCCCTTCTTACCCCATCTCTGCCCTTCTGTCATTAATTTGGACGAAGACCAAATATTCATTGCAGTATTGCCCGACTTCCTGTAAGGGACGGTTATTTGTTAAAGTATGACTGTACGTAAGAGAAAATTTGAATAAAATGGTGAAAGAGATGGTAAAATATAACCTTTACCTTATATCTTAACCTAAAATCACAATGATGAAAAACAACGATGAAGTTATTTGTAATGCCAGGTTATGGGTCAACTACATGTTTGTAATTCCAGTGTATGGTAAAATCAGCACACGTCTGTCTGATAAGTGTTCCAGGCAGATTTCTGCAGCAACACGTGTGGAGAGTTTCTGAGAGTTTGAGCTTTATTATGTGTGTGTTATGGGTCTTGGTTTTAATATGTGCAGTTTGTGTGTGGGTTTCTGTGTAGGTTTGATCCTGTTGTTTTACCTGGCATTCTACATTTTCCTGGCTGGCCTATTTGCTCTTACCATGTATGTAATGCTGCAGACACTCGATGACCACAAACCAACATACCAGGACAGACTTGCAACTCCAGGTAATGCAATACGCACACTCACTCACTTACTCACTCACGCGCACACACATATGCACACATACACAGAATTTTGTTTACCTGTATGTGTGAAGACCTAGATAAATTGTTCTTAAAGTAAGGTAATTATAACTAGCATTACCTTTTATAGACACCTTTAACATTATTTGGCCAATTTATGATTTATTATTATTGTTATTACTATTATTAATATTTTACCAATGAGGACTATCCATACACATCAGTCTTAAAGATATAGTTCACCCCGGAATGAAAATTCTGTCATTAATTACTCACCGCAATGTCGTTCCAAATTATTTTTTCTTCCTTCCTTGGAACACAAAAGGTGAATTATTAAAAAGTCTTCACAAAGTTTTGCCATATAAAACAAGTGAATAGTGACTCAAGTCAGTCAAGCACAAGTATAGTATACACACATCCACATTTGAATTCTATATTTTGCACAACAGACAAAAATAAGTTTCTTAGGCTACATCCACACTGATCCTGATACATTTTAAAACAGCATTTTTGTTTTCGAAATGCTTTCCAACCACACTGCCGTTTTCAATCATTTTCCAAAAGCTGCTCGTCCACACTAAAACGTATGAAAGCTCTTAATTAAATGCAATTGTCCTCGTCTTCCTGTCGCTTTTGAAGGAGTGCAATGTGAAGGTTGTACAAAGGTAACATTTATCTTTAACACTGCTATCAAAGTGGGTAGCAGGCACAACAATGGTGCTACATCATGGGCTGCCATCTTGATTGTTTTGGGTTGAATGGATCACATGACTGCGTCACATGACAACAAATACCTCATTGTTTTCAGATATCTCCATTTCCCCTGTCCACACTAAAGCAGGAAGACGGCATTTTCAAATGTGTCCTCCCTGGAGAGCGTTTTCAAAAAGCTCAGTTTTCGCTGTCAAAAACGCCGTCTCAGTTTGGACAAAAGGCCAAAATGTAGAGAAAACGTACTAATGTGGACGTGGCCTTTAGATATTTCACATGTCCTGATTTTTGTTTAAAAGGTGTAACTTAACCACAGTACACCTTTACATACAGTATAGAAGTAACATTGTTCAAACAAATTAAAGGATATGCATTACACTTTCGATTACCATAAGCATTTATGGATATAAATAATAGCATCTCTTTCCAACTGAAAGACTTCTTACACAGAAAACAGAACAATACTTACAGTAGCCAGTTATCTGGCTTTCCTTTGAGGTAGCAATAACACTCTGTAACCCTTTAACCACCAGTCTATATGCACATACCTCAGACCCCCAAACTAGTAACTGCCATTTGTACCCTAGCTGACGTACGGCAGATGCTAATGACTGGCACTTACTGTAAATAATTTAGTGAGATAGTCCTCTTCCAAAGAGGTAGTATCATATATACATCCCACATCTGTTCTAAATACCTCCTTTAATCAACTGTATTTGGTGTATTTGTATTTACTTCAAAAGAATCATTACTCTTTATTATTTTGAATTGTATTGTTTGTATTAACAATAAAAAATGCCATTAAATACATTTATCAAAAAAAGAATATTCTTTTTTGATAAATGTATTTATTGGCATTTATATTTGTAATGCAAACAATACAATACTGTATATATTGTACACACACACACACATACAAAAGAATAATCACTCATACAGTTGAACATAGTCACTGTGAAAAATCCAACAAATAATTGTTGTGCTAATGAGAATCTAAGAGTTAGCTCAAAGCAGTATCTTACATTAAGGTACTTTGACTTACAACAGCAAGTTTACACATCTGTTTAGACTAACAAACATTACATTGTCTTAGAAACAAGCCTTTGTCTGTTGAGAATATTTAATCTTGCTCCCCCGTTACTGTTTTTGGTCTAATGTTTGCTGTTTTCATTTAGTGCAGTCATTGTTTTTGTCATCACTCTTAGTCGTTTTCATGTGGTGATATTCAGAAATCATCTTTTATGCAATAATGTGTTTGTTGATTGTCACCATTATTGAGGTTTATGTGTTAAGTGTTGAGGGTCTATGTGTATCTTATTAAAAGGAAATAACTTAAATTACGACTTTGTTGCAAGATATCTTCTTCTTTTGAGACAGTCTTGCAAGGTGCTCACTTCTTTAGAGGCAAGGACTCATTTAAAACCATGCATGATAAATGATAAGACAGATGAAAGTTTCCAGTGTTGCTAACAAGAATTAACTAAACAAGTTATCTGTAGTTGTGACAAATATGTATTGGCTGAAGGAGACATTTAGCGTTTAATGAACAAACAAAGCTAAGTTGGCTATACTATTGATAATTTCGTTTGTTGAAAAAAATCAATACATTATGTTGCCTTCAAGTTGCCTTTGAAGTTTTCAACAAAGCTAAACATTTTAGTTGTGTGAGGTGCTTCAATCAAAAATTTTGAAAAGTATAAAAATCTCTTGCAGACTTTTGCCATGATATTTTGAGTTTTCTCAACTTTTTTTACAGTGTACATGGCATGATTCTAGTATGTTTTACATCCTGTTTGACTGATCAAAACAGGAAATAACCACTGAGGACAACAGGTCCACAAGTTGGTCAAGCCTAGTTATGTTTATATATTATGTTTATATATTTATATGCATTATTAGCATTCAAAATTTGAGCAATGGGTTCAGTAGCACATTCATCAGCATGGATGATACTACATGATTTATGCTTATCAGGATACCAGTGAGCATAGTGGGAAATACCTGTAGCCTGGATTTCACTGTGCATGTTGATATGTCCTTTCTGATTGCTGGGACACCATATGGTCTGCAGTTGTGAAACAGCCATACCCCAGACATTCATTCAGACTCTGTATCTTTTTTTCTTTCTTTTTTAGTAAATTTTTTTGTGTTTTATAGGGATGATGATCAGACCTAAAGGAGAGCAACTGGAGATCTCTTACACGGTAGAGTACACAGAGACCTGGGAAAGATATGTCCAGGCCCTCAATAACTTTCTTTCACGTGAGTACCATGCTGTTAGCTGTGCATGTTTAAATGAAACAGTACACAGTATTATGTAGAGTAAGGTACGTTTTTTTACAGTCATTGCCAAAAGTTTGAAAAGCTTACATATGTCCGGCGAAATCATTTATGTAATTCAGCAAGACATTTAGCTCACAGAAGGTCAGCATCCTAGACAAACATAATGTGCAGATTGGTAATTCTGAATGCGATGTTAAGTACTGCATATCATTTTCATTTGAATAAATTTAAAATAAAAAATGTGAGGTTGAAGACTATATGGAGACTTTCCGAGTTTCTTCCCTTGTAAAGAGCTTTATTTGAAAGTGTCCTGATGGTTCTTTCCTGCAGCCTACAATGACTCAGTCCAGGTCCAGAAGAATTATGATTGTAAACCAGATCAGTACTTTATCCAGGAGGATAGTGGCAGTTTGAGAAACTTCCCCAAACGCTCCTGCCAATTCAAACGCTCCATCCTGGATGAGTGCTCGGGTATTACAAATCGTTACTATGGTTACAACTTGGGCCAGCCCTGCATCATTATCAAGCTGAACCGAGTAAGTAATGGAATAGAATAAATGAATGAGTGAATAAAAACATATGTATCAAACAACATTTGCCATTGGCATGTCCAAGAACAGAATAGTTGAGCAGGTTATAAAAGAGAGACAGATAGTAAGATAAATACTAAGATCTCTCCCACTAAACCCTGCCAGAATGCTGCAGTTTAGTTTAGTTTAGTTTAGTTTAGTTTAGTTTAGTTTAATTTAAGTTAATTTAATTTAGTTTAGTTTAATGATGACTTTGACCTGAAAGCACAGAGCCTATATTGAGCCTAGTTAGAGACAGTGTCCTGACTGTTTATAATTCATTATTCATCACTTTAGCCTCCTAATGAGATCAAACTTGACCTGTCCATCTTTTCCCTTTGTTCTCTTTTGTGGGTCTCAGTTTCTCTCTCTCTCTCTCTCTCTTTCTCATTTCAATCTCAAAACTACGGAGCCCCTTAGAGGACAAGGCGGGTATTTTTTATTTTTTTACTAGTTTTGCGTGCCCTCTCAATAAGTTTTGCGTGCCCTCGCAATAGTTTGGTTGTACCTCGCAATAAATTTACCATGGTTTTGCTACAGTAACCATATTTTAACCACAATATTCGTAGTGAAACTATTGTGATAATATAGGAAAACTAAATCCCTGGTAATAAAAAGCATAATGTTGTTTTTATTATGGTTTTACTATACAAATACCACAGTTTAACTATGTATTTTATTTTATTTTTTTTTTTTTTGTGGAAACCATGGTTTCAATACAGTGTGCTGTATCCATATAGTTACCATGGTTTTACTACAGATTAACCATGGTAATTATTGTGGTAACTATGGTTTTACTACAAATACCATGGTATTTGTAGTAAATCCATAATAACCACAAAATTATTATTTTAATTATGATAGTTTTAATTTTTCTGTATTATTACTATGGTTTTACTACGAATATCAAGGTTAAAATATGGTTACTGTTGTAAAACCATGGTAAATGTATTGCAAGGGAACGCAAAACTTATTGCGAGGGAACGGAACGCAAAACTTTTTCAGAAAAACAATTCCCGCCCTGTCCTCTAAGGGGCTCTGTACTAATCCCCTCTCTCCGTTTATCAGCCTCAGTCTGTTTTGTTTTTTTGTTTTTTTCAGGTGATTGGTCTGTTACCCAGTCAGGATAGACAGGCTCCTTTCGTCACATGTGGTGCTAAGGTAAGAACGTTCTGTCACACTGTCTCATTCTCTCTGACTCACACCTATCCTTCTCTCTTTTGGAAAGGATTGATTTCAGATTAAAGTTACTTCTCTTTCATCAAGGCGGCCAGATTAAATTAGCTGGTAATCAGAACTGTGGCCTGCTTCTGAGAAAACCTTCCACGAGAGACACTGTGGTGCTGATGATTCACTGACATGCAAATAGACAAGAATAAACAACCAGAAACGAGAACAAATGAACTGTGTTACTCATTAATTTCCAAGTTTGTATGTGTTCAGGATTCACCATCCATCCATTTAGCTGTTTTCAAACTCCATGAGACCGAAATGTTGCCTCTCTATATTTGCTTGTTACACGTCTCTCTGGAATACTTGCAATCAGTTATTTTAGTAAAATTACCACTATGTCTCTCATAGCACTCCACAGTCTCTTTCGTCTCACATAATAAAATTAATTAAACTTAGATTAATATTTCATGTCTATTGATTTGTTTATTTGGTAAGTAGTTATGTAATAAGGGGGATATTGTACAATCAGTAGGTCATTATTGCAAAATAACCCTAAAATGGTAATCAGGATGTCAACACGAAGCAGAGGGATCTTGCATCATCCTGAAGGGATGTCAAAATTGCGATAGTGACTGTCTGACTGTACATTATACCTAACATAGTTTAGTTTAAAGGGGGTTTGTTGTTTCTCCACTGTAATGCTACACTTTGTTTACCAGACAGCATACATTAGTTTAAATTGCATTAGAGGACAAATTTTCCTGCTGATTCCAGGAACTTTCTCAATAACAATGTGCCCCGTGCCAGTGTGTCCTGGCTAAATATTGACTTATTTAAACTTATATTAACTTAAATTGATTTCACCATTTTAATTTTAAATGTACTAAACTGTTTATCTATTTTTTTATTACATCAGACCTTGTTCTCCTCTAAGAACATCTTGCTTCTTTTATGTTTGTTCCTTCATAACTCCCTAATCATTCCTCCTCCTGTTTTCTGTATTGTTGTCATTTAATTGTTGTTTTTAGTGTTGTTTCAATGTTTGTTCATTGTTTGCTGCTTTTACACCATTGCTCATCATCTCTTTTTATGTTTTATGTTGTTTTATGTTTATTTTTTTATTTTTTTTATTTTTTGTGTTTCTTTTGTTCTCTCCTACCATTCTTGTCAGAAATACAAAGTTGGGAAAGATGAGTGGGTAAGAATAATGGACTGTGCCAATAGAGTTGCAGCGTTAGAACCTACATTAAAAATCATTTTAACAAAGGCAGAGAATTCAAACTGTATATTACAGTTTGACATTCTGTACTCTTCTTCACCACTGAAGGTGAAGGGGGCCGAAACAGAAATCCAAACTAATAATAAAATAAAAACCTTTACACTTTAGTGCATTTTAGTGGTGAAAGATTAAGTGATTATTCATATAATCAGATCATATGCCAGAAAATGCAAGCATAAGATCAACTCAGGAGTCGTGTGTTTATAGTTATAGTATAATTCAGTAATAGTAGTTGTGGTATTAGAACAGGCTGACATCCTCAGAACAAATGCTGAGATTAACTCACAATACCCTCCCAACTTCTGTAGGCTGATGACACAGATAAACTCGGCCAACTGGTGTACTTTCCCCCCAATGGCACCTTCAACCTCATGTACTACCCATTCTATGGCAAGAAGGCTCAGGTAAAACACACACATACACATATTTGTTGTACTATCAATGTGGGAACTTTCTACTGACTTCTATTGTTTTTAAACCAAGCTAAAGATATTTTCTATACCCAACCTTACCCCTAACCCTCAAACAAACATTTCTGAATGTTTCGATTATTCAGTATGTTTATTAAAGGAACAGTTCAGCCAAAAAATTATAATTCTACTCACCATTATGCTGTATCAAACTGGTATGACTTTCTTTTTTTCTGCGGAACACAAACAAAGATATTTTGATAAAGAGATGTGAATATATCCATACAATGCAAGTCAATGGGGACCAACACTTCTAAGCCAACATGATCACACAGTAAGTTGGCATGTTGATTCCGAGAGTTCCAGTACCCTAGTATCGGACACATTATACTGAAAAATGGCATCTCCCTTTAGACATTTTTTTATAAGCTCAAGTGTATTTACCTTCCCTTCTGGTGCGACAGGAAAAGCGTTGTGTCAGCAGCGTGGAAGACCCTGGTTTGGATCCTGTCTTGAAACCAGGAAGTAATTTAGTTTGCATAATCAGTGACGAGCGTGATTCGGAGGTTGCATTTTTTCCTCTAACATTACATTTTTACTCCACAGATGGTTAGGTTTAGGTTTGGCGTTTGGGTTGGGGGTTTAGTTTATAAAATATGCATTCCTCTTCACTGTATTACATCCTGTACAGCTAAAAACAATTCACTTTACCGTCCCTCCGTGGACATTACAACCAGAAAATGGAGGCCACACGTGCCCATACACCTAGCAACACATACCTCTTTGGCCACTGGGGGCAGTGTTTTGAATTTCAGTAAGCACAGACCAATTTTAGATAAAGAAAAGTCAACATCCTGTTTCCGATTTCACTGTGAGATCAGTTAAAAAAAGATATACATATCACCATGTTTTGCAGAAGAAAAAAAGTCATACAAGTTTGAAATGGCGTAAAATTCTCTTATTATTCTCATTCATTGATCGACTAGAGTCACATGGATTACTTTTATGCTGCCTAAATATGACTTTTGGACCATCAAAGTGCTGGCACCCGTGTACTTCCATTATAAGGACCTGACATAGCTCAGTCTTCTTCTAAAAATCTTCATTTGTGTTCTGCTGAAGAAAGACAGTCATTCACATCTGGGATCAGGGGCAAAAGGATATGGACAGAGTTTGAAGAGAGATCTGTCATCAATAGTTGTTGAAGCGGGGGGGATTGGGTGCGGCACCTTCACTTAAAAGGGCACCCTTACATTTGTGAAGGGCACCTTTAGATTTGTGAATGAAAGGGGCAGGGGCTTGTGCCCCTGTAGCCCCCATTCTGTGCATGTCAGTGTATCTCAGTCATGTTTTGAAAGACACTTGTATTGAAGTGCTCTGTTGCCCTCAACTTTTTATAAGGATTAATTAATCAAGGAAAAAATGTGGGATGCTGTAACTGGCTGTTGGTGAAGATGGTTAGTTAATATATTGGAAGTGCTTCCTTTTTGTGAGCAAAGTACTTGACACTTAAACGTTTTGGCTGGTGTTTGAATAAAAGGATATCGCTAATCAATCGTTGTGCATAATTACTTTTTTCTAACTACATAATTAAGCTATATTATTATGTGTGATCAAGCCAAACCAAGTGATCAAACCATCCTCTGTTGTGCAAAACAACATTCAGGCTCATCGTCCACCATTTCTGTTAAATAATGATGTTTAAAAATGAGCAGAGCTTACTGTGTTGGCTGTCGCCACATTAAATAATTCTACAAGACTGCAGTAGATAACACCAGCATCATGTAAATAAGATTTCATGACGATCAAGTTTGTAACACTTATAAATAGCTCACTCCTGAAAGCCAAAACTTTATTTTCTGTATAGAGTGCAGCAGTTTCTGCAGCAGAAACGCTGCTGGTGTAAAAGCACTTGCGTTGTTTGCTGCAAAATTGTTGTGACTCACTGCTTCAGTTCAGCTCACGCACTGCTTCGGCGTGCAATGTAAAACAGGCATTAGTTCTTTCCAATGTAAAGCTCACTCTTCTTCTGCTGCAGGTAAACTACTCTCAGCCTCTAGTGGCCATTAAGTTCCTCAACATCACCAAGAATGAGGACGTCAACGTGGAGTGCAAAATAAATGCTAACAACATTCCTGAGGGCACTGACCGAGACAAGTTTGCAGGACGCGTTTCCTTCAAACTGAGGATCAACTCCAGGGATTAACAAGAAGAAAGTGTGTTTCCTAATTTTACACAGACACACACATGCACACACACATCCTCCCAATCTAACAGAGTTTATGACTATGGCACAGCGAGACATAGGCCAGACATAGCAGTGTTCAGCCTAGACAGAACAAAGAAAAACGGTTCTGTATTTTTCTGCAACAGTTTTCTGTTTTTGTACATAAGTGTTTGTGTGTGTGTTTTTGCATGTGTGATTTGGGATATAATTTATTTTCTGAAATACAAAGTTTAATTGCATGCTCAGCTAAGGGAGCTATTAATTAAAAATAATATCCTATATTAAAATAATATTAAGAATAAATTGATATAATTTTGTAAAATGGAGAACAAGTATATAATACAGTTTATCTGTATCAATTTAGGAGACAGAGTAATTTTAAAAATGATTCCATTTCATTTCAGAGCAGCTGTCTGAGTTAAAAGGGGTAGTTTACCAAAAAACAAAAATTCTGTCATCATTTACTCACCTTCATGTTGTTCCAAACCCACATGACTTTCTTTCTTTTGTGAAATACAAAAGAGATGTTGAGCAGAATGTTAAGGAATTACAGCCTCAGTCCCAATTTTTCATACAATGAAAGTGAAGGGAGACTTAGACTGTCAGTCCCTAAAATTCTGCCTGACATATTTATTTATTTGCTTTAGGTTTGGAATAACATGATGGTTAGTAAATGATGACAGAAATTTCATTTTTCAAGAATAGTCCCTTTAATGTGCTAGGATGGCATGATCTTGTGTGTTTGGAGCATATCTTAATGCTGGGGATTTTTTCGTTTTGTTTTGTTTGCAAGAGTGGGGTTGAAATTCTGTGTCTTTATTACTGAAGAGGATATTTTATACCAACATGTAGATAAAACAGTGCATGATAAACATAAGCTCTTCAACACACACACAAATACACATAGATGTGTAAACATTCGGAGAGTCAGACAAGCACCTGCACACTGATACATTCACAATCATTCCTGCATTTCTTTCAGACTGTACTATTATATGATGAATTGTATCACATGCTTCATTTATCATGAGGCATGTCTATTTAAGATTGTTTATATGTATAAATAGGTCTTTTTTAGTATTTTTCTTTCTTTTTTAAAATGTTTAGTCCTATCTGTCTTACATGGTAAGGGGTTAAGATATTTTACATTAATTTGCATCGGCTGTGACAGCAGGCATGGGTTCGGTTCCGCAA
This sequence comes from Myxocyprinus asiaticus, assembly GCF_019703515.2. Classification (NCBI taxonomy): domain Eukaryota; kingdom Metazoa; phylum Chordata; class Actinopteri; order Cypriniformes; family Catostomidae; genus Myxocyprinus; species Myxocyprinus asiaticus. The sequence continues at coordinate 33,768,106 of NC_059346.1, read as the reverse complement.
AATGGGTAAAAATGTTTGTTTGGGATGTGTGTGTGAAACTATGTGTGTGGATTCCTGCTTGTGCATGTGTGTTTGGTTTGGTTTGATTTTTATTTAATTCCTTTTTTCATGTTAAACATCTTTGTGCACAATTTATTTTCTGAGTACTTTTTCATTTTGTTGTAAGTGACTCTAAGCATAACCATAGAAACAGATAGTGAGAGCAGGAACAGCAGGTTTATGTTTCTGCTGATAAGGGAGACAAAAGTGAAGCCAAACCAGGCCTCACCCTGCATGAGTCAATAAAGTAAAAACAACGTCACCCACTTCATTTCTCTTCATTTTTATGTCATCTCTGTCTTTTGTATTTCCTTAAACACATAACCTTCTTAACTGAGGACATGCTCTCACCTCCATGTAGATGGTGTGTCATATACTGTATGTAGAGCTCCATGGCCTGAGGTTGTTTCAGGTCTACTGTCATGCAGAGAACTGATCACCCATAACTATGTACACACTGCTGCTCTGTGTCATACAGTATAGCCCCTCTGACATGAATCTGCCCAAGTGTGTACACTTCCTCTGATACCCTAATCCTTTAATCTCATTGGATAATCCTGCATAGGGTATGGTACTTTACAACATTTGCCCAACCCAACCAACCATCCATCCATCCATCTGATTATTACATTCACATCCATTCAAGGAGATAAAATTAAGTGAACTAATTTACTGAGAAATATTCCATTTAGCATCAAAATGCATTATCGATACATTAAATCACATGTATGTGTGTCTGTGATGAAAGTGACCTCCGGTGTCTGAATATTGCATATTTTGTGTGTGCGTGTGCGTGCGTGCGCGCAGTGCAGTGCAGTTGTTATCTGATCCAGCAGAGCAGAGGATGGTTCAAACCTACAAAATTAAATATTCATTTACCTCAAGCTCCAGATCACATGTCATTCACTCAACTTTACAATAGTTCACTTCACTCAAAAAACAGAAATTAACACAGGGTCCGATATTAACAGGGGCTCAAGGCAAAAATGGCACAGAAAGTGCAAAAATGCCCCCATAATGAATTCCTTTGTGTTTTATTTGTGACATCTGATATAATATTAGTATATCATTATTATAAGATATAATTACGCATATGAATATTATGTTAATACATTGATAACATATACAGTAGGTATTTAATATAAAAGGATGACACACAGTATTTTTATATGATTATAAAACAAATGCTCTCATAAAGGTAATATATATATATATATATATATATATATATATATATATATATATATATATATATATATATATATATATATGAGGGTTGGTTACTTCTGTAATGTACTCCACTACAGATTACAGAATACATGCCGTAAAATGTAATTTGTAACATATTCGTTAGATTACTCAAGGTCAGTAACATATTCTAAATACTTTGGATTACTTCTTCAGCACTGGTAGATTTTTTCACTTGTTTTGACTATAAAAACTCTGCCAGTATAGTAAGACAAAATACACGTTAAAAATACATTCTCTGAAAAACCTAAATATCTTATGCAGTGTTGTTTCTAAAACAAAATTAATCAAATTGATCTTGTTTTAAGGATTTTTAGATATTTTTCAGGAAAACAATACAATATTTGTATTGTTTTAATATCAAAGGTCTTATTAGAAAAAAAGAAATTATGATCCAATGTGAATTTTCCTGATAAAAAAATATAATCGTGCCTGGTAACATGTGCATGTGAAATGCCTAGAAATAACATTTTAGCTTAGCAAAGCTGACAATTTACATGCAAAGTAATCTCTTCAGTAATCAAAATACATTTTGAAGGGGGTCTGCATAGCTCAGAGGCAAAAGACGCTGGCAACCACTCCTGGAGCTCACTTCGTTAGTTCAAATCTCAGGGCATGCTGAGTGACTCCAGCCAGGTCTCCTTGAGCACAGATGCCGCAGTGGGTGGTGTGAAGCCTCCACACGCACTATGTCTCCATGGCAATATGATCAACAAGCCACATGAAAAGATGCGCGGGTTGATGGTCTCAGATGCAGAGGCAACTGGGATTCATCCTCCACCACCCAGATTGAGGCAAATCACTACACAACAACACTGGGAATTGGGCATTCTAAATTGGGTGAAAAAGGGGAAAAATCCCCCCAAAAAAAAAAAACTTTTTTAATGTAACTATTCTAATTACCAGTGATTTAAATTGTAACTGTAGTGGAATACAGTTACTTATATTTTGTATTTAAATACGTAATCCCGTTACATGTATTCCGTTATTATATATATATATATATATATATATATATATATATATATATATATATATATATATATATATACCCCTGAAAAAATCAAATCCAGGGGGCAAATATTGCTCCTTCAACTCAAGGGATAGTTCATCCAAAAATAAAAATTCTCTCATCATTTACTCACCCTAATGCCATCCCAGATGTGTCTGACTTTTTTCTTCTGCTGAACACAAACTAAGATTTTTAGAAGAATATTTCAGCTCTGAGTCCTCACAATGCAAGTGAATGGTTACCAAAATGTTGAAGCTCCAAAATGCACATATAGGCAGCATAAAGTAGTTAAATATCTTCAGAAGCGATATGATAGGTGTGGCTGAGAAACAAATCAATATTTTGGTCCGTTTTTACCATATATTCTTCTCCCTACCCAGTAGGTGGTGATATGCATGAAGAATGTAAATTGTCAAAAACAAAAGAAGAATATGAAAGTGGAAAGTGGAGATTTACAGTAAAAAAAAGGACTTAAATATTGATCTGTTTCTCACCCACACCTATCATATCATTTCTGAAGACATGGATTTAACCACTGTAGTCTTATGGATTACTTTCATGCTGCCTTTATGTACTTTTTGGAGCTTCAAAATTCTGGCCGTTCACTTGCATTGTATGGACCTACAGAGCAGAGATATTCTTTAAAAAATCTTTGTTTGTGTTTTGCAGAAGAAAGAAAGTTAAACACATCTGGTATGGCATGAGGGTGAGTAAATGATGAGAAATTTTCAATTTTTGGGTGAACTATCCCTTTAATAAAAAATGTAATTTCTGAAATCAACATCATAATTTTTTTATTATTCTAACTTCTAAAGAATACAGTTCATTTTAGCATGATACCATAAACAAAAAAGGCAAAAGAAAAAAATCCCCAGCTCTTAAAAATGGAGATTACAAATGCAGATTTTGCTGCATGCAGGCTTTGGTATAATGCTTTTATAAACTGTACCCCCAAAAGGAACATTTGTGATGGGCCTCGCTCATGCCACCGAATGTTTCTGGGGGTGAACTACACATATTAGTTTTAATATACAGAAATATTCTTGAAAGCAGTACATTTATTATGTCCATTTTGTGTAGTACATACAAAAGTCACAAAAATATGTGTATTTTCCTTATATGGCTGATCATTAAGAGAATTATGTATTAGTATATTTAATTAAATATATAACGAAGAGTGGTGATATGCGTTTTAAAAACACAGAAAAGATTCTATATTTTCAAAGAACCTATATTTTTATTCTGCTGGTCATCTATGAAAAAAAGCTTGATTCTGCTTGGGAATGTAAGATGTATATTAAGCTTTGCAGTGCTTGTTGTAAAACACAGGGAGGTTGCAAGATTTATCAGCACAGGAATGTAATAATTAATTGTTGCTTAATTAGTTTGGATCCGATTGTAACCTTGCAATACCAAAGTGCATACAACAATGCTTCATAAACTTACAAATGTAACATTGACAATACAGATCTTGATAAGTAAAGCTGATGATCATACTGTGATCTCTTTGGACAAAGAGTTTGAACAGAATTATTGTTAGCAAGGCCAAATGCCCTACCTGAGCTTTCTCGAATTCTCCTGTGAACATGATATTAAAGACTTTTTTTCTTTTCCAGATTGGATTCCACAGATCATTCACTTAATGGATTTTAATTTTATATTAGTGCTGGGTTTTGGATTTGGAGCATTTGAAGTGAATGAGTGGGTATAGTGTGAACAGGTTCACACCTCAACAACATGCAAATCACAAAACACAACTGCAAAACATTCTATTATGGTTCAAACAATGTTCATTGACTCACATAGTAGAATCTGGGGTGAAATGTTTGATGAGCAATAAAAGACAGAAATTTGTTTTATTTCATCTAAAACTGTATTGACTAAGTTCATTCTATTAACAGCTTAAATGTCTTAATAAGCTAAATCTAATGTAGCAGAATAACAAGTAATAAAACTTAAAGGGAAAAACTTACAAAAACACTGTGTCCTTGTCATTACAATCTTCAGAACTCTGTTCGCCAATATACAGGAAAACAGGTCTAAGTTTTACAAGTTTCATAAAATCCTTGAGTGAGGTAAAGGTCAACATAGCTGGCTTTCAGGATGGAGGGCTCGATCACGAGACTCGACTCAAGCTCAAAATACTCACAAGGACTACATAATTAATGAAGCTTATAATGTTAATAGATAATAGAAGTGAACAGAAATAGTTGGAATGATGCCAGAAAAAGAGTGACAGTGACTGTTTATATCTTGTGTTTTGATTGACAGGATTATATGAACATGCTGCTCCCAAAAGTTTAAATCTTGACTCTTGTTTTCTACTGTAGAAGGTATACAGTAAATGGGATACACGTCTTCACACACGGCATTCTGAAGACATGTGGCTGAAAAATTAGATGAAATGAAAACTACATCTTACTGTCAATAAGCACAATGAAAGAGAGAGAAAGACACTTTAAAAAGTAACCTAACAATAATAAAACTTGACACACGTTTGGCTAAAACTAAAAAAGGCATCATAGACTGTGATAAGGACCTATACATCTGTGCAGCCTACATACCACCATCAGATTCACCATTCTATAAGGGCAATCATTTTGATCAGCTCCACGCCAAAACCAGCCATTTCCATGCCCAGGGAGATGTGATGTTATGTGGGAACCTTACAATCTGCCACAAAATGCAACCGATCCAAACTGGCTACTTTCCAGATACATGCAATATAGGCTTAATACAACCATTATATAATAGTTGGAACAATTTGGCCAATAACTATCAATAACTAACTTTCCTCAATGCCCAGATAGAGACCTTCCTTATCAAGGACAATGTCTTGAGTAATAGTCAGATTGGATACCAACCAAATCACCACATTCACATGCTACACACTCTAATCAACCAGCACATTCACCAAAAAAGCTATTTTGATTAAAAAAAAAAAAAAAGAAGAAGAAAAAAAAAGAAAAGAAAAGAAAAAGCATTTGATTCAATTTGGCACAATTGTCTATATTATAAAATTCTACAATCCGGCATTGGGGGTAAAATGTATGACTCAGTTAAGTCTACTGTATGTTTTTGGACAACATGTGCAGAGTTAAAATTGGCAATAAAAGAACAGAATTCATCATTTAAGGGTATGGAATGAGACAGGGCTGCAGTTTGAGTCCAACTTTGTTCAACTTTTACATTAATGAGTAAGTAGTGCTGCTAGGAACAATCTGCAACACCCTGTCTTTCTCTAAATAATTCAGAAATTAAATTTCTTCTTTATGCAGATGACCTGGTGTTGCTGTCAGCTATATTGCAAGGGCTACAACAGCACCTGGCCCTGCTGGAGAACTACTGTCAGAACTGAGACCTGACAGTGAATTTGGAAAAAAAACTAAAATCTTGATTTTCCAGAAAAAAGCTAGATTACAGAAAACCAGATACACCTTCACTCTGGGAAACACTGCAATATAACACACCTACACTACAACTATCTTTGTTTAAAAAACTCAAAAACATTTGTCTTGTCCAGGTGTACCTAGGAGAATTGGTGCTGTATATTTGGTGGTAACACCAAATATTGATTTAGCTTTTTTTTTTTTTTTCATGTTTACTGGACTTTGTATGGAGTTAATTGATCAACATTATTGTTGAAGACATCCTCACTAAGCAACATTTGTCACAAGTGCCTCAAACTTTTGCACAGTACTGTGGATGTGTATATATATATATATATATATATATATATATATATATATATATATATATATATATATATATATATAGTATATATAGTATTCTGTATATAAACTCAAAAAAGAAACGTCCCTTTTTCAGGACACTGTATTTTAAAGATAATTTTGTAAAAATCCAAATAACTTTACAGATCTTTATTGTAAAGGGTTTAAACAATGTTTTCCATGCTTGTTCAATGAACCATAAACAATAAATGAACATGCACCAGTGGAACGGTCGTTAAGACACTAACAGCTTACAGATGGTAGACAATTAAGGTCACAGTTATAAAAACTTAGGACAATAAAGAGACCTTTCTACTGACTCTGAAAAACACCAAAAGAAAGATGCCCAGGGTCCCTGCTCATCTGCGTGAACGAGCCTTAAGCATGCTGCATGGAGGCATGAGGACTGCAGATGTGGCCAGGGCAATAAATTGCAATGTCCGTACTGTGAGATGCCTAAGACAGCGCTACAGGGAGACCACATGTAAAAACACCTGCACAGGATCGGTACATCCGAATATCACACCTGCAGGACAGGTACAGGATGGCAACAACAAATGCCCGAGTTACACCAGGAACGCATAATCCCTCCATCAGTGCTTAGACTGTCCGCAATAGGCTGAGAGAGGCTGGACTGAGGGCTTGTAGGCCTGTTGTAAGGCAGGTCCTTACCAGACTTCACCGGCAACAACGTCGCCTATGGGCACAAACCCACCTTCATTGGACCAGACCAGGACTGGCAAAAAGTGCTCTTCACTGACGAGTCGTGGTTTTGTCTCACCAGGGGTGATGGTTGGACTCACGTTTATCGTCGAAGGAATGAGTGTTACACTGAGGCCTGTACTCTGGAGCAGGATCGATTTGGAGGTGGAGGGTCCATCATTGTCTGGGGCAGTGTGTCACAGCATCATCGGACTGAGCTTGTTGTCATTGCAGGCAATCTCAACGCTGTGCGTTACATGGAAGACATCCTCCTCCCTCATGTGGTACCCTTCCTGCAGGCTCATCCTGACATGACCCTCCAGCATGACAATGCCACCAGCCATGCTGCTCGTTCTGTGCATGATTTCCTGCAAGACAGGAATGTCAGTGTTCTGCCAGTGAAGAGCCCGGATCTCAATCCCACTGAGCATGTCTGGGACCTGTTGGATCGGAGGGTGAGGGTTAGGGCCATTTCCCCCCAGAAATATCCGGGAAATTGCAAGTGCCTTGGTGGAAGAGTGGGGTAACATCACACAGCAATAACTGGCAAATCTGGTGCAGTCCATGAGAAGGAGATGCACTGCAGTACTTAATGCAGCTGGTGGCCACACCAGATACTGACTGTTACTTTGTTCAGGGACACACTATTCCATTTCTTATAGTCACATGTCTGTGAAACTTGTTCAGTTTATGTATTAGTTTTTGAATCTATTTATGTTCAAACAAATATTTATACAGTAAATTTGCTGAAAGTTTATATACATAAAAATTAAGAGACCACTACAAATGTTTCTTAAATCAGCATCTCTACATGTATGGCAGCCATTTCATTCCAGTGTCTGTTGAATTTCTGCTTGAATGTTTGCGCCAGGAGTGGCATAAAGTCACCCAACAGCAATGTGAAAGACTGGTGGAAAGCATGCAAAGATGCATGAATGCTGTGATTGAAAATCAGTGTTATTCCAACAAATATTTATTTCTGAACTCTTCCTAAATTAAAACATTAGTATTGTATTGTTTAAAAATTAATATGAACTTGTTTTCTTTGCATTATTCCAGGTCTGAAAACACAGCATCTTTTTTGTTATTTTGACCAGTTGTCATTTTCTGCAAAAAAAAAAAAAAAAAAAAAGAAAAAATGCTCAAAATGACAATATTTTTATTTGGAATTTGGGAGAAATGTTGTCAGTAGTTTAATAATAATAAATCAAAAATGGTCATTTAACTCAAACACATACATATAAATAGTAAATCCAGAGAAACTGAACATTTGGAGTAGTCTCTTAATTTTTTCCAGAGCTGTATATATATACAGCTGAAGTTAGAAGTTTCCATATACTTAGGTTGGAGTCATTCAAACTAATTTAACCACTCTACATATTTAATATTAGCAAACTATTGTTTTGGCAATTCGTTTAGGATATCTACTTTGTGCATGACACGAGTAATTTTTCCAAAAATTTTTTACAGACAGATTGTTTCACTTTTAATTGACTATATCACAATTCCAGTGGGTCAGAAGTTTACATACACTAAGATAACTGTGCCTTTAAGCAGCTTGGAAAATTACACAAAATGATGTCAAGCCTTTAGACAATTAGCTTCTGACAGGTGGTGTACTGAATTGGAGGTGTACCTGTGGATGTACAGTGCATCCAGAAAGTATTCACAGCGCTTCACTTTTTCCACATTTTATGTTACAGCCTTATTCCAAAATGGATTAAATTCATGATTTTCCTCAATTCTACAAACAATACCCCATAATGACAACGTGAAAGAAAGTTTTGAAATCTTTGCAAATTTATAAAAAAAACAAAACAAAACACATGTAGATAAGTATTCACAATCTTTGCTCAATACTTTGTTGAAGCACCGTTGGCACCAATTACAGCCTCAAGTCTTTTTGAGTATGATGCTACAAGCTTGGCACACCTATTTCTGGGCAGTTTCTCCCATTCTTCTTTGCAGGACCTCTCAAGCTCCATCAGGTTGGATGGGGAGCGTCAGTGCACAGCCATTTTCAGATCTCTCCAGAGATATTCAATCGGGTTCAAGTCTGGGCTCTGGCTGGGCCACTCAAGGACATTCACAGAGTTGTCCCGGAGCCACTCCTTTGTTATCTTGGCTGTGTGCTTAGGGTCATTGTCCTGTTGGAAGATGAACCTTCGCCCCAGTCTGAGGTCCAGAGCGCTCTGGAGCAGGTTTTCGTCAAGGATGTCTCTATACATTGCTGCATTAATTTTTCCCTTGATCCTGACTAGTCTCCCAGTTCCTGCCGCTGAAAAACATCCCCACAGCATGATGCTGCCACCACCATGCTTCACTGTAGGGATGGTATTGGCCAGGTGATGAGCGGTGCCTGGTTTCCTCCAGACATGACGATTGCCATTCAGGCCAAAGAGTTCTTTGTTTCTCATGGTCTGAGAGTCCTTCAGGTGCCTTTTGGAAAACTCCAGGCGGGCTGTCATGTGCCTTTTACTGAGGAGTGGCTTCTGTCTGGCCACTCTACCATACAGGCCTGATTAGTGGAGTGCTCCAGAGATGTTTGCCCTTCTGGAAGGTTCTCCTCTCCCCACAGAGAAATGCTGGAGCTCTGTCAGAGTGACCATCGGGTTCTTGGTCACCTCCCTGACGAAGGCCCTTCTCCCCCAGCTCAGTTTGGCCGGGCGGCCAGCTCTAGGAAGAGTCCTGGTGGTTCCAAACTTCTTCCATTTATGGATGATAGAGGCCACTGTACTCATTGGGACCTTCAATGCAGCAGAAATTTTTCTGTACATTTCCCCAGATCTGTGCCTCAATACAATCGTGTCTCGGAGGTCTACAGACAATTCCTTGGACTTCATGGCTTGGTTTGTGCTCTGACATGCACTGTTAACTGTGGGACCTTATACAGACAGGTGTGTGCCTTTCCAAATCATGTCCAATCAACTGAATTTACCACAGGTGGACACCAATCAAGTTGTAGAAACATCTCAAGGATGATCAGTGGAAACAGGATGCACCTGAGCTCAATTTTGAGTGTCATGCAAAGGCTGTGAATACTTATGTACATGTGATTTTTTTTCATTTTTTATTTTTAATAAATTTGCAAAGATTTCAAACAAACTTCTTTCACGTTGTCATTATGGGGTATTGTTTGTAGAATTTTGAGGAAAATAATTAATTTAATCCATTTTGGAATAAGGCTGTAACATAACAAAATGTGGAAAAAGTGAAGCACTGTGAATACTTCCCGGATGCATTGTATTTTAAGGCCTACCTTCAAACTCAGTACCTTTTTGCTTGACATCATGGGAAAATCAAAAGAAATCAGCCAAGACCTCAGAAAAAAACTTCCACAAGTCTGGTTCATCTTTGGGAGCAATTTCCAAATGCCTGAAGGTACCACGTTCATCTGTACAAACAATAGTACGCAAGTATAAACACCATGGGACCACACAGCCATCATACCACTCAGGAAGGAGACACTTTCTGCAAATCAACCCCAGAACAACAGCAAAGGACCTTGTGAAGATGCTGGAGGAAACAGGTAAACAAATATCTATATCCACAGTAAAACGAGTCCTATATCAACATAACCTGAAAGGCTGTTCAGCAAGGAAGAAGCCACTGCTCCAAAACCACCATAAAAATAATTCTTAATTTAAGGGCGTGGAATGAGACCGGGCTGCAGTTTAATGAAACAAAAATGGAACTTTTTTGGAAAAAGGGTGAGGCTTGCAAGCTGAAGAACACCATCCCAACCGTGAAGCATGGGGGTGGCAGCATCATGTTGTGGGGGTGCTTTGCTGCAGGAGGGACTGGTGCACTTCACAAAATAGATGGCATCATGAGGAAGGAAAACTATGTGGATGTATTGATGCAACATCTCAAGACATTAGCCAGAAAGTTAAAGTTTGGTCACAAATGGGTCTTCCAAATGGACAATGACCCCAAGCATACCTCCAAAGTTGTAGCAAAATGGCTTAGTTGCAACAAATTCAAGGTATTGGAGTGGCCATCACAAAGCCCTGACCTCAATCCGTTAGAAAATTTGTGGGCAGAACTGAAAAAGCGTGTGCAAGCAAGGAGGCCTACAAACCTGACTCCGTTACACCAGTTCTGTCTGGAGGAATAGGCCAAATTCCAGCAACTTATTGTGAGAAGCTTGTGGAAGGCTACCCAAAACCTCTGACCCAAGTTAAACAATTTAAAGGCAATGCTACCAAATACTAACAAAGTGTATGTAAACTTCTGACCCACTGGGAATGTGATGAAAGAAATATAAGCTGAAATAAATAATTCTCTCTACTATGATATTTCACAATTAAAATAAAGTAGTGATCCTAATGGACCTAAGACAGGGAATGTTTTCTACGATTAAATGTCAGAAATGGTGAAAAACTGAGTTTAAATATAGTTGGCTAAGGTGTATGTAAAATTCTGACTTCAACTGTAAGTGTTGCACTGGAGGGGAGTGTTGGCATTTTGTTAGCCAACACTGGGAAATCAGTATTATAGCAAGCTGTGGCCCAAACTAAGTAGATTTTCTATCAAGCCTTCCAACCATTTTCATTCATTTATTATTAAACATGAGTACGTATTTGGAAAGGCAGACTGTCTGGCTTATGAATTAAGGATTTCACATAGGTATACAGTAGTAAAGCTGGGGCCAATAAATCATTCTCTCTACTATTATTCTGACATTTCACATTCTTAAAATAAAGTAGTGATCCTCTCTGACCTAAGACAGGGAATGTTTTCTACGATTAAATGTCAGGACTTGTGAAAAACTGAGTTTAAATATATTTGGTTAAGCTGTATGTAAACGTCTGACTTCAACTATATACATATACTGTATATAATTTTATAAACTTCCAACTTATCAAACGCATGGTGAGAGCAAATTCAAACAACACCTCGATATTACTGGATGTATAAGTGTTAAAAGTACAATTGCACATCATGTTTAGGCCTAATCCTCAGCACATTTCCCAGTTTCTCCCCAATTAATTTATTAAGTCTGCATTATCTATCTAGAGCAATGTGTAAATTCTGTGCAGTATTATTTATTAGTAAATATTTGTTTTAGACTATGTGACAGTAGCTATTTTTTGCTTATTTTGGACCATGCTTTGATTTCAGAGCCACTTCTTGAAAGCTGACTTTTTTCTAATGGACCCCTTTAGAGACCTAAGCATTGACTTTTTTCCACCCTTGAAAGTGTTTTTAGGAAGCCACTGATAATAAAAATCAATATGCAATTTCCTCTTTAAGCTAAGTAAACAAAAGTGTGTGTGTGTGTGAACATGTTTATCCTACATTGTGGGGACCAAATGTCCCCACAAGGATAGTAAAACCTGAGATCACCTAACTTGTGTGGCCCAGCCAGCGGTCCCCATGAGGGAAATGGTTATTAAACATACTAAACCATGTTTTTTTGACAATGTAAAAATGTAAAAAGGTTTCTGTGAGGGTTAGGTTTAGGGTTAGGTGAGAGAAATTATCATTAGATCTGTATAAAATCCATCAAATGCATGGAAGTCTATGCAGAGTCCTCACAATGATATAAAAACAAGTTTGTGTGTAAGAGTTTAATTTCTCCTGTGCAGTAATTAGGTATCAGTTGCACAGTTATAAAAAGCATGAGGATTGTAAAAAAGTTTTTCCTGTTGAAACAGCTATTTTATAACATAGTCTGCCATAGTACAATTCATTAAGCCTCTCAATTTTGCTGTGCCTGCATTGCTGTATCTTTCACAATCGACCAGTGCTATCATGATGTCTGTGCTAATATAATCACAAGAATCAATGCATTGCTTTCTGCATGGGACTTTGGTAAGGACTGATGTCTACATACTGTATGTTTAAAGACACATGCCTGATATCTGTAATAATATGTATTTGAAAAGTAAATTTAGTTAGTCATATTAGGTGAAAGTATTTTTATTATTAAAAATACCAGTAGTATCTTGCAAAACAACCATAAATGGAATCTTTTCTATCTTTTGACAAATAAAGATGTGGGGGCAATACCTGCAGGAAAACAGCTGACACACAATGAGCACAGCATGTTTACCAGGTGGAATTGTCAGTTTTCTCTATTTTAATTGTTTCTGTACACAGAAATAGGTTGTCTTTATTTTTCTTCAGGTTTCATAGACCAAGTATATTGTTATATGTGCTTCAGTGTAGAAATACATAAGATGTAATTCAATTTCACTGTATGTTAACCAAACCATACCTTATTATGAACCATTTATAAAAAAGGCCATTCTAAGCCCACCCTTTTAAGAAGTTCAAGTGTTGATCATAGTGCATTTCATTAACATATTTCTGCATCAGCTCAAAGTATACTGTATGTTCAGTAGTTTTAGCAGCGAAACAGTTAAATATTTGCTAGTAAAGCCTGTTCGATTGTCTTCTCAATTGGCTACTTCTTTTACTTACTGAAAACAAACAATTCTCAGGTCACTAATAATTCTTAAAGAAAATTGACCTTTCTTTGAGTATATCAGTAAGACCTAAAGCAAATAAGCCTTATGGGTCTCCCTTTATCCTCATAAGGGTTCAAAAGTCCCAGTCTTGTATTTCACAGCTCTGCAGCTCTCCCTAAATTTCCAGTCCTACTGGTTTCATGTTCATATACCCAAGCCAACAGGTTGGTGTCTGTGTACTACACTAATCAATGGAAAGTGTGGTTCTGACAGTTCTTCTCATTATCTTCCATCTCTCTTTTGTGTTCAGGGTAGATCCAGCATTTTGTGTTCATCAAGAGCTACTTCAGTTCTCTCGTATACTTCTCCTATTGCTCTCACCACTCTGTCCAGCACCACAGCTGCTTCTTCCTGTGTTTCCACACACACCAACTGGTAGAAATAAGGTCTTTCAGGCATGGCAAGAAAGGCCAGTTCTGCTGCTCTCCTCACCCACCATGTGTGATGTTTGGCCAGCGTACGCTGGTAGGTCTCTTTGCAGAGGTCAGAAGGTCTTCCTAGATGCCCTCCTTCAGGTGCATCCTTCCCCAGTTCCTGCAGAAAGCTTTGGAGCCAGAGCAGAGCGCGATGCAAACGCAGCAGAGTCCTGCAGCCTGAGATTGTGTACTTTTGGAAGTCTACCAAACCATTTTTCATCTCCCACTTAATCATTGACCGAATAGAAATGTAACCAGATGTGCTGTCTGAGAGTTTGTGATTCATTTTAGAGGAGTTTGAAGATCTTTTATGAGGTATCACTATGCCCGTGTCTCTTCCCATAGTCACTCTTTTTTTGTTTTTCATTCTCTTCTCTGCTTCTTTCTCATGTTTTTGGGCTAGATCACGGATGACAGTGGTCTTTGATTCAATTTCTTGAGAAATGATACCCACCATTGGCCCCAAGGCTTCCATAAACCTTAAAGGCAGAAGAGGAGAGTTTTTTTTTTTAAACCAGTTATTTAGATTTCTTGATTTTATACTTATGATGATATGATGATATTATCATCATAAGTATGTATCATGATACGTATGTATGATATGAATGATACTGATGAGCATTTGTGGAAAAATTCTCGTCCCTAATTTATATAAAAAATCAATTGAAATTCAAAAATTGCAGTTACAGTCAGGTACTAACAATGGAAGTGAATGGGGCCAGAACATAAACATTAAAATATTCAATGCTTCAAAAGTATTGCCACAAGATGTAAACATTATATGCGTTAACATGATTTTACCTTGATGAAAATTGCTCACTAACATTTTCGGTATACAGTTACATCCAATTTTCCAACACCAGTAAATGCTGTAATCTGGTAAACTCCGGTAAACCCCTGATTTTATCAGGTTAACGTATAATATATATGTCATGTGGATTTACCTTTGAAACAGTGTGTATTTTAACGTTTATGGATGGGTCCTTTTACTTCCATTTAAAAGCCTTACTATAACTTCAACTTTTATTTTAATTAAACAAGTTGAATCGGAAAAAAATTATTGTGGTAATCAAAATTATGCCATAAATGCTGTTGATTGAGATTAACTTGTATTGAACCTGGAACATTCCTTTAATTTTATATGTTAACCTACTTGATGAGCTCATCCCAGCTTGCCAGATATGGCTTTAGCAGCACATCATTGGTGGAGACTGGTGCAGATTTCAGGTAAGCCAGCAAATTAGCAACTTTAAACCTCTGACCAGGACACACCTTCAGTGGTGCTTCACCTTCCTCTGAACTGTTAACTCTGTTTAAAGAGACAGCCTAAGAAAAATAGAGATATGGAAAGTGCGGGTTAAGGAAGGACAGATTTGATTTCATAAATGAGTGACAATAAATGGGCAAAGTTCTTGATAGCACGCATAGACCTACAGACTGATAATGGCCTATTAATAGCCTCACTTGGATGATAGTGTGTTCTCTCTGTATTTCTACACTCTTACCTTGTTTTTCGGAATATACATTTTCAGACAGGTACCCAGATGGTGGTCCAGGCTCCCATCTACAATGAAAGGCAGATTATGAGAAACAGAAAAAAAGATTGTAACAGGGAGAAAAATGTAATATAAACAGAAAGGAAGATTGGAAAAAGATGCATATCAGTGAAACATGATGACATAGTTAAATCATCATGTATTACGTAATGAACAGCATGAGATAGTTATCTAATGCAAGTATTTCTTTTGAAATTAATACATTTTTACTGAGTCTCTGAGACTGAGACTGTAATAGGGAAAGTCTAGTATGTTCAAATCACAACCACACAGTTAAACCTTCAAAGTGTATGGAGAACATGATCTAGGTAGTTTTTTTTTTTAGGGAATGCACAATAGAACTATAGCGGCTTTTCCCATTTTTATTTTCCAAATACACTGTAAAAAGTGGAAACCTGCAATTGTTACCTTATTTCTACCTGATCTAACCCTTAAATGTAGTTTTGTCAGTGTAACCTAATGTAAACAGGTTGATTTAATGATGTTAAACAATATTTTGGCTTGAATAAAAAAGTAAATTTAGAGATTACCACATGTAGCACATTTTTTAGATGAACACTTTTTTCAGTGTAGATAATTCTGATTGATCAAAAATATGAATGAATATAACACTCATTCATACCTTAAACTCTTTCATGAACTGAATGTTTGTGGTCATGTTTAAATTCGAGAAGCTAAGGTCGATCAATTTTGCTGTAACAGCCATGACACGTGGTAAAACTACAAAACAAAAAGTATAAAACAAAATCAACAGTCTACAGATATGTATAAACAAACTTCATATACAAACAAATACAATCGTTTTAATGTTGTTTAAATGTAGTTTACACGTTATTGATCCGAAATACCTCCTACGCAATCATTTTCAAAATTACATTACAGCATCCACAAAGCAAGATGAAGTAGCTTTGGTGTGTGCCAGAAAAACTGGAATAATCAGTAATGTTTTCTTCATTCAAAAGTTTTACTCGTAAAGAAATAGTATAGTAATTTTGAAATAAATGTTAAAAATCAAGCAAAATCATGTATCGGTAACAATAAATGCTGTTTTATTCTACATGAAAAGGGTCCCCTCATGGGGGCTGCAGTCTTAGGATCACATGACCGGCTGAATACTACTCGCTTAATCTCAAACTGCCCTATTATTGGCCACTTTCACTCATGGATTAAATTATTCATGGCTGACTGCGAATAGTGAATTTCTTCAATGGCATCTGCAAATGAAAACTGTTGTGTTTGAATGATGTTGCATCCATGCCACAGATCCAAGACAGCATAAAACATTACTAAATGCACCTTTAAACATATTCAGACAATCAGATATACAACAGCCAGTCTGCACTGTAAAAACATGCTTCATGTGGTAATATCTAAATGAACTGGTATTATTCTATTCAAATGTGTTATTTAATATGAAAAAAATCAACCTGACAAATTAGGTTTTACCAACTAAATTAAATTTTATGGGCTATAAAAAGTAGAAATAGTCCCTTGAGGTAACAATTACAGGTAACCACTTTTTTCAGTGTACTAAAGAAATATTATATAAAACAAGCAGTAAAAATGGGAAAACTTACATAGCCACATGGAACCAAGCAAAAGGAGGATGAGGACAATGGCTGAACAAGCCTTGCATTTGACTCCCATAATGATCCACTGTCCTCCCTCTCGCTACGTCTTCTCAGGTGTCCCCTCTTTCTTTCTCAGTCTTTGTGCTCCCACTCTCTCTCATCAGAAGTCATAATCTCTGGGCTCCTACCGTAGTGGTCAGTAGGCTTCCTCTCTTGCACAGTTTGTTTGTCATAGTTTTGATAGAGTTTCGAGCATTAAGTCACTAGAAATTGGCAAGCAAAATCCTTGTATGCTTTACACACTCACTCACTACTTTCAATCTCCACATGTACTATAACTTGCTGCAACTTGTTTTGGTATACTATTCTCCTGCCTTAGTTCGATTTAATCCCCCTCACCTCCTTTTATGCTATGTTGTTTTCTCTATTCATTTACTTTCCCTCTTTCTTTCTTCACCTTTCCTGTGCTCTCTGCATTGTCAGTCTCCAGTGATGTTGCTCAATCTGAAAGTCCATAGATTAGTCAAGCACAACAAATCACTCCTTATTAGGCAAGCAGTAAGTAACCTGTAGTGACCTTTACACAGACATGAACACATGTACATTAACAAGCATGTGTCACAAATACATTTTTAAGACCCAAAAGGAGGTCCAACTCTTATTTGCCCAATGAATCAACATGTGCATTTCCCAGAGAAAAAGAAATAGAGTGTGAGTGAGAGAGACTTCTTTCAAAGGAAAATGACTGTTTGAAACATTCAAATGTCCCATTCAAATGTTAAATTCAAATGTGTCACATTCAAATTTTAATTTAAATATTCAGACAAGGCAACTAAACAATGAAGTTGTTGTTTTTTTCCCCCCTTATAGCCATTAAGATTCACATATTCATATAATTTTAGTGAATCGAGTGAACTCATGATACCAATGTTGATCAAGGCAAAACTGGACACTAGAAGTATGACTTGAAATGTCAGTGAACACATTAAAAAAGCTGCGATGCCCTAAAAAAAAAAAAAACACCACTTGTCTGATGGAAAGCAGAATTTTAATGCCCCAGTTTGGCAGAGTAAATACGTCTCTAGGCATTAGCAGGCAGTCTCTGTATCACTATATTGAAACCCAACTGCTGATTTATAGACTTCATTTCATTCACATAAAACAGTCACTGATCAAGGCCATCATTAACACACAAACACAAACATTGGTTATCGACACTAACACCATTACCCGCCTCATGAATATTTTTTTTTTATTTATCTCTAAAGATAATATATTAATTGAAAGAACTCTTTGTGTTACAAAATAGCCTTTTTCTCAGTGTAAAAAAACCCTATTAAAGCAGAATTCTTATTTTTTCTTGGAAGTAGGTCAGTAAAACGCAGCACAAGTTTAGTTTTTTTATTCATAGTGAAATCAAAGCATCTAACCTTTGCTGGAAGTAAAATCTCTCATTCAACATTCCCAAACAGTTTTTCTAATTGTGGTGGGCTTGTATTGTGGTTGTAAAACATGTAAGGCAAGCAGTCTACATTGACACAAAACACCAAGGACACAAAAAGTAAAAATGTAAAGTAAAAAAATTTCTATTATGAACTATGCACACTTGCCCTAGGTCGCCTCAAGAATGTTTACTTTCACTTCTTCTTTTGAAATCAACATTGTCTTCCATTTGTTGTACAAACAGACAGTCCTACCCTAAACTCATCATACAATTGGGCTGGATGGGCCACTCAAACAAACAGAGGAATGTTTAGATAGCGCCACAATGTTACAGTTTTAAGTGAAATCAAACTACAAAAGGCTTACTTATTAAGTTGACAATGCAAACTGTAGCTGCCCCCCAGTAATTTCAGGAGCACAAGGATTATCTAATGACTGGCAATATATTGTTCACAATTCTTATGTTTTTTGTCTTGGAAGTTGTCTGCCTTATTGTCTACGACAGACAAACACTTTTGGACATTGGTTCAGCAATTTCACACCGTAAACCAGACTTCAAATTCCACAATGCCGACCCGCTGTTTACAAACACGCAAGCGGAGCCCTTTGTCTGGGCTGCACGGCAGCGGAAATGCAGGAGGAAAAGGGGAAACAGAGCCGGCGTTCTCATCAGAGTAAGACGCCGCGCAAATCGACCCCCGCTACCCAGTATTCTACTGGCAAATGTTCAGTCTCTGGATAACAAGCTCTGCGAGCTGAAATTGCGGATCTCTTTCCAACGAAAGATGAGGGACTGCTGCATTATCTGCCTTACAGAAACTTGGAAGTCTGTGGAGATTCCAGGCTCAGCCATTGAACCCGCGGGGTTCTCCGTGCACCGAGTGGACAGAGCGAAAGACCTCTCAGGTAAAAGCAGAGGTGGTGGTGTATGTTTTATGATCAACACATCCTGGTGTGATCAGAGGAACGTACATTCTATCAAGTCTTTCTGCTCTCCTGATCTGGAAATTCTCATGCTTCTGTGTCGACCATTCTGGCTACCGAGGGAATTCACAGCGGTCATTATCACAGCTGTGTACATCCCGCCACAAGCCGACACAGACCGGGCACTCAAGGCACTGTATGGGAGGATAAGTGAGCAAGAAACCGCGCACCCTGAGGCCGCTTTCATTGTGACCGAGGACTTTAATAAAGCCAGTTTCAAATCAGTCGCACCAAAATACCACCAGCACATTAGTTTCAACACACGAGGGGACCGGGTTTTGGACCACTGCTACTCTCCCTTCCGGGATGGCTACAAATCCCTCCCCCGCCCAACATTTGGCAAATCAGACCACTCTTCCATTCTGCTTCTGCCCGCTTACAGGCAGAAACTGAAACAGGAAGCACCTACCCTCAGAACGATCCAGTGCTGGTCGGACCAATCAGACACTATGCTACAAGACTGTTTTGATCACACGGACTGGGAGATGTCCCGGTCCGCCTCTGATGACGACATCGAGGTTTACGCTGATAGCATAATGTGTTTCATCAAAAAGTGCGTGGAGGACGTCGTTCCGACCAGAACAACACGGATCTATCCGAACCAGAAGCCATGGATAAATAGCGATGTTTGCGCGGCACTTAATTTGTGGACCTCCGCTTTTAATTCCGGGAACGCGGAGGAGCATAAACAAGCCAGTTATGCCCTCCGAAAAATGCAAAATGCCAGTACAGGAACAAGATTGAGGGA
Organism: Myxocyprinus asiaticus; assembly: GCF_019703515.2. NCBI lineage: Eukaryota > Metazoa > Chordata > Actinopteri > Cypriniformes > Catostomidae > Myxocyprinus > Myxocyprinus asiaticus. The sequence continues at coordinate 33,748,180 of NC_059346.1, read as the reverse complement.
CAGTTTAACACCACCAACTCTAGAAGCATGTGGCAGGGAATTAACATCATCACGGACTTTAAAGGGAATAAAAACTCCGCCATGAACACCGCTGCCTCTCTCCCGGATAAGCTAAATAATTGTTATGCTCGTTTTGAGGGAAATAACACCACCCTCGCGGAGAGAGCTCTCGCGGCCGAAGCTACAGAGGTTAGTTCACTCTCCGTCTCTGTAGCGGATGTAACCCAATCCTTCCGACGGGTGAATATCCGCAAAGCCGCGGGCCCAGATGGCATTCCGGGCCACGTCATCAGAGCATGCACGAACCAGCTGGCTGGTGTTTTTACAGACATTTTCAACCTTTCCCTCTCTTTGTCTGTAGCCCCCCACATGCTTTAAAACATCCACCATTGTGCCTGTTCCAAAGCAATCAAAAATAACTTGCTTAAATGACTGGCGTCCTGTTGCTCTGACCCCCATCATCAGCAAATGCTTTGAGAGACTAATCGGAGATTACATCTGCTCTGTGCTGCCTCTCTCCCTTGGCCCATTGCAGTTTGCTTTCTGCAACAACCACTCCACTGATGATGCCATTGCATCTACAATACACACTGCTCTCTCCCACCTGGAAAAAAGAACACTTATGTGAGAATGCTGTTTGTAGACTACAGCTCAGCATTCAACACCATAGTGCCCTCCAAGCTAGATGAGAAACTCCGGGCTCTGGGCTTAAACAGCTCGCTGTGCAGCTGGATCCTGGACCTCCTGTCAAGCAGACGCCAGGTGGTTAGAATAGGCAGCAACATCTCCTCATCACTGACCCTCAACACTGGAGCCCCACAGGGCTGTGTTCTCAGCCCACTCCTGTATTCCCTGTACACACATGACTGTGTGGCAACACACAGTTCCAATGCCATCATTAAGTTTGCTGATGACACGACGGTGGTAGGTCTGATCACTGACAATGATGAAACAGCCTACAGAGAGGAGGTGCACACTCTGACACACTGGTGTCAGGAGCACAACCTCTCCCTCAACGTTAGTACGACAAAGGAGCTTGTGGTGGACTTCAGAAGAAAAGACAGAGAACACAGTCCCATCACCATCAATGGAGCACCAGTGGAGAGAGTCAGCAGCTTCAAGTTCCTGGGTGTCCACATCACTGAGGAACTCACATGGTCCATACACACTGAAGTCGTTGTGAAGAAGGCTCATCAGCGCCTCTTCTTCCTGAGACGGCTGAGGAAGTTTGGAATGAACCGCCACATCCACACACGGTTCTACACCTGCACTATAGAGAGCATCCTGACTGGCTGCATCTCCGCCTGGTACGGCAACAGCACAGCCTACAACCGCAAAGCACTGCAAAGGATGGTGCGAACTGCCAGACACATCATCGAAGGTGAGCTTCCCTCCCTCCAGGAAATATATACGAGGCAGTGTATGAAAAAAGCTCGGAGGATCATCAGAGACTCCAGCCACCCGAGCCATGGGCTGTTCTCACTGCCACCATCAGGCAGGCGATGTCGCAGCATCAGGACCCGCACCAGCTGACTCCATGATAGCTTCTTCCCCCAAGCAATCAGACTTTTGAACTTTTGATCTACCACAATCAAAATACATCAGCACTGCACTTTATTACTCTCACTCTTATATCTCACACTGGACTGTCATAAATTATATTACTATTATATTATATTCTCTCTTAACAACTGACTATCAACCGACAGCCTGAACGTCAATACTGTACAATACAGCCTACCGTACATTCTATATATACTACTATATATACTTTTTTATTTTTATTGAATAATGTGTATTATATATACACAAACACACACATACACACACGTGTATATCTGAACAAAAGTTATATATGAACTTAAGTGACATCCCATTCTTAATCCATAGGGTTTAATATGACGCTGGCCCACTCTTTGCAGCTATAACAGCTTCAACTCTTCTGGGAAGGCTTTCCACAAGGTTTACGAGTGTGTTTATGGGAATTTTTGACCATTCTTCCAGAAGCGCATTTGTGCATATAGTGATGAATCACGCTTCTCCATCTGGCAATCTGATGGACGAGTCTGGGTTTGGCGGTTGCCAGGAGAACAGTACTTGTCTGACTGCATTGTGCCAACTGTGAAGTTTGGTGGAGGGGGTATTATGGTGTGGGGTTGTTTTTCAGGAGCTGGGCTTGGCCCCTTAGTTCCAGTGAAAGGAACTCTGAATGCTTAAGCATACCAAGAGATTTTGGACAATTCCATGCTCCCAACTTTGTGGGAACAGTTTGGGGATGGCCCCTTCCTGTTCCAACATGACTGCGCACCAGTGCACAAAGCAAGGTCCATAAAGACATGGATGAGCGAGTTTGGTGTGGAAGAACCTGACTGGCCTGCACAGAGTCCTGACCTCAACCCGATAGAGCACCTTTGGGATGAATTAGAGCGAAGACTGCGAGCCAGGCCATCTCGTCCAACATCAGTGTCTGACCTCACAAATGCGCCTCTGGAAGAATGGTCAAAAATTACCATAAACACACTCCTAAACCTTGTGGAAAGCCTTCCCAGAAGAGTTGAAGCTGTTATAGCTGCAAAGGGTGGGCCGACGTCATATTAAACCCTATGGATTAAGAATGGGATGTCACTTAAGTTCATATGCATCTAAAGGCAGGTGAGCGAATACTTTTGGCAATATAGTGTGTGTATATATATATATATATATATATATATATACTCTTGTTCAGATATGTGTGTGTATATATATATATATATATATATATATATATATATATATATATATAGTGTGTGTGTGTGTGTGTGTGTGTGTGTGTGTGTGTGTGTGTGTGTATATATATATATATATATACAGGTGCATCTCAATAAATTAGAATGTCGTGGAAAAGTTCATTTATTTCAGTAATTCAACTCAAATTGTGAAACTCGTGTATTAAATAAATACAATGCACACAGACTGAAGTAGTTTAAATCTTTGGTTCTTTTAATTGTGATGATTTTGGCTCACATTTAACAAAAACCCACCAATTCACTATCTCAAAAAATTAGAATACATCATAAGACCAATAAAAAAAACATTTTTAGTGAATTGTTGGCCTTCTGGAAAGTATGTTCATTTACTGTATATGTACTCAATACTTGGTAGGGGCTCCTATTGCTTTAATTACTGCCTCAATTCGGCGTG